>NC_139459.1:406301000-407560000 GCF_057233095.1 Heloderma suspectum
GACACAGGCAAAGAAGCCATCCAGGAGCCACAATCGCCTCTTGTCTATAAATCCCAGCAGTTAATTGAAACTGCCCTGTCAAAACAAATGCTTTTGCTTTACTGCACAGACAAAGAAACTCCGCTTTAAGACATGAGTAAAGACTTAAAGGAGGGAATTGTTAGAAAAAGGGGAAGTCTAGCGAGACAGTCACATAAGCATAATCAGAAATAAACATGTTGACACAGTCGCACTCTAATGAGTCAGCTAACGGCTCAGTCAGTTGACATGTCTTGCGGCTAACAGAAAATTGTAAAGGGGGGGGGTATAAAAGATTTGTGCATGCTTAGCTCGGGGTCCAGACTGCTCTGCACCCGTTTTGCAAAACGACTAATAAAATAGTGTTGGATCCACTGCTGCCTGCCTGGCATCCTTTCTTTCAACCAGAAGCAAGAACTTTTTATCTAACAAGGTGAGCCATCAAATGAGTGACCAAGAGGCCTCACTGGAGACCATAAATATGTAAGTTAAGATATGGATTATCACTGAGAACAACCAAATGTACTTGACTCTGCTTTGAAGCCTTGTTTACGAACGATGTTAGATGTTCTCATGCGTTTGAATTTCTGCATGCATGAGGCCTTGTATTTAGTACTGTGATGCTACTACTTTGGAGGAAAAGACAAAAAGACTGAATTTTGTCTGGGAGAGGGCTTCTTACGAACCAGAGTTCTGTATGACCTACATCTGAGTGAAGTTTTGAACTGGCTCTAGATGGTATCTGGTTGTAAGGAGAACTTATAGAATCGTAGAATGGTAGGGTTGGAAGGGGCCTACAAGGCCATCAAGTCCAAGCCCCTGCTCAATGCTTGACTGTATACACGGTCAGACACGCGATCAGAATGTGCTTGACTGTTCTCTGAATATCTTGGCTCATGCATCATCAAATGGTCCAGAGGGTTTTTAAAAATGCTCCCAGCAGACAACTATTCTCTGCACTATATAAAAACAGAGAGAACCACTGCTATCTAGAGTTTTTAGAAAGCTAAGTTCAATTGCCCACAATGGAGAAAAGTGCCAGATGACACAGTATGAAAAGCCACTGTAATAATCAATAATCAATACTGTTCCTCCCTCCCACATCAGCCAAACAGATCCTTCCTATAAGCTGCAGGAACACACCCACTCGCGCAGGCGAAGGAGGGGCCGGATGGAGTTAGGCGAAGGCCCACGGAGTCCCCACGTGCTTATTCAGGCTCCCGCAGCCAAAGAGGGAGCCTGCAGAGGGAGGGGGTGCTATAGTATAGCCGGGGAGGTGCCAAAGTGGCAGCCCAGCTGGAGGCAGGAAGGATCAGCCAGAGGCAGCAAGATGGCCGACTCCCGTGGGGGAGGAGAGGGAAGGGCCTGCGCAGGCACAGGGGGGCGGAGCCACTGCTGGGGATCAGACCAGCTGAACGGCGTCCTCAGAGGCCGGTCTTGGGGGCCCAGAGAGGGAGCAGCACAGGGGGTTTCTCAGTTGGGTTTGCTCCACAAATACACAGCATTTCACACACTACTACATTGGTCATTGGAGTCCAATTCCAAGACACCCATTCTGGAAGTGAACAATTGATCACCATGTTCCTCAGAGATATCCGGGATGGGAAAGGGAATACCTGCCATGGCTGCAGCCCCTGAACGTCCAGCCTGCCTCCACCCTCCACCACCCTCCTCTTGGATCTGGAGGAAGAAGCGGCATCCAAGGCACGGGCCACAGCCTGGACCGTGTTGTAAATGAGGTAGCTGTCAAGAGACAGGATCATCTCCATGTCCTCTGGGCGCAGGGCCTCCAGTCTCTCCTTCTCCGTGCATCTTGTCCAGCCCTTCACAGACAACGCATGCTTTGAGTATGAACACTCAAATGCTTTCCCAACAAACTGCTTGATAAGAGAAGAAAAGCGCCAAAAATTTTCATATGGTTCCCTTTTATTTTTCTCGATAAGGAAGGAAAATATACCATGGATGCGTGGGGAAGGTATATGAGTCATCAATTCCAAGGTGAAGTCCCACACAGCTGTTATGATCCAGACTGTTCCAGCCCTGGGGTTGGTAAAGTAATCACCATACTCTTGTATAAAGTACATTCCGTTCAAGAAGGAGCTGGTATCTGCACAATAAACAAAAACATTGACGTCTCCCGATTCCTGAAATGAAGCCGGATGGATCTCCATTTGGTTTGCGCTCATCATTCTGGAGAATCTTTGTGTGAAAACAACACAAAGACGGTTCCTGGTGAGCTCAGCCATCAAAGTCCTCATGAACCTCTCTCCATTCTCCGTGTCCGAAGCGACGAGACCAACCAAGGTCCACCTGAAATGCAGGAGCACTTTGGCAATCCCCTGGTACTGGGTTTGGTCTTTGGGGACCATCGGGTAGAAAAAGAGGAACTGAGCTTTATCATTCAGCAGATGAGAAATAAAAGTATAACTGACCTGGCAAGGAAAGGAGGACATCAAGGTTGTATTTTGTGTCAGATCAGAGCTGAAGTATTTGTTGACACCGCTTTAAAGACATGTGTATTAGTGTCCATGAGGGCTGTGCAGGGACCGCCCGATCTGACTCGGAAGCCGCTTTGCGGCTTCGGAGGTGGGCCTGATTCGGCTTGTGCAGATTTGGGAGGGGCGACCCGATTCGGGATTCGGATCACGAACCCCACTTCGGGTCCCCCCCTGACGCCCCCACGCTCCTTGCCTGGGCCTTACATCTCCGCTGCCACCCGCTGCCACCCCAGCTCCTGAGGCCTGGCCACATGGCAACTCTTCTTCAGGGAGTTGCCATTTTTAAGAAATGGTGGCAGTGGCAGAGAAGGCGGCTCAGGTAAGGACCTGGAGGCGTGGGGGGGCTGGGCCGGCAGGGCTGAAGCTCCAAAGCGCACCGAATGCTTTGGAGCGCCCCTGACGAACTCCGGGTCGCTTCAGGCCCCCTCCGCTTTGCCTCGGCAGGGGCTCAAAGTGACCCGAAGCGGCCCGCTTCAACTTGGGATTGAGGCCTCAGGCGGAAGCAGTGCACAGTCCTAGTGTCCATCACTACTGGGGCTGTGCACGGACCCCACCCCCGCTTTGCTTCAGGTCGTGCTTCAGACCTTCCAAAGCAGCCCCACTTTGCCTCGGACAAATTTGGGCCCCATCTGCTTCACTTGGATTTGCATCCGAAGCGAGGTTCGGATATCTGAATCATTCTGATATGACATTTTCCCTTTGATTAGCAAAGCAAAACAGAAATGGCTGTAACACTTTCAGTTTTTATGATAGACAAATGGAATTTGGAGAATTCCCCAATGGAATTCAGCCCCCTGTCAGCCCCATAGGGGGGGGGTCCCACCTGCCAAATTTCAGACTGTTTGGCCCAGGTGTTTTTCTGCTAAGTGCAGGTGAAATCTATTTTTTCCCAACAAAAGCTCTCAAAACCAAGAGCTGTAACTTTTCACTATTTCCACAGAGATGCGTGACATTTGGGGACCTTTCAGCTCCCACAGGGGGGGCGCCACCTGCCAAATTTCAGACAGTTTTGCCCCAGAGGCTTTGTGGTAGGCACAGATAAAATGTGCTGCTCTCAAAATCTCAAAGCAAAGCACTTAAAATCAGAGAAGTTTAAGCGGTGATTCGGAGGAGGTCACTATCCCTAATCTCTGCTGAAGGTTTCTTTGAAGTGCAAATCACCCCTTTCCCCTGGTACTTTCCAATTCAGAATTACAGTCAATGACCTCAGGCTCTCAGTTGTCTTCTCTGAGAGGCAAGAAGACACAGCAACCCTGCCAAGCGGGATCTGTGATCATTCTAGAGCTAATACATGCCAATGAGCGCTGACCTCCAGGGATGCGTGCAGTTATCAGAACAAACCCAGGCTCGCCAGGCTGCTTTGCTGACGCTAGAATCATAGAACAGTAGGGTTGGAGGGGGCCTACAAGGCATCGACTCCAACCCCCTGCTCAGTGCAGGAGTCCAAGTCAGAGCATCCCTGACAGGTGGCTGTCCAGCCTCGTCTTGAAGGCCTCCAGTGTGGGAGAGCCCAGCGCCTCCCTAGGTCATGGGTTCCATTGTCGCATTGGTCTAACCGTCAGGAGGTTTTTCCTGATGTTCAGCCAGAATCTGGCTTCCTGTAACTTGAACCCATTATATTGATATTTATATTTTATATTAAAGTTGCTTTGGTTAAAAAGCTCATACATGGAACTTGGGAATGCGTGTGTGTGTGTGTGTGTGTGTGTGTGTATGTATATGTGTATGTGTGTGTGTGTGTATATAGATATATATATATATATATATATAGATATAGATATAGATATATAGTGTGTGTGTGTGTGAGTATAGTTTTTTAATAAAGGATCTAGAAAGAAAGAAAGAAAGAAAGAAAGAAAGAAAGAAAGAAAGAAAGAAAGAAAGAGGGAGGGAGGGAGGGAGGGAGGGAGGGAAAACTACTAAGGAATGGTTGACTTGAGAACAGAGGCTGGCGGAGAACCCGTGGGTCCAAGAGGGTGTATCATAGTTGTCAGGACTGGGCCGGCCTGAGGCCAGATTAGAGGCTTAAATAATACTTTGACCACCAGGGCATATTCTGTACGGAAGAGCGGCCTGTGTGTGTAAACAGAACAACAATGCCTTGCCCAGCAGGGCATCTCTGGACGAGCGGCTGGGGCCAGGAAGGTGAAGCAAACCAAAGCCAATCCTGCCAAGAAGCCAAAGCCAAGCCCGGCATATTCTGTAACAGGGGAAGACCATGAGGGGTGACGGGCTTGACTGCCCGGGGCAAACAGCAAGAGCAAAGGAAAAGCAGATCCAGAAAGGGAACTCCCTGCATGCCGAAGGGCAGGGAAGGGAGTAGCACTATTCCCTGCGTTACTCATCGGGATGTGAAGCTGGGGAATGTGCCAGGCGGAGGCTGGGGGAGAGACACCCGTAGGTGCAGCAGGGTGCAAATACGCAATAGGCCCGTGGTGTCATAGAATCATAGAATCATAGAATAGTAGGGTTGGAAGGGGCCTACAAGGCCATCGAGTCCAACCCCCTGCTCAATGCAGGAATCCAAGTCAGAGCATCCCTGACAAATGGCTGTCCAGCCTCGTCTTGAAGGCCTCCAGTGTGGGAGAGCCCACCACCTCCCCAGGTAATTGGTTCCATTGCCGTATTGCTCTGACACTCAGGAAGTTTTTCCTGATGTTCAGCCGGAATCTGGCTTCCTGTCACTTGAGGCCATTATTCCGTGTCCTGCACTCTGGGATGATCAAGAAGAGATCCTGGCCTTCTTCTCTGTGACAACCTTTCAAGTACTTGAAGAGTGCTATCATATCTCCCCTCAGTCTTCTCTTCTCAAGGCTAAACATGCCCAGTTCTTTCAGTCTCTCTTCATAGGGCTTTGTTTCCAGTCCCCTGATCATCTTTGTTGCCCTCCTTTGAACCCTCTCCAGCTTGTCTGCATCCTTCTTAAAGTGTGGTGCCCAGAACTGGACACAGTACTCCAGATGAGGCCTAACCAGTGCTGAGTAGAGGGGAACTAGTACTTCCCGGGATTTGGAAGCGATGCTTCTATTAATGCAGCCCAAAATAGCATTTGCCTTTTTTGCAGCCACATCACATTGTTGGCTCATATTCAGCTTGTGATCGACGACAATTCCAAGATCCTTCTCGCTCGTAGTGTGGTTGAGCCATGTATCCCCCATCTTGTAACTGTGCATTTGGTTTCTTTTTCCTAGGTGCAGAACTTGGCATTTGTCCCTATTAAATGCCATTCTGTTGTTTTCTGCCCAGCGCTCCAGTCTATCCAGATCACTTTGAATTTTGTTTCTGTCTTCCAAAGTATTAGCTATCCCTCCCAATTTTGTGTCATCTGCAAATTTGATCAGCATTCCCTGCACCTCCTCCTCCAAGTCATTAATAAAAATGTTGAAGAGCACTGGGCCCAGGACTGAGCCCTGCGGGACCCCACTCGTTACCTCTCTCCAGCTTGAGAAGGTCCCATTGAGAAGCACTCTTATCACTCTTATAAGCACTCTTTGAGTCCGATTCTGTAGCCAACTGTGGATCCATCGGATCGTTGTTTCATCTAGCCCACTTCGAGCTAGTTTGCTCATCAGGATATCATGGGGCACTTTGTCGAAAGCTTTGCTGAAGTCGAGGTATATGATGTCTACAGCATTCCCACGGTCTACAAGGGAGGTGACTTGATCAAAAAATGAGATCAGATTTGTCTGGCAGGACTTGTTTTTGACAAATCCATGTTGGCTTCGACAACATGGATTTTGTCAAAGCCACCCAGCCCGGATATTCCAACCAAGTACAGGGCGCTGGGCACCAGGCAGGCAGGCAGGCAGGCAACCTGGTTGCTCCTGCAAGCCTTGTCTGAAAGATCAGCCACTTGTACACATGGGCATTACAGTGAAACTGGGAACAGCTCATTAAACCAGCTCTGGTTCCTGTGGGCGGGTGAGCAGTGGGCAGGCACAGGCTGGCAGACGCTGGCGGAGAGACACCCGTGGGTGCAGCAGGGTGCAGATGCACAATACACAGACCCTGCCAGCTCTCCTGGGGAAGCCGCGCCATCCAGTTCTGCCAGTGACGGAAGAGGGGCTCCGGTGGAAGATCCCCGCTCCAATGAACCAAAGCGGCCTAAGCAGAGATGCATCCAAGAGACGGACCTCGAGTACAGCGAGGACAAATATGTCTCCGCTGGGACCATAAAACACGTAGGGCCCTGAGTTCAGACTGGAACTGGGCCTGGAGGAGACAAGCAGGCAAAACTGGCCCACCGAGGGCATATTGAGACGGAGGAGCCCGAGCTCTGACTGGAACTGGGCCTGAGACAAGCAAAACAAGCCCGCTAAGAGGCTTCCAAAAAGTGATCGTGATCATGTGATGGTGATGATGATGGTGCTAATAATAATAATAATAGTAATTCCCTGCCTGACCCAAGTAAAGACAAAAACTAGCCAGCCAAAATGAAGAGCAACCGCGGGGCGGGTGACGTGCCGCTCCCTCGCCCGAGGGCTGGAGGGTGGGCATCCCGGCAGGGCAGGCTGACTCTGGGGAAGACCAGCGGCTCCACTCAGTCAGCGTCCCAGCAGGAGCGCTGGGGTGTCACCACGTCGCCTGCCATGAATGCCCTCTCGCTGGGGACGGCGGTGGTGGAGAGCAGAGTCCTTCCCTGGCCACTCAAGCCAGGTCTGGCCAAACCTGGCTGCGGGACAACCAGGAGGCCATGGGGTCCACCAGGTAACGCTGCACAGACGCTGCGGCACCATCCTGGCGGGCCAGTTGGGTGGCTCTTGCCCCAACCACTGCTTGCACTGCCTTGTCCCAGAATCCCTGCCCTGTGGTCCTGCTGGGAGTGATGCTGCAGGAAGGGATGGTGCCCTGTTTCCCCTCCCACCCTCCTCTGGCACATGCTCCAGCCTCTTTACCCATCCCCCCCTCACTTGCCCCACCAGTATTTCCTGCCACCTCTGGGCTATTCAGAAGGCATCAAAATAGCTCTGAAACTCTGAGGCGGACAGAGGCGCTTCGGCGGTGACCCGCATTGCTTCGGAACGCCTCTGTGCTGGTCTGATTTGCTTCGCACGGAGGCACCCCTGAAGTGCCCCGATTTGCTTTGGTATGAGGATTCGGCACCAAAGGTTTCCACAGCCCTAATCCCTAGACCTGGTGGCAGTCAGTTCCACAGAGGTGAATTGTGCGCTGTTCAGACAAGTCCTTTGCTTTGAAAGGCTGACCTTGATGCTCATTAACCCAGCAAACACCCTTGTCCACCACTCCCTTTTTAACCTTTGCACTTTGGTACCAGGGGACTGCAGTCTGGCAATCCCTTATTACTGAGTTTGGTCCTTGGGGACCATCGGGAACTGAGAAAAAAGGGGACTGAGCTTTATCATTCAGAAGGTGAGAAATAAAAGTATAACTGACCTGGCAAGGAAAGGAAGACAGGCAAGGTGTATTTTCTTTAAAGTCAGAGTTGAAATATGTGCTAATCCCCCTTTAAAGCTGTCCAAATTAGTGGCCATCACTGCACCTTGGGGCAGTGAGTTCCACAGAGTTTAATTCTGTGCTGTTCGCTCAACGACACCCTTCTTGACCCAGCAAGCCTGCTTGTCCACCACTCCCTTTTTACTCTTGACATAAAATGAACTGAGAAGATGCCTGAGACTGTAATCCTAAACTCGCTTACTAAGTAATAAATCCTGCTCAACTCAACCGGACTTACTTCGAAATGACCCTGCAGAGCAACGCACTGCACCGGTTACCTACGGGTCGCAACAGGGCGTAGGCTTTCCAGAGAGCTGAAGGCATTGTACACCCCAGTGGAAACCTCTCTCAAATCACTTGCAACCCTCTTCAAAACTATATCCCCAGTCTCACTGGGTCATCCACTGCCCACCATTTCAGTTGTCTGAAATTAGACTCCGTTGCAACGTGGAATTAGACTCAGCTTGTGGCTGGCCCATTCCTCTCTATCCCCACCTGTGGGATTTTGTAGATGCCCAACACGGTTGAAATCTGGATGGAGATGTCAGAGTCAGATCCCTCAAGAACAGCCGATGGCTGATTCTGCCTTCCACATTTGTAGTTGGGAACATTCGCGTGCCCCACAGAGAGCAGGCTGAATAGGGCATCTGCAGTCATTCGTTCATCAAAGTAGTTCTCATGGATGTTGTAGCCCAGGGTGATGTTGGGTAAGAGCCTGGGATTCTGGTTGATCTCCTGAATGGCAAAGAACACGGACAGGATCCTCCAGTAATAACTGAATGCTTTACTGAAAAAATATACAAGGGACATTTCCATAACATAATCATATCTGAGACAGATAAAAGGGAGGACTTCTTCGCACAGCTCAGAGTTAAACTACGGAATTTGCTGCCACCAGATGTGGTGATGGCCACCAACTTGGATGGCTTTTTAAAACGATTAGAGAAATTCACACATGGTAACACTGTCAATAGTGTGACAGTTTGGGAGGTGATCATGCCTGGTGGAGGAGATGAACAACCAGTCCAGTCAGCCTCCCTCCTTATCTCCTTTCATAGTGTGTAACCCAGATTCAATCATCAAAAAGCCAGGAAATGGGAAGCCAAGGCTTTATCTGATGTGCCCTGTGAACAGTCATGATGTTGTGCAATGTCACAACTTGTGCTTGCTTACAACTTACCCTCCATGCACCTGCACTTTTCCTGGGTCTTTCACTCCCCAAACCATATTGGGAGGATGGAGTGCCTGGGACCAGCAGAGATGCTCCATGTTGTCCAGGTCCGGTATTGCCTGAGGAAGCACCTGAGCCTCACAGCATTGCCAGAGGAATCCTGCTGTGAGGCGCCTCACGCCTTTGTTCTGTGTGCTGACCCATGCCTCAACATTCCGACACTCTGCATTATGAGGCTCCCATAGACATTCATTATACAAATAAAAAATATTTTGCAAAAAAGCAAATTGAATTTTTAAAGAGGAAATACCATTCTGCCACCTTCAATAAAAAAGGGATTGAAACACATCCATCTGTAAAGTAAATTACATAGTTTTCCCACAAATCGTGGCACAAAGCGTAGGCAACACAAGCTTTGCAAACTTTTGCATGCTGGAGTTTTTCCCCCTCTTTCTTCTGTTAATCACCCTTTCTCCCTCAGTCTTTAACCAATCTTCCTAAGATGATCAGGTTATCTTACAGAGACAGTTCTTTCTTGCACGTGCAAATTTAAGGACAATTGGTGAAACCTCTTTAAATGTATTAAGGTTACATTAACCCACCCACCCTGATTGCCATTTAACATCAGTTTACTGATGCCTTATCTAATAGGAGCCACGACTTTGGCTCCGGTTAGACGCTAGGCTGTGTGGGGAGAGAAACAGGAACACAACTCCCTCCCGTGAGTTTGGTCTGATCTCACTTCCCAAATCAGGGACAGAATTTATTACAGACATCAGATTAGGGGGCAATCCTATGCGTGTTTAGGCAGAAAAAGTCCTGGCTGGGCCATACTGGGAGTTGTAGGACTTTTTTCCTATCTAAACATGCATAGGAGCATGCCCTAAAAGACAACAAGGAAACAACGCAGGTAAAAGGACAAAACAAAATGCAAACCTGCCTAGCCTATGTTCACCCAGTACAGCCCACCATCCTATGAAAGGCTCTCACACAGTGACTGCAATGCGTTTCGGGGGACAGCTTCTGTTCCCAGCATCCCATCTAATGATATTGTAGTTCCTCATTTGTTCCCCTTGGCCAAGGGAGGAGCAGGGCACCAGGGAGCTCTTCCAGCAGGTGCAAGGTGGCACAGGTCACGACTCACCACCCATTGGAGGCCGCCTAAAGGAGAATCACCGTGCCTGGCTCTAGGAAAGGAAATACCAGGAAGAGCTTAACAACCCATGCATCCTTCCAAACCCTCAACAGAAGGAAGCTGCATCAGCCAAAACATGCCCACAGCTGAGGGGAAATAGATGCTGAGAAACAGCTGAGCATCATGAATTTCTACTGGTCTGCTGGCTGTATATTCACTCCAACATCACAGGCAGTAAGGTCCTCGATACCGGCCGCTGGGGAAGGTGAGTGGGAGGGTGCTATTGCTCTCGTGTCCAGCTCTGGGTTTGCCCTGGGCACCTGGCTGGCCACCCTGGGAACAGAATACGGAAAGAGATGGATGCTTGGTCTGATCCAGCACAGCTTTGCTTGTGTTCTTATTAGCCCACAGGCCTAATCTGGCCAAGGGAGGTCCCCATCCAGCCCGCAGAGGCTTCACCAGCTGCCACCAGCCGCTTTGTGACAAATATTTGCCCCATGAAACCTTGCATTCTAGTTTGGGCCTCTCGCAAGACCCTTGCACCAGCCTGCCCAATACACTGCCTTGCAAATATTCAACTGAAATAAACAGAGATACTGCTCTCTGCATTGCTCATAAGCCACAAGTTTTCATTTCAAAAGCATATAAAATGCTGTGACTTTTCACTGACTCTGAACTGGCTAAAATTAACATGGGAAAGACAAGGTCAAAACGTGACCCTCTGTCCAATCGGGAAAAGCAACATGTGCGTTGGATAAGATGTTTTGAAGAAAGACGTCTGCTTATGAGTGCTACTCTTCGTATCTTTTGCTCATGTCACAAATGAGTAAAAGGAGTAAAAATGACATGAAATATTGTGAGAAGCAAATAGAACTGGAAAACACGTCATGTTTAAAGTAGTGAGACAACAGATCTGCAGAGAAGAATGCGAAGGGTATTCTGTTCTGGAAACGTAAGGAAATGTGTTGGGCACCAGGGCTGACAAGGATATTCAGTATATACATACTTCTTGCAAATCATAGGTAAGAAGGGGGGGGGGCACTAATAACTAATTGCTAACGAGTGCTGTTCCTGAGATCCATTTTTTGAAGCTTCATGTAAGAGCTCATAAGAAATCATAAATCTGAGATCCAGACCTGAGAACAAGTAGGGCAACAGCCCCTGTCCTCGTTGTCTTCTCTGCTCCTTTTGGAGAAGCTCGTCCGTGTCCCGTCTTAGGCGTGCTCCATAAACAATTCACAGAGCAATTTTTGGAATGCGTTTTGCTACTACAACCAGTTTGCATTTTTCTATGCAGTCTGTGCTCTTATATCGTATTTTGTGTTACTCTAAAGATCGCTTGGAAACTTTGAAGTAGAAGATGAAAAGATTCGCCTGATCTCAGATTCCTTTACAAAAGAATTTCTGTGTGTCAATCTCAACATTCAAGTTTACCCTGATTTCTGCTATGGTGTCATTTCCTTGATGGCATGTTGTTCTCGGGAATTCATTTTATTTATTAATTAATTTATTCATTCATTTCATTTCTATGCCACCCAATAGCCAACATTTACTGGAAGTGGGTGGCTGGCTGTCATGGAACAGCTGGATACCACAATTCAAGCTCACAGAATCCCTGGGCAAGGACAAATTTGTCACACACACAAACTGGATAAATACCTTCCTGTACTCATTCTATCCAAGGGGCAGTACAACAAATAGTGGCACATACCCACCCCCTGCAAACACAGAGATGTTGGGCCCATGGAACTTTAAGGAAACTTCTTTCCAAATAAGCCATAAGCGTATTTCAAAGTGCAGATTATTGAAGCCTTTCTAAATATGGGCAATAAAGCTTGTATAAATACTGCTTCAGTGTGTGATTAAATTCATAGGCCTGTCCCAGAGAAAAAAATCCCATATTCCATTCAGTCTTAAGAACATATGAACCCAGGAAGAGCACCGAGGGCCCACCTAGTCCAGCATTCCGGTCTCACGGTGCCCAACCAGCTGTCGGCTGGAAACCCACATGCTGAACAAAAGGAGAAGGTTCCCGAAACACAGCCCATACGAATGACAAAGAAAGGAACCAAACAGTTATCAAGTGGGCAACCTTGTGACAGTAGAACACGAATACAGAGCATTCGTTATCAGACAACGAGGACAATTGCTGTGGTCAGTGCAACAGTTGTTATTATTTACTGACAAGACCTCTGGAAGACGTCCCATTTCATCACTTCATCAAAACCAACGTCAAACCAAAAATTCCTCCATTAAACCTACATTTCTTACCCGGGGGGGCAGCTGAGTTCTTTCTTTGGCCTCTTACAAACCACTCTTGCAGCTTCCAAAAACTTCTAACCACAGAACTTGTTGGAGTTCGAAAGCCTGGATTACCCCAAAGCTAGCCTCAGGCTCTCGGCAGGTCACACAGGAGTGTACCGCGAATTGTTTCGGTGGCTACCAGGAGTCTCATCCACATCATCACTTAGTGAGCCTGTTCCCCCCACCCACCCACTCCCTCCCACTCTCGCCTTGTTCCGCCCTTTCTCCCTTCTCTGGCCAGTGTAGGTTAGAACCTCCCTCCCCAACCTATGTCTGACTCCCCCCATTTTTTTATTTATTTCCCTCTAAAACTGCAGTAGCACATTAGCACCTGCTCCTGAACAAATGCACTATTTCACTATAGAGCTATTTCACGATAGCGCTATAGTGCTATAGGGGGTATAGCTACTCCCCTTCAAATACTCCATTTTGCAGTAGTGCGAAATGTGCAAAATGGCAGAAAACATTGGGGAAACACCCCTTGATGGGGGGGTGAGGTCATACCAGGTGAAAAACACACCCCTGGGCAGAGCGATCCTGCCAGAGTAAATGCAGAGGGTTGGTGCACATCGCAACAGAAGTGCAGACAAGCTGAAGTGAGGAAAACAATCGGACTAAGAGTAGTCTCAGGAAAAACAGTTTGGGGGCACAAAACTCCATGCCAGTTGTGGGCTGGCCACAATGTCATGTGACCCGAACAACCACCAAATGCAGCAAAGCTGCAGTAAATTGCTTGTGGAGACAGGCCCTGGGATGGACACCATGACAGGAGATGAGGGGAGAGGGGGAGACTTGCTTGGCTGTCAGTCTCCTCCCACCGGGCATAATAACCCCTCACTGCAGGTTAGTATTTGATGCAATGGGACGCTTCCAACCACGTTCCGCAGCAACAGGTGTACATAGGCTCGCTGCCTCTGCTCCTGGAGGTAGCACAGGGACCTCAGGGCTAGTAGCCATGGATAGCCATCTCCTCCAGGAATTGGTCTAACCCTCTTTTAAAGCCATCCCAACTGGTGGCCATCACTGCATCTTGTGGTAGTGAATTCCGTGGCTTAACGCTGCGCTGTGTGAAGGAGTCCTTCCTCTTCCGGCCATTCGTGGTCCCGTCATGTTGGCTGACTCCTCCTTTACTACAGAATAGCTGCAGCTCAAACTCATTCAGCAACACCGACCATCTTGCTTGGCAGCTATGGGGCGGGAGTGGCATCTGCTCACAGGGCTTGTAAGAAAAGTGGGTCTTTGTTCTGTACATCAAAGCTATGGCAGAAAGACCCGATTGTCCTATCATAGGTCACTACATTTCCCCAAAGAAACCTGGCCAGCTGCAGCACATAAAAGGGCAGGCTGGGCACTGGATGGGGCTTTACTTTTGATGCACCCGCAAAGTCTTCCCCCAAAAACTACAGTGGAAAAGCCTTTTGCCTGCAGAAGGCACCAGATAATGGGGGAAATCCCTAGCAAATAAAGCATAATTGGAACTAATGAAATCACAAGAGATGACTTACTGGTAAAGATGGCTGCTAGAAGGCGGCTCCTTGAAATTGCTTGCAAATGAAAAAGTCTGCATTTCAGCAGAGATGACCCCGCCAATGGAGAGTTCTCCTGGCCTGTAATAACTGACTGGGTTCCTTCCACCCCTTTCCAAAGTCAAGGGGCATTTGGCCTGGAGTGTCCCACAGGCCGCCTGGGGCAGCAGCAGCAGCAGCCAGAGCAGAATCATTCTGGGGACGCCCGGCACAGCCTCCGCCGTAGCATCTGCTCCTCCCCACTAATAAGAAGAAATGGAAGACACCAAAGCCCCCTTGCAGGACCGAGGCTTCCGCAGCTTCCCAGGACAGATGGAGCCCAGCCAGCCAAGGCTTCACAGCTGAAGGGGATGACAGGAAGTCAGCCTCAGGCCCACACAGGCCTCCTCACCTGCCCTGACCCTCCTCCCAAGCTCTCTGTGGCACAGGAGGCATTTATGCACCAGTCCCTTTGCACCTGGATGCCTGACGTCACCTCATGTTGCTCTTGAATCTGATGTTTATGCCAAAAGCAGACTTGGAGGGGGGGGTGAAGGGCCAGGAGCTTTCATGAGAATAACAATTATTATTAATTAATAAGGAGAAAGAGAATCACCTCTGCAACATCCTGAAGTCTCTACGCAGCTTCAAGCACAGCTGGAGAAAACATATTTATGAAAATTCCCCTTTGGGGCTCCGTCTTCTGACGTGGATTAATGAGGGGGCAGATGAATGATATACCCCCGACATCCAGATCTCTCCCCACTTCTCCAGAATCAAACACAAGGTCTAGCGCAGGACCAGCTACATGGGTGGGCCCCGTTGGAATAGCCTGCAGCTCCCAGGAAGCCATGTTCTCCATGAAGTCCTGAGGTGCCCTTGTGAGGATGGCCTCTGAATGTACATTGAAATCTCCCAACACCAATAAGTTAGGGGACGGCACACGCACATCAGACTGTCAGAGACCACCTCAAGCACCTCGGTCAGGGAGTCAGTTGTGCAGTGGGGTGGGTGGTACGTGAGCAGAATCCGCAGCCTGCCCTTCAGGCCCAACCTCCAGTACACGCACTCGGCAACCTTGGTCTTCCGGAGAGGGGGACTGGTGAAGACCAAGGGCTCCCGGTAGATAAGAGCCACTCCCACTCCCTGATCCCCAGTCCTCGGCTGCTATGCATACGGAAAACTGGCTGGGCACATGACCACCAGAGTTGGAGCAGCGGCCCCAGCCAGCCAGGTCTCCATAATGCATGCCAGGTCTGCACCCTCATCCAGGATCATGTCACGGATGAGGGATGATTCTGGGTAACAGACCTGGCATTGCAGAGCAGCAGATGAGGGCCAGAAGGTGGAGTCACGCCCTCCCCAGCCATCCTCTGGCTCTGGACAGGCCCGGAACAGGGGACAGACATCATGCATCTCTCCCCTGTTCCCCTTACCTCGCATGGCCTGCCCTTAGCACACCCCAGCGCCTGCTGCCCAGCCTCTGTGTAGCCTGGCCCCCAACACTCCCCCCACTGCCTCCATCAGGTGGACACATGCCCCCTTGCTCCCGCCTATCAGGCAGGCTCCCACCCCTAAAACAGAACAGAAACCCCCCAAACCACCCCCACCAACAGTGAAACAACAACCAGATCAAGACGTCCCCTGACCAGCACTGGCTCTCCCAGGCCACCTCAGCCAGCCAGCTTACAGGGTCCCTCCAGGAGGAGCAGGTGGTGATGGTCAGCAGCAGCTGGCCAGCACCCGGGGGCCTGACCCTGCTGGGAGCGGCGGTCTGCCAGGCAGGCGCCCACGGAAGAGCGGCGGTGGTGGTGGTGGTGGTGACCGCCGCAGCAGCAGCCCCTCCCACCCCCCGGATGGCTGCTCTCCTACGGGTAGGGATGTACGAAAGGTACTTACCATTCGGGGATTATTCTGATGGTGCAGGGGGAGGCAGTCCGTCCCTCCCCCCAGAATCCTCGCCGGGGGGGGAGGCGCACCGTTCCCCCCCCCCAGAATCCTGGCCAGCCAGCTGTGTTCCGCAGCGATTCTGTGGAGCCACCGGCCGGCTCCGCCAGCAGCCGGACATCCGGCCACTGGCTAGCAGGGACGCAAATGGAAGCAGCCGTAGCCGCCGCCGTTTGCGTCCCTGCAGTCAGCCGTGATAGGCTACGTAAAGATTTACATAGCCTATCATGGCTGATTAAAAACAACAACAACACGCGTGTATGCAAATGGCGGCGGCCATGGCCACTGCCATTTGTGTCCCTTATTTTGGCATGTCTTAGTCTACGTAAACATTTACGTAGACTAAGATGGCGAAAATAAGGGGAACGTACGGCTAATGGCGGCCCCCATAGGGAGCCGCCATTCGCGTTTCTTATTTGGTCGCTGTAGTCTACGTAAAGATTACATAGACTAAAGTGAAAATAAGGGCAACGCGAAAATCTGACTTTGCAGATCTAGCCGTGATAGGCTACGTAAATCGTTACGTAGCCTATCACAGGGCGGTTTTTGTTTTTGTTTACTTTTCTGTTGAAGTTCGCGGCCAGGGAGACGGGGCACTTCTCCCCGGCCTGAATTTCGGCCGGGGGCGAGGCGGGAAGCCTCCTCCCCGGCCTGAATTTCAGCCGGGCGAGGCGGGAAGACACCCCCTGCTCGCATGAACTTCGGGGGGAGAAGCGAAGCGCCTCCCCCCCACCGCGAAAAAAGCTGCAGGACAAGGTAGGTCCCTTTTGTACATCCCTATTGGGGAGTGAAAGTCCCAGGAAAAGTGCAAGTGCATGGAGGATAAGTTGTAAGCAAGCAGAATTTGTAGTACTGCACAACATCAAGACAGATCATGAGGTACCTCAGATAAGGCAAGAGCTTTAGCTTCCCATTTCCTGGCTTTGTGGTGTTTGGGCCAACATGAGGTAGCTTTAGATTCTGGTCTTTTAAACTGGCAGGTATTTTGATGATTAAATCTGAGTTATGCACTATGAAAGGAGAAAAGGAGGGAGGCTGACTGGATTGGTTGTTCATCTCCTCCCACCAGGCATAATCACCTCCCAAACTGTCACACTATTGATAGTGTTGTTGTGTTGTTGTTGTTCAGTCGTTCAGTCGTGTCCAACTCTTTGTGACCCCATGGACCAGAGCACGCCAGGCCTTCCTGTCCTGCGCTCTCTCCCAGAGCGTGCTCAAGTTCATATTCATTGCATCAGTGATGCTATCTAGCCATTCTATCCTCTGCCGTCCCCTTCTCCTTTTGCCTTCAGTCTTTCCCAGCATCAGGGTCTTTTCCAGGGAGTTTTCTCTTCGCATTAGGTGGCCAAAATATTTGAGCTTCAGCTTCAGGATCTGTCCTTCCAATGAGCAGTCAGGGTTGATTTCCTTTAGGATGGACTGATTTGACCTCCTTGCAGTCCAGGGGACTCGGAAGAGTCTTCTCCAGCACCACAGTTCGAAAGCATCGATTCTTCGGTGCTCAGCCTTCCTTATAGTCCAGCTCTCACAGCCATACGTTGCTACTGGGAAAACCATAGCTTTGATTAGACGGACCTTTGTCGGCAAGGTGATGTCTCTGCTTCTTGCTATGCTGTCTAGGTTTGCCATAGCCTTCCTCCCAAGGAGCAAGCATCTTGTAATTTCATGGCTACAGTCATTGTCTACGGTGATCTTGGAGCCCAAGAAAGTAAAATCTGTCACTGCTTCCATTTCTTCCCCTTCTATATGCCAGGAGGTGTTACCATTTGTGAATTTGTCTAATCTTTTTAAAAAGCCATCCAAGTTGGTGGCCATCACCACATCTGGAGGTAGCAAATTCCATAGTTCAAGTCTGCGCTGTTTGATGACGTCCTTCCTTTTATCTGTCTCAGGTATGAATATGTTATTTCCATTGTATATTTTTCAGGGAAGAAAACAGGTATTACTGGAAGGTCCTATCCTTCCTGTTTGCTATTAAGGAGATAAACCAAAATACCAGGCTCTTACCCAACATCACCCTGGGCTACAACATCCATGAGAACTACTTTGATGAACGAATGACTTCAGATGCCTTATTCAGCCTGCTTTCTGTTGGGCAGGCGAATGTTCCCAACTACAAATGTGGAAGACAGAATCACCCCGTGGCTGTCATTGAGGGATCCGACTCTGACATCTCCATCCAGATTTCAACTGTGTTGGGCATCTACAAAATTCCACAGGTGGGGATAGAGAAGAATGGGCCAGACACAAGCTGAGTCTAATTCCACGTTGCAACTGAGTCTGATTTCAGACAAGTGAAACAGTGGGCAGTGGATGACCCCGTGAGACTGGAGATATAGTTCTTACGGGGGTTGCAATTAATTTGAGAGCAGTTTCCCCTGAAGTGTAAAATCTAGGGATGTATGAAAGTCACTTACCTTTGCAGAGCTTGGATTCATGGGGGGGGGGAGGTGCTCCGTCCCTCCCCCCGGAATTCCTCCTGGGCTGGCTCCGCTCTGCGGCGGCTCTGTGGAGCCGCTGGCCAGGGCCATCTGCAGCTGGAGTTCCGGCCGCGAACGGGCTGCTGCAGACACAAATGGCGCCCACCGTAGAGGCTGCCATTTGCGTCCTACGAAGCTGCCGTGACAGGCTACGTAAGTATTTACACAGCCTACAGCGGCTATGATGAAGAAGCGAATGTTGGCTGCCGGGTGGCCTCCATTCGCAAGTCAGCGCGGACGGCAGCAGGTAAGTGCTCCGTTCCATGCGCCTTTCGTGGGTTGGGGGGGCGGGGGCTTCGTTCCGCCATGCATTTCGGGGGGCCAAATGCACTGGCATTCGGCCTCACGGAGATCCATGGCGGAATTCTCTGACATCCCTAGTAAAATGCCTTCAGCCCTCTGGAAAGCCTACGCCCTGTTGCGACCCGTAGGTAACCGTTGCTGTGCGTTCCTGTGCAGGTTCATTTTGAAGCAAGTCCGGCTGAGCTGAGCAGGAGTTATGACTTGGCAAGTGTGTTTGGGGTTACAGCCTCAGGCATCTTCTCAGTTCAGTGGAAGAGTAAAAAGGGAGTGGGGGACAAGGAGGCTTGCTGGGTCAATAAGCATCAAGGCAAGCCTTTCAAAGGAAAGGACTTGTTTGAACAGCGCACAGTTAAGCTCTGTGGAACTCCCTGCCACCAGGTCTAGTGATTTGGGCTGTGCATTGCTTTGGTGCCGAATCCGAATACCAAAGCGAATCCGGGCTGTTGGGGGGTGCCTCCGTGTGATCCAAAGAAATCAGACCACTGCTGAGGGGTTCCGAGAGGAGGAGGCAGAGGAGGTGGCGGCGGCAGTGAGCTTTGGTGCTTTTGGAGCTTTAACTTTCAGAGCAGTTTGCAGGATCAGTCAGGTCACCCGGCTGTCCTGTGCCCCACACCCCATGCCTGGGTGGAATAGCTGGGCTGCGTGGCTTTGATGCCATGGGCCTATTGCGTATTTCCCCCCACTGCACCCAGGGGCGTCCCTCCCCCAGCCTCCGCCTGCCACGTTCTCCAGCTTCACATCCCGATGAGTAACGCAGGGAATAGTGCTACTCCCTGCCCTGCCTTATTGCATGCAGGGAGTTTCCCTTCTGCATCTGCTTTTCCTTTGCTCTTGCTGTTTGCCCCGGGCAGTCAAGCCCCTCATCCCTCACGGTCTTCCCCTATTATAGGATATGCCGTGCTTGACTTTGGTTTCTTCGCGGGCTTGGCTTTGGTTTCTTCCACCTCTCTGAGCCCTGGCCGCTCTTCCGTATTTGCCCTGCTGGGCAAGGCATTGTTGTTTTATTAGCATTATTCCTTCATTCAAGCCTCTAATCTGGCCCCAGGCTGGCCCAGTCCAGACAACTATGACACACCCTATTGCACCCATGGGTCTTCCACCAGCCTCTGTTCTCAATTCAACCATTTCTTAGTAGTTTTCCCTTTCTTTCCAGATCCTTTATTTCACACACACACACACACACACACACACACACACGTATTCCCAAGGTCCCACTATGAGCTTTTTAACTGGAGCAACTTCAATATACACTCTTGGAGCTGGCATTACCACGGCTGCTGGCACCTCTGATGGATCCTCATTTAAGGAGGACTCTTGAGTGCTCCTTCTAGAGTCACCAAAGCATCAGAGTCACCCAAGTGGCCCAGCAAGCCCGGGTTTGTCTGGTCAGGTATCCTGGAGGTCCGGGCTCCTTGGCATGTATTAGCTGTAGAATGAACACAGATCCCGCTTGGCAGGGCTGCTGCATCTTCCTGCCTCTGCCAGAGAAGACAACTGAGAGCCTGAGGTCATCAACGATGATTCTGAATTGGAAAGTACTGGGGGAAAGGGGTTATTTGCACTTCAAAGAAACCTACAGCAGAGATTAAGGATTGTGACCTCCTCCTAATCACCATTTAAGCTCCTCTGATTTTATGTCCTTTAGTTTGAGATTCTGAGAACAGCACATTTTATCTGTTCCTAGCACGAAAACTCGTGTGCTGAACTGCCTGACATTTGGAACGTGGCACCCCCTCTATGGGGGCTGGGAAGTCCCCAAATGTCATGCACATCTGGGAAAGAGGGAAAAGTTATAGCTCTTGGTTTTGAGAGTTTTTGTTGAAAAAATCAAATTTCACCTCCACCTAGCACAAAGAGCCCTTAGCCAAACTGTCTGAAATCCAGCAGGTGGGATCCCCTCCAAGGGGGCTGACAGGTCTCCGAATTATTACATTATGGCCACTTCTGTTTTCCAATGCAAGTCAAAGGGAAAACATCGTATCAAAATGATTCAGATATCTGAATCATGCTTTGAATCCGAATCCAAAGTGAAGCAGATTGGGTCCAAATTGGTCTGAAGCAAAGTGGGACTGCTTTTTAAGGTCCAAAGCATCATCTGTAGCAAGCAGGGGGTCCATGCACAGCCCTGGCAGTGATGGACACTAGTTTGGACATCTTTAAAGGGGGATTGACAAATATTTCAGCTCTGATCTGAAACAAAACACAACCTTGATGTCCTCCTTTCCTTGCCAGGTCAGTTACACTTTTATTTCTCATCTTCTGAATGATAAAGCTCAGTTCCCCTTTTTCTACCCGATGGTCCCCAAAGACCAAACCCAGTACCAGGGGATTGCCAAAGTGCTCCTGCATTTCAGGTGGACCTTGATTGGTCTCGTCGCTTCAGACACGGACAACGGAGAGAGGTTCATGAGGACTTTGACGCCTGAGCTCACCAGGAACCGTCTTTGTGTTGTTTTCACGCAAAGATTCTCCAGAATGATGAGTGCAAACCAAATGGAGATCTATCCGGCTTCATTTCGCAAATCAGGAGAAGTCAATGTTTTCATTTACTGTGCAGATACCAGCTCCTTCTTAAATGGATTGTACTTTATAGAAGAATACAGTGGCTACTTTAGAAAACACAGGGCGGGAACAGTCTGGATGATAACAGCTGTGTGGGACTTCACCTTGGAATTGATGACACATAGAGCTTCCCCACGCATCCATGGCATATTTTCCTTCCTTATCGAGAAAAATAAAAGGAAACCATATGAAAAGTTTTGGCGCTTTTCCTCTTTTATTGACCACTGTGTGAGGAAAGCATTTAAGTGGTCTGTGAAAGACACATTGACAAGAGCCAGGATCAGGATATCCCTTCATAGTGCTACAAGTTGGAGGGTCTGGTCAGGAGAGGGCTAATGGGGCTGAAAGGTCCCAACCTGGTGCCCTCCGTTGCGTTGGACTGCAGATCCCACAATCCCCAGTGGTCAAGCTGGCTTGGCCGTCGCCATAGCGTAAAACCTTTCAGCCAGTCAAGGCGGCCTGAGCGCCACAGCAGAAGAGGTGAAGAGGGAGCCTGCGGGGCACGAGGGTCCAGGGCGGGCCAGGAGCGTCTTCCTCACGGTGGCTCATTCCTGGCCTGCCCAGCCACTCGCTCCCGTGGCAGCTGCCCCTCTTGCTTCCCCTCCTGCAGGCTTCGTTCCCATCCTTGCAACTCTTTGTGCAACTTTCATTTTCCTCCCGGTTGCCCAGTTTCAAGGCGAGAAAAGCCTCTTGGTTCCCAGCTACAGATTCAAATGTCTTGGACTCAAATTTAGTCAGCCCCAAATCCACCTCCTCAACTGTCTTTGCCAGCCCAGATTGGGAGCCCTGTAACTAGGCTTCTCGCTTCATCTGAACTTGCTGGGCAACAACTCCCTTTCTCTTTTTAGCACCTGGCATTTTTGATTTTTCAAAGTTTAAACTTCTGTGCTGCTTTGTTGCTGGTTTGATTATGACTCATATGCTGGATTGGCTTTGTGGCATTTTGTGGTATATATTTCATTATGTTATATACATTACCTTATGCATATAATTCAAAATCAGGAGTTAGTCAGTCATCCCTTTTTGACTGCCTTCGCGTTGATCTTCCACTTGTCAGGGATGCTCTGACCTGGAAACAAAAAAGGACACATATAGGAAGTGGAAAGAAGGCCAAGTAACAAAGGAAGAGTACAGGCAGGTAGCACAGAATTGCAGGGATGGCGTCAGGAAGGCTGAAGCTGAGAACGAGCGGAGGTTAGCGAGGGATGCTAAAAACAACAAAAAGGCTTTCTTCAGCTACGTGCATAATAAAAGGCAGAGGAAAGAAATGGTGGTTCAGCTATTAAATAAGGATGGCAAAATGGTAACAGATGACAAAGAAAAGGCAGAGGTGCTCAATTCCTACTTTGGCTCAGTCTTCCCCCAAAGAGGGTCTATGACCCCCCTGGCAAAGGCGAAGTGCAGGCTGAAGGGGCAGGATTGCAGCTTGAGATCGATAGGCATATGGTCAAGGAGCACCTAATGATTTTGAATGAGTTCAAATCTCCAGGGCCAGAACTGCATCCGAGAGTCATAAAGGAACTGGCAGAAGAACTCTCAGAACCGCTGTCTATTCTCTTTGAGAAATCATGGAGGACGGGGGAAGCGCCAGATGACTGGAGGAGGGCTAATGTCATCCCTCTCTTCAAAAAGGGTAAAAAGGAGGAACCTGGGAACTACAGACCAGTCAGTCTGACATCAATCCCAGGGAAAATTCTGGAGCAGATGATCAAGCAATCCATCTGGAAGCACCTTGAAAACAATGCCATGATTACTTGAAGCCAACATGGATTTGTCAAGAACAAATCCTGCCAGACAAATCTGATCTCATATTTTGATCAAGTAACCTCCCTTGTGACCATGGGAATGCTGTGGACATCATATACCTCGACTTCAGCAAAGCTTTCAACAAAGTGCCCCATGACATCCTGATGAGCAAACTAGCTCAAAGTGGGCTAGATGAAACAACGATCCAGTGGATCCACAGTTGGCTACAGAATCGGACTCAAAGAGTGCTTCTCAATGGGACCTTCTCCAACTGGGGAGAGGTAACGAGTGGGGTACCGCAGGGCTCAGTCCTGGGCCCAGTGCTCTTCAACATTTGTATTAGTGACTTGGAGGAGGAGGTGCAGGGAATGGTGATCACATTTGCACATGACACAAAATTGGGTGGGATAGCTAATACTTTGGAAGACAGAAACAAAATTCAAAGTGATCTGGATAGACTGGAGCGCTTGATGGCAATGGATGAACATACTCTGGGAAGGGATTGGGTCAGGGAGGGTTTTTTAAGAACATAGTCGGGGCCAGAAATATTGGAACAAGGATAACTGTTTTGGCAGTTGGCCTCTGTACACCACCACATTGAAGTTGAAAGGAAACACACCCAGATGGGAGCGAAGCCAGGACTTTCAGCTGTAATTCAAGGGGTTTGGCAAAAGTGGGGCACTACCCATCCAGGAAGGACAGCCAGTGACACACACACACACCCATCGTTGGTGGCCCATAAGTAATGGAACAAATGTCTGACAAGCAGCTGCATGGCCAGGTGTGGCCTGTTTCCTGGGTGCCCCATGGCCAATCAAGCAGATGAAAGGCCTGGAGGTGGTTCTGAGTGGTACATTTGCATGTGGTAGCTGTTCACTGGAACCCCCAACATGAGGTCCAAAGGGGTGTCCATGCGAGTGAAGGAGGCCATCATTAGGCTGAGGAAACAAAATACACCCATCTGAGAGATAGCAAAAACAGTGGGAGTGGCCAACACAACACTCTGGAACATCCTGAAAAAGAAGGAATTAACTGGCAAGCTCAGCAGCAGCAAAAGGCCTGGAGGACCACGGAAGACAACTAAAGTGGATGACCGCAGAATGCCGCTCATGGTGAAGAGGAACCCTTTTGCAACATCTAGCCAGGTCAAGAACGCTCTTGCGGAGGTAGGCATGTCATTGTCAACATCTACAGTCAAGAGACGGCTTTATGAATGTAAATACAGAGGCTTCACAACAAGGTGCAAACCACTGGTAACGCTCAAGAACAGACAGGCCAGATTAGCCTTTGCCAGCAAACACCTAAAAAAGCCTGCCCAGTTCTGGAAGAAGATTCTTTGGACTGATGAAACCAAGATTAACTTGTATCAGAATGATGAGAAAAGTATGGAGAAGGAAAGGAACAGCTCATGATCCAAAGCATACCAGTAGTAAAGGAGGGGGGCCAGCATCAAACCCTAAACCACGCCCCACTTTCAAAGGTGACAGTTGCACCGCCCCCCATTGAGACGGGAAGTCCCGCCCTAGCCAGAAGCCCCACATATGCAATCAGCTGACCCAGTCATATGACCTTCAAGGTCACCTGACGGGGGTCATGTGACCCCTCTATGAACTCACCATGCTGCCGTGGACCAATAGGAATTGTTTTTAGAGCCCTAGCGGGTACGGGTGTGGAGATGGCCCACAGGGCCTTTTCCAAGCTGCACCCGGATTGGTCCTGCGGGGTCATGTGACCCCTCTACAAACTCACCAAGCCACCGCGACCCAATAGGAAGAGGTCTTAGAGCCTAGCCCTGGAAGGTCATGCCCCGCAACCCCATTGACCAATAGGGACAGCCTTGCCCCCAGAAAAACAGCCTTTTATCATGCCCAGACACGTTTTCTGCACAAAGAACATGGCGCAGCCAAGAGTGACTGAGGGACCTTCAGGTTTTACTCATCTCCTGGTACCCTTGTGCATCCAGCCCAGAAAGATGGAAACTGCACCTATGAAACCTGGAGTCATAAACAGTAAACCAGGGAAGGGAGCTGTTGTCACAGCGACTGTAACAGGCAGCTTACCTTTAGCTGTATTTCCCATGGGGCAAAGAACTTTTCCTGAAACCAAGTTACATGCCGCTTGGAGTATGGATAGCACTGAGGTGAAGCCTGTTGAAGACATGGATGGCGGGGTGCTTATGAAAATAGCCAACTCGCCTTTAGAGAAAATGGAGCTGGGGGATCCTGACACAACCTGGTCTACTTTCCGCACATCCCTTGAGGATCTGGAAGAGACGGAAGTTGTGGCAGAGAAAGGAGGCACACCGGTATCTGAGATTTGTTCTTAATAGTATCTAGAGAGCAATTCCGGGGGTGGGGGTCCATGCTGCTGACTCTAAGCTTTTCATTGTTTTACACAGGAACATGGAATATGCGACAATATCGAGATCCTGAACATCGAGAGTTCACCGACAGTCAACATTTCCTGCCTGTCAAGTATTTCCCCAGACACGGTCATAGAAAGATTATGTTTTCTGTGGTGGTGGTTCCTTTTGCACCAATAAAAATGCTTTGTAGTAACCCTACGCATCCATTCTTGTGTTAACCTACAAAATGTCAGAGCATGAAGAAACCCTATAGAAGATTTATTATACCCCCGGTGAAGTTGGGAGTTTGGGTGGAGTGAACCCCTTATTTCAGGAGGCAAAGAAACAGAGCAAAACGCTCGTAGGAAGAGAGGTTACCAAGTGGCTTTCAGATCAGGAGGCTTACACACTGCATAAACCAGCCAGGATCCATTTTAAATGAAATAGGACCATAGTGTCTGAAGTGGATGCGCAATGGCAAGCCCAGGCATATTTAGACAGAATGTCTATCACTGTTAAAATATACTTGTAACCGTTGTTGTATTGAGAAAATTGCGTCATGTCGACTAAATCGGCTTGCCATTGTGCATCCACGTCAGATGTTGGTTTGTTCCATTACTTATGAGCCACCAATGATGGGGGGGGGAGGTATGCCACTGGCTGTACCTCCTGAATGGTTAGTGCCCCCCTTTTGTCACGCCCCTTGAATGACAGCTGGAAGTCCTGGCTTTGCTCCCATCTGGGTGTGTTTCCTTTCAACTTCAATGTGGTGGTGTGCAGAGGCCAACTGCCAAAACGGTTCTCCTCGTTCCAATATTTCTGGCCCTGACTGTAAGAAGAGCCCTACTGACTCAGACCAAGCGTCCATCTAATCCAGCATTCTGTTCGCACAGTGGCCAACCAGCTGTCGACCAGGGACCCAAAAAGCAGGGCATGAGTGCAACAGCACCCACCCACCCACCCATGTTCCCCAGCAACTGGTGTACATAGTACTGGAAGAAGCACATAGCCTTAATGATACTTCGTTGCGGTTCACAGGGCTTGCTATTTTGACCCATAAGCGAGTTTCCGTTTCAGCTCAACAGGTGGTTGAGTCTGATGGTCGCTCTTTGATTCTGGTTGGGAAACGATCAGGTAAGATTATTGCTATGATTAATGTGTGTGGGCCTAATAATGATAATCTGGTCACATCTCATGGATGTTTCAGTACATTGGTTGATATTGCATATGCTCATTTGATTGTGGGAGGGGACTTCAATGGGATTGTAGATCCACTGTTGAAGCAGACAGCGGTGAGATCTACACTGCAAGCCCATATGCCTGAATCTGGTTTGACGCTTGGCATATTTTGCATCCTGGAGGGAGGGATTATCCCTTTATTTCATTGGATCATCATACTTGTGTTTGGCTAGAGTATTTTGTTTTCTTTTTTTTACATCAAATTAATGATTGTAAGACTGGTTGTTTGGTTGTTACGAACCACACCCCAATTTCCCTACAGTTGCAACACTGAGATTCCCCCACGCCAGTCTCTTCTTAATGAGGTGTTTAAATCACAGATCTCTGCTGGGTTACTGGCGTTCTTTGACTCAATGAGGGTGGAGCTCTTGCACCATCGAGTGGAGGGCCTGTAAGGCTTTTATTTACCTATGCATCTCATAAGAAAAAAAAAACTAGAATGCAACAAACATATTTGAATAATACGCTGAAAATTCTCATATATGTTTGCTGCTTGCGCCACCCCACGTTTACCAGCACTTACAGTATATTAAATATGACCTGAATAATATTGTCTCAACAGGTGGAATTTGCTTTAGCTTATTCACACCAGGTATACTGTGAAAATGGCAAAGCGTCCAGGTAAGATTCTGGCACATCATCTCAAACAGCAAAAGCTGAGAAATTTTATTTCTGCTATAAAAGATGAGCAGATTCTTCACAATGGCAGTTTCTTTTTTGATCTGAGGGTCGTTTTTTTAATTCTAGTTGGGCAATATACAGATAAAATAATTGCCATGATTAATATATATGAGCCTAATAATGATTCTCCGGTTATGTTTCATGAAAGTTTTAGTAAATTGGTTGACATTTCTTATGATTAGCTGATTGCGAGTGGGGGCTTTGATGAGGCCTTGGGCCCTTTGCTGGACAGGAGCAGGCCTCCTTGGAAGAGCCGAATGGCAGCCAGACTGGCGCTATAGGCTTCCATGGTTTAATTCAAACATGAATTTGGTTTAACTGATGCCTGGAGAATTCTGTTGTTGTTGTTGCTGTTCAGTCGTTAAGTCATGTCCGACTCTCCGTGACCCCATGGACCATAGCACGCCAGGCCTTCCTGTCATGTGCTCTCTCCTGGAGCGTGCTCAAGTTCATATTCAATGCATCCGTGATGCTATCTAGCCATCTCATCCTCTGCCGTCCCCTTCTCCTTTTGCCTTCAATCCTCCCTAGCATCAGGGTCTTTTCCAGTGACTTTTCTCTCCGCACTAGGTGGCCAAAATATTTGAGCTTCAGCTTCAGTATCTGTCCTTCCAATGAGCAGTCAGGGTTGAGTTCCTTCAGGATTGACTGATTTGACCTCCTTGCAGTCCAGGGGACTCGGAAGAGTCTTCTCCAGCACCACAGTTCAAAGGCATCAATTCTTCGGCACTCAGCCTTCCTTATAGTCCAGCTCTCACAGCCATACAGTACTCCTGGGAAAACCATAGCTTTGATTAGACGGACCTTTGTCGGCAAGGTGATGTCTCTGCTTCTTACCATGCTGTCTAGGTTGGCCATAGCTTTCCTCCCAAGGAGCAAGCGTCTTTTAATTTCATGGCTACAGTCACCGTCTGCGGTGATCTTGGAGCCCAAGAAAGTAAAATCTGTCACTGCTTCCATTTCTTCCCCTTCTATATGCCAGGAAGTGATGGGGCCAGATGCCATGATCTTAGTTTTTTTCATGTTGAGTTTCAGACCAGGTTTTGCACTCTCCACTTTAACCCTCAACAAGAGGCTCTTGAGATCCTCTTCGCTTTCTGCCATTAGGGTGGTATCATCTGCGTATCGGAGGTTGTTGATAATTCTCCCGGCAATCATAATTCCAACCTCTGATTCATCCAACCCAGCGTTTCTCATGATGTACTCTGCATAGAAGTTAAATAAGCAGGGTGACAATATGCAGCCTTGTCGTACTCCTTTCTCAATTTTGAACCAACCGGTTGTTCCATCTCTGGTTCTTACTGTTGCTTCTTGACCCTCGTACAGGTTTCTCAGGAGACAGGTAAGGTGGTCTGGTACTCCCATCACTTTCAGCATTTGCCACAGTTTGTTGTGATCCACACAATCAAAGGCTTTAGCGTAGTCAATGAAGCAGAAATAGACGTTTTTCTGGAATTCTCTTGCTTTCTTCATGATCCAGCGAATGTTGGCGATTTGATCTCTAGTTCCTCTGCCTCTTCGAAACCCAGCTTGTACTTCCGGTAGTTCTCGGTTCACATACTGCTGAAGCCTAGGATTTTGAGTATCACCTTGCTGGCATGTGAAATGAGCGCAATTGTGCGGTAGTTTGAACACTCTTTGGCATTGCCCTTCTTTGGATTTGGAATGTAAACTGACCTTTTCCAGTCTTGTGGCCACTGTTGAGTGTTCCAGATTTGTTGGCATATTGAATGCAGCACTTTAACAGCATCATCTTTTAGGATTTTAAATAGCTCAGCTGGAATACTGTCATCTCCACTAGCTTTGTTGTTACTAATGCTTCCTAAGGCCCACTTGACTTCACTCTCGAGGATGTCCGGCTCAAGCTCAGTGACCGCACTATCATGGCTATCAGGGACATTCAGATCTTTCCTGTATAGTTCTTCTGTGTATTCTTGCCACCTCTTCTTAATCTCACCTGCTTCTGTTAGGTCCCTGCCTTCTTTGTCCTTTATCATGCCCATCTTTGCACAAAACGTTGCCCTGAGATCTCCGATTTTCTTGAAGAGAGCTCTAGTCTTACCCATTGTTTTCTCGATTTCTTTGCATTGTTCATTTAAGAAGGCCTTCTTGTCTCTCCTTGCTATTCTCTGGAACTCTGCATTCAGTTGGATATATCTTCCCCTTTCTCCTTTGCTTTTCGCTTCCCTTCTTTCCTCAGCTACTTGTAAAGCCTCATCAGACAGCCAGTTGGCTTTCTTCCATTTCTTTTTCATTGGGATGGATTGAGTTGCTGCCTCCTGAGCAATGTTACGGACCTCCGTCCATAGTTCCTCAGGCACTCTGTCTATCAGGTCTAATCCCTGAAATCTATTCCTCACCTCCACTGTATATTCATCAGGGATATGATTTAGGTCATACCTGAATGCTTTAGTGGTTTTCCCTACGTTCTTCAATTTAAGCCAACATTTTGCAACAAGAAGCTCATGATCTGAGCCACAGTCAGCTCCAGGTCTTGTTTTTACTGACTGTATGGAGCTTCTCCATCTTTGGCTGCAAAGGACATAATCAATCTGATTTCGATATTGACCATCTGGTGATGTCCATGTGTAGAGTCGCCTCTTGTGCTGTTGGAAAAGAGTGTTTGCTATGATCAGCGTGTTCTCTTGGCAAAACTCTTTTAGCCTTTGTCCTGCTTCATTTTGTACACCAAGGCCATGCCTCCCTGTTATCCCGGTGATTTCTTGACTTAATACTTTAGCATTCCAATCCCCTATGATGAAGAGGGAAGATTGGAAGTTCAACCTCACCTTCTTCGCCTCAGTGGTTGGGGCATAGACTTGGATTACTGTGATGTTGAATGGTTTGCCTTGGATTCGTACTGAGATCATTCTGTCATTTTTGAGATTGTGCCCCAGTACTGCTTTTCCCACCCTTTTGTTGACTATGAGTGCTACTCCATTTCTTCTAAGGGATTCTTGCCCACAGTAGTAGATACGATGGTCACCTGAATTAAATTCGCCCATTCCTGTCCATTTGAGTTCGCTGATTCGCAAGATGTCGATGCTCAATCTTGCCATCTCATGTTTGACCACCTCCAGCTTAGCTTGATTCATTGATCTGACATTCCAGGTTCCTAAACAATATTGTTCTTTACAGCATCGGATTTTCTTTTCACCACCAGACACATCCACAGCTGAGTGTCCTTTCGGGTTTGGCCCAGCCGCTTCACTCTTTCTGGCGCTACTTGGAAATACCCTCTGCTCTTCCCCAGTAGCATATTGGACACCTTCCGACCTGAGGGGCTCATCTTCCGGCGTCATCTCTTTCAGCCTTGTGATACGTTCCATGGGGTTTTCTTGGCAGGAATCCTGGAGCGGGTTGCCATTCTACATCCTGCCAACAAAGAGTGCGCGAGCTGAAGCCGGCTGCTTTGCGCTGCATGGGGGGGGGGGGATGAAGCGGCACGAAGCAGGCCAGGTAGCTCCAAAGCACTTTAGTGCACTGCAGAGCGACCCGGAAACCCCACCGTGCCACCGCCCAGCCCCCAGCTCCTGCCTGGGCGCGGGGACACTCCCTGGCCGCCCCCTCTTCTGCTTCCAGGCCTTCCGGAAATACAGGCAGTCCATCTCAACAATGGCCCCTCCCTCGGGGAGATCGCCGGCTCCCTCGCCCCCCGCCAGAGCTGCCTCCCCGCCCACCGCGGGGGTGTCCGGCTCCCCCCCTCCCCCTGCCCAGCCTGGCATCTCCCGGCCCCCCGCCCCCAATGCCCTCGGCCCTCCCCATCCCCGGGGCACGAGGGGGCGGTGATGCTGCCGGCGTGGGGAACCCCGGGCCGCTCTCCCGCGGCAGGGGCGGGGCGGCCCTGCGGCCGCTCCTGCGCAGGTGGCCTGGCTCCGTCTCTCCGCCCCTCCCAGGGAAGCGAGCGGCCCCACGCCATCTCCTCACCCCCCCCCCCGCAAGGGCCCGCCAGGAGCTGGGGCTCCGGCTCCCGGAGCCGCCTCCCCACGCGGCCCGCGGCCAGGAATGCGGGAGCTGCAGTCCGCACGCGCGGCGCTCCGCCGCCCTCGTCTCCCACCCTTCGGGGGCCACGGAGGCGAGCTCCGCCGCGCAGGGGGGTGGCGGAACGCCCCCCGGGCAGCGCTGCCTGGGAAGATCCCCGCTCCTTTCCCGCTGACTCAGCGCAACCTGCCCGGCCGGGTGGCTGCGAGGGTAAATGCGGAGGCGGCGGACTACGGGAGCTGCCTTGCTTTCCTCGGATAGAAATGTGGCTTTTATCGGTGGTATTATTATTATTATTATTATTAGGGTGAAACTTCGAAGCAGAGCTCCATCAGCAAAGTGAACAGTGCCCCGAGTCCGAGTGGGGGTCGGACTCGATGGCCTTGTAGGCCCCTTCCAACCCCGCTATTCTGTGATTCCATGCTCTGTTTAAATTACCCTGCACCCCAAATTAAGTTTTGGGCTACCCCGTGTCATATATGTCCACGATCAGAAGACTCTATTGCATCCAATCAAAACAGCCCCTTTTGCGCAAAACACATCGACGTGAGAAAAGCCCAGATGAACGTGGCAAACGCTGAACTGGGGCTGTGCGCCCCACGGTAAGATGGGGGACACCCCAACTCACACCCCCACATGGCCAGCAGGGGGCCCCCTACGAGGCGGCGCTGCGTCCTGCCCAGCCTAGGACGCCCCACGTGGGCAGGCGCTGTCAGGCATTGCGCAGCGTGCCAACTGTAACCAAAACACGCAGGGAAAAAATAAGGAACTTGCGCTGTGCAGCCCAGAATAAGCTTTGGGACATCCCCAAATCATACACCCACCTCCTTTGCTGATTCACAGCACCAGCTCCTTACAGGTTATATATATATATATATATATATATATATATATATATGCATAGCCAGGGCCCAATTCCATCTAGAAATGACACTCTCCTGACATATGGGTATAGGACTAGGGGGGGCACAATGCCAAAAATGCTGCCTCACATCTGCCAGGACAACAGGACGCCTTTGAGGAGCACTTGATTAAAACATTCCTCCTGAAGACAGGAACAGTTCAGTTGCATTTTGCGAAAATACTGGATTTAGGTTGAGCAGAGAAAAGTAGCGGGAGGGTTTTCTGCTCATGCTGTAGGGGTGTAGTTTGCCCCCCCAAAAAAAAATAATGCCCCCCAGTGAATTTAACTGCAGGTGAGGTCTCTCCCCACCTCCTCCCCCAGTTCCTTGAGCTTATATTTATCTTGCCTGTCCAAAAACATTTGTCTGAAGTAGCTTCAGAATGTTTTAAAATGGCCACACAAAGCCAGTCTCCAAAGGGGTGAAAGCAGCTGCCTGTTAGTCTCTTGCAGCAAAAATAACCAAGCATCTTGTTGCACTTTGAAGACTTGCAGATTTAGTGTGGCGGAACCTTTTGTGGACAGAGCCCACCTCCTCAGATGGGGGCGGTGGGGCGGATCCAATCTGTGAGGTCCAAGAGGCCGAAGCTCGAATGCATGCAAGAGAAGCACAGTCGCAATTCATGACAGCAGGCATTTGTGGCAATACAATCTTCCCAGTTTGCTGTGTTAGTTTAACGCTTCTAGAGAATGTCTAGGACACTTAGCTGAGACACTCCGATCTCAAGCAAGTATGATTTGGGGCAGCACTCTGCTTTGTGGTTTGAGGGGCAGGTCATGGTGTAGGGGAGGAGGTGGTAGTTTTGATCTCCCCCCAAAAGAACTCCCCTCCGTGTTTTTTGTCTCCATCTCTCTCTCTCTTTAGCAACACCCATCCAACAGCCTGCAGGAAAGGTCTCTCCTCCTCCCCCAATTCCTAGTGTTTATTTTTATCCTGCCTGGCCAAAAACACTTTTCAGAGTAGTTTATAAATGCTGTACAATGACCATACAATGCCAGCATCCAGAAAGGGTAGCAGCAGCCCTTTTCAGTCTGTTTGTTTTAGCAAAACAACCTAGAAGCTTCTGGCAATAGTGAAATATTGTGGCAGAAATATTTATGGACAGGAGATCCATCCTCAGATTCATGACAGGCTTACCCTCTCAGTTGGCGGATATGTATGGATCCAAAGGGGGAAATGCAGCCACTGGGGCCAAAAGGCCATTCCATGCAAGAGGGATTTTTATGCAAAGCTCTAATGTATACAAACACATCCATTCCTTAAGAGCAGCAGAAACTGGAAATAACCCAATCCTTTCTACTTTTGCTATGTTAATTATGTAGAGGGGGAGAGTCATCCCTGCTCTCAATTAAGCCCTAAATAGATAGAATCAAACATGCTGATATTTCTAGATTGGCAGTTTCATTCTGGAGCCTCCCTTTGATTGCAGTCAATCTCTTGCAGTATGATGAGCTTTGGTACAACAGCGGAGGCCCAAGGAAGCGGACATGGCGATTTCCTGCTCCCCTGGCTCCAGCCTCTGGTAGGTACCGTGATACGTTCATTTTCTGCAGTGGATGGAGGATATCCTTACATGGGTTGCTCCTCCCACTTGCCCCAATAGGCAGGAATATGCGAATTAACTGAATTGCCCTCTCATATGGGAGAGCACCCTACTCCCAGTTCGGGAGATGTCTCAGCCTCGAACTTCCAGTAACTTTATTAGTAAAAACCCTGGACAACACCTTCAGAAGAAGAACTAATTGAGGACACACCTGCCCCCCAGGAGCAACAGATTACTGCCAGGAGGGCAGGATATCCCCATCCACTGCAGAAAATGAACGTATCACAGTACATACCAACATTCCTTTTTCCTGCAGAGGAGGAGATCCTTATATGGGACGTCTAACAGCGATGCCCCAAACTGGGCGGGTAAGTCGCTTCTAACGCTGTTAATTAAACTGTAGCCATCTTCTGGAGCATCCTCGGGCTGACAGATGCCTTGGCTGAAGCGAGGATGTTTGACTTTCACAAAGGAAGACACCGAAGCCCAAGTTGCGATGTCCACAAGGGGGGCACTGGTTCCGAAGGCAGGAGAGGTGGCTGCACTCTGGACAAAGTCAGCGATCGCCCCAGGCCAAGCAGAACCAGAAGTGCAACACAGAGGGAAATGCAGGCCTTAACCCACCGTGCCAACATTGGCTTGGAGACCTTCCTGCCCATGGTGGAAGGCTGAAATGAAGCCGAAAGAGAGCCAAAGACACAAAAGTGGTTGTTATTGCATTTTGGTCCTTTTAAGAAGGATCTTAACTGCACGTTTTACGTCCAACGCGTGCCGTTCTCTTTCGAGGAGCTGACTCTGCCCAGGACAAAAGGACGGTGAAATGAGCTCCTCTGCCCTGTGGAAGATGGAGTTATTTTATTATCGTTTGGAATGAAAGTCAGATCCAAGTGAAGTATGACTGCGTCCTGCTGGAAAAAGCGTAATTCCTTTCTAGTCAATACCCAGCAGGCTGATGTGATGGCTACGAGAGAAAAGAAACTTCCAGAAAAGATCAGGGAGATCCTTCATAGAGGCTAAAGGGGGCTTGGTAAGAGCTTTGAGGACTTCATGCAGATCCCAAGTAGAGTACCTGTGGATTGGTGGTGGCTTTAGTAAGGAAACGCCCCTTAGAAAACATTTTTTATGGGGGTGCACTGCCAGGGATCTGTGGGAAGACTTGGGTAACGCAGAGGGCTGCCAGGTGTGGAGTTGTAAACCAGCTGAGGTCAGGATGGATTTATTTTATATTTGTTTGTTTATTCTGGCAGAGAAGGTCTGGAGCTGTTGGTAGTGGCCCATTCTGCCAACAGCTGTAAAAGATCCAAGTACCAGGCCCTTCTCAGCCAGTTTAGCACTACCAGTATCACACCACATGCAGTCCGGCTGAATTCTGCACAGGGGCTGAGCTATCATGGAGGTTGGACTGAAAGGTGTACAGGATGCCCGTGGCCCAAGCAGCAGACACGGCATCTATGTCTTCCATACCCTCTGCTTCATACCTGGAAAGGACCTTGTTTGCCCTTCGTGGTTCATGGGGGATGTGAACAAGTCCACGACTGGTGTCCTGAAACGTTGAACGATGGCATGAAAGACCACCGAGCTGAGACTCCAGTCTGTCTGGTTGACATCCAGCCAGCTCAGCCAGTCTGCAAAGGAGTTTAAATCCCCTTGAACATGCCTGGCGGGTAGTAATGCGAGGTCTGCCTCAGCCACAAGGGAGCGCAGCCTGGTCCCTCCCTGGCGCTTCACGTGTGCCTGGCCATCACGTCATCTGTTCATACAAGCACCACCTTGGGCTGTATCAGGTGGCTGAAGGTGAGGAGAGCCAAATGGATTGATGCTGTGCAATGCTTCCTCTGGCCCCCATCTGCACTGGGCCACAGTGGATCTGCAGAGGGACCCCCAACCCGGAAGGCTGGCAATCCGGGAGGCTGGTATTAAACAGCAATACTATTAAAATTATATTAAAACATTAAAATGGCATTTTAGCAGCTCACCCCCAGGTTCCAACTATGTCCCCAAAGCCTGCAGGAACAAGAATGTTTTAGCCTGCCTCTGGAAACACATCAAGGAGGGAGCCATCCTAGCCTCCCTGGGAAGGGCGTTCCACAGCTGTGGGGCAGCCACCAAGAAGGCCTTCTCCCGGGTTCCCACCAAACATGCCTGTGACAGTGGTGGGACTGAGAGAAGGGCCTCCCCAGAAGATCTCAGAACACAGGCAGGTTCATAAGGGAGGATACAGTCTTTTACATAACCTGGACCGGAGCCGTATAGGTGCTGGGAAAAGCAGGGGGGATGGGATGTGGTTAGGAAAAAACATCTGCCACCCCTTCCAGACAGTCGGAATTCTGCTTCTTTTCCTGTTCTCGCCCCGTCTGATTTCATGTCCAGATACATGGTGTTCCAGGTGGCTTCCCTACTCTCCCTCCAGCAGGAAGGAAGGGATAGCTGCCCCAGACTCCAGTGATCTGGAGGCAGGACGTCTGGCAAGGGAGAAGGGTCCCGCCCCTCTGCAGGCTGGTGTTTGCTGCCCTTTGCAGAACAGGCTGGCCTTGGAGACATGCGAAGGGCAGGGATCGGCCCGTTCGTTCCATGCGGTCTGCCCACAATGGCAGCTGCACTGAAAATGATGGAAATGCGAATGGTGGTAAGGTGCCAGCGGAGGGTCGCCCACAATGCCTGCCTGGGGGGGGGGAAGAGGGATGAGAAAAGATGATTCCCTTCCCTGGCCCCTGTTGTCTCTCCAGTGCTTGCACCCAGTTGACTCTGAGGGAAGGCCAGAGGGCTTAGCCCAAGCACTGAGTTGCCACGGGGGATAGTCAGGCGGACTCCCTCCCTTGCAACCATCTGCTGGACCCACTGGCAAAACTTCAGGTGAAGGGCTTGGCTGTTGATGATCCGCAGCGGGGGCGAACTGGAGGCAGTTTGCTGGGATGTGGGCCCCTTGGTTCCTTCGGAGCCCTCCTTGGACCGTTCCCAGTCCCCAGGCAGGGTTGGGACACGATACTGCCCAGGTCTGCCTTGCTCCTAGTAGGCCTGCCTGCACTGAGGAGGACTGGCCCTGCTTCAGCCTGTAGCTGGATGGTGCCGGGAGGCATCTCATCCAGGCAGGCAGACTTGCTCCCGAAGCCCCATGGCCCTTCCTTGAGGTTCCAGAAAGGAGCCTCCCGGCCTTCCAGGCCTCTCTAGCCCCAAGGGGAAACCAGGCATTGCAGGCACAGGCCTGGTCATCGCCGCCAGGGGGAAAGCTCCTACCTCGGAAAAGGGGGAAAGTGCCTGTTCTGGAAACTGAGGGAGAAGGTAAAGAAGGGCAGAGAGGAAGAAATATGGGGAAAGTGAGGCAAACTGTCGCTAGAAGGAGGAGCTACTCCAGCAACCGGCCGGGAGCCGAGGCAGGGAACGAAGTGGGGCATCACTTGCTCTTGCACATGCGAGGGCAATTCCGCTGATTCGCATGTTCCCACCTATCAGAGGAGCAACCCGTATAAGGATCTCCGCTGCAGGAAAAGGAACCATTTTGTAAGGTGTTTTGTTTTCAAGGTGCTTCCAGATGGATTGCTTGATCATCTGCTCCAGAATTTTCCCAGGGATTGATGTCAGACTGACTGGTCTGTAGTTCCCAGGTTCCTCCTTTTTACCCTTTTTGAAGAGAGGGAAAACATTCGCCCTCCTCCAGTCATCTGGCACTTCCCCCGTCCTCCATGATTTCTCAAAGAGAATAGACAGCGGTTCTGAGAATTCTTCTGCCAGTTCCTTGATTACTCTAGGATGCAGTTCATCTGGCCCTGGAGATCTGAACTCATTCAAAGTCATTAGGTGTTCCTTGACCATATGCCTGTCGATCTCAAGCTGCAATCCTGCCCCTTCAGCCTGCACTTTGCCTTTGCCAGGGGGGTCATAGACCCTCTTTTGGGAGAAGACTGAGCCAAAGTAGGAATTGAGCACCTCTGCCTTTTCTTTGTCCTCTGCTATCATTTTGCCATCCTTAATAGCTGAACCACCATTTCTTTCCTCTGTCTTTTACTATGCACGTAGCTGAAGAAAGCCTTTTTGTTGTTTTTAGCATCCCTCGCTAACCTCAGCTCGTTCTCAGCTTTCGCTTTCCTGACGCCATCCCTGCAATTCTGTGCTACCTGCCTGTCCTCTTCCTTTGTTACTTGGCCTTCTTTCCACTTCCTATATGTGTCCTTTTTTGTTTTCAGGTCATCCCTAAGCTTTTTGTGAAGCCACATTGGCTTCTTCTGTTGTCTTCCACCTTTTCTTCTTGTTTGTGATTGTGCCTTGAGAATTTCCTTTTTTAAAAGCTCCCACCCATCTTGGACTCCTTTTCTCATTAGAGTCGCTTGCCATGGGACCTTACTGATCATTGTTTTGAGGTTATTAAAATCAGCTTTCCTAACATTCAGGGTATACGTTTGACTACACTCAGCTTTTGCTTCCCTTATAGCCAAGAACTCAAGTATAAAACTCTACCCAAACAGTTTTCATGGTGTACACAGGCAGTGAGCCTATGTACACCAGTTGCTGGGGAACATGGGCAGGAGGCTGCTGTTGCGCTCATGTCCTGCTTGTGGGTTCCTGGTTGACAGCAGGTTGGCCACTGTGTGAACAGAATGCTGGACTAGATGGACCCTTGGCCTGATCCAGCAGGGCTCTTCTTAGGTTCTTATGTACATGGAAGGCTCCATGCCTTTTGCACTCATCACCCATGGCAGGCAAAACCAGTGTCTGAGATACCCTTGCCCACTTTGATCCAGAAAAACCCCTCCTTCGTGAGACCAATCCTTTCACAAACATTATCTAATGATAATTTGGCCTTAGTTTTGCGCAGTGGGTTATCTCTGCTCCCTCTTCCTTCTTAGAATCACAGAACAGTAGGGTTGGAAGGGGCCTACAAGGCCATTGAGTCCAACCCCCTGCTCAATGCAGGAATCCAAGTCAGAGCATCCCCGACAGGTGGCTTCTTCTCCCAGTTCTCCTGCCCCATTTTTCCCTCGGTTCTAGTCAAGCTTCTAAAGGGCAAAACCAAAGTATCTGTAAAGTCTTCAATGGCTGGGGACCCTGATCCCTGAAGACTGACTTGTAGCCAGCACCCTTTGGAGGCCCACTATCTGGAGTTTGGTGTGAGCTGCCTGGAGCTGGGGCCTTCTCTGTTGTGGATCATCTCCGTATGTTTGTGGCCCTCCCAAGAAGGTTCTCCTGCAACCAACTTTGATGTCATTTCAACACCAAAAGGTGACCCCTTTTTTTCCATTTGCCCAGGCTTTTCATCTGTAAATCGTCTATAGGTTTTATTTATTAATTATGCTGAATTTTATGATTTGTTTTTAATGGCTGCTTTCTGCCCTATCTAGTATTGTTTCTTCTTCCTGTTTTAATTATTTCTGAATGCTGCCTTGAGTGTTTTTACTTGGAAGGAAGGGTAAAAAAATACGTTAAACATAAATTTAGTCACAGCATAACACATAAAGCAATGTGCTCTATATTTGAAAAAAAACTCCCTCTCACATTAAATTCAGCTTTTAAATTAGAATTATGTTGAATTAATGGGGCAGGGGAGTTCCCAGAAGTGGCTTCCCAAGGTTTCCAGAGGAGCCTCTCTGAGACCCTAATCATCTCCTATCGAAATTTCCTCTCTTTCAGTCCCAGACAACTGCCTGCATCCAAAGCTTTCTCCATGTTGCCTGCGTCGAGAGCCGTCTCCAGAGTCTCTGCTATGGGGAGGAAAAGAGACGAAACTGCCAAGACCATCATACATCTAGCAGTGGATCTTTCCATGGATTAAAAAAAACATCTCAGCACTCTCTTGTACAGAAAACGCCTCACTTAGACCAGCATTCCAAGACCCCTGCGGTCCCGAACAGCGGCTGCAACCGCCCATTGCCCTGGGACCGCAGCGCTGAAGGGAAGCACGTGCTCTGGCCCCTTCCATCAGCCGGGGAATGAGGGACTTCTGGGTGGCGCCCAGTGCCAGCTCCAGGTTCTAGAGAGCCCTTGGGCAAGACGCCCGCCATGGGCCTCTCCCTCGCTGACCCTGCCCTCTCCCCACCATGGCCAGCAACTGCTCTGAGCCCTCGGCCTCTTCCTCCTCATGGCTACCGCCTGCTCCCTGCATGGCAGAGAGCCTCTGCAGGAGGGCGGGCCCCTGGCCAGGGCCCCAGCGTGCCTAGCCTTGATGCTGGTGATGGGGAGCTGTGCATATCCGGGGGGGGGGGCGGTATTGTGACCTGTTATAAGCCGCCTCGTGGATTATTTGATCGAAAGGCAAGATACACACCTTTTAAATGAATAAGGGTGCAATCCTATGCATGTTTAGACAGAAAAAAGTCCTACAATTCCCAGCATTCCCCAGCCAGCATAGCTGGCTAGGGAATGCTGGGAATTGTAGGACTTTTTTCTGTCTAAACATGCATAGGATTGTGCCCTCTGTGTTTCACTGTTTAAGTCTGGCGTCTGTGTCAAGGGCAACAAGACGCTCAGGGGGCAAAGTGGGAGCAGCTGGGTTGCCCAAGACAAGTCCTCTTGCCTCCAACTCTTGTTTGCCGCCAAGAGAACCACTCCGGTCTGAGGCAGCTCCGAAGTCGTTTCTCCTCTTGACTCGGAAGAGAAGTGTGCCTCGTCCGGCCAGGCTATTATTCCTTCATTCCACCTTTGGAATGGTGTTGGGGAGTTCACATTTATAAATTACATGCCACTACTTGGCCCTCAAAAGGGTCCCCAAGATATCAGAAGTGGGACCTGCTTGCCCTGTGTGCATATGCAATCACAGTCCTTGCGGTGGATGGCGTTGGTGAGGGAAGAGAGCTGCCCCATCGGCCGATTTTTGACAAGCAGGGCAGTTGCTACTCTCTCCCCTCACAAATGGACAAGATGGCAGGGGGGATGTCCAATGAGGCTCCTTCTGTCTCTTCGCCACCCTACAGGTCCTTGTACGGAGGAGGACAACAGCTTTCCTTGCATGCAGCTTTCCTGATCCTCAAAGTTTTCCCCAACCTAGTACCTTCTAGAGGTGTTAGATTACAATTCCCAGAATGGCTTGCTGAGGGATGCTGGGAGTTGTAGTTCAACACATCTGTTATGTAGCAGGTTGGTAACGGCTGGAAGAGGGTAAATTTTCTTGCATCGTCTCTTCAGACATCTTGAGGAACCTTGCAGAGGAAGACAGGTCCCATTTTTAAAAGACCCGATATTCCTTCCCACCCAACACTGGAGCGCTCTCAGGAGCTCTGCATCCATTCCTGTCCTTCAAGGGTACCTTGATAGTTCTCCAAGGGCTTTTGTAGAGTGGCATTTTTCTAAGAGGTAATTTGCATCAACTCTTTGAACCGGAGAGGAAGTTCCTCTGTGTTGCAGCCTGCCAGACTCTTCTCGCACCTGGAAGGGAATGAGGTCAAGCAGGAGCAGTGATAGAAAACCATCTGCCTATAAGCTTGTAGCACAGCTGGCTGGGCTGGAACAGCACCCCGTTTTGCCCCTCCCATGGGCATCTGGTTGGCCACCCAGCATAAGCGCTGTTCTTATGTTCTATCAGCAAGAAGGAATCACCAGGACAGGTGACTAGATGTACTTATGGGTGTTAATCTGTTACTAAAAGGGTTAACAAAGAATAAAGATGGCTGATTTAATCTGAGGGATGCCTATAAGAAGAGCCCCTAGAAGACCCCAGACTCGTAACCAGCTTTATATTCCAGACTCTTGACCCCTGGGTGAGAAGACCGTGAGGTTTGATTCTATACCAAATTATGTTATTTCACTAACTGAGACTCTGAGATTTTGCAGGACTGTCTTTGCAGAAGGGAAAAAAACGCAGCTGTCTTTACAAGCCGCTTCACAGAGCTCGCTCAAGGCCACGACGAGCTGGCAGTGTCTGACTGAGACCAACAGCAGAACTGAGCCTGCTCAGAGGCCTACTGAGGGGAGGAAAAGTGCCGTTTCAACATCTCATGGAGCAAACCTGCTAAGAGAATGTCTCTACTCGATGCTACTTGGGCGGGGAAGTGCAGCCCTGAGCACAAGCAACAACTGGGAGGAGGCATTTGGGCAGATATGACCAGAAATGGCCAAAAATGACTGGGAGTTCAGAGAGGATGTACCAGGGAGAAATGCACCAACTGAGATAGCATGCCCAGATGGCAGACTGTGGGTCACCTTTGGGGACATTTCAAAGTAGCCCGTTTGTAATGGTGCCAGACACGTTGCCCAGGCACATGGAATTATGGGAGGTAGATGGGACACCTTGCTTCTGGCTGGTGAGCAAGTGCTCTAACCACGTGCACCCCATTTCCTACTGGAGGCTGATTGTCTCATTGCTCCTTAGGACCCACCTTTGACCTTAGCAGGGGTATAAAAGCCCCGGGAATGGGAGCTCCGGGGGGGGTGCTTTTGTTCCTGCTGCTGCTCCACTTCCCTCTTTCTGCTGTGCCACCAGACCCACGGACTTAGGTAACTATGGACCTCTTTAGACTCTTAGACTTTGGCACTTAGAATGCTTTCTGAGTTTGGCATTTAGAGTGATTTCTGGGTTTGGGACTTGGAGGTTGTATCTGAGGAGGGGATTTGGAATCCCATCTTCAGAGGTGACAACTGGAATTATTCCCAAGTCTTGACCTTCCTGCTCACTCCAACTCCTTCCTCTACTCTTCCTCTGCCTAGAGGAACTTCGTAATGCTTCAGCATAAGTTTTGTATTCAAGTAAGAAGCAGGAGGAGGCCACGGGAGGGTGAACACATAGGTTGAATTGTTTTCGTTTAGCTTTGAACTGCAAGTAGTAAACAGGAGTAAGTTGGAAAGAGGGGCCATAACAATGTTAGAAGCTTATGCCGTTATCTTCTTGGCCACGTTCATAGTACCAGCTTTGGCAATGGCAATTCTTTTGATTTATCTTCTGTTTTTGTTGCATTCTCTTTCCCTGTAATTGGAGAGAGAATTTCTAACGCTCATATAACCACCATGTTATTTCCTTTGTTTTGTATTTCCCCTGAATTTTCAGCAATAAAGCCATAAATATGGTTTCAAGTTACAATCTCATCTGTAGTGATGTTCTGTGGTGATGTTTACCTGTTGGGATTAGCCTGGTTACCCACCAGGGTGCTTCGGACCCATTTGGTGCAGGTTCTGACGTTAAACGGGACCAAATTTACAATGGGAAGGTGCCGCATCCTGCCATTTTAAAGCCTGAGATCTTTTGAACAAACCGCTTCTACTCTAGTCAATTTCAGTCTTAATGGAAGAGGAAGGGGGGGCCTCTTGTAGCGTATCCCCCCCCAAAACACACCCCATTGGAATGGTACTTATTACAACAGCCTTCCCCAACCTGCGTGGAGTGGCAAAAACAGGGTGTTCTGGGGGGCATTTGGGGGCGGGGAAGGTGGAAATGACATCCTATGTGTCATCTGGCAGCCGCCTCCCCCACTCCGCCTTCCCGCGGCTAGACAGCCGAGATCGGCTGTCTAGCCACAAAGGCAGGGCGGGAGAAGCATGGAGGGGATCGTTCCCTCCATACTTCTCCTGCCCTGCATTGGATAGGCGGTCACCTCCGACTTTGGAGGCGGCCGCCTATCCCCATAGCACCCTAAATAGCTAAAAACATATAGAATCATTAAGCTGGCTAATACCAATTTAAAATCTGAAATAGTTAAAACAGTGTGCAAACTCAGGGAATCCAATTAGTCCTCAAAGGCTTCGGTAAAAAGCCATGTTTTTACTTGGCACTGAAATGAGACCAATGTCTCCACCAATCGGGCCTCCAAGGGGAGGGCATTCCACAACCAGGGTGCCACAGCAGAGAAGGCCCTCTCCCACGTCCCACCATAGTTCATGTCTTGCACTGGTGGGACGCAGAGGAGGGCCCCTCCAACAGATCTCAGTCCTCAGGCAGGCATACAGAGAGAGAGGCGTTCCCTCAATTATCAAGGTCCCAAGCCGCTTAGGGCTTTAAATATCATCACCAGAACTTTCCAACCAGAAGCACATTGGCAGCCAGTGTGATTTCAGATCAAATGCCAAATTATGACTCAAAGCAGAGAGGGAGACTGCTGCTCTTCACACAAGCAACTGCCATGGGAAACCTGTACGCAGGATCACAACCCTCCTCCAGTCCTCCGTCTCCCTCCCCCACAGTCCGCAGAAGGACACTGAGGACACATTCCGGATCCTCCCCTCTTTGCGGTGAAGTGGGAAGAGTCAGTGCAGGTAAGAGAGGGGCTGCTGGGGAGACCCCCCCCCCCCGAGGGATAGCCAGAATGCACTAGCCCAGCGCATCAAAGGCTCAAGCAGGGTGGGGAGGTGGGAGAGAGACATTAACAACCCAGAATCCCTCTTGCCCCCTCCTCCCTAATCCCAGGAAAGGGGAACTGGTGAGTCCAAAGGATACCGCTTGGCATGGAGGTCATGCCCCACCATGGCACACTGAAAGGGAGGGAGGTGGTGCCAGGGACAGAAAGCTCTAATGGGTGGGGCCTGGATGGGAGGGAGAGGGGCGCACCCTCTTGGCCTCGGTCTCAGGGGGCAAAGGATAATGGGCCGGCCCTGCTCCCTGTGATGCACTGCTTTGAAAGAATCAAAGAAACATAGAATAGTGGGGTTGGAAGGGGCCTACAAGGCCATCGAGTCCAACCCCCTGCTCAAGGCAGGAATCCAAGTCAGAGCATCCCTGACAGGTGGCTGTCCAGCCTCATCTTGAACGCCTCCAGTGTAGGAGAGCCCACCACCTCCCCAGGGAATTGGTTCCATTGTCGTAGTGCTCTCACAGTCAGGAAGTTTCTCCTGATGTTCAGCCGGAATCTGGCTTCCTGTCACTTGAGCCCATGATTCCGTGTCCTGCACTCTGGGATGATCAAGAAGAGATCCTGGCCTTCCTCTCTGTGACAACCTTTCAAGTACTTGAAGAGTGCTATCATATCTCCCCTCAGTCTGCTCTTCTCAAGGCTAAACAGGCCCAGTTCTTTCAGTCTCTCTTCATAGGGCTTTGTTTCCAGTCCCATGATCAGCTTTGTTGGCCTCCTCTGAACCCTCTCCAGTTTGTCTGTATCCTTCTTAAAGTGTGGTGCCCAGAACTGGACACAGTACTCCAGATGAGGCCTAACCGGTGCTGAGTAGAGGGGAACTAGTACTTCCTGGGATTTGGAAGCTATGCTTCTATTAATGCAGCCCAAAAGAGCATTGGCCTTTTTTGCAGCCACATTACATTGTTGGCTCATATTCAGCTTGTGATCGACAACAATTCCAAGATCCTTCTCGCTTGTAGTGTGGTTGAGCCACGTATCCCCCATCTTGTAACTGTGCCTTTGGTTTCTTTTTCCTAGGTGCAGAACTTGGCATTGATCCCTATTAAATGTCATTCTGTTGTTTTCTGCCCAGCGCTCCAGTCTATCCAGATCACTTTCAATTTTGTTTCTGTCTTCCAAAGTATTAGCTATCCCGCCCAATTTGGTGTCATCTGCAAATATGATCAGCATTCCCTGCATCTCCTCCTCCAAGTCATTCATAACAATGCTGAAGAGCACTGGGCCCAGGACTGAGCCCTGCGGTACTCCACTCGTTACCTCTCCGCAGTTTGAGAAGGTCCCATTGATAAGCACTCTTTGAGGGCATGTTCTGGGGCTGATGAGGCACCCTGCATATCTAGGACAGTGTGGGACATGATCTGGATCAGGTCCATTGCAAAGGTTGTGAGGGAGAAGTTAAAATATTAGGTTCAATGAGTGGCCACATATAGGAAGTGGAAAGAAGGCCAAGCCACAAAGGAAGAGTACAGGCAGGTAGCACAGAATTGCAGGGATGGCGTCAGGAAGGCTAAAGCTGAGAACGAGCCGAGGTTAGCGAGGGATGCTAAAAACAACAAAAAGGCTTTCTTCAGCTACGTGCGTAGTAAAAGGCAGAGGAAAGAAATGGTTGTTCAGCTATTAAATAAGGATGGCAAAATGATAACAGAGGACAAAGAAAAGGCAGAGGTGCTCAACTCCTACTTTGGCTCAGTCTTCTCCCAAAAGAGGGTTTATGACCCCCCTGGCAAAGGCAAAGTACAGGCTGAAGGGGCATAGAATCATAGAATCATAGAATAGTAGGGTTGGAAGGGGCCTACAAGGCCATCGAGTCCAACCCCCTGCTCAATGCAGGAATCCAAGTCAGAGCATCCCTGACAAATGGCTGTCCAGCCTCGTCTTAAAGGCCTCCAGTGTGGGAGAGCCCACCACCTCCCCAGGTAATTGGTTCCATTGCCGTATTGCTCTGACACTCAGGAAGTTTTTCCTGATGTTCAGCCGGAATCTGGCTTCCTGTAACTTGAGCCCATTATTCCGTGTCCTGCACTCTGGGATGATCAAGAAGAGATCCTGGCCTTCTTCTCTGTGACAACCTTTCAAGTACTTGAAGAGTGCTATCATATCTCCCCTCAGTCTTCTCTTCTCAAGGCTAAACATGCCCAGTTCTTTCAGTCTCTCTTCATAGGGCTTTGTTTCCAGTCCCCTGATCATCTTTGTTGCCCTCCTTTGAACCCTCTCCAGCTTGTCTGCATCCTTCTTAAAGTGTGGTGCCCAGAACTGGACACAGTACTCCAGATGAGGCCTAACCAGTGCTGAGTAGAGGGGAACTAGTACTTCCCGGGATTTGGAAGCGATGCTTCTATTAATGCAGCCCAAAATAGCATTTGCCTTTTTTGCAGCCACATCACATTGTTGGCTCATATTCAGCTTGTGATCGACGACAATTCCAAGATCCTTCTCACTCGTAGTGTGGTTGAGCCACGTATCCCCCATCTTGTAACTGTGCATTTGGTTTCTTTTTCCTAGGTGCAGAACTTGGCATTTGTCCCTATTAAATGCCATTCTGTTGTTTTCTGCCCAGCACTCCAGTCTATCCAATTGCAGGATTGCAGCTTGAGATCGATAGGCATATGGTCAGGGAACACCTAATGACTTTGAATGAGTTCAAATCTCCAGGGCCAGATGAACTGCATCCTAGAGTCATAAAGGAGCTGGCAGAAGAACTCTCAGAGCCACTGTCTATTCTCTTTGAGAAATCATGGCGGATGGGTGAAGTGCCAGATGACTGGAGGAGGGTGAATGTTGTCCCTATCTTCAAAAAGGGTAAAAAGGAGGAACCTGGGAAATACAAACCAGTCAGTCTGACATCGACGCCTGGGAACATTCTGGAGCAGGTGATCAAGCAATCCATCTGTAAGCACCTTGAAAACAATTCAGTGATTACTTGAAGCCAACATGGATTTGTCAAGAACAAGTCCTGCCAGACAAATCTGATCTCATTTTTGATCAAGTCACCTCCCTTGTGAACCATGGGAATGCTGTGGACATCATATACCTCGACTTCAGCAAAGCTTTTGACAAAGTGCCCCATGATCTCCTGATGAGCAAAGTAGCTCAAAGTGGGCTAGATGAAACAATGATCCAGTGGATCTACAGTTGGCTACAGAATCGGACTCAAAGACTGCTTATCAATGGGACCTTCTCAAACTGGGGAGAGGTAACGAGCTGAGTACTGCAGGGCTCAGTCCTGGGCCCAGTGCTCTTCAACATTTTTATTAATGACATGGAGGAGGAGGTGCAGGGACTGATCAAATTTGCAAATGACACCAAATTGAGCGGGATAGCGAATACTTTGGAAGACAGAAACAAAATTCAAAGTGATCTGGATAGACTGGAGCGCTGGGCAGAAAACAACAGAATGGCATTTAATAGGGACAAATGCCAAGTTCTGCACCTAGGAAAAAGAAACCAAATGCACAGTTACAAGATGGGGGATACGTGGCTCAACAACACGACAAGCGAGAAAGATCTTGGCACTGTTGTCGATCATGAGCTGAATATGAGCCAACCATGTGATGTGGCTGCAAAAAAGGCAAATGCTATTCTGGGCTGCATTCATAGAAGCATCGCTTCCAAATCCCGGGAAGTACTAGCTCCCCTCTACTCAGCACTGGTTAGGCCTCATCTGGAGTACTGTGTCCAGTTCTGGGCACCACACTTGAAGAAGGATGCAGACAAAGATTATCAGGGGACTGGAAACAAAGCGCTATGAGGAGAGACTGAAAGAACTGGGCATGTTTAGCCTTGAGAAGACTGAGGGGAGATAGGATAGCGCTCTTCAAGGACTTGAAAGGTGGTCCCAGAGAGGAAGGCCAGGATCTCTTCTTGATCACCCCAGAGTGCAGGACACGGAATCATGGGCTCAAGGTACAGGAAGCCAGATTCCGGCTGCACATCAGGAGAAACCTCCTGACTGTCAGAGCAATACGACAATGGAACCCATGACCTAGGGAGGCGGTGGGCTCTCCCACGCTGGAGGCCTTCAATGCGAGGCCGGACAGCCACCTGTCAGGGATGCTGTGACTTGGATTCCTGCACTGAGCAGGGGGTTGGACTCGATGGCCTTGTAGGCCCCTTCCAGCCCCACTATTCTATGATTCCCTCAGTGCCCCGACATTGCCCAGTAGCCTTCCCTCGGCTCCTGCATTATCTCTCCCCCCTCCCCACCCCCAGCTGGATTGAACCCGACACGCGCGTGCGCACACACAGTGGTAAATTTGGAGATGCAGGAGGTCCCCGTGAGGGTGTCGGCGGCGGTCCAAACCTTTCAGGCTGCTGCGTCGATCCATGTCCACAAACAGGTTCCCGGAGTTCTCATCTCCACCCGGAGCAGGTCTTTGGTAAAGCGAACGGGTCTTAGCTGCCTGCTCCAGGCCAAGTCACCCCGATCCTGAGCGTTCCAACTGGGGCGTCGTTGTTTGGGGAATCCCCCCCCCCGCCCCAGCTACAGCGAGGATGGCAGCCAGCTCAGAGGGAACCGGGAGTTCTGAGGGGGGCGGCGGATGACCCGAGTCCCCGCTGCTGGAGAAGTTCCCGCTACCCACGGGCGCACCTGCGCCGCCGGACCGGGGCCGGGGGGCCTCCGCCAGGCCTGGGCGCGGCGCTCCCGGGAGGGGCCCATGCGCGACAGAGGGGCGAAGAGGCCGCGCCAGCGCGGGGAGGGGCGCTCCGCCGGGCCCGGGCTTCGGAGGCGGCGGGCCGCGCGCGCGGGCGAGCGGGCGAGGCGCGAGCAGCCCCAGGCCGAGGCGCGCGGGGCGGGGCGGGGCGGGACGCGGGCGCGCCGGGCCGGGCCGGGCCGGGCCGGGCCGGGCCGGGCGGGGTCCGCCTCGCGGTTCTCGCCGAGGGCGCGCCCGCCACTTCAGCACTGGACAGCCGCGGCCTTCTCCGCAGGGGCCCCGCGGCGTCCTCGCGGCCCGGCCCGCCGCCTGCGCGACGCCGAGGAGGGTTAAGGCGACCGAATCCGAGTCCTAGAGAAGCAGCGCGGCGGCCGCCGCGAGGGCCGCTTCCCGCCGCCCTCCCCGCGTCTCGTCCCGGAGCCGGAGCCGCCGCGCCCGCCCAGCCCGGCTGCGGCTCCGCGCCCGGGCGCGGGGCTCCGGTGAGTCCCGGGCCCGCCCGCCCGGCCAGCTCGCGCGGCGCGAGGTCGCGGCTGCCCCTTCGCGCGGACCCGGAAGAGGCGCGCTCGCGGGGCGGGGGGCCTCTGGCCGCAGCAGCCCGCCGCCCCTCCCTCGGGCCCGGCGCGCGGCCCGTGTCCGCGGGGGGCGGCGCCCAGGTGGGCCGGCGTGGCCGCGACCGCGGGGGCGCGCGGGAGGGGCTGGCAATGCTGCAGCCGCGCGGGGCCGGGGCGCGCGCGCGCTCCCCGCCGGCTGTTTCAGGGAAAAACAGACGTCTTTGGGGGCCAAGGCAAAGGCCGCCCCCCCCGGCATTTCGAAGGCCTCGTTCCAGGTTAGGGTGGGTGTTCCGTAGAACCTGGGGTCGGAAGGGGCCCGCGAGGCCATCGAGCCCACCCGCCGCTGAATGCGGGGATCCAAGCCAGGGCACCCCCGGCAGGTGGCCGCCCAGCCTCATCGGTTCTGGTGCTGTGTATTGTTTTCCGTTTCATTGTATCTTATTCTTTTAAATATTTTTACTGTATTTATATATTTGAACTGTTCTGTGCATTTCAGTTTTTAGCTGTTTGTGATTCACCCACAGAACATTGGTTATCGGGCAGATTAGAAATGTAATAAATACATAATTGGGGCAGGAAATGTAGAAATAAGCGATTTTTTAGTGCTGTTTACAGATCTAAAGTCACTTTGTTGCTTCAGGGCAGCCAACCTGGTGCCCTCCAGATATCACAGAATCATAGAATAGTAGGGTTGGGAGGGGCCTGCAAGGCCATCGAGTCCAACCCCAAATGTTTTGGACTTCAGTTCCCAGGCAGCATGGCCAAGGGTCAGGAATTCTGGGCACCGTGGTCCGAAACTTTTGGAGGGCACCAGGTTCAAGAAGGCTGCTTTAGGAACATAAAGCATCCTTTATGTTCCTAAAGTTTCATGATGTATAACTTGGTTTGCTCGTGCAATCGTTCTCCTTAAAAGCTTTTAAAAGTAAACTCAGTTAGTACATTTATAATTATTGTCTGGATAAACTTTACTTTTACATTTAATATATCAAACTGATCATTTTAGGAGCAAGCTAAGTTATACATCACATATTTTAGGTTCCTATTTTATGTCTGACCAGAGACAAGTAGTCCCTGAAACATCTGAATCATCCTAGTAACCAGTAGCAGGAAGAACTGGAGGCAGGGGAAGACTGGTGTACAGCATCTGTTCCTGTTTATAAGGAAGTTTAGGGAAATTCCTAAACCTGTTCCTGGTTGTGGGGTGGAGCTTAGGAATTCTGATCTGAAGGAAAAACGATTGAGATTTGATTTAGCTGAGAAAGACTCAGTTTAGGAATGGTAGTAGGCAGCTATATTTAATTTGAGAAACTTTAGGCAATTTGAAGGGTGACATTTTATTCACTTTGGCAAATAATTTGTGTTAATTAACATCTATTCTACTATACTATTCTATGATTTTAATCTTATTTTTTGTTCTTTTTGAAAGGTTGTCTCTAGCGGTGGTGTCAGTTCCATGCCTATGCCATTGGAACCAGGCTGCTGTGTTTCTGTTAGGTACAGAGGGACTTATTCTGGTGGCAGCAGTTAAAAAATCTTATAGCTGAGGCTGTATTCCCTAGTGGTGAGGCCTAATAGAGAACTTTATTAAAACTTGTGGTGGTGAGTTCCATAGATCCAAGCCTCAAAGTTAATTTTTTAAAAAGGAAACATAGGTGGGAAAACCCACACGCTGTTCCACTGTATCTAGTGACAGTGGCAGGATAACATACAGTGTTTTATTTCACATGTGGGTGATGAATTAGAACCACGTTAATTGAGTGATACAGCATCTACCCAGAACAAGCTCAGAAACACAGGACTCTGTAGAACAAAACCTAAACTGTAAAAAATGCAAATTTTCTTCCATACTATGATACGGTGACTCTACTCACATGTTGGGAAGCATGACTTGGAGCATCCCAAAATGTCTATCAGTAAATGATACATCGGATCAAACATTTTAATAAGGAACGGAAAAAATAACTATGCTGGAAATCTTACAGAGAAAAAAAAAACTATTTTCCTCCATGGCTTCATTATTTCCAGACATTTTATATCTGTAGTCTGTTAAGACCTTGTCTTAAATTCTAAAATAAAATAGTTCATAATCCAAATCTGTTCAATTTTACAATTTTTCCAAAAAAAATTGTCCGGGGGGGGGGACCAGAAAGACCCCCCCTCCATTTTTCAAGATTTTTTCCAAGATTTTTTCCAGGGCTTCATAGAATCATAGAACAGAAGGTTTGGAAGGGGTCTGTAAGACCATCTAGTCCAACCCTCTGCTTAATGCAGGAATCCAAGTCAAAGCATCCCTGACAGGTCCAGCTTCACATCTCTAGATTTGATGGAATGGTCATGGTTTGCAGTAACCTTGCAACCACTGTCAAAATGCCCGTTTTGCAGACGGGGGTGGGATGAGGGTTAAAACCACCCAGTTGTGTGATCTCCACATATTAGCTGAGAGCCCAAGGGTGAAGACAGTTGCTTAGAGAAACTCTTTGGATAGAAGCTTTAAGAACAATCACCTACTTGATTATTACTGAAGTATCTGAAATGCAACACCACAGGTACACGTCACCACTGCACTACTACGCTGTACACACGTATTACCAAGATGCAGAGGATAATGTTACGTAGATGCAGACATGGAAATATCTGGGCTGCACTCACTTGAAGACAGGCAGTTTCTTCTTAGAAGATGCCAAGAGCAACAGGATACCAGGGTGCGTCTCACTCCAGTCTCTTCCTCTATTTCTACGTCAATAATTGGGGTTGGAACTTCCCAGGCATGGGGTGTGGGATGAGGGCCAAACCTCCTCTGCCTTACTGGATCAGAGGCAGAATTGTGACCTAAAGCAAAAAGGGAGATGGCTGTTCTTCGCACAAGCAACTGCCATGGAAAACCCTATATGCAGGATCACAACCCTTCTCCTGTCTCCCTCCCTCACAGGCAGCAGAAGGATGCCAGGGACATGTTCTGGATCCTCCCCTCTTTGCGGGGAAGTGGGAAGAGCCAGGATGAAGCCAGCTCAGGTACAGGAGGGATCATTGGGGAGACCCCTGAGGACAGCCGGAATGCTTCTTTTTCCATTGTGAGGCCCAAAGGAAACCCCGCTCCCTCTGACACACACTTGTCCTCTTGCAAGCAGATTAGACAAGCTTCTGTCTGATGCAGAAGATTTGACTGAGACACAGAAGCATTGGCCACTCTCTCTCTGTAGACATAAAAGTCCAAAGTTCTCCAAATCTGTTTCAGACAACAATTAAAATTCATGAGATGCTTATGAGACAGTGGACAGAAGTCAAGAAATTTCTCATTTATCCTCACAAAGATATTGTTCGACCATTCTTGCTTGGACTTCTGTAAGACTAAGATGCTTACCTGTATTTTTGGGAGGGCTTCTGCCCTGAAAGGCGGCCAAGAAATATTTTAAATAAATACAAATAAAATAAATATTTTGGGGGCTTAGAAATGTGTCCTTTTTCCTCCAGGTTTCAGTCTCCTTTGAGGAGGTGGCTGTACATTTCGCCAAGGCGGAGTGGGCTCTGCTGGAGCTGGGCCAAAGGGCGCTGTACAAGGAGGTCATGCTGGAGAATTACGGGATGGTGGCCTCTCTGGGTAAGGATCTTGTTGCCCTTGATTGAGAGAGAGAGAGAGAGAATGAGAATGCCTTGCTCTCCTTTGGAGGTAGAGAGATGGTCACAAGCAGGCCTGGGTCTCTGGGCTGGGCCTTCCCTTCCTGGTGGAGACGTGCAGCCACGAGGGGAAAGAGCGAGCACTGACTCCTGCTCCCCAGTGCCGTTTCCTGCCTGGTCTTTCAATCCTAGCTGGGCAAGGATTCCAGGTCCGCCATGTTCATAGTGCAGAAAAGGGCCATAAAAATGATCAAGGGGCAGGAGAATCTCCCCTGTGAGGGAAGGTTGCATCAGGTGGGATTGCTTAGCTTGGAAAAAAGGCGGGTAAGGGCAGGCTTGATAGAGGGGTACGGAATCATGCATATTGTGGAGAATGTGGACAGGGAGACATTTTTCACCCGCTCTCAAAATACTAGAACCCAGTGGGGTCATCCCATGATGCTGATTGGTGGGAGATTCAGGACAGATGAAAGGGAGGACTTCTTCACACAACACAAAGTTAAACTATGGAATTTGCTACCACAGGATGTAGTGATGGCCACCCATTTGGATGGCTTTAAAAGGGGGTTGGACAAATTCCTGGAGGAGAAGGCTATCAGTGGCTACTAGTCCTGATGGCTCTGTGCTACCTCCAGCATCAGAGGCCATGTGCCTATGTATGCCAGTTGCTGGGGAATATGGGCAGGAGGTGCTGCTACACTCATGTCCTGCTTGTGGGCTTCCTGTGGGCAGCTGGCTGGCCACCGTGTGAACAGAATGCTGGACTAGATGGACCTTGGTCTGATCCAGCATGAGGGCTCTTATGATGTTCTCATTCTTCCCTCACCTGTTATTTGCAGGTTTTTCAATATGCTGCCTCTTCTGTGTTTGGGTTAGAGGGTGGGGAACAAAGGCAGCCTAGCCTGGAGCCCTGACAAGTAGAAGTAACCACCATGTTTCGTTTGCATCTTCCCCCAAAGAAGGGCCTCTGGTTCCTCAGCCTCGCCTCATCTCCTGGTTGGAAGAAGAGCCATTTCTCCCAGAGCGATTGGCAGGTGGGTGCTTTGATAAGTGGTGGGACTGTGTCTTGCCAGGCTCCCTGATTGGGTTGATCAGTTTCCTCTGCCGTGTTTTATCTAACTCAGAAGAGGGTGAGAGCTGATGCCTTGAGGTCTCTTGCCAACATCTCTAGTGGTTTTGCCCACTTGATTCCTCACAGTCACTTCTCTTTCAAGAGTGGGCCACCATGTGACGTCACCTGGCCCGGTCTCGTGGGCCTCAGCTTTCGGATGCTGGCAACCAGGCCAGTTCTGGGCTTAAAATGACAGAATAGGCAAAGCGAGAGAGGAAAATAGGAGGAAAGGGGGTGGCCTCCCCCACACACAAACTATCCTTCCTGGAAGCCAAAGCAGGAGTTTCCAAAGCTGCTGCTGCATCAGTGACTTAGAGGAATCTGGTGGGACCAAAATGGGTTTGGGAGGAAAAGGGAGAGACAGAGACGGCGGTGCAAAGCTCCAGGCAGGCTGAAAGAAGAGAGAGGGAAGCCAGGTGGGGAGAGACAGTGAGGAGGCCTCCACCCATCCTGTCTGTGCAGTGGTCCCACGTCGGCTTGCTCCCTCCACAAGAGAGGGCTCTCCAGGAAGGGGAGCCTGCGGGGTTTGTGGGGAGGGATTTCCCAGGGCAAAGAGTGGGAGAAGATGGTGAGGAGAGAAACACTGTGCCAAGCCCCCTGAGCATGCCTAGATCCAGTCCAGCATCTTGAATTGTGCCCCAGGCCATATAGGATGCTGTGGTTTTCGTACAAAGAACTGGCATAGAAAATGTATATCCTGACATCTCTCCCCCCACCCCACCCCTCTCTCACAGGCAGTGGGAGAGCATCCAGGGTGTGCTCCCAATCCGCTCCACTTTGTGGCGAAGTCGAAAGAGCTGCTCTGCACTCTGCGCAGGTGAGTGAGGGGGTGTCAGGTTGGAAACTGAGCCCATAGAGCCCCAGAGCAGCTCTGATTCTGAGGAAGAACAGCAATTCGTGGGAGAGGAGCTCGCTCATCTCTCACAAGCACAGCAGCTGGCTGAGATTCCTCCTGCCAGCATTCCTGGGATAGATCGTGACCCTGGCAGTGAGAGAGCACTGGAGGGGGCATGCTGGATGCTCGGCGCAGACGCAGGGAGCAACGACAGATGGAGGGCGCCGAAAGGAGGCGCTGCGCTCGTTTGGCGCGCAAACAACGGTCGCGTCCCGAGGACCCAAGGGAAAGAGGGAGGATCTCTCCCTAGCCCATAAGTTCAGAGTCTTCCTGTGGTTCTCCTTCAAACGGGGAACAACTGCCTTACCTGGAGTTTAGGCTACTCTGCTATCTACCCCAGTGCTGTTCCTTGCTTTGTCACTAGTGATTAATATCTGAAAGAGTCATAAAGGAATAAAGTCTCGGAAAGAATTCCTCGTCATCTGTGTCCTGAGTTGGCTATTGGTGGGGACTGCAAGAGGCAGCTAGGGTGCTCCTGACAGGGGGTCATGGAGGTGTGGTCTGCTCCTCCCACGTGCTCCAGAGGCGGGGCTGTGCAAATGACCCCTCCGTTGGGAGGAGCCTCCCCCAGGGCCAGGCCTGCCTGGTTCGAGGCAGTAGAGCTTTTTTTCGGGGTGGGGGCCAGATTCAGCCTTTGCTTGCCTGGAAGTCGATCTGACCCTGACGGGGGAATCTTCTGCAAGGCTGCGTTATCCCCTATGGAAGGGAGAACAAGAACTGGTCGTACAGAGGGGCTTGAAGACGAGCCTCTGTTTTCTCGCTGTTTCGCTCCAGGGAATGTGTGGAGTGTAATCAGACAGGAACAAAGAACCCAATCACGAGTCCAACGAATGTGGACAAAATTATTTATATCACGGCAAACAAACAGTAATAACAAGAGAATGATGACAGCGGTGAGAAGAATGACAGCATAAGACGAAAGGCGCATGAATCGTTATTCAGCCTATAAAAACGTAACCACGCTGGCTGGTACAATCAGCCGAGCTTTCATGTGCATCACAGTTTAGAAAAATTCACCATTTGAGAACAGAAGAACAGAAGAGCCCTGAGGCTGGATCGGACCAAGGGTCCATCTAGTCCAGCATTCTGCTCACACTATGGCCAACCAGCTGCCTCCCTTTGGAAACCCACAAATAGAACAGGAGTGCAACAGCACCATCACGCCCATGTTCCCCAGCAACTGGCAGTGAGAGGCATACTGCCTTTGTGATACTGGAAGCAATATACAGCCATCAGCTGCAGTAGCTGTTGATAGCCGTAACCTCCATCAATTTGTCCAATGCTTTTAGAGCCCCCCATAGTGGTGGCCATCTCTGCCCAGTAAACTCATCAAAAGAGGGTAATGTATTCATTCATTTAATTTCTATACTACCCAGTAGCCGAAGCTTTTATACGATCTCTTGGACCAGAATCAACCTCACAGTAGAACAGTACATATATTGAGGTTTCAGGGACTCCAGCACTGCATGGACCCAATCCATTTTGAAATGGAGTTCTCATTTATCTGCCCTGAAGAACTCCCACAGCTCGAACATGGCATAAATGCTCTGTCGGCCCTGTGTTCTTTTCAGGAGAATCAAACAAAGCCAGGAGGAACCACATTCCGCTTGAATTCTGGGAGCCACAGGGGAACAAGTTCAGTTAGCCAAAGAGTATAATGTTGTTCTCTCAATAATATCTACTCTTTGGGTCAATACCTTAAATCAGCGTTTCCCAACCTGACACCCTCCAGATGTTTTGGACTACAGCTCCCAGCAGCCCCAGCCAGCATGGCCAAGGGGCAGGGGCGATGAGTGCTGCAGTTCAAAGCATCTCGGGATCCAGGTTGGGGAAGGCTACTTTAAAGGAGTGTAGTTGCCCAAAGAGATGCTACTGACATGCTGATGCTACATTAGGAGAAATGTCCTGCTGTTTGACAGGGGAACAGGCTGCCTGAAAGATCCCCTTCCCCATACGGGCCCGCCTGGGTTTTAAGGTCTTCTAGGTTGCCCTGCTCTTGGTACCACCACCATCAGAGGCATATTTGGTGGGGACATGAGACGGCCTTCTCGGCGGCCGCTCCCTCCCTCTGGAACTCCCTGCCGAGGGATGTTGTATTGACCCCCTCTCTGTTTTCCTTCTGTTCTCAGCAAGCAAGTATATTTTTAGTCAGATAGGCTTTTGCCATGTAAGCTGGTCTGCTGCTGAAGGGTTTTTTTTAATTGGCTGGTGCTCCTGATTTCTTTTGTTGTTGTTGTGTTTTTACCATGGATCACTGCCTTGTTGTGGCGAAGGGGCTTGCGTAACTCAGTGAAGCCATAAGCTACGCCGTGCAGGGCCACCCAAGACGGACAGGTCATGGCGGAGAGTTCTGACAAAATGTGGTCCACTGGAGAAGGAAATGGCAACCCACTCCAGTATTCTTGCCAAGAAAACCCCATGGAACGTATCACAAGGCTGAAAGAGATGACACCGGAAGATGAGCCCCTCAGGTCGGAAGGTGTCCAATATGCTACTGGGGAAGAGCAGAGGGAATTTCCAAGTAGCGCCAGAAAGAGTGAAGCGGCTGGGCCAAAGCTGAAGGGACACTCAGCTGTGGATGTGTCTGGTGGTGAAAAGAAAGTCCGATACTGTAAAGAACAATATTGTTGAGGAACCTGGAATGTCAGATCAATGAATCAAGGTAAGCTGGAGGTGGTCAAACATGAGATGGCAAGATTGAACATCGACATCTTGGGAATCAGCGAACTAAAATGGACAGGCATGGGCGAATTTAATTCAGGTGACCATGATATCTACTACTGTGGGCAAGAATCCCTTAGAAGAAATGGAGTAGCACTCATAGTCAACAAAAGGGTGGGAAAAGCAGTACTGGGGTACAATCTTAAAAACGATAGAATGATCTCAGTATGAATCCAAGGCAAACCATTCAACATCACAGTAATTCAAGTCTATGCCCCAACCGCTGATGCCGAAGAAGCTGAGGTTGATTGTTTCTATGAAGACCTACAACACCTTCTAGAACTAACACCAACAAAAGATGTCCTCTTCATCATAGGGGATTGGAATGCTAAAGTAGGAAGTCAAGAAATCACCGGGATAACAGGCAAGCATGGCCTTGGTGTACAAAATGAAGCAGGACATAGGCTAATAGAGTTTTGCCAAGAGAACACGCTGATCATAGCAAACACTCTTTTCCAACAGCACAAGAGGCGACTCTACACATGGACATCACTAGATGGTCAATATTGAAATCAGATTGATTATGTCCTTTGCAGCCAAAGATGGAGAAGCTCCATACAGTCAGTAAAAACAAGACCTGGAGCTGACTGTGGCTCAGATCATGAGCTTCTTGTTGCAAAATTCCGGCTTAAATTGAAGAACATAGGGAAAACCACTAAAGCATTCAGGTATGACCTAAATCATATCCCTTATGAATATACAGTGGAGGTGAGGAATAGATTTCAGGGATTAGACCTGATAGACAGAGTGCCTGAGGAACTATGGACGGAGGTCCGTCACATTGTTCAGGAGGCAGCAACTAAATCCATCCCAAAGAAAAAGAAATGCAAGAAAGAAAGAAATCCCGCCTCCCAGCTGAGCAGAGCAGAACAAGCTGCTCCAGCTGGTCCAGGGACTACAGAAGCAAGCAAGCTCCCAGAGAGTGAGTGACTAGAGCGAGCAAACAGGGGGAGCAAACAGGAGTTGGCCAGGGGAGTTGCAGTGGTTGAAGAGACAAAGGAGACAGAGACTAAGAGGTAAGTGGGCTGCAGGAAGCCCAGGGGTCTGCCCTTTATCATTCTGAGTGGCTGTGAGCTCACCAGGCACTCCTAAGAGCTCCAACTGAATTGGGGTGTGTGGCCAGAGTAGTCCCAGCAGCAGAGTGGGCGGGAAGCTTCAGTCTGTTCCCCGCCTCCCAGCTGAGCAGAGCAGAGCAAGCTGCTCCAGCTGGTCCAGGGACTACAGAAGCAAGCAAGCTCACAGAGAGTGAGTGACCAGAGCGAGCGGACAGGGGGAGCAAACAGGAGTTGGCCAGGGGAGTGCGGCAGGGGAGGGCAAGGAGGAGGCCCCTAACATTTTTTTTTCATTTTTTATTTTATTTTTAACTAACTTTTTTCCATTTTTCTTGTAACACACACTTCCACACCAGTGGGACTCTGCTTTTAACCTCTGTTGAGTACAGGAACAGGCTAGTCTAGAACAATCACAAAGCTACACACAAAAAGGGAAAATAGGCTATGGAAGGACAAGACTCTCCAGTGGTGGTGACCCTCAAGGTGTGTGCCATGTTTGTTTTCTTGCCTGAGAACAACATGGCCTACACCTGCAACAAGTGCAAGTTGGTCACGCTGCTGGAAGAAACAGTAAGAGAACTGGAGCAGCGACTGTCGACCCTCCGGGGAATAAGAGAACACGAAGAGTTCTTGGACAGAATGGGGGAACTACAGCAGCAAAGGGAAGACCAGAAGCTTGAAGAGCAACAGCAAGATGAGGCAGTGGGAAATGCTGAGGTGAAGAAAAATGGAGTAGAGGATACTCCTTGGAAAACGGTGACAGGAGAAGAAAAACTAGACGCCACTCTGCACCAGTGGAAGCAGTGGAGCTGTGGAACCGATTCCAGGTACTTGCAGATGAGACTGGAGGACAGCCTGCAGAGGAAGAATCACAGGGGAACCTGCATGAGAGCGAGCAAGAGGCTGAAGGGCAGTCAAGCAGAGGCAATGAAACCCAGGCCTACAACAAAAAGAAGAGAAGAGTGCTAGTAGTGGGAGACTCCTTGCTGCATGGGATCGAGACCCAAGTATGTCGCGAAGACCCGTGGACTCGCCAGGTATGTTGTCTCCCGGGAGGATGGATTAGAGACGTGACTGAAAGGTTGCCTGCACTCATAAAGCCCACTGACAGGTATCCCTTTCTTCTCATCCATGTGGGAACAAATGATACCGCCAAGCGGAGCTACGAAGAGATCACGTCAGACTTTGAAGCTCTGGGAAGGAAACTCAAGAACTTTGGGGCCCAGATAGTTTTCTCATCCATCCTTCCAGTAGTTAGAAGAGGGATAGAAAGGGAAAGAAAAATACTCCGGGTGAATGACTGGCTACGAAGGTGGTGCCGACGAGAGAGATTTGGATTCTGGGACCACGGGCTATACTTACTGGAAGATGGGCTGTTGGCAAGGGACAGGTTGCACCTCACAAAGGATGGGAAGAATGTGTTTGGCCACAGCATGAAGAACTTCATCAGGAGGGCTTTAAACTGAATCCTATGGGGAAGGAAGATGTAATGTTGGGGGTAACCATGGACGTAGGCGCATGCACTGCAACGGAGAGAACAGCTCTGATAGCGCCCAAGAATAGTCTTCAGACACATGTAGGAAGAAAGCCAGACTATGAAGCACATGGTCTTCGATGTCTATATACTAATGCCCAGAGTATGGGAAACAAACAGAATGAACTTGAACTCTTAATACAAGAGGGAAATTATGACCTGATAGGTATAACTGAGACTTGGTGGGATGACTCTCATGACTGGAATACAGCAATGGAAGGATATCACTTGTTCAAAAAGAACAGGAGGAACAGAAAGGGAGGTGGGGTTGCACTGTATGTGAAAAATACATCTCTCTGCACAGAAATACAGGAGGATTAGCTTGGTAGCCCCATTGAGAGCATCTGGATCAATATACATGGAGCAAAGAATAAAAGGAACCTGGTGGTCGGAGCCACCCAACCAAGGAGAAGATGAGGATGAAACTTTTGAAAAGCAAATAGCCAATGTTTTAAGGAAGCATGATGTAGTAGTAATGGGGGACTTCAATTTCCCCGATATTTGTTGGGAGACAAATTCTGGAATACATGGCCCCTCCAGGAAATTCCTGACTTGTGTGGCGGATAACTTCCTCCTACAGAAAGTAGAGGAAGGAACTAGAGGATCGGCTATCCTTGACTTGATCCTAACCAACAGAGATGACTTAGTGGATAAAGTAGCAGTTACAGGAACTCTGGGGGAAAGCGACCATGTTGCACTTGAGTTCTTGGTTCTAAGGGAAGCAAAAGCCGAGTGTAGTCAAACGCATACCCTGGATTTTAGGACAGCTGATTTTAATAAACTCAGAACAGTGATCAGGAAGGTCCCATGGCAAGTGATGCTAACGAGAAAAGGAGTCCAAGATGGGTGGGAGCTTTTAAAAAGAAATTCTCAAGGCACAATCACAAACAATTCCAACAAGAAGAAAAGGTGGAAGACAACAGAAGAAGCCAATGTGGCTTCACAAAAAGCTTAGGGATGACCTGAAAACAAAAAAGGACACATAAAGGAAGTGGAAAGAAGGCCAAGTAACAAAGGAAGAGGACAGGCAGATAGCACAGAATTGCAGGGATGGCGTCAGGAAGGCTAAAGCTGAGAATGAGCTGAGGTTAGCAAGGGATGCTAAAAACAACAAAAAGGCTTTCTTCAGCTCCGTGCAGAGTAAAAGGCAGAGGAAAGAAATGGTTGTTCAGCTGTTAAATAAGGATGGCAAAACGATAACAGATGACAAAGAAAAGGCAGAGGTGCTCAATTCCTACTTTGGCTCAGTCTTCTCCCAAAAGAGGGTCTATGACCCCCCTGGCAAAGGCCAAGTACAGGCTGAAGGGGCAGGATTGCAGCTTGAGATCAATAGGCGTATGGTCAAGGGACACCTAATCACTTTGAATGAGTTCAGATCTCCAGGGCCAGATGAACTGCATCCGAGAGTCATAAAGGAACTGGCAGAAGAACTCTCAGAACCACTGTCTATTCTCTTTGAGAAATCCTGGAGGACAGGGGAAGTGCCAGATGACTGGAGGAGGGCTAACGTTGTCCCTCTCTTCAAAAAGGGTAAAAAGGAGGAACCTGGGAACTACAGACCATCAGTCTGACATCAGTCCTGGGCCCAGTGCTCTTCAACATTTGTATGAATGACTTGGAGGAGGAGGTGCAGGGAATGCTGATCAAATTTGCAGATAACACCAAATTGGGCGGGATAGCTAATACTTTGGAAGACAGAAACAAAATTCAAAGTGATCTGGATAGACTGGAGCGCTGGGCAGAAAACAACAGAATGATATTTAATAGGGAGAAATGCCAAGTTCTGCACCTAGGAAAAACAAACCAAAGGCACAGTTACAAGATGGGGGATACATGGCTCAACCACACTACAAGCGAGAAGGATCTTGGAATTATTGTCGATCACAAGCTGAATATGAGCCAACAATGTGATGTGGCTGCAAAAAAGGCCAATGCTCTTTTGGGCTGCATTCATAGAAGCATAGCTTCCAAATGCCAGGAAGTACTAGTTCCCCTCCACTCAGCACTGGTTAGGCCTCGTCTGGAGTACTGTGTCCAGTTCTGGGCACCACACTTGAAGAAGGATGCAGACAAACTGGAGAGGGTTCAGAGGAGGGCAACGAAGATGATCAGGGGACTGGAAACAAAGCCCTATGAAGAGAGACTGAAAGAACTGGGCATGTTGAGCCTTGAGAAGAGAAGACTGAAGGGGGATATGATAGCACTCTTCAAGTACTTGAAAGGTTGTCACAGAGAGGAAGGCCAGGATCTCTTCTTGATCATCCCAGAGTGCAGGACATGGAATCATGGGCTCAAGTTACAGGAAGCCAGATTTCGGCTGAACATCAGGAAAAACTTCCTGACTGTAAGAGCAATATGACAATGGAACCCATTCCCTAGGGAGGTGGTGGGCTCTCCCACACTGGAGGCCTTCAAGACGAGGCTGGACAGCCATCTGTCAGGGATGCTGTGACTTGGATCCCTGCATTGAGCAGGGGGTTGGACTCGATGGCCTTGTAGGCCCCTTCCAACCCTACTATTCTACTATTCTATGAAAGCAAAGTGGCTGTCTGATGAGGCTTTACAAGTAGCTGAGGAAAGAAGGGAAGCGAAAAGCAAGGGAGAAAGGGGAAGACATACCCAACTGAATGCAGAGTTCCAGAGAATAGCAAGGAGAGACAAGAAGGACTTCTTAAATGAACAGTGCAAAGAAATCGAGGAAAACAACAGAATGGGAAAGACTAGAGATCTCTTCAAGAAAACCGGAGATCTCAAGGGAACGTTTTGTGCAAAGACGGGCATGATAAAGGACAAAGAAGGCAGAGACCTACCAGAAGCAGATGAGATTTAGAAGAGGTGGAAAGAATACACAGAAGAACTATACAGGAAAGATCTGAATGTCCCTGATAGCCATGATAGTGTGGTCACTGGACTTGAGCCGGACATCCTCGAGAGTGAAGTCAAGTGGGCCTTGGGAAGCATTACTAACAACAAAGCTAGTGGAGATGACAGTATTCCAGCTGAGCTATTTAAAATCCTAAAAGATGATGCTGTTAAAGTGCAGCATTCAATATGCCAACAAATTTGGAACACTCAACAGTGGCCACAAGACTGGAAAAGGTCAGTTTATATTCCAGTTCCAAAGAAGGGCAATGCCAAAGAGTGTTCAAATTACCGTACAGTTGCGCTCATTTCACATGCCAGCAAGGTTATGCTCAAAGTCCTACAAGCTAGGCTTCAGCAGTATTTAAACTGAGAACTGCCGACAAGCTGGGTTTTGAAGAGGCAGAGGAACTAGAGATCAAATCGCCAACATTTGCTGGATCATGGAGAAAGCAAGAGAATTCCAGAAAAACATCTATTTCTGCTTCACTGACTACGCTAAATCCTTTGATTGTGTGGATCACAACAAACTGTGGCAATTCTTAAAGAGATGGGAGTACCAGACCACCTTACCTGTCTCCTGAGAAACCTGTACGAGGGCTATCAACAACCTCAGATACGCAGACGATACCACCCTAATGGCAAAAAGCGAAGAGGATCTAAAGAGCCTCTTGTTGAGGGTGAAAGTGGAGAGTGCAAAAGCTGGTTTGAAACTCAACATTAAAAGAACTAAGATCATGGCATCTGGCCCCATCACTTCAGTCAATCCTAAAGGAAATCAACCCTGACTGCTCATTGGAAGGACAGATACTGAAACTGAAGCTCAAATATTTTGGCCACCTAATGTGAAGAGAAAACTCCCTGGAAAAGACCCTGATGCTGGGAAAGACAAAAGGCCAAAGGAGAAGGGGACGGCAGAGGATGAGATGGCTAGATAGCATCACCAATGCAATGAATATGGACTTGAGCACGCTCCGGGAGAGAGCGCAGGACAGGAAGGCCTGGCGTGCTATAGTCCAGGGGGTCACGAAGAGTCGGACACGATTGAACGACTGATCAACAAAAATGGTTTGTAAAAAAAAGTTTACTTTTTCCTGTGCTATGTTTTAATTAAAATTTTGTTTTTAATCTGGATTTTATTGTTGGCCTCTTTGAGTGCTATTTTTTTTTTTTTGACAGAAAGGTGGGATATTAATTCATTAATTCATTAATTTATTGTTTTTATGTGAAGCATTTATCAATAATTTCCATCCTTCCCTTTGCACCCTGCTTCGGTCAAGGCCTTGGTCTGTCTATGAAATGGTGAGATGGGAAGGACCATCGATACAGTCGCTCCCAAGCGCCCAGTCCGGTGCTGTGGAGCCTGAAATTCACCTTGGTTTACAGAAGGGCAATGAAGCAGGCCGGACGACAGCTAGAGTGCAGGTGGCGCAGGTCTCAGAGCGAGGACGACTGGCAATTAGCAAAGACTCTTCGTTGTGCCTATTATGTAGCAGTGAGGATGGCAAAAAAATCTTATACATCTATTATTTCATCCTTGAAATGACCCCCAGCAGAATTGTTCCGAGTGGTGAAGGGCCTGTTCGGCTCTTGCTCAGGCTTAGAGAAACAGGTTGGAACCCTCGGTCACCTGCTGTGATAAATTTGCCAGGCGCTTGGAGGAGAAAGTTGCTCATATTCGCTCAGAACTTGATGCCACAGTGATCGAAGAGCCTGGGGAGGTGTCCAGCGCTCCGTCTGGTTGTGTTTCCTGGGATCAGTTTCAGTTGTTGCAGTGGACGAGATGCTTGAATCTGTCCAGCTCGCCACACGTAAGCTCGACCCTTGCCCATCGTGGCTAATGTGATATAGCGGGGTGGATGGCTGGGTGGGCCCAGGGAGCTTCGCTCTGTCAGGGGGTGGTCCCTGCCGCCTTGAAAGAGGCTGCAGCGCGCCCTCTCCTGAAGAGGCCCTCCCTGGACCCAGAGGGGTGTCAGAACTGTCGCCCCATTGCCAGTATCCCCTTTGGGGCAAGGTGCTTGAGCGTGTGGCGGCTGGGCAGCTTCAGACGTTCGTGGAGGAAACCGCGTATCTGGACCCATTTCAGTCTGGCTTCAGGCCAGGGCACGGCACTGAAACGGCCTTGGCTGCTCTGACTGACGACCTGCTCCGGGTGAAAGACGGGGGGTGCTGCCCTGTTGATCTTCCCGGATCTCTCAGCGGCTTTTGGCACCACTGATCATGGTGTCTCGCTGGATCGGCTCTGCGGGATGGGGGTTGGGGGCACTGTGCTACAGTGGTCCCTCTCCCACCTGCGGGGCCCACTCCGGAGTGTGGTGCTGGGGGAATCCTGGTCCACCTTTGGGCGGGGTCATTAGGAGGTTTGGGCGGGGTGTCACCAGTACGCTGATGATGCTCAGCTCTATTTCTCCTTGTCGTCCAAGTCGGCTGAGGCAGTGAAGGTGCCGGACCAGTGCCTGGAGGCTGTAATGGGCTGGATGAGGGCCCATAAACTGAAGCTGAATCCTGACAAGACGGAAGCTCTGTGGATTGGGGGTTCCCGAGTCCGGCAAATGCGTACGCGACCTGTCCTGGACGGGGCTGCGTTCCCCCTGAAGGAGCAGATGCGTAGCTCGGGAGTACTCCTAGATCCATCCCTGTCCCTGGAGCCCCAGGCGGACTCCATGGCCCGGAGTACTTGGGGCCAGCGTCGGCTGATCTGCCAGCTACGGCCTTTCCTGGACAGAGATAACCTAGCCACAGTAGCACGCTTGCTGGTAACTTCCCAATTAGACTACTGCAATACACTTCATGTGGGGCTGCCCTTGAAGACAGCTGGGAAGTTGCAGCTAGTGCAAAATGCAGCAGCTGGACTGCTGACCGGAACACCTCATAAAAACCATATAACACCAGTTTTAAAGGAATTGCGCTGGCCGCCAATACGCTTCCAGTCGGAATTCAAGGTTTTGGTGATGACATTTAGAGCCCTAAGCAGCTTGGGACCTTGATACTTGAGGGAGCGCCTCTCCCTATATATGCCTGCCCAAGGACTGAGATCTGTGGGAGGGGTTCTCCTCTGTGTCCCATCAGTGTGAGACATACGCTACGGTGGGATGTGGGAGCGGGCCTTCTCTGCTGTGGCACCCCGGTTGTGGAATGCCTTCCCCTTGGAGGCCCGATTGGAGCAGACATTGGTCTCATCTCAGCACCAAGTAAAAACATGGCTTTTTACCAAAGCCTCTGAAGGCCAAATGCATTCCCTAGCACATTGTTTTAACTGTATTATTGTTTTAGATTTTAACTGGTATTAGCTTGTTTAATAGTGTAATATGGTTTTAGGTGTTCAAATTATTTATTGTTTTATACTATTTAAACTGACTTTATCTGTACACCGCCCTGAGATCTTAATGATATAGGGCAGGATAGAAATTTTTGAATGAATGAATGCTTTGCCTTTTAAAAACAAGCCTTCTTTAACTCTTTGTCTAATTTGTTTTTACAATAGTGTCTAATTTGTTTTTACAATAAAGGTGATACAGAGAACAAACCTGACTTTTTCCCTTGTTGACATTCTCTGTCATCTCAAGTTTTGACCTGTTCTGCTTGTCTGTAATAGTCTGTTATTCCAAGGGCATTCAAACAGTCTGAGTGAGTTTACCATTATAGTGTAAGGCACCAATAATATGAGAATTGTACCTCTCTGTTGATTTAAAGTATTAGAGGTTTGGAAATTAAGGGTCTTTATAATATTTGTATCTATCACCTTTATGCATCTAAAACATTTGTGACAAGATCAGTTATATTAATTACTAATGGGAAGTGATCACTTATACGATCTCCTACAAAAGGATCACAAGTTCAGTATTTCAACTCAGGCAAGATAAGAAAAAATACTGATATCATGCAAAACAATAATATGTCAATGAAGGATAGAAGAAGAGTATACAGATGGAAAAATTAAACCATACCGAAGACTCACACGTCACGGCGTGAGTCTTTAGTACAGGCACAGAGCGGAGCTACAGGAAAACATGGTGGTCTTTAGAAAGACTGGCCGTTCTGTGACTTTTGGTGGGCCCTAATTAAAGCATTTCCTTCCTGCCTTTGCTTGGACTTTCATTTTATTCTCATTTATTTATGTATTAAATTTCTTAATCGCCCATCTGGTTGTTTTGCCAGCACAAGGACCCCTAGCTTTGCACAGAAGAGAATGCTTCCTTCTTCTTTCTCCAGGCTTTGGTGTCCTTCGAGGAGGTGAGCGTGTCCTTCACCAAGGCGGAGTGGGCTCTGCTGGATCCAGGCCGAAGGGCACTGTACGGGAGAGTCATGCTGGAGAATTACGGGCTCGTGGCCTCTCTGGGTAAGCAGCCCTGTTCAGACTGGGGCCCGGGTGATGCGTCCTGGCTCTCCTGTGGAGGTGGAGGGGTGGCCCAGGCAGGTGCTCCCCCTAGGGCCTTCCCTCCCCTCCTGGTGCTGAGGGAAGACAGACAGCTCTCCTTCCATGACCCCGTTGGACTCCTGGTATCTCAGTCCTACCTGGGCAAGTGATGGACACGGGGCTGAGGGGCCCAGGCCCATCACCTGCTGCCACCAGCTGTTCCTTGCCTGTTTTGAAATATTTTGCCTTCATTCCATTTGTCCTTTGGGTGGAATTTGTGGTGGGCAACAGGGGCGGCCTTGTCTGGAATTTCTGAATATTTTTGCAGGCTTTTAAAAACTCATGAGTAACACCGTCTCCGTCTTCTTCTTCTCCTTCTTGTGCTTGTCCCCTGAAGAAGGGCCTTTGGTGCCCAAGCCGGAACTTGTCTCCTGGCTTGAAGGAAAGGAAGAGCCGCTTGTCCAGGAGAGATTAGGAGGTGGGTCCTCCGTTGATATATAGCGAGACGGTGCATTCCCCAAAATTTACAGGGCTCCCTCTGATGGCTGGTGGATTTTCATGGTCCTGTTTTCCCTCACTGAGAATGCATGGGCCTTTCGAGGCTTTTCTCATTATCCAGAGCATTCCTCACAGAACTTCCCTCCTCAAAGCTCCTGGCCACTATCACTCATGCTTTGGCAACTATCAGGTCAGGCTACTGGAACAGTGTTTGGACACTGCAGTAGGTGAAGAATGCTGCCGCCAAATTGCTGTCAGGGACCCGCTGTTTGAAGCACACAAGTGACTCCCAGTTCGTGTCCAAGCCCATTCCAAAGTGCCGGCTGTCAGCCTGTATCTGCTGATTTGCTCCCCTGCCTGGATTGGGTTTTCCCAGACAGCAGCATCACAGGCCTTTAGGGAAGCCTTAAAGATCTCTTCTTTTTGGTTGCCTTTTCCTGAGATAGATTTTATTGGATTATTGGGAGGTTTTATTGGATTTATTTTCATAAATAGTTGTTTTTGTTTTTATTGTGATCACTGGCTACTAATTTTTGAAACTTAGGGCACAGTCCTATGCATGTTTAGACAGAGTAAAGCTGGCTGGGGAAAAACATGAGCAAAGCTGGCTGGGGAATGCTGGGCGTTGTAGGCCTTTTCTCTGTCTAAACATGCATAGGATTGTGCCCTTAGTGTTACTTCTATTTTATCTAGGAAGCTGCCTTCCAAGGGCTTTTACTTTAAAAGGCAGACTAATTTTTCAAATAAATTATTGCTGCTTCTTTTTTTATTTGTTTTGGCTGCTCGTTCTGTTTTATTTTATTTGTTTGTTTATTACATTACTATACTGCCCCATAGCCGAAGCTCTCTGGGCAGTTTACAAAAGTTAAAACATTAAAATACAAAATACAATATACAAAGTTTAAAAGCCATTTACATAAAAGCACACAGTCAATATACACAAACTACATATAACTAAAAACAGCTTTGTGCTAAAAACAATTTAACAAAAAATCCAGCAATAAAAACAACACAGCTCAAAAATACAGCTCAAAACAGTATGCAAGAGTCAGCACAAGAGTTCTAAGAAGCGGAGTCTTGCACGGAATAATAGCATCTTTAATTGTTGCTTGTTCATATTTTTAACTTCACCTTTTCTGTGTTTTGTGATGGTGAATTTTGCTTTGGCCAAAACAAGCATACAAATAAGTAGGTAAAAAATTAGCTCGTGAGCGGCGGAGTCTCAGTTGCCTGGCTTGCCTGGTGTGTTCCCTGATGTCTCCACTGCCTGCATTTTCACTTCAGCCAAATCTAAAACGCTGCTTAGAATCACACCACTGGTCCCTCTCAGCCAGCGTCGTCTTCTCTCCTCTGGCTGCTCACGCTTCCCCAAGGTCACATGCGCCGGGGTTTCCGAGAGATGTGCTGCCGCTGAAGCCTTCCCGGGTCGGGGGAACTTGCCTCTGGAGTCCCTGCTGAATTGCGGAGAGGAGCTCTGGTTGGGCTTGGAGACTGTAGGGCAGGAATGAAAGACCCTCAGGCAGATCTCCCCAACAGCTGAGGTCACTGTTGTGTGGAGCACATCCCAAAAGGGGAAGACGGCACGGAGGAGCAGAGTCTGGGGCTGTTTAGCTTAGAGAAAAGGAGAGTAAAGGGAGACATGAGAAAGGTGTATACAATTCTGCATAGTGTGGAGAAAACGAAGAGGGGGACATTTTTCTCATAATGCTAGGACCCAGTGGGACCATCTCATGATAGATGGGAGATTCAGGACAGATCGAAGGAAGGACTTGTTCACGCAGCACTGAGTTAAACTATGGAATTTGCCACCACAAGACGTAGTGATGGCTACCCATTTGGAAGGGGGTTAGACAAATTCCTGGAGGAGAAGGCTATCAGTGGCTACTAGTCCGGATGGCTATGTGCCACCTCCCGTAGCAGAGGCGGCATGCCTATATACGCCAGTTCCTGGAGAACATGGGCGGGAGGGTGCTGTTGCGCTCGTGTCCTGGTTGTGGGGTCCTGGTCGACAGCTGGCTGGCCACCGTGCAAACAAAGTCCTGGCCTAGATGGACCTTTGGTCTGATCCAGCACTGGGCTCTTCTTAAGTTTCAGTGAAGTGAAATGGGGGAAAGCTTGAGAACATCCAGAGAGGAAGTGTGGGTTGAACACCACTGGCAGAACAAGCCTACTACCTTTGTAGTCATAGAATCATAGAATAGTAGGGTTGGAAGGGGCCTACAAGGCCATCGAGTCCAACCCCCTGCTCAAGGCAGGAATCCAAGTCAGAGCATCCCTGACAAATGGCTGTCCAGCCTCGTCTTGAAGGCCTCCAGTGTGGGAGAGCCCACCACCTCCCCAGGTAATTGGTTCCATTGTCGCATTGCTCTGACACTCAGGAAGTTTTTCCTGATGTTCAGCCAGAATCTGGCTTCCTGTAAATTGAGCCCATTATTCCGTGTCCTGCAATCTGGGATGATCAAGAAGAGATCCTGGCCTTCTTCTCTGTGACAACCTTTCAAGTACTTGAAGAGTGCTATCATGTCTCCCCTCAAGTCTTCTCTTCTCAAGGCTAAACATGCCCAGTTCTTTCAGTCTCTCTTCATAGGGCTTTGTTTCCAGTCCCCTGATCAGCTTCGTTGCCCTCCTCTGAACCCTCTCCAGTTTGTCTGCATCCTTCTTCAAGTGTGGTGCCCAGAAGTGGACACAGTACTCCAGATGAGGCCTAACCAGTGCTGAGTAGAGGGGAACTAGTACTTCCCGGGATTTGGAAGCGATGCTTCTATGAATGCAGCCCAAAATAGCATTTGCCTTTTTTGCAGCCACATCACATTGTTGGCTCATATTCAGCTTGTGATCGACAACAATTCCAAGATCCTTCTCGCTCGTAGTGTGGTTGAGCCACGTATCCCCCATCTTGTAACTGTGCCTTTGGTTTGTTTTTCCTAGGTGCAGAACTTGGTATTTGTCCCTATTAAATGTCATTCTGTTGTTTTCTGCCCAGCGCTCCAGTCTATCCAGATCACTTTGAATTTTGTTTCTGTCTTCCAAAGTAATAGCTATCCCTCCCAATTTTGTGTCATCTGCAAATTTGATCAGCATTCCCTGCACCTCCTCCTCCAAGTCATTCATAAAAATGGTGACGAGCACTGGGCCCAGGACTGAGCCCTGCGGTACCCCACTCGTTACCTCTCCCCAGTTTGAGAAGGTCCCACTGAGAAGCACTCTTTGAGTCCGATTCTGTAGCCAACTGTGGATCCACCGGATCGTTGTTTCATCTAGCCCACTTTGAGCTAGTTTGCTCATCAGGATATCATGGGGCACTTTGTCGAAAGCTTTGCTGAAGTCGAGGTATATGATGTCTACAGCATTCCCACGGTCTACAAGGGAGGTGACTTGATCAAAAAATGAGATCAGATTTGTCTGGCAGGACTTGTTTTTGACAAATCCATGTTGGCTTCGAGTAATCACGGCATTGTTGTCAAGGTGCTTCCAGATGGATTGCTTTATGATCTGTTCCAGAATTTTCCCAGGGATTGATGTCAGACTGACTGGTCTGTAGGTCCCAGGTTCCTCCTTTTTACCCTTTTTGAAGATAGGGACAGCGTTAGCCCTCCTCCAGTCATCTGGCACTTCCCCCGTCCTCCAGGATTTCTCAAAGAGAATAGACAGCGGTTCTGAGAGTTCTTCTGCCAGTTCCTGTATGACTCTAGGATGCAGTTCATCTGGCCCTGGAGATTTGAACTCATTCAAAGTAATGAGGTGTTCCTTGACCATATGCCTGTCGATCTCAAGCTGCAATCCTGCCCCTTCAGCCTGTACTTAGCCTTTGCCGGGGGCTCATAGACCCTCTTTTGGGAGAAGACTGAGCCAAAGTAGGAATTGAGCACCTCTGCCTTTTCTTTGTCATCTGTTATCGTTTTGCCATCCTTATTTAATAGCTGAACCACCATTTCTTTCCTCTGCCTTTTACTATGCACGTAGCTGAAGAAAGCCTTTTTGTTGTTTTTAACATCCCTTGCTAACCTCAGCTCATTCTCAGCTTTAGCCTTCCTGACGCCATCCCTGCAATTCTGTGCTATCTGCCTGTACTCTTCCTTTGTTACTTGGCCTTCTTTCCACTTCCTATAGTGTCCTTTTTTGTTTTCAGGTCATCCCTAAGCTTTTTGTGAAGCCACATTGGCTTCTTCTGTTGTCTTCCACCTTTTCTTCTTGTTGGAATTGTTTGTGATTGTGCCTTGAGAATTTCCTTTTTTAAAAACTCCCACCCATCTTGGACTCCTTTTCTCACTAGCATCGCTTGCCATGGGACCTTACTGATCATTGTTCTGAGTTTATGAAAATCAGCTTTCCTAAAATCCAGGGTACGCGTTTGACTACACTCGGCTTTTGCTTCCCTTAGAACCAAGAACTCAAGTACAACATGGTCGCTTTCCCCCAGAGTTCCTGTAACTGCTACTTTATCCACTAAGTCATCTCTGTTGGTTAGGATCAAGTCAAGGATAGCCGATCCTCTAGTTCCTTCCTCTACTTTCTATAGGAGGAAGTTATCCGCCACACAAGTCAGGAATTTCCTGGAGGGGCCATGTTTTGCAGAATTTGTCTCCCAACAAATATCGGGGAAATTGAAGTCCACCATTACTACTACATCATGCTTTCTTAAAACATTGGCTATTTGCTTTTCAAAAGTTTCATCCTCGTCTTCTCCTTGGTTGGGTGGCCGGTAGTAGACGCCGACCACCAGGTTCCTTTTATTCTTTGCTCCATTTATTTCAACCCAGATGCTCTCGATGGGCCTACCAAGCTCCTCCTCCTGTATTTCTGTGCAGAGAGATGTCTTTTTCACATACCGTGCAACCCCACCTCCCTTTCTGTTCCTCCTGTTCTTTTTGAACAAGTGATATCCTTCCATTGCTGTATTCCAGTCATGAGAGTCATCCCACCAAGTCTCAGTTATACCTATCAGGTCATAATTTCCCTCTTGTATTAAGAGTTCAAGTTCGTTCTGTTTGTTTCCCATACTCTGGGCATTAGTATATAGACATCGAAGACCATGTGCTTCATAGTCTGGCTTTCTTCCTACATGTGTCTGAAGACTATTATTGGGCGCTATCAGAGCTGTTCTCTCCATTGCAGTGCATGCGCCTATGTCCATTGTTACCCCCAACATTACATCTCCCTTCCCCGTAGGATTCAGTTTAAAGCCCTCCTGATGAAGTTCTTCATGCTGTGGCCAAACACATTCTTCCCATCCTTTGTGAGGTGCAACCCGTCCCTAGCCAACAGCCCATCTTCCAGGAAGTATAGCCCATGGTCCCAGAATCCAAATCTCTCTCGTCGGCACCACCTTCGTAGCCAGTCATTCACCCGGAGTATTTTTTGTTCCCTTTCTATCCCTCTTGTAACTACTGGAAGGATGGATGAGAACACTATCTGGGCCCCAAAGTTCTTGAGTTTCCTTCCCAAAGCTTCAAAGTCTGACGTGATCTCTTCGTAGCTCCGCCTGGCGGGATCATTTGTTCCCACATGGATGAGAATAAAGGGATACCTGTCAGTGGGCTTTATGAGTGCAGGCAACCTTTCAGTCACGTCTCTAATCTGTCCTCCCGGGAGACAACATACCTGGCGAGTCCATGGGTCTTCGCGACATACTTGGGTCTCGATCCCACGCAGCAAGGAGTCTCCCACTACTAGCACTCTTCTCTTCTTCTTCTTGTAGGCCTGGGTTTCATCGCCTCTGTTTGACTGACCTTCAGCCTCTTGCTCACTCTCATGCAGGTTCCCCTGTGATTCTTCCTCTGCAGGCTGTCCTCCAGTCTCATCTGCAAGTACCTGGAATCGGTTCCACAGCTCCACTGCTTCCACTGGTGCAGAGTGGCGTCTAGTTCTTCTTCTCCTAACTGTCACCCTTTTCCAAGGAGTATCCTCTATTCCATTTTTCTTCACCTCAGCATTTCCCACTGCCTCATCTTGCTGTTGCTCTTCAAGCTTCTGGTCTTCCCTTTGCTGCTGTAGTTCCCCCATTCTGTCCGAGAACTCTTCGTGTTCTCTTATTCCCCGGAGGGTCGACAGTCGCCGCTCCAGTCCACTTACTTTTTCCTCCAGCAGCGTGATCAACTTGCACTTGTTGCAGGTGTAGGCCATGTTGTTCTCCGGCAAGAAAACAAACATTGCACACACCTTGCAGGTCACCACCACTGGAGAGACTTGTCCTTCCATAGCCTCTTTTCCCTTTTGTGTCTGGCTTTGTGATTGTTCTAGACTAGCCTGTGCCTGCTCCTCTGCTCAGTAGAGGTTAAAAGCAGAGTCCCACTGGTGTGGAAGTGTGTGTTACAAGACAAACAAATGGAAAAAAGTTAGTAAAAAAATAAAAAAAAATGTTAGGGGCCTCCCCCTTGCCCTCCCCTGCCGAACTCCCCTGGCCAACTCCTGTTTGCTCCCCCTGTTCGCTCGCTCTCTGGGAGCTTGCCTGCTTCTGTAGTCCCTGGACCAGCAGGAGCAGCTTGCTCTGCTCTGCTCTGCTCTGCTCTGCTCAGCTGGGAGGCGGGAAACAGACTGAAGCTTCCCACCCAGTCAGCTGCTGGGAGTCCTCAGGCCACACCCCTCCAGTTCAGTTGGAGCTCTCAGAAGCACCTGGTGAGCTCACAGCCAATCAGAAGGATAAAGGGCAGCGCCCTGGGCTTCCTGCAGCCCGCTTACCTCTTAGCCTCTGTCTCCTTTGTCTCCTTTGTCTCTTCAACCACTGCAACTCCCCTGGCCAACTCCTGTTTGCTCCCCCTGTCTGCTCGCTCTGGTCGCTCGCTCTCTGGGAGCTTGCCTGCTTCTGTAGTCCCTGGACCAGCTGGAGCAGCTTGCTCTGCTCTGCTCTGCTCAGCTGGGAGGCGGGAAAACCCATTCCACCAGTCATTCCACCAGTCATCCCCACCGACACAGGAGGAAGAAAGAGACCGAACAGCCAATCCGCTGAGCAGTGGGCCGGATCAGGGCCAGGGGGAGACTCACTGGCTTGTCGCTGTGGGGTCTGGAGGCCCTTCCAGCTCCCATTTCTGGTCAGACCCGCATCCCCTGGCTAATGTCTGTGCTGGCGAAAGAGTATTCTCTCCAGTCAGCGCTGGCTTCAGTATTCTGACATCCATCCGTGCTACCGATTGGGTTTTTCCCCTGATTTGAAAGTCCGTTTCTTCTTTGCACTCATGTTCTGTTTCTCTCTCATTTTCAGCAGGAGATGTGTGGGGGGCGGCCAAGGAAAGAGAAGCACAGGAAGCTCTGGAGGGAAGTGATGAGTGTCCGGAGGGTGTCGGGAATCCAGACGGAAAGCAGAAACAGGAGGGAAACCAAAGAAATATGGAGAAAGACAAGCCTGTTCTTTGTCTAGATGTTGACTTCCGAGTACTTCCAGTCCCTCAAAAACCACAAGGGAGGAAGAATGACTGCCCTGCTTGTGGGAAGAGACTTTCATCTAAGGCAGTCCTCGATAAGCACTGGAAAATCCACACAGGGGAGAAGCCATTTAAATGCCTGGAGTGTGGAAAGAACTTCAGTCAGAGTGGAGACCTTACTAAACATCAAAGAATTCACACAGGAGAGAAACCATTTACATGCCTAGAGTGTGGGAAAAGCTTCAGTCAAAAGACACACCTTGCTAAACATCATAAAATCCACACAGGGGAGAAACCATTTAAATGCCATGTGTGTGAAAAGAGCTTCATTCAGAAGGCACACCTTGCTAAACATCAAAGAATTCACACAGGGGAGAAATGCCTTGAGAGCGGAAAAAGCTTCAGCCAGAGTGGAAAACTTAGTTCATATCACAGAATTCGTGCAGGTGAAAAGCCCTTTAAATGTCTGGAGTGTGGAAAGAGCTTCATTCAGAGGACAGACCTTGCTAGACATCAAAGAATTCACACAAGGGATAAACCCTTTAAATGTCTGGAGTGCGGAAACAGCTTCAGTCGGAGGGATGCCCTAACTGCGCATCAGAGAACCCACACAGGGGTGAAACCATTTAAATGCCTTGAGTGTGGAAAGAACTTCAGTCAGAAGACACACCTTGCTAAACATCAAAGAATCCACACAGGTGAGAAACCATTTAAATGCCATGAGTGTGGAAAGAGCTTCAGTCAGAAGACACATCTTGTTAAACATCAAAGAATCTACACAGGGGAGAAACCATTTAAATGCCATGAGTGTGGAAAGGCCTTCAGGCAGAGTGGAGACCTTAATTCCCATCGCAGAATTCACACAGGAGAGAAACCATTTCAGTGTTCGGATTGTGGAAAGACCTTCAGTCAGAGGACAGACCTTGCTAAACATCAGAGAATCCACACAGGGGAGAAACCATTTAAATGTGCCGAGTGTGGAAAGACCTTCAGTCAGAGGACACACCTTACTACACATCAAAGAATCCACACAGGGGAGAAACCATTTAAATGCTTCAAGTGTGGAAAGACCTTTAATCAGAGTGGACACCTTACTTCCCATCAGAGAATCCACACAGGGGAGAAACCATTCAAATGCCTCGAGTGCGGAAAGAGCTCCAGTCAGAGTGGACACCTTACCACCTGTGGTGGAAATCCCTGCATCACTGCTGCTTTGCGAGTTGGGCCATCTGCATGTGCTCCTAACCATGCAGTAGTCCCCGCTGGCGTCCCGTTTCTTGTCCCCTAACCCTGGGGAAAGTGGACCCCGGGGCTACGAGCCAATTACTTGCTAGGGGTTGAGGACAGTGGCTGACTATGCCCACCCATGCCTGCCTAGAGCCTGCCTCCCTTCTTCTTCCCCGTAGGCACGGATCCAAGGACTCTGGTAGTGTTGCTAAGTGGTTAGGCCACATGAGGAGAGAAAAACCTCTCTCGTGGATCCTGGTCAGGAACTCACACTCCAGCTCTCCAGTCCAAAAGACAACAGAAAGTTTAGTAAAGGGCATATTACAAGAAGGGAAAGCAAAGGGTTACTTGGGCTCTAGGAAGTTAGCTACTCCCACGCTAGGGTCACCGGACCATCTGGTGCGTGCGGCTTCCTTACTTGGGAGAGCTGCCGCTTATTTTTTTATTTTTTGATGTTCTAAGTTTGTAATGACAAACAAAGACATCGAATTTAAATCTAACCAGTTACCCATGAACACAGTTCACGGAGAAAAACCAGATCTCATGAAAGGTTTAACTTAACTAACTGCATTTATTGAAACATTCAGAGTGGTACAACTTTTATCTTGACAAAACGCCCTTAAACACAATGTTCTTGGTGCAAACTCTAGGGGACCTCTGTAACGTCCTTGTTCTGGTCCATCGATGACTTGAATCTTGAGGTTTGCCAATGAGCGCACACGACCCGTGGCAACGTAGAGCTGTCCATGGCGGAAGACAGACGTAGGCGGAGAGATGCCAACTTGGTCCCCAGTCTGTCCCCGGCTCTTGTTGATGCTGATGGCAAAGGGCAGATGAAGGGGGGACTGGCGATGCTTGAATGGGGAGGGGAGAGGTGAGTCGAAAGGGGCAGGGCTGATCCTTCGCAGGAAGATCTGCTGGCCCTTCGCCTGCCCAAGAAGAGGCAGACAGTGGTTGTGCATGGCGAGCACAATGAACCTTGTGCCCTTGGTAAGAGCCTGAGTCACGTTCAGGTTCCTCAGCACGATGACCGCAACGCCCGTCTTCAGAGCCAGCTTGCTTGGCAGCAAGCCACTTGGGCTGAGTGTTCAGGAGCGCGAACAGTGTTTGTGCCCAAGCAGGTCCTTCCCTCGCCTTCCATTCTGCCCCAAACCACCTGGCTGGCGGAGTCACGGTGCTCGGTCTCGGGACACAGAATGACCTGGCCTGCAGCAGCACGTGCAGCCGCCTCGTGGAAGCCAGTCCCACAGACAGCAGTGGCAATGCCCTCGGTAGCAATGCGCGCGTCTGGGACCCTGACCACGCCTTCTCCGACGGCTGGGAGCTCTTCTGCTGCGCCATTACCAGCAGATTGAAGGTGGGCAGCAAATCCGGATTCACTGTCCAGGATGCGCGTGTTGCGAGTAGGCTGGGATTTGGTGGCCCTGTTCCAGGCACTGGATTTCTTCACCGACTAGCCAGTGGTGGCTGCACGGGTGTCGTGTGGGACGATGGGCACGGTCTGGCTCAAGTCGCTGCCAAACACAATAGTCTTGCCACTGAATGGGGCACCATTGCTCATGAGCTCCTTCAGCAGCCTGTCTACACAGCCAGTAGTAAAGTGGTTAGCCACTGACAGTTTGTCACTGTCCGCAGATCCGTCCGGCTTGATTGAGGAAACCAAAGCCTTGTCCAGTCCGAGTGGCAGCTTGAATTGTTTGTGAACTGCACAGCCACCCTTCATAAGCGTGCAAGCCAGGCCAGGCGAGAGGCACCGGCTTCTTGTCTTGGCTGTGCAAGATGGAGGGAGCCATACACCATGTCTTGCCACAACTACTGCTTCCAGGGATGGAGCAGCTCTTGTTGCGTGCAGCAAGGTCACGCACAGCATCACGGACTTTGCCAGTGATGGCCTTCTGACTGCTCTTTGCCATAGCAAGGAGGTGCTCACCTTCAGCTGTCTCAAAGGCCATGTCAGAAGCGAGGTCGAACTGATGCTGGACAGAGTAGTTCAAAACTGGGGGACCAACAGTGTTGTTGTCAGTGCCATGAGACAGAAAGATGGCTTCAGTGTCTTGCAAAGCGCTGTTCTCGCTTACAGGCCATATGTTCCGTGCATGTCCTTGTGCTTTGGTCTGCACCTGTGTTTATAAAGGGGTACAGAGACTTTTTTGTGTTCATATTTCATTTTGCACCAATTTGCAATAAATTATGTTTAATTATGCTTGATACGTTTTGATATTAAAAAATAAAACTATATAGTACATTGTTATAGAAGATAGCCTAATTCTTAAAAAAGAAAAAAAAAAGCTTCATGGACATAAACTCCCAACTTCGAATTATAGTGAAAACGGTTGTTATTCATGGAATCTGCATGTCCAGGAGCTTTCCAATGAAGTGTGTTTCATGAGAATCGGTCAACAGGAAGGCAGTCAAAAGTGGATGACCAACTAACTCCCAACTTTAGAATAGTGGGGTTGGAAGGGGCCTACAAGGCCATCGAGTCCAACCCCCTCCTCAATGCAGGAGTCCAAGTCAGAGCATCCCCGACAGATGGCTGTCCAGCCTCATCTTGAATGCCTCCAGTGTGGGAGAGCCCACCACCTCCCTAGGTCATGCGTTCCATTGTCGTATGGCTCTAACTATACATACGTATACATAGACAGACAGACAGACATATGATAATTGACATAGGGTAGTACATTTAATGTGTTTTTTTTCCCTTTTACTATACAGACAAAAATATGGGTAGAATCCATTGGCTGCATGGAGGTTTTGTTACCATTCTTCATAATTAAAAAAAAAATTAGTCTGTGTTCTATGATCTGAGGAAAGGCTTTGATGAATATTGCTGCATATGTCCCGGATTTGTGTATACAATAAAACCATGCCATATGTTGTTGGAAAAAATCCGATATTTTGATTTTGCCCATAGCTCGTTTCAGTTGATAGGTCATTTTTTTCTGGCATGGCTATGTCCCTCAGCTCCGTAAGAAGTTCTGGAGTTTTCCAGCTTTTAGCTACTACCCTGCAAAGTGCCATCAGCATGAACATAATTGATTCCTTAGATGTCATTGTTGCATTTTGCTCTTCCCATGTTGTCAATAAAGCCAAATGCTGTAAGATGTATAGACTGATGTGTAATATTTGCCATTTCTGAGAATAACATGTTCCAAAACTGTAACACGGCAGGATATGACCACCACCTGCCGTGGAATTCACGGTGGCAGCCATGCCCAGGAGACAAGGATGTCAGTGACCAAGAAACAAAGAGACCCTCACCCATGTTATTTGGCTTGGCCAGAGGGGGAGGGGGTGCCCATCTTAGCTCACCGATCAGGCACGCAGTATGTAGGCGGGAAAGTGCTTGTTGTCGCCTCCTGGGCTGGGAGATGAAGCTGGGCAGGTGTGAGTCAAAAGAGGGGTGCTTCTCCCAGCTCTGACAGGCTGTCAAAGATGTGCAGTGCTAGACGGAAAAGGAATCGGGGTTTGTCCAACACTGACATGGGTTCCATTGTCGTATTGCTCTTACAGTCAGGAAGTTTCTCCTGACGTTCAGCCGGAATCTGACTTCCTGTCACTTGAGCCCATTATTCCGCGTCCTGCACTCTGGGATGACCGAGGAGAGATCCTGGCCTTCCTCTCTGTGACAGCCTTTCAAGGACTTGAAGAACGCTATCCTGTCTCCCCTCAGTCTTCTCTTCTCAAGGCTAAACAGGCCCAGTTCTTTCAGTCTCTCTTCATAGGGCTTTGTTTCCAGTCCCCTGGTCATCTTCGTCGCCCTCCTCGGAACCCTGCAAATCTGGTTTGTAGGTGTTGCCATAGGTGTCTTGTACTGGGTTAACAAAAGGGTGAATCAACTGTTCATCCGCACCAACGCAATTGAAGAAATTGCCAAAGTTCATATGGCTGATTAGGTTCAAACAGAATTATAATACAAATAGAGGAGATTATACAGATAGAGTAGAATAGCTTTTGTTCCTTGTTCTGGTCAATGGTGGTATGTCAGTGATTAATTTGATATTAATTAAATGTGATAGTCATGTTTATCAGATACTAAACTAGATAACCACAATATCAAGTGGGGGACTGTTAATCTGGTACTAAAAGGGTTAACAAAGAGTAAAGATAGCTGATTTGATCTGGAATGGTAGAGGGACCTGAGAGAGGGTTTTAGGGAGACCTTCAAAAACAGCCTCTAAAAGACCCCAGACTTGTAACCAGTGTTATATTCCAGACTCTTGACCCCTGTGCGACAAGTAGGGATGTACGAAAGGTACTTACCTTTCGGGGATTACGCTGATGGTGCGGGGGGAGGTGTTCCGTCCCTCCCCCTGGAATCCTCGCCAGGGAGGAGGCGCTCCATTCCTCACCCCCCCGGAATCCTGGCCGGCCGGCTGTGCTCCACAGCGATTCTGCGGAGCTGCCGGCCAGCTTCGCCAGCGGCCGGACATCCGGCCGCTGGCTAGCAGGGACACATAAAGATTTACGTAGCCTATCACAGCTGATTAAAAAAAAAATGCACGTACGCAAATGGCGGCGGCCATGGCCGCCACCATTTGCGTCCCTTATTTTGGCACGTCTTAGTCTACGTCAAGATTTACGTAGACTAAGACGGCGAAAATAAGGGGAACGCAAATAGCGTAGATGCTACGCTATTTGTGTTCCCCTTATTTTCGCCGTCTTAGTCTACGTAAATGTTTACGTAGACTAAGCCGTGCCAAAATAAGGAATGCAAATGGCGGCGCCCATGGCCGCCGCCATTTGCATACGCGCGTTTTGTTTTTTTGTTTTTTTTAAGTCAGCCATGATAGGCTACATAAAGATTTACGTAGCCTATCACGGTGTTTTTTTAAAATCTAGCCGTGATAGGCTATGTAAATCTTTACGTAGCCTATCACGTTTTTTTTGTCTTTTTTTTTTTTTTTAAACCTGGAAATGGCGGTGGTGGCAGCCGGTCGGAAGACCGGCCGCCGCCAGAGCCGCCGCCGCCGCCAGGAAGATCCGCCCCAGGTAAGTCCCGTCCCAGGGGGGTGGCGGGGGGTGAGCTGTTTCGCCACCAATTTCAGGGGGCCGAATGCACTGGCTTTCGGCCTCCCCAAGATCCGTGGCGGAACTTTCGTACATCCCTAGCGAGAAGACCGTGAGGTTTGATTCTGTGCCAAATGATGTTATTTCACTAACGGAGACTGAGATTTGCAGGACTGTCTTTGCAGAAAGGAAAAAAATGCAGCTGTCTTTGCAGGCGGCTTCACAGAGCTCGCTCAAGGCCCCGACGTGCTGGCAGAGTGTCTCAGTGAGACGAACACAGGACGGAGCCTGCTCAGAGGCCCCTGAGGGGAGGAAAAGGGCTGTTTCGGCATCTCGTGGTGGACACCAGCTGATAAGAGGATGTCCTTCCTCGATGCTAGTTGGGTGGCGAAGCTGTAGCCCTGAGAATGAGCGACAACTGGGAGGAGGTGTCTGGGCGGATATGACCAAAAATGGCCAAAGGTGACCGGGAGTTCAAAGAAGATGCACCAGAGAGAAATGCGTCAAGCGAGATAGCATGCCCAGATGGCAGACTTTGGGTCATATTTTGGGACATTTCAAAGTAGCCCGTTTGTAATGGTGCCAGACACGTTCCCCAGACGCATGAAACTGCAGGAGACAGATGAGACACCTTGCTTCTGGCTGGTGAGCAAGTGCTCTAACCAGGTGCACCCCGTTTCGATTGGAAGCTGATCGTCTCATTGCTCCTTGGGCCCCACCTGTGGCCAGGGCAGGGGTATAAGGGCACAGGGAATGGGAGCTCCGGGCTGCTCTGGTTCCTGCTACAGCTGTTCCTGCTGCTGTTGCTTCGCCACCAGACCCAAGGATCTGGGCTGCTATGGACCTCTTCAGACTCTTAGACTTTGGGACTTAGACTATTTTCTGGAATTAGAACCTAGAATTATTTCTGAGTTTGAGACCTAGAGTGTTTCCTACACTTGAGACTTGGAGGTTATTTCTGAGGGGATTTGGAATCCCATCTTCAGAGGTGGCCAATGGAATGATTTCCAGGTTTGGGGTTTTCCTTTCACTCTAACTCCTACCCCTATCCTTCACATGCTTAGAGGAACTTAGTAATGCTTTAGCATAACTTTTATATTCCAGTAAGACGCAGGCAGAGGTAACGGGAGGGTTAACACACAGGTTACATCGTTTTCGTTTGGCTTTGAACCGCAGGTAGTAAACAGGAGTAAGTTGAACAGAGGAGTCATAACAATGTTAGAAGCTCAAGCCGTTATCTTATTGACCAAGTTCATAATACCAGCTTTGGCAATTGCAATTCTTTTGATTAATCTTCTATTTTTGTTGCATTCTCTTTCCGTATAATTATAAAGTTTCTAGTGCTCATATAACCACCATGCCACTTTCTTTATATTTTGTATTTTCCTGAAATAAAGCCATAAATAGATTTCAATTTACAATTTTGTCTGTAGTGATGTTTGCCAGTTGGGATTAGCTTGGTTACCCATTGAAGGGCTTCGGACCCATTTGGTGCAGGTTCTGAGGTTAAACAGGTCCAAATTTACACCCACCACCTCCCTAGGGAATTGGTTCCATTGTCGTATTGCTCCAATAGTCAGAAAGGTTTTCCTGATGTTAAGCCAGAATCTGGCTTCCTGTAACTTGAGCCCATTATTCCGTGTCCTTCTTCATACATATTCTAAAATTCTTAGATCTATTGGACCACATCATCCTTTAGGTCACCCAGCTCCCATAAAGTCCTATCCCATTTAGAATCATAGAACAGAATATCAGAGAATCATATGGTTGGAAGGGGCCTGCAGGACCATCGAGTCCAACCCCCTGCTCAGTGCAGGAAGCCTGATTCCCAGGCGGTCCCCATCCGAGGACTAACCAGGCCAAGTAAACATGCATAGGATTAGGCTGTCCTTCATTATGATCTCTATCATAAAGATGGGGGGCAAGTCTGAATTCCCATTTATTTAATAGGAGTTGTTTCTTGACTAGTTTCTGCCAGAACTGGTACTGAAATGATGTTAAAGGCTTATAGAACAATCCTACGTATGTTTATTCACATGTGAGTGGCACTGCATTTAATGGGGCTTACTCTCAGATAAGTACGTGTAAGATTGCAGCCTAAGGTGCTTTTAATGGCATTATGCTGGCCTATTGCTGTTATTTTTACTGCTATGCTTATTGCTACGGTTTTCGTAGTTTTAATGTTTTAAAACATTTCATGGTTTTAAGGATGGTTGATATGATGTTTGGATGTTTGTAATTTTGATCAGTAAATTGCATTTTAATTCTTATGGACACCACCTTGTGAGAGCATTTGCCTTAAAAGCAAGTCTGTACAATAACTTGGGTTCAATCCAGATTTAGGTGTGTGCATGGGTTGACAGAAGTAGAATTTCCTGCCTCTCATGGCAGCCCCTCCAACATCCTGAAAATACTACACAGAGGGACTCTGTTGAATGAGCTGAGATGTGGTACAGGAGGGAGAGGGAACCCCAAAATCGAGCAGAGGCACTTTCTATGAGCCCTTCCATTCACAAAAGGCAGATCCTGGATCCAGCCCTTAAATAAATAAAACCAGTGAATGCATAAAGAAACTGAAATACCATTTGTATCAGAGATATATCTCCTTAAAAGTCATCCAAAGCGAGTTTTTCAGCAGTTCTAAATAGCAATAGGCAAGTGAACTGGTATAAATAGTTGCTTTTGTGAGATCAATCAAAAGAACAAAATGAGCAGGTTTGAAGTCAAAAGCCTACCTCTCCAATGAACCCATATAACATGCTTTCGAAAATATCTTCCAACTTCTTTTACTTTTCCCCAGAATCAGCTCACTTCTTGACATAGGTTATTTACTCCAAAGAGAGCCTTAGTTCTTCTATTTTGTGGTCCAACACACTTTTTATACCTCACTTATGTCTAGACACAGGGAGATCTAAAACTACAACATGCATGATTCTGGACAAGAAGAATCTGAAACTGCAGCATCTGTGTTTCTTCATCTTTTTTATAACCTTTCACTGGTCACAGGCCTTCTCCGGAGCGGCACCCGCCCTCTGGAAAACCCTCCCTCATGCAGTTCAGGGGGCAGAAAAGTGACATCTTTTAAAAGACTCCTGAAAATGCACCTTTTTAGCCAGGCTTTCCCTGGGCTCTAACTGCTGCTGGGTTTTACTTTGGTTTTACATGGTGCTTCTAAACTTTTTAAAAAATTGTATTATGTTTTATTTTATGGTTTTATTGTTGTGAACTGCCCAGAGAGCCTTGGCTAATGGGCAATATAGAAATGTAATATGTACAATCATAGAATCATAGAACAGTAGACATCACCTTGCCGACAAAGGTTCGTATAATCAAAACTATGGTTTTCCCAGTAGTGATGTATGGCTGTGAGAGCTGGACTATAAGGAAGGCTGAGCGCCGAAGAATTGATGCTTTCGAACTGTGATGCTGGAGAAGACTCTTACGAGACCCCTGGACTGCAAGGAGGTCCAATCAGTCAATCCTAGAGGAAATAAACCCTGAGTGCTCATTGGAAGGACAGATACTGAAGCTGAAGCTCAACTATTTTGGCCGCCTAATGCGAAGAGAAAACTCTCTGGAAAAGACCCTGATGCTGGGAAAGACTGAAGGCAAAAGGAGAAGGGGACGGCAGAGGATGAGATGGCTAGATAGCATCACCGATGCAATGAATATGGACTTGAGCACACTCTGGGAGAGAGCGGAGGACAGGAAGGCCTGGCGTGCTATGGTCCATGGGGTCACGAAGAGTCGGACACGACTGAACGACTGAACAACAACAAGGGTTGGAAGGGGCCTACAAGGCCATCGAGTCCAACCCCCAATATACATAAATGTACATAAATTAAAATGCATCCACTCCAATTAATAGTGCTTTGTTTTATTCATTTACTTATTTCTATACCACCCAATAGCCAAAGCTCTCTGGGCGGTTCACAAAAATTAAAACCACAAAGTACAATATAAAACAATATACAATATGAAAGCTTAGATCTACATTACAAAAGTACATCCAGAATAAAACCTGGAAGCAATGCAGAGATTTAAAATACAGCTTTAAAACAGCAGAGCTAAAAGACTAGATTGCTAAAATGCTGGGAAAATAAAAAGGTCTTCATCTGGTGCCGAAAGGAGTACAAAGTAGGCACCAGGTGAACCTCTCTAGGGAGCTCATTCCAAAGCCAGGGGGCCACAGCAGAAAAGGCCCTCTTCCTGGTAGCCACCTGCCTCACTTCCTTTGGCAGGGGCTCCCACAGAAGGACCCGAGATGATCTTAGGGCCAGGGCAGGTACATACGGTAGGAGGCGGTCCTTCAGGTAGCCTGGCCCCAAGCCATTTAGGGCTTTGAATGTTAATACCAGCACTTTTAATCAGGCCAGGACATGGATTGGCAGCTGTTAGAAAAAGAGACTCCATAACCGTTGGCGCCTCAGTTACGTAGGAGCCCGAGTGGCGGGAAAAATGTGGGCGGAGCAAAAAGGAGAACCATAATGACGCGCTCATGACTAACAGCTTGGTAGGCTGATACTGACTGTTTATTGGCTATTGACTTGGTAAGCTGATGTACTGACTGTTTCATTGGTTACTGGCAAGAACAATAGAAGTGATATGGTATAAAAGGCTTTTGCACACGTGTCTCGGGGTCCAGACTGCTCTGCACCCGTTTTGCAAAACGTTTCAATAAAATAGCGTTGGATCCACTGCTGCCTGCCTGGCATCCCTTTCTTCCAACCGAAAGCAAGAACTTTTTATCTAACAATTTGGTGCCGTGACTCGGATCCTGCTTCGGGGCGCGTCCCCTTCGTGCTGAGCCAAGGGGCCGCGGAGGAGAAGTGGCCACAGGCGGTTGTTTTACACTGCCTTCTCACGACGGCGGTGGCGGAGGCACTTGGGGACCAAAGCCAGAGGGAGAGGGAGACATGATCACTCCTTTTTGGCACCGGCAGTGGATCAATAGGCAGCTGGACGCGGCTGTGGGCGGGACAGAGGAGGCCTCGGGGTAAGTGAAACAGCTTACTTTAGGGGATACACGCGGGACGGTGGTGTGTTTGTGATTGTGTGAGACGCCTACGGGCGAAGCGAGTGAGGAGCCCTGATCTGCATTTCCTTGTCTCAGCGACTGGCTGGGTCAGAGGAGGGCGAAGCGCAAGATTTGTTGAGTGAAATCCCACCGTCATGGGCGGGTCCCAATCCAGGCTCACGGAAGAGTCCCATATGCCTTTGGAGTGTTGTTTGCACAACTGGTCACATTTTAAGCAGGATTATGGAACTAAGATGACGAAGGATCGACTTGTCCTTCTTTGTGCCCGGGAATGGCCGGTATTAGAACCCAAATGGCCACCCGAGGGGTCTTTTGACCCAACCCTGGTATCTGCTGTGCGCATAATAGTAACGCAAAGGGGAAGTTGGGATCAGTTTCCCTATATTGATTCATGGGCAACTTGCGTACCTCTCGGCGGCAGGCCCACCCCGTGGGTAGTTAAATGTATGTCCTTGGCCCTCCCTGTGATAACTGGAAAAAAAATTGACGAGGAAGGGAACACCTAGGGTGGCAGCGATGGCCCCTGAGGATCCGTTGCTTCCTCCTCCCTAGGGGACTGCTGTCACGGGGAGACTACGCCCGCCCCAGCCCCCCCCCCCAAGGGGGGCCCAAGAGTTGCAACCGTTAAAAATTCCTGAGATTGGGTCTATGACTGAGTTCGAGGACACTCTCCAAGATCGTTTGGACGCCCTCGAGAAAAATTTCAAAGAGATGAAGGGTGCTTGGGGGCCTCGAACCCAGGAAAAGGTGCCTGATAAAGAGGAGGAAACCAAAGGAGGGCCTAATTACAATTTACGAAAGGACCCTCAACCACTAGTGAAATTGACCTTCCCTATTAGAGAGGTCCCCGATCCTACCGCCCAACACCCCCAGGGAACAATGTTTGTTTACGTCCCCTTTACAACATCTGATTTGTACAATTGGAAACAGTTCAATCCTCCCTTTGAAGAGGACCCTGGTCCACTGTTGTCCTTAATGGAAAATGTGAGGCTTACACACAATCCTACCTGGGATGACACACAGATGTTGTTAAACACTTGCTTCCTTAGTCAAAAGCCAACTATTCTTGCGGGGGCGCGAACTAGATTTAGAGAAGAGAACCCCCAGGCGACTGAGGAGCAAATGGCAGAGGTTTTGCCTATTGGGAGGCCTGACTGGGGAGTGGCCACGGCAGCGCAAAGGCAATTACATGCCGAATACTTTTGGCTTGTTTTAGCAGGCATGAAACAGGCCGCTCAAAGGGCCCCCAATCTGCAAAAGGTCTTGACGTTAAAACAGGACAAAGGCGAACCCCCCGCCGTTTTCCTCCAAAGGCTGAGAGAAGCCTTTGCTAAATATACTGATATCGACCTAAATGACCCAAATAACCTACGAATTCTCACAATGCAGTTTGTAGGAAATAGCTGCCAAGATATTAGAAAGAAGTTACAAAAAGTCGAAGGAGGACTGGCGGCTGATTTGGGAGTCCTGGTTGAGGTAGCCCAGAAGGTCTATGAAAGACGAGAGGAAGAAGAAGAAAAGGAAAAAGATAAAAGGCAGGCAAAACTACTTGCTGCCGTTCTCAAGCCAGAGAAAGGAGGGACTAAGAAGGGTGGAAAGGGGAACAGAAAAGGGCCTCCCTTAGGAAAAGATCAGTGCGCTTTCTGTAGGAAGATTGGGCATTGGAAACAAGACTGTGAAGCCATGAAAAAGAAAGAGAAAGAAAGCAGGGGGGAAGAACAAAGGGTGTTGTATGAACAAGAAAGAGATGAGGACAGACCGGGGCCCGGACCCCTCTTGGCTGTTTCCGAGGCAAGACGGGACCTCATGGTCAAAATTAAAGTTGGGGGTCGCTCCTACGATGCCCTCGTGGATACAGGGGCTGCCTAGTCCATACTCCCCCTTAACAAGCCACCAACGGGAAGTGGGGGAACTACCACCATAATGGGGGTCGAGGGAAGGGCAATGCGAGTGCCCCTTTCTCGTCCTTTGTTTACTAAAATTGGAGAAACACACCTAGAACACGCGTTTGTCTGTACCCCCTCCTGTCCAGTGGCATTGTTAGGGAGGGACTTATTGACTAAGCTTCAAATTGAGATCACTTTCACCCCTGATGGAAGAATGGAAGTACAACTCCCTAAGCAACAGAGCAGTAACTATTAAATGGCCCTTTTTAAAGCCATAGAGGAACCCACCTCAGAGGCAAATGAAGACTGGTGCTTAATAGAAAACAGAGTCAACCCACTGGTTTGGGCCGGGGTTGGAGGGGCCTCTCGTGCCAAATCGGCAGCACCATACAAAATTCCTCTCAAGGAAGGGGCGAAACCAGTTCATATGAAACAATACCCCCTTTCCCGCCAAGGGAAGCTGGGTCTACAACGAAGCTCCGAGAGGAAGGCCGACTCATCGAGATAATGTCCCCCTGCAACATGCCCATTTTTGCTGTATCAAAAGGGGGGGCAAAGGGTTTCACCTTGTGCAAGACCTCTGCCTCATTAACCAGCAAATCGAGGCCCCGCACCCTGTGGTCCCTAACCCGCACACCCTTCTCGTAAGAATTCCAGAAGATCATGCATGGTTTACTGTCATAGACCTAAAAGACGCTTTCTTTAGCATCCCACTCCACCCTGACTCGAGGCCTTTGTTCGCCTTTGAGTGGGAAAGCCCAGAGGGTGAGTCAAAGGTTCAACTAACATGGACAGTGATCCCTCAGGGGCTCAATCTTGCACCCGTCGTTTTTGGTCAGCAACTTCAAAAGGACCTCGAGCCTTGGGTCCATCAGCACCTTGAGGTGCATCTCCTCCAATATTGTGACGACCTCTTGATCTCAGCCAAGGCTAAGGATATGTGCCTAAATGGGACAATTTCCCTCCTTAATCATCTAGCAGAGAGAGGCTATAAAGTGTCAAGGGAGAAGGTGCAGCTAGTCCGACCAACTGTAAAATTCCTAGGTTACCACTTAGCCAAGGGGACCCGAAGCTTGGGATCAGAAAGAGTCGAAGTCATTCGTGACACTCCTGTCCCTACATCCCCCCATGAGCTAAGGGCCTACCTGGGATTGACTGGATTCTGTCGGCTGTGGATAGCTGACTATGGGGAAATAGCACGACCACTATATGAGGCACTGCAAAAGGATAAATTAGACAAATGGAAATGGACTAAAGAAATGAATAAGTCTTTCCTCAGCCTTAAAGCTGCCCTTGTGTCACCACCGGCCCTCGCCATGCCAAATCCCAGTCGACCGTTTAGACTCTATGTGCATGAAAATAAGGGCGTAGCCTCGGGGGTGCTCTGCCAACAGACGGGCCCTTCCTGGAGGCCAGTGGGTTACTACTCCAAAGTCCTTGATGTTGTAGCATGAGGATGGCCGAGCTGCTTGAGAGCGGTAGCAGCGGCAGCAGCAGTGGAAAAAATGACAATGGGAGGGGCCATCGAGGTCTGGGTGCCACATGGGGTGCCGCAAATCCTAGGGTCAGGGGGAGGAAGCAAATTCCTTAACCCGGCTCGGCACTCCCGTTATGAAATAGCCTTGTTAACAAACGAAAGCCTCACTTTCAAAGCCTGCTCTAGCTTCAACATCGCCACCCTGTTACCGGCAATACAGGCCACACGTGGGCCGGGGCTCCCAGGTCATGATTGTCTTGAAGTACTAGACTTGGACACCAAGGGTCGGCCAGTTCTTGAAGATGAACCGTTGGAAGGGGCTGAAGATCTGTTTGTGGATGGGTCCAGTTATATGCTAGATGGGAAGCATTACACAGGGGCGGCTGTCATCACCCACAGCAAGAGTGTCCATGAAGAATGACTGCCTCCTCATTTTTCTGCCCAATCCGCTGAACTGGTGGCCCTGACAAGAGCTTTGCAGGCAGGCAAAGGAAGGCGGGTAAATATTTACACTGACAGTAAAAATGCTTTTGCCGTTGTGCACGCCCATGGACATTTATGGAAAGAGAGGGGATTCCTTACAGCAAATGGATCCCCAGTTGCCAATGGCAACTTAATTGTAGACCTCTTGGATGCCCTCCAGTTACCCTTACAAGTGGCAGTTATCCACGTCCGAGCCCATGGAAAGGAAAAAGAGGAAAAGTGGAGGCAAGGAAATCAAAGAGCTGATGAGGCTGCAAAGAGAGCAGCCAGGGAAGGAATCCAAGGAACATTCCTTGTCTTACCCAGAAGGGGGGAGCGCCCCACATACTCCCCCTCTGAGTTGCAAATGGCATAAGAACACAAAGTGAGTCCTCGTGACGATGGATGGATCCAGATGACGGATGGAAGACTGCTTCTTCCACAGACCCTGCAGGGAGCTTTCCTGGAACAAGTGCATCACTCTCTTGGACACCCTGGGGCATCAGCCATGATTGACTATTGCAAAAGGCTATTTGTCTCCCCTGGCCTAACTGTACGCGCCCATCGACTAGCCGCAACCTGCGAGGTCTGTCAGAAAACTAATTCCCCCAGAGCCCCCCCTCCACCAAAAGGAGGGCGACCATGGGCGTACTATCCCTTCCAGAGGGTACAGATTGATTTTGCTGAAATGCCACCGTGTAGGGGTTACAGGCATTTGCTTGTAATAGTGTGTCAAATGACGGGGTGGGTAGAAGCATTCCCATGCAGGAACTGTCAAGCAAAAACTGTAGTTGCTAAATTGTTACAGGAGGTGGTGCCCAGGTTCTCCTTGCCTGAAGTTATAGAATCCGACCAGGGCTCACATTTCACTTCAGCTGTTACGCAAGCATTGGCACGAGCTCTGGGGGTAAAGTGGCACTTACACTGCCCCTGGAGACCCCAGGCGAGTGGGCAAGTTGAAAGAACCAATCGGAGTCTCAAGGAGACCCTAACCAAGCTCCAGCAAGGGGTAAGACTCACTTGGGTTGAGGCTCTGCCAATAGCTTTGACAAAGTTTCGAAAAATGCCAAGAAAAGACATAAAGCTGTCCCCCTTTGAACTAATGTTTGGATTCCCGCCTCGGGTACACTGCGGAAGGAGGGAGGAGGTCAAATGGGAGATGGGAGATCAAATGTTAAGGGGCCAGTTGATGTCTCTACAGTCTGTTCTTTCACAGCTACGAGCCTACTCTGTCCCATTCCAGAAATTGCCGCTAGATGCTCCCATTCATCTCTTCCAACCGGGAGATGAAATACTGCTGAAAAAGTGGAATAAAGAAGCTTTAAAGGAAGGGTGGGAAGGACCCTACCTAGTGGGACCAACCAGCCATTCATGTGTAAAACTTGTAGGTTCTAGCAAGTGGACACACTGCAGCCAGTTGAAGCCATTTAGGCGACCCCTGCCTCCTCCTGTCACCCGGAGAGAACAGGAGGACACGGGCAACGGTCCTCGGCTCCCTGGCACCCCCCAGGAAGCTGCCAGGGACACAGGTGAAGAAGCCATCCAGGAGCCACAATCACCTCTTGTCTATAAATCCCAGCACCTAGGAAAGGCCAAGATCCGACTTAATCGGGCTTGATAGAATAGCTACTCTTGCTAAAATGAAGTGGCTGTGGATCCTAACATTGCTTACCTATGGAGTAATGGGATCAAAACAATCTTGTTGCCAAGAAGGGGGAAACACAGTCTTCAGAACTTCTCTAGGGACAGAATACTACAAATCCATGAAGTCTATCACTTGCTTAGGAAAGAGGGTTTTTGAGATACAATTAACCAAACCCTACACCTATTATACTGGTACTCGGAAAAGCCAACTACCACTAGGGGCCAAAGTTTGCCTCACAAAGGGAGGGCAGTGGGGATTAGATCGATGGAGCCCGACGCGGGTCCATCAGACCATTAAGCAAGTTGTACAGCAAGCCAGGCTGACCCCTGCAGCCCCACGTCTGCCCCCCTTAATAAAGATCCCAGAGATAGAGAAGCGCCCCTGGAAAGCCAGATTAGGGGTGCCAATAACAGAAGAAACTGATAATGTGTGGCTAGAATGGGTAAAGTACACCGCCAAGTCCTTAAATAAGTCTGACTGTTTTATTTGTGCTGCAGGAAGATCGGTAGCAAGGGTACTGCCTTTTCCTCTGGGATGGGACACTCCCTCCCTCCTCACCTGTGTGATCCGTTTGTTCCAGCACCCTAACGCATGGGGAGAGGAGGAGTGCCAGACTCTCAATAAGTTGTACCCTCCCCTCAAATTAGAAAATCGTGTTATACCCCCTGTAGCTTTTGTGCAACAAAGAAACCATACTGGATGTATATACCGAAATCTTATACGGGGAGGGGAGCCTGTAGGGAACCTGACAAACAAATGGAGATGTGTTAATTCCACTAGCTTTAAAAATGATTCCCTCCCAATCCCACGGGCTGATCTCTGGTGGTATTGCGGGGGTCTAGAGTTGTATGAAGTATTGCCCTTCAATTGGTCAGGAGTTTGTGGACTGGTCCAGTTGGCAGTCCCCTTTTCAATCGCATGTCATCCAACAAGGGAGACTAGCCAACCCCGACAGAAACGGTCGGTAACCCCTTTTGATAATCGAATATACATTGACTCTATAGGGGTGCCAAGGGGAGTGCCAGATGAGTTCAAAGGGAGAAATCAAATTGCTGCAGGATTTGAGTCTACCCTGTTTTGGTGGGCGACCATTAACAAAAATGTAGGTTGGATCAATTACATTTATTATAATCAACAAAGATTTATAAATTATACCCGTGATGCTGTAAAAGGATTGGCTGAGCAGCTAGATGCCACTAGCCAAATGGCCTGGAAAAATCGGCGTGTTCTTGATATGATGTTAGCAGAAAAAGGAGGGGTGTGAGTTATGTTAGGTGGGCGGTGCTGCACCTTCATCCCTAACAACACTGCCCCAGACGGCACAGTGACAAAAGCATTACAAGGTCTCACCACCTTATCTGAGGAGTTAGCCGAGAATTCAGGGATTAACCATCCCCTGACTGCCTGGCTAGAAAAGTGGTTTGGAAAATGGAAGCACCTGGCAGCCTCAATCCTTATCTTGCTTGTAGTGGTAGTAGGAGTTCTGGTATTATTTGGTTGCTGCATTATCCCCTGTGTCAGAGGCTTATCCCAGCGATTGACAGAAACCGCTCTGTCAAAGCAGATGCTCTTGCTTTATTGTACCAATAAAGAGACTCCGCTTTAAGCGCTTTAAGACGTGAGTAAAGACTTAAAGGAGGGAATTGTTAGAAAAAGAGACTCCATAACCGTTGGCGCCTCAGTTACGTAGGAGCCCGAGTGGCGGGAAAAATGTGGGCGGAGCAAAAAGGAGAACCATAATGACGCACTCATGACTAATGGCTTGGTAGGCTGATACTGACTGTTTATTGGCTATTGACTTGGTAAGCTGATGTACTGACCGTTTCATTGGTTACTGGCAAGAACAATAGAAGCGATATGGTATAAAAGGCTTTTGCACACGTGACTCGAGGTCCAGACTGCTCTGCACCCGTTTTGCAAAACGTTTCAATAAAATAGTGTTGGATCCACTGCTGCCTGCCTGGCATCCTTTTCTTCTAAACCGAAAGCAAGAACTTTTTATCTAACACAGCTTAACTCTCGTTTGTTCCTCTGAGGTTTTTGCCAACCTGCATTTATCTAGACTCTTTGCAGGGCCCGGGATGATCAGGAAACAAACAATACAAAAGCCCCAGTCACGATCCTTGACCCTGGAACAGCAGTGCAGGCAGCATAAAATGGCTGGGGCTTTGGCAAGATCCCTGTCAAGGTTCCCCTGTTGCCTACTGAAAACTCCAATAGCCCAATCAACACTCAGACAAAAGGGCTGCTTTCCAAGGCTTTAATTCCATTTACCCTAATGAGGCATACAGATGCTAATTGCTAGAGACTCAGAGAACTACAACGGAACAGCCATCTAGGCGCTCAAAAGCAAAGTACGTCAGTTGATCTCCGTTTGGGAAAAGGGCTGGCGCAGCCGTTGACGTCAAGCGAATCAGGCTGAGCGCCAAAGCTCTGCGCCTGCGATCTCTTGCTTGTGCCTGCGTCTGCGCCTCGCATCTAAAAGTTCAGGTTGTCCTCCCCTTTCCACGCCTTGTTCGCTGTCACTCCCAGGGATGTGGGGGGGCCTCCCCCTCCAGTTGCGCCTCTGAAGTCTGAGAAAGTTCCTCCCCCACGAGTTGCCTCTCCTGCTCAGAATCAGAGCTGCTTTGGGACTCTATGGGCTCAGATACAACCCTGACAATCCCTTTCCAAAAACAGACCAAATCTGAGCTTACACACACCGTAGAGAAGGGGGTGAAGGCTGGAGGCTAGACTTTGTAGAAAGACCTCTGCAAATAAAGGAAGGGTTCAGAGATGCCTCCCCTGGGTCAGTGTGACCCATTCCTGATACTGGAGATGGAGGCACGTTGAGACGCCCGAGTCTCAGTTGGGAAGGACCACCGTGTCTGTTTTAAAAGGGGGCTTTTGCAGAGCTTCCGCTGTGGCAAGGCGAGGGCCTGAGTGGAAAGCGGAGGAGCAGTGAGAGCAGCACAGGTTCTGCGCTGATAATTGCTCTAACCTAACCGCTGTGTATCTGTTAGCGAGTGGTCCGCGCTTGACGCCGTGCACTGATCAGTTGCCCTAGGAAGGATTTCTACCTGGTTTGCACCAGCTGTTCCTCAGTTTGGACGGAACCTCCCTCAGGCCCGGCTCTGTGCTGCTGCTCTGGACTGCACCCTGAAGGCCTGGCCTGGCTTTTTCACCTCAGCCCATTTCATCTCATCCAGCCACCTATTTATTTATTGCATCTATCCCACCTTTTTCCCTCCTGAAGGCGCCCAAGGCAGTGTACATAATCCTCCTCCTCTCCATTTTAGCCTCACAACAACCCTGTGAGGTGGGCTGGGCTGAGAGTCTGTGACTGGCCCAAAGTCACCCAGTGAGCTTCCACAGGCAAGCGGGGACTCGAAGCCAGATCTCCCGGCTCCCAGTCCAACACTCTGGCCACTACACCACACTGGCTCGCCCATCCCTCATCCTTCTACTGCTCAGTATTGATCCTGGATTTATTAGTTGTTTACTGTTTATGTTATGTTAAATACAGATGAAGCTTTAAGTTATACAGAAGTGGATTGGATGTGAATTTAAATGCCTGGATAGACACACAGCCCAATGCGTGCTGAGGCCAGAACACAGTGCTGCATGTTTTTCTCTCTCTGACAGAAAGCATTTCCACAACTAGCAAGGTTGAAATGGCCTCTTTTTCCAACCACAGACTACCACACTGAAATTAGCAGAACATCAGCTGTTTATTAACAATACAGATCAGATTTAGACTTTTGTTTCTGTCACGAGATGCTCCTTTGTATTCAGATCGGGCCTCAGTACAATGATGTAGCACTTGGGAAGGAAGATGCAGCCCAGCAACCCAGCACTGGAGGCCAAGATGGAGAAGACCTGCACGGCCACCATGTATTTCCCTTTTGTGCTCAGATAGGTGGGCACAAAGGACACCCACACGCTGCAGAAGACCAGCATGCTGAAGGTGATCAGCTTGGCTTCATTGAAGGCCCCGGGCAGCTTCCTGGCTAGGAAAGCCACCGTGAAGCAGATGGCAGCCAGGAAGCCCATGTAGCCAAGGGCAGCATAGAACATGGCGAAAGACCCTTCGTTGCACTGCAGGACGATCTGTCCAGGCTGAGAGTGCATGTCAGAGTCAGGGAACGGGGGAGAGAGGCCCAGCCAGATGGTGCAGATGATAACTTGGGCACCGGAACAGGAAATGACAATGGAGTTGGCCAGACTCTTCCCCAGCCATCCCCTCGCTCTGTTCCCTGGCTTTGTGGCCAGGAAGGCCAGCACCACAGTGATTGTTTTGGCCAACAGAGAAGAGATGGCAACCGAGAAGATGATGCTGAAAGCCATTTGTCGGAGGAGGCAGGTGGCTTTTCTTGGCCTCCCAATGAAGAGGAAGGAGGACAAGAAGGAAAGCAGGAGGGTGACGAGGAGAATATAGGAGAGGTCCCAGTTGTTGGCTTTGACTATTGGGGTTTCAAGGAATTTAATGAAGATTCTCAGTACAAATCCCGTGGTTAAGGACAAGAATAGGGCAAAGGAAGCCAGGATGATCCCCAGATACTCTTCATAGGACAGGAAGGTCATCTCGGTCCTGGTTTGGATGCTGCTCGTCCGGACACTTGCTGCAATGGTCCGCATCTGGAAAGAACAGGAGTACCATCTCCCTTATATCTTTAGCCTTCTCTGCCCTTTCACAATCCATCCAAGATATTTATCTGGTGTGACAGCCACCACACGTTCATTTCATGCAGGACACAGACCAGCTGGGCCTCCTCATTCTCCCATGTGAACAAGCCACAATTGGTGTTCCACATGTTTCAACATGACTTTAACCCTGTGATGGGGAACCTCCAGCCTTATCCGACCTGCAGAGGTTTGCCGTCTGGCATGTGAAACCTTCATGAATTCCTCCAGGGGCGGGGCTTGGCCTCCGGTCTCCAACCCTGCTGTTATCTCTGAACTGTAATTGGAGATAACAGAGGGGAATGTGGATGGCGAGGGACTTGGCCGCTCCTCCCAGCTTGGCCTGTGTGTTACTCATTGTGCATCACCCCCATAGGGAAGGTGTGCGGCACACACAGCCTCAGGGCCTGTAGAGAACTGGCTGGGGGGTGACCCAGCCCCCGCCTTAATTTAGTTCCCTGTCCCAGTCATATTGTCATAAGACTTGGATTGGACAGGTGAATGGATTCAGGAGTATTCCTGGAGAATGCCTTTTTAGTCCTCAGAAACTTGTCAAATATCTCCTCCTTTGCTACGGAAATTACTACTCAGTGGCCCACAACGCCTGGGAACTCAGAGATTCCTCTGAAAGGTGAGAGCGATTTGGCGGAGGGGCATGCCTTTCTTCCTCCCCCCTCGCCTTAGATAAGGGTGATGTAATCTAGATGTCTGTGAAGGGGAGGGTCTGAGCGAGAAGAGGAAGAGATGCCGAGAGCAGAGTGTGGGGTCTCCAACCATCTCGGCACTGCGCGCTCTCTCTCTCGCGCTCTCTCTGGAGATCTGACGTCAGAGCAGTGGATGTTGGTTGCCCATTGTGTAGCAGCCATATCGGGGGTCAGACTAAGTAGCCTCATGCAGTCTCATGCTTCATGTTCTTGCTGAGCTCTTTCTCCCTTGAATATATTGTTGTAAGCTGACGAGACACAGGAATTCCTTATCTTGTCAAAGGTCATACAATTGTATATCTTGTTCTCTGCTGTTCTCTTCTGTTCTCTCCTTATCATGGCTACCCTATAACCCAGTTCTTGTATTATAAACAATGGTGCTGGGAAAAGAAATGTTGAGGACTGCAACCCCACGCGGGAGGGGGAGGAGGAGCCGTTTCATATGTGTCACAATGTCTATAAAAACAATGTGCTGATGTATTTCGGGGCTTCTGGCTCTTTGGAAATAAAGAATCTCTTTTTCCTTCACTCTGTGGTCTCTCTGACTCTGGGTTCTGCAACAATTGGGGTGTTCAAGCCAGCTTCCCCAGCATGATGCCCCCTTGGATGTGTTGGACTACAACTCCCATCATGCACATCCTGCATGGTTTAAACTGTGCCTCCACCCATGCTCAATCTATGCTCAACTAGGGTCATCCCTTGAAGTTGAAAGTTGAGAGATTAAGGACAGAGAAAAGGATGTCCTTCTTTGCATAGCACAGAGATCAACTTTGGAACTTACTACCACAACATATAGGGTCTGTCTACAGGAGCGCTTGATTGCATACTTGTGAATGGTCACTCGAGGAAGTTTGCGAGTCCTTTACATAACACTGTCAACCTCCAGGACATCTCCCCCTTTATCCCACTTTCAAAAAGACTGGACATAAGCTAGTAATAAAAGTTAATGGAGCCATATTGGCAGTGTGTAATACTGGCGTGGCGCAATGAACTTGCCAAGGAAGGACTTTCCTCGATTCATTTCAAACCACATGTCTGCCATGTAAATGCCTGAGCACATTTCTCCATCGATGGGAGGGAGAAGAGTGTAAAATGCCTCCCTGCAATGAAGGGCGACAGATCTGACCCCACCCCCAAAATCAGAATCGACATCCTCTGTTGATTCAGAGCAAAGTTGAATGGGGCTTACTCCAAAGTAAGTGTGCCGAGGGTTGCAGATTTACAGCACAATCTTACGTCTACCCAGAAGTAAGTCATAGCTTTCCTGGGGGCTGTGAGGAAACAGTACAGCGTAAGTTAAGTGATGAAAACAAGAACGCCCCCCCCACTCCTTTGCGCATGTGCCAGGAAGGGAGGGAGGTGCTCCCTCGATTCAAACTATGTGTCTGCTATGTAAAGGAGCCCATCATAATCCTGCAAAGAAACTGAAAGCAGAAAGCCCCAGTAAGTGTCAAGGGCTCCTTGGAGGCCTCTCTCAGTCTAATCCAGTAGCCAAGTCCAGACACAGACAAATGGATTCTTTTCAAAGCTTTATTCCTCTTTTACAACTTAACAACTCTGCTGTTAGCAACTAGCTATGAGTGGCAGAGTACCTATGCCCTCAGTTGGAACAGTTGGTCCCAGTTTGAAGGAGAATCACTGGCAGACCCTGAACTTATGGGCTAGGGAGAGTCCCTCCCCTTTTCCCTTGGATCCTCTGGGCGCAACCGTTGTTTGCGCGCCAACCGGGCACTACGCCTCCTTTCCGCGCCCTCCATTTGGCGCCACTCCCTGCATCGACGTCGCGCGTCCAGCAAGTCTGCTTCCCGCGCTTTCTCACTCCCAGGACTGCTATCTATGGTAGGAATGCCGGTGGGAGGAATCCCTGCCAGCTGTTGGCCCTGGGAAAGAGAAGCGCGCTCCTCTCCCAGGAGCGGCTGCTCTTCCTCAGAATCAGAACTACTCTGGGATTCTATGGGCTCAGTGTCCACCCTGACAGTAAGGATGTGGGGGTTTTTTGCTTATGATAGAGACACCCACAGTGATGGCCGCCAACTTGGACAACTTTAAAAGGGGATTAGAGGAATTCATGGAGGAAGGTAAGGCTATCCATGGCTACTGGCCCTGATGGCTATATGCTACCTCCAGTATCAGAGGCAGTGTGCCGATGTAGACCAGTTGCTGCGAACATGGGCAGGAGGGCCCCGTTGCACACACGCCCTGCTTGTGGGCTTCCCACTGGGGCATCTGTTTGGCCACTGTGGGAACAGAAGCCTGGACTAAATAGGAATTTGGTCTGATCCTGGACGGCTCTTCTTATGTTTTTATATACTTGTGTGAATAAATTCAAATATTACAAAATGCCACTAAACCATCACTGCCCTCCTTCCAAAGGAACCGAAACCTTGGTGAGCACTCCCTCCCTGGGATTTCTCACCTCCCAGAGAACTGGGGTGAATATAACATTAACCATGTGGGACTTGCACATGATTTAAAGTGAAGAAGACGCATGTAGGCTGGTGGTGCTGATCCCATCCACTGTCTCCCCACCCTCCAGCCCTCAGTCCATCCTCCCAGGTCATTTATTGTGAAATAAATTTTGGATATTGCAAGAAAGGATCCAACTTTAGAAAGGCTTTTAAGGAAACCTTTGGAGGACACATGTGGGTGTTTTTTTCCCCTCCTCCCCAGGGGCTGCCTTCTCCTCTGGAGTCACCCACCTTCCTGGGAGGAGATGGTCCCTTCCCCGCAGGGAGCACAGTCATAGCAGCAACCTGGCTTTCCTTCCTGAACCACCTTGGCAAATCCTGGGTGACAACTTTCCACACATCTGGAATGAGGCATGGGCCTCATTCCATGATAAAAACAAGGCTCCCCAGGGAAAATGTGTTAGGGCTAAGTTATCTACAGAAAAGAGACAGTGACCTGGTTCACACATAACAACCACCCATGGTTTAATTCAACCAGGGGTTGTTGCTTTACCCAGTTTGCCAGACGATCGAGCAAACTGCAGGTTGCTTTTTCATTTCCTGGGTTGTGCAACCCGGGAAATGGGTCTGAACATGTGCAGCTGAAACAGCTGCAAGTTGCTTCCCTGTCAGCTACCCTTCCTCTGATGCTTTTCGTGTTGCTACATAAGCAGATGAATGATTTAAGTGAACCCCAGCTTGTGTTTGAAGGCCCTCCTCCTAGTTCCCAGCTGGGTAGCAGAGCTGGGAAAATTCTCAGAGATCTCTGAGATCTTAAAGACATGCTGCTGGTCGGACTGGGCAGGGAGTCAAAAGCAGCCCCCCCCCCCGAAGCAGCCGTCCCCAGCCTGGCGCCCTCCAGACGTGTCGGACTGCTACTTCAAAGGCCCTGCTGGCTGGGAATGATGGGTGTTGCAGTCCAACACATCTGGAGGATGCCAGATTAGGGAAAGCTGACCTAGGGGCCATCTACATGGCACTGCTTTCATGCGGTGAAGTTACGCTTCACTCCGTCTTAACTGCGCAGCATAGAATCATAGAATAGTAGTAGGGTTGGAAGGGGCCTACAAGGCCATCGAGTCCAACCCCCTGCTCAGTGCAGGAATCCAAGTCAGAGCATCCCTGACAGATGGCTGTCCAGCCTCGTCTTGAACGCCTCCAGTGTGGGAGAGCCCACCGCCTCCCTAGGTCATGGGTTCCATTGTCGCATTGCTCTAACAATCATTGCAGCTGCGAATTTGCTTCTGCTGCTGTACACATGCGATTTACTGCGGACTTCTCCAACGGGAAAATCCGCTGTGCCCTGACACATAGCCATGGAAGTGAAGTAAACTGTGGCAGTCACGCTGCTTTTTTACCATTATATTTAAATGCGCAGCTGCACAGCCACCTGAGGGTGGGGGTGCGACACTTTGGGTTTTAGTGGCTGTTTTGTATTTTAGGGGTTACTTTGTGTCTGTCCATTCCTCATTAGGTAAAATGTGGGTGGTCTGCTCCTTTGTTACCATGCCAACAGTTTGGCAGTCCTCCAGCCCGAGACACTCATGATGGTTCACACACGCCAAGGTGTGTGCCCATAAGAGGTACGTGCCTCCTCATCATTCCAAAATGGTGGCTGGAGCGAAGTTGGTCCTGGACCTTCTGTTCCCCCGACACACACACACACACAGGCCCTTGGGCACTGACTCCAAAGCAACCATCGTGAAGATACGAAGCTGCAAAGGAATGAGAAAGCGTGGTTGAATAAATGAGCACGCCTCTCTGTGCTTCTCTAACTGCGCAGCCGCGAAGGAACGGGGGGGGGGGGAGTGAAGGGGCATCACAGAGTGACACAAGCACTAGCCACGCCTACCACATGCCCACCACAAAATGCCAAGTCGGTTTCAGGAAGGGACAGACCCCTCGCAACCGCAGGAAACCCGCAGCAAACCAAAAACATTGCAGCAAAACGCCTCTTTGGAAATCTGCATTTTCCATGTGAATACCGCAGTTTGGCTGCAAAGTGGCAACTGTATCGTATTTATTTTTGTTTATTTAAAATATTTCTTGGCCACCTTTCAGGGCAGAAGCCCTCCCAAGGCAGCTTACAACAATAAAATACACACACACAAAAACACGTATGTCCCGAAGGACCTCAAATCACAGCAGCCCCAGAGTAAATGGCTCATGTAGATGGGGCCCTAGAGTCTCTTACAGCTATTGGAGTTTCAGAGATGGTAAATCAACACAGGGAAATTAAGGGAACGATTTTCCCCACCTGGCTGAGCCACATGGGCCACACAATGGCATCCTGATCGAGGGTGAACATCAGGCCTGGAGGTCCCTGTCTTTCCATACCCCCGAATTTCACTCTAACGATGGACTTATTGGGAAACACCACCCAGTTCAGGATGTCAAGGTTGGCTGCCAGGTCCCCGTCCTCATCCAAATACAGGAGTTTCCTCATGCTAACACTCTTCTGGAGGCAAAGCCAGAAGCACGGCACCCAATCCCCTCTTAAGGGCTGATGTCGTTCTGAGGGCGGCAGGGTGGCGGCGGCGGCCTTGTGCTAAGGTCAGGAGCCGTGACCCGTTTTAAAGAAGAGCTACTGCAGATGTGCGTCCCAGTGCTGGAATTAGGCACGTTCAATCCTTCGATCTGATGGAGAAGTCAGGACAGGGCAATGGGTGAGGAAGGTTCATGGAGTGATGGGGCATTGCTCTAAGACAACCAGTTGTTTTGGACTACAGTTCCTCCCAGCATTCCTGACCTTGGCCATGCTGGCCGGGGCTGATGGGAGTTGAAGACCAAAACCCCTGAAGGGAACCAGGTTGGGGAAGGCTGCTCTAAGGGGAATGGTAGCTTTGGCTGTAATGCCTGCTTAAAATCGATGGGGGATTTAAGAAGTAAACAAGTGCACAAATCTTTTCTTTATGAGTGTGTGTGTGGGGGGTATCATTATGCCTAAGACGGAGTTTGCAGCCGCTGTGAAAAAGGCAAACTCCATGTCAGGCATAATTAGACAAGGAATTGAGAATGAAAACTGCCAATATCCTACTGCCCGTATACAAATCTATGGTGCAACCACATTTGGAATACTGTGTGCAGTTCTGCTCACCACACCTAAAACAAAGCTATTGTAGAGCTGGAAAAAGTGCAGAAAAGGGCCACTAAAATTCTCAAGAGGCTGGAGCTGATTGGTGGGAGATTCTGCACAGATAAAAGTCTGTGCAGGACACATATAGGAAGTGGAAAGAAGGCCAAGTAACAAAGGAAGAGTACAGGCAGGTAGCACAGAATTGCAGGGATGGCGTCAGGAAGGCTAAAGCTGAGAATGAGCTGAGGTTAGCGAGGGATGTTAAAAACAACAAAAAGGCTTTCTTCAGCTACGTGCATAGTAAAAGGCAGAGGAAAGAAATGGTTGTTCAGCTATTAAATAAGGATGGAAAAATGATAACAGAGGACAAAGAAAAGGCAGAGGTGCTCAATTCCTACTTTGGCTCAGTCTTCTCCCAAAAGAGGGTCTATGACCCCCCTGGCAAAGGCGAAGTACAGGCTGAAGGGGCAGGATTGCAGCTTGAGATCGACAGGCATATGGTCAAGGAACACCTCATTACTTTGAATGAGTTCAAATCTCCAGGGCCAGATGAACTGCATCCTAGAGTCATAAAGGAACTGGCAGAAGAACTCTCAGAACCGCTGTCTATTCTCTTTGAGAAATCATGGAGGACGGGGGAAGTGCCAGATGACTGGAGGAGGGCTAACGTTGTCCCTATCTTCAAAAAGGGTAAAAAGGAGGAACCTGGGAACTACAGACCAGTCAGTCTGACATCAATCCCTGGGAAAATTCTGGAGCAGATCATAAAGCAATCCATCTGGAAGCACCTTGACAACAATGCCGTGATTACTCGAAGCCAACATGGATTTGTCAAAAACAAGTCCTGCCAGACAAATCTGATCTCATTTTTTGATCAAGTCACCTCCCTTGTAGACCGTGGGAATGCTGTAGACATCATATACCTCGACTTCAGCAAAGCTTTCGACAAAGTGCCCCATGATATCCTGATGAGCAAACTAGCTCGAAGTGGGCTAGATGAAACAACGATCCGGTGGATCCACAGTTGGCTACAGAATCGGACTCAAAGAGTGCTTATCAATGGGACCTTCTCAAGCTGGGGAGAGGTAACGAGTGGGGTACCGCAGGGCTCAGTCCTGGGCCCAGTGCTCTTCAACGTTTTTATTAATGACTTGGAGGAGGAGGTGCAGGGAATGCTGATCAAATTTGCAGATGACACAAAATTGGGAGAGATAGCTAATACTTTGGAAGACAGAAACAAAATTCAAAGTGATCTGGATAGACTGGAGTGCTGGGCAGAAAACAACAGAATGGCATTTAATAGGGACAAATGCCAAGTTCTGCACCTAGGAAAAAGAAACCAAATGCACAGTTACAAGATGGGGGATACGTGGCTCAACCACACTACGAGCGAGAAGGATCTTGGAATTGTCGTCGATCACAAGCTGAATATGAGCCAACAATGTGATGTGGCTGCAAAAAAGGCCAATGCTATTTTGGGCTGCATTCATAGAAGCATCGCTTCCAAATCCCGGGAAGTACTAGTTCCCCTCTACTCAGCACTGGTTAGGCCTCATCTGGAGTACTGTGTCCAGTTCTGGGCACCACACTTTAAGAAGGATGCAGACAAACTGGAGAGGGTTCAAAGGAGGGCAACAAAGATGATCAGGGGACTGGAAACAAAGCCCTATAAAGAGAGACTGAAAGAACTGGGCATGTTTAGCCTTGAGAAGAGAAGACTGAGGGGAGATATGATAGCACTCTTCAAGTACTTGAAAGGTTGTCACAGAGAAGAAGGCCAGGATCTCTTCTCGATCATCCCAGAGTGCAGGACACGGAATAATGGGCTCAAGTTACAGGAAGCCAGATTCCGACTGAACATCAGGAAAAACTTCCTGAGTGTCAGAGCAATACGGCAATGGAACCAATTACCTGGGGAGGTGGTGGGCTCTCCCACACTGGAGGCCTTCAAGACGAGGCTGGACAGCCATTTGTCAGGGATGCTCTGACTTGGGTTCCTGCATTGAGCGGGGGGTTGGACTCGATGGCCTTGTAGGCCCCTTCCAACCCTACTATTCTATGATTCTATGATTCTATGAAAAGGAAGGGCTTCTTCACACAGCACAGAATCAAACTATAGGGAACGTAGATAGGGAGACATTTTCTCCCTCTCTCAAAATACTAGAACCCACAGGGGTCATCCTATGAAACTGACAGGTGGATAAAAGGGAGTATTTCTTCACACAGGGCAGTTAAACATGGAATTCGCTACCACAGGAAGTAGTGATGGCCACCAATTTGGATGGCTCTAAAAGAGGATTAGAGACAAATTCCTGGAGGAGAAGGCTAGCAATGGCTACTAGTCCTGATGGCTATATGCTGCCTCCAGTATCAGAGGCAGCATGTCCATGTGCACTAGTTGCTGCGGAACATGGGTGGAAGGGTGCTACTGCTTGTGGGTTTCCAGTGGGCAGCTGGTTGGCCACTGTGTGAACAGAATGCTGGACTAGAGGGACCCTTGGTCTCATCCAGCAGGGCTCTTATGATCTTCTGGCAGGACCTCCCTTGAGTTGTAGCTCTTTGTCTAGCAATTTGCTCTGCATCTCTTTTGTTTTCTGCCCTGAGATCTCTGTAATGGGCTACCTTCCAAAGTCTTGTTAGTCACTTTGCCCCAGCGTTAGCCCCCGTCCCGCCCCAAAATGCCTGCATTATAGCAGCAGCAAGAAGCATGTTATACTGAAAACATATCATACATTTTTTATTCTTAGCCCCATATTATTCCTGTCTATATTATTATCATCACAGTTTTCCCAAGCCACATTTCAAGACATGTACTCAGGGCTGGTCCTAGGATAAATAACGCGCTGGGAGAGGAGTGCCTTTGGTCCCGTCCCCGGCCCCGATGGTCAGCTTTGCGGGGCCACCCAGCTGGTTTATGCATGGACAACACCTGAGAATTCTCGCCCGCAGCTCTTCCTCGCCCTGGGATGAAGCAGAAGATAAGATGTGCTCCATTTTGTCTTTGCATGGGGTTAAGGGAATAGGGGCCGGGTTGTGCTTCTCCCGAGGACCTCCTCCAGATCCCACCCCCCTTCTGGCAGAGCTCCTTTCTCTTTCCCGGGGCTCCGTCTCACAGGCTTCTAGTTGGGGCCTTCTCCACAACTCTGGAAGGAAGGATTCCTCCCTCACGGCCTGGCCACATGCCACCCCTGCGCCCTTTTTATTTCCTTATTATTTATTTCGTGCTTATAGTGTTTACAGCATTTGAAGTGCTCAGTGACGTTGCCTCCAGGTAGAGCTGCGTTCCACGGATTTTTACCTAGCACCAATGACATCAAAGTGGAAACTGAAAAAGAAAATACTTTCGAGCTCATTGGAGGAAGATCATTTTTGTGGTCAGTACCCAAACAACCTGCAGAGCCTTGAAAGGAACGTTACAGACATTGGCTTTTTGCCACCTGAACTCACTGCAGACAGCACATTAAAGAAGTCACAGCCATTGAGCTCAACTTTAATAGTTGAAAATTATTACAACTATTATCTGGACCTGTGAAAATATGACATATGGATATTATTGTTGTGGTTGTGGTCGTCTTTTAATGTTTTAATAATTTTACAATTTTAATATTGATGATGATTTAATTATATTTTTAACTTTTGTATACCTGTATTTATATTTCTTTTTATAGGTTTTAATTGTATACGTTTTAACGTTGTAAAGCTGCCTTGAGTCCCACTACTGGGAAAAAGGTGGGATATAAATAAAGATAATACATGAATAAATTACATATACATGCAAGACCGCAGAGTGGCCAATGTAATGCCAATTTTTAAACAGGGATCCAGGGGGAATCTGGGAAATTATGGGATGGTTGGTTTAATGCCCGTTCCAGGTAAATCCGTGGGGAATGTTATTAGATACAATTACGAAGCATAAACAAGGACAGGTCCTGCAGAAAAAGAATCAACATGGCTCCTGCAAATGTTAGTCCTGTCTTACTAAACTTTTAGAGTTCTTTCAGAGAGCCAATAAAAATGTGGACAGGGGTGATCCAGTAGACACGCCCTCACCAAAGACTCCTGAGGAAACCTGGCAATCATGGAATAAGAGGAGAATTCCTCTGATGGATCAGTAAGTGGCTAAAGAACAGAAAGCAGAGTGTAGGAATACATGGTACACTCTCCCAGTGGAGGGATGTAAACAGCGGGGTCTCCTCAAAGATTTGTATTTGGACCTTGTGGCAGATCAGGCAAATCTTCCATATTTTTGCCCCCACAGTAAAAATGGGATATTCAATAATTATATGCTTCCAAGAGAATTCTGGATTAAATATGGGATTCCGAGAGCCAGTTCAACTCAGCTTGGCCTCTTTGCATGAGAGTCATTAAACTTGTCTCATCTTTTAGGCTTCTCAGGTAGGAGACAGAAATGCCAGGCAGTCAGTAATTCTAATTACTAATTGCTACTCTTTACCATTCAAAAGGAGCCCAGCTAGCTGCAGCTTCTGAAGTCTTCCCCCAAAGGCAATGTAGGACAGTGATTTGCCAGGTACAGTGGGGCACTAACCATCCAGGAAGGACAGCCAGTGGCATACACACACCCCTGTCACTGGGGGCTCATAAGTAATGGAACAAACCAACATCATTTCAAACTGAAGGCTCGCCTTTAATACCTGGATGAAAATCCTTTGCAGTCAATGACTGCCTGAAGTCTGGAACCCATGGACATGACCCAATGCTGAGTTTCCTCCCTCCAGATGCTTTGCCAGGCCTTCACTGCAGCTGCCTTCAGCTGCTGCTTGTTTGTGGGTCTTTCAGCCTTCAGTCTTGTCTTCAGTAAGGGAAAAGCATGCTCTATTGGGTTGAGACCAGGTGACTGACTTGGCCATTGAAGAACATCCCACTTCTTTGCCTTGAGAAACTCTTGGGTAGCTTTTGCTGTATGTTTGGGGTCATTATCCATCTGCAATATGAAGCGGCGTCCTATCAGATTGGCAGCATTCAGCTGAATCTGAGCAGAAAGTATAGCCCTATACACTTCAGAATTCATCCTGCTGCTTTTGTCAGCAGTCAGGTCATCAATAAACACCAGTGACCCGGGTCCATTGGCAGCCATACATGCCCATGCTGCAACACTGCCTCCACCACGGTTGACAGATGATATAGTAAGCTTTGGATCATGAGCAGTTCCTTTCCTTTTCCGTACTTTTCTCTTCCCATCATTCTGGTACAAGTTAATCTTGGTTTCATCAGTCCAAAGAATCTTCTTCCAGAACTGGGCAGGCTTTTTTAGGCATTTGCTGGCAAAGGCTAATCTGGCCTGTTTGTTCTTGAGCGTTACCAGTGGTTTGCACCTTGTTGTGAAGCCTCTGTATTTACATTCATAAAGCCGTCTCGTGACTGTAGATGTTGACAATGACATGCCTACCTCCGCAAGAGTGTTCTTGACCTAGTCAGATGTCGTGAAAGGGTTCCTCTTCACCATGAGCAGAATTCTGCGGTCATCTACTTGTCTTCCGTGGTCCTCCAGGCCTTTTGCTGTTGCTGAGCTTGCCAGTTAATTCCTTCTTTTTCAGGATGTTCCAAACTGTTGTTGGCCACTCCCAATGTTTTTGCTATCTCTCCGATGGCTTTATGTTGTTTCCTCAGCCAAATGATGGCCTCCTTCACTCACATGGACACCTCTTTAGACCTCATGTTGGGAGTTCAAGTGAACAGCTACCGAATGCAAATGTAACACTCAGAACCACCTCCAGGCCTTTTCTCTGCTTGATTGGTCATGGGGTACCCAGAAAACAGGCCACACCTGGCCATGCAGCTGCTTGTCAGCCATTCGTTCCATTACTTATGGGCCACCAACGATGAGTGTGTGTGTCTGCCACTGGCTGTCCTTCCTGGATGGTTAGTGCCCCACTTTTGTCAAGCCCCTTGAATTACAGCTGGAAGTCCTGGCTTCGCTCCCATCTGGGTGTGTTTCCTTTCAACTTCAATGTCGTGGTGTACAGAGGCCAACTGCCAAAACAGTTATCCTTGTTCCAATATTTCTGGCCCTGACTGTATAAACCTGAATCACTCATGGCTTGAAGGTAGTTTCTGCTGTGTAAGATTAGATAAATCCATGCAAATGGGAACCAGCAAAGATGTTGTTTATTTTGCCTCTTCCTTTGGGGGAGCCCCAGCAAAGGTCCCCGCAGGCTCCGCTTAATAGGGCTGCCATCTGCACTAGGCAGAATACTTAGAATCATAGACTCATAGGGTTGGAAGTTGCCTGCAAGACTGAGTCCAGCCCCCTGCTCAATGCAGGAAGCCTGATTCCCAGGCAGTCTCCCATCCAAGTGCTAACCGGGGCCGACCCTGCTTACCTTCCGAGATCAGACAAGATTGGGTGCATCCAGCCCTTTGCTAGCAGACTGTGAGCCACCTGTAGCTCCAGGGATGGAGCAGGCTATGAGTCTGTATAGGCAGGGGTACTCCATGCGAAGGGAAGCATCACTTCTTACAGCCTGCCAGGGTCATGCTGGCCAGGACAGAGGTTTTGTGGGCATGGTTTTGCCTTTTTCTTGTTCATTTCTCCCAGCTGGCTTTTCTTGTCTTTCTTTTAAACTTTTCCTCCCACTGGTTTAAATGGGAGGGAAAATAACTACACCAGATTCAGGACCAGAGTAGCCTTTTCCTCTTTATGGGCACATGTCCATGAAATTACCGTGTTTGGATTAGGGCTATGCTGAAAATTTTGATTCTTCCAATTGTGGCATTTCATGTGTGTGGGAGGTTGAAACGAAAACTCTGACAAAAGAGGCTGGGAGAGGTGAGAATTTCAAATAACTTTGTCCTGGGGGAGGAGGACAGGATTTCCACCCAGCTTTTTAAGTGTAGATGGTGGCTGAAGAGTCTTCTTTCTTTCTTTCTCTTTCTTTCTTCCCCCTTTGCACTTGCAGGAGCCCAGGACCCTTCTCCAGTCCTGCAGCTGTTTCTGAACTCCCAAGAGACCCCATGACCTCGCCCCCTCCTGTAGGCAATTCGGGAAGGGCTCCTGGCTGCAGAAGCTTCTTTGCAAAGCAAGAGCAAACAGGGCTTTTAGAGCTCTAGAAAAGTTGTTCTTCCTTGCAGCAACACTGAGTGTTTTTCTAAAGCTTCAAAAGTCCCATTTGCTCGTGTCTGCAAAGCCCAGAAAGTTTTGGAAAGCTTCAGCAGCCCCAGAGTGCTTCCTGAATGGCTACAGGGGAAGGTGAGGTCACGGGGACTCATGGGAGTTCAAGAAGTGCTGCTGCGCTGGAGAAGCCTCTTTGTAAAGAATCTCGTGCTGGGAGAGTTTTTCAGGTAAAAAATAAATTAAAAAAATGAAAGATCCTTCAGCCACCTCCCAAACGTAAAAAGGTATGTAGAAACCCAGCCCCCCCCCGATGAAAATTCTTCAAAATTCCCCCCATCCCTGTGATAGATGCGGAAAAAACAATGCCTCCTTTGCAGGGAGAGAGAGAAAAATCCCCAGAAAAGGGGGCAGCATTCAGCCCAGCACCAGTTCGGACATGGGGGGCCCAGATCCCCCTCCCATCCGCCCTGACAGACTCCACTTTCACCCCCATTCCCTGCACCCTCGCCGCTGCTGCTCGGCCTTCGCCGCTGTCTCGCCCCGTCCCTGAGAGGGAAGGAGCTGCTGCGTTCCCGGCGAGGGAGAGAGGGCTTGGCGCTGACCCGCGGCGCGGGAAGTTCCGCAGGCGCACATGCACGCAGGCCCTCCCGGGGGACGGGGGGGCGGCGTGGGCGGAGAGGCTGCGAGCCAGGCGTCCGAAGGAGAGGGGGCCGGAGCGCCCGAGACGCGCAAGAACGCTTGGCGAGGCGGGCGGGGCGAGCACGGCCTCCCCCGGGCCCACTGGCGGGGCAAATCCTGCTCCGAATCCGCCCCGTTTCCCGGCCGCGGGCCCCGGCGGCTCCCGAGGCCTCAGGGCCGGCGCCGAGCTGGGCAGCGCAGACGAGCCCTGCTGCCGGGCGGGGGAGGCCGGCCTCCGGCCCGCCCCTGCCTGGTCCCGGGGCGCCTGGCCGCCTCCACGCGCCGCCCCGGCAGCCCTCCGCCCCCGGGCCAGGCCGCGCGAAGACCCCTCCCGCTTCTTCAGCGGCCCCCGTGCGGTGGCGCGAGGCGGGCAGCTGCCGCGGCCGGGCCTCCTCGGTGGCGGCCCCGCGGCTGCGCCGGCCTCTCCGGAGGGGCGCGCCGGCTGCTCCGCGGGCGGAGATGCCTCCCCGCCCCCCCCTTAACCTCGGCGCTTTCCACGCTTCGCCCCCGCGGAGGGCTAAAGCCAGAGAGCGCCGCCCCCGAGAGCGGGGGGGGGGCGCGCGCGCGGTCCGCCCCTTCCGCCCTCCGCCGCCGGAGCCCGGGCCCACGTGGGCGGCCCTGCTCGCGGGGCTCGGCCTGCGCGGGACGCGGCCTCCTGCCCGGCGCATCAGGCCGAGATGCCGCCGGCGGCGGAGGCGGAGGAGCCGGGCCGCGCGGCCCCCGGCGCAGGAGGCGGCCCCCGCGCCGGCCGGGAGGGGCGCAGTGCGGCGCGCCGGGGAGGAAGCGGGCGGGGGGGCCGGGCCAGCGGCGGCGCCCGGCGGGAGGAGGCGCGCCGGCGCTTCCGGGGCTGCGGCTACCGGGCGGCCGCGGGGCCGCGGGAGGCTTGCAGCCGCCTCCACCGCCTGTGCCGCCGCTGGCTGGAGCCGGAGCGGCGGCCCAAGCGGCAGATCGTGGACCTGCTGGTGCTGGAGCAGCTCCTGGCCGTCCTGCCCGCGGAGGCGGCGCGCTGGGTGCGCGAGTGCGGGCCGGAGAGCAGCTGCCAGGCGGTGGCCCTGGCCGAGGGCTTCCTGCTGGGCCGGGCCGAGGAGCGGCGGCGGCAGGTGGGGGGACCCTCGCTCTGGGAGCTCCCGCAGGGACCTCCAAAATCCCCCCCAGGGACTCCCAAGGAGCGGGGCTCCCACCCCATGCCCCGCCCTGAACCCACACAGGATAGCGGCCCTGAAGCTGTGGGTCTGGCCTCTCTTGGGGGGATCGCCAGACAGGCGAAGGGGGCTGGGACGGGGATCCTTCTGCACCCCACAGACGAACGCTTGGGGGCGTCTCGCTGCCCCCTCCGTTGGGTGTAGGGAGGGGGATTGAGGCACCCTGTTCCAGGCATCTGCTGGTGCCGGGGTTCATTTCGTAGCCCCGGCCCAGAGGTCCGGTGTGCCTGCCTTAATGGGAATCCCTTCCTGGGCTCCCGTCTTCTCTTCCAGGCGCAGGGGATGTTGGCCCCGGTGGCCACGGACATTGCTGAGCCAGAGAAGGCTCCGTCGGGCACCAGGCAGAGGCCGCTCTTTGTGGGGATCCTGCCGGAGGAGCTCGGAGGTGCCGCCTCTCTGGGTAAGGATCGGTGGGGCATATTTCAGCATGGCCCCCCTCTGCCACCTCTGCTGGATATCCGTGGGCTGCATTACGTTTCCCTTAAGCCGGTGCGAGGGGCAGATGGGGAAAGAGGATTCATTTCACACACTGAAAGTGGATTTTGACCAAAAACAAAATGGACAAAGATTGATTTCACACTAGGAACTAAAATGCAAAATGCCTCTGAAGTGTAAAGTATCCTCCCACCTTCTTTGTCGTCCTCTTAGAAAATAGGACAGCATTCAGGGATACCGAGAGAACACTGGGGGCTCCTTCGTGGCCATCTCCTCTTTGTGGTACAGTAGAAAGTGCTTCTGGGCAGCCGGAACAGGTACGGGAGGCCTGGGTTTCTCAGTCCCCTGCACGTCTCCCTGGGCCGGAAAGGGTTGTCCATTCAGATGGCTGCCAAGAAGGCCTTGAAAGTCCCCCACCGGGCCCTGGATCGTGTGGGAAGGCCTCCAACCAAGGCCCCTCTCCTGTCCCTCCTGCATCATCTGCTCAGGGAAACCCTTCCTCTTGCAGACTTCCGTGGCCTTTGAGGAGGTGGCCGTGCACTTCTCAGCAGAGGAGGGGGCTCTGCTGGACCCAGGCCAGAGGGCTCTGCACAGGGAAGTCATGGAGGAGAACTACAGGACTCTGGCCTCCCTGGGTAAGGCTCCCTCTTTCCCTCGGCTGACACATCCTGGAATTGTGGAGTTGAAAGGGACCCCAGAGGCCATCCAGACCAACCGTGTGCTCAGTGCAGGCTCTGCTCTGCAGGGTGGACTTCCTTGTGCAACCACGCAGGTTTCTTGCAATGGCCCCCATTTTTCCTTCTCATAGGAATGGTTTGTGATTGTGCCTTCTTGGGATCTCCCTTCCCTCTTGAGCTCTTTTTTCCTTCAGGATTTCTACCCATGGGATCCCACCCTACTTTTCCCTGAGCTTCCTGAAATTGGCTTCCCTAAAATCCTAGTATGCATTCAACTAAGCTCAGTCTCCACTGACCTCTCCATCACAAACTCCAAAATGACACCGTCACTTTCCCCCAAGGTTCCTTCCACGTCCACTTCATCCGCCATTTCTTCCCTGTCAAAAAGCCTATGGGATGTTCCATTCTTTGCAGGGTGAGACTTGCGGCAGATGTCAGGAGAGCTGAAATCTGCTGTAGCTCCTATTCCGTACGTCGTGTTCTTCTCCATAAAACCTGGTGGTGTAGTTTGTCCGGGCTTTTGCCGCCTCCACCCTGAGCTAGTTGAAAGGCCCCTCGATCAGGGTTGTGAGGCTCCTGCCAAGACCGCTCTCCCCAATCCCCGTGCGGTGCAGCCCGTCGGGCTCCTTCGTACTGGCATCGTAGGCCACGGTCCGCCAGACCAGCCCTTTCCCCGGGCACCGTCTGCCTTGCCGGCTGTTCTCTTATCCTTCTCTCCGCACTAATGCCCTGGCCTCTGACAGGAAGGGCTGCCGAAAACTCCACGTGGCCCCCCACCCAGTCCCTCCCTGGCCTACCCCCGGGCTCGCAGTCTCTGGATCCCAGTCAGCACTTCTTCCATGCTCCGGGAAGGCAGTCCGCCTCCCCAGGTGAGGTGTCTGGCATGCGCACGGCTGTTTCTGCTCCCTCCACAGGGGTCTCCTACCACTGTCCCACGCCTGCTCCTCCTCCCTCCGTGTGGCCTGGGCGCCCCCTCGGCCTCCTGTGGCGTGCAGGGCGGTGTCGCCTCTCCAGGGCCGCCCTCTGTGGGCAGGTCCTGCCTGGCATCTCTTCCCAGCTGTAACGGCACTTTGGGCCCTTTGTGGCACCTCTTTCCGCTCCCCTTCAATGCTTCGGGGGCTTCCTCCTCTCCTCTGAAGCCGAGCACGGCATACGCATCCTGCCAGTCACTGGGTCCCCGGGTCCCCGATGATTCTTCCAGTTTTGTGTGCGGCCCTGCACCTGCTCCCTCTGACCTCCTACGCACACTGTGGCTGGCTCTCTCAGGAGACAGAGCTCCGCGACAGGGCTGCCCTGCTCCGAGCAGCCCTGCCACATCTGCAGAAGGAGGAGCCGTGGCCAGGGGTCGCCCATGTCAGAGTATTTGGCGGAGCCCTGCGGCCGCTTCCGCAGCTGGTCAGTGTTCCTGGGGGTCCGGCTGGAGCCCACAAGGATGGGAACATGAGGCCCTCGAAGCATCGCTCAGACACGCACGTCCTCCTCTTTGCAGCTGGCCAGGCCGGGGCTTCTTGAGCCCTTGCCCGGCAGCCTCTTATACCCCCAGTAAGACTCTGGGTTCCTCTTTGGCAGATCTGGGGTCCTGCGGAGAGCCTCCCTCCAGCTTGGGGCTTCCCTTCCCTCTGATGGAAGGCAAAGCCTAGAAGCAGCAAATGCATCTGTTGGCACCCTGATGCTTCTGGGTCAAGCAGGAACCTCCGACTGCCTTCTGTGTGGAGGAGTTTCTGGTTCTGCCCATCCTCCCTTTGACCTTGACGGGCTGGTGAGCGCTGGGAGCTGCGGGAGGCTTCGGACTGCGGGCCTTGAAATCCCTAAACAAATACTCTCGTGCCAGAAATAATTCCTGTCTTTCTCTCATCTACAACAGGGCTTCCGGTTGCCAGATGTGATCTCCTCTCCTGGCAGGAAGAAGCGGGTGATGCGTTGGTCCAGGGCTGTGAGGAACGGGAGAAATCAGCAGGTGGGTGCTTGGCTCTCGTTGGACCCTTTGTCCAGAGGCCTGTCCGGCTCTGTGTTCTCCTAGGAGGCGTTTCTTCTGAATAAATGTCACCCCTTGAGAAATCTGCAGAGAAACAGCAAATAGGTGGAGGGACTCGCTCAGCTGGGGAAAGGCTACTTTGCACCTAAAGTGCGGTGGGAAGCATCACTGGAACACCAGTCCCGGAAGGCCACGCCCTCGTTGTATTCTATTCTGTGGATTATTACATCATATCCCGCCTTCTTTCCTCTTGCAGAGAGCTCAAGGTGGCTCTCACGGTCCGCCTCTCCGTTTTATCCTCGCAGCAGCCCCGTGAGGTAGGTCAGGCGGAGAGTCAGTGCCTGGCCCAAGTCACCCAGTGAGCTTCGTGGCCGAGTGGGGACTAGAACCCGGATCTCCCGAGGCCCAGTCCAGCACTCGAACCGCTACTCCACGCTGGCTCTCGTTTTTCAGTTTGTGAGATCAGAGGATATAAAGAAGCTGCTTGGAGGGGGTGAGGCCTTGCACCTGTCCTCTGGAGCCCTGCCCTTCGTCGGTGATCAGGGCAGCCAGGTTGCACTTAGGATTTCAGAGGTGGTTTATCCTTCCTTGATGGAGTGCATGGTCCCCACTCTTCCCAAGGAGGCGGAGGTGCAGTCTTTGTGCAAGGAATCTAGGCTGCAGCCTCAGGTTTCTTATACTTATCACCCACTTTATAAACTGCTTTTGTGGGAGCAAGGTATGGGGGCGGGGGGTGGCCTCTCAGCTCCTGGTGGTCTTGGAGGACCCTGACTATTGGATCCCAGGTTGTCACCCTGGTGGAGGACTTACACTGGGAACTGCAGAGTTTCACCATATAGGTTCTTCGGGATCTATCAGTGGCTCTCAATATCATCAACCATGATATCCAAATTCAACCCAACCTATCTTGTTTCCCTGATTGTATCTTTTCGTGGGTTGGCGGGTTGAAACCTATGTTTTGAGAAGATCTGGTACTACTTTCCTGGTTTAATTATGAAATCTGATTTTATTGTAGTTTATGTTTTTACCTATTAGTGTGATCCATCTGGAATGGATTAAGTCCTCATAGGCAGTCCATCACTATTGGTATAAATAAGATATAATCTCTGAACGCCACTCTAGTTATCAGTTCTGTTCAGCGTTAGAGTCAATTTAGTATATTTAGAAGAATCTGCCACTCGGTATTGTTTCCTCTGTGAATCAAAACAGCAAACCACTGGCTTTGTACCCTGAATTGAGGGAATATTCTCTTTTCATTTTTTCAGCTGAATGTGGAAAGAGCTTCAGTCAGGGCTCCCACCTTACACAACATGGAAGAGTACACTCAGGAGAGAAGCCGAATAAATGCTCAGAGTGTGGAAAGAGCTTTAGTTGGAGCTCCGACCTTAAACGACATCAAAGAATTCACACAGGGCAGAAGCCTTATAAGTGCTCAGTGTGTGGAAAGACCTTCCGTCAGCGCTCCCAACTCAAGTCACATCAAATAGTTCACACAGGGGAGAAGACGTATCAACGCTCAGAGTGTGTAAAGGGCTTCAGTCAGGGCCAAATCCTTAAACATCATCAAATAATTCACACAGGAGAGAAGCCCTATCAATGCTCAGAGTGCGGAAAGAGATTCAGTCATAGCTCCAAACTTAAGTTACATCAAAGAATTCACACAGGGGAGAAGCCCTATCAATGCTCACAGTGTGGAAAGACCTTTAGAATAAAATCTCACCTTAACTCACATCAAAGAATTCACACAGATGAGAAGCCCTATCAATGCTCAGAGTGTGGAAAGTGTTTCCGTTGGAGCTCCATCCTTAATCAACATCAAAGAACTCACACAGGAGAGAAGCCTTACAAATGTTCAGATTGTGGAAAGTGTTTCGGACGGAGCTCCCAGCTTAAACTGCATCAAAGAAATCACACAGGGGAGAAGCCCTATCAATGCTCAGAGTGTGGAAAGAGCTTTTCTTGGAGCTCCGAACTTTACTTACATCAAAGAATTCACACAGGGGAGAAGCCCTATCAATGCTCAGAGTGTGGAAAGAGGTTCAGTTGGAGCTCTGGCCTTAACTCGCATCAACGAATGCACACAGGGGACAAGCCCTATAAATGCTCAGAGTGTGAAAAGAGCTTCAGTCATGGCCAAGTCCTTAAACATCATCTAATAATTCACACAGGAGAGAAGCCCTATCAATGCTCAGAGTGTGGAAAGAGATTCAGTGAGAGCTATGGCCTTAACTCACATCAAAGAATACACACAGCTGAGAAGCCCTATCAATGCTCCTGTGGAAAGACCTTTAGAACAAAATCTCACCTTAACTCCCATCAAAGAACTCACACAGAGGAGAAGCCCTTTAAATGCTCAGAGTGTGGAAAATGTTTCCGTTGGAGCTCTGTCCTTAATCAACATCAAACAATTCACACAGGGGAGAAGCCTTATGAATGTTCAGATTGTGGAAAGTGTTTCGGGCGGAGCTCCCAGCTTAAACTGCATAAAACAATTCACACAGGGGAGAAGCCTTTTCAATGCTCAGAATGTGGAAAAGTTTTCAGTCTAAGCAAGAGCCTTAAAAGACACAAAAGAATTCACACAGTGGATAAGCCTTATAGAGTGCAGAAAGGGTATCAATCAAAAATTGGAGGTTATCTTGCTTGCAAGAATACACATAGGGGAGAAGATCTAGAATGTTCTGTGTGTAAAAAGCTTTCCTCGATGCAAATGCATGGAATTGCGAGAGAGAACACCCAGACGGAGGAATCTGGTAAACCCTTGCAATCTCTGGAATGTGGGAAGATCCTCTCATGTGGCACACAGCCCTTCATTTCAAAAGCTTCAACCCCAGGAGAGAGCATGGAAATCATTTGAGTTGAGTTGACCAGTCAGATCTTAGCAACCAACAGAGAATTCACAGAAGGGACCAAGTGCATCAGTGCTCAAAATGGGGCAGGGCTCCCACCATCTCACCTGTCGGTGTGGCTTCCCAGGGACTGTGAGTCCAAAATGCCCCAAGAAGAGATCTGTGAGTACAGCTGCCTGATGAAACCAAGGCGACTCCTCCATCTTCAAGCCTAATATTACAGTTCTTTAAAAATGTTTTATGTTTTTACTGTTTTTAATGCTCTTGCTTTTATTATTGCAAGTCTTCGTTGTTTTAAATTCTTGTGCACCACCTTGATGGCTCTTTAGCAGAAATATAACGCCCCCAGCCTCCTCCCCTCCTACAGTTAATGTCAGTTTGTGTGACCTTCCACAGCGCTTCTTCTCTGAAAGGGCCCGTGTGGCTTGGCGAATTCCCTCCCCCCTTTCTGGTCACCTTTCTTCTTTTCCTCCTCTTCCCTCCCATATCCTGCTCTTCTGTAGTCTGTCCAGAGCACACCTCTGAGAGGTTTCGCTGCTCACGGCTTGAGGATGTGGACAAGGTGCTTTGACAGGTTCCTGCCACACTTCCAAATAAAAACTGGGAGGGTGGGAAGAGCTGGCCAGGCCAGGGAGGTGATCAGTGCCCCATTATGAGAGGGAGTGGCCCCAGGCCGCCTGAACGCAGCAGTGGTGGGACCAATCCTGGAGAAACCCAGCCCTGGACCTGGAAAATCTCAGTAATTTAGGCTGGTGATACATGTTTCTTTCCTGGGCTACCAACCAGCTTCAGATGCTCTTGGAGGAGCCCAGTTCAGGCTGGGTCGCCCTGGAGGATGACCTATGTCAGGAGAGAGACTAGGGCAGTGTGCCTTGTTGATCCTTCTTGATCTCTCGGCGGTGTTGGATCCCGTCGACCATGCTATCCTTCTGGGACGGCTCTCTGAGCTGGGGGTGGGAGGCGCTGCGCTGCAGTGGTTCCGCTCCTACGTGGATGATCAGCGCCAGAAAGTGGGGCTTGGAGGATATTGCTTGGCCTCGTGGTGCCCCAGACGCCTTTCCGGGCCCCACCAAGGCTCCCTGCCCATCCCACTTTTTCTTTGAGTTCCACACGTTTTCTTAGCAGCCGCTGGGATTGCTGTGAAAGAGGTTCCGGTTGCTGCTGAAAATTCAGAGGAGTTCTTGAGTGTGTTGTTTTGGGTCTCGTGCACCCCCCTACCCCGCCTCTCTGCCTTGTACTCAATCTTTGGGGCAAGTTACTTGTCCTTTGCCATCCCTCCCATGGGAGCCATTTTGTGGTGGTGTCCCGGACAGTTCCTTAAATTGCCAAATGTGCCCATAACCCCAAAAGGTTGCCTTCCCCCGTACTATGTGTAATACTGTATTTTCATTTATATTGCAATAACGGAAATGAAAATGAAATGAACTCCCCAGCTAGGAAAGAATCTTGCTTGACACACTGGAGCCCTGTTGCTGCCGGTTGGTGCTGACAGTGCTGGGCTGGATGGACCCAGGGTCTGACCCAGTATATGGCAGCTTCCTAACTCCCTATGAGCAGAAAGCTTTCATAGAAATAGGAGTTGCATTTTGGAGGAGCCTTGCGCAACAGAAAGCGCGTGTCCATATGACCAGACGCTTGAGGACGGAAGAATGAGGAGAGATTGGTGTATGGGAGGGAACAGAACGGGGAGAAAGAAGCTGGAAATGCCCCGCGGTGAGAGGAACGCGTTCTGGCTATGCTCAGAGGCGCTGTGTTTCATTACCATTAGCGCGGTGTACGCAAGCTCTACTCGAGATCTGCGCGCAGGTGGGTCACGCATACAACGCCGGGCAGCGCGCGGCATGTGGGCGAAGCTCGGGGCCCGGGCGGAGCGGCGCGCGGCTCGGCTGTCCTGGGCGGCGGGGGCTGCCCGGCCCCCGCCGCCCTCGGGCGCCTCCTGCCCGCGGCTCCGGCCGCCGTTCGGGCGGGGCCGCCGCTCCGCGCGGCCTCGCCTCCCCTGCCCTGCCCGCCCGCTCGCTCGCCCGGCTCCGCGGCCCCCGCCCCAAAGAGGCGCCCTTCCTGCGCGCCCCGGAGCCGCGGGAGACGGGCGGGGCCGAGTGCGGGGACTTCGAGCCGGACCGGCACGGGGGGCTTGCGGGAGACCCTGCGCCGAGCGGATTTCTCCGCCGAATTTGGATCCCGCGTAAAAACCATGGAGATCGAGGAGGACCCGGCCCTTGGGTCCCCCTTTTTGTGCCACGGCAGCGTGGGAAAGCGCTGGGGGGGCCTTCGGGGTTGGTCCGTGGAGGCAGCTGAGCTGCGGCGCGCCGGCGGTCCGGGGGATTTTCCCTGTAAAACTAAAGCGCATCCGCGAGGGTCTGGCGGTCGGATGCGAGGGTTTGCCCCGTGGGGCACCAAAAGGCCCCCCCCCCCCGTGGTTTGCGGGCGCAGTCCGCGGAGGCAGCGGGGCGCTGTGACTGCGTGCTGGATCGGAAGGTTTTCCCTGTAGAAATCGTGAGGGTCCGTGCCTCAGATCCATGTTTTTACGCCATGGAGGCTCCCAAGCGCACCGGATCCGTGCTTTGCGTGGCTCAGTCCGTGGAGGCAGATATGCTCCGAGATATGGCGGTGGTTTGGGGGATTTTCTGCATAAGAATCCTGGGGGGCCATGGCTTGGAGCCATGCTTCTACACCATGGAGGTGCTCACGAGTGCCAGAGCCATAATTTTTATGGTTCAGTTCATGGAGGCAGATGTGCTGTGTGATCTGATTGCGGTTTGGGGTTCTTTTAGCTGGAGGAGATGCTGCAGAGTCAACCCGGGATCTCGGGCAGGGTTAGCAAGGAGGGTCCAGCAACAAAGCAAAGGAAAGAAGGCAAAGCTCTGAGCTAAGCCCCCTCCCCTGCTTTTATTGGTAGCTCACCCCCCAGCCCTCTTTCCCAATTGCCTGGTACAAGCCGGTTCATGGATTCAAAAAACCATCCCAGGAAATAGAGGTTTTGCTTTTCTAGCAACTGTATTTGCAAATGTGATTGCATTATCTATACTGGAGTGTCCTTGAATTTTTGCCGTGCCCTTAGTCCATAAGCAATGACTGTTTGAAGCCTTGTTAAGGCATTTGCCTGCCCTCCGGAAGGCTGACAGTGGGCAGAGGATCGGGGCCCTGTACATGCTGCCCACCCTCAGCCCAGGTCTCCGGTGAGCCCGGTTCCACCCACCTCAGTTCAGATCCAGCCAGGCTGAACCACAAAGATCCAACGGGAGATCTACTGGGGTTCACTTGAACATGAGTAGAACCCCCCTTGCACAGAGCTCCCCATCCCCCCAAAGCCACACTTCCTCCACTGCAGCCCCCAGACCCCTCCCAGCTGCCCCAAGGAATGGAAGCAGGAGGGGCAGGGTGGCCTGGCTTCCCCAGTTCCCCTCTGGGAAGGCGGGCGGGGGCTCCAACCCTCAAGCAGGAGGAGGCAACTGGGGAGGGCTTTGGACTACAGCTCCCCCAGTCCCTGCCCGTTGGCCATGCTGGCTGGGGCTTATGGGAGTTGTAGTCCAAAACATCTGCAGATTCCCTGCCCAGCACCACACAGAGAGACCCTGGATCGATCCATTCGCCACTCCCCATTTCTGCAAGAAGCACTTGGAGAATGTAGGCAGTCCCTCCCCCCCGGGGGGCTAGTAGAGCCTCAGAGAGCTGTGATGCCCACCTCCTGCCCCTCCCCCCCTCCGGGAAAAGAGCCCAGGATTTTCCCACGCCACCAACTGCAGCCACCTCTTCTCCCCTGCAAGGCAGCCGGTGAGGGCACAGGAAAGGGGCCCCCACGGCACACTGGGTCTGTGAGTGCAGGCCAGAGAGCAGCTCCCAGGCAGTGGCCCTGGCAGAGGGCTCCCTCCTGAGCCAGGCCAAGGAGCAGCAGCAGCAGGTGGGGAGAATTTCGCCCTGGGAGCTCCCAGCGGCAGGGACCTTAACATCCCCACCCTTATCTCCAAGGAAGGGATGTCCCATCCCCTGCCTTTCACTGAACACATCACAGAACAGTGGTTCTGAGTGCGTAGATCTGGCTCTTAAGTGGGGAGGGCAGATAACAAGAGAGTTGAAGCAGGGCTGGGAGGTTCCAGGGGAGGAGAGGATCTTTCTCTTCCAGACAGTGAGCTGGACAAATAAGCGGCACCCAAGCCTCACGCCACAGCCTGGCGGTGTTGTAAATTATGTAGCTGTCAAGAGGCAAGATTCTCTCCATGTCCTCTTGGGGCAAGGCCTCTAGTTTCTCCTTCTCTGTGCATCTTGTCCAGCCTTTCATAGCCAGTGCATGTTTTGAATACGAACAACTAAATGCTTTCTTCCAAAACGTGTTGAGAGCAAAGGAAAAGGCTCAAAAACCATCATATTTCGTCCTTTGATTTGTCTGGAGAGAGAAGGGAAAAAACTATGGATGTTATGGAAAGATAGTTTAGTATACATCAACTCCGAGGTGATGTCCCACAGAGCAGTTGTGATCCAGACTATCCCTACAACGGGTTGCATGAAGATTCCAAGTGATGCTTCCATAATGCCAATTCCATGTAAGAAGGAACTCATCTCTGCACAATAAACAAAGACATTGACTTGTTTCCACTTGAGGAATGAAACATACTTGAGATCCGTTTCATCTCCATTCAGTCCTGAGAGCCTTTGAGAAAACAACACAAATATTGTTCTGGATGAGTTCAGACAACAAGGTCCGCATGAACCAACCTCCCTTGTCAGTGTCTGGGATGACAAGACCAATTCTTTGCATGGGGATAAGGGAATAGGGACCGGGTTGTGCTTCTCCCGAGGACCTCCTCCAGATCCCACCCCCCTTCTGGCAGAGCTCCTTTCTCTTTCCCGGGGCTCCGTCTCACAGGCTTCTAGTTGGGGCCTTCTCCACAACTCCGGAAGGAAGGATTCCTTCCTCACGGCCTGGCTGCACGCCACCCCTGCGCCCTTTTTATTTCCTTATCATTTATTTCGTGCTTATAGTGTTTACAGCATTTGAAGTGCTCAGTGACGTTGCCTCCAGGTAGAGCTGCGTTCCACGGATTTTTACCTAGCACCAATGACATCAAAGTGGAAATTGAAAAAGAAAATACTTTCGAGCTCATTAGAGGAAGATCATTTTTGTGGTCAGTACCCAAACAACCTGCAGAGCCTTGAAAGGAACGTTACAGACATTGGCTTTTTGCCACCTGAACTCACTGCAGACAGCACATTAAAGAAGTCACAGCCATTGAGCTCAACTTGGTGCTCTTTAATAGTTGAAAATTATTACAACTATTATCTGGACCTGTGAAAATATGACATATGGATATTATTGTTGTGGTTGTGGTTGTCTTTTAATGTTTTAATAATTTTACAATTTTAATATTGATGATTTAATTATATTTTTAACTTTTGTATACTTGTATTTATATTTCTTTTTATAGGTTTTAATTGTATAAGTTTTAACGTTGTAAAGCCGCCTTGAGTCCCACTATTGGGAAAAAGGCGGGATATAAATAAATATAATAAATACATGAATAAATTACATATACAGTCAGGGCCAGAAATACTGGAACAAGGATAACTGTTTTGGCAGTTGGCCTCTGTACACCACCACATTGAAGTTGAAAGGAAACACACCCAGATGGGAGCGAAGCCAGGACTTCCAGCTGTAATTCAAGGGGTGTGACAGAAGTGGGGCACTAACCATCCAGGAAGGACAGCCAGTGGCAGTCACACACACCCATCCTTGGTGGCTCATAAGTAATGGAACAAACCAACATCATTTAAAACTGAAGGATCGCCTTTAATAACTCTATGAATATCCTCTGCAGTCAATGACTGCCTGAAGTCTGGGACCCATGGACATGACCCAATGCTGAGTTTCCTCCCTCCAGATGCTTTGCCAGGCCTTCACTGCAGCTGCCTTCAGCTGCTGCTTGTTTGTGGGTCTTTCTGCCTTCAGTCTTGTCTTCAGCAAGTGAGAAGCATGCTCTGTTGGGCTGAGACCAGGTGACTGACTTGGCCACTGAGGAACATCCCACTTCTTTGCCTTGAGAAACTCTTGGGTAGCTTTTGCTGTATGACTGGGTCATTATCCATCTGCAATATGAAGCGGCGTCCTATCAGTTTGGCAGCATTTGGCTGGATCTGAGCAGAAAGCATAGCCCTATACACTTCAGAATTCATCCTGCTGCTTTTGTCAGCAGTCAGGTCATCAATAAACACCAGTGACCCGGGTCCATTGGCAGCCACACATGCCCATGCTGCAACACTGCCTCCACCACGGTTGACAGATGATATAGTAAGCTTTGGATCATGAGCTGTTCCTTTCCTTCTCCATACTTTTCTCTTCCCATCATTCTGGTACAAGTTAATCTTGGTTTCATCAGTCCAAAGAATCTTCTTCCAGAACTGGGCAGGCTTTTTCAGGTGATTGCTGGCAAAGGCTAATCTGGCCTGTCTGTCCTTGAGCGTTACCAGTGGTTTGCACCTTGTTGTGTAGCCTCTGTATTTACATTCAGAAAGCCGTCTCTTGACTGTAGATGTTGACAATGACATGCCCACCTCCGCAAGAGCGTTCTTGACCCGGCTAGATGTTGTGAAAGGGTTCCTCTTCACCATGAGCGGCATTCTGCGGTCATCCACTTTAGTTGTCTTCCGTGGTCCTCCAGGCCTTTTGCTGCTGCTGAGCTTGCCAGTTAATTCCTCCTTTTTCAGGATGTTCCAGAGTGTTGTGTTGGCCACTCCCACTGTTTTTGCTCTCTCTCTGATGGGTTTATTTTGTTTCCTCAGCCTAATGATGGCCTCCTTCACTCGCATGGACACCTCTTTGGACCTCATGTTGGGAGTTCCAGTGAACAGCTACTTAATGCAAATGTTACACTCAGAACCACCTCCGGGCCTTTCACCTGCTTGCTTGGTCATGGGGCACCCAAGAAACAGGCCACACCTGGCCATGCAGCTGCTTGTCAGCCATTCGTTCCATTACTTATCAGCCACCAACGATGGGTGTGTGTGTGTATGCCACTGGCTGTACTCCCTGAATGGCTAGTGCCCCACTTTTGCCAAGCCCCTTGAATTACAGCTGGAAGTCCTGACTTCGCTCCCATCTTGGTGTGTTTCCTTTCAACTTCAATGTGGTGGTGTACAGAGGCCAACTGCCAAAACAGTTATCCTTGTTCCAATATTTCTGGCCCTGACTGTACATGCAGGACCGCAGAGTGGCCAATGTAATGCCAATTTTTAAACAGGGATCCAGGGGGGATCTGGGAAATTATGGGATGGTTGGTTTAATGCCCGTTCCAGGTAAATCCATGGGGAATATTATTAAAGATACAATTACCAAGCATAAACAAGGACAGGTCCTGCAGAAAAAGAATCAACATGGCACCTGCAAATGTTAGTCCTGTCTTACTAAATTTTCTCTCAGAGTGCCAATAAAAATGTGGACAGGGGTGATCCAGTAGACACTCCCTCACAAGAGACTCCTGAGGAAACCTGGCAATCATGGAATAAGAGGAGAATTCCTCTGATGGATCAGTAAGTGGCTAAAGAACAGAAAGCAGAGTGTAGGAATACATGGTACACTCTCCCAGTGGAGGGATGTAAACAGCGGGGTCTCCTCAAAGATTTGTATTTGGACCTTGTAGCAGATCAGGCAAATCTTCCATATTTTTGCCCCCACAGTAAAAATGGGATATTCAATAATTATATGCTTCCAAGAGAATTCTGGATTAAATATGGGATTTATTTATTGCATTTATACCCCGCCTTTTTTTCCTCTTGCAAGGAACCCAAGGCGGCTTACATTATCCACCTCCTCTCCATTTTATTCTCACAACAACAACCCTGTGAGGTGGGTTGGGCTGAGAGTCTGTGACTGGCCCAAAGTCACCCAGTGAGCTTCATGGCCGAGGGAGGACTAGAACCCGGATCTCCCGGCTCCTAGTCCAACACTCTTGCCACTACACCACACACTGGCTCTCATTTAGGCTGATTCCGAGAGCCAATGCAACGCAGCTTGGCCTCTTTGCATGAGAGTCATTAAACTTGTCTCATCTTTTAGGTTTCTCAGGTAGGAGACAGAAATGCCAAGCAGTTAGTGGTGCTCCTTGCCTGGACTGCAAAGAGGTCAAATCAGTCCATCCTAAAGGAAATCAACCCTGAGTGCTCATTGGAAGGACAGATGCTGAAGCTGAAGCTGAAATATTTTGGCCACCTAATGCGAAGAGAAAACTCTTTGGAAAAGACCCTGATGCTGGGAAAGACTGAAGGCCAAAGGAGAAGGGGATGGCAGAGGATGAGATAGCATCAGCGATGCAATGAAGATGAACTTGAGCAGACTCCAGGAGAGAGCGGAGGACAGGAAGGCCTGGCGTGCTGTGGTCCAGGGGGTCATGAAGAGTTGGACATGACTGAACGACTGAACAACAACAACAACCATTCAGAAGGAGCCCAGCGAGCTGCAAGTGGAGTAGCAGACAGACAGACACACACACACACGTCTTACTGGTAGAGCCTGGGGGAGGGAGGCTTGCTGAAAGGGAAGAGTGGAAAGAGAGCACGTGTTGCGGAGAGGACCCCGCTGATGAGGCAGTCTCCTGGCTCGTAATAATTAAATGGCTCTTTATGTTCCCCCATGAAAGTCAAGGGGCATTTGGCCTTGAGCATCCCACAGGCTGTGCAGGGCAGGAGCAGCAGGAACAGTAGAATCATTCAGGGTGCGCCTGGCACAGCCTCCACCGTGCTCCTCTCGGCTAATTAAATTAATATTTAAAAGAAGCCAAAGCCCCCTCGCAAGACTGAGGCTTCTGTGGCTTTTCTCATACAGGTGGAGCCCAGCCAGCTGAGGCTTCACATCTGAAGGGGCTGAGAGGATGTCAACCTCAGGCCCCCCACAGCTGCCCTAAACCTCCTCCCAAGCCCTGAGTGGCACAGGAGGCATTTATGCCCCCGGCCTTTCAGGCTCACAGGCACGATGTCACCTCATGTTGCTCTCGATTCTGATGTTTATGTCAGGAAATCCCTTGAGTTTGGGCAAGAAGAATAAAAAATCACTATGATTTTGACAATTATAAGAAGTCACATGACTTCTGCAACTTTCTAAACTCCCCGTTCAGTTCCATGCGCAGGTGCACGGCTGGAGAAAAACGTATTTATGAGAACTCGCTGCCACATCTCCACACAAGTGATATGGGCGAGTGGCAAAGTAGAACGGTGACCCTGGCCTGATTTTTGCTGATGAAACACCTTCCTATGAGCCACGATTGAGAGAGCCCTTTAGGATGGCGATATACAGAGCCAGATATATAAACCTGAATTACTCCTGGCTTGGAGGTGCTTTCTGCTGCGTAAGATTAGATGGGGACCAGCGAGACGTTGGCTGTCTGCCTTGCCTCTTCCTCCGGGGGAGCCCGGCAAAGGTCCCCGCGGGCTGGCTTAGCGGGGCTGCCTCCTGCGCCAGGCAGAATACTTGGCAGACGGCAGGCACGCCCAGCTCCGCGTCCACGCGCCCCGTGAAGCGGCGCGAGGCGGGCAGCTGCCGCGGGCGGGGCCTTCTCGGTGGCGGCCTCTGCGGAGCGGCTCGCCGGCCCCTCCCCGGGCTCGGGCGAAGGTGTCCCCCGCCGCCTTTGGAACGCTGTCCGCGCCTCGAGCCCGCGTTTACGCGCTGACCGCTTCGCCGGCCCGGCCTGACTCCTCGCTCCTCCCGAAGACCCTCCGCGCCCCTTCCGCGGGCGCGCGTCCAGGCCGGGAAAAGGCCTACAACTCCCAGCATTCCCGGCCAGCCCCGCCCCGCCCCGCCCGCCCGCCCGCCCGGAGCCCGGGCTCCCCACGTGGGCGGCCCGATCCGCCGCCGCCGCCGCCGCCGCCGCCGCGCCCCCCTCCTGCACGGCCGGGCGAGGGCGAGGGCGGGGTGCGCCGCGGAGAGGCGCCGGGGGGCAGCGGGGGCTCCTGGGCCCGGGAAGGAGGGCTGTGCAGAGGGCCAGGGCCTCCCGGGGCAGCGGGGATCGGGCGGGCGCGGCGCTGGAGGCAGAGATCCGCGGGCGGCTGGCCCTCGTCGGCCCGGAGGCCCCCGGAGGCAGCCCGCCCGGGCCAGAGCGCTCGCGGGGCTCGGCCTGCGCGGGACGCGGCCTCCTGCCCGGCGCATCAGGCCGAGATGCCGGCGGAGGCGGAGGCGGAGGAGCCGGGCCGCGCGGCCCCCGGCGCAGGAGGCGGCCCCCGCGCCGGCCGGGAGAGCCGCGGGGGCGGCGGCGCCCCGGGGGAGGAGGCGCGCCGGCGCTTCCGGGGCTGCGCCTACCGGGCGGCCGCGGGGCCGCGGGAGGCCTGCGGCCGCCTCCACCGCCTGTGCCGCCGCTGGCTGGAGCCGGGGCGGCGGCCCAAGCGGCAGATCGTGGACCTGCTGGTGCTGGAGCAGCTGCTGGCCGTCCTGCCCGCGGAGGCGGCGCGCTGGGCGCGCGAGTGCCGGCCGGAGAGCAGCTGCCAGGCGGTGGCCCTGGCCGAGGGCTTCCTGCTGGGCCGGGCCGAGGAGCGGCGGCGGCAGGTGGGGGGACCCTCGCTCTGGGAGCCCCCGGGGCAGAGACCTCCAGAATCCCCCCCAGGGCCTCCAAGGAAGGGGAGCCCCATCCCCACCCCCTCACTGAACGCCCCACAGGATAGCGGCCCTGAAGCTGTGGGTCTGGCCTCTCTCGGGGGCATCGCCAGACAGGCGAAGGGGGCTGGGACGGGGATCCTTCTGCACCCCGCAGACGGGGAACGCCTGGGGGCGTCTCGCTGCCCCCTCCGTTGGGTGTAGGGAGGGGGATTGAGGCGCCCTGTTCCAGGCATCTGCCGGTGCCGGGGTTCATTTCGTAGCCCCGGCCCAGAGGTCCGGTGTGCCTGCCCGCCAGAGGCCCAGCTGCCAGTGAGCGGCAGGGCGGGGGCAGCAGGAGGGGGCAGCGGGACCCTGAATGCAAAGAGGCGGGGGGACGCTGCCCTGGGCCTCTGCCTGCCCCATTCCTCTCGCAATACTCCGTCCCTGGGCTCCTTCCTTCTCTTACAGCTGCAAGGGATGTTGGCCCAGGTGGCCACAGATTTTGCAGAACCAGAGAAGCTTCCGAGGGATGCCAGACAGCCGCTGCTCGGGGGCATCTTGCAGGAGGAGCTCGGAGGTGCCGCCTCTGTGGGTAAGGATCGGTGGGGCATATTTCAGCATGGCCCCCCTCTGCCACCTCTGCTGGATATCCATGGGCTGCATTACGTTTCCCTTAAGCCAGTGTGAGGGGCAGAAACCTCTCTCAAGCAGATGGGGGAAAAGCATTCATTTCACGCATTGAAAGTGAATTTTGACCAAAAAGAAAGTGGAGAAAGATTGATTTCACACTAGGAACTAAAATGCAAAATGCCTCTGAAGTGTAAAGTATCCTCCCACCTTCTTTGTCGTCCTCTTAGAAAATAGGACAGCATTCAGGGATACCGAGAGAACACTGGGGGCTCCTTCGTGGCCATCTCCTCTTTGTGGTACAGTAGAAAGTGCTTCTGGGCAGCCGGAACAGGTACGGGAGGCCTGGGTTTCTCAGTCCCCTGCACGTCTCCCTGGGCCGGAAAGGGTTGTCCATTCAGGTGGCTGCCAAGAAGGCCTTGAAAGTCCCCCACCGGGCCCTGGATCCCGCAGGGGGGCCTCCAACCACCCTCTTTTCCTGCTGTCCTGCATCATCTGCCCAAGGAAACTCTTCCTCTTCCAGGCTCCGGTGACCTTTGAGGAGGTGGCCGTGCGCTTCTCGGCGGAGGAGGGGGCTCTGCTGGACCCAGGCCAGAGGGCTCTGCACAGGGAAGTCATGGCGGAGAACTACAGGACTCTGGCCTCCCTGGGTAAGGCTCCCTCTTTCCCTCGGCCGACACATCCTGGAATTGTAGAGTTGAAAGGGACCCCAGAGGCCATCCAGACCAACCCTGTGCTCAGTGCAGGCTCTGCTCTGCAGGGTGGACTTCCTTGTGCAACCACGCAGGTTTCTTGCAATGGCCCCCATTTTTCCTTCTCATAGGAATGGTTTGTGATTGTGCCTGTCGGGATCTCCCTTCCCTCTTGAGCTCTTTTTTCCTTCAGGATTTCTACCCATGGGATCCCACCCTACTTTTCCCTGAGCTTCCTGAAATTGGCTTCCCTAAAATCCTAGTACGCATTCAACTAAGCTCAGTCTCCACTGACCTCTCCATCACAAACTCCAAAATGACACCGTCACTTTCCCCTAAGGTTCCTTCCACGTCCACTTCATCTGCCATTTCTTCCCTGTCAAAAAGCCTATGGGATGTTCCATTCTTTGCAGGGTGAGACTTGCGGCAGATGTCAGGAGAGCTGAAATCTGCTGTAGCTCCTATTCCGTACGACGTGTTCTTCTCCATAAAACCTGGTGGTGTAGTTTGTCCGGGCTTTTGCCGCCTCCACCCTGAGCTAGTTGAAAGGCCCCTCGATCAGGGTTGTGAGGCTCCTGCCAAGACCGCTCTCCCCAATCCCCGCGCGGTGCAGCCCGTCGGGCTCCTTCGTACTGGCATCGTAGGCCACGGTCCGCCAGACCAGCCCTTTCCCCGGGCACCGTCTGCCTTGCCGGCTGTTCTCTTATCCTTCTCTCCGCACTAATGCCCTGGCCTCTGACAGGAAGGGCTGCCGAAAACTCCACGTGGCCCCCCACCCAGTCCCTCCCTGGCCTACCCCCGGGCTCACAGTCTCTGGATCCCAGTCAGCACTTCTTCCATGCTCCAGGAAGGCAGCCAGCCAGCCCATGTCAGAGCATTTGGGGGAGCCCTGCGGCCGCTCCTGTGGCTGGTCGGTGTTCCTGGGGGTCCGGCTGGAGCCCACAAGGATGGGAACATGAGGCCCTCGAAGTGTCGCTCAGATGCGCACGTCCTCCTCTTTGCAGCTGACCAGGCCGGGCCTTCTTGAGCCCTTGCCCGGCAGCCTCTTATACCCCCGGCAAGACTCTGGGTTCCCCTTTGGGCAGATCTGGGGTCCTGCGGAGAGCCTCCCTCCAGCTTGGGGCTTCCCTTCCCTCTGATGGAAAGCAAAGCCTAGAAGCAGCAAATGCATCTGTTGGCACCCTGATGCTTCTGGGTCAAGCAGGAACCTCCGACTGCCTTCTGTGTGGAGGAGTTTCTGGTTCTGCCCATCCTCCCTTTGACCTTGACGGGCTGGTGAGCGCTGGGAGCTGCGGGAGGCTTCGGACTGCGGGCCTTGAAATCCCTAAACAAATACTCTCGTGCCAGAAGTAATTCCTGTCTTCCTCTCCTCTGCAACAGGGCTTCCGGTTGCCAGATGTGATCTCCTCTCCTGGCAGGAAGAAGCGGGTGATGCGTTGGTCCAGGGCTGTGAGGAACGGGAGAAATCAGCAGGTGGGTGCTTGGCTCTCGTTGGACCCTTTGTCCAGAGGCCTGTCCGGCTCTGTGTTCTCCTAGGAGGCGTTTCTTCTGAATAAATGTCACCCCTTGAGAAATCTGCAGAGAAACAGCAAATAGGTGGAGGGACTCGCTCAGCTGGGGAAAGGCTACTTTGCACCTAAAGTGCGGTGGGAAGCATCACTGGAACACCAGTCCCGGAAGGCCACGCCCTCGTTGTATTCTATACTGTGGATTATTACATCATATCCCGCCTTCTTTCCTCTTGCAGAGAGCTCAAGGTGGCTCTCACGGTCCGCCTCTCCGTTTTATCCTCGCAGCAGCCCCGTGAGGTAGGTCAGGCGGAGAGTCAGTGCCTGGCCCAAGTCACCCAGTGAGCTTCGTGGCCGAGTGGGGACTAGAACCCGGATCTCCCGAGGCCCAGTCCAACACTCGAACCACTACTCCACGCTGGCTCTCGTTTTTCAGTTTGTGAGATCAGAGGATATAGAGAAACTGCTTGGAGGTCCCACTGTCTTTGTTGAATTGACGGATTATTCTCTTTTCATTTTTTCAGCTGAATGTGGAAAGAGCTTCAGTCAGGGCTCCCACCTTACACAACATGGAAGAGTACACTCAGGAGAGAAGCCGAATAAATGGTCAGAGTTTGGAAAAAGCTTTAGTTGGAGCTCCAACTTTAAAAGACATCAAATAGTTCACACAGGGGAGAAACCCTATAAATGCTCAGAGTGTGGAAAGAGCTTCCGTCGGAGCTCTGGCCTTAACTCACATCACATAATTCACACAGGGGAGAAGCCCTATCAATGCTCAGAGTGTGGAAAGAGCTTCAGTCAGAGCTCTGGCCTTAACTCACATCAAATAATTCACACAGGGGAGAAGCCCTATCAATGCTCAGAGTGTGGAAAGAGCTTCCGTCAGAGCTCCAAACTTAAGTTACATCAAAGAATTCACACAGGGGAGAAGCCCTATCAGTGCTCAGAGTGTGGAAAGCGATTCAGTCAGAGCTCTGGCCTTAACTCACATCAAAGAATTCATACAGGGGAGAAGCCCTATCATTGCTCAGAGTGTGGAAAGAGCTTCCGTCAGAGCTCCAAACTTAAGTTACATCAAAGAATTCACACAGGGGAGAAGCCCTATCAATGCTCAGAGTGTGGAAAGAGCTTTAGAATGAAATCTCACCTTAACTCGCATCAAAGAATTCACACAGAGGAGAAGCCCTTTAAATGCTCAGGGTGTGGAAAGTGTTTCCGTTGGAGCTCCGTCCTTAATCATCATCAAAGAATGCACAGAGGGGACAGGCCCTATAAATGCTCTGAATGTGAAAAGAGCTTCAGTACTGGCCAAATCCTTAAACATCATCAAATAATTCACAAAGCTGAGAAGCCTTATCAATGCTCAGAGTGTGGAAAGACCTTTAGAACGAAATCTCACCTTAACTCACATCAAAGAATTCACACAGAGGAGAAGCCCTTTAAATGCTCAGAGTGTGGAAAGTGTTTCCGTTGGAGCTCCGTCCTTAATCAACATCAAAGAATGCACACAGGGGACAAGCCCTATAAATGCTCAGAGTGTAAAAAGAGCTTCAGTACTGGCCAAGTCCTTAAACATCATCAAATAATTCACACAGCTGAGAAGGCCTATCAATGCTCAGAGTGTGGAAAGACCTTTAGAACACACTCTCACCTTAACTCACATCAAAAAACACACACAGAGGAGAAGCCCTTTAAATGCTCAGAGTGTGGAAAGTGTTTCCGTTGGAGTTCCGTCCTTAATCAACATCAAAGAATGCACACAGGGGACAAGCCCTATAAATGCTCAGAGTGTAAAAAGAGCTTCAGTACTGGCCAAGTCCTTAAACATCATCAAATAATTCACACAGCTGAGAAGGCCTATCAATGCTCAGAGTGTGGAAAGACCTTTAGAACAAACTCTCACCTTAACTCACACCAAAGAACTCACACAGAGGAGAAGCCCTTTAAATGCTCAGAGTGTGGAAAGTGTTTCCGTTGGAGCTGCAGCCTTAATCAACATCAAAGAATTCACACAGGGGAGAAGCCCTTTAAATGCTTAGAGTGTGGAAAGAGGTTCAGTTGGAGCTCTGGCCTTAACTTGCATCAAAGAATACACACAGGACAAGCCCTCTAAATGCTCAGAGTGTGAAAAGTGCTTCAGTCATGTCCAAGTCCTCCAACATCATCAAATAATTCACACAGCTGAGAAGCCCTATGAGTGCTCAGAGTGTGGAAAGACCTTTAGAACAAACTCTCACCTTAACTCACATCAAAGAACTCACACAGGGGAAAAGCCCTTTAAATGCTCAGAATGTGGAAAAATTTTCAGTCCAAGCAAGAGCCTTAACAGACACAAAAGAATGCACATGGTGTATAAGCCATAAAAAAAGAGTGCAGAAAGGGCATCAGTCAGAAATTGGAGGTTATCTTACATGCAAGAATACACATAGGGGAGAGGATCTCGAAACGTTCTGCATGGAAGAAGCTTTCTTCAGTGCAAATGCATGGAATTGTGAGAGAGAACACCCAGATGGAAGAACCTGGTAAATCCTTGCAAACTCTGGAATGTGGGAAGATCCTCTCATGTGGCTTCATTTCAAAAGCTTCAACCCCAGGAGAAAGCATGGAAATCATTTGAGTTGAGTTGACCAGTCAAATCTTCGCAACCCACAGAAAATTCATCGAAGGGACCAAGTGTATCAATGCTCAAAATGGGGCAGGCTGCGTGTGGGCAAAGAACGTCTGCTGGAGGCACCCATTTGAGTAGCCTTACGACTGGCCTCCCACCATCTCACCTGTCAGCATGGCCTCCCAAGGACTGCGAGTCCAAATTCCCCCAAGGAGAGATCCGTGAGTGCAGCTGCCTGATGAAACCAAGGTGACTCCTCCATCTTCAAGCGTAATATTACAGTTATTTAAAAATGTTTTATGTTTTTACTGTTTTTAATGCTCTTGCTTTTATTATTGCAAGGCTTTCTTGTTTTAAATGGTTGTACGCCACCTTGATGGCTCTTTAGCAGAAATAAATGCGAGAGAACGCCCTCCTCCCCTCCTACAGCTAACGTCAGTTTGTGTGACCCTCCACAGCGCTACCGCTCTGAAAGGGGCCACATGGCTTGGTGAATTCCCTCTCTCCCCCCCCCCGCCTTTCCAGTCACCTTTCTTCTTTTCCTCCTCTTCCCTCCTGTATCCTGCTCTCTCTCTTCTTGATTCTGTCCAGAGCACAACTTGGGGAAGTTATAAGATGGGAGGCTGGTGGGGAAGAAAAGATCTGAACTGTGTTTGACTTTACACAAACAAAGGATTTGTTTTTCCCTTTCTCCACCTCACCCAGGCACTTGAGAAAAGTGGGCTCACCTGGTCGCAGAGGAAGGAATCGGGGGCTGCTTAGTTTGTCAGTTTCCATTATCCAGCAAGAAGAAGGGCTGTAGCTTAGCTGCGGCGCGCAGGCTTCCCATGCAGAAGGTGCCACGTTCATGTGCTTGAGTGCAGATGAAGGAAAAGGCCCTAGTGGATGCAATCAAATGCTAGTGCGTGCCTAGGGTCATGTACACGCGAGGGCAGCAAAGAAACACATCATCTTGCTGCTCACGGCTCGAGGATGCGGACAAGGTGCTTTGACAGGTTCCTGCCACACTTCCAAATAAAAACTGGGAGGGCGGGAAGAGCTGGCCAGGCCAGGGAGGTGATCAGTGCCCCATTATGAGAGGGAGTGGCCCCAGGCCGCCTGAACACGGCAGCGGTGGGACCAATCCTGGAGAAACCCAGCCCTGGACCTGGAAAATCTCAGTAATTTAGGCTGGTGATACATGTTTCTTTCCTGGGCTACCAACCAGCTTCAGATGCTCTTGGAGGAGCCCAGTTATCTGGATCCATTTCAGCCGGGGTTCAGGCTGGGTCTTGGCATGGAAACAGCCTGGGTCGCCCTGTAGGATGACCTATGTCAGGAGAGAGACTAGGGCAGTGGGCCTTGTTGATCCTCCTTGATCTCTCGGCGGTGTTTGATCCTGTCGACCATGCTGTCCTTCTGGGACGGCTCTCTGAGCTGGGGGTGGGAGGCGCTGCGCTGCAGTGGTTCTGCTCCTACGTGGATGATCAGCGCCAGAAAGTGGGGCTTGGAGGATATTGCTTGGCCTCGTGGTGCCCCAGACGCCTTTCCGGGCCCCACCAAGGCTCCCTGCCCATCCCACTTTTTCTTTGAGTTCCGCACATTTTCTTAGCAGCCGCTGGGATTGCTGTGAAAGAGGTTCCGGTTGCTGCTGAAAATTCAGAGGAGTTCTTGAGTGTGTTGTTTTGGGTCTCGTGCACCCCCCTACCCCGCCTCTCTGCCTTGTACTCAGTCTTTGGGGCAAGTTACTTGTCCTTTGCCATACCTCCCATGGGAGCCATTTTGTGGTGGTGTCCCGGACAGTTCCTTAAATTGCCAAATGTGCCCATAACCCCAAAAGGTTGCCTTCCCCCGTACTATGTGTAATACTGTATTTTCATTTATATTGCAATAACGGAAATGAAAATGAAATGAACTCCCCAGCTAGGAAAGAATCTTGCTTGACACACTGGAGCCCTGTTGCTGCCGGTTGGTGCTGACAGTGCTGGGCTGGATGGACCCAGGGTCTGACCCAGTATATGGCAGCTTCCTAACTCCCTATGAGCAGAAAGCTTTCATAGAAATAGGAGTTGCATTTTGGAGGAGCCTTGCGCAACAGAAAGCGTGTGTCCATATGATCAGACGCTTGAGGATGGAAGAATGAGGAGAGATTATAGAATCAAAGAATAGTAGGGTTGGAAGGGGCCTACAAGGCCATCGAGTCCAACCCCCTGCTCAATGCAGGAATCCCAAGTCAGAGCATCTCTGACAGGTGGCTGTCCAGCCTCGTCTTGAAGGCCTCCAGTGTGGGAGAGCCCACCACCTCCCCAGGTCATGGGTTCCATTGTCGTATTGCTCTTACAGTCAGGAAGTTTTTCCTGATGTTCAGCCAGAATCTGGCTTCCTGTCACTTGAGCCCATTATTCTGTGTCCTGCACTCTGGGATGATCAAGAAGAGATCCTGGCCTTTTTCTCTGTGACAACCTTTCAAGTACTTGAAGAGTGCTATCATGTCTCCCCTCAATCTTCTCAAGGCTAAACATGCCCAGTTCTTTCAGTCTCTCTTCATAGGGCTTTGTTTCCAGTCCCCTGATCATCTTTGTTGCCCTCCTCTGAACCCTCTCCAGTTTGTCTGCATCCTTCTTAAAGTGTGGTGCCCGGAACTGGACACAGTACTCCAGATGAGGCCTAACCAGTGCTGAGTAGAGGCGAACTAGGACTTCCCGGGATTTGGAAGCTACGCGTCTATTAATGGAGCCCAAAAGAGCATTTGCCTGTTTTGCAGCCACATCACATTGTTGGCTCATATTCAGCTTGTGATCGACAACAATTCCAAGATCCTTCTCACTTGTAGTGTGGTTGAGCCACGTATCCCCCATCTTGTAACTGTGCCTTTGGTTTCTTTTTCCTAGGTGCAGAACTTGGCATTTATCCCTATTCAATGTCATTCTGTTGTTTTCTGCCCAGCACTCCAGTCTATCCAGATCACTCTGAATTTTGTTTCTGTCTTCCAAAGTATTAGCTATCCTGCCCAATTTGGTGTCATCTGCAAATTTGATCAGCATTCCCTGCATCTCCTCCTCCAAGTCATTAATAAAAATGTTGAAGAGCGCTGCGGCCCGGGACTGAGCCCTGCGGTACCCCACTCATTACCTCTCCCCAGTTTGAGAAGGTCCCATTGATAAGCACTCTTTCAGTCCGATTCTGTAGCCAACTGTGGATCCACTGGATCGTTGTTTCATCTAGCCCATTTTGAGCTAGTTTGCTCATCAGGAGATCATGGGGCACTTTGTCGAAAGCTTTGCTGAAGTTGAGGTATATGATGTCTTCAGCATTCCCACGGTCCACAAGGGAGGTGACTTGATCAAAAAATGAGATCAGATTTGTCTGGCAGGACTTGTTTTTGACAAATCCATGTTGGCTTCAAGTAATCACGGCATTGTTGTCAAGGTGCTTCCAGACTGATTGCTTTATGATCTGCTCCAGAATTTTCCCAGGGATTGATGTCATACTGACTGGTCTGTAGTTCCCAGGTTCCTCTTTTTTACCCTTTTTGAAGATAGGGACAACGTTAGCCCTCCTCCAGTCATAGAATCATAGAATGGTAGGGTTGGAAGGGGCCTACAAGGCCATCAAGTCCAACCCCCTGCTCAATGCAGGAATCCAAGTCAGAGCATCCCTGACAAATGGCTGTCCAGCCTCGTCTTGAAGGCCTCCAGTGTGGGAGAGCCCACCGCCTCCCCAGGTAATTGGTTCCATTGTCGTATTGCTCTTACAGTCAGGAAGTTTTTCCTGATGTTCAGCCAGAATCTGGCTTCCTGTAACTTGAGCCCATTATTCCATGTCCTGCACTCTGGGATGATCAAGAAGAGATCCTGGCCTTCCTCTCTGTGACAACCTTTCAAGTACTTGAAGAACGCTATCATATCTCCCCTCAGTCTTCTCAAGGCTAAACATGCCCAGTTCTTTTAGTCTCTCTTCATAGGGCTTTGTTTCCAGTCCCCTGATCATCTTTGTTGCCCATCTGGGCAACAAAGTCATCTGGCACTTCCCTCGTCCTCCATGATTTCTCAAAGAGAATAGACAGCGGTTCTGAGAGTTCTTCTGCCAGTTTCTTTATGACTCTCGGATGCAGTTCATCTGGCCCTGGAGATTTGAACTCATTCAAAGTAATGAGGTGTTCCTTGACCATATGCCTATCGATCTCAAGCTGCAATCCTGCCCCTTCAGCCTGCACTTCGCCTTTGCCAGGGGGGTCATAGACCATCTTTTGGGAGAAGACTGAGCCAAAGTAGGAATTGAGCACCTCTGCCTTTTCTTTGTCATCTGTTATCGTTTTGCCATTCTTATTTAATAGCTGAACCACCATTTCTTTCCTCTGCCTTTTATTATGCACGTAGCTGAAGAAAGCCTTTTTGTTGCTTTTAGCATCCCTCGCTAACCTCAGCTCGTTCTCAGCTTTAGCCTTCCTGACGCCATCCCTGCAGTTCTGTGCTACCTGCCTGTACTCTTCCTTTGTTACTTGGCCTTCTTTCCACTTCCTATATGTGTCCTTTTTTGCTCTCAGGTCATCCCTAAGCTTTTTGTGAAGCCACATTGACTTCTTCTGTTGTCTTCCACCTTCTTGTTGGAATGGTTTGTGATTGTGCCTTGAGAATTTCCTTTTTTAAAAGCTCCCACCCATCTTGGACTCCTTTTCTCACTAGCATTGCTTGCCATGGGACCTTCCTGATCATTGTTCTGAGTTTATGAAAATCAGCTTTCCTAAAATCCAGGGTACGCGTTTGACTACACTCGGCTTTTGCTTCCCTTAGAACCAAGAACTCAAGTGCAACATGGTCGCTTTCCCCCAGAGTTCCTGTAACTGCTACTTCATCCACTAAGTCATCTCTGTTGCTTAGGATCAAGTCAAGGATAGCCGATCCTCTAGTTCCTTCCTCTGCTTTCTGTAGCAGGAAGTTATCCGCCACACAAGTCAGGAATTTCCTGGAGGGGCCATGTTTTGCAGAATTTGTCTCCCAACAAATATCGGGGAAATTGAAGTCCCCCATTACTACTACATCATGCTTCCTTAAAACATTGGCTATTTGCTTTTCAAAAGTTTCATCCTTGTCTTCTCCTTGATTGGGTGGCCAGTAGTAGACTCCGACCACCAGGTTCCTTTTATTCTTTGCTCCATTTATTTCAACCCAGCTGCTCTCGATGGGGCTACCAAGCTCCTCCTCCTGTATTTCTGTGCAGAGATATGCATTTTTCACATACAGTGCAACCCCACCTCCCTTTCTGTTCCTTCTGTTCTTTTTGAACAAGTGATATCCTTCAATTGCTGTATGCCAGTCATGAGAGTCATCCCACCAAGTCTCAGTTATACCTATCAGGTCATAATTTCCCTCTTGTATTAAGAGTTCAAGTTCGTTCTGTTTGTTTCCCATACTCTGGGCATTAGTATATAGACATCGAAGACCATGTGCTTCATAGTCTGGCTTTCTTCCTACATGTGTCTGAAGACTATTATTGGGCGCTATCAGAGCGGTTCTCTCTGTTGCAGTGCATGCGCCTACGTCCATTATTACCCTCAACATTACATCTCCCTTCCCCGTAGGATTCAGTTTAAAGCCCTCCTGATGAAGTTCTTCATGCTGTGGCCAAACACATTCTTCCCAGCCTTTGTGAGGTGCAACCCGTCCCTAGCCAACAGCCCATCTTCCAGGAAGTATAGCCTGTGGTCCCAGAATCCAAATCTCTCTCGTCGGCACCACCTTCGTAGCCAGTCATTCACCCGGAGTATTTTTCGTTCCCTTTCTATCCCTCTTCTAACTACTAGAAGGATGGATGAGAAAACTATCTGGGCCCCAAAGTTCCTGAGTTTCCTTCCCAAAGCTTCAACGTCTGACGTGATCTCTTCGTAGCTCCGCTTGGCGGTATCATTTGTTCCCACATGGATGAGAAGAAAGGGATACCTGCCAGTGGGCTTTCTGAGTGCAGGCAACCTTTCAGTCACGTCTCTAATTTGTCCTCCCAGGGGACAACATACCTGGCAAATCCACGGGTCTTCGCGACATACTTGGGTCTCAATCCCACGCAGCAAGGAGTCTCCCACTACTACCACTCTTCTTTCCTCTTCTTGTAGGCCTGGGTTTTATCGCCTCTGTTTGACTGACCTTCAGCCTCTTGCTCACAAGATTGGTGTATGGAAGGGAACAGAATGGGGAGAAAGAAGCTGGAAATGCCCAGTAGTGAGAGAAAAGCATTCTGGATATGCTCAGAGGCACTGTGTTTCATTACCATTAGTGAAATGTAAATAAATTCTACTAACTCAAAATATGCATGCATATATACAGTCAGGGCCAGAAATACTGGAACAAGGTAACTGTTTTGGCAGTTGGCCTCTGTACACCACCACATTGAAGTTGAAAGGAAACACATTGAATTACAGCTGAAAGTCCTGACTTTGCTCCCATCTGGGTGTGTTTCCTTTCAACTTCAATGTGGTGGTGTACAGAGGCCAACTGCCAAAACGGTTATCCTTGTTCCAATATTTCTGGCCTTGACTGTGTGTGTGTATGTGTATAAATAAATAAAATGAATTTGCGCACACTCTGGGAGCGAGCGGAGGACAGAAAGGCCTGGCGTGCTATGGGCCATGGGGTCATGAAGAGTCGGACATGACTTAACGACTGAACAACATATATATAAAAATAAAATATTGGGGCAGTGCACTGAATTTGGACAAAGTTTGAAGCCCAAGCAGAATCGAGCAGACAAAATGACATGTTTTGGTTTGGCTTCTCTGGACGCTGCAGGAGGGGGGAGGGAGGGAGGCAGGGGTCGTGGCTGAGGGGCTCCCTCTGCCAGGGGCTCCGATCGCTGAGCTTCGGGGGAGGGCAAGGAGGGGGCCAGGCGGGGGCTGCCCTTCCCATGCCAGCCCGCTTCAGCACGAAAACGCCTCCGTCGTTCCCTCACCCAGGCTCCTCTCCTTCTGCAATGTCACAGGGTTCTGAGGCAGCGCTACGACCTTGGAGGGGGGAAGCAGAGCTCTGGGCCCTCGCAGCCTGGGTGGAAGGATCGATGCTGGCTGGCCTCCGAGGTTGGGGACGGAGCAGCCAGGACCCAAGCTCTCCTGAGCCTCCTCCAGCCTCCCTCCCTCCAAAACACCTTTGCTAGACGGGCAGAAGTGCCCGTCCAGCAAAAGATGCAGGGCAGGCGGCCAGGGAGCTGAGGGCGGTCTATACTGCTCTGCCTGGGGTGGTCGGAAGCCTCCGGTTCAGGGCTCACAGTCACCTTTCGGGGCTTCCTCTTGGAAATTCAGCCCCTTTTAACCTCAGAACCTGCACCAAATGGGTCTGAAGCACCCCAGTGGGTGACCAAGCTAATTCCAACAGGTAAACATCACCACAGAACATCACCACAGATGAGATTGTAGACTGAAATCTATTCAAGGCTTTATTGTGGAAAACTTAGGAAAATACAAAATAAAGAAAGTGGCATGGTGGTTATATGAGCATTAGAATCTCCACAATTACTGAGAAAGAGAATACAACAAAAATAGAAGATAAAGCAAAAGAAGTGCAATTGCCAAAGCTGGTACTATGAATCAGGCCAAGAAGATAACGGCTTGAGTGTCTAACATTGTTATGGCTCCTCTTTCCAACTCCTTTGCGTTTCAGAGCCAAACGAAAACGACCTAGCCTATGTGTTAACCCCCCCCCGTTACCTCCTCTTGCATCCTACTTGAATATAAAAAGCTAAAGCATTACTAAGTTCCTCTAGGCAGAGGAAGGGTAGAGGAAGGAGTTGGAGTGAACAGAAAACTCAAGACTTAGGAATAATTCCAGTTGTCACCTCTGAAGATGGGATTCCAAATCCCCTCCTCAGATACAACCTCCAAGTCCCAAACTCAGAAATCACTCTAAGTTCTACTTGCAGAAAACACCTTAAGTGCCAAAGTCTAAGAGTCTAAAGAGGTCCATAGTTACCCAAGTCCGTGGGTCTGGTGGCACAGCAGAAAGAGGGAAGTGGAGCAGCAGCAGGAAGAAAAAAACCCCGGAGCCCCCATTCCCGGGGCTTTTATACCCCTGCCCTGGCCACAGGTGGGGCCCAAGGAGCAATGAGACAATCAGCCTCCAGTAGGAAATGGGGTGCATGTGGTTACAGCATTTGCTCACCAGCCAGAAGCAAGGTGTCCCATCTACCTCCCATAATTCCATGTGTCTGGGGAATGTGTCTGGCACCGTTACAAATGGGCTACTTTGAAATGTCCCAAAGGATGACCCACAGTCTGCCATCTGGGCATGCTATCTTGATTGACGCATTGCTCTTCCGTATATCTTCTTTGACCTCCCCGTCATCTTTGGCCATTTTGGGTCATATCCGCCCAGACGCCTCCTCCTAGTTGTCGCTCGTGCTCAGGGCTACACTTCCCCGCCCAACTCACATCGAGTCAGGACATCCTCTGAGCAGCAGGGGAGCACCACGAGATGCCAAAACAGCCCTTCTCCTCCCCTCAGGGGCCTCTGAGCAGGCACCGTCCTGCTGTTCCTCTCACTGAGACACTCTGCCAGCACGTCGGGGCCTTGAGCGAGCTCTGTGAAGCCGCCTGCAAAGCTGCATTTTTTTCCTTCTTCAAAGACAGTCCTGCAAAATCTCAGCATCTCAGTTAGTAAAATAACATCACTTGGCATAGAATCAAACGTCACGGTCTCGCCCAGGGGTCAAGAGTCTGGAATACAGAGCACCTCCAGCTCTATATTTGGGGTCTTCTAGGGGCTCGTCTTGTAGGCCTCCCCCAGATCAAATCAGCCATCTTCACTTTGATAGCCCTTGTAGTACCAGATTAACACCTCTCAGCCTCAGCCTCCCCCAGGGGCCAGTCGGAGGAGGAAAAGGGTGGGTGGGATTTTACTGTTGGGGGAGATGCCAGCCTGTCTGCACTGCAGGACCCCCGCCCAGGAGCCCCACCTCCCATTCCCCGCCCCAAAGAGGCGCCCTTCCAGCACACTTGGGGACCCTCAAGACGAGGGCAGTTCCAAGTGCGGGAACTTCGAGCTGGATCTAGAGGGGGTGCTTGCGGGAGACCCTGCGGTGAACGGATTTCTCCGCCGAAGCCCACCGCGAGGCTCCTGCCCCCTCCCTCCCGCCCTTGCGCCCCCGGAGCGTTCGAGGGCCTGAGCCAGAGGGAGGGGAGAAGGGGCGCCATCCTCCCTCCCGGGCCTCCTTCCTCCAGAGGAAAGAGGTTTGGGGGCTTTCCCCAGGTGCTGCATCGGGGGCCCCTGGTGGGATCCTTTTGGGAGAGCCCCCGCCGCCTCATGCATCTAGGGAGGAGGGGGTCCCTGAGCTGCAAGGAGGCTGGGACCTGGCAGGCAGGAGGGTGAGGAGGGGGTGGGAAGACCCCATGGGGGGAAAGGCCCAGATTCAGCCCCCGGCCGCACAGAGATGGTTCTGATCTCGCAGCATGGAGGGGAGGTGGACCCTCCCCCCATTTCACCCCATAGGGGCAGGTGAGCTGGGCAGCTGTTCGCCTTGGGTCCCATCCCCCCTGTTTGCGTTCGGGGTGACCTGCAAGCCTGAACCCACGTCTCAGACTGATGCACTGGTTGAACTACTCTGTGCTGGGACTGGATAGAAGTCAGAGCCATGAAATCGAAAACGGATCCTCTTAACCTCATATGACTTCTACAGGGCATAGCCCCCTAACCACCACCCAGTCACAGAGCACATCTGCCCGCACCAACTGAAGCATGAAAACCACGGATCTGACGCATGTCGGCGCCACCATGGCACAAAAATGTGGATCCAAGGCACAGATCCTCATGGATCCTCATGATTTTTACACCGGATACCACGTTACTCACACTCAAATCACAAATCCCATTTGTGGCCGGGGCAGCAATAGAAAAACTGTGAGTCTGGCGATCCGTTGCTCTGCCCCAGCACAAAGCATGGATCCGAGGCACCGCTCCTCTGCATGTCTACAAAGGCTCCCGCCAAACCACAATCGGAGCACAGAGCACATTTGTGACCGTGGACTGAACCATAACGTCCCTGTGTCCCCTACTCCGGTGCCACCATGGCTCAAAAACGTGGGTCTGAAGCACGGATCCTCACGGGCCTCCGCATGCTTTCTGAGGACCACTCCCCCAGCCCATGCCTTCTGTGACGCAATCCACGGCCACAGATAGGAGCTGTGATTTCATGGTGATCTTTAGGATGTCCCCTGTAAAGACACAGCAGATGCAGGAGGATCTGTGCCTCGGATTCATGCTTCCACACCGTGGAGGTGCGCTGACGTGCGGGATCCATCCTTCTTATGGCTCAGTCCATAGGCACACTTGTGCGCTGATTTGAACATGATTTAATTTGGATCCCACGTAAAAACCATGAAGATCTAGGAGGATCCATCTCTTGGATCCCTCTTTTTGTGCCATGGCAGCGTGGAAAAGTGCTGGATGTGTGATCTTTGGCATTAGTCCATGGAGGCAGCTGTGCTCTGTGACATGACAGTGGTTCGGGGGATTGTCTCGGATCCAGGCTTTTGTGCTGCGGTAGCGCCAGCGAACACCAGCTCTATGATTTTCATGTTTCAGAATTTCTCTTGCCCACCAGCCTCCCACCTTGAAACTTTCCCGAGGTGTGCTCTGGACAGCATGCAGGAGAGAGAGAGCAGGATAGGGGAGGGAAAAGGAGGAAAAGAAGAATGGTGACTGGAAACGGGGGGTGGGGAGAGAGGGAAAAACAAATCTTCTGTTTGTATAAAGTCAAATACAGTTCAGAATTTTTCCTGCCCACCAGCCTCCCCTCTTGAAACTTCTCAAAGGTGTGCTCTGGACAGACTCCAGAAGAGCAGGATAGGGGAGGGAAGAAAAGAAGAAAGGTGACTGGAAATGGGGGGGGGGAGGGCAGATGGAGGGAATTCGCCAAGCCACGTGGCCCCTTTCAGAGCGGTAGCGCTGTGGATGGTCACACAAACTGATGTTAACTGCACAAGGAGAGGAGGCTGGGGGCTTTCTCTGGTGTTTATTTCTGCTAAAGAACCATCAAGGTGGTGCACAAGAATTTAAAACAATGAAGACTTGCAATAATAAAAGAGCATTAAAAACAGTAAAAACATAAAACATTTTTAAAGAACTGTAATATTACGCTTGAAGATGGAGGAGTCGCCTTGGTTTCATCAGGCAGCTGTACTCACAGATCTCTTCTTGGGGCATTTTGGACTCACAGTCCCTGGGAAGCCACACTGACAGGTGAGATGGTGGGAGCCCTGCCCCATTTTGAGCACTGATGCACTTGGTCCCTTCTGTGAATTCTCTGTTGGTTGCTAAGATCTGACTGGTCAACTCAACTCAAATGATTTCCATGCTCTCTCCTGGGGTTGAAGCTTTTGAAATGAAGGGCTGTGTGCCACATGAGAGGATCTTCCCACATTCCAGAGATTGCAAGGGCTTACCAGATTCCTCCGTCTGGGTGTTCTCTCTCGCAATTCCATGCATTTGCATCGAGGAAAGCTTTTTACACACACAACATTCTAGATCTTCTCCCCTATGTATATTCTTGCAAGTAAAATAACCTCCAATTTCTGATTGATACCCTTTCTGCACTCTATAGGGCTTATCCACTGTGTGAATTCTTTTGTGTCTTTTAAGGCTCTTGCTTAGACTGAAAACTCTTCCACGTTCTGAGCATTTAAAGGGCTTCTCAGCTGTGTGAATTATTTGATGATGTTGGAGGACTTGGTCATGACCGAAGCCCTTTTCACACTCTCAGCATTTATAGGGCTTGTCCTCTGTGTGCATTCGTTGATGCGAGTTAAGGCCAGAGCTCCAACTGAACCTCTTTCCACACTCTGAGCGTTTAAAGGGCTTCTCCCGTATGAATTCTTTGATGTGAATTAAATTCAGAGCTCTGACTGAAGCCCTTTCCACACTCTGAGCATTTAAAGGGTTTCTCCCCTGTGTGAATTCTTTGATGACGTTTAAGGCTTTGGCCATGACTAAAGCTGTTTCCACACTCTGAGCATTTATAAGGCTTCTCCCCTGTGTGAATTCTTTGATGTTGATTAAGGTCGGAGTTCCAACGGAAACACTTTCCACACTCTGAGCATTTAAAGGGCTTCTCCCCTGTGTGAGTTCTTTGATGTGAGTCAAGATGAAATTTTGTTCTAAAGGTCTTTCCACAATCTAAGCATTGATAGGGCTTCTCAGCTGTGTGAATTATTTGATGGTGTTGGAGGACTTGGCCATGACTGAAGCTCTTTCCACACTCTGAGCATTTATAGGGCTTGTCCCCTGTGTGCATTCTTTGATGCTGATGAAGGCTACAGCTCCAATGGAAACACTTTCCACACTCTGAGCATTGATAAGGCTTCTCCCCTGTGTGAACTCTTTGATGTAAGTAAAGTTCAGAGCTCCAAGAAAAGCTCTTTCCACACTCTGAGCATTGATGGGGCTTCTCCCCTGTGTGATTTCTTTGATGCAATTTAAGCTGGGAGCTCCGCCCGAAACACTTTCCACAATCTGAACATTCATAAGGCTTCTCCTCTGTGTGAATTCTTTGATGTTGATTAAGTTTGCAGCTCCAACGGAAACACTTTCCACACTCAGAGCATTTAAAGGGTTTCTCCTCTTTGTGAGTTCTTTGATGTGAGTTAAGGTGAGATTTCCTTCTAAAGGTGTTCCCACACTGTGAGCATTGATAGGGCTTCTCCCCTGTGTGAATTCTTTGATGTAACTTAAGTTTGGAGGGCTGACAGAAGCTCTGTCCACACTCTGAGCACTGATAGGGCTTCTCCCCTGTGTGTATTCTTTGATGTTGATTAAGGTCGGAGCTCCAACGGAAACACTTTCCACACTCTGAGCATTTAAAGGGCTTCTCCCCTGTGTGAGTTCTTTGATGTGAGTTAAGGTGAGATTTTGTTCTAAAGGTCTTTCCACAATCTAAGCATTGATAGGGCTTCTCAGCTGTGTGAACTATTTGATGTTGATTAAGGCTGCAGCTACAATGGAAACACTTTCCACACTCAGAGCATTTAAAGGGCTTCTCCTCTGTGGGAGTACTTTGATGTGAGTTAAGTTTGGAGCTCCAACTAAAGCTCTTTCCACACTCTGAGCATTTATTCGGCTTCTCTCCTGAGTGTAGTCTTCCATCTTGTGTAAGGTGGGAGCCCTGACTGAAGCTCTTTCCACATTCAGCTGGAAAATGAAAAGAGAATATTCCCACAAATCACAGTACCAAGACAGTGGTTTGCTGTTTTGATTCACAGAGGAAACAATACCGAGTGAAGTGGCAGATTCTTCTAAATATAAAACATTGACTCTAATGCTGAATAGAATTGATAACTAGAGTGGCATTCACAGATTATATCTTATTTGTACCAATACTGGTGGACTGCCTATGAGGACATAATCCATTCCAGAAAGATCAGACTAATAGGTAAAACATAAACTACAATAAAATCAGATTTCATAATTAAACCAGGAAAGCAGTGCCACATCTTTTTAAAACATAGGTTTCAACAGCCCAACCCTCCAAAAGATACAATCAGGGGTGGCCATCCCATTACATGAGCTGGTGGAGCAGGAGGAGGAGCGAATTGTGCTGTTGTCCCCTGCCCTGACCAGGAGGGCCGGCCTCCTCCTCTAGTGGGTGCTCTAGAGAGCCCTGCCAGCCATTCTCCCACCATGGCATTTACAGCAGCAAGAGAGTGGCTGGCAGGGCTCTCTGGAGCAGGCGCTCGTTCTCCCAGCATGAGGCCCTGCTCACCCAAATCCCTGTAAGAGTTTGGGTGACATTCCCACAGATGGGAAGGAAGGTGGTGGCAGGCTGGTGGTGGTGGTGGTGGTGGTGGTGGGGACAACTCGGGCAGCAAAACAGGTTGGGTTGAACTTGAATATCATGGTCGATGATACTGAAAGCCACTGATAGATCCCGAAGAACCTATATGGTGAAACTCTGCAGTTCCCAGTATAAGTCCTCCACCAGGGTGACAACCTGGGATCCAATAGTCCTCCAAGACCACCAGTAGCTGAGAGGCCACCCCCCTCCCCCATACCTTGCTCCCACAAAAGCAGTTTATACATTGGGTGATAAGTATAAGACACCTGAGGCTGCAGGCTAGATTCCTTGCACAAAGACTGCACCTCTGCCTCCTTGGGAAGAGTGGGGACCATGCGCTCCATCAAGGAAGGATGAACCACCCCTGAAATCCGAAGTGCAACCTGAGGTTTTATTGTGGTTGTATTGTTATATTGTGGTTTTAATGTTCTATATATTTTAAATTGTTTTATTGTGTGCCGTTTGGTTTTAATTTTTGTGAACCGCCCAGAGAGCTTCGGCTATTGGGCGGTATAGAAATGAAATGAAATGAAATAAATAAATAAAGTGCAACCTGGCTGCCTTGATCACCCATGAAGGGCAGGGCTCCAGAGGGTGGGTACGGGGCCTCACCCCCTCCAAGCAGTTTCTCTATATCCTCTGATCTCACAAACTGAAAAACGAGAGCCAGCGTGGAGTAGTGGTTCGAGTGCTGGACTGGGCCTCGGGAGATCCGGGTTCTAGTCCCCACTCGGCCACGAAGCTCACTGGGTGACTTGGGCCAGGCACTGACTCTCCGCCTGACCTACCTCACGGGGCTGCTGCGAGGATAAAACGGAGAGGCGGACCATGAGAGCCACCTTGAGCTCTCTGCAAGGGGAAAGAAGGCGGGATATGATGTAATAATCCACAGTATAGAATACAACGAGGGCGTGGCCTTCCAGTGTAGCAGCCATATCGGGGGTCAGACTAAGTAGCCTCATGCAGTCTCATGCTTCATGTTCTTGCTGAGCTCTTTCTCCCTTGAATATATTGTTGTAAGCTGACGAGACACAGGAATTCCTTATCTTGTCAAAGGTCATACAATTGTATATCTTGTTCTCTGCTGTTCTCTTCTGTTCTCTCCTTATCATGGCTACCCTATAACCCAGTTCTTGTATTATAAACAATAGTGCTAAGAGAAGAAATGTTGAGGATTGCAACCCCATGCGGGAGGGGGAGGAGGAGCCATTTCATATATGTCACAATGTCTATAAAACCAATGTGCTAATGTAAATCGGGGCTTCTGGCTCTTTGGAAACGATTCCAGCCTTAAGCCCGCGCGTTAAATAAAGAATCTCTTTTTCCTTCACTCCGTGGTCTCTCTGACTCTGGGTTCTGCAACATAAATGGTGCCGTGACTCGGATGCGGCAGGCTCTGAGCCAGACAGGTGGCAGTTGCCTGCTCTTGATCGCCGCACCGGGAAGACGAGCTCGGCGCATGCCTCCCTTTCTTGGCGCCACCGACCTTTTTGTCGAGTGAATGGGAGAAAGCCTGCACCGGGATCGCCCAAACGGCAGCGAGCAGCAAGAGAACCTTGGGAAGCGGAGGAAGGAACTTGAGCCCTGCCTGTATCGCAGCTGCAATTGAGTTGAAACCCACATTGGAAGCCTTCAGGAGAAAGGCAAGTATATGGGAAAAAGAGGGCCCCGCCTTTAGGGAGAAAGGCCACTGGGCAGAAAAAAAGAGGGCCCCACCTCATGAAGAAGGTCAGTGTTGGTGGTATACGTAAGCAAAAGAACCTACTCCTTGCGGGTAGAAGGGGGGCCTGATCACACCCCCGAGTGGGCGCCAGTACCTAGCACGCCAGTACTCAGTAGGAAGCTGAGGAAGCTGGGGAAGCCGTTTTCCGCTCTGGTAAAAAGTGGGAAAAGTGGGTGGCAGGGACATATGGATGTAGTGGAGAGATTGATGATTGTGTGAGTGGCTACTGCGGTTTCTGACGCATACCGTTGACCGTCCGGGTGCCCAGGCCAGTAGCAAAGTGCGTGGTGTGAAAAATCCTCTTGTGTCGGCCAGTGAGACCCCTTACTCACTGACCAATTCCCATTCCCTAATTGTGTCTGTCTTCAATTTAGGAGGGAGGCTATAGGTGGTGGGGGAAGCAAACCTTGCACCCCCTTGAGATGTATGTCAAACAAAGAAGGAAAAAGGTTTTTTTTTTAAAAAGATTCAGAATAGAGAGAGAAAACAGCAAAAAGCTCAAGGTCGAGCTGAGAGGAAAAAAAACAAGATCTGAGGCTGTTAATTAGAAAAATGTTGCAAGACAGTCTGGCTTTAAACAAAGCGTGGGAGCATGAGAGTGTAAGGCCGAAGAAGTAGCTGTTAGCCTAGTGCGCCGAGAGAGGGGGGGCAGGAAAATTGCCCACAACGTTCTGAGTTGTGCAACATCATCATCTCGCCTAATTGAGATAAAATCCCTAAGAAATGGAAACTGAAAATGAAGACTCAGAAGATGAAGGCAAAATAGAAAATAAAGGTGAAGAATCAGCCCCCAGAGCACAGGCTAGACCCCTCTCCGAGTGGAAAGTGTGCCATAAGACTGTCCCAAAGCAGAATGAAGCGGAAAGACCACGTTGAAGATCTCTGTCAAGGTAACCGTGTTTAGCTTTGAACTGTGTTAAAATTGCATAGAGCCTGTAGCTACTGACCATCAGCTATATGATTTCTGAAGAGCGTAACCATTAAGCTTTTGCCGTGGGATTCCCTGCAATAAAGAAATCTCACTGATTTGAGTGTCCGGTGTTACACTGCCTAAGTGTGTGTGCTAAAGAGACCGAGAAACCAGACAGCATGTTCCTGGCCAAGCCAAAATCACGCTACTGCCATGCTCCTGAAAGCTGCAATAAACTGTGTAAGCTGGGAGACCCAACCTGATTGAGAAGAAAAGAAGATATTGGAGCAACTGTCTTGAAAAACAATGAGATCTGTGTAGCTGGCTGGCTGACGCTGTCAGTGATGTTACAACTTTAAATTAAGACTGTTTTCCTGTTTGAGACCCCAGCGAAGAAAGCTGACCTGAGTTATTTGTTGCCTGTGCCAGAGCAAGAATTTGGCTGCCCTGTACCTCATCGTGTCCTGTTTTGAGCTTGGGATTTACAAATACAAACAAACTGAGAAGCTTGCCTTTGAAGTCCTGCAAATCACCCCACCGCCTCCCCGAAGATTAATGGCTGCCTGAAAAATGCAAGTATAAAGCGATGCCCATCACCCCCCAGCGTCCTGAGTTTCGGCACTCAGTGTTTCAGTGCTTTCGTGTACCAGGTTAGAAAAGAAAAAAAAAAGAGTAAGTTCTTAAAATGTCTGTGAGAGAACCTGACAGAAGTAAAATAAAATTTACAGAGGAGTTGCCCAAGTTAAAGCGTCACGGCTAGAGAGCTGAGCTGTGCGGCTCTGTTTAGACAGAGGCCTTGCTAAAAAGTTAAAGGCCCTTGTCTGTCAGAAGGGGTGTAGGGCCACACTTTCCCTTTTTAAACTCATGCAAAAGTAGAGAGCCTTTGCTGGAAACATCGCATCTTCATTGCCCAGAGCCTTCTCTGTTTGCCTCCATCATCATCTGGGCTTTTTAGAGACACTCTGCACATGAACTAAAATTTTAAATTGTCACAAACTTGCCATGGACAGTGCTGTGAAGCTTTTGATAAACTTGAACTCTCATCGCTGTGGACCGTGTGTCTATGTTTGTAGTCAGCTCAGTGTACAGCAGGCTGAGTTTGATCTATAACTTTTAGATTTCCTTCTGCCAGAACTCATGCAGCATAGAGTTGCCGATGCAAAAATGGTGACCTAGAACTCTGCGTGTGTGGGTATGCCCGTCCCTTGATGTTAATGGGCCCTGAGCTTTCAGCCAGAAGAGCAGTATAATTGCTGGATCTGCTCCATCATGCCTTACCATGCAAGAAGTGTTTTCCATTCATTGTGTTAAATTGCAGAAAAAGTTTGTTGTATATATTTTATGATTTCTTAAATATCATAAAATATATGTGATATTTGCAGATTAGTGTTAGTTGCAACTCCAAATAATACTAAGTGTGGTTCCCAATGGATGACAAGGAGAGAAAAGACAAAAGCAAGTAGAAAAAAAGGAATAGAGAAAGTAGCAGACAGATAAAGGAGAAAAAAAGAAAAAAGAAAAAAGAAAAGGCAAGAGGCAAAGAAAAAACATTTGTAGAAAAGAAGCGTGGCCATAGTTGCCCCCAGGGTAAATTAAAAGCAGCTGATTGTGCCTGGAGCTTATTACCTGGGGTAAAGTAGCCACAATAATGTAATAGTTCTTTAAGATAAAGAAAATCTAACTAGAAGGAGAAGAAGAGCCTATCCCAAATGTGTGTCATTGGGACTAGTGTAAGGCAGAAAGGTTTAAGTAAGTAAGTTTAACTTGAAAAAGACAAATAAAGAAACAAGGCTGGTGCATAGATCAGAAAGTTTTATATAAAAAGTTTGAAACATGATCTGCAATACAGGCAGATCAGCAAAGAAAAAGAAAGCAAAAGAAAGAGAAAAAATTTGTCTTCCCATACTAATAAATAAAAAGTGTTATCAAGCACTTTGGGAAGCGAAGTTGTTTACAGGAAGCTGTGCCTGAGAACCAAGCACTTCTAGCCTATGCTGAAAATGCTTGCTAGTGTTGTGCTGCCTCATGGGTAACATGTATAGTATAAAAACCCATTTAGTGCAATAGCTCGTGGTTCAGAGAAGCTGTCTGATCCAACCATTAAGTACGCCTGTGTGCTGTAAGTTACCCAATAAAGTCTCCTTGTAAGTAACCCCCCCCTGCTGGAATCCCAAAACACAAGTGGGGCTAGAGCGCCTCACCCAGTATCAAACCCTGCTGTTAGAAGCCATGAAAGCAGGTATGAAGAAGTCAGTTAATATGACCAAAGTGTCTAAAGTGCTGCAAGGTGCCACCGAGGCCCCAGAGCGTACTTGGAGCGTCTTTCAAATGCCTATCGCCAGTACACCCCCCTCGACCCAGAGGCCCAAGAAGACGTAAACGAAAAAAGAAAAGAAGAAGACCCGGCAGAGGCAGAAGATTCTTAAAAAAAAGAACCAGTGTGCCCAGTGTGGACAAGATGGACATTAGTGGCATGAATGCCCAAATAAAATAAATCAAATACACAAAGGAAAAAAACAAAGGGGCCAGAATGGGCGAAGATTCCGACTGAACATCAGGAAAAACTTCCTGAGTGTCAGAGCAATACGGCAATGGAACCAATTACCTGGGGAGGTGGTGGGCTCTCCCACACTGGAGGCCTTCAAGACGAGGCTGGACAGCCATTTGTCAGGGATGCTCTGACTTGGATTCCTGCATTGAGCAGGGGGTTGGACTCGATGGCCTTGTAGGCCCCTTCCAACCCTACTATTCTATGATTCTATAAGAGGGAGACAGCTTGAGAAGGGCCATGACATTGACTGTGAGGGGCTGTGACATTGACTTCATAATTGACACTGGAGCAGCATCAAAAGCAAGCAACAAGAAGTCCAAACACTAAACAAAGTTCTTCAAGCCCAGCGTAGCTTTGTCTTAGAAAATAAGCCATTCCCATCACAGAAGTTCATCCTTTCCAATTAAAAGTTAAAGTATGAGTTAAAGAGGGAAAAATAACCCTTTGACTCCCAGATAGAGAGGACTGAGAACTGTCATACTTTCCACCCCCGCAGCTATGAAAGCAGCTAGAATTAAACCCTGGATACATTGGACACGAGTCAAGAGAGCGAGAGGGGGAGAGTAGACTGTAAACAGAAATCCTGAAAATCCTTTAAAAATCATTCTGAAAAAGCAGTAAGAAGACTCAGGCTAGACCTTACTGTGGACACACCGGGAAACTGTCCCCCTGCGTACGGTCAGACCTGCAACTGGAGAATTGAAGAAGGGGACTAGACCCTACTGCAGCTTGCCAGGTGAATAGCTGCCCAGCGTACGGTCAGATCCCAAAGAAGATCAAACATGCGTGTTGTAGTGTTAGTAGTGCTGCGTTGTGTTTCCTTAATAAGGTGCAAAAAGGGGGGTCTGCCCCTAGAAAAAGAAGTTTGTCCCAGTGATTTGCTGATAATTACTGGCTTCACCTGGCTAACATCACGAGAGTAAAACATTTTTGTTTGCCAAGAGGTATACCTGCAAACAGGCTTATTAGCTCTTGCCTAATACCTGTCTGTAGACATCCTGGGAAAATTCAAAAAGATACCATGTTAAGAGTTTATGGTGTAAGTTTAACTTATTCCCAAAATGCTAATTGGGGCGTGGTTGCAAAGATCCTACCCCCTACAGAGTTCACTCTACGCACCCCCATCATTGCTGAAACAAATGCTACGTGTGCACAAATGCTTAATTGTCAAAAATTTTTCCAGAAAATACAAAGCTATCCCTGGCCCCCTTCCACTGTAATAAAATTCAAAACATATCTTTTAATGATGCCCACATACTTTTGCCTCATGGATGGTTTTAGACATGTAATTCCCGCACTTGGTCATTCATTCCTGCCAACTTGTCTGATAACCACCCATGTTGCCTCAGCCGCCAATTGAACTGGTGCCAATTCTTCCCCTGTAGCCCGAGAAAATCCGTCGACGGCAGCCTTGAGCACTCCAACTAACTAAAAATTGTAATAGTCATGTGCAGTTATATTCTGACTCAGAAAAATTGGCCTTAGCAATGTCACTGGTTAAGGTTCCAGGTTTAGCCTTGGCTAATGGTCTAAAGAACAACTGGTTAGCTTGCAGCTTAGCCAAAAGCATAAATGCCACCTCACGAGCATTGTCACTGTTAAATAAAGAGTTGCGTGATCTAAGAGGTGCAGTTCTAGAAAATAGAGCTAGTATAGATTACCTCTTCCTTCTTCATCATTTAAGTTGTGAGACACACCAAAAGCTCTGTTGTTTTAACTTAACTAATAATGGCAATGCTGTAGATGAACAGATCAACAAGCTGCACAATATAGTAGCTAACAAAACAATAAGACAAAACAATTAGCTCAATTAGTTAACCCCTTGGCTTCCAGATCTTAGCTAGCTTAGAAGCATTGTTCATCCTAATTCTACCAATATTGTTCATAAAAGTTCTGTTATGTCTCTGCGTTCCTTGTCTTATGCGCTGTTTAACCAATCTGTTTTATGTCTCAGCTAGTAAAACTGCTGCCCTCTATGCTCTAATAGCCCAACAAGAGGCTAAGTAATATGTATGTCACAAAAAGCTTTGTATAGTTATCAGAAATGCTATAATTGTAATGAAATTATGCATTTAAGGGGGGAATGTAGCAGCCATATCGGGGGTCAGACTAAGTAGCCTCATGCAGTCTCATGCTTCATGTTCTTGCTGAGCTCTTTCTCCCTTGAATATATTGTTGTAAGCTGACGAGACACAGGAATTCCTTATCTTGTCAAAGGTCATACAATTGTATATCTTGTTCTCTGCTGTTCTCTTCTGTTCTCTCCTTATCATGGCTACCCTATAACCCAGTTCTTGTATTATAAACAATAGTGCTAAGAGAAGAAATGTTGAGGATTGCAACCCCATGCGGGAGGGGGAGGAGGAGCCATTTCATATATGTCACAATGTCTATAAAACCAATGTGCTAATGTAAATCGGGGCTTCTGGCTCTTTGGAAACGATTCCAGCCTTAAGCCCGCGCGTTAAATAAAGAATCTCTTTTTCCTTCACTCCGTGGTCTCTCTGACTCTGGGTTCTGCAACACCGGGACTGGTGTTCCAGTGATGCTTCCCACCGCACTTTAGGTGCAAAGTAGCCTTTCCCCAGCTGAGCGAGTCCCTCCACCTATTTGCTGTTTCTCTGCAGATTTCTCAAGGGGTGACATTTATTCAGAAGAAACGCCTCCTAGGAGAACACAGAGCCGGACAGGCCTCTGGACAAAGGGTCCAACGAGAGCCAAGCACCCACCTGCTGATTTCTCCCGTTCCTCACAGCCCTGGACCAACGCATCACCCGCTTCTTCCTGCCAGGAGAGGAGATCACATCTGGCAACCGGAAGCCCTGTTGCAGAGGAGAGGAAGACAGGAATTACTTCTGGCACGAGAGTATTTGTTTAGGGATTTCAAGGCCCGCAGTCCGAAGCCTCCCGCAGCTCCCAGTGCTCACCAGCCCGTCAAGGTCAAAGGGAGGATGGGCAGAACCAGAAACTCCTCCACACAGAAGGCAGTCGGAGGTTCCTGCTTGACCCAGAAGCATCATGGTGCCAACAGATGCATTTGCTGCTTCTAGGCTTTGCTTTCCATCAGAGGGAAGGGAAGCCCCAAGCTGGAGGGAGGCTCTCCGCAGGACCCCAGATCTGCCCAAAGGGGAACCCAGAGTCTTACCGGGGGTATAAGAGGCTGCCGGGCAAGGGCTCAAGAAGCCCCAGCCTGGTCAGCTGCAAAGAGGAGGACGTGCGCATCTGAGCGACGCTTCGAGGGCCTCATGTTCCCATCCTTGTGGGCTCCAGCCGGACCCCCAGGAACACCGACCAGCCACATGAGCGGCCACAGGGCTCCCCCAAATGCTCTGACATGGGCAACGCCTGGCCGCGGCTCCTCTTTCCACAGACATCAATCACAAGCTGAATATGAGCCAACAATGTGATGTGGCTGCAAAAAAGGCAAATGCTCTTTTGGACTGCATTAATAGAAGCATAGCTTCCAAATCCCAGGAAGTACTAGTTCCCCTCTACACAGCACTGCTTAGGCCTCATCTGGAGTACTGTGTCCAGTTCTGGGCACCACATTTTAAGAAGGATGCAGACAAACTGGAGAGGGTTCAGAGGAGGGCAACAAAGATGATCAGGGGACTGGAAACAAAGCCCTAGGAAGAGAGACTGAAAGAACTGGGCATGTTTAGCCTTGAGAAGAGAAGACTGAGGGGAGATGGGGCAGTGCTCTCCAAGGACTTGAAAGGATGTCACAGAAAAGAAGGCCAGTATTTCTTCTTGATCATCCCAGAGTGCAGGACACGGAATCATGGGCTCAAGTGACAGGAAGCCAGATTCCGGCTGAACATCAGGAAAAACTCCCTGACTGTTAGAGCAATACGACAATGGAACCCATTACCTAGGGAGGGGGTGGGCTCTCCCACACTGGAGGCCTTCAAGACGAGGCTGGACAGCCATCTGTCAGGGATGCTCTGACTTGGATTCCTGCATTGAGCAGGGGGTTGGACTTGATGGCCTTGTAGGCCCCTTCCAACCCTACTATTCTATGATTCTAGGATTCTATGACATGGTGGGGCCGCTCGGAGCAGGGCAGCCCTGTTGCGGAGCTCTGTCTCCCTAGACAGCCAGCCAGAGTGTGTGTGGGAGGTCAGAGGGAGCAGCTGCAGGGACGCGCACAAAACTGGAAGAGTCATTGGGGACCCGGGGACCCAGTGACCGGCGGGGTGCGTGTGCCGTGCTCGGCTTCAGAGGAGAGGAGGAGGCCCCCAAAGCATCGAAGGGGAGCGGAAGGAGGCGCCGCAAAGAGCCCAAAGCGCCACTACAGCAGGGAAGAGATGCCAGGCAGGCCCTGTCCACGGAGAGCGGCCCCGGCGAGGCGACACCACCCTGTGCGCCACAGGAGGCCGAGGGGGCGCCCAGGCCACACGGAGGGAGGAGGAGCAGGCGTGGGACAGTGGTGGGAGACCCCTGTGGAGGGGGCAGAAACAGCCGTGCGCACTCCGGACACCTCATCTGGGGAGGCAGACTGCCTTCCCGGAGCATGGAAGAAGTGCTGACTGGGCTCAAGAAGGCCCGGCCTGGTCAGCTGCAAAGAGGAGGACGTGCGCATCTGAGCGACACTTCGAGGGCCTCATGTTCCCATCCTTGTGGGCTCCAGCCGGACCCCCAGGAACACCGACCAGCCACAGGAGCGGCCGCAGGGCTCCCCCAAATGCTCTGACATGGGCTGGCTGGCTGCCTTCCTGGAGCATGGAAGAAGTGCTGACTGGGATCCAGAGACTGTGAGCCCGGGGGTAGGCCAGGGAGGGACTGGGTGGGGGGCCACGTGGAGTTTTCGGCAGCCCTTCCTGTCAGAGGCCAGGGCATTAGTGCGGAGAGAAGGATAAGAGAACAGCCGGCAAGGCAGACGGTGCCCGGGGAAAGGGCTGGTCTGGCGGACCGTGGCCTACGATGCCAGTACGAAGGAGCCCGACGGGCTGCACCGCGCGGGGATTGGGGAGAGCGGTCTTGGCAGGAGCCTCACAACCCTGATCGAGGGGCCTTTCAACTAGCTCAGGGTGGAGGCGGCAAAAGCCCGGACAAACTACACCACCAGGTTTTATGGAGAAGAACACGTCGTACGGAATAGGAGCTACAGCAGATTTCAGCTCTCCTGACATCTGCCGCAAGTCTCACCCTGCAAAGAATGGAACATCCCATAGGCTTTTTGACAGGGAAGAAATGGCAGATGAAGTGGACGTGGAAGGAACCTTAGGGGAAAGTGACGGTGTCATTTTGGAGTTTGTGATGGAGAGGTCAGTGGAGACTGAGCTTAGTTGAATGCGTACTAGGATTTTAGGGAAGCCAATTTCAGGAAGCTCAGGGAAAAGTAGGGTGGGAGCCCATGGGTAGAAATCCTGAAGGAAAAAAGAGCTCAAGAGGGAAGGGAGATCCCGACAGGCACAATCACAAACCATTCCTATGAGAAGGAAAAATGGGGGCCATTGCAAGAAACCTGCGTGGTTGCACAAGGAAGTCCACCCTGCAGAGCAGAGCCTGCACTGAGCACAGGGTTGGTCTGGATGGCCTCTGGGGTCCCTTTCAACTCTACAATTCCAGGATGTGTCGGCCGAGGGAAAGAGGGAGCCTTACCCAGGGAGGCCAGAGTCCTGTAGTTCTCCGCCATGACTTCCCTGTGCAGAGCCCTCTGGCCTGGGTCCAGCAGAGCCCCCTCCTCCGCCGAGAAGCGCACGGCCACCTCCTCAAAGGTCACCGGAGCCTGGAAGAGGAAGAGTTTCCTTGGGCAGATGATGCAGGACAGCAGGAAAAGAGGGTGGTTGGAGGCCCCCCTGCGGGATCCAGGGCCCGGTGGGGGACTTTCAAGGCCTTCTTGGCAGCCACCTGAATGGACAACCCTTTCCGGCCCAGGGAGACGTGCAGGGGACTGAGAAACCCAGGCCTCCCGTACCTGTTCCGGCTGCCCAGAAGCACTTTCTACTGTACCACAAAGAGGAGATGGCCACGAAGGAGCCCCCAGTGTTCTCTCGGTATCCCTGAATGCTGTCCTATTTTCTAAGAGGACGACAAAGAAGGTGGGAGGATACTTTACACTTCAGAGGCATTTTGCATTTTAGTTCCTAGTGTGAAATCAATCTTTCTCCACTTTCTTTTTGGTCAAAATTCACTTTCAATGCGTGAAATGAATGCTTTTCCCCCATCTGCTTGAGAGAGGTTTCTGCCCCTCACACTGGCTTAAGGGAAACGTAATGCAGCCCATGGATATCCAGCAGAGGTGGCAGAGGGGGGCCATGCTGAAATATGCCCCACCGATCCTTACCCAGAGAGGCGGCACCTCCGAGCTCCTCCGGCAGGACCCCCACAAAGAGCGGCCTCTGCCTGGTGCCCGACGGAGCCTTCTCTGGCTCAGCAATGTCTGTGGCCACCGGGGCCAACATCCCCTGCGCCTGGAAGAGAAGACGGGAGCCCAGGAAGGGATTCCCATTAAGTTGTTGCGAGAGGAATGGGGCAGGCAGAGGCCCAGGCCAGCGTCTCCCGCCTCTTTGCATTCAGGCTCCTGCTGCCCCGCCCTGCCGCTCACTGGCAGCTGGGCCTCTGGCGGGCAGGCACACCGGACCTCTGGGCCGGGGCTACGAAATGAACCCCGGCACCGGCAGATGCCTGGAACAGGGCGCCTCAATCCCCCTCCCTACACCCAACGGAGGGGGCAGCGAGACGCCCCCAGGCGTTCCCCGTCTGCGGGGTGCAGAAGGATCCCCGACCGCCATCCCTGGCCTCTCCCAGCCCCCTTCGCCTGTCTGGCAATCCCCTGAAGAGAGGCCAGACCCACAGTTTCAGGGCCGCTATCCTGTGTGGGTTCAGGGCGGGGCATGGGGTGGGAACCCGCTCCTTGGAGTCCCTGGGGGGGATTTTGGAGGTCCCTGCAGGAGCTCCCAGAGCGAGGGTCCCCCCACCTGCCGCCGCCGCTCCTCGGCCCGGCCCAGCAGGAAGCCCTCGGCCAGGGCCACCGCCTGGCAGCTGCTCTCCGGCCGGCACTCGCGCGCCCAGCGCGCCGCCTCCGCGGGCAGGACGGCCAGCAGCTGCTCCAGCACCAGCAGGTCCACGATCTGCCGCTTGGGCCGCCGCCCCGGCTCCAGCCAGCGGCGGCACAGGCGGTGGAGGCGGCCGCAGGCCTCCCGCGGCCCCGCGGCCGCCCGGTAGCCGCAGCCCCGGAAGCGCCGGCGCGCCTCCTCCCGCCGGGCGCCGCCGCCGCCGCCCCGGCTGCCCGGCCCGGGCCCTCCCCGGCGCGCCCCGCGGCCCCCCTCCCGGCCGGCGCGGGGGGCCCCTCCTGCCCCGGCGGAGCCCGGCCCGCCCGCCGTCGCTCCCGGCTCCATCGCGGCCTCCCTGGGGGCGCGGAGGGCCCCGATCCCGCCCCCGGACAGGAGGCCGCCGCGTCCCGCGCAGGCAGAAGCCCTTCAGTGGCGACTCTGGCTCGGGGGCCGTGGGAGGGGAGCGGGGGGAGCTGCTCCCCGGTCTGTCGCCGGCGGAGGAGGATCAGGCCGGCCCTCCCTGCCTGCCTGCGCCGGGGCCCCGAGCGGATCTCCCGCCGCGCCCTGCCCGCCAGCAGAGGCCCGGCCGAGCCCGGGGACCCTCTGCGCGGCCGCCCTTCGCCGGGGGGGCGGCCGGAGCCCCGCGGCGCCGCTCTCCTGGCGGGCCCCTGCCGGCGCGCCCCCTCCGCCGCCCCAGGCCCGCAGGGAGGGGGGCGGGGCAGCCGGCCCGCGGCGCTGCCCGGCGTGAGCCCTCCGCGGGGCGCGGGCCGGCTGCCGGCGGGCGGCGGCCCGGGCGTGCGAAGCGCAGGCCCTCGCCGGGCCTCTCCGCCTCCTCCGCTCCGGGCGCGCTGGGCCTGGGGCTCCGGAGAGGCTCTCGCGGGCCGGGCAGGCAGAGCCGGAGCCTCGCCAGGCCTTCCGGGCGCCCGGCCCAGCTGCGCAGGGCCCTGCGGGCCGGGCCGGGGCGGCGCGCGGAGCGGGGCCGGGGGCCCTGGGTCGATGCGCGGGCCGCCCCGCTCCCGCCTCGCCGCCGGCGCGGGCTCCGTGCAGCTGCGGGCCGGTCTCGGAGGCCCGCCCGAGCGGGGCGGGGCGGGCTCAGCTCCGGGCGCCGAAAGGCCTTCTGCGGAGCGCGCGGGCTCCTGGCGGTGCAGCGCTCGGCCGGGGATTTCAAGGCCGCGGCCCCAAGGCCGCCCGCTCCCGGCGCCCCGCCGCCCGGGGCGAAGGGGGCCGGGCGGAGCCGGGCGGCAGCCGGAGGCTCCCCTCGGACCCAGAGGCGTCGGGGCGCCAGCAGCTGCCTCCGCTGCTTCTAGGCTTCGCTGCCCGTCGGGGGAAGGGGAGCCCCACCCGGGGAGGCTCCCCGCAGGACCGCCTGCTCCGCCCGCAGGGGGCCCGGAGTCTCGCGGCGGGCACGAGAGGCTGGCGGAGCCCAGCGCGCCGCTCGCCGCAGGAGGCCCAGGCGGACCCCGCCGGCCCTTGCCCAGGGCGGCGCCGCCTCCGCCCCCTCCGGCGCGGTCCCCCGGGCAGCGGCCTCGGCCTGGCCTGGCCCGGCGCCCGCCCGCCCGCTCGCTCGCGCGGGCCTCCGGCGGGGGCTGATTTCGTTCATTTACCCTCTCGCGCACCGCCCGCCCGCCGGCGACGCTCTCTGGGCGGCTCACAAATTAAAACCGAACGGCACGCAACAAAGCGGTGCAAAATATGCAAAACGTTAAAGCCACAGTAAACAACGCAACCGGAAGGAAGCCAGAATGCAACCCAGCAGCAGCGCAGGGGCTCAAAAAGAGACGCAAAAGCCAAGGCGTTGAGCGGGGCACCGCAGATGCCTGGCGCGGGGCGCCTCCGTCCCCTCCCTGCGCCCAGGCGCGCCCTTTTTCGCCTCCGCCTTCTCCTGGTGTCACTGCTGTTCTTGCCATTACTGCTGTTAACATTGTTGCTGGTTTCATTGTTGGCGTTTATTGTTGCTTTTCTTGTTTTTATGTTTTTATCACCTTTAATATTTTGACTGTTTTTAGGTATTTTATTGCTATAAGCTGCCTTCGGAGGGCTTCTGCCCTGGAAGGCGGCCAAGAAATATTTCAAATAAACAAATACAAAATCGAAAAGCTTTTGGGCAGCACCCCCGCCTGGTTTTTTATAATTGACGACTGTGCTACCATTATTTTTATTTATCGAATGCCCATACATTCAATAAATAAAGAAGCCGGCGCCCAGGGATCGGGACACCGCTACGAGGTCCATGAAGACCTTGTTCATCAACCTCTCTGCCTCTCAAAGCTGCTCCACCTCCGCAAACTCGGCTTCAAGGAAACAAACCTGGGTGCCATCTACACGACAACAGAAGGAGAAGCGCATCATGGTATCATCCGCATTCCACCAAAATTGGCTTCGGTCCGTCAGGGTCACACACAGCAAGGAACTCAGAGGTTAGCGTACTTAAAACCCCACTTTTGACACGTCCCTCAGCACTTGAAATCAACATACCTCCAGGTCGGGTGGGCAGAGTAGAACCGAGCCACATCAGCCCGGCAGGTGCTGCTCAGCCAAGGAGACAGGCCTGTTTCCTGCCCCTGCCCAGGCTCCCCCCTGCTACGACATCATTATGGAGAGCAACTAATCCACAATTCTGAAGGCTAGAAACAGCCCTGCGGCACTTTTATGAACAGCAAAAGGCCGGCTAGAGACTCGCTCCCCAGGACAACACCCCGCCAGGCAGGCTACTTTCCCGAATCACTCTCCCTGGAGACAGCGATGCCAACAGGGAAAATGAGGGAATGGGAGGGGCAGCCCCACCCCTTGACCACATCACTGCCTGGTCACAGAGGCGCCCAGGAGTTAGAATGCGGAGCATCATGCCTGGGAGCCACTTTAATTTTTGAAAAACACGTAAAATGGCCTTCCAATAATGCCTCTTTTCAAGATAGAAGCTGGTGGTTGGCCACACTGTATTAAGCCCGCAGTACCATGCCCACAACTCGGGACTTATGTCTGAGTAAACAAGCAGAACATCAAGGTGCAGCCCTCCCTGCAACAGTAACTTGTGCTGGAATCCTATGCACACTTTCCTCAGGGTAAGCCTCATTGCACATAATGGGGCTTCTCAGTAGGCATACATAGGATTGCATAAATTAGCAGTATTTTCCTCCCCCTCCACTTAAAAAACAAACCCCAAACCCCTATTTTTATTAAAGCTTTCTGTTCGGAGGAACGTAGCAAGCTGCCTTGTGCTGAGTCGGACCCTGGGTCCATCTAACCCAGCACTGTTGTCACTGACTGGCCGTGGCGGCTCTCCAGGGCTTCAGGCCGGATTCTTTCCTCGCCCTACCTGGGGGTGCTGGGGATTGAGCCTGGGACCCTCTGCATGCCGAGCAGGGGCTCTGCCACGGAGCTGCAGCCCCTCCTGTTGCTGGATGGTGGCAGCGGACAAACCAAACAGCCCCAAATTTGTTTCTCTGCAGCCACGTGGAGCCACTCTTCTCAAAGGCTTGGGTGAGAAGGAGAAAACCCGGCCTCTTGTCTGTTTGTGTGAAGTCCCCTGGACTGCAAGGAGGTCAAATCAGTCCATCCTAAAGGAAATCAACCCTGAGTGCTCATTGGAAGGACAGATACTGAAGCTGAAGCTCAAATATTTTGGCCACCTAATGCGAAGAGAAAACTCTCTGGAAAAGACCCTGATGCTGGGAAAGACTGAAGGCAAAAGGAGAAGGGGACGGCAGAGGATGAGATGGCTGGATAGCATCACCGATGCAATGAATATGAACTTGAGCATGCTCCGGGAGAGAGCGCAGGACAGGAAGGCCTGGCGTGCTATGGTCCATGGGGTCACGAAGAGTCGGACACGACTGAACAACAAAAAAAGTCAAATACAGTCCAGAACTGTTCCTGCCCACCGAAGAGAATTCTCTTGAAGAATTCCCCAAGATATGCTCTGTGTGGAATACAGGAGAGAAAGCAAGAACGGGGGAGGGGAGGGGAGGGGAGAAGAAAAGAAGGTGACTGGAAACGTGCGCGGGGCGGGGGTAGAGAGAATTCCCTAAGCCAAGTGGCTCCTTTCAGAGAGGCAGCACAAAGTTATAGCTCTTGGCTTTGACAGATTTTCTTGGAAAAAGCAAATGTTACCTGTGGTTGGTGCAAAAGCCACTGGACCTGTCTGAACTTTGGCAGGTGCCTATGCTGCCCCTGCCTCTACGTGTCCAGGGCAGGGCTTGTTGGCCATGCCATGGCCCACTGAGGTCCAGCCTGGAGGAGGGCCGTCTCCGTTGTGGCACCATGTGGAATGATCTCCACCTTGAGACCAGGCGGGCTCCTAGCGTGGAGTGCTTCTGCTGACAATGGAAGACACACTTGTTTGCCTCAGCGTTTCCCTGACTACTAGTAGTCTCAGCAACCCCTGGTTATTTTAATGAGATATTATTTTTCCCATTGTTTTGTTATGATTGGTTTTGTTGTATTTTATCATGACTTTACTTTGGAACCCACTTTGGGATTTTTTTTGAAAAAAGAAAAGGAACACAGAAATTTTCTGAAATACAAGAAATCAATGAATAAATCCCCCCATGCCTCTGGCACAAATATTTCAATTAAAGTACTTTGGACTATTAGAAGAGGTTTTGACATAGTTATGCAGCAGATAAAATCAACAACATTTACAATGCCCCCCCCCCCTTGATTACTATATGCAAGTAAAAAACATTGATTTACAGGAGCAGAAAACGTACCGGGAAATGTTCTAAAGCAAACTGGCCTGGCCTGTTGTGGATCCCTTGTGCTTGCTTTAGGCTTTGTGGAGGGTGGAGTGCATGGGAAAACTGGAGGCTAAAGTTTCAGGGTCCCTGGTACTGGATACCTAGACACACTTACTTTACACAGCCTCAGCATGGCCTTGATGTGGTAGGTGGGGTTCCTTTGAGGTCTCAAGCTGGAATGCTCACACCCACCCAAATTCGCTTAAATTCTACAAAGAAGGACTAAAACAGCGACATAAGATAAAAGCATTTATTAAAGAAAGATGAGGAACGTTGCACATACATGCAAACCTCCCACTTGGCCAAGCAAAGCTGTACTCACAAATCGAGCCCCTGTATGCCTAGCCTTCACACCATTTTTGTTGTTCAATCGTTAAGTCGTGTCCAACTCTTTGTGACCCCATGGACCATAGCACGCCAGGCCTTCCTGTCCTGCACTCTCTCCCGGAGCGTGCTCAAGTTCATATTCATTGCATTGGTGATGCTATCTAGCCATCTCATCTGCCGTCCCCTTCTCCTTTGGCATCCAGTCTTTCCCAGCATCAGGGTCTTTTCCAGAGAGTTTTCTCTTCGCATTAGGTGGCCAAAATAGTTGAGCTTCAGCTTCAGGATCTGTCCTTCCAATGAGCAGTCAGGGTTGATTTCCTTTAGGATGGACTGATTTGACCTCCTTGCAGTCCAGGGGACTCGGAAGAGTCTTCTCCAGCACCACAGTTCGAAAGCATCGATTCTTCGGTGCTCAGCCTTCCTTATAGTCCAGCTCTCACAGCCATACGTTGCTACTGGGAAAACAATAGCTTTGATTAGACGGACCTTTGTCGGCAAGGTGATGTCTCTGCTTCTTACTGTGTTGTCTAGGTTTGCCATAGCTTTCCTCCCAAGGAAATTTCATGGCTACAGTCACCGTCTGCAGTGATCTTGGAGCCCAAGAAAGTAAAATCTGTCACTGCTTCCATTTCTTCCCTTTCTATATGCCAGGAAGTGATGGGGCCAGATGCCATGATCTTCGTTTTTTTAAGGTTGAGTTTCAGACCAGCTTTTGCACTCTCCGCTTTCACCCTCAACAAGAGGCTCTTGAGATCTTCTTCGCTTTCTGCCATTAGGGTGGTATCGTCTGCGTATCGGAGGTTGTTGATAATTCTCCCGGCAATCTTAATTCCAACCTGTGATTCATCCAACCTGGCATTTCTCATGATGTACTCTGCATATAAGTTAAATAAGCAGGGCGAAAATATGCAGCCTTGTCGTACTCCTTTCCCAATTTTGAACCAATCGGTTGTTCCATGTCTGGTTCTTACTGTTGCTTCTTGGCCCTCGTACAGGTTTCTCAGGAGACAGGTAAGGTGGTCTGGTACCCCCATCTCTTTAAGAATTTGCCACAGTTTGTTGTGATCCACACAATCAAAGGCTTTAGTGTAGTCAATGAAGCAGAAATAGACGTTTTTCTGGAATTCTCTTGCTTTCTCTATGATCTAGCGAATGTTGGCGATTTGGTCTCTAGTTCCTCTGCCTCTTCAAAGTCCAGCTTGTACTTCCGGCAGTTCTCGGTTCACATGCTGCTTACCGGTAAAGGACGGATCTTCCCTCACTGGACACCAAGTCCCACTATGCTTAGGCTTAAAAACCTTTTCAGAATTAGTGACTCCCCCTTAACACACATTCTAAAAGCTTCAAATCTACTGGTCCACATAATCTTTTGGGTCATCCTGTTCCCAGAAAGTCCAACCTTCTGTCCCCAAAATCACCTCCCTCCTTGACTCCAAAATGGGCCCAAGTTCCTCTTTTCTGTGGTTAATGCATCTTTCTATACTGTGGTCCTGCCTAGACACAGGGAGGTCTAAAACTACAACATCAGTGATTCTGGACAAGGAAAAGGTGGAAGCTGCAGCGTCTGCATTCTTTTTCATAACCACTGACTGGTTGCTTTCATACATACAAGGCCTCACACAATTTAAAGTTATCAACAGATGTATTGCTTCTAGTAACTTCTAATACAATGGATCTGTGCCTCTGCATTTCCCAACTTGCCCCTTAAACCCTATAGCATTACCCCCACTTATAGGCACCATCCCTTGAGCCGCCTTTAGCAGGCCACGCTAATAGAGTCCCACAGCCTTTAAACTCCCCTGCACCCAAAAGCTCCTCTCCATTTCATCCTCACAACAACCTGTTAGTTAGCCCAATACGGACTAGAACCGGGATCTCCTGAGTCCCGGCTGAACTCTAATCACAACACTATCCTGGCTCTCAGATGGCCCAATTTTATCTACACTGATATCTACACACCCAGTGTAGGATGTCAGTGTATTTTACCAATATTAGGGTAAGCCATGTTTTCTGCTGATTACACAGATAATCCTCCTGTGTGTTCCCTTTATTGAGCTCTTTGGGAACATTCGGGGGGGGGGGCATTTGGGATTGCTGTCGATCACAAGCGGAATATGAGCCAACAATGTGATGTGGCTGCTAAAAGGGCAAATGCTATTTGGGGCTGCAGTAATAGAAGCATAGCTTCCAAATCCCGGGAAGTACTAGTTCCCCTCTACTCAGCACTGCGTAGGCCTCACCTGGAGTACTGTGTCCAGTTCTGGGCACCACACTTTAAGAAGGATGCAGACAAGCTGGAGAGGGTTCAAAGGAGGGCAACAAAGATGATCAGGGGACTGGAAACAAAGCCCTATGAAGAGAGATTGAAAGAACTGGGCATGTTTAGCCTTGAGAAGACTGAGGCGAGACAGGATAGAGCTCTTCAAGTACTTGAAAGGTTGTCACAGAGAGGAAGGCCAGCATCTCTTCTCGATCATCCCAGAGTGCAGGACACGGAATCATGGGCTCAAGTGACAGGAAGCCAGATTCCGGCTGAACAGCAGGAAAAACTTCCTGACCATCGGAGCAATAGGACAATGGAACCAATGACCCAGGGAGGTGGTGGGCTCTCCCACACTGGAGGCGTTCAAGACGAGGCTGGACAGCCATTTGTCAGGGATGCTCTGACCTGGATTCCTGCATTGAGCAGGGGGTCGGACTCGATGGACTAGTGGGCCCTTTCCAACCCCACTATTCTATGATTCTAAGCGCTCCAAAAGGAGCTCTCCAAACTGGCAGAATGGGCATCGAAATGGCCAAAGTGGTTCAATCTAAGCAAGTGTAAAGAGGTGGACGTTGGGGCAAAAAATCCCAACTTCAAGTCTAGCCTGATGGGATCTGAGCTAGTGGTGACCGACCAGGAAAGAGATCTTGGGGTTGTGGTGGGCAGCGGAGTGAAGATGTCAGCCCAGTGTGCGGCTGCTGTAACGAAGGCAAACTCCATGTGAGGCATAATTAGAAAAGGGATTGAGAATAAGGCGGCCAACATCACACTGCCCCTATGCAAATCTATGGTGCCACCACACTTGGAATACTGTGTCCAGTTCTGCTCTCCACACCTAAAAAAAGATATTGTAGGCTGGAAAAAGGGCAGGCAAGGGCCACTAAATGATCAAGGGGTGGAGCATCTCCCCTATGAGAGGAGGTTACAGCACCTGCGACTGCTTAGCCTGGAAAAAGGGAGGGGAAGGGGAGACATGACAGAGGTCTACAAAATCATGCATGGTGTGGAGAACGTGGATAGGGAGACATTTTTCTCCCTCTCTCAAAATACTAGAACCCAATGGAGTCATCCCATGAAGCTGATCGGTGGGAGATCAAGAGATAAAAGGACGGACTTCTTCACACGGCACGTAGTTAAACTACGGAATTCGCTACCGCAGGAGGTAGTGATGGCCACCCGTTTGGACAGCTCTAAAAGGGGGTTGGACAAATTCCTGGAGGAGAAGGCTATCAGTGGCTACTAGTCCGGATGGCTCTGTGCTTCCTCCAGGACCTCGGGCAGTGAGCCTATCTGCACCAGTTGCTGGGCTGTTGCACTCATGCCCTGCTTGTGAGTTCCCAGTTGACAGCTGGTTGGCCACTGTGTGAACAGAATGCTGGCCTAGGTGGACCCTTGGTCTGATCCAGCAGGGCTCTTGTTATCGTCGTAACATCAGAGAAAACGACAACCTCACAGACAAAGAAACCCAACAGCAGATAAAAACAAGCCACAGTCCTTAAAAGCTGTAAATCGCGTCATCAAAGGCTGGGCGTTGTCAAAGCCATTCCTCACATTATGGAAGAGGAACTTAATATAATCTTGGGAGAGGGTGCAGGAAGATGGCGACGGAGTAACATTGACTAGATGCAGCTCCCACCTACTCTGGGACAAGTGAAGCCGCAAACATGAAAAATAATAATTTATTCACAGCCAAAGGGAGGAGGAGATTAAGAAAGAGACAGCAAACTATAAGTCCCAGAGAAGAAAAGTTGGAAAAGGAGAGAAAGAAGAACCAGCTTAGAATCGAAAGCTTCCTTCCCTCAAATGGGGCTACGTATGCCGTGAGTATCAAAAACGGTAATAAGAATGGACTGGCGGCATTGGCCACAACCCCTATAAGCACCTCAGTCTGCCAAGAGATAGAAAGCAGCCTATTAATTAAAACCCCTGTGAAGGAGAATGCAGGAAAGCATAAATCGCTGGGACGGAGAGTAAACAGTCAGAAGGCAGAGTATGCTTTTCCTACACAGCCAAATTGCCCTCCTCAGCTGGGTGAAATCTGCTTTATATCTGCAGAAACTCTAATTTTAGTTCTAGAGCGTTTAAATAGAATTGAAGGGCAATTAGGAGCCTTAATCCAAACGTATGCTCACCCAGTATCTAAGTTAGAGCAAAGAGGTGAGAACGAGGACGACGCCATTGTTACACACTCCCCCTCTTTTAACCCTGAGCGAACGCAATATGTACAACACAAGACAAAAGGGAAAGTACAAAGAATACTCCAAACAAATCAGGTCCTAGAATCATAGAATAGTAGGGTTGGAAGGGGCCTACAAGGCCATCGAGTCCAACCCCCTGCTCAAGGCAGGAATCCAAGTCAGAGCATCCCTGACAAATGGCTGTCCAGCCTCGTCTTAAAGGCCTCCAGTGTGGGAGAGCCCACCACCTCCCCAGGTAATCGGTTCCATTGTCGTATTGCTATGCTTCCCAAAGCTTCCTCATATGCTTCCCAAAGAAAGATGCACAGCTTTGGTCAAATAAGAAAAAGAATCCTTACCTCTCTGGCAGAATTACTGAATTGTGTTATACCCCCATTGGATTTAAAACACTTCCACTTTCTGCCATCGCAAATGGACTGCAAAAGATTATTCCTAGACTTTAAGTCAACATCTGTGCCTTTGCAACTTTTCCACTCAGCACAGTACCTAAGAGGATATGGTATAACCCCTCAGAGAGTTTTTAAAGAGCTTGGAGTTAGAGCCCTTGCCAGAGTCAGAAGGGTTAACTATGGCACCACTATCATCGACAATTCGGACAGGTGTGGAGGAGTCTAGCCATGATAAGAAAGATAAACTGCTAAAGAATAATTTCCGTGAGCAGGCTGCAAACCACCCAGTCGAGCAGGATGGACTCTTAAAATTAAGGAACAAACTGGATGAGCTACTAATACCAACGAGAATCAGATTACATGAACAAGATCTGGCCTTGGAGAGAGAAAGCGATAATTTAGATCTTGACTCTTCTACCCACACAAGTCTAGCCCTTATGAGCTCCCTGGACCTAAATTTGGGCACCCCTGATAACTTAGACTCTGATATGAAACCAACTGATAATGTGGGACTGGAAAATAGACTGCTCCACTCTTTATTGACCAAGGAAAAGCCTATGGTAACAACGACCCCAGAAATAACACCAATTTCAAACCTATAATCGTATAGCAGAATGGCTAAACCTGACACTGGAAACTCACCTGAGCTATGCATGCCACAGACTGTCAGAATGGATGACAGGGAAGTGGAATTAGAGATGGAAGCACTGATGGGGACAAGGGAGTTGACCCCAATAAGGCCACTCCCTGCACTGGAAAGGAAGAACTACAACTCCTGTGTTATGTGTGAAATATCTTCAATAGATCTAGAAACGACGCTGGATGAGATCCAGACCCAGAGGCCTCAGACTTCTGCTGAGAAACGTATAGAAGGATTACAAAATTCAACAAGTATTCAGCTTAGTACAGAGCCAGATGATGCTGCAGAAGCAGACTGCCAGGCCCCTCCGATACTCCAAGGCAGTGCCTCCAGCCCTCAAGGGATGACTGGACACCATTTAACATCAGGTGTGCTATATCCCCAAGTTGATTCCCCATTGGGAGAGAATTGGATGGACTCACCTGTCCCCTCAATTGGGCTGGCCTCAGAGCTAACAACTGAGCTGAGGGAAGAAAAAAAGAGTGCCCAGGAGTTGGAAAGTATCACTCCTGAGTCCCAATGACACGCAAACAACCAGCATATAAATAAAATTGGCCTTACAACATGGAATATAAATGGCTGGACTGGAATCCTGCAGGACCCTGAATCAAAAGACTAACTCTCTTCCAAAGATATTGTACTGCTACAAGAAACATGGGTCCAGGGGAATTTGCTGTTTAATGGTTTTCAATTATATTCTATTGGAGCAGTCCCTGGGGAGGGACACGGAAGATGTAAAGGAGGTATAGGAATATTAATTGCTACGTCTTTGTGCGTAAGCAGAAGGATGCTGCCATCCTATAAACAACATGCAATGGCTGTCCTTGCTCATTTTGAGCGATGGGATCTGTTGATAATAAATGCTTATCTTCCCCCTCAAAGAAGAAATTACAGACTGGGGAAATTTGGGCAGAATTTGAAACATATGTAGCAGATCTGCTCCAATCCTATCCCAATACATATGCGATTTTGGAGGAGACTTTAATGCCAGGATGGGTCCAAGTGATCATGCCCTATATTCCCAACAAAAAGCTTATCCCCCTACACCTACTATAAATGGCCTTCCATTTACTTGACAATCTAAAGATATAAAATCCAACTATTCTGGGCTCTTACTACATCAATTGACTACAAGGCTCAACCTGCACACTCTTAATGGTGCATTCGGGAAAGACCATCCAGCGGAATTTACCTATCTGGCGGGAACCAGAATGAGTCAAATAGACTATCTCATTGTATCAACAAACTTGATTCCCTTTTTGAAGGACATGGAGGTCGTCCCAAAACTTCACAGTGATCATCTCCCGGTCTTATTGACTTGGAAAGCCTCGCGCCCCTATCTTCGAAGTGCCAATCGCTATATGCCTATGATAATCCCCGAGGGGGAAGCTTACTGTCGTGTCAAATGGACCTCAAGGATGGACATGGAATTACAGGCCATTCTTGCATCAGACAACATGCAAAACATTAGGACATCTCTAATACTTAACACCCAAATAATGAGCCCGGTGGAATTATATCAGGAGTTAGCCCGAGAATTGAAACAAGCCTTTACTCGGAGAGTAAGGGTGCCTCAACAACGGCACCATCCACCCTCGAAGCCCTGGTTCGATAGGGAATGTGTTCAAGCAAAAAAAGCCTTACAGAAGGCCTATCAAAAGTATAAATTCAATTCTGATCTGAAGGTGGCTCAAGATCTTCTTGAACAGAAAAAATCGTACAAACAGCTACTGATACAAAAGAAAAAAAAGGCTTGGAAGGAGAACTCTGAGAAACTGATTCAAGCAGCCAAATCGAAGGATCTGACCATATTCTGGCGGTTGGTAAAGATCTCACCAATTTGTGGACCGACATTGCCAGACTGCTATATTCATCCAAAGGCTTGGGAGAAGCATTTCCATCAATTATACAAGGATTCTGATGCTGCCCATGTGGCCTGGAATATTGCACTTGAAGATGCTCCGCCTTGGCCCCCGGTCCTGGCTTCAGAAATTTATGATCTAGTTGCCCAGATGAAAACGGGCAAAGCACCGGGCGAAGATCTGATCCCTCCAGAGGTGGTCAAAAATAACTTAGAATGGTGGGGCCCGGCTCTAGCATCGCTATTCTCCTACGCTGACATGACTGGGCAGACACCAGAAGATTGGGGCTCTGCCATTATTGTTCCTATATTCAAGAAGGGAAAGAGAGACGACCCCGCAAATTACAGACCCATCAGTTTATTAAATACTATTGGTAAATTATACGCCAGGCACTTATATAGAAAGCTTAAAGACTGGCTGGAACAGGATATGATATTGGCGGAGGAGCAGGCAGGCTTCAGGGAGGGTCGCTCTACCATAGATCAATGCTTGGTACTACAGCATCTCATCGAGAAATACATCTCAAACAAGGTCACCTCACTTTATAAGGCAGCTTTTGACTCTATCTCGAGGGTCAAACTATGGAAGAAATTAGGGGCCTCCAACATTGATAGGCGCCTGCTCCTACTCATTCAGACCCTATATAGGGACACCTCCCTTAAGGTCAGATGTAGTGCTCACGGCCACCTTACAAAGGCTGTTCCAACAAAAAAAGGGGTCAAGCAAGGCTGCATTCTCGCCCCACTTTTGTTCAACTTCTACATCAATTCAATGGTAGACCAGCTAAACCATACCGATTTTCATCCCCCCAAAATTGCGGGGAGGCATATAACCACTTTACTATATGCAGATGCTGCTGCTATTATCTCAAGGACTCCAATTGGGCTTACAAGAGCATTGCGGAAGTTGACTGACTACTGCGAGGAAGAAGATCTGATGATCAATTATCAAAAAACAAAAATCATGACTTTTGCAAAAAGACCAAAAATCAGATCATGGATGATAAACCAACGTAAGATTGAGCAGGTTTCTCAATTCAAATATTTAGGGGTAGTCTTCCAAGCAAATGGTTCCAGGAAGGCTCACGGCGAATATGTGGCATTAAACGCACAGAGAAGCTCATCCGCAATAGCACAATTTATGAAAATGAAAGGCAACCACTATATCCCTTTAGCCCTCCAATTATACCAAGCAAAAGTACTAGCGCAATTATTGTACGGCTCTCAACTGGGGCCTTTCCCGAATATCCAAACATTAGAACGTGTACAATCAAAATTTTTGAGGGCAATATTGGGTGTTCCAAGGGATGTCTCCAATGCAAAGATAAGAGACTGGCCAAATCAAAATTGAAGCTAGGGTCTGGGTGGCTATTCTTGTGTACCGACTTAGACTGTCATATTTTCCTACTGGCCTTGCCCCACTAATTTTGCAAGACGATTTTAAATCCAGTTGGATTCAGTCAACTGAACAGAAAATAGCTTTCTTGGGGCTTCCCCTGCAGACTTTATTAAATATGGGTTTTGATCAGGCAATGGAGACTATCAAGCAGCGCATTGCAGATATTGAGAGACAAAGTGACCTCAATAGTGCCCCAGAATTCTATCTCAGGGAGGACTATAGATACATTGTAACAGCTGCACCCTATCTTGAACAACTGGAACTGCATAAACATAGAAGGGCATTTACCTTGGCCCGTCTAAATGGACTCCCCTCGGCAGTTTTGGAGGGACGGTACAAAAAGATCCCCTGGTCAGACCGCCTCTGCCCCTGTGGCATGGAACAGATGGAAACAACAGAGCACGTTTTGCTGTGGTGTATATTTTATAGAGATATTCGTGCCGTACTCATCTCTGCACTGATAAATCGCTTTCCGAGACGTACAGGACAACAATATGTCTACATATTGTTGTCTGACACCAATTCGACATTTATGTATAGTGTCGCCAAATTTTTTGCGGCCGCGATAGGTGTTCGAAGAAGGATGCTGAGGGAGCTCGGCCTTACCTAGCTGGATGAAAGCCAAAGTCTGGGGAGTAACACCATTCATACAATATGGCCGATATGCATCACATTGGTACTACACTGTGTTGAAGTGTCTATTAATTTGATTGGGGATATATGGCAGATAATTTTAATGTAGTTCCTTTTTTGAGCTGGTCTTTGACCGTAATAAAGTTTTATTCTATTCTATTCTATAATCTTGATATATTGAAGACTTATAACGAAAACTTATGGATTCCACTTCCATCAACTAAAGCGCAAAAAGATGGATAGATGTTAAACATACTACTCCCTGTCAATGATTAGATTCAAATTTACTGTCTTTCTTTTTATCTATATACTTCCTTTCTTCTTTTTCTTGATGTTTTTGTTTTTGAAAACTAGTAAAAGCTTAAGGAAAAAAGACAGGGAGTGGTGTTGGGATTGCATAATTCTCCCCTTCTCTCGTTTAGATTTCTCATGGCAGCGCAAGCCAGGGTTCTCCCTCCAGCAGGATTTGAACCCAGAACTTGAGTCCCTTCCCAGGATTAAGGGGGAGTCTCCTTAGTGTCAGCTGCAGGTAACATTAGTACTAAACAGGAGTTCAGGCTGAGGGGCCAGGGGTCCTTCCCCTGAAAGAGGGGGGCAAAATCCTTGCACCCCCTTGCAGTCTCGTCAGCCTGGTTAAGCCCCCTTGACTAGTAGAGGCTGGGTCTGAGATACTAATTCATCGGGGCAACATTCCAAAATAGACCCCGGCAAAGACGAGTGGTCTACTGTCAGATGTTGACGTTTTTGTGACTTTCAGGGTCTCTTTTTGCACCGGATGCTCCAAGGATCTGTGCAAAAAGTCTTCTTGGAGACAGCTTTAAATTCCCGTTATTTTGTCGGAAGCTCATGAGGCATTATAACCGAGCTTATTTCAGGCAGAGCACTGGATGAACCTGCCACAAGGTTTTTGTTTATTCTTAAGAGCAGCACAGATGGCATAAAATCAGATGGGATATCTAAAGGCATCTTCACGCAGAGCTTTTATCCTGCTATTGAGGAAGTCTGCTACATGACCTTTATTCCATTGTTTAAAAGACAGAAGATAATGAGCTATCACATTACCACGCTTGAGTTCCCTCATGGAAAGAGGAAAAGCCACAATAAGAGGAGCTCGACCACAGCGCCATCTAGCAGCTGTATACTGAAACCTATGGAAGGCTGGGACGATGGGGGAACGGGGGAGGAAGCACGCGTAAAGGGAGTCTGTCGTGATCCTGCACTTAAGACCGAAGCAGAAAGCCCCGTTTGAAAGGCGGGATTTGGGGCTGGCGCAGAGATGCTCTGAGAGAACCAAAGACAAGAAGGCCTGCTGAAAGATTGGTTCCGTTGGCCTAGCTTCAGCCAGAGTGAATTTTCGGAAGTGTTTGTTTGGATTACAGAGTCAAGCCCCCTTCTGACATATGCTAAATAAAGGCAGCCCCCCCCACCCCCACTTATGCCCATCACAGGCACAGACTCAGGATCCCACTTGCTCAGAGCAGGATCAAGCAGAGAGGCTGAGGACAAGAAGCCAAGTCCACTGAGCAGGATTCAAGAAGAACCAGGGAGGGCAAGCCAAGGCAGAGGCAGAGCAGCAGGGGGAGCGATCCGTAAGCAGGAGCAGCAGACCAGCCTCCCAAGAGCCCCTTCCTCTTCGACGGGCTGCTGGGAGGCGGGAGCCAAGGAGCACAGCTGCCTGGAGCTGCAGGTGATTCCGCCAACCCTGCACACCAAGGCCAGGGAAGGATGTGCAGCAAACCCTGACCTGTTCCACATCTACGCGCAGGAGGGGCTTCTCCCCTGTGTGAATTCTCTGATGACATTTCAGGCTTCGGCTATGACTGAAGCTCTTTCCACACTCTTAGCATTTATACAGCGACTCCTGTGTGAATCCTTTGATGTGAGTTAAGGCGAGAACTCCGAGCGAAGCTCTTTCCACAGTCTGAGCATTTAAAGGGCTTCTCCCCTGTGTGAATGCTTTGATGAAGCTTAAGACCGGAACTCTGATTGAAGCTCTTTCCGCAGTCTGAGCATTTGTAGGGCTTCTCCCCTGTGTGAGTTCTTTGATGTGAGTTAAGGTCGGACTTCCAACAGAATCTCTTACCACACTCTGAGCATTTGTAGGGCTTCTCCCCGGTGTGAGTTCTTTGATGTGAGTTAAGGTTGTTCCGCCAACAAAATCTCTTACCACACTCTGAGCATTTGTAGGGCTTCTCCCCTGTATGAATTCTTTGATGTGAGTTAAGGCTGGAATTCTGCCTGAAGCTCTTTCCACACTCTACGCATTTAAAGGGCTTCTTCCCTGTGTGAATACTTTGATGTGAGTTAAGACTGGAACTCTGACTGAAGCTCTTTCCACACTCTGAGCAGCTATAGGGTTTCTCTCCTGTGTGAGTTCTTTGATGTAAGTTAAAGTGGGAACTCTGACTGAAGCTCTTTCCACAGTCTGAGCACTTATAGGGCTTCTCCCTGGTGTGACTTCTTTGATGACACTTAAGGATGGAACGCTGACTGAAGCTCTTTCCACAGTCTGAGCACTTATAGGGCTTCTCCCCGGTGTGACTTCTTTGATGACACTTAAGGGTGGAATTCTGACGGAAGCTCTTTCCACAGTCGGAGCACTTATAGGGCTTCTCCCCAGTGTGACTTTTTTGATGTTCCTTAAGGTTGGAACTCTGATTGAAGCTCTTTCCACAATCTAAGCATTTATAGGGCTTCTCCCCAGTGTGAATTCTTTGATGGTTCTTAAGCTGAGAACTCTGACTAAAGCTTTTTCCACAGTCTGAACATTTAAAGGGCTTCTCCCCGGTGTGAAGTCTTTGATGGTGTTTAAGGCTGGAGATCCAATTAAAGCTCTTTCCACACTCTAGGCATGTATATGGCTTCTCTCCTGTGTGGATTATTTGATGTTCTTTAAGGTGGGAGCTCCATCTGAAGCTCTTTCCACATTCTGAGCATTTATAAGGCTTCTCCCCTGTGCGTATTATGTAATGTTCTTCAAGGTAGGAGCTCAAACTGAAGCTCTTTCCACACTCTAGGCATGTATATGCCTTCTCCCCTGTGTGAATTCTTTGATGTGAGTTAAAGTGGGAACTCTGACGGAAGCTCTTTCCACACTCTGAGCAGCTATAGGGTTTCTCCCCTGTGTGAGTTCTTTGATGTAAGTGAAAGTGGGAACTCTGACGGAAGCTCTTTCCACAATCTGAGCACTTATAGGGCTTCTCCCCGGTGTGACTTCTTTGATGACACTTAAGGATGGAACTCTGATTGAAGCTCTTTCCACAATCTAAGCATTTATAGGGCTTCTCCCCAGTGTGAAGTCTTTGATGGTTCTTAAGGTGAGAACTCCAACTAAAGCTCTTTCCACACTCTAGGCATTTAAAGGATCCCTTCCCTGCATGAATTCTGTGAGGTGAGTTAAGGGCTGAGCTCTGACTCAAGCTCTTTTCAGAATCTGAGGATGTGTAAGGTTTCTCACCTGAATGGATTCTTTGATGTTGTTTAAGGTGGGAGCTGCGACTGAATCTCTTTCCGCATTCTGAGCATTTCTCCTCTGTGTGAGTTCTCTGATGCAAGTTAAGGCCTGAGCTGCCACTGAATTGCTTCTCACACTCCAAGCATTTATGTCTTTCCACATCGGTGTGAATTATTTTATGTTCAGTAAGGTTCATCCGCTGACTGAAGCTCTTTCCACACTGAAAGCATTTCAACGCTTTCTCTCCATTTTGAATCATTCTTTTGTTTCCTTGAAAACATTCTTCTGGTATTACAATTTCCAGGAAGTCAGCCCCTCCAAAGGAAATAGATTTTTTCTGCCACTGCTGTTCATCTTCAGTTTTCCTTCCCTGCTGTTTGCTGTTTTTACTGCTGTCCCTCCCATCAGCTGAAAGAATGAAAAGAGAAATTTCCTCAGTTCAGGGAACAAAACCAGTGCTTTGCTATTTTGATCAAGAGCTGAGTGGCAGATTCTTCCAAATATATTAAATAGCCTCGAATGATGAAGAGAACTGATAACCAGAGTGGCGTAAGGAGATTTCAAGGTGTTTATACTAATAGTAATTGACTGCCTATTAGGACATGATCCGTACAAGATGGCTCAGAGTAATAAAAAGATAAAACTACTATAAAATAAAAATTCATAATAAATACCAGGCAGTGGAACAATATTTGTCTGAAAACATAGGCCAGTTACCAATAACCCAGCAAAAGGCACCATCAGGGTTTACTGGCCCATTATGTGGTTCATCTGGCCAGAGCAGGCGGCAGAGTGGGAAGAGGAGGAACGTGTTCCACTTCCTGCTGCCCTCATGAGGACATGCTGCCTCCTCCCGCGCCTGCTCCCGAGAGCCTGCCAGCTGCTGTCCCGCTGTGGCATTTCCTGTAACGAGGGAGCGGCTGGCAGGGCTCTCTGGAGCACCCGCCCTCCCTCCTGGCGCATGCCCCCTCTTGCACAAAATCTTGCGAGTGTAGACCAAATTTTCACGAAGCCCAGCTGAAGGCCCATGAGGATTTGATTTCACCTGGGCCTCACGAGGCTTCAGGCTAGCTCCCCGCAGCTAGGAAGGCATTGGCGGGCAGGTGGTGTCAGGCTTCCCGAGTCAGGTGGAAAAGGTAGATTGGGCCGGGCCTGCATACCATGGTGAATGGTACTGAAAGCCAGTGATACATGCTAAAGAACCAACATGATTAAACTGTCCGGTTCCCAGTGTCAGTCCTCCACCAGCATGAACATTTGGGATTCAAATAGGCTGGCATTTGGGATCCAAACACTCAGTATCCTCCAAGGCCACCTGGAGTTGAGGGGACACCACCCTCTCCCATACCTTGCCCCCTGAAAGCACGCTAGGAATTGCATGATTAATATCAGAAATCATAGATTCCAGCATTTCTTTAACAATGACCGTAAATGGCCTTACCATCTAGGCCTGCAGTATGCTCCCTGCCATCTTGGTTCTACCCTCCGATCCAAGCCCTTTATGGCCTTCAGTTCCTCAGAATACCAAGGAGCTGTTGGGGCCCAGCCAAGCACTGCAGTGAACCCTCTGGCTTACAGTCAGAATCTGCTCACAAGTGATCCAGAAGGGGTCAGAACCAGGGGCATCGTTAGATACAGGCCCATATGGGCACGGGCCCCAGATATTTTTGAGCTGTCCCCGGGATCTTTTGAGCTGTCCTAAGTGCCATTTTTTTTTTTACATTTTCCCTTTGACTTGCATTGGAAAACAAAAACAACCATAACTTTTTCAGTTTGTATGTAAATACATGACATTTGGAGGCTTGGTAGCCCCCATGGAACTGTCTGAAATTTGGCAGGCTCAGAAATCTCTGTGTGTGTGGAATTACTTTGCACGTAGTCTTGAACCTATGTTTTCACTCTTAGATTTGACAGCCCTTGACCCATGTAGTGTGGAGGTACCAACGAAGAATTCAAGGTTGGACTACATCTCTGTATGTGTGGATTTACGTAGGTCTTTTTCTAGAATCCCTTTCTTGGATTGCTTGGGATGGTTTAGACCGGGAATCATTCGAGCCCTTTGCCCTGTATTCTGAATCGTACAGATTGCAGTACGGAAAACAAGCAGTATCAATTTCTGACACAGTCATAGTTATTAGCTTGTGACTGTTCATTAAATGAAATAATGAATATACAGCTAACTGCCATCAGCGGTATGATTTCTGGAGAGCTGCAACCATGACACTTTTGCCAGAGGCCAATGCCTCAGATGGAGTGCCGGCTAAAACTGCAGGAACTCCCCAGGAAAACCAGGGGATTTATCGGCTTCTAGGGGTAAATGTGATCTCCACTTTGGCAGAAGTAACCTGAAGGACCAACTTGAGCACGGAATGATCCTTCCATGACACTGGAGCCATCAAAGCTGCCTCCACCCACCGGTCATCTTTGCCTAGTCTTGAAGAGAATAATGAGACTCTGCCCTGCAACATGTCTTGGGGCAGATTTCACTCACGCAAGGTGGTCTCTGAATGGATACTGACATCCCCCAAGACCACCACCTTTGGGAATCCCAACGCCACAACAAGGACCACCTGTTTCGGCCAAAGTAAAGAGACTGTTGGGCAGAGGGGTGGACAAAACACCCACAGAATCCCTGAGCTGTCTGTGAGCTCCAAACAGTTCCAGAACAGACAGATTATGGGACAGTTTACAAGGAGTCTGAATAGCTGGCATGCATAAGGTCACAGGTCCCATCCCTGGCATCTCCAAATGAAAGTGCTAAAATAGCTGAGCTGGGAAGACCTCCACCTAGGAGGCCCACGCCCAGTTAATGTAGAAAATGTGGGGCAATATGAGGGTCAGCGGGGTCTCCTTCGCAGAGTGCAGGGCTGGTCCCCAGGAGATCTGAGCTGTGGTCCCCACTTGGCCACAAAGCTCACCTGGCCTGACTCACAGGATTGTTTTGAGGATAAACTTGAGAGAAGGAGGGAAATGGGGAGGCATAATGCATTAATGAATAAAACAAAAGCAAGTAAAATGAGGGTATGGCCTTTCAGGACTGATATTCGGTAGATGTTTTCCCCGCACTCCAGACGCAAACTAGCCTTTTCTCTGACGGATCTCTGAAGACAAAGAAACGTCTTTCCCAGAAGAAACATCTGCTAGAACACAGATCCTGGTAGGCCTGCGGACCAAAGGTCCAACCAGAGCTAAGCACCCACCTGCTGACCTCTCGCCTTCCTCAGAGGCCTGGAAAAATGGATCATCCGCTTCTTCCTGCCAGGAGAGGAGATCAGATCTGGGGACCAGAAGCCCTTTTGCAGAGGAGAGAAACAGGGAAGTTACTTCTGGCACTTCTGACAATCACACTGGGTTGGGGATTTCAAAGCCCCCAGCCTGAATGCTCCCCCACCACCCCATCCCCATCCAGGTCAGGCCTTGTAGTTCCTCCACACGGGGAGGCAGGAGGGCCGGGCAGTCACTGGATACTGCTTGGACCAAGAAGCGTCAGTCCGACAAGACAGTGCGCTCGCTGATGTTAAGCCCGGCTCCCGACGGTACTACGCAGGCAGTCACGGAGAAGGGGCCAGCGGTCTGCCTTGGCTACATCAGAGAGAGGGCGGGCAGCCCCCACCTGGAGGGAAGCACCGCCTAAGGACACCCTGCAAGGACACCCTGCCAGAGGCTCAAAGTGGGCATTGAGACGGACCCCGCAATCTGGCCAGCTCCAAGAGGGGGATGGGGGCGTGCTAGTGACGCGCCCAAGGTCTTGCGTTCACGGCCTGGCGGGCTCCTGCGGGAACCGAAGGGCCACAGAAGTCCTCCGCGGCACCCCACAAACGCACCGACACAGACCAAGAGGGCAGCTGCTCCACAGCGCACAGCAGGTCAGCTCTGTCGCAAAGCTCTCCGCCTCCCGAGAGCGAGCAGCTGTGGTGAGCCGAGGGGACTTTCCTGCGGGGTTCAGTGGGAGGTGTCGCAGGAGAGTCCATGGGAATGGAAGAGTCATCTAGAATTCCAAGCACTAGGGAAAAGGAGCGACTCGCTGAATGACCTGCAGGGTGAGGGCCATGCTTGGGTTTAGCTGAGAGGGCCCCAGTGAGACATTGACAGAAGAGGGAGGCTGGGAAGAGGGGGAAAGCAAAGGGCACAAGGAAGGAGAATGGAAGGAGGCGACACGCGGACTCAGGGGAATCAAGGGACAACGACTGTCCCTAGTCCTCACCAGGACAGCGAGGCTGGTGAGGGCTAGGGAGAGGGCTTTTTCTGTGGTGGCCCCCGCTTTGTGGAATTCCCTCCCTAGTGACCTCCGCCATGCCCCCTCTTTGACGAGCTTCCGCCGGGCTTTGAGCACCTGGCTCTTCGGGCGGGCATTTGGGATAGGGGCATTTGGGGGGGTTTAGATCAAGGTTGTTCTGCTGAGTATGTTGCATTTTGCACGATTTGTACTCTACGCTGCCTAGAGTGGCCAGCAAGGTGGGCGGCTAATAATCTAATAATTACATAAAATGAACAATCTGCGGCGCTGCAGCGGCAGGACGGATGCTTGCGTCTTGCCCACGGAGGACAGCCCCAGGCAGCCTGCAGTGGAGACGCCACCCGGCACTGCAGAGGCCACGCAGGAAGGCCCTCAGACCCACAGAGAGGGGAGGAATTCCAGCACCAGCAGAGAAGGACCAGCTGAGAGTGGCCTGAGCCCTCTTCCGGAGCGGGACGGAGGAAGCTGTGAACACAGCAGACATCTCAGCTCAGGAAGCGTGTTGCTTCCCCAGAGTGTGGGCCTCAAACGTGGTGGGGAGGCTGCCGAAAACCATCAGACCCACGGGCCCCTCTCCGCTCCTGCTGGATCCACGAGGGAACAAATGATGCGGCCAGAAGAAACGCTGAAAGGGTCTCCCCAGACTACGAGGCTCTGGGTAGGGCAGTGAAGGCTCCAGGGGCACAAGTGCAGTTTTCATCAGTCAGGGCACCGGTACGGAAAGGACACTGGAAGAGAAGAGCTGTCGGCACAGATGGTGTCCTTTGGCAAGCTTTGGCTTCAAGGGCCAGGGCCTACGATAGCAGCATGGAGGCCTCTCACAGATGACGGGGTGGACCTCGCGGGGAGCGGGAAGAGTATTTTAGGCAGGAGCCTGATCGAAAGGCCTTTGAACTACGCCGGGGTGGGGTGGCAGAAGTCCAGAGCTAACCGCCACGCCACGTATTACAAAGAAAAACACCGAGCACCGAGGAGGAGACGAGGCAGTGGAGGTGGGCCCCGCAGGGGGTCAGTCTAGATGGCCTCCAAGACCTTCCGATTCTAGGATTCCAGGATGTGTCGGCCGAGGGAAAGAGGGAGCCTTACCCAGGGAGGCCAGAGTCCTGTAGTTCTCCGCCATGACTTCCCTGTGCAGAGCCCTCTGGCCTGGGTCCAGCAGAGCCCCCTCCTCCGCCGAGAAGCGCACGGCCACCTCCTCAAAGGTCACCGGAGCCTGGAAGAGAAGAGTTTCCCTGGGCAATGATGCGGGAGAGGCAGGAAGGGGGGGCGGTTGGAGGCCCCCCTGCGGGATCCAGGGCCCGTGGGGGACATTCAAGGCCTTCCTGGCAGCCACCTGTGATGGGCGATCCTTTCCGGCCCAGGGAGACGTGCAGGGGGCCGAGGCACCCAGGCCTCCCGTACCTGTTCCAGCTGCCCAGAAGCTCTTTCCACTCTGACACCAAGAGGCGAAGGCTGAGAAGGAGCCCCCGGGGTCCTCTCGCCATCTCTGGGCGTCGCCCCCCCTCCTGAGAGGAAGACAAAGAAGGAGGCAAGGTACTCTATAGTTCATACACATTCGGAATTTTAGATGCTCGTGTGAAATCAGTCTGTCTCCACCCGGCTTTTGCTCATAATTCAGCGTATATGAAGACTTAATCTATTGAAACAAAGCTCCGTTTTTCACCTGCTTATTTATTATTTCATGTCTCTACGGCCCAACAGCAGACATTCTCTGGGCGGTTCACAAAAATCAGGCACGTTCCTTGCCCCAACACAGGCTCGAGGGGAACGTGAGAGCCGCCCATGCCTGCCCGGCGTAGGCGACAGAGGGAGCCCGTGCCGTGTTGAAGTATGCCCCACTGATCCTTACCCGGAGAGGTGGCATCTCCGTCCCCCTCGGGCAGGACCCCCCCGAACAGCGGCCTGTGTCCGGTGCCTGATGGAGCCTTCGCTGGTTCCGCAACATCCGTGGCCCCGTGGGCCGACGTCCCCTGCAGCTGGGAGAGGAGGAAGGCGCCCAGGGAGGGAGGTATTATGGCCTTGTTTCCCACTCCTTTGCACCCAGGCCCCCTTCCGCACTCATTCCGCCCCCCAAGCCCCGCAACTCTCTCACGGCCGGCTCTTTGGCAGGTGGGCACACAAGCATCCCTGGACTGCGGCAAGTAAATCAACGCTGGCCTTGGGAGAGGCCTAGCCAGGGCATCTCAAAGCCCCTCCGAACACCCACTCTGCTCTGCTGCGAGGACCGTACCCCTGGCTGGAGAAGGGTCCCCTCCTTCCCTGGACCCGCCCCCCCCCCCCCCGGAACAGCCAGACCCACACGTTCAGCACCACCGCCCAGTGGAGCGGAGGAGGGGGCCCGTTCCTCGGAGGCCCTGGGGGGCGTCTGGAGGCCCCTGCCCCCGGGGGCTCCCAGAGCGAGGGTCCCCCCACCTGCTGCTGCTCCTGCCGCCGCCGCTCCTCGGCCCGGCCCAGCAGGAAGCCCTCGGCCAGGGCCACCGCCTGGCAGCTGCTCTCCGGCCGGCACTCGCGCACCCAGCGCGCCGCCTCCGCGGGCAGGACGGCCAGGAGCTGCTCCAGCACCAGCAGGTCCACGATCTGCCGCTTGGGCCGCCGCTCCGGCTCCAGCCAGCGGCGGCACAGGCGGTGGAGGCGGCTGCAAGCCTCCCGCGGCCCCGCGGCCGCCCGCCGGCCGCCGCCGCCCCGGCCCTCCTGCGCGGCGCTTCCCTGGGGCGCGCCGCGGCGCCCCTCCTGGCGGCTGCCGGGGCGCCTTCCTGCCCCGGGGCCGGCGGAGCCCGGCGCCCCCGGCCGCATCTCAGGCTCCTGCGGGGCGCGGAGGGCCCGGCGGCGCGAGCTGCGCCCGAGCCGCCGCGGCCAGGCCCGACCTCCCTCCGCAGCAGCCGCGGCGCGCCCCCGCGCCCCGGCGGGGCCGCTTGCCCGGGCGGGAGGAGCGGGCCGGCCCGCCGCGCCGCCTCCCGGCGAAGCGCCCGCCCAGGAGCGCCGGTCACGCGGCTCCCGCCCGCAGCCGTCTCCCGGGACCGCCCGCGCAGCCTCGCCGGCGAGGCCGGACGCGCCCAGCCGCGGAGAGGAGGCCGCCGCTGCCGCCGCCGGCCGGGCACCCGGGGGCGCCTCCCCTCGGCGGACGCGCCGCGGGGCGCCTGGTGCCGCGGCCCCGCCGCTCGCGTCGCGCCCGTCGCCCGAGGGCGGCTCCGCCTCCGCCAGGGAGGGCCGGGCGCGTCCGCCTGCGGGAGCGCCGCGCGCGGCGAGGAGCGCCGCCCGGGCGGGAGGCCGAAGCGCGCCCGCTCCTCCGCGCGCACGGCCGAGTCGCCGGGGCAGCGACGAGCTCCCCGGCGCGGGCGTGCCGATGGCCGCCCTCGCCGGCAGCTTGTGTTCGCGGAGGACGGCAGCCGGTGCCGTCGAGCCTCCATGTGCAGAGGCAGCGCGCCTGGGGGGCGTTCTGCCTCGGCGTGCATGCGGCTGCGCCCGAAACTGGGGGGCTGGCGGCTGGGTCAGAGATCCGGGCAGGAAAACCCCCTTTCGACTGACCCGCTCAGACTGCGAACGCGGGGCGCAGCCGGGTATTTCTCCCCCGCTGCTTGTTGCTTGTGTCGTTTCTGCTCCACTTTTCCGCCAAGCAGTGGCGCTCCAACGAGGACAGTCCCGATTAAAACAAAATATTGATCACAACAGACCATAGAAACAAATACGTGAAAGCAATGGAAGCGCTGCAAAAATAGGCCGCGTCTGCAAAGATAAACAGCATCAATCCCGCGTTTGAAAGCAGCTAGCCAACAATGGCATTTAAGCCGCCATCTTCCGCACACTACCTGGGCCTACGTGCCAGGGACGCCCTGGGGCGTCCCCCGAATACACGCGTGGAGCGCAGCTTGGGGGCCTCTCTGCCCACCCCTTCATCTGCCCACTGGCCCCCCGCTGTTGCACGAAATGCTAGTGTCGCCCCCCCGGAGGCTAGTCCAATCTGCCCCAGAGGGGAGGGTCAACTGCAGGCCGGGTCCAGCTCGATGTTTTGTTTGCACACAGTCCGACAGAGGAGCTCGCGCTCGGCGGCAGAGTCGGCCTGGGCAAGCCCCGCGCTGCAGTTGTATCACCTCAGCGTGCATTCCTCAGCCAGCGTGCTACTTTTGCTTGGTTGCCAGCGGTTTGCCTGGCTACCTTATCTTGGGATTACCGCTCACTCATTCCAGGCACGCGCAGCTCTCACAATACTACGTGCTGCTTAAGGCACACGCAATGGCTTTTAGGTTGCATCGTTACTACAATTCCCCCCTCAAAAGGCTTCTCTCAAATTTATACTCTCTTTGGCCCAGCGGTGGACTGCGCACTTCAAGGCGCAAACTAGTATCGCTGTGGCGTTGACGGTTTTCTCTAAACAGCAAGTGAGGCCTGGGACGCCCTTGTTCTAGCTACTAGAATGTTGACAACAAAAACACAGTTTTTGGTGCAAGTCTGGAATTGGAACTTTTGGAACTCAGTTTTGTCCGGTTCATCAGGAACCCTTGAAACGAGAGCGCCCTCTTTCTGCAGAGCGAAGAGTCGGACACGACTGAACGACAACAACCTGTGGCTTTCTAATTAAGGCGGGCAACAAAGTAAAGTTTCTGACAGGTGATGGGTGTTCATAATAGAGAGCAAAATTAGCTGTATTCTGCTTAAACATAAGCTCACCATGCCTCTTAAACTAATGTTTTTAGTTGTTGTTTTTACTTGAGTGGGGAGTGTTGAGGCAACTAAACTTAAGAAGGAGAGGATAATGCGCATGAGTAAGCGTTAGGAGAAAGCTCTCTCATGAACAGATACTTGAGTCCCTCCAGGGGTCCATTATTCCAAGGCTGCCTTCAGGTGGGTCAGCTTCCGGTGTGACCCTCTCTGGTGCAGGTGATGCCTTTATTCAGTGTGATGAATCCACTTCTTCCCTTTAGCGACTTTTATAGCAGTGGGAGTGGTAAGCAGGATCTGAAACGGACCCTTCCGCTTCTCGGTAGGTGGTCCATCTTTCTAGGACTGGATCAGCACCCAATCACCGGGACTGAGATTATGCACTGGAGCGTCTAAAGGCCAGGATTGGTGCGGTGTCGCAAACCTGTGAAAACAAAACAGACTGCAAGGCAGTAACATAACCTTGAATCTTAAAACGTTTACTTCTAAATTCACATTGAAGCTGTCAGCCATAGGTAATATCCGAGGTGGGTGCTTATGGAACGTTTAAAGGGTGTCCATTTAATACTTCCCTTGGGGGTGCACACAGCCTCGTGTGGCGCAGAGTGATAGGTGGCTGTATAGCAACCAAAGCTCTCCCCACGACCTGAGTTCGATCCCAGCGGAAGCTGGGTCCCAGGTAGCCGGCTCAGGTCGACTCAGCCTTCCATCCTTCCGAGGTCGGTAAAATGAGGACCCAGGTTGCTGGAGGGAAAGGTAGTCACGACTGGGGAAGGCAATGGCAAACCACCCCGCTACAGTCTGCCACAAAAACGCTAGCGCAAGCGGCGTCCCTCTAGGGGTCAGTAATGACCCGGTGCTTGCACAGGAGGAACCTTGGGGGTGCACCATACTCGGGTCAAGGTGACTGGCAAGGCCTGTGGCCTTTCAACTAAATCTTTAAACAAATTCTAGTGAGCATTGTCTTTAAGGCGCAGTTCATCTTCTCAACTTGTGGATTGAGGTTTCCAAGGGGGGTGTAGCTTCTAGTTAGTTTGTTATGCCTGGGCCACTACTTGCGTCACTTGTCCAACAAAATGCGGCCCCTGATTTGATTCACCGCCTTTAGGTAACAAGAGCCTAGGGATTACTTTTTAACAGGATCTTGGCTACTGTCTGAGCGGTGCAGTCAATTGCTTTTATCATTACTAGCAGGTAGCGATAGCCATGAGTCTGGGGCAACTCTGAAAAGTCAATTTGAAATCTCTGAAAAGGACAGTAAGCGCATGGGCGACTTCTCATTTGAGCTGGGGGCTCAAACATCTTTGAATCATTTTTGAGGCACAAAGGGCAGTTAGCCACTGCTCTCAGGTCTTGGTCCAACCTGGAGGAGGTGCTATCTGCCTCGGGCGCACCCAAAATCGGGGTGTTAAAGGGGGATGATCCCTTTGTTAGCTAACCATAACTTTTGAACTTCTCAATGAGCGGCTTCAAGCCTGCACAGGTGGCTTTCTTCAGAGGATACTGCCTCGCGCACACAGGGCTCGCTCCCTTTTTAAAGAAGATTTTAACTGGTGTTATGCATTTGCTCGGGCAGGGGTTCTGTCTGCCCACACATTCATGGATCAGCATTCTCTAAAATCTCAGTCCCTTTGGCCTCTGACACAATCTCGATTGCTTGCAGGGCCATCTAATAATTTGAGCCCTGCTTTATTGGCAGCTGTACTACAGTCTGATTATCACGGAAGAAGATTTCAGCCTGCAGTTTTGTTAACAAGTCCAGACCCCAAGAGGGCAACCGGGCATGCAGGCGAAACTACAAAGGCATGTTCCAGTATGTTATTTCCAATCTTTGTGAGGAGGGGCTTACACACGGGCAATTTAGTCTTTTCCCCTTTAATTCCTTTTACAATTACATGCTTTCCACTTTCTCTCGCCTGCTGCTACTTTCTTCTGCCTTCTTTTATACCTTTTTCATATCATTAAAATCTAACACCATGACTGGAAAACATTTGTCTTGCATCATAGGGCATGGTGGAGCAGATCTAACAAATATCCCGCTCCACTGACTGCATGGTCAGGGCCCATCAAGGTCAAGGGAAGGGCATTCTCCTACATGCAAAGAGTTCCAAGCCACCATTTTTGCACCAGCAACTCCACACTGCATGAGTTTTGGCAGAGTGTCAGGTTTGCCTTTGAGCAAATGGAACGTCAGAACAGTTCAGATTTTGAGAAAGAGCTGGAACACATGGGGCAGGAACTTTCTCAGGCTTCAGAAACAAAGCTGGGCTTAGAGGTATCATGGGAGAGTGCGGGGGGGATCTTTCCCTCTCACCCCTTAAGAGAATTTGCTGCCCCCCTTTTTAAAGGGAAACTAACATTCATAGTTTTTGAACTTTTTGAAGGCTGTTTTCTTTGTAGTCTGTGAATCCCTAGCAATTTGCATCTGTATGCTTCATTGTTCAGTCTGTAGCAGCCATATCGGGGGTCAGACTAAGTAGCCTCATGCAGTCTCATGCTTCATGTTCTTGCTGAGCTCTTTCTCCCTTGAATATATTGTTGTAAGCTGACGAGACACAGGAATTCCTTATCTTGTCAAAGGTCATACAATTGTATATCTTGTTCTCTGCTGTTCTCTTCTGTTCTCTCCTTATCATGGCTACCCTATAACCCAGTTCTTGTATTATAAACAATAGTGCTAAGAGAAGAAATGTTGAGGATTGCAACCCCATGCAGGAGGGAGAGGAGGAGCCGTTTCATATGTGTCACAATGTCTATAAAACCAATGTGCTAATGTAAATCGGGGCTTCTGGCTCTTTGGAAACGATTCCAGCCTTAAGCCCGCGCGTTAAATAAAGAATCTCTTTTTCCTTCACTCCGTGGTCTCTCTGACTCTGGGTTCTGCAACATAAATGGTGCCGTGACTCGGATGTGGCAGGCTCTGAGCCAGACAGGTGGCAGTTGCCTGCTCTTGATCGCCGCACCGGGAAGACGAGCTCGGCGCATGCCTCCCTTTCTTGGCGCCACCGACCTTTTTGTCGAGTGAATGGGAGAAAGCCTGCACCGGGATCGCCCAAACGGCAGCGAGCGGCAAGAGAACCTTGAGAAGCGGAGGAAGGAACTTGAGCCCTGCCTGTATCGCAGCTGCAATTGAGTTGAAACCCACATTGGAAGCCTTCAGGAGAAAGGCAAGTATATGGGAAAAAGAGGGCCCCGCCTTTAGGGAGAAAGGCCACTGGGCAGAAAAAAAGAGGGCCCCGCCTTATGAAGAAGGTCAGTGTTGGTGGTATACGTATACAAAAGAACCTACTCCTTGCGGGTAGAAGGGGGGCCTGATCACACCCCCGAGTGGGCGCCAGTACCTAGCACGCCAGTACTCAGTAGGAAGCTGGGGAAGCCGTTTTCCGCTCTGGTAAAAAGTGGGAAAAGTGGGTGGCAGGGACAGATGGATGCAGTGGAGAGATTGATGATTGTGCGAGTGGCTACTGCGGTTTCTGACGCATACCGTTGACCGTCCGGGTGCCCAGGCCAGTAGCAAAGTGCGTGGTGTGAAAAATCCTCTTGTGTCGGCCAGTGAGACCCCTTACTCACTGACCAATTCCCATTCCCTAATTGTGTCTGTCTTCAATTTAGGAGGGAGGCTATGGGTGGTGGGGGAAGCAAACCTTGCACCCCCTTGAGATGTATGTCAAACAAAGAAGGAAAAAGGTTTTTTTTAAAAAGATTCAGAATAGAAAGAGAAAACAGCAAAAAGCTCAAGGTCGAGCTGAGAGGAAAAAAAACAAGATCTGAGGCTGTTAATTAGAAAAATGTTGCAGGACAGTCTGGCTTTTAACAAAGCGTGGGAGCGTGAGAGTGTAAGGCCGAAAAAGTAGCTGTTAGCCTAGCGCGCCGAGAGAGGGGGGGCAGGAAAATTGCCCACAACGTTCTGAGTTGTGCAACATCATCACCTCGCCTAATTGAGATGAAATCCCTAAAAAATGGAAACTGAAAATGAAGACCCAGAAGATGAAGGCAAAATAGAAAATAAAGGTGAAGAATCAGCCCCCAGAGCACAGGCTAGACCCCTCTTCGAGTGGAAAGTGTGCCATAAGACTGTCCCAAAGCAGAATGAAGCGGAAAGACCACGTTGAAGATCTCTGTCAAGGTAACCGTGTTTATCTTTGAACTGTGTTAAAATTGCATAGAGCCTGTAGCTACTGACCATCAGCTATATGATTTCTGAAGAGCGTAACCATTAAGCTTTTGCCGTGGGATTCCCTGCAATGAAGAAATCTCACTGATTTGAGTGTCCAGTGTTACACTGCCTAAGTGTGTGTGCTAAAGAGACCGAGAAACCAGACAGCATGTTCCTGGCCAAGCCAAAATCATGCTACTGCCATGCTCCTGAAAGCTGCAATAAACTGTGTAAGCTGAAAGACCCAACCTGATTGAGAAGAAGATATTGGAGCAACTGTCTTGAAAAACAATGAGATCTGTGTAGCTGGCTGGCTGACGCTGTCAGTGATGTTACAACTTTAAATTAAGACTGTTTTCCTGTTTGAGACCCCAGCGAAGAAAGCTGACCTGAGTTATTTGTTGCCTGTGCCAGAGCAAGAATTTGGCTGCCCTGTACCTCATCGTGTCCTGTTTTGAGCTTGGGATTTACAAATACAAACAAACTGAGAAGCTTGCCTTTGAAGTCCTGCAAATCACCCCACCGCCTCCCCGAAGATTAATGGCTGCCTGAAAAATGCAAGTATAAAGCGATGCCCATCACCCCCCAGCGTCCTGAGTTTCGGCACTCAGTGTTTCAGTGCTTTCGTGTACCAGGTTAGAAAAGAAAAAAAAAGAGTAAGTTCTTAAAATGTCTGTGAGAGAACCTGACAGAAGTAAAATAAAATTTACAGAGGAGTTGCCCAAGTTAAAGCGTCACGGCTAGAGAGCTGAGCTGTGCGGCTCTGTTTAGACAGAGGCCTTGCTAAAAAGTTAAAGGCCCTTGTCTGTCAGAAGGGGTGTAGGGCCACACTTTCCCTTTTTAAACTCATGCAAAAGTGGAGAGCCTTTGCTGGAAACATCGCATCTTCATTGCCCAGAGCCTTCTCTGTTTGCCTCCATCATCATCTGGGCTTTTTAGAGACACTCTGCACATGAACTAAAATTTTAAATTGTCACAAACTTGCCATGGACAGTGCTGTGAAGCTTTTGATAAACTTGAACTCTCATCGCTGTGGACCGTGTGTCTATGTTTGTAGTCAGCTCAGTGTACAGCAGGCTGAGTTTGATCTATAACTTTTAGATTTCCTTCTGCCAGAACTCATGCAGCATAGAGTTGCCGATGCAAAAATGGTGACCTAGAACTCTGCGTGTGTGGGTATGCCCGTCCCTTGATGTTAATGGGCCCTGAGCTTTCAGCCAGAAGAGCAGTATAATTGCTGGATCTGCTCCATCATGCCTTACCATGCAAAAAGTGTTTTCCATTCATTGTGTTAAATTGCAGAAAAAGTTTGTTGTATATATTTTATGATTTCTTAAATATCATAAAATATATGTGATATTTGCAGATTAGTGTTAGTTGCAACTCCAAATAATACTAAGTGTGGTTCCCAATGGATGACAAGGAGAGAAAAGACAAAAGCAAGTAGAAAAAAAGGAATAGAGAAAGTAGCAGACAGATAAAGGAGAAAAAAAGAAAAAAGAAAAAAGAAAAGGCAAGAGGCAAAGAAAAAACATTTGTAGAAAAGAAGCGTGGCCATAGTTGCCCCCAGGGTAAATTAAAAGCAGCTGATTGTGCCTGGAGCTTATTACCTGGGGTAAAGTAGCCACAATAATGTAATAGTTCTTTAAGATAAAGAAAATCTAACTAGAAGGAGAAGAAGAGCCTATCCCAAATGTGTGTCATTGGGACTAGTGTAAGGCAGAAAGGTTTAAGTAAGTGAGTTTAACTTGAAAAAGACAAATAAAGAAACAAGGCTGGTGCATAGATCAGAAAGTTTTATATAAAAAGTTTGAAACATGATCTGCAATACAGGCAGATCAGCAAAGAAAAAGAAAGCAAAAGAAAGAGAAAAAATTTGTCTTCCCATACTAATAAATAAAAAGTGTTATCAAGCACTTTGGGAAGCGAAGTTGTTTACAGGAAGCTGTGCCTGAGAACCAAGCACTTCTAGCCTATGCTGAAAATGCTTGCTAGTGTTGTGCTGCCTCATGGGTAACATGTATAGTATAAAAACCCATTTAGTGCAATAGCTCGTGGTTCAGAGAAGCTGTCTGATCCAAAAATTAAGTACGCCTGTGTGCTGTAAGTTACCCAATAAAGTCTCCTTGTAAATAAATCTCCCCCTCGCTGGAATCCCAAAACACAAGTGGGGCTAGAGCGCCTCACCCAGTATCAAACCCTGCTGTTAGAAGCCATGAAAGGCAGGTATAAAGAAGTCAATTAATATGACCAAAGTGTCTAAAGTGCTGCAAGGTGCCACCGAGGCCCCAGAGCGCACTTGGAGCGTCTTTCAGATGCCTATCGCCAGTACACCCCCCTCGACCCAGAGGCCCAAGAAGACGTAAACGAAAAAAGAAAAGAAGAAGACCCGGCAGAGGCAGAAGATTCTTAAAAAAAAGAACCAGTGTGCCCAGTGTGGACAAGATGGACATTAGTGGCATGAATGCTCAAATAAAATAAATCAAATACACAAAAGAGAAAACCAAAGGGGCCAGAATGGGCGAAGAGGGAGACAGCTTGAGAGGGGCCGTGACATTGACTTCATAATTGACACTGGAGCAGCATCAAAAGCAAGAAACAAGAAGTTCAAACACTGAGCAAAGTTCTTCAAGCCCAGCGTTGCTTTGTCTTAGAAAATAAGCCATTCCCATCACAGAAGTTCATCCTTTCCAACCAAGAGTTAAAGTATGAGTTAAAGAGGGAAAAATAACCCTTTGACTCCCAGATGGAAAGAACTCAGAACTGTCATACTTTCCACCCCCGCAGCTATGAAAGCAGCTAGAATTAAACCCTGGATACATTGGACACGAGTCAAGAGAGCGAGAGGGGGAAAGTAGACCATAAACAGAAATCCTGAAAATCCTTTAAAAATCATTCTGAAAAAGCAGTAAGAAGACTCAGGCTAGACCTTACTGTGGACACACCGGGAAACTGTCCCCCTGCGTACGGTCAGACCTGCAACTGGAGAATTGAAGAAGGGGACTAGACCCTACTGCAGCTTGCCAGGTGAATAGCTGCCCTGCGTACGGTCAGATCCCAAAGAAGATCAAACATGCGTGTTGTAGTGTTAGTAGTGTTGCATTGTGTTTCCTTAATAAGGTGCAAAAAGGGGGGTCTGCCCCTGGAAAAAGAAGTTTGTCCCAGTGATTTGCTGATAATTACTGGCTTCACCTGGCTAACATCACGAGAGTAAAACATTTTTGTTTGCCAAGAGGTATACCTGCAAACAGGCTTATTGGCTCTTGCCTAATACCTGTCTGTAGACATCCTGGGAAAATTCAAAAAGATACCATGTTAAGAGTTTATGGTGTAAGTTTAACTTATTCCCAAAATGCTAATTGGGGCGTGGTTGCAAAGATCCTACCCCCTACAGAGTTCACTCTACGCACCCCCATCATTGCTGAAACAAATGCTACGTGTGCACAAATGCTTAATTGTCAAAAAATTTTCCAGAAAATACAAAGCTATCCCTGGCCCCCTTCCACTGTAATAAAATTCAAAACATATCTTTTAATGATGCCCACATACTTTTGCCTCATGGATGGTTTTAGACATGTAATTCCCGCACTTGGTCATTCATTCCTGCCAACTTGTCTGATAACCACCCATGTTGCCTCAGCCGCCAATTGAACTGGTGCCAATTCTTCCCCTGTAGCCCGAGAAAATCCGTCAACGGCAGCCTCGAGCACTCCAACTAACTAAAAATTGTAATAGTCATGTGCAGTTATATTCTGACTCAGAAAAATTGGCCTTAACAATGTCACTAGTTGGGGTTCCAGGTTTAGCCTTGGCTAATGGTCTAAAGAACAACTGGTTAGCTTGCAGCTTAGCCAAAAGCATAAATGCCACCTCACAAGCATTGTCATTGTTAAATAAAGAGTTGCGTGATCTAAGAGGTGCAGTTCTAGAAAATAGAGCTGGTATAGATTACCTCTTCCTTCTTCATCATTTAAGTTGTGAGACACACCAAAAGCTCTGTTGTTTTAACTTAACTGATAATGGCAATGCTGTAGATGAACAGATCAACAAGCTGCACAATATAGTAGCTAACAAAACAATAAGACAAAACAATTAGCTCAATTAGTTAACCCCTTGGCTTCCAGATCTTAGCTAGCTTAAAAGCATTGTTCATCCTAATTCTACCAGTATTGTTCATAAAAGTTCTGTTATGTCTCTGCGTTCCTTGTCTTATGAGCTGTTTAACCAATCTGTTTTATGTCTCAGCTAGTAAAACTGCTGCCCTCTATGCTCTAATAGCCCAACAAGAGGCTAAGTAATATGTATGTCACAAAAAGCTTTGTATGGTTATCAAAAATGCTATAATTGTAATGAAATTATGCATTTAAGGGGGGAATGTAGCAGCCATATCGGGGGTCAGACTAAGTAGCCTCATGCAGTCTCATGCTTCATGTTCTTGCTGAGCTCTTTCTCCCTTGAATATATTGTTGTAAGCTGACGAGACACAGGAATTCCTTATCTTGTCAAAGGTCATACAATTGTATATCTTGTTCTCTGCTGTTCTCTTCTGTTCTCTCCTTATCATGGCTACCCTATAACCCAGTTCTTGTATTATAAACAATAGTGCTAAGAGAAGAAATGTTGAGGATTGCAACCCCATGCGGGAGGGAGAGGAGGAGCCGTTTCATATGTGTCACAATGTCTATAAAACCAATGTGCTAATGTAAATCGGGGCTTCTGGCTCTTTGGAAACGATTCCAGCCTTAAGCCCGCGCGTTAAATAAAGAATCTCTTTTTCCTTCACTCCGTGGTCTCTCTGACTCTGGGTTCTGCAACAAGTCATTCAGTCGTGTCCGACTCTTCGTGACCCCACGGACCATAGCACGCCAGGCCTTCCTGTCCTGCACTCTCTCCCGGAGCGTGCTCAAGTTCATATTCATTGCATCGGTGTTGCATTACATGCTTCATTAGGGTAAATGAAATCAAAGCCTTGGAAATCATAGAATCATAGAATAGTAGGGTTGGAAGGGGCTTACAAGGCCATCGAGTCCAACCCCCTGCTCAGTGCAGGAATCCAAGTCAAAGCATCCCTGACAGATGGCTGTCCAGCCTCGTCTTGAATGCCTCCAGCGTGGGAGAGCCCACTGCCTCCCTAGGTAATGGGTTCCATTGCCATATTGCTCTAACAGTCACGACGTTTCTCTTGACGTTCAGCCGGAATCTGGCTTCCTGTCACTTGAGCCCATGATTCCATGTCCTGCACTCTGGGATGATCGAGAAGAGATCCCGGCCTTCCTCTCTGTGACATCCTTTCAAGTCCTTGAAGAGTGCTATCATATCTCCCCTCAGTCTTCTCTCCTCAAGGCTAAACATGCCCAGTTCTTTCAGTCAAATGCAGCTTTTTATCTCAGTGTTGAAATCACAAATCAAACTGTACACTGAGCTGATCACAAACAAACACACAATCTACAACAACGGGAGTTTAAGGCTATGACAAGCCTCACAGTACTTTTTACGGCAAGTCTTTAACTGCCCAAAGTTCCAGTCAATGTGCAGAGTGCCTCTCAAAAGTCTGAACAATGATAGATCTACACAAAGGCAGCTTTGGGCCATAAAGACGGGATGTTATGAACAAAAGCGCTCTGTCTCTTCATCAGTTCGAATGGGAAGGTCTAACCTTACACCTCTTCTAGATTCCTCCACAGAGCAGTGCTGCTCAGCTTCCCGGTTGTGATGCTTTTCTTGTTTTTTTTTTACAAATCTCACTCTTTTGTCAGGTCCTCACAGACACCTTCCAGCCTCTCTGCTTGCCAAGGCTAAACCAGCCACGGCGAAGGGGGGTTAGGCAAGTCCCCCTTGGCTCTGCTCTGAGCAGGCTGACAGAGAGAAGCTCACGCAGACCCTGATATTTTAAGAACTTGCTCTGTCTTTGTTTCTTGATTCTGCCACAGTCTTTAAGACGTCAAACAAATCTCTTTCTTCAGAAGTTGCAACTTTTTCAACTGCTTTTGCTTCTTCTATCAGACTTGGATACGGTGGCAGACAAACTGTCTCTGGAGGGCCCCCTCCCTCCCCCGACAACCTCTCCTCCCAACCTAACAGACCGAATCAGACCGGGGGGAGCTCAGGGCACCTTGGGCAGGGTCTCCCAGTCTTCAAGCTCCTTCTGTGGGGCTTGAATCGGGGGGAACAGGGGCTTTGGGCTTCACCTCGGAGCATACCATCATGACTTTACAAAATTGAACTTTATATTCAACCTTTGCTCGCCTTCAGTGGATTTTGGTCGGCACTGATAACCTCACTTTCCCTGAGGCAAATCTATCTCACTACTTGATTCAAACAGCACCGGGGTCTCTTGCCCCTGCGGTCCTTTGCCAGTAACATATTTACACATTTACACTTCTGTAACTAAGGGGGATTCTTTCCTCACCAATTCAACCAACAATTAATATAGGCGAATTGATCCCATTGCCATTATTCACCACATTTTTATATACAGCATTTACAAGATTTACATCGAGGGATGTAAATCTTCCAAGCGGAAGAGGACAAGCAGGGCCAACAGGCCCACGTGCGCGGTCACTCCCCCCCCCCCCCGGCTCACCGCCAGGACAGTGGGGAGGCGCCGGCCAGGACCCATCTGCAGAGCTAGCACCGGGTTGAAGGCCCGGCGCGACCCCTCACGGCTCCAAGCCTGACAAGAACCCACTTCGGGACAAGGCAAAAAGCGCTGTTGCTGTGAACCCACCGCTATGCACTCACGGCTCCTCCACAGGACCAGGCGTCCTTTCCTAAGGACCAGGCGTCCTTTCCTTGCACGTGAAACGCGGTTTGATGGGGGAATCATATTCCCTGCGCACAAAACGAGCGAGGATGGTGTATTGCTCTTTTGTTCGCTTCTCCCATGCTTATGGACTACTTTTGCCGATCCTACGCACATCCTATTGCGTCTGATATCTGCACAGCCCGTGCAGGACTTTGATTCGTACTGCACTTTCGTTCCGTTTCCAGGCCATGTTGGTGCAGTTCACCCATATTAGGGTCAGCCACGTTTTCCGTTGCTTACAGAGACACGCAGTGGCCTTCACAGGGATCAAACCAGGACAAGGGTGGATGAATCGCTTTCTGCCATTACAGCCAGAAAAGGACATTGTAGAGCTGGACAAAGGGCAGAAAAGGGCCACTCAGGGAGCGATCCTATGGCCACTAGAGACAGCTGGGATCGTTTAGCTGGGAAAATGGGAGGGGAAGGGCAGACACGGTACAGGTGCACAAAATGTCGCATGGTGTGGAGAATGTGGGGAGGGGACACTTTTCTCCCCCTCTCAAAATACTGGAACCTATGATTCCATGAGAGGGGGTTGCAGACGTTTGACCTCTGTCCCCTGCCCCGGTTCCCCCTCCAAACCTGGTATGCCCGGCTGGTCATCCCCAGAGATCCCCTGGCCTGGGGGTGCCGTGGTGAAACACCAGGGCAGCTCAGAGGGGGGCTGTGCTCCTCCAGACTCAGCCGCGGGTGCGGGATCCGCTGGGCATGCATCGCCAAGGCCTGGCTGGATAAGGTGGCTCGGTCTCCCCCAGGATGCGGATGATACCATGATGCGCTTCTCCTTCTGTTGTCAAGTTTGTTTCCTTGATGCTGAGTTTGCGGAGCTGGAGCAGCTTTGAGAGGGAGAGATGTTGATGAACAAGGTCTTCAGGGACCTCGTGGCGGTGCCCCGATCCCTGGGCGCTGGCTCCTAAGCGATCATGGACAACGTGACGGCCACCAATTCGGATGGTTTTAAAAGGGGATTAGACAAATTCTCAGCAACATTACCAAAGATGCTCCAGTAATTCGCACACACATTGCTTCGGGAGCACCTGCCATAGAGCCCTCAGGGTTGCGCACCCGCCCTCTGGAGCGCTTGGCCAGAGGCTGTGGGACAGGCCCCCACCATCCCAACGTGGAGGCGTCTTCTTAGAACTCATTTCTTCACACAGGCTTTCCCTGAAGGGTGACCCAGGCAGCTACGGTTTGTGACACACAGTAAGGTTCTTTTATTCTTGCATTCATCAACCTTTTGATACCATCGCATGGAAAGTGGTATATACAATTTAGAAATAAACAAACAAACATTTGAATCTACTAAGTGACTTTCCCCACGGAAATGAGTGCATATTTTACATTACTGCTTGTGTCTAATAAACGCCTCACCATTTGAAGAAACTTGCGCCTGTGTGCGGATTACTGGGTTATGCCAAAGACACGCTGTTGACAAGGTCTACTGGTTCCTTAATGAGTGCCCGTCCCGGGGGCTTGCACAAATTTGTACATGTATCCAGAGGAACATCTTTGCTAACACTGCCGAGAATTTGTCTAATCCCCTTTTAAAACCATCCAAATCGGTGGCCGTCACATTGTGCATGATCGCTTAGGAGCCGGCGCCCAGGGATCGGGACACCACTACGAGGTCCATGAAGACCTTGTTCATCAACCTCTCTGCCTCTCAAAGCTGCTCCACCTCCGCAAACTCGGCTTCAAGGAAACAAACCTGGGTGCCATCTACACGACAACAGAAGGAGAAGCGCATCATGGTATCATCCGCATTCCACCAAAATTGGCTTCGGTCCGTCAGGGTCACACGCAGCAAGGAACTCAGAGGTTAGCGTACTTAAAACCCCACTTTTGACACGTCCCTCAGCACTTGAAATCAACATACCTCCAGGTCGGGTGGGCAGAGTAGAACCGAACCACATCAGCCCGGCAGGTGCTGCTCAGCCAAGGAGACAGGCCTGTTTCCTGCCCCTGCCCAGGCTCCCCCCTGCTACGACATCATTATGGAGAGCAACTAATCCACAATTCTGAAGGCTAGAAACAGCCCTGCGGCACTTTTATGAACAGCAAAAGGCCGGCTAGAGACTCGCTCCCCAGGACAACACCCCGCCAGGCAGGCTACTTTCCCGAATCACTCTCCCTGGAGACAGCGATGCCAATAGGGAAAATGAGGGAATGGGAATGGGAGGGGGCAGAGGGGCGGCCCCACCTCTTGACCACGTCACTGCCAGGTCACAGAGGCACGCCCAGGACCTTCCGCTAACGCCACTTTTGATGACAGAAGCTGGTGGTTGGCCGCATATTGGCCACGACGTCTTGTGCCACAAGTGACCTCAAAACGCTCCCAGTCCTCGGGAAATCCCCCACGAGGCCAGCCCTGTGTTCCCTGAGGGCCAGCAGCTCATTGCTCAGGTCACACACATGCTAGTTCTGTCAAGCAGTCTTTCTGGCAGCGGAGAGGATCCCCAACATTTTGCTTTCAGCCTGGAACAGCCATGGGCACCTCCTGATAACCTTCTCCCGGCGACTTTGTGATGTCAGACCTGATGCCCACCATGCCTTTGAAGACTTCATGGCAGGAGAACGAGACACCCGGGTTCTGAGCCCTCCGTGTTCTAGTTTCTCCAGTCCGCTCCACTTTTGGCCACGTTCCTGCGAGTGCCAGCACCCACACGCTGGGCCAGCTCCACTGAATTCCCTTGGCTCCCCAGAGCAAAGTTCCACGCCCTTTGGCATCCGCCTCCCATGGAAAGCGTAACAGCCCCATAATTCTCCAGCATGTCCACAAAGGATGCCAGCCGTTGAAAGGGGGCAGGGCGGGTGGGAGCATGTCCTCTGCTCAGAAATATTCTCTGTAAATATGCCATTGCTCCCTCTATTTCAGCAGAGGTTTTGAGCGCCTCTTGTCATCTTCAGACAGAGGTTTACAGCTGATCTTAGATGGGGTTGCCCTCCCCCTGAAAGACTGAGTGTGCAGTCTGGGAGCCCCCCCGGACTCTGGGCTAACTGGGGATGCCCAGGTGGCTGCGGTGTCAAGGAGTGTTTTTGACCACCTTGGACTGGTTCGCCTATCTGGGGAGGACAGACCTTGCCTCAATTATCCACACACTAGTCATGTCCAGGCTGGACTATTGTAATGTGCTATACGTGGGGCTGCCTTCGAAGATGGTTCAGAAACTGCAGCTTGTGCAGAATGCACTGGGCGATCCTGAGCCTGCTTCTGCCCCCGCCCACAGGTGCTTAAGGCGGGGCTGCCAGAGGCTGCTCGGGAAGGAGCACTTAGCGTCGCACTTGGAGTCACGTAGGACCTGAAGACCCACCCACCTGCTTCTCCAGAGACACCAGCAGCCACAATACCAGCAGCAAATAGCGGCAGCAGAGGGCAGCAGCTTTAAAGACAACGGGAAAGGGGCAAACGTGGACTTTATCTGCTCCTCCTTAGCTGCTGTTCTCTTTTATCTCTTATATTCTTTTATACTGTTGAATCATTTTATACTCTAACATTTTAATATGTGCCTGGGAGGACTATTGGGCAACTCAGGGGGTCGGGGAGGGGCCACCATAACTGTGGTCACGGGCAGGGGGAGGTATGGCGTTGGGGGATTAACAGGCCAGCTGAGGAGAAGAGGGGCTAGACACCTTACAGCTGTCCCCTCTTCCGGTTCTTCCCCCAACGTGATGGTTCCTGGCAGCCTTACCAGTCTGCCCTCGGGTCTGGTGGTGCTGCTGCTGAATGCCAGGTCGGCCCAAAATAAGACCTCCCTCATCCATGATTTGATTGTGGATGAGGGGGCTGACCTGGCATGTATTACTGAGACCTGGGTGGGGGAACTGGGAGAGGTCACCCTCTCCCAGCTGTGCCTCCTGGGTACTCGGTGCAGCACCAACACCGACTTGAGGGCCGGGGAGGGGGGGTTGCCGTGGTCTGTAGGAATTCAATCTCCCTCTCCAGGCTTCCTGCTCATTCGAGTGCAGATCTTGAGTGTTTGTACCTTGTGTTGGGTACCCGGGACAGATTAGGGATTCTGTTGGTGTACCGCCCACCCTGCTGCCCACCAGACTCCCTGCCTGAGCTGACGGAGGTGGTCTCGGACTTGGTGTTGAGGACCCCTAGGATGGTGGTCCTGGGGGATCTCAACTTCCATGCCGAGGCTGCTGTATCCGGGGCGGCTCAGGACTTCATGGCCGCCACGACAACCATGGGGCTGTCCCAACATGTCATTGCAACGCATATAAAAGGACACACGCTTGATCTGGTTTTCTCGACGGGGCAGGAGGATGGTGATCTGAAAGTGGAGGAATTAACATCTGTCCCTTTGTCATGGACAGATCACTTCCTGCGGAGGTTTAGACTCCTGGCGGCCTTCCCCCTCTGCAAGGGTGGGGGACCTATTAAAATGGTCCGCCCCTGGAGATTAATGGATTCCGATGGATTCCAGAGGGCTCTGGGGGATTTTCCTGCTGGTATGGCTGGTGCTCCTGTCGAAGCCCAGGTCGCTCTGTGGAATGCAGAGATGACTCGGGCGGTTGACACGATCGCGCCCAAGCGCCCTCTCCCTCTGAGCAGAGCCCGGCCAGCTCCTTGGTATACACCTGAGCTGAGGGCAATGAAGCAAGAGGGGAGACGGCTGGAACGCAGGTGGAGGAACACTCGTGCTGAGTCTGACCGAACACAGGTAAGAGCCCACTATCGAGCCTACTCTGTGGCGGTGAGGGTGGCAAAGAGACAGTTCTTTTCCACCAGCATTGCGTCTTCTCAGTGTCGCCCGGCGGAGCTTTTCCGAGTGGTTCGCGGCCTGTTACATTCTGGGCCAGGGAGAGAGACGGTGGAACCCTCGGTAGCACGCTGTGACGAGTTTGCGCGGCACTTTGAGGATAAAGTCGCTCAGATTCGTCATGAATTGGACACCACCATTAATGCAGTTCCATTGGTAGAGGCGTTCAGAGCACCGTCTGGTCCAGTTTTATTGGATGAGTTTCAGTTACTGAGGCCTGAGGATGCGGACAAGGTGCTTGGCCAAGTCCGATCGACCACTTGTGTGCTTGACCCTTGCCCTTCATGGCTTATTAAATCAAACAAGGAGGGGTTGTCTGGCTGGGTCCAGGAGGTTGTAAATTCCTCCTTGAGAGAGGGAGTGGTGCCGGCCGCTTTAAAAGAGGCAGTAATTAGACCACTCCTGAAAAAGCCTAACCTGGACCCAGAGGATGTTAACAATAATAGGCCAGTGGCCAACATCCCCTTCCTGGGCAAGGTGCTTGAGCGGGTGGTTGTAGGACAGCTCCAGGCACTGTTGAAGGAAACGGATTCTCTAGATCCATTTCAATCAGGCTTCAGGCCTGGTTTTGGAACGGAAACTGCCTTGGTTGCACTGTGGGATGACCTCTGCCGGGAGAGGGACAGGGGGAGTGCGACCCTGTTGATTCTCCTGGACCTCTCAGCGGCTTTCGATACCATCGACCATGGTATCCTTCTGGATACGTTGTCTGGGTTAGGAGTTGGAGGCACTGCACTACAGTGGTTCCGCTCCTACTTGGATGGCCGATTCCAGAAGGTGGTGCTGGGGGATTATTGCTCTGTGCCATGGCAATTGTGCCATGGGGTTCCACAGGGCTCTGTTTTATCCCCCATGCTGTTTAACATCTACATGAAACCGCTGGGGGAGGTTATCCGGAGGTGTGGGCTGAGGTGCCATCAATATGCGGATGACACCCAGCTCTACCTCTCTTTCTCATCAAAACCAGGTGAGGCAGTGGCTGTTCTGAACCAGTGCCTGGGCACGGTAATGGACTGGATGAGGGCTAATAAACTGAAACTCAATCCAGACAAGACGGAGGTACTGTTAGTGGGTGGTTCGTCTGCCTGGCTAGGTGATATTCAAGCTGTTCTGGAGGGGGTTGCACTCCCGCTAAAGGGTCACGTTCGTAGTTTGGGGGTGTTCTTGGATCCAGAACTGTCACTTGAGGCACAGGTGAACTCAGTGGCACGGAGCACTTTTTATCAGCTTAGGCTGGTATGCCAACTACGCCCTTATCTAGACAGAGAGAGCCTAGCAACAGTTCTCCATGCTCTGATCACTTCTCGTCTGGATTACTGCAATGCGTTATACGTGGGGCTGCCTTTGAAAACGGTCCGGAAACTTCAGCTGGTCCAAAATAGGGCAGCAAGATTGTTAACAGGGACTGGCCTGCGAGCTCATATTACGCCAGTACTTTTCCAGCTGCACTGGCTGCCAGTCCATTTCCGGGCCCAATTCAAAGTGCTGGTTTTGACCTTTAAAGCCTTAAACGGTTTGGGACCAAGTTACCTGAAGGACCGCCTACACCCATATCAGCCTGCCCGCACTTCAAGATCAGAAAGAGAGGCCCTTCTCATTTGCCCACCCATGAGAGCAGTCAGGTGGGAGACCATATGTGAGAGGGCCTTCTCTGCAGTGGCCCTGCACCTTTGAAGCAGGTTGTCATTGGAGGTCCACCATGCTCTGTCATTGCAGGCTTTTAAGAAGGCCTGAAACAGAGGCGTTGCTAGGGTTTTAAAAGATCTGGGGCACAGGCCCATAACACAAATTCGCGTGTATATATATATACAGTACACACACACACACACACACACACATATATATATATATACAAGTCTAAGCACACATCTAATATCTGTGTGTGTGGTGCATGCATGCAGTGTGCTTGCATGTGTATAGATTACATACATACATACGAAGTGTGCACTGACCCCCCACCCCACTTCAACTCAGACCCTGATTCAGTATTTTGACAAATTAGAGGAAAAAAAACTTTAACTTTTTTCTCTTGGTCAGAACTGGATGATAATTTCAGGCATAGTAGCCCATAACACAAATTTGCGCATACACACACACAGAGATAGTTACTTGAAGGACCGCCTACACCCATATCAGCCTGCCCGCACTTCAAGATCAGAAAGAGAGGCCCTTCTCATTTGCCCACCCATGAGAGCAGTCAGGTGGGTGACCACACGTGAGAGGGCCTTCTCTGCAGTGGCCCCGCACTTTTGGAACAGGTTGTCATTGGAGGTCCGCCGTGCTCTGTCATTGCAGGCTTTTGCACATACATACATAACATACATAAGAAGCAGGCACTGACCACCCCCCCACCCCACTTCTTATGTATATATGTTATGAAATGCTCTGGCCAATTTGTAGTTGGACCACTTCAGCTCAGCACCAAACCTGAGTCAAGGTTTGGAAAAATCAGTCTTTATGCTTCCTGTTGACTACCATGGGAAATAAGGAGAAAAAAAACCTGTAACTTTTTTCTGTGGGTCAGGCATAGTAGCCCCCTAGAAGGGGATTCAGGAAAAATAGCTGCAGGGTTTATATTTTGATTTTCTTTTAAAGGGAACTGCCAATAATTTTTTTATTACTTGAAAGAATTGGATACACGTTTCAGGATGCATTGCCCCATCAGAGGAGATCATGTCTCCAAATTTCAGAATGATAGCCCCAAGGGTTTTTGTGCAAGGGTGGCCTTGACATTTGAGGGCTCCAAAAGAGGACATACTTCTGTCCTTATTTTCCTTGTGGACCATTGTTCTGAAAATTACAGACAGCCTAGAGTTGTCCCTAAGTAAGAAGCCAGCAAAGTTTCAGAAGGATAAGTGCAGCAGTTCATGTGGAAGGGGAGTTCTCCAGTTTGGGGAGGGAGTGATTTGCTTTCCTTTCACCCCTTCCCCAGTAGTTTTTTGGGTAAATTGTATGAAAATGCATAGGCCATTAGAGGTGTCTCCTAGGCAAGAAACCTGCAAACTTTCTGAAGGATATACATACATGAAAATTTAGAATGACTATAAGTTATTTACATTTCAGCAATGTTAGCAGCAGGAGAACATGGGCAGGAAGGTGCTATTGCACTCATGTCCTGCTTGTCGGTTTCCCATGGGCATCTGATTGGCCACTGTGTGAACAGAATGCTGCACTAGATGGACCTTGGTCTCATGCAGCACGGCTCTTCTTATGTTCTTAAATAGAGAGTACCTCTGAGCATATGCAGAATGCTTTTCTTTCACCACTAAGCACTTGCATTCTCCCCTTGCCAATTCTATTCCCCTCCATGCAACCATCTCTCCTCATCCTACCATCCTCCAGCTACTCTTCATAAAAACAGATGTCTTGTTTTGTGCAACTCCTCTCTGCCTCCTTCTTGTTATGCACAAGCTCTCACTGTATCTCCCTCCCCATGACTTCATTTGTGCCAAGACTTCACCAGGATTCAGCCAATGAGTCTGTTTTCAAAACTAGGGCTGTGTTACGGAGAAACTCTGAGCATGCACTAAGTGCCTTTACTTAACCACTGAAGCTAGAGTTCGTGCAAAAAAACCCCACACACACCCCAAACCCACAAATGACAAAACATGCATAGGACTAGGCTGAAAGGGTAATGAATTCATTAGACAGAACTGGGTAGGCACTGTATTAAGCCCGCAGTACCATGCCCACAACTCGGGACTTATGTCTGAGTAAACAAGCAGAACATCAAGGTGCAGCCCTCCCTGCAACAGTAACTTGTGCTGGAATCCTACGCACACTTTCCTCAGGGTAAGCCTCATTGCACATAATGGGGCTTCTCAGTAGGCATACATAGGATTGCATAAATTAGCAGTACTTTCCTCCCCCTCCACTTAAAAAACAAACCCCAAACCCCTATTTTTATTAAAGCTTTCTGTTCGGAGGAGCGTAGCAAGCTGCCTTGTGCTGAGTCGGACCCTGGGTCCATCTAGCCCAGCACTGTTGTCACTGACTGGCCGTGGCGGCTCTCCAGGGCTTCAGGCCGGATTCTTTCCCCGCCCTACCTGGGGGTGCTGGGGATTGAGCCTGGGACCCTTTGCATGCCGAGCAGGGGCTCTGCCACGGAGCTGCAGCCCCTCCTGTTGCTGGATGGTGGCAGCGGACAAACCAAACAGCCCCAAATTTGTTTCTCTGCAGCCACGTGGAGCCACTCTTCTCAAAGGCTTGGGTGAGAAGGAGAAAACCCGGCCTCCTGTCTGTTTGTGTAAAGTCAAATACAGACCAGAACTGTTCCTGCCCACCGAAGAGAATTCTCTTGAAGAATTCCCCAAGATATGCTCTGTGTGGAATACAGGAGAGAGAGAGAGAAAGAAAGAAAGAAAGAAAGAACGAACGAACGAACAGGGGAGGGGAGGGGAGAAGAAAAGGTGACTGGAAACGTGCGCGGGGCGGGGGCAGAGCGAATTCCCTCAGCCAAGTGGCTCCTTTCAGAGAGGCGGCACAAAGTTAGAGCTCTTGGCTTCGGCAGATTTTCTTGGAAAAAGCAAATGTCACCCGTGGCTGGCGCAAAAGCCACTGGACCGAGCCGTCCGAACTTTGGCAGGCTCGGTCATCTGCAGGGGCTCCCGGGTCCCGATTCCATGCCCTCTCGTGATATGACTGCTACTCTTGCCGTTACTGCGCTTAACACTGTAACACGAAAAACCTTTTGGGCAGCCCCCCCCCCCCGCCCCGCCCCGGCTCCTCGTGCTTAACGACGGCGCTGCTCTTCTTCGTCCGGCGCCCACGCGGCCCAGCAGCGAAGCTCCCGGGCAGGTCGCGCCAACGCTCGCTGAACGCGCTGCGCTGCGACCCGGCGGCGTCACCGCCCCGCCTCTCACGGCCGGCGCCAAACGCCCCGCGCCCCGCACCTCTCGACGCGGCGGCCCCCGCCTGCCTCGCGCCCGCCTCGCTTCACCGCGCGCGCGGCCCGCGAGCCCCGGCCCGGCCCTTCCCGGACGCGGCCCCCTCCCGCTGGCATGTCGCTCCCGCCGATTCCAGCCCTCGGCGCCGGCAGTGGGGCGCGGCCCCTGAGCGATGCCGGCGGCTTGGGGTTGCGGCCCCCGCGGCGGGCAGCAGCCCCGCGCCCCGCACGGCAGCCAGAAACAGAAGTGGGACCGACGCGGGGCGCGACTGCGCTGCGGGGCCGGCGATTCGCGTAAAGGGGGCGCGGCGGGAGCGAAGGCAGGGCGGCGCTGCGGCGCGCAAACGGCCCGGCCGCCTCCCTCCGCAGGAGGCAGCTGGGCAGCGGCCCTTCGCGGCGGAGGCCGGTTCGCGCTGGGCGCCGGCGGCACGGAGCGAGGGGAGCCCGGCGGAGCTGCGCAGCCGCCTCCCGCCCCGCCCCGCCCCGCCGCCCGCTCCTGCGCGTGTTCCCGCGGGAGTCAGCCGCGCCGCGTGTTTTTTTTAAATACTTTTTATTCTGTTTTTATCTTTCCAAATGAAATAAACATTTCCAACAACCAACAACCTAATCAATAACGACAATTTCCCAACAATGCAGTATTCTCAGGAGGACACAGCAATAAAAGAAACAGAAAAGGGAAACACGGAAAAAAATATAAAAAGTTATTTAAAAGAATTAAATTTAAACTGCATTACACAGAAACTTCAAATCCCATTCCAAAATTATACCTATAACGTTGGCAGTATTCAACATAGTACAAATAATGAACCTTACATTTCAATATCATATTATCAGTCTTGTAGCACAGAAGCAGGGCCTACAATTCACTGCCAGTAACCATACATCGCCCTTCAGCTAACACATAATAGTGAAGCTTAACAATTTAACCCGCCAAAAATCTTACTAACCAGTAATGATAGTAATAATAATTGAACAACAAATCACTAATAAATGTTATAATATTATATAATAAAGCTTAAAATCAACCTCACAACAATCACCAATATATTTTATACTAGCTACATAAATGTGTGCACATTTCTATACACCCTCAGGCAGTAAATTTAAGTACAGTATATCATATCCATAATAAAGAGAACGGATTTAAAGAAAAGAGAGAAAAAATGAGAGAAGAAGGGGGGAAAAACACAACTCTGGCCTAGCCTGAATCTTCCAGACTAAACATAGCCAGTTAGCAAACATGTTTGTAGCTTCCAGTTCATGAGGCTGGAACAGAAATCTCACATGATTTTTCCATTTAGCCATGCCCCTGCCATTTCATGATTTAGGAATTTCTTCACCTGGCCTTCAGAAAAAATGCAAAATGTAGCAGGATTTTTTAAGTGATATTGCAAGTTCATTTGTTTTGCCATATTTTTCACCTCGGTAAACTGCGTTCTTTTATCAGCAACTTCTTTGGTGTAATCCAGAAATAGCATAACTTTATCATGTTTCCAAAAAAGGTTTCCAGCCTCTCTTGCCAAAAGCAAGATATAATTTTTTGTGGAGATTCTTGCAAATTGGACTATAATCATATTTGTTGTTGTTGTTCAGTCATTCAGTCGTGTCCGACTCTTCGTGACCCCATGGACCAGAGCACGCCAGGCCTTCCTGTCCTGTGCTCTCTCCTGGAGCGTGCTCAAGTCCATATTCATTGCATCCGTGATGCGATCTAGCCATCTCATCCTCTGCCGTCCCCTTCTCCTTTTGCCCTCAGTCTTTCCCAGCATCAGGGTCTTTTCCAGGGAGTTTTCTCTTCACATTAGGTGGCCAAAGTATTTCAGCTTCAGCTTCAGTATCTGTCCTTCCAGTGAGCACTCAGGGTTGATTTCCTTTAGGATGGACTGATTGGACCTCCTTGCAGTCCAGGGGACTCAGAAGAGTCTTCTCCAGCACCACAGTTTGAAAGCATCAATTCTTCGGCGCTCAGCCTTCCTTATAGTCCAGCTCTCACAGCCATACGTTACTACTGGGAAAACCATAGCTTTGATTAGACAGACCTTTGTTGGCAAGGTGATGTCTCTGCTTCTGACTATGCTGTCTAGGTTTGCCATAGCTTTCCTCCCAAGGAGCAAGCGTCTTTTAATTTCATGGCTACAGTCACCGTCTGCGGTGATCTTGGAGCCCAAGAAAATAAAATCTGTCACTGCTTCCATTTCTTCCCCTTCCATATGCCAGGAAGTGATGGGGCCAGATGCCACGATCTTCATTTTTTGAATGTTGAGTTTCAAACCAGCTTTTGCACTCTCCTCTTTCACCCTCAACAAGAGGCTCTTTAGATAACCAGTCCCTTTGGCATTTGACACACAGAATGCCTGCTCAATATCAGATGAATAATCAGATGGCACAGGGAGTATCTCATGCAAAAACTTATCTACAAAAGTAGACACATTTATATCAGTAGGTAAATCTTTAATACCAATGGAACGTACATTTGCCCTGCACACAAAAGCCTCCAGTTGAAAAATTCTGACAGAGATTGTTGAAAAAAGCTTGTGACGTAGTCTCATTCCCTGCTACCCGATCTCGTTAACCTTCGCCTCCATTTTTTGCCAATAACTGTTGATTAAATCCACAGCCCCTTGCAGGGTGGTGATGGAATTTTGGATGGTATGCAGCCTCTTAGCCTGTTCCGCAAATTGCAAGGACAAAGCTGTTATCAGAGCAACTAACTCCTCTGTGTTTTTGCTTCTTGGAGCCTTTGCCAAGGAAGGTATTGGGGGGGGGGGTAGGCAGAGATATTTTTCGCCTTGTAGTCATCCTTCTCATCAAACAAATCTTGCAGGTCCTCAAAAATTATTGATATTTCCTAATCCATTCCTCAAACGTTGTTGGTGTTTCTTAATCCATAAACTACAATGGAGCACGTCAGCCCTAATTTCTCCTAATTAATTAATTAATTCCAAATTAATTAGGAGGTTCAAACAGCTTTGAGCGATGATTAAGCTCTGGCAGACAAGCCCCCCTGCTATCACGCCGAGAGTTCTTCTTCCAAAACTTCATGCAGAGCTGCTCCTGCCTCCCCTTTTCATTCCAGGGGAGAGATAAAAAGGTTTTTCAACCTTTTAAAAAGCTGTTTGAGATTGCATCCCGAGACTCCGCAGAATGCTGCAAGGGCGACATTGGCTCCAACCAGAAGTCAGCCCCACTGTGTTCAATGGCCAAACTGGGCTTCTTCCCAGGCAAGTGTGCGTTGGACTGCTGCCTCAGCTGCCGCCCCAAGATCCCTGTAAGTTTAATTTGAAATAAAGACCCATCAGATTGCGCTGTTACTTCTTGAACCTTCAATTCTACAGCAAGTGGAATTACCAGACGCAACCTGCTCGCTTAGCCGCTCTTCTTGGCACAAGGCATGTACCCAGGCAACCAAAACCTGGCGGAGGGGAGGGAAACGGGACAAAATCCATTGTAGGGAGGGGAGAAAGGGGTGTGTGTGGGGGTTCAATCCAGCCGGGCGCATGGACGTTTCTGCGGGGGGGGGAGATATAATGCAGGAGCTGAGGGAAGGCTAATGGGTCCTGTCGGGCGCCAAGGGTGTGTGCCAGGGGGCGGTTTCAAAGAGAAGGGCTCTGCCATGGGGGCGGAGCGGAGACGGTGACACTTCCATAGAGTATATCTTGAAAACCCCAAATGTTTGGGTTTGAGCGGGTGAGTGAGTCCGTGGAAAAGATCTCAAGGCCCCTGCCTCCCCCCACCCCGACGTCCAATGACCTAGGGAGGTGGTGGGCTCTCCCACGCTGGAGGGGTTCAAGACGAGGCTGGACAGCCATCTGTCAGGGATGCTCTGACCTGGATTCCTGCATTGAGCAGGGGGTCGGACTCGATGGACTAGTGGGCCCTTTCCAACCCCACTATTCTATGATTCTAAGCGCTCCAAAAGGAGCTCTCCAAACTGGCAGAATGGGCATCGAAATGGCCAAAGTGGTTCAATCTAAGCAAGTGTAAAGAGGTGGACGTTGGGGCAAAAAATCCCAACTTCAAGTCTAGCCTGATGGGATCTGAGCTAGTGGTGACCGACCAGGAAAGAGATCTTGGGGTTGTGGTGGGCAGCGGAGTGAAGATGTCAGCCCAGTGTGCGGCTGCTGTAACGAAGGCAAACTCCATGTGAGGCATAATTAGAAAAGGGATTGAGAATAAGGTGGCCAACATCACACTGCCCCTATGCAAAACTATGGTGCCACCACACTTGGAATACTGTGTCCAGTTCTGCTCTCCACACCTAAAAAAAGATATTGTAGGCTGGAAAAAGGGCAGGCAAGGGCCACTAAATGATCAAGGGGTGGAGCATCTCCCCTATGAGAGGAGGTTACAGCACCTGCGACTGCTTAGCCTGGAAAAAGGGAGGGGAAGGGGAGACATGACAGAGGTCTACAAAATCATGCATGGTGTGGAGAATGTGGATAGGGAGACATTTTTCTCCCTCTCAAAATACTAGAACCCAATGGAGTCATCCCATGAAGCTGATCGGTGGGAGATCAAGAGATAAAAGGACGGACTTCTTCACACGGCACGTAGTTAAACTACGGAGTTCGCTACCACAGGAGGTAGTGATGGCCACCTGTTTCGACAGCTCTAAAAGGGGGTTGGACAAATTCCTGGAGGAGAAGGCTATCAGTGGCTACTAGTCCGGATGGCTCTGTGCTTCCTCCAGGACCACAGGCAGTGAGCCTATCTGCACCAGTTGCTGGGCTGTTGCACTCATGCCCTGCTTGTGAGTTCCCAGTTGACAGCTGGTTGGCCACTGTGTGAACAGAATGCTGGCCTAGGTGGACCCTTGGTCTGATCCAGCAGGGCTCTTGTTATCGTCGTAACATCAGAGAAAACGACAACCTCACAGACAAAGAAACCCAACAGCAGATAAAAACAAGCCACAGTCCTTAAAAGCTGTAAATCGCGTCATCAAAGGCTGGGCGTTGTCAAAGCCATTCCTCACATTATGGAAGAGGAACTTAATATAATCTTGATATATTGAAGACTTATAACGAAAACTTATGGATTCCACTTCCATCAACTAAAGCGCAAAAAGATGGATAGATGTTAAACGTACTACTCCCTGTCAATGATTAGATTCAAATTTACTGTCTTTCTTTTTATCTATATACTTCCTTTCTTCTTTTTCCTGATGTTTTTGTTTTTGAAAACTAGTAAAAGCTTAAGGAAAAAAGACAGGGAGTCGTGTTGGGATTGCATAATTCTCCCCTTCTCTCATTTAGATTTCTCATGGCAGCGCAAGCCAGGGTTCGCCCTCCATCAGGATTTGAACCCAGAACTTGAGTCCCTTCCCAGGATTAAGGGGGAGTCTCCTTAGCGTCAGCTGCAGGTAACATTAGTCCTAAACAGGGGTTCAGGCTGAGGGGCCAGGGGTCCTTCCCGAGAAGGGGGGGAATCCTTGCACCCCCTCGCAGTCTCGTCAGCCTGGTTAAGCCCCCTTGACTAGTAGAGGCTGGGTCTGAGATACTATTTCATCGGGTCAACATTCCAAAATAGACCCCAGCAAAGATGAGTGGTCTACTGTCAGATGTTGGCGTTTTTGTGCCTTTCGAGGTCTCTTTTTTGCACCGGATGCTCCAGGGATCGGTGCAAAAGTCTTCTTGGAGACAGCTTTAAATTCCCGTTATTTTGTCGGAAGCTCATGAGGCATTGTAACCGAGCTTATTTCAGGCAGAGCGCTGGATGAACCTGCCACAAGGTTTTTGTTTATTCATAAGAGCAGCACAGATGGCATAAAATCAGATGGGATACTAAGGGCATCTTCACGTGGAGCTTTTATCCTGCTATTGAGGAAGTCTGCTACATGACCTTTATTCCATTGTTTAAAAGACAGAAGATAATGAGCTATCACATTACCACGCTTGAGTTCCGCTTGAGTTCCCTCATGGAAAGAGGAAAAGCCACAATAAGAGGAGCTTGACCACAGCGCCATCTAGCGGCTGGGGCGATGGGGGAAGGGGGGAGGAAGCACGCGTAAAGGGAGTCTGTCATGATCCTGCACTTAAGACTGAAGCAGAAAGCCCCGTTCGAAAGGCAGGATTTGAGGCTGGCGCAGAGATGCTCTGAGAGAACCAAAGACAAGAAGGCCTGCTGAAAGATTGGTTCCGTTGGCCTAGTTTCACCCAGAGTGAATTTTCGGAAGTGTTTGTTTGGATTACAGAGTCAAGCCCCCTTCTGACATATGCTAAATAAAGGCAGCCCTCCCCCCCCGCCCCCACTTATGCCCATCACAGGCACAGACTCAGGATCCCACTTGCTCAGAGCAGGATCAAGCAGAGAGGCTGAGGACAAGCCAAGTCCACTGAGCAGGATTCAAGAAGAACCAGGGAGGGCAAGCCAAGGCAGAGGCAGAGCAGCAGGGGGAGCGATCCGTAAGCAGGAGCAGCAGACCAGCCTCCCAAGAGCCCCTTCCTCTTCGACGGGCTGCTGGGAGGCGGGAGCCAAGGAGCACAGCTGCCTGGAGCTGCAGGTGATTCCGCCAACCCTGCACACCAAGGCCAGGGAAGGATGTGCAGCAAACCCTGACCTGTTCCACATCTACGCGCAGGAGGGGCTTCTCCCCTGTGTGAATTCTCTGATGACATTTCAGGCTTCGGCTATGACTGAAGCTCTTTCCACACTCTTAGCATTTATACAGCGACTCCTGTGTGAATCCTTTGATGTGAGTTAAGGCGAGAACTCCGAGCGAATCTCTTCCCACAGTCTGAGCATTTAAAGGGCTTCTCCCCTGTGTGAATGCTTTGATGAAGCTTAAGACCGGAACTCTGACGGAAGCTCTTTCCACACTCTGAGCATTTGTAGGGCTTCTCCCCTGTGTGAATTGTTTGATGTGAGTTAAGGTCGGACTTCCAACAGAATCTCTTACCACACTCTGAGCATTTATAGAGCTTCTCCCCTGTGTGAATTCTTTGATGTGAGTTAAGACTGGAACTCCAACAGAAGCTCTTTCCACACTCTGAGCAGCTATAGGGTTTCTCTCCTGTGTGAGTTCTTTGATGTAAGTTAAAGTGGGAACTCTGACTGAAGCTCTTTCCACAGTCTGAGCACTTATAGGGCTTCTCCCTGGTGTGACTTCTTTGATGACACTTAAGGTTGGAACTCTGATTGAAGCTCTTTCCACAGTCTGAGCATTTATAGGGCTTCTCCCCAGTGTGACATCTTTGATGACACTTAAGGTACGAACTCTGCTTGAAACTCTTTCCACAATCTAAGCATTTATAGGGCTTCTCCCCGGTGTGAATTCTTTGATGGGTCTTAAGGTAGGAGCTCGAACTGAAGCTCTTTCCACACTCTAGGCATTTAAAGGATCCCTTCCCTGCATGAATTCTGTGAGGTGAGTTAAGGGCTGAGCTCTGACTCAAGCACTTTTCAGAACCTGAGGATGTGTAAGGCTTCTCGCCCGAGTGGATTCTTTGATGTTCTTTAAGGTGGGAGCTGCGATTGAATCTCTTTCCGCATTCTGAGCATTTCTCCTCTGTGTGAGTTCTCTGATGCAAGTTAAGGCCTGAGCTGCCACTGAACTGCTTTTCACGCTCCAAGCATTTGTGTCTTTCCACATCAGTGTGAATTATTTGATGTTCAGTAGGGTTCATCCGCTGACTGAAGCTCTTTCCACACTGAGAACATTTCAACGCTTTATCTCCATTCTGAATCATTCTTTTGTTTCCTTCAAAACATTCTTCTGGTATTACAATTTCCTGGAAGTCAGCCCCTCCAAAGGAAATAGATTTTTTCCGCCACTGCTGTTCATCTTCAGTTTTCCTTCTCTGCTGTTTGCCATTTTTATTGCTGTCCCTCCCATCACCTGAAAGAATGAAAAGAGAAATTTCCTCAATACAGGGAAAAAACTCAGTGTTTTGGTGTTTTGGTCAGGAGGGAGTGGCAAATTCTTCCAAATATATTAAATAGCCTCTAATGATGAAGAATCTAATTAAGAAGATTTCAAGGTGTTTATACTAATAGTGATTGACTGCCTATTAGGACATGATCCGCACAAGATGGCCCAGAGTAATAAAAACATAAAACTACCATAAAATAAAAATTCATAATAAAAACCAGGCAGTGGAACAAAATTTGTCTGAAAACATAGGCCAGTTACCAATAACCCAGCAAAGGGCACCATCAGGGTGTGCTGGCCCCGTTACGTGGTCTCATCTGGCCAGAGCAGGCGGCAGAGTGGGAAGAGGAGCCCATTGTTCCACCTCCCGCCCCCCCTACGAGGACACTGTGCCTCCTCCCGCGTGTGCCCCTGAGAGCCCCACCAGCTGCTCTCCCGCAGTGGCATTTCCCAGTATAAGAGAGCGGCTGGCGGGGCTCTCTGGAGCACCCACCCTCCCTCCTGGTGCATGCCCCCTCTCGCACAAAATCTTGCAAGGGTAGACCGAATTCTCACGAAGCCCAGCTGAAGGCCCATGAGGATTTGATTTCATCTGGGTCTCGCAAGGCTTCGGACTACCTCCCCGCAGCTAGGAAGGCATTGGCGGGCAGGCGGTGTCAGGCTTCCTGCGTCAGGTAGAAAAGGTAGATTGGGCTGGGCCTGCATACCATGGATGAATACATGCCAAAGAACCAACATGATTAAACTGTCCAGTTCCCAGTGTCAGTCCTCCACCAGCATGAGTCTGTTTCCCGCCTCCCAGCTGAGCAGAGCAGAGCAGAGCAAGCTGCTCCAGCTGGTCCAGGGACTACAGAAGCAGGCAAGCTCCCAGAGAGCGAGCGAACAGGGGGAGCAAACAGGGGGAGCAAACAGGAGTTGGCCAGGGGAGTTCTGCAGGGGAGGTCAAGGGGGAGGCCCCTAACATTTTTTTTAATTATTTTTATTTTTTATTTTAACTAACTTTTTTCCATTTATTTATCTTGTAACACACACTTCCACACCAGTGGGACTCTGCTTTTAACCTCTACTGAGCAGAGGAGCAGGCACAGGCTAGTCTAGAACAATCACAAAGCTAGACACAAAAAGGGAAAAGAGGCTATGGAAGGACAGGACTCTCCAGTGGTGGTGACCTGCCAGGTGTGTGCAATGTTCGCTTTCTTGCCTGAGAACAACATGGCCCACACCTGCAACAAGTGCAAGTTGATCACGCTGCTGGAGGAAAAAGTAAGCGGACTGGAGCGGCGACTGTCGACCCTCCGGGGAATAAGAGAACACAAAGAGTTCTTGGACAGAATGGGGGAACTACAGCAGCAAAGGGCAGACCAGAAGCTTGAAGAGCAACAGCAAGATGAGGCAGTGGGAAATGCTGAGGTGAAGAAAAGTGGAGTAGAGGTGACTCCTTGGAAAAGGGTGACAGTTAGGAGAAGAAGAACTAGATGCCACTCTGCACCAGTGGAAGCAGTGGAGCTGTGGAATCGATTCCAGGTACTTGAGGATGAGACTGGAGGACAGCCTGCAGAGGAAGAATCACAGGGGAACCTGCATGAGAGTGAGCAAGAGGCTAAAGGTCAGTCAAACAGAGGCGATGAAACCCAGGCCTACAAGAAGAAGAAGAGTGGTAGTAGTGGGAGACTCCTTGCTGCGTGGGATCGAGACCCAAGTATGTTGCGAAGACCCGTGGACTCGCCAGGTATGTTGTCTCCCGGGAGGACAGATTAGAGACGTAACTGAAAGGTTGCCTGCACTCATAAAGCCTACTGACAGGTATCCCTTTCTTCTCATCCATGTGGGAACAAATGATACCGCCAGGCGGAGCTACGAAGAGATCACGTCAGACTTTGAAGCTTTGGGAAGGAAACTCAAGAACTTTGGGGCCCAGATAGTTTTCTCATCCATCCTTCTAGTAGTTAGAAGAGGGATAGAAAGGGAATGAAAAATACTCCGGGTGAATGACTGGCTACGAAGGTGGTGCCGATGAGAGAGATTTGGATTCTGGGACCACGGGCTGTACTTCCTGGAAGATGGGCTGTTGGCTAGGGATGGGTTGCACCTCACTAAGGCTGGGAAGAATGTGTTTGGCCACAGCATGAAGAACGTCATTAGGAGGCCTTTAAACTGAGGAAGGGAGATGTAATGTTGGGGGTAACAATGGACATAGGCGCATGCACTGCAATGGAGAGAACAGCTCTGATAGCGCCCAATAATAGTCTTCAGACACATGTAGGAAGAAAACCAGACTATGAAGCACATGGTTTTCGATGTCTATATACTAATGCCCAGAGTATGGGAAACAAACAGAACGAATTTGAACTCTTAATACAAGAGGGAAATTATGACCTGATAGGTATAACTGAGACTTGGTGGGATGACTCTCATGACTGGCATACAGCAATTGAAGGATATAACTTGTTCAAAAAGAACAGGAGGAACAGAAAGGGAGGCGGGGTTGCACTGTATGTGAAAAATGCATATCTCTGCACAGAAATACAGGAGGAGGAGCTTGGTAGCCCCATCGAGAGCAGCTGGGTTGAAATAGATGGAGCAAAGAATAAAAGGAACCTGGTGGTCGGAGTCTACTACCGGCCACCCAATCAAGGAGAAGACAAGGATGAAACTTTTGCAAAGCAAATAGCCAATGTTTTAAGGAAGCATGATGTAGTAGTAATGGGGGACTTCAATTTCCCCGATATTTGTTGGGAGACAAATTCTGCAAAACGTGGCCCCTCCAGGAAATTCCTGACTTGTGTGGCGGATAACTTCCTCCTACAGAAAGTAGAGGAAGGAACTAGAGGATCGGCTATCCTTGACTTGATCCTAACCAACAGAGATGACTTAGTGGAGAAAGTCGCAGTTACAGGAACTCTGGGGGAAAGCGACCATGCTGTACTTGAGTTCTTGGTTCTAAGGGAAGCAAAAGCCGAGTGTAGTCAAGCGACTCTAATGAGAAAAGGAGTCCAAGATGGGTGGGAGCTTTTAAAAAAGGAAATTCTCAAGGCACAATCACAAAAAAATCCAACAAGAAGAAAAGGTGGAAGACAACAGAAGAAGCCAATGTGGCTTCACAAAAAGCTTTGGGGGATACGTGGCTCAGCCACACTACAAGCGAGAAGGATCTTGGAATTGTTGTCGATCACAAGCTGAATATGAGCCAACAATGTGATGTGGCTGCAAAAAAGGCCAATGCTCTTTTGGGCTGCATTCATAGAAGAATCGCTTCCAAATCCCGGGAAGTACTAGTTCCCCTCTACTCTGCACTGGTTAGGCCTCATGTGGAGTACTGTGTCCAGTTCTGGGCACCACACTTTAAGAAGGATGCAGACAAACTGGAGAGGGTTCAGAGGAGGGCAACAAAGATGATCATGGGACTGGAAACAAAGCCCCATGAAGGGAGACTGAAAGAACTGGGCATGTTTAGCCTTGAGAAGAGGCGACTGAGGGGAGATAGGATAGCGCTCTTCAAGCACTTGAAAGGTTGTCACAGAGAGGAAGGCCAGGATCTCTTCTCGATCATCCCAGAGTGCAGGACACAGAATAATGGGCTCAAGTGACAGGAAGCCGGATTCCGGCTGAACATCAGTGAAAACTTCCTGACTGTAAGAGCAATACGACAATGGAACCAATGACCTGGGGAGGTGGTGGGCTCTCCCACACTGGAGGCCTTCAAGACGAGGCTCGACAGCCACCTGTCAGGGATGCTCTGACTTGGATTCCTGCATTGAGCAGGGGGTTGGACTCGATGGCCTTGTAGGCCCCTTCCAACCCTACTATTCTATGATTCTATTCTATGATTCTATGAACATTTGGGATTCAAATAGGCTGGCATTTGGGATCCAAACACTCAGTATCCTCAAAGGCCACCTGGAGTTGAGGGGACACCACCCTCTCCCATACCTTGCCCCCAGAAGGCAGGCTAGGAATTGTGTGATTAATCTCAGAAATCATAGACTCCAGGATTTCTTTAACAATGACCGTAAATGGCCTTACCATCTGGGCTCGGTCCTGCCTGCAGTGTGCTCCCTCCGATCCAAGCCCTTTATTGCCTTCAGTTCCTCAGAATACCAAGGAGCTGTTCGGGCCCAGCCAAGCACTGCAGTGGGCCCTCTGGCTTACAGTCAGAATCTGTTCACAAGTGATCCAGAAGGGGTCAGAACCAGGGGCGTCGTTAGGTGCAGCCCCACCTGGGCAAGGGCATGGATCTTTTGAGCTGTGCCCCAGATCTGACACAGTCATAGTTATTGGCTTTTGACTGTTCATTAAATGAAATAATGTATCTGTGAAATAATGCTTCTGTAGTCCCGGGACCAGCTGGAGCCGCTTGCTCTGCTCTGCTCAGCTCATTAAATGAAATAATGTAGCTATGGACCGATTCCAGGTACTTGCGGATGAGACTGGAGAACAGCCTGCGGAGGAAGAATCACAGGGGAACCTGCATGAGAATGAGCAAGAGGCTGAACAGAAAGGGAGGTGGGGTTGCACTGTATGTGAAAAATACATATCTCTGCACAGAAATACAGGAGGAGGAGCTTGGTAGCCCCATCGAGAGCATCTGGGTCAAAATAAATGGAGCAAAGCATAAAAGGTACCTGGTGGTTGGAGTCTACTACCGGCCACCCAACCAAGGAGAAGATGAGGATGAAACTTTTGAAAAGCAAACAGCCAATGTTTTAAGGAAGCATGATGTAGTAGTCATGGGGGACTTCAATTTCCCCGATATTTGTTGGGAGACAAATTCTGCAAAACATGGCCCCTCCAGGAAATTCCTGACTTGTGTGGCGGATAACTTTCTCCTACAGAAAGTAGAGGAAGGAACTAGAGAATCGGCTATCCTTGACTTGATCCTAACCAACAGAGATGACTTAGTGGAGAAAGTCGCAGTTACAGGAACTCTGGGGGAAAGCGGCCATGTTGTACTTGAGTTCTTGGTTCTAAGGGAAGCAAAAGCCGAGTGTAGTCAAACGTGTACCCTGGATTTTAGGAAAGCTGATTTTAATAAACTCAGAACAATGATCAGGAAGGTCCCATGGCAAGCGACGCTAACGAGAAAAGGAGTCCAAGATGGGTGGGAGCTTTTAAAAAAGGAAATTCTCAAGGCACAATGACAAACAATTCCATCAAGAAGAAAAGGTGGAAGACAACAGAAGAAGCCAATGTGGCTTCACAACAAGCTTAGGGATGACCTGAAAACAAAAAAGGACACATATAGGAAGTGGAAAGAAGGCCAAGTAACAAAAGAAGAGTACAGGCAGATAGCACAGAATTGCAGGGATGGCGTCAGGAAGGCTAAAGCTGAGAATGAGCTGAGGTTAGCAAGGGATGCTAAAAACAACAAAAAGTCTTTCTTCAGCTCCGTGCAGAGTAAAAGGCAGAGGAAAGAAATGGTTGTTCAGCTGTTAAATAAGGATGGCAAAACGATAACAGATGACAAAGAAAAGGCAGAGGTGCTCAATTCCTACTTTGGCTCAGTCTTCACCCAAAAGAGGGTCTATGACCACCCTGGCAAAGGCCAAGTACAGGCTGAAGGGGCAGGATTACAGCTTGAGATCAATAGGCATATGGTCAAGGAACACCTCATTCCTTTGAATGAGTTCAAATCTCCAGGGCCAGATGAACTGCATCCTAGAGGAATAAAAGAACTGGCAGAAAACCTCTCAGAACTGCTGTCTATTCTCTTTGAGAAATCATGGAGGGCGGGGGAAGTGCCAGATGACTGGAGTAGGGCTAATGTTGTCCCTATCTTCAAAAAGGGTAAAAAGGAGGAACCTGGGAACTACAGACCAGTCAGTCTGACATCAATCCCTGGGAAAATTCTGGAGCAGATGATCAAGGAATCCATCTGGAAGCACCTTGACAACAATGCCGTGATTACTCGAAGCCAACATGGATTTGTCAAAAACAAGTCCTGCCAGACAAATCTGATCTCATTTTTTGATCAAGTCACCTCCCTTGTAGACCGTGGGAATGCTGTAGACATCATATACCTCGACTTCAGCAAAGCTTTCGACAAAGTGCCCCATGATATCCTGATGAGCAAACTTGCTCGAAGTGGGCTAGATGAAACAACGATCCGGTGGATCCACAGTTGGCTACAGAATCGGACTCAAAGAGTGCTTATCAATGGGACCTTCTCAAGCTGGGGAGAGGTAACGAGTGGGGTACCGCAGGGCTCAGTCCTGGGCCCAGTGCTCTTCAATATTTTTATTAATGACTTGGAGGAGGAGGTGCAGGGAATGCTGATCAAATTTGCAGATGACACAAAATTGGGAGGGATAGTGAATACTTTGGAAGACAGAAACAAAATTCAAAGTGATCTGGATAGACTGGAGCGCTGGGCAGAAAACATCAGAATGACATTTCATAGGGACAAATGACAAGTTCTGCACCTAGGAAAAAGAAACCAAATGCACAGTTACAAGATAGGGGATACGTGGCTCAACCACACTACAAGCGAGAAGGATCTTGGAATTGTTGTCGATCACAAGCTGAATATGAGCCAACAATGTGATGTGGCTGCAAAAAAGGCCAATCCTCTTTTGGGCTGCATTCATAGAAGCATCGCTTCCAAATCCCGGGAAGTACTAGTTCCCCTCTACTCAGCACTGCTTAGGCCTCATCTGGAGTACTGTGTCCTGTTCTGGGCGCCACACTTTAAGAAGGATGCAGACAAACTGGAGAGGGTTCAGAGGAGGGCAACAAAGCTGATCAGGGGACTGGAAACAAAGCCCTATGAAGAGAGACTGAAAGAACTGGGCATGTTTAGCCTGGAGAAGAGAAGACTGAGGGGAGATATGATAGCACTCTTCAAGTACTTGAAAGGTTGTCACAGAGAAGAAGGCCAGGATCTCTTCTTGATCATCCCAGAGTGCAGGACATGGAATAATGGGCTCAAGTTACAGGAAGCCAGATTCTGGCTGAACATCAGGAAAAACTTCCTGACTGTAAGAGCAATACGACAATGGAACCCATGACCTGGGGAGGTGGTGGGCTCTCCCACACTGGAGGCCTTCAAGACGAGGCTGGACAGCCATTTGTCAGGGATGCTCTGACTTGGATTCCTGCCTTGAGCAGGGGGTTGGACTCGATGGCCTTGTAGGCCCCTTCCAACCCTACTATTCTATGATTCTATGATCTATAGATAACTGCCATCAGCGGTATGATTTCTGGAGAGCTGCAACCATGACACTTTTGCTTTTGACAGACGCCAAGGCCTCAGATGGAGTGCCAGCTAAAACTGCAGGAACTCCCCAGGAAAACCAGGGGATTTATCGGCTTCTAGGGGTAAATGTGATCTCCACTTTGGCAGAAGTAACCTGAAGGACCAACTTGAGCACGGAATGATCCTTCCATGACACTGGAGCCATCAAAGCTGCCTCCACCCACCGGTCATCTTTGCCTAGTCTTGAAGAGAATAATGAGACTCTGCCCTGCAACATGTCTTGGGGCAGATTTCACTCACGCAAGGTGGTCTCTGAATGGATACTGACATCCCCCAAGACCACCACCTTTGGGAATCCCAACGCCACAACAAGGACCACCTGTTTCGGCCAAAGTAAAGAGACTGTTGGGCAGAGGGGTGGACAAAACACCCACAGAATCCCTGAGCTGTCTGTGAGCTCCAAACAGTTCCAGAACAGACAGATTATGGGACAGTTTACAAGGAGTCTGAATAGCTGGCATGCATAAGGTCACAGGTCCCATCCCTGGCATCTCCAAATGAAAGTGCTAAAATAGCTGAGCTGGGAAGACCTCCACCTAGGAGGCCCACGCCCAGTTAATGTAGAAAATGTGGGGCAATATGAGGGTCAGCGGGGTCTCCTTCGCAGAGTGCAGGGCTGGTCCCCAGGAGATCTGAGCTGTGGTCCCCACTTGGCCACAGAGCTCACCTGGCCTGACTCACAGGATTGTTTTGAGGATAAACTTGAGAGAAGGAGGGAAATGGGGAGGCATAATGCATTAATGAATAAAACAAAAGCAAGTAAAATGAAGGTATGGCCTTTCAGGACTGATATTCGGTAGATGTTTTCCCCGCACTCCAGACGCAAACTAGCCTTTTCTCTGACGGATCTCTGAAGACAAAGAAACGTCTTTCCCAGAAGAAACATCTGCTAGAACACAGATCCTGGTAGGCCTGCGGACCAAAGGTCCAACCAGAGCTAAGCACCCACCTGCTGACCTCTCGCCTTCCTCAGAGGCCTGGAAAAATGGATCATCCGCTTCTTCCTGCCAGGAGAGGAGATCAGATCTGGGGACCAGAAGCCCTTTTGCAGAGGAGAGAAACAGGGAAGTTACTTCTGGCACTTCTGACAATCACACTGGGTTGGGGATTTCAAAGCCCCCAGCCTGAATGCTCCCCCACCACCCCATCCCCATCCAGGTCAGGCCTTGTAGTTCCTCCACACGGGGAGGCAGGAGGGCCGGGCAGTCACTGGATACTGCTTGGACCAAGAAGCGTCAGTCCGACAAGACAGTGCGCTCGCTGATGTTAAGCCCGGCTCCCGACGGTACTACGCAGGCAGTCACGGAGAAGGGGCCAGCGGTCTGCCTTGGCTACGTCAGAGAGAGGGCGGGCAGCCCCCACCTGGAGGGAAGCACCGCCTAAGGACACCCTGCAAGGACACCCTGCCAGAGGCTCAAAGTGGGCATTGAGACGGACCCCGCAATCTGGCCAGCTCCAAGAGGGGGATGGGGGCGTGCTAGTGACGCGCCCAAGGTCTTGCGTTCACGGCCTGGCGGGCTCCTGCGGGAACCGAAGGGCCACAGACGTCCTCCGCGGCACCCCACAAACGCACCGACACAGACCAAGAGGGCAGCTGCTCCACAGCGCACAGCAGGTCAGCTCTGTCGCAAAGCTCTCCGCCTCCCGAGAGCGAGCAGCTGTGGTGAGCCGAGGGGACTTTCCTGCGGGGTTCAGTGGGAGGTGTCGCAGGAGAGTCCATGGGAATGGAAGAGTCATCTAGAATTCCAAGCACTAGGGAAAAGGAGCAACTCGCTGAATGACCTGCAGGGTGAGGGCCATGCTTGGGTTTAGCTGAGAGGGCCCCAGTGAGACATCGAGGGAAGAGGGAGGCTGGGAAGAGGGGGAAAGCAAAGGGCACAAGGAAGGAGAATGGAAGGAGGCGACACGCGGACTCAGGGGAATCAAGGGACAATGACTGTCCCTAGTCCTCACCAGGACAGCGAGGCTGGTGAGGGCTAGGGAGAGGGCTTTTTCTGTGGTGGCCCCCGCTTTGTGGAATTCCCTCCCTAGTGACCTCCGCCATGCCCCCTCTTTGACGAGCTTCCGCCGGGCTTTGAGCACCTGGCTCTTCGGGCGGGCATTTGGGATAGGGGCATTTGGGGGGGTTTAGATCAAGGTTGTTCTGCTGAGTATGTTGCATTTTGCGCGATTTGTACTCTACGCTGCCTAGAGTGGCCAGCAAGGTGGGTGGCTAATAATCTAATAATTACATAAAATGAACAATCTGCGGCGCTGCAGCGGCAGGACGGATGCTTGCGTCTTGCCCACGGAGGACGGCCCCAGGCAGCCTGCAGCGGAGACGCCACCCGGCACTGCAGAGGCCACGCAGGAAGGCCCTCAGACCCACAGAGAGGGGAGGAATTCCAGCGCCAGCAGAGAAGGACCAGCTGAGAGTGGCCTGAGCCCTCTTCCGGAGCGGGACGGAGGAAGCTGTGAACACAGCAGACGTCTCAGCTCAGGAAGCGTGTTGCTTCCCCAGAGTGTGGGCCTCAAACGTGGTGGGGAGGCTGCCGAAAACCATCAGACCCACGGGCCCCTCTCCGCTCCTGCTGGATCCATGAGGGAACAAATGATGCGGCCAGAAGAAACGCTGAAAGGGTCTCCCCAGACTACGAGGCTCTGGGTAGGGCAGTGAAGGCTCCAGGGGCACAAGTGCAGTTTTCATCAGTCAGGGCACCGGTACGGAAAGGACACTGGAAGAGAAGAGCTGTCGGCACAGATGGTGTCCTTTGGAAAGCTTTGGCTTCAAGGGCCAGGGCCTACGATAGCAGCATGGAGGCCTCTCACAGATGACGGGGTGGACCTCGCGGGGAGCGGGAAGAGTATTGTAGGCAGGAGCCTGATCGAAAGGCCTTTGAACTACGCCGGGGTGGGGTGGCAGAAGTCCAGAGCTAACCGCCACGCCACGTATTACAAAGAAAAACACCGAGCACCGAGGAGGAGACGAGGCAGTGGAGGTGGGCCCCGCAGGGGGTCAGTCTAGATGGCCTCCAAGACCTTCCGATTCTAGGATTCCAGGATGTGTCGGCCGAGGGAAAGAGGGAGCCTTACCCAGGGAGGCCAGAGTCCTGTAGTTCTCCGCCATGACTTCCCTGTGCAGAGCCCTCTGGCCTGGGTCCAGCAGAGCCCCCTCCTCCGCAGAGAAGCGCACGGCCACCTCCTCAAAGGTCACCGGAGCCTGGAAGAGAAGAGTTTCCCTGGGCAATGATGCGGGAGAGGCAGGAAGGGGGCCGGTTGGAGGCCCCCCTGCGGGATCCAGGGCCCGTGGGGGACATTCAAGGCCTTCCTGGCAGCCACCTGTGATGGGCGATCCTTTCCGGCCCAGGGAGACGTGCAGGGGGCCGAGGCACCCAGGCCTCCCGTACCTGTTCCAGCTGCCCAGAAGCTCTTTCCACTCTGACACCAAGAGGCGAAGGCCGAGAAGGAGCCCCCGGGGTCCTCTCGCCATCTCTGGGCGTCGCCCCCCCTCCTGAGAGGAAGACAAAGAAGGAGGCAAGGTACTCTATAGTTCATACACATTCGGAATTTTAGATGCTCGTGTGAAATCAGTCTGTCTCCACCCGGCTTTTGCTCATAATTCAGCGTATATGAAGACTTAATCCATTGAAACAAAGCTCCGTTTTTCACCTGCTTATTTATTATTTCATGTCTCTACGGCCCAACAGCAGACATTCTCTGGGCGGTTCACAAAAATCAGGCACGTTCCTTGCCCCAACACAGGCTCGAGGGGAACGTGAGAGCCGCCCATGCCTGCCCGGCGTAGGCGACAGAGGGAGCCCGTGCCGTGTTGAAGTATGCCCCACTGATCCTTACCCGGAGAGGTGGCATCTCCGTCCCCCTCGGGCAGGACCCCCCCGAACAGCGGCCTGTGTCCGGTGCCTGATGGAGCCTTCGCTGGTTCCGCAACATCCGTGGCCCCGTGGGCCGACGTCCCCTGCAGCTGGGAGAGGAGGAAGGCGCCCAGGGAGGGAGGTATTATGGCCTTGTTTCCCACTCCTTTGCACCCAGGCCCCCTTCCGCACTCATTCCGCCCCCCAAGCCCCGCAACTCTCTCACGGCCGGCTCTTTGGCAGGTGGGCACACAAGCATCCCTGGACTGCGGCAAGTAAATCAATGCTGGCCTTGGGAGAGGCCTAGCCAGGGCATCTCAAAGCCCCTCCGAACACCCACTCTGCTCTGCTGCGAGGACCGTACCCCTGGCTGGAGAAGGGTCCCCTCCTTCCCTGGACCCGCCCCCCCCCCCCCCGGAACAGCCAGACCCACACGTTCAGCACCACCGCCCAGTGGAGCGGAGGAGGGGGCCCGTTCCTCGGAGGCCCTGGGGGGCGTCTGGAGGCCCCTGCCCCCGGGGGCTCCCAGAGCGAGGGTCCCCCCACCTGCTGCTGCTCCTGCCGCCGCCGCTCCTCGGCCCGGCCCAGCAGGAAGCCCTCGGCCAGGGCCACCGCCTGGCAGCTGCTCTCCGGCCGGCACTCGCGCACCCAGCGCGCCGCCTCCGCGGGCAGGACGGCCAGCAGCTGCTCCAGCACCAGCAGGTCCACGATCTGCCGCTTGGGCCGCCGCTCCGGCTCCAGCCAGCGGCGGCACAGGCGGTGGAGGCGGCTGCAAGCCTCCCGCGGCCCCGCGGCCGCCCGCCGGCCGCCGCCGCCCCGGCCCTCCTGCGCGGCGCTTCCCTGGGGCGCGCCGCGGCGCCCCTCCTGGCGGCTGCCGGGGCGCCTTCCTGCCCCGGGGCCGGCGGAGCCCGGCGCCCCCGGCCGCATCTCAGGCTCCTGCGGGGCGCGGAGGGCCCGGCGGCGCGAGCTGCGCCCGAGCCGCCGCGGCCAGGCCCGACCTCCCTCCGCAGCAGCCGCGGCGCGCCCCCGCGCCCCGGCGGGGCCGCTTGCCCGGGCGGGAGGAGCGGGCCGGCCCGCCGCGCCGCCTCCCGGCGAAGCGCCCGCCCAGGAGCGCCGGTCACGCGGCTCCCGCCCGCAGCCGTCTCCCGGGACCGCCCGCGCAGCCTCGCCGGCGAGGCCGGACGCGCCCAGCCGCGGAGAGGAGGCCGCCGCTGCCGCCGCCGGCCGGGCACCCGGGGGCGCCTCCCCTCGGCGGACGCGCCGCGGGGCGCCTGGTGCCGCGGCCCCGCCGCTCGCGTCGCGCCCGTCGCCCGAGGGCGGCTCCGCCTCCGCCAGGGAGGGCCGGGCGCGTCCGCCTGCGGGAGCGCCGCGCGCGGCGAGGAGCGCCGCCCGGGCGGGAGGCCGAAGCGCGCCCGCTCCTCCGCGCGCACGGCGAGCGCGGCCGAGTCGTGAAAGCGCGGCCTTTAGCGACTTTTGTAGCAGTGGGAGTGGAAAGCAGGATCTGAAACGGACCCTTCCGCTTCTCGGCAGGTGGCCCATCTTTCTAGGACTGGATCAGCACCCAATCCCCGGGACTGAGATTATGCACTGGAGCGTCTAAAGGCCAGGATTGGTGCGGTGTCGCAAACCTGTGAAAACAAAACAGACTGCAAGGCAGTAACATAACCTTGAATCTTACAATGTTTACTTCTAAATTCACATTGAAGCTGTCAGCCATAGGTAATATCCGAGGTGGGTGCGAAGTGGATCAGAGCAGCACCGAGGCACCCCGAAGCAAAGTGAAGATTCAGAGCTCTTCTGATGCCTTCTGAAGCCCAGACCAGCTGTCTCCAAAATTTATCAACTTGAGAAAAATCAGGGAGGGGGAGGAGGGAGGGAGCCAAATTAGGGCTGAACGAAACCCAGTTGTTTTACCAGTTGTTTTCCAGGCCAAATTCAAGGTGTTGGTGTTGACCTTTAAAACCCTATATGGTTCCGGCCCAGCCTATCTTAAGGAGTGCCTCCAGCAGCACCAGACAGGCCGCTTAACAAGAAGCCTCGGATGGCCTTCTGTCTGTGCCATCAGCCAGGACAGCTAGACTGGTGGGGACGAGGGAGAGGGCCTTTTCTGTGGTGGCCCCCACTCTGTGGAACTCCCTCCCTAGGGAACTCCACCATGCCCCCTCTTTAATGAGCTTCCGTCGTGCATTAAAAACGTGGTTGTTCAGGCAGGCATTTGGGGTGGGTTAGGGTATTTTAGAAAATGTTTTTATTGTAGAATTTTATTGTTTTAAACTGTTTTATTGTATGTTGTACATCGCCCAGAGTGGCTGGGTGACCAGCCAGATGGGCGATTAATAAATTTAATAATAAATAAATAAACCCAGCAGTCTCCAGTCGATGACAGTGGTGGAGGAGGGAGGGGAATACTGGACATATTGAAGATAAAAGCTTGCGTTTGCTCATTGCACGCATGAGAGAGAGAGATCTGGAGCTTTGTAGTTATTTGGATAGATTTGGGCCGGGGGGGCGTTCGTTGGACCCTTTCCGACCCAGCAGTTCTCCGTTGCTTTCTTCTAGATTATGTCTTTAAAAACCAAAACATTTAGTACCTCTTGGCTTGTTGTTTGGCTATCCCCTCCGCCTTCTGAATTATTCAACCATCTTATTTGTTTTCTCTGTTTGTCTTCCTAGATTCTTCATTTTTTTAAAAGCAAGACATATTGAAATAGTTGGTTTTTTCACTTGCCTGGCCTTGTTCTTTAGCTCCCCCCCCCCCCCATTCTCAAGTCAACTATCTCTTTGTAGTGTTCTGGCTGGATCCTTTAAAAAAATACACAAAATAATATATAGAAAAAGTATTTTCCTTTTCTTGTTCTTGGCTCTCCCCCGACCTGCCCTCTCAGTTCCTGTATTCCTTCCCTTCCCATTTTGGAACTCTATATCTTTTCCCCAGTAGTTCTGCATTTCCTTTTCTTTTGCTCTTGTGTGTCTCTGTGTGCATGCGTGTGTTGTGTTCAAGCACAGCACAACGTCCACATTTCAAAACAGTGGGCAAAGCACCACACACACAGTAATACCTATTATTCCAATAATATAATAGTACACTGTAGCAAAGCCAGCCAGCCCAACATGAGGCACCTTCGGGGTCTGGGCAGGGGCAGTGGTGGGTGAGGTGCCGTTGGGACTAGCAGCACCGGTAGGCAAGCTGGCTCTGCCCCAGTCTGGATAGGGCGTCCTGGTGTAGCAGGGCAGCTGAGTGCGGAGGCAAGTTGCAATGCCTGCCTGGCAGGGTTGCTGTGTTTGCTTCCTGCCTCGGCCAGACAAGAGACCACTGTTGTTCTTTGTTCGAGTCGAGGTGAAGCGGGGGAGCAGCACGACGCACCCCCCTCTTGTGGCGTGATAAGCACTGGGCTGGGAGAGCAGGATTAGGCTCCCCACGTCCCTTAGGGGATCCAGGTGGGTGTGGCACCAAGACCAGGCCAGCACAGTGGCTGCAAGTGTGCCGCATCGACGGTCGAGGGAAAGGGTTCACAGCAGTCTGCGCCGTGGTGGGTCTCTGGCCCTTCCACCCACCACCACTCACTGGGTGACTTTGAGCCAGTCACAGACTCTCGGCCCAAGCTACTGCACAGGGTTGTTGTGAGGATAAAATGGAGACGAGGAGGATAATGTAAGCCACCTTGGGTTCCTTGCAAGAGGAAAAAAGTTGGGATTTAAATGCAATAAAATAAATAAATAAAAGAAACCTACAGCAGAGAGTAGGGATAGTGACTTCTTCCATATCACGAAATTTGGTAGGTGGGATGCCCTTCACGGGGGCTGAGAGGTCCCCAAATTCCATGGGACCTCTGTGCACCCAGTGAAAAGTTATAGCTCTTTGCTTAGAGAGTTTTTGTTGAAAAAATCAGGTTTTACCTGCGCTTAGCACAAAAACTACTGGGCCAAAACTGTCTGAAATTTGGCAGGTGGAATCTCCTCCATGGCGGCCAAGAGGTCCCCAAATACATGTATTTATCATGAAGACAGAAAATGTTATGGCCGAAAACATCATATCAGAATTATTCGGATATCTGAATCTCACTTGGATCTGAATCTGAAGTGAAGCGGATGGGGTCCGAAGTGGTCTGAACTGAGGTGGCGGGTCCGTGCACAGCCCTAATTTGCACGGGGCTGTACCATGACACACAGCTGAGTTTGTCTCTGCTGACAAAGTCCTGATCCTGTGTATATCCTTCAGGGAGGCTCATAGAATCATAGAATAGTAGGGTTGGAAGGGGCCTACAAGGCCATCGAGCCCAACCCCCTGCTCAGTGCAGGAATCCAAGTCAGAGCATCCCTGACAGACGGCTGTCCAGCCTCGTCTTGAAGGCCTCGTCTTCATACTTTGGAAGACGGAAGCAAAATTCAAAGTCATCTGGATAGACTGGAGCACTGGGCAGAAAACAGCAGAATGACATTTAATAGGGAGAAATGCCAAGTTCTGCACCTAGGAAAAAGAAACCAGATGCACAGTTACAAGATGGGGGATACGTGGCTCAACCACACTACAAGCGAGAAGGATCTTGGAATTGTTGTCGATCACAAGCTGAATATGAGCCAACAATGTGATGTGGCTGCAAAAAAGGCCAATGCTCTTTTGGGCTGCATTAATAGAAGCATGGCTTCCAAATCCCGGGAAGTACTAGTTCCCCTCTACTCAGCACTGGTTAGGCCTCATCTGGAGTATTGTGTCCAGTTCTGGGCATCGCACTTTAAGAAGGATGCAGGCAAACTGGAGAGGGTTCAGAGGAGGGCAACAAAGATGATCAGAGGACTGGAAACAAAGCTCTAGGAGCAGAGACTGAAAGAACTGGGCATGTTTAGCCTTGAGAAGAGAAGACTGAGGGGAGGTATGATAGCGCTCTTCAAGTCCTTGAAAGGTTGTCACAGAGAAGAAGGCCAGGATCTCTTCTTGATCATCCCGGAGTGCAGGACACGGAATAATGGGCTCAAGTGACAGGAAGCCAGATTCCGGCTGAACATCAGGAAAAACTTCCTGACTGTTAGAGCAATCCGACAATGGAACCAATTACCTGGGGAAGTGGTGGGCTCTCCCACCCTGGAGGCCTTCAAGACGAGGCTGGACAGCCATTTGTCAGGGATGCTCTGACTTGGATCCTGCATTGAGCAGGGGGTTGGACTCGATGGCCTTGTAGGCCCCTTCCAGCCCTACTATTCTAGGACCAGGGTCCCCTTTGCTTGGTCTCGTTTCTAGAGTTGCAGCACCTTAATCTGACTGGGCACCGTCATGACGCCCAACGCAGCGAATTATATGGCCGTCATCATAGGACAGCAGGTGCTTTTTACTGAGCCATGCCCCCCCCCTCGTAGTAGCCCTTGACAGCAGTGGCCATCCCTACAGTCCTGGTAGCCAGTTCCACAGTCCGACTCTGCGCTGCCATGGGAAGGAGCCCTTCCTTCTGCCTCCCACCATCCAGCGTCATGGGATAACCCCGCTGGGTCCTGGGATCATGGGAGAGGGGCCTTTGCTCAGGGGCTGAGCGCCTGCATGGCACTCAGAGGCTTCATCCCCGGAAGCAGCTGGGGCTGGGCAAGACCCCCCCCCCAACCCTGAGAGCCCCTCCCAGTCCCCGGAGACCGTCCTGTGCTGGAAGGGCCGAGGCTTCAGTCGGGGACCAGAACGCTTCCTCCGTTCCTCTTCACAAGGGACCCATTTTGCCACTATTCCATTCCATGCTAAGTCCGGACCGGTCTCACCTGCTGCTCTTCAGCCATTTCTGTGCTGGCCTCACCTGGCTGCTTCCCTCAGCCCGTTTGCGCAGCCCGGTTCCCTCTGTTGCTCACCTGTGATGTGGCATCTTATTTAATCTGAGCCTGAGGCTGGAAACGCTTTTCCATACTGGTATCCACCCCTGAATCAAGCATGTGGTCGTAATACAAATGTGCCCCTGAGCATGTGCAGAGTGTATTTACTTCCCTCTGGAGTAGCCTGAACAAACTCATGCACAACTATGAGATGGGTGGAGGACTTTGGCTTTCCTAAGGAAGCCAAAACTGCTTGGCCCAGTCCTGGGGGCGGAGAAGGAGGTCAGGTGCTGCCTGCCTTGGCTCGCCTGCCCTTTCCACCCCCACCCCGGTCTGCAGGCTGGCTCTGTGCCCAGTTTTTTTTTATGCGAAAACAACTCCTTCCTGTTTCATCTTTGAACACTGAAAGTCCGCAGAGGAAGAAGCTTCTGCCTGCAGTTCAGGGCCTGATTGAGACTTGGAGGGGGACTGAAGGGGGGCCGCCAGTGAAGCGGGGGGCCTCTGCTGCAGCATCTTGAGCGCGGTTTTGCAGGAGGAGTTTGGGCTGATGATCCCAACCAGCCTCCGTCCCAGCAGTGGACTACAATGCAGGGCTGCCCGTAGGCCCCTCCATTCTGGAAGACTTATAATAACACTGGTCTGCACTGCAGGGTTGTCCTCCCCGACTCCCTCCCCCAACCTGCAGTGTAAGGAAAACAGCACTGGATAACACTGCAGGGTTGTTGGAAGTTGCTCCCTCAACCTAACCCCAATCTGCACGCAGGACACCCCACAATCTACTCCAGAGGGTCCCCAAACCTCTGCAGTGTCACGGATGAAGTTCTGTCATGTGTGTCGGGGGGAGCCACCAGTTGGATACTTCACCCCCCCCAGGTATCCCACATCATAAGGGGACGGTGTAAAAGCCAGAATGAAACAGGCCAGAATGGCCCCTTTATTTTAAAAAAACCATGCCAAAAATGGTGGGCTATGTTAGAGGCACTCGGGAAGAATATTTTTTTCCATTACAGGCAACAATCCATATTCAAGACAAATGGCCTGGAATGGCAATTTCCAAGTGAGCAAATCAACCAAACTCACCAGTCACACATAACTGCATGGCAGGGATGCAATAAGCCAGAAAATGTCCACAGAAACCACGTTCCAGTACCTGTTCTGGACAACAGTCCGTTTTCAAGAAAAACAGCCCAGAACAGCAACTTCCAAGTGACCCAGATCCACCAGATTCACCAGTCACATATTACTATATGGGGTTGATATAATCAGTTACAAAAGGTCCATAGAAACCACGTCTCAGTAGTGTTCCGGGATGTAGTCCACATTCCGCAAAATAGCCAGGAATTGCACCTTCCAAGTGAGCCAAATCAACCAAATTCATCAGTGCCACATGGCTAGATGGGGTTGATATAATAAGCCACACAACTTCCACAGAAACAATGTTCCAGTAGAGACTGATGCAGCAAGCCACAAAATGTCCACAGAAGCCACGTTCCAATATCCGCTCTGGGCAGTAGTCATCTTCCGCAAAATGGCCTGGAACGGCAACTTCCATGTCAGCCAAGTCAACCACATTTACCAGGCATATATAGCTACATGGGAGGGAGGCAATGAGCCATAAAATGTCCACGGTGACCATGTTTCTGTAGCCGTTCCAGGCAATAGACGACATTCCAGAAAAATATCCTGGAACGGCAACTCCCAAACAAGCCAAATCAACCAAATCCACCACTCAGACATGACTCCATGGGAGGAATGGAATAAGCCATTGAGCCTCAACAGAAACCTTTTTCTGGTATCTGAACAGAGGAATGGTCCATATTCTTAAGAACCACCAGGATCAATGAGTTCCAAGTGAACCAAGCAACCCAAATTCACCAGCTACACAGAACTGCATGGGGCTGATGCAAGAAGCCACAAACCCTCCACAGAAACCAGGGAATAAATGTTCTGGTACCAGATTATGGCAACCAGCTTGACTGATAACTGGCAAATAGAGGGAGAAAACGTGGAGGCAGTGACAGACTTTGTCTTTCTAGGCGCAAAGATTACTGCAGACGCTGACTGAAGCCCTGAAGTCAGAAGACGTTTACTTCTTGGGAGGAGAGCAATGACAAACCTTGATAAAACAGTGAAGAGCAGAGACATCACACTGACAACAAAGGTCCGCACAGTTCAAGCAATGGTCTTCCCCGTAGTCACCTATGGCTGCGAGAGCTGGACCATAAGGAAGGCTGAGTGAAGGAAGATAGATGCTTTTGAACTGTGGTGCTGGAGGAGAATTCTGAGAGTGCCTTGGACTGCGAGAAGATCCAACCAGTCCATACTCCAGGAAATAAAGCCAGACTGCTCACTTGAGGGAAGGATATGAAAGGCAAAACTGAAGTACTTTGGCCACATCATGAGAAGACAGGAGACCCTGGAGAAGATGCTGATGCTAGGGAAAGTGGAAGGCAAAAGGAAGAGGGGCCGACCAAGGGCAAGGTGGATGGATGATATTCTGGAGGTGACGGGCTCGACCTTGGGGGAGCTGGGGGTGGCGACGGCCGACAGGAAGCTCTGGGGTGGGCTGGTCCATGAAGTCACGAAGTCCCTATTAAATGCCATTCTGTTGTTTTCTGCCCAGCGCTCCAGTCTATCCAGATGACTTTGAATTTTGTTTCTGTCTTCCAAAGTATTAGCTATCCCTCCCAATTTTGTGTCATCTGCAAATTTGATCAGCATTCCCTGCACCTCCTCCTCCAAGTCATTAATAAAAATGTTGAAGAGCACTGGGCCCAGGACCGAGCCCTGCGGTACCCCACTCGTTACCTCTCCCCAGTTTGAGAAGGTCCCATTGAGAAGCACTCTTTGAGTCCCATTCTGTAGCCAACTGTGGATCCACCGGATCGTTGTTTCATCCAGCCCATTTTGAGCTAGTTTGCCCATCAGGATATCATGGGGCACTTTGTCGAAAGCTTTGCTGAAGTCGAGGCATATGATGTCTACAGCATTCCCACGGTCTACAAGGGAGGTGACTTGATCAAAAAATGAGATCAGATTTGTCTGGCAGGACTTGTTGTTGACAAATCCATGTTGGCTTCAAGTAATCACGGCAGTGCTGTCAAGGTGCTTCCAGATGGATTGCTTTATGATCTGCTCCAGAATTTTCCCAGGGATTGATGTCAGACTGACTGGTCTGTAGTTCCCAGGTTCCTCCTTTTTACCCTTTTTGAAGAGAGGGACAACGTTAGCCCTGCTCCAGTCATCTGGCACTTCCCCCGTCCTCCATGATTTCTCAAAGAGAATAGACAGCGGTTCTGAGAGTTCTTCTGCCAGTTCCTTTATGACTCTCGGATGCAGTTCATCTGGCCCTGGAGATTTGAACTCATTCAAAGTAATGAGGTGTTCCTTGACCATATGCCTATCGATCTCAAGCTGCAATCCTGCCCCTTCAGCCGGTACTTCGCCTTTGCCAGGGGGGTCATAGACCCTCTTTTGGGAGAAGACTGAGCCAAAGTAGGAATTGAGCACCTCTGCCTTTTCCTTGTCATCTGTTACCATTTTGCCATCCTTATTTAATAGCTGAACCACCATTTCTTTCCTCTGCCTTTTACTATGCACGTAGCTGAAGAAAACCTTTTTGTTGTTTTTAATATCCCTCGCTAACCTCAGCTCATTCTCAGCTTTAGCCTTCCTGACACCATCCCTGCAATTCTGTGCTATCTGCCTGTACTCTTCCTTTGTTACTTGGCCTTCTTTCCACTTCCTATATGTGTCCTTTTTTGTTTTCAGGTCATCCCTAAGCTTTTTGTGAAGCCACATTGGCTTCTTCTGTTGTCTTCCACCTTTTCTTCTTGTTGGAATTGCTTGTGATTGTGCCTTGAGAATTTCCTTTTTTAAAAGCTCCCACCCATCTTGGACTCCTTTTCTCACTAGCATAGCTTGCCATGGGACCTTACTGATCATTGTTCTGAGTTTATGAAAATCAGCTTTCCTAAAATCCAGGGTACGCGTTTGACTACACTCGGCTTTTGCTTCCCTTAGAACCAAGAACTCAAGTACAACATGGCCGCTTTCCCCCAGAGTTCCTGTAACTGCTACTTTCTCCACTAAGTCATCTCTGTTGGTTAGGATCAAGTCAAGGATAGCCGATCCTCTAGTTCCTTCCTCTACTTTCTGTAGGAGGAAGTTATCCGCCACACAAGTCAGGAATTTCCTGGAGGGGCCATGTTTTGCAGAATTTGTCGCCCAACAAATATCAACGAAATTGAAGTCCCCCATTGCTACATCATGCTTCCTTAAAACATTTGCTATTTGCTTTTCAAAAGTTTCATCCTCGTCTTCTCCTTGATTGGGTGGCCGGTAGTAGACTCCGACCACCAGGTTCCTTTTATTCTTGCTCCATTTATTTCAACCCAGATGCTCTCGATGGGGCTACCAAGCTCCTCCTCCTGTATTTCTGTGCAGAGATATGTATTTTTCACTTACAGTGCAACCCCACCTCCTTTTCTGTTCCTCCTGTTCTTTTTGAACAAGTTATATCCTTCAATTGCTGTATGCCAGTCATGAGAGTCATCCCACCAAGTCTCAGTTATACCTATCAGGTCATAATTTCCCTCTTGTATTAAGAGTTCAAGTTGGTTCTGTTTGTTTCCCATACTCTGGGCATTAGTATATAGACATCGAAGACCATGTGCTTCATAGTCTGGCTTTCTTCCTACATGTGTCTGAAGACTATTATTGGGTGCTATCAGAGCTGTTCTCTCCATTGCAGTGCATGCGCCTATGTCCATTGTTACCCCCAACATTACATCTCCCTTCCCCGTAGGATTCAGTTTAAAGCCCTCCTGATGACGTTCTTCATGCTGTGGCCAAACACATTCTTCCCATCCTTTGTGAGGTGCAACCCGTCCCTAGCCAACAGCCCCTCTTCCAGGAAGTATAGCCCGTGGTCCCAGAATCCAAATCTCTCTCGTCGGCACCACCTTCGTAGCCAGTCATTCACCCGGAGTATTTTTTGTTCCCTTTCTATCCCTCTTCTAACTACTGGAAGGATGGATGAGAAAACTATCTGGGCCCCAAAGTTCTTGAGTTTCCTTCCCAAAGCTTCAAAGTCTGACGTGATTTCTTCGTAGCTCCGCCTGGCGGTATCTTTTGTTCCCACGTGGATGAGAAGAAAGGGATACCTGTCAGTGGGCTTTATGAGTGCAGGCAGCCTTTCAGTCACGTCTCTAATCTGTCCTCCCGGGAGACAACATACCTGGTGAGTCCATGGGTCTTCGCGACATACTTGGGTCTCGATCCCACGCAGCAAGGAGTCTCCCACTACTACCACTCCTCTCTTCTTCTTCTTGTAGGCCTGGGTTTCATCGCCTCTGTTTGACTGACCTTCAGCCTCTTGCTCACTCTCATGCAGGTTCCCCTGTGATTCTTCCTCTGCAGGCTGTCCTCCAGTCTCATCCGCAAGTACCTGGAATCGGTTCCACAGCTCCACTGCTTCCACTGGTGCAGAGTGGCATCTAGTTCTTCTTCTCCTGTCACCGTTTTCCAAGGAGTCTCCTCTACTCCATTTTTCTTCTCCTCAGCATTTCCCACTTCTGCCTCATCTTGCTGTTGCTCTTCAAGCTTCTGGTCTTCCCTTTGCTGCTGTAGTTCCCCCATTCTATCCAAGAACTCTTCGTGTTCTCTTATTCCCCGGAGGGTCGACAGTCGCCGCTCCAGTCCACTTACTTTTTCCTCCAGCAGCGTGATCAACTTGCACTTGTTGCAGGTGTGGGCCATGTTGTTCTCAGGCAAGAAAGCGAACATTGCACACACCTTGCAGGTCACCACCACTGGAGAGTCTTGTCCTTCCATAGCCTCTTTTCCCTTTTTGTGTCTAGCTTTGTGATTGTTCTAGACTAGCCTGTGCCTGCTCCTCTGCTCAGTAGAGGTTAAAAGCAGAGTCCCACTGGTGTGGAAGTGTGTGTTACAAGACAAACAAATGAAAAAAAGTTAGTAAAAAAAAAATAAAATAAAAAAAAATAAAAAAATGTTAGGGGCCTCCCCCTTGACCTCCCCTGCCGAACTCCCCTGGCCAACTCCTGTTTGCTCCCCCTGTCTGCTCGCTCTGGTCGCTCGCTCTCTGGGAGCTTGCCTGCTTCTGTAGTCCCTGGACCAGCTGGAGCAGCTTGCTCTGCTCTGCTCAGCTGGGAGGCGGGAAACTCAGGCACAGCCCTCCAATTCAGTTGGAGCTCTCAGAAGCACCTGGTGCTTCTGAGAGCTGGAGCAGTTATATGAGTGTTAGAAACTTTCTCTATAATTACAAGGAAAGAGAAAGCAACAAAAATAGAAGCTTAATGAAAAGAGTTGTGATTGCCAAAGGTGGTATTATGAATTTGGCTAATAGGATCATGGCTGGAGCTTCTCGCCTTGTTATTGTTAGAAAAAGGGGAAGTCTAGTGAGACAGTCACATAAGCATAATCAGAAATAAACATGTTGACACAGTCGCGCTCTAATGAGTCAGCTAACGGCTCAGTCAGTTGACATGTCTTGCGGCTAACAGAAAATTGTAAAGGGGGGGGGGGTATAAAAGATTTGTGCACGCTTAGCTCAGGGTCCAGACTGCTCTGCACCCGTTTTGCAAAACGAGTAATAAAATAGTGTTGGATCCACTGCTGCCTGCCTGGCATCCTTTCTTTCAACCAGAAGCAAGAACTTTTTATCTAACATTATTACTCCTCCTTCCAACTTTCTCCTGTTTACTGCTTCCAGCTTAAAGCTAAACTAAAACATGTTAATTCTTCTGCTACTTCCTCCTGCACCTTTGTTGTTGTTCAGTCGTTCAGTCGTGTCCGACTCTTCGTGACCCCATGGACCAGAGCACGCCAGGCCTTCCTGTCCTCCGCTCTCTCCCAGAGCGTGCTCAAGTCCATATTCATTGCATTGGTGATGCTATCTAGCCATCTCATCCTCTGCCGTCCCCTTCTCCTTTTGCCTTCAGTCTTTCCCAGCATCAGGGTCTTTTCCAGAGAGTTTTCTCTTCGCATTAGGTGGCCAAAATATTGGAGCTTCAGCTTCATTATCTGTCCTTCCAATGAGCACTCAGGGTTGATTTCCTTTAGGATGGACTGATTTGACCTCCTTGCAGTCCAGGGCACTCGTAAGAGTCTTCTCCAGCACCACAGTTCGAAAGCATCAATTCTTCAGCGCTCAGCCTTCCTTATAGTCCAGCTCTCACAGCCATACGTTGCTACTGGGAAAACCATAGCTTTGATTATGTGGACCTTTGTCGGCAAGGTGATGTCTCTGCTTCTTACTATGCTGTCCAGGTTTGCCATCGCTTTCCTCCCAAGGAGCAAGCGTCTTTTCATTTCATGGCTACAGTCACCGTCTGCGGTGATCTTGGAGCCCAAGAAAATAAAATCTGTCCCTGCTTCCATTTCTTCCCCTTCCATATGCCAAGAAGTGATGGGGCCAGATGCCATGATCTTCGTTTTTTTAATGTTGAGTTTCAAACCAGTCCTGCACCTTACCTGAATGTAAACACTATGCTAAAGCATTACTGAGTTCCCCTCGGCCTGTGAAGAATAGAGTGTAGAAGTCAGAGTGCAAGGAAAAACCCAAGACTTGGAAATAATTCTAAGTCCCCTCTTCAGAAATAACTCCCAAGTCTCAAGCTCAGAAATAAATCTAATTCTACTTTCAGAAAATATTCTAAGTTCCTAAGTCGAAGAGTCTACGGAGGTCCACAGTGACCCAAATCCTCGGGCTTGGTGGCGAGCCAGAAAGAGCGCAGTGAAGCAGCAGTGGGATAGCAGCGGGAATGGGCTCTCCCTGCCTGTGCCGTTATGCCCTCGCTCCGGTCAGATGTGGGGCCCTGAGGGGTGAGGAGAGAACCATCTCCCCATCAAAACAGGGTGTGTGTGGTTGAACCACCTGCTCACCAATCAGAGGTCTGGGGCCTCCTCTATCTCCCACAATCTCACGTGTTTGGGGAACATCTCTGGCACCACTACGAACGGGTTACTTTGAAATGTCCCTGAATGTGGCCCACAGCCTGCCACCTGGGCATGTTACCTCGACTGACACATTTCTCCCTGGTGCATCTTCTTTGGAGTCACGGTCATCTGTGGCCGTCTTTGGCCATCTCCTCCTGAACACCTCCCCCCGGTTGTCACTCGTGCTCAGGGCTACAGCTTCCCTGCCCAACCAGCGTCGAGAAGGACACTCTCTTATCAGCACCTCGAGGTGTCAGAACAGCCCTTTCCTCCTCTCGGTGGCCTCTGAGCAGGCTCGGTCCCTCCGTTCATCTCCCTCACGCACTCTGCCGGCACTTCGTGGCCTCGAACAAGCCCTGGAAAGCTGCTTGTGCAGACAGCTGCGTTTCTCTTCCATTCTTCCAAGACAGTCCTGCAGAATCTCAGTTAGAGTCTCAGGCAGTGAAATTACATCAATCGGAACAGAGTAAAAACCTCAAGCTCTTCTCACCCGGCAGCCAAGAGTCTGGAATAGAAGGCTGATTCGTAAATACGAGTCTGGGGTCTTTTAAGGGCTCTTCTTGTAGGTCTCCCCCAAACCCTCATCAGGTCATCCAACCATTCCAGGTCAAACTGGGCATCTTCACTCTTTGTTAGCCACGCTCTTTAACCCTTTCAGCACCAGAGTAACATGCTGTACTCTTAAACTTGCTTTATTGAATGCAAGAGACTGAGGAGAGGGCAGCAGTGTGGGCTGGACCCCCGTGTGTAGCACATGGAACGGATCCCCCTTTCGAAAGCTGGAGGCTGAGAGGCCAGACCTGCCCCGATCCTCCTGCTCACGTGAGGCTCCCCTCCTCCCCCTTCCACAGAGCCAGGGCGGTCTGACTCTGCCAAGAGCAAAGTGTGGACGGGGGCCGTGGGGGCTGTGCTGGGCGTGGTCTTTGTGGCCGTGGGACTCTCCCTCTGCCTGAAGAGCAAGACAGGTAATCGAGTGTGTGTGTGTGTGAGAGAGAGAGAGAGAAACAGAGACAGAGAGAAAAGGGTGGCAGCAGCGGAGCATTGTGGGGGATGATGGCATTTTGGATGGGGGTCACCTGCCCTCCTCCCTGCCCCCTCCTCCCCAGCAGAAGCTGCCCAGGAACCTCCCAGGTTCTGCTCCCCCAGGATCCCCTGGGTAATTCCCTTCTAAAAGGCCCATGGGGCCTGATCCAAGGAGAGGGAGCACCCTCCTCCAAGCACAGTGGCTTAGAGACTGAGCCTTGAATCAGGAGGCCCCCAGTTCTAATCTCTCCTCTGCCACGAACTCACAGGTGGCCTTGGGCAAGCCGCTCCCTCTCGGCCTCCATCCCCCCCACCTGCAACATGGGGGATAACAACACTGGCTTACCTCACAGGGTCGTTGTTGTAGTTAGGATGACAGCTGGGCAATGCATGTGAAGCGCTTCGAATAATTCAAAGCACTTGGAAATGGGAAGTGTTCTTGCTGCCTGTTCTGACTGGCAGCGGCACTCCAGGGCTCTGGGCAGAGAGGGAGGGGTCTCCCCCATCACTTGCTCGTACCGGGCACCCTTCCTTCCCTGGAGATGCCGGGAAGGACCTGGGCAGAGGGACCCTCTGCATGCCAAGCAAGGGCTTGAACACCGCAGCCCCTCCCCTCCCCACAATGCGTATGCTGGGAGTCGCACAGATCCTGCACCAGCGCTCAGGGGAGCTTGTGACCCCAGGAAGGGGGTCCTTGTGCTTCAGCGCCATCCCATCCGCCAGGACAACGGAGGCCTCTGAGGAGGGTTTGCTTGGAAAGATCCCCCTCAAGCAGAGGTCAGTTCAGCTGTAGGGTCAGGAAGGCCGGCTGTGTCTTGCCACAATACCGAATTTTGGCTGAGCAAAGAGGCAGGTGTGTTCTGTGCTTTGGCAGGCAGTTCATGGTGTAGGGAAGGAGGGTCTCACTTTCATCCTTCCATAAACAGCACCCCCCCTCCATGGATGTTGGGCAGGATCGCTAATACCCTGGAAGACAGAAACAGAATTCAAAGTGACCTTGATAGGCTGGGGCGCTGGGCAGAAAACAACAGAATGACATTTAATAGGGAGAAATGCCAAGTTCTGCACCTAGCTGCTGGGTCGGAAAGGCAGGCTGTGTCTTGCCACAATACCGAATTTTGGCTGGGCAGAGAAAAGAGGCAGGAGGGGTTTGTGCCTTGAGGGGCAGGTCATGGTGGAGGGAAGGAGGGTCTTGCTTTCATCCTCCCATAAGCAGCAGCACCCCCACCTATGGATGTAACTGTGTCTCCGTCTCTCTCTCCTTTTAGCAACACCCATCCAACCACCTGCAGGTAAGGTCTCTCCGCACCTCCTCCCCCAATTCCTTGTGTTTATTTTCATCCTGCCATTTCAAAAGCATTTGTCCAGGGTAGTTTCCAAGAGTTTCAAAAAGCCCCCACAAAGCCGGTGTCCAGAGTGCAGCTCCTCTGTGGCATCCAGAAGCAGCCGCCCTGCTACTCTCTTGCAGCCGAGACAACCAGGAGTCCTGCGCTGCTCTGAAGACCTGCAGATTTCTTGTGGCAGGACCTTTTTTGGGCAGAGCCCACTTCCTCAGATGCCAGAAGGGCTGTCCTCAGTTTGTGTGCTTATTTGTTTATTTATTCTAAATATAATAAAATCTCTGAGTGGGATACATATAACAGTATTAAAATCACAGCTTAAAATACATCTTAAAAACAATTGCAACTCCAACAATACGAACAGTACAAAAACAGAAAATGGAGCAGCATCATGAATAATTCTTATTATTACAAGCCAGATTAATTGCAAGCCTGTTGACAGATGTAGATGGATTCAGAAGGGGGAAATCCACTCAGAGGGGCCCAAAGACATCAAAATGCAAGGGGTGCTTTCAATATAAGCACAGTGACAATTCACAGATTGAGATAATTTAGACTTCCTAGTTTTGCTATGCTAATTTAATACTTCCAAAAGAGGAGGTACATCCTTCGTCCCAATTAAGCCCTAAATGAATAGAATCAAACTTGTGGATCATTCTAAGATAGCCACTTCATTCTGGAGCCTGTCAAAATATGGTCTGTCAAAAATGTTGACCTTTGGGTCAGCAGCAGAGCATCCAAGGAGGCTGACGGGGTGGGGTCTCCCTCACTGGGCTGCGGCCCCCTGCCCTGCATAGTGTGCCATTCTGGAAGATCTGTCAGTCATTCTGAGTGGGTTGGTGGTGGCATGTGAGGGCTGCAGTGGGAAGGGTGTGGATGGGAGAGCCCCTGGGCAAGTCAACATTCCAGACTGTTTTCTCATCTCACACATCATCCAAACATACGTTTTCCTATTTATTTATGTGCGTTACTGTACATTTTCATTTTCTCCCAGCACTCATCAGTTAATCCATCCAGCTCCAAGTCCCAACATGGAAAACAACTCTTTCGAAAGCTACTGGAGTGCTTTCCTTTACTTCTGGGAAGATGCAAAACTGGAGGGTGTGAAAAAAAGAACCTGCAGCCTGGCCCTCCTCCTGCTACCATCTCCCAGCACTGGCTGCCTTCTCCTGTGTCTCTTCATTGGTTTCAGGGGTTTTCTTGGGGCGGGGGGTATGCAAGGAGGATTCATCCTGCCAGGTGCTGAGAAGATCCTTCTCCTTCCCTGGATTTCTGATCAGGAGCAGAGAATGGGTCAGAGTCTCTTCCTCACCTGGCAGGACCATGCAGACGACCCCCTTCCCAAACAGGGGGAGACTCACTCCGGGGTCAGCTCTCTGCATTCATCCGGAGCTGCTGCATCGCATCTGTCTGCGTTCACCTGTGTTGCATCTGCATCGCCAGTGTTCTGAACAGCATCCCTGAGACACGCCAGCGGATTCCAGTCTAAGTTGATCGACCGCTAGTTACAAGTGATGCTGCCTGTTGCTGGAGTTGCAGGAAATCACAAGGTTTAGGGAAAGGCATTAAAAAAAACCCACCCCCTTTTCTTTTAGGGGAGGGGCCCTTGCTCAGCACGCGGAAGGTCCCAGGTTGAGCCTCCCGCAGGTCTCCAGGCGGGGCTGGGCGCGGGGCTGGCAGCCTGGGGCACTTCAGCTGTTTTTGACTATGATTCCCACAATCCCGGAGCATTGGCCATGCTGGCTGGGGCTGATGGGATTGTAGTCCAACACATCTGGAGGGCGGCGCATTGCCTCCCCCGGTGCAGACAGTGCGGTGCGAGGTGGACCAGGGGCCTGGCTCTGCGCGCGGCCGCGTGCTGTGTACTGTCGCAGCCTGCCGACCTCCCAACGTGTTGGGCTTGAACTTCCGTCACGCACGACCGCGCGGCTATTGGGGATGGTGGGACTTGTGGTCCATCCCGTCTTGCGGGCCCCGGCTTGCGGAAGGGCGTATGTTTGTTCCCCAAACTGAGATCTTTGCCCCCTTCTCGCTCTGGAAGAGCTCCCCGTTTCCATACGAGCGGCGAGCGTGCCAGTAAAACACGGCGCCCTCCCGGGTGGGGAGCTGCGCGGCGGCCGCGGAGCAACACAGGCGCGGCCTGCGGGGAGAGGCGGGGAGTTCCGCGGGGTTCGGCGCCGGGGCGGGGCTCCGGAGCGGGAGGTCTCCTCCGCGGAGGCGGCGGGTGCGTCGGGAGCGACACGCGTGTCCCGCAGAGCTGCGCGTCGGAGGGGCGGCGCGCAGGCCCAGGCGGATGCGAGCGCCAGGCTCCCGGCCTCGACGGGAGCGACGGTCCCGCGGCGAGCCGGCATCCCGCTCCAGCCCGGGAGACCCCCGCGGCGCCCTGAGCTGCGCCAAGGGGCTCCCGCTCCCGCCTAGCGCTCGCCCCCCCCCGTTCGCCGCCAGCGTGCGCAGCGCAGCCCCGCCCCGCCCCGCCCGCCTCGCGCTCCTCGCCCGGCACCCGCTGCCGCTCGGGCCCCCCGGCAGCCGCGGCGCGCCGGAGCGCGAGGGGCGGGCCTGCGCTTTCGCGCGCTTGGGAGACCGGGCGGGCTGCGATCCGGGGGGGTGGCGGAGGCAAGCGCCCGGAACGGGGCCGCGCCTGGGGCGGGGCGGGGCGCCGGGGACGCTCCCCGCCGGAGGGGCGAGCGCCCTGGAGGGCTGCCGCGCAGGGGCGCCGGGGCGCGTGGCGGGAGCGGGCGGGAGGGCTGAGGGGCGGCGTGTTCCGCGGGGGTCGAGCATCCGGGAGCGCTGGCCCAAAGCACCCGCGGGCAGCCCAGCGCCTCCGACCGCCTGGCGCCCCGCCTGCACGGGTCTGGGACAGCTCGCCGGCGCGCCCGGGAGCTGCCGGGCCTCCGTCTCGCCCGTCCGTCGTTTCCCCCTTTGCTGGACGACGCGGTCGGCTCTCCCCGCCTCTCTTCTCGTCCGCGGGCTTGGGCGTCTCCCGGAATACGCGCCTTGCCAGCCTCCTCCGGGCTCGCCTGCTCTGCTGCCAGCCCCCGTCCCCTCCCCCGCCAGTCCCCGCACCCCCCTCCCTCCGCTGCCTCCCGCCCTCCGGACTTCTTCCCCCCTTCTCCGCTGGTCAGTTATGCCAAAGCGTCGCTTCCCGTGGGTCCGCCTTTAACAACTGGAACTGGCGTTCTGTGCAAAGGAACAGCCGTCCTTCCGCATGCCTCTTGCCACGACCTGGTCTCTTGAATGTGGGCTTTGAACTCTTTTCGGTAGATTGCTCCTGGCTTAAACAGCGGCGTCCTCAACCTCTGAATCCCCCAAACCCCTCGAGGTGCTAAGCTTCGTGGCGCTCGGTGCTCGATGTTGAAAGATGCATTCAGGGGTCAAGGGTGCATGTCTGAAAGTGCACGCTCAGACATAGCCTGACGGGGACACTTGCTAAGAGTGTGCTTACTTTAGAGTAATGTGAAGCAGGCTTCTAAAAAAAAGTTCACCAGCTAGCAGTGTGAGTGCCAAAGTGGAAGAGGGGGACGCGGGGATGCTTGGCTAAACGAGAAGCCCACCAGGCGAGGGCTGAAGCCCACTCTCCAACCAGCTCGAGGAGGGGGAGGCCAGAGCGGTAGCAGGATTTCTGCAGTCTCATGTTCACGGCCGTGTGGGCTCCAGCTGGACCCCCAGGAACGCCGACCAGTCATGGGAGTCCTCCCTGGCACAGGATCTACAGATCACAGCTGGGGTTACTCAGAGCAGGGCAGCTTGCTGCAGAGCAGGAAATCTCTCATAACGGCATCACCTAACCCCTGCCGCCCAGCTCAGGAATGGACCGTGGCCTCCAATACCAGTATGAAGGACCCCTTGCACAAGATGGGTTGCACCTCGCGGGGACTGGGGAGAACGGTCTTGGCAGGAGCCTCACAAACCTGAACAAGGGGCCTTTAAACTAACTCACAAGTGGGGTGGAAAAGCCCGGAGCGCAGGACTATTGGGCCACATTCTATGGAGAAGAACATGCAGGACTGCGAGGAGACAAGGCACGGGAGGTGGATCCCACTAAGGCCTATGCACAAAAGCAGGGAGGACCCCTTGCACACGATGGGCTGCACCTCACAGTGACTGACTGGGGAGAACGGTCTTGGCAGGAGCCTCACGAAACTGATAGAGAAGACTGAGGGGAGATATGATGGCGCTCTTCAAGTACGTGAAAGGTTGTCACAGAGAGGAAGGCCAGGATCTCCATCATCCCAGAGTGCAGGACACGGAATAATGGGCTCAAGTGACAGGAAGCCAGATTCCGGCTGAACAGCAGGAAAAACGTCCTGACTGTAAGAGCAATACGACAATGGAACCAATGACCTGGGGAGGTGGTGGGCTCTCCCACACTGGAGGCCTTCAAGACGAGGCTGGACACCCATCTGTCAGGGATGCTCCGACTTGGATTCCTGCATTGAGCAGGGGGTTGGACTCGATGGCCTTGTCGGCCCCTTCCAGCCCTACTATTCTATGATTCTGTGAGGGGCCTTTAAACAGGTGGGGTGGAAAAGCCCAGAGTTCAGGACTACTAGGCCACGTTCTATGGAGAAGAACATGCAGGACTGAGAGGAGACAAGGCACAGGAGGTGGATCCTACTAATGCCTGTGTAGGAAAGCAGGGAAGATGGGAAGCAACCAGGATGAACGTACTATCCTAATGCAAGACGGTGTGATCTGAGAGGCATCACTGAGACTCGGTCAGATGAGACTCGTGGTTGGAATGCAGCCATTGAAGGGAAGACCTTGTTCAAATGGAACAGACCCAGCAGGAAGGGCGGGGGAGGGAGAAGCATTATATGCCAGGAATATATCCACCTGGGAGGAAACCCATGATGCTGAGCATGGAAGCCCGGCTAGAAGCCTTCGGGTCAAGAGGGGAGGGAGGAAGAAGAGGGATCTTGGTGTGGGAGTTTGCCAGGCAGCCAGCCAGCCAGAAGACACGGACGGTGCTTTCCTGGCACAGGGGACGACACTTTCACAGAGGCAAGCAGGCGCAGTCATGGGGGAATTCAGCTGCTCTGACATCTGCTGGGAGTCTCACCCTGCAAAGAATGGTGGATCTAATATGTTTTTGACTTGTCCTGCTGACAAATTCATCTCTCAAAAGGTGGAAGGAGGAATAAAGGAACCTTCTTTCCTGGTCTTAATCCTGACCAACAGGGAAGAAATGGTAGATGAAGTGGTAGTGGCAGGAACCTTCAGGGAAAGTGACCGTCTCATCTTGTGAATCGTGACAAAGAGGACAGTGAAAACCGAGCTCAGGAAAAGAAGATACCATAGTAGCTGTCTCCAAAGACACAGGGATCTGTGTAGCCAGCTGGCTGACGCTGTCAGTGATGTTACAATTGCAAACTAAGACTGCTTTCCTGTTTGAGATCCCAGCAGAAAAAAACTGACCTGAGTAATTTGTTGCCCCTGACAAGGCAAAGATTTGGCTGCCGTTTACCCCATCGTGGCTTGGCTCCCTCTGCGGAGGTCTGAGCTCCATCCGCGGGAAGAGAAAGGAGGTGGAGGGCCGTGGATGTACCAGCGGGTGGGAGAAGGGAGGGTGTGGATCCTCTGGACCCCAATGCCCCTCAGCAACCTTCCCCGCCCCCCACAGGGTGAGTGAGGTAGACAGGCTCAGAGGCCCATCTAAGGAAAGCTAAGTGGGAGGCCGGAGGGGCTACGAGAGCCTCTGCCCTGCCAGGCTCTTGCCCTCCGACATCGGAGCGCTCCGTCCTTCAGGCTGTGTTACTTTGGCAGGGTGAAGTTGCCCATGGATGAGGGGTTTGGAATATAAATCCGCAGTCCTCTTAAATATGTGTCCGGGGTCTTTGGGGGGGCTTCTTGTAGGACTCCCCAAAGCCCACAGTCAAGACTATGCAACCATTCCAGATCGAATGAGCCACGTATGCTTTGAAGCAGCCAACATTCCTCTGCTTGATATTCTGATTATCCAGATATTTTAATATCTGATAAGCATGAATATCACATCCAATTTAAACCAGATTAACCCCGGAATTGCAACTATTGACTAGGGCTGGATCTACACTTACTGCCTTTTTTCACTTCCAATGAGGTTTCACCGCCTGCCTTTCACACTACGCAGCACCCGCCTTGAATGGGAACCGGAATTTCCCGCTTCCGTGCTCCCGCTTTCAATACCCTAACGTCCCGGTATTTCCCCTTAATGTGCTCTGATGTTCCGCCTTCGCTACCGTATCCGGTCGCAGTCCCCTCCCCGGCCTGTCCATATACGGCGGTGTTTGCATTTCCCTCCTGTCCAATCACAGCTCCCGACGGCCCCATGTCTTCTTCCGGCTACTGATCGCATAGCTTCCTCAGCAGCCCGTTTCCTCAGCGACAAGCAAAGGGCTGGATGTGCGCGCGCTTGTCTGATCTCGGAAGCTAAGTGGGGTCGGCCCCAGTCAGTAGTTGGATGGGCGACCGCCTGGGAATCAGGCTTCCTGCACTAAGCAGGAGGTTATTCTATCCCTTCAAATGAGATTAAGTTTTATCCCCGCCTATCCCCCATGCCGGATTTTCTTTTTTTAATTAAGGCGTTATCCTTGCAGAATTGGGGCTTCTCTGCGATTTTTTTTCCTAATTCAGGCATGATCTTTGAAGTTTCGAAGTTGTGAAGCTTTCCACCAGGATTTGAACCCAGAACTTGAGGCTCTTTCCAGGATTAAGTGGGAGTCTCCTTAGCGTCTGCTGCAGGTAATGTTAGTCCTAAAGCGGAGATCAGGCTGAGGGGCCAGGGGTCTTTCTCCTGAGGGAAGGGGGGCAGGGAGAGGGGGCATGAGTCCTGCACCCCCTCGCAGTCTTGTCAGCCTGGTGAAGGTAGGGGCAGGGTTCTGGCCGCACCCATCCGTACAGTCCACCCAGCTCCCCTTGGTCTGTTCTTCCGCACCTCCTGCCATTCAGCCGCATGGCGATGCTGCGCTGCCTGGGTCCTCCCCTCCTCTCTTGCCTCCTCCCGGAAGCGCCGTCTGCCCTCGGATTGTGCCCTGGAAGCGCCATGGTTTGGGCACACAGGCCGGAATTAATGGGATCATCTTTAAGGGGCCGCAGGGCTCTCTGTCCCTCAGACACAGGAGGGTCTTTGCAGCTGAGGTCCTTGTAGCTGGAGGGGACGCAGCAGGGCCAGCCTGGGGCCTTGCGCAGGGTCAGCGAGGAGGTCCGGGAAGCTGTGCGGGAGTGGAGGCAGCACCCTCAGCGAAGCGCCCTCGGCTAGCAGAGCCTGGGTCTGAGATATGGGATATTGGGACGACGTTCCAAAAACGACTGCAGCAAAGACAAGCGGGCCGTTGTCGGATGCTGGCGTTTTCCTGACTGGGGAGGTCTCTTTTTGTGCTCGCTGCGCCGGGGTCCGTGCAAAAAGTCTTCTCAGAGACGGCTTCAGAGCCTCGTGGTTTTGTCAGGAGCTCATAAGGCATTGTAAGGGGGGTGATTTCAGGCAGAGCGCTGGATGAACCTGCCACAAGGTTTTTGCTTATTCAGAAGAGCAGCACAGATGGCATAAACAGCGTGGTGTAGTGGCAAGAGTGTTGGACTAGGAGCTGGGAGATCCGGGTTCTAGTCCCCTCTCGGCCATGGAAGCTCACTGGGTGACTTTGGGCCAGTCACAGACTCTCAGCCCACCCCACCCCACAGGGTTGTTGTTGTGAGGATAAAATGGAGAGGAGGATAATGTAAGCCGCCTTGGGTTCCTTGCAAGAGGAAAAAAGGTGGGGTATAAATGCAATCAATCAATCAATCAATAAAATTGGATGGGATACCTAAGGGCTTCTTCACACAGAGCTTTTATCCTGCTGTTGAGATTGGTTACTCATGGAGGTTTGCAGTCCTTTACGTGACGTCACTGACCTCCAGGCTGTCTCCTGCACTACATGACCTTTATTCCACTGTTGAAAAGATGGGAGATAATGAGCTATCAGGAAATCAACCCTGAGTGCTCATTGGAAGGACAGATACTGAAGCTGAAGCTCAAATATTTTGGTCACCTAGTGTGAAGAGAAAACTCCCTGGAAAAGACCCTGATGCTGGGAAAGATCAAAGGCAAAAGGAGAAGGGGACGGCAGAGGATGAGACGGCTAGATGGCTAGCATCACTGATGCAATGAAGATGAACTTGAGCACGCTCCGGGAGAGAGCGCAGGACAGGAAGGCCTGGCGTGCTGTGGTCCATGGGGTCACGAAGAGCTGGACACGACTGAACGGCTGAACAACAACGAGCTTTCAAATTGCAGCGCTTGAGTTCCACTTCGGTTCCCTCCTGCTAAGAGGAAAACTGACAATAAGAGGCGCTCGACCACAGCGCCATCTAGTGGCAGTATAATGAAACGTGTGGAAGACTTGGATGATGGGGGAAGGTGGGGAGGAAGCGCGTGTAAAGGGAGTCGCTCGTGATCCTGCACTTAAAATGGAAGCAGAAAAACCTGTTTTAGTTGCGGGACTTGGGGCTGGTGCAGAGACGCTGTGAGAGAACCAAAGACGAGAGGGATGATGAACGGCTGGTTTCAGTTTGGAGGGCGCCGGGTTGGGGGAAGCTGGAGCAGAGCCCTGTGGAGAAGTACCGGAAAGTGTAGAGACGGGGAGCGGGAACAAAGGTCTCTCTCGAGACGCGCGTGCGGCAGAGCTGTTGCGTGGCGGAGCGAGGAGGGCCGCGCGGAGAGCGCGCGAGGCGCTGCTCGGCGCGCAGAGCCTGAGCGTTGCTGCTTTAAACCTCTATTGTAAATGGCGGCGCCCCTGCGAGGCGTCGTTCTGGCTGTGCTGCTCCGCCGTGGTTTCAATGTTGTGTATGTTGTGTATCGCGCTACTGCGCGCTTCCCGGTCTTCATTCCTGTGAACAGCCCCGAGAGCTTCGGCTATTGGGCGCTACAGAAATGACGTGACTAAATAAAGCAAGCCGACGACCACGAATCGTTCGGGGCCGAGATGCGCCCTCCGCGGGAAGCGCCCCGTCCGCGGGCCGGGCGGGCGCCGCCCGGGCAGCAGGCGAGGCGAGGCGAGGCGAGGCGAGGCGCCGGGCCCCGCGTCCGGGAGAGGCGGGCGAGAGAGCCGCCCCCGCCGCCCGCCCCGAGGCCGGGGAGGGCGCGCGCGGCCCGCCGACCGCGAGGGAGCCCGGCCCCGCCCGCAGTCGCCGCTGCGGGGGCGGACTCGGGCCCTCCGCGGCAGGGGGCTGCGAGGCGGCGGAGGAGGAGGAGCCGGGCTCCGCCGGCCGGGAGGGGGCCGCGGGGCGCGCCGGGGAGGAAGCGGGCGGGGCTGCGGCTACCGGGCGGCCGCGGGAGGCCTGCGGCCGCCTCCACCGCCTGTGCCGCCGCTGGCTGGAGCCGGGGCGGCGGCCCAAGCGGCAGATCGTGGACCTGCTGGTGCTGGAGCAGCTGCTGGCCGTCCTGCCCGCGGAGGCGGCGCGCTGGGCGCGCGAGTGCCGGCCGGAGAGCAGCTGCCAGGCGGTGGCCCTGGCCGAGGGCTTCCTGCTGGGCCGGGCCGAGGAGCGGCGGCGGCAGGTGGGGGGACCCTCGCTCTGGGAGCCCCCGGGGCAGGGGCCGCCAGAATCCCCCCCAGGGCCTCCGAGGAAGGGGGTCCCACCCCCACCACTGAACGCCCCACAGGGCAGTGGTTCTGAATGCTGGGATCCGGCCCCTCTTGAGGGCAGAGCACAAGGCAGTGGAAGGGGGCTCAGAGGTTCCAGGGAAGGGGGCCGGGGATCCTTCTCCAGCCAGCAGAACAGGAACATGCGGGGGCTTCTCCCTCTCCTCCCGGTTGGTGTTGGGAGGGGGTTTGGGACTCCCCGTTCTGGCCCTCTCCGAATGCCAGGGCTGATTTACTAGCCCCAGTCCAGACAGCCCTGTGTGCCCACCTGCCGAGGACCCAGCTGTGACTGAGTTGCAGCTCTTGGGAGGCAGAATGAGCGCAGCAGGAGGCCTGAATGCAAAGAGACAGGGAAACGCCCCCGGCCTCTCCCTGCCCAACTGAACACATAATAACGAAATAAGAATTCCTTGCCTGGGCTCCTTTCTCCTCTTCCAGCTGCAGGGGATGTTTTACCAAGTGGCCACGGATGTTGCTGAAGCAGCGAAGACTCTGTCAGGCTCCAGACAGAGGCCACTGTTTGGGGAGATCCTGCAGGAGGGGGATGGAGCTGTCGCCTTTCTCGGTAAGGAGCAATGGGACATATTTCAACATCGTCTCCCTCTGTCACCTGCGCCTGGCATTCATGGGCTGCTTTTAAATGTATTCGGGCAATTACAGGCCCGTTAGCTTAAGATCTGTTCCAGGTAAATTGGTTGAAAGCATGACTAAAGATAACATTAGTAGGCATATAGAAGGACAAGCCCTGCTGAAAAAGAATCAGCACGGCTTCTGCATAGGTGAGTCCTTTCTCACTAACCTGTTAGAGTTCTCTGAGAATGTCAATACACATGTAGACAGGGGTGATTCGGTAGACATTGTTTACTTGGACTCCCAAAAGACTTTTGACAAAGCCCCTCACCAAAGACTCCTGAGCAAACTTGGCAGTCGTGGAATAAGAGGAGAGGCCCTCTTATGGATCAGTCACTGGTTGAAGAACAGAAAGAGGAGAGCGGGAATAAATGGTAAATTCTCCCTGTGGAGGGAAGTCAATCGTGGGGTCCCACAAGGATCTGTATTGGGACCAGTGCTTTTCAGTTTGTTCACTAATGGTCTGAAATTAGGAGCGAGCAGTGAAGTGGTCAAGTTTGCCGATGATACCAAATTATTTAGGGTGGTGAAAACAAAACAGGATTGCAAGGAACTCCAAAAGGATCTCTCCAAACTGGGAGAATGCGCATCCACAGGGCAAATGTGGTTCAGTGTAAAAAAGTGTAAAGCGATGCACGCTGGGGCAAACAGTCCCAACTTCAAGTATAAGCTAGCAGTGACCGGCCAGGAAGGAGATCTTGGGGCTGTGGTGGACAGTGCAGTGAAGATGTCAGCCCAGCGTGGTTGCTGTAAAAAAGGCAAACTCCATGCAGGCATAATTAGAAAAGGAATTGAGAATAAGATGGCCAATATCATACTGCCCCTGTACAAATCTTGGAATACTGTGTCCAGTTCTGGTCACCACGCCTAAAAAAGATATCGTAGAGCTGGAAAAAGTGCAGAGAAGGGCCACTAAAATGATGAAGGGGCTGGAGCCTCTCCCCTATGAGGGAAGGTTACAACAGCTGGGATTGTTAGCCTGGAAAAAAGGAGGGTGAGGGGAGGCATGACAGTGGTGTGCAACATTATGCAAGGTGTGGAGAATGTGGGTAGGGAGACACATTTTCTCCCTCTCTCAAAATACTGGAACCCAGGGTCACCCCATGAAGCTGATTGTTGGGAGATATGAGAGAGATAAAAGGACGGACTTCTTCACACAGCGTACAGTCAAACTGTGGAATTTGCTACACAGGATGTGGTGATGGCCACCCCTTTGGACAGCTTTAAAAGGGGGTTCAACATATTCCTGGAGCAGAAGGGTATCGATGGCTACTAGTCCAGATGGCTATGTGCTCCCTTCAGAACCAGAGGCAGTGAGGCTGGATACAGCAGTTGCTGGGGAACATGGGCGGGAGGGTGCTGTTGTGCTCATGTCCTGCTTGTTGGTTCCTGGTTGGCCACCGTGGGAACAGACAGCTGGACGAGATGGACCCTTGGTCTTATCCAGCATGGCTCTTATGTTCTTAAATTTCCCTTGAGCCCTTGTGGGGACAAGAAAGCCTCTCTAACATACAAAAAATCGAGTTCTGTTGCAATAGATTAAGACTTTATGTACATTGAATTATGAACAAAAGCCATGTGGAGACAGACTGATTTCACAGAAAGAACTAAAATGCAACGTATCTTTGTAAATTGAAAAAAAAAGAGTGATTTGCTTCATTAGATTATGAGTTTACATGGAATGAATTATGGTCAAAAACAAAGTGGAGAAATACTAATTACACTGAGGGAACTAAAAAAGAAATGATTATGAGCTCTAAAGTATCTTCCCACCATCTTTCTTTGTCTTCCTATTAGGAAATGGGACGACGCTCAGAGATGGCGAGAGGACACTGGGGGCTCCTTCTCAGCCATCTCCTCTTCGTGTTGGAATGGAAAGAGCTTCCAGGCCACTGGAACAGGTACGGGGGGCCAGGGGGCCTCAGCCCTCTGCACATCTCCCTGGGCCAGAAAGGGTCGTCCATCCAGGTGGCTGCCAAGAAGGCCTTGAATGTCCCCCATGGGGCCCTGGATCCCACAGGAGAAGCTCCAACCGCCCCCCCCCCCTTCCAGCCTCTCCTGCATCATCTGCCCAGGGAAACCCTTCCTCTTCCAGGCTCCAGTGACCTTTGAGGATGTGGCCGTGCGCTTCTCGGCGGAGGAGGGGGCTCTGCTGGACCCAGGCCAGAGGGCTCTGCACAGGGAAGTCATGGCGGAGAACTACAGGACTCTGGCCTTCCTGGGTAAGGCTCCCTCTTTCTCGTGACTGACACATCCTGGAATTGTGGAGTTGAAAGGGACCCCAGAGGCCATCCAGACCAACCCCCTGCTCGGTGTACCCCCTGGTCTGCAGGGTGCAGCTCCTTGTGCAGCCAGTCAGGCTTCTTCAAATGTCCCTCTCAGGGAATAGTTTGTGATTATCCCTTCAATATTTCAGTTCTCGGGCTCTCCCTTCCCTCTTGAGCTCTTTTTTTCCTTCAGGACCTCTAGGCATGGGATCCCTCCCACATTTTCCCTGAGCTTCTTGAATTTGGCTTTCCGGACGTCCAAGGAGCATGTCCAGCTAAGCTCAGTTTTCACTGCCCTCTCTGCCACAGTTCACAAGATGACACTTTCCTGGCAGGTTCCTGCCACTCCCGCTTCATCTACCATTCCTTCCCTGTCAGAAGCGTGTGGGATGTTCCATTCTTTGCAGGGTGAGACTCCCAGCAGATGTCAGAGCAGCTGAATTCCCCCATGGCTGCGCCTGCTTGCCTCTGTGAAAGTGTCGTCCCCTGTGCCAGGAAAGCACCGTCCGTGTCTTCTGGCTGGCTGGCTGCCTGGCAAACTCCCACACCAAGATCCCTCTTCTTCCTCCCTCCCCTCTTGACCCGAAGGCTTCCAGCCGGGCTTCCATGCTCAGCATCATGGGTTTCCTCCCAGGTGGATATATTCCTGGCATATAATGCTTCTCCCCCCCGCCCTTCCTGCTGGGTCTGTTCCGTTTGAACAAGGTCTTCCCTTCAATGGCTGCATTCCAACCACGAGTCTCATCTGACCGAGTCTCAGTGATGCCTCTCAGATCACACCGTCTTGCATTAGGATATTACGTTCATCCTGGTTGCTTCCCATCCTCCCTGCTTTTGTGCATAGGCCTTAGAGGGATCCACCTCCCGTGCCTTGTCTCCTCGCAGTCCTGCATGTTCTTCTCCATGGAACATGGCCTAGTATTCCTGGGCTCTGGGCTTTTCCACCCCACTTGTGAGTTAGTTTAAAGGCCCCTCGATCAGGTTTGTGAGGCTCCTGCCAAGACCGTTCTCCCCAGTCCCCGCGCGGTGCAGCCGACCGTGCGCAAGGGCTCCTTCGTACTGGTATTGGAGGCCACAGTCCGTCAGACCAGCCCTTTCCCAAGGACACCATCTGTGTTGCCAGCTGTTCGCTTTCAGTATCCTTCTCTCCGCACTAATGCCCTGGCCTTTGACAGGAAGAGCTGCCGAAAACTCCACTTGTGCCCCCAGTCCTTCCCTGTCCTACCCCCAGGCTTGCAGTCTCTGGATCCCAATCAGCATTCCTTCCATGCTCCGGGAAGGCAGCACGCCTCCCCAGATGAGATGTCCGGCAGGCACTCGGCTGTTTCTGCCCCCTCCGGAGGGGGTCTCCCACCACTGTCACATGCCTGCCTGCCCCTCCCCCCTCCGTGTGGTCTGGGTGCCGCCCTCAGTCTTCTGTGGCGCTCAGGGCGGTCTCGCGTCTCCAAGTGTCCAGGACTTCCCTCCCCTCTGATGTGGCCACTGGACCCTTCTCCATGGCTGCATCTGACTGCAGACCCCTCTGGCCTCCCTGTGTGAAGGAGCTACAGGATCTGCCCATCCTCCCTTTGACCTCGATGGGGCTGGGGAGGAGGGGGAGGCTTCAGACTGGGGGCTTTGAAATCCCTAAGCAAATATTATAGACAGAAGTGCCAGAAGTAATTTCTCTCTTTCTCTCCTCTGCAAAAGGGCTTAATATTCCCAGATCCGAACTCCTCTTCTGGCAGGAAGAAGCAGATTATCCGTTTGTCCAGAGCTCTGAGGGAGGGGAGAGATCAGCAGGTGGGTGCTTGGCTCTGGTTGAATCCTAGAATCCTAGAATCATAGAATAGCAGGGTTGGAAGGGGCCTACAAGGCCATCGAGTCCAACCCCCTGCTCAATGCAGGAATCCAAGTCAGAGCATCCCTGACAGATGGCTGTCCAGCCTCGTCTTGAAGGCCTCCAGTGTGGGAGAGCCCACCACCTCCCTAGGGAATGGGTTCCATTGTCATATTGCTCTGACAGTCAGGAAGTTTTTCCTGATGTTCAGCTGGAATCTGGCTTCCTGTCACTTGAGCCCATTATTCCGTGTCCTGCACTCTGGGATGATCAAGAAGAGATCCTGGCCTTCTTCTCTGTGACACCCTTTCAAGTACTTGAAGAGTGCTATCCTATCTCCCCTCAGTCGCCTCTTCTCAAGGCTAAACATGCCCAGTTCTTTCAGTCTCCCTTCATAGGGCTTTGTTTCCAGTCCCCTGATCATCTTTGTTGCCCTCCTCTGAACCCTCTCCAGTTTGTCTGCATCCTTCTTAAAGTGTGGTGGCCAGAACTGGACACAGTACTCCAGATGAGGCCTAACCAGTGCTGAGTAGAGGGGAACTAGCACTTCCCGGGATTTGGAAGCTATGCTTCTGTTCATGCAGCCCAAAAGAGCATTGGCCTTTTGGGCTGCCTGCTCCTAATCCACACTGGAGGCCTTCAAGACGAGGCTGGACAGCCATTTGTCAGGGATGCTCTGACTTGGATTCTTGCATTGAGCAGGGGGTTGGACTCGATGGCCTTGTAGGCCCCTTCCAACCCTACTATTCTATGAATTCCTGGTGGGGCCATGTATTCCAGAATTTGTCTCCCAACAAATGTCGGGGAAATTGAAGTCCCCCATTACTACTACATCATGCTTCCTTAAAACATTGGCTATTTGCTTTTCAAAAGTTTCATCCTCGTCTTCTCCTTCATTGGGTGGCCGGTAGTAGACTCCGACCACCAGGTTGCTTGTATTCTTTGCTCCATTTATTTTGATCCAGATGCTCTCGATGGGGCTACCAAGCTCATCCTCCTGTATTTCTGTGCAGAGAAATGTACTTTTAACATATAGTGCAACCCCACCTCCCTTTCTGTTCCTCCTGTTCTTTTTGAACAAGTTATATCTTTCAATTGCTGTATTCCATTCATGAGAGTCATACATATCTCCTGATTTATAAACTTCTTTTGGGGGGCAAAGTATGGGAGAGGGTGGTGGCCTCTCAACTCCCGGTGGTCTTGGAGGACACTGAGTATTTGGATCCCAGATTTGCACCCTGGTGGAGGACTTACACTGGGAACTTCAGTTTCACCATATAGTTTCTTCGGGATCTTTCAGTGGTTTTCAGTACCTTTGACCAAGATATCCAAGTTCAGCCCAACCGATCTTGCCTCCTGAAGCAAGAAGCTGTCCCCACCACCAGCCTGCTGCCGCCACCTTCCTTCCCAGTTGTGGGAACCTCACCCAAACTCTCATGGGAATTTGGGCAAGCAGGGCCCCACACTGGGAGAATGGGCACCTGCTCCAGAGAGCCTCACCAGCCGCTCTGTCACTGCTGCAACTGCCCAAGCGGGAGAGCGCCTGGCAGGGCTCTCAAGCGCACCCTCTGGAGGAGGAGGCCGGCCTTCCTGGTGGGGGCAGGTGGCAGCAGCACGACACACTGCTTCTCTGACTCCAGCACCTGGTGGCCGCATGAGACCACATAATGGGATTCCGGCCTGATGGTATCTTTTGGTGGACTGGGCTATTGTTATTTTTCAGTGGACCTGTGTTTTCAAATGCATCTTGTACCACTTCCTGGGTTAATTAGGAAATTTTATTCTATTGTAGTTTGTGTTTACCTATTCGTCTGAGCTACCTAGAATAGATTATGTCCTCACAGGCAGTCCACCAATATTGGTATAAATAAGAGAAAATCTTTCTACACCACTCTAGTTACCAGCTCTATTCATCATTAGAGGCAATTGACGATGTTTAGAAGAATCTGACACTCCACTAAGTTTTTTCCTCCCTGTTAATCAAAACAGCAAACCACAGTCTTTGTACCCTGAATTGAGGAAAAATTCTCTTTTCATTTTTTCAGCAGAATGTAGAAAAAGATTAACTCAAAGCTCACACCTTAAACAACATCCAAGACTGCACTCGGGGGACAAGCCATATACATGCTCAGAGTGTGGAAAGAGCTTCAGGCAGAGCTCTGACCTTAACTCACATCAAAGAATTCACACAGGGGAGAAGCCCTTTCAATGCTTAGAGTGTGGGAAAAGCTTCAGTCAGAGCTCTGGCCTTAAACGACATCAAAGAAATCACACAGGGGAGAAGCCCTTTCAGTGCTCAGACTGCGGAAAGAGCTTCAGTCAGAATTCCAGCCTTAAGCTTCATCAAAGAATTCACACAGGGGAGAAGCCCTTTAAATGCTCTGAGTGTGGAAAGAGCTTCGGATGGAGCTCCGACCTTAAACGGCATCAAATAATTCACTCAGGGTTGAAGCCCCATCAATGTTCAGTGTGTGGAAAGGGCTTCAGACAGAGCTCCGATCTTAACTCGCATGAAAGAATTCACACAGGGGAGAAGCCCTTTAAATGCTCAGAGTGTGGAAAGGGCTTTGGTTCGATTTCTCACCTTTACAAGCATCAAAGAAGTCACACAGGGGAAAAGCCCTTTAAATGCTCAGACTGTGGAAAGAGCTTCGGTTCGAGTTCTCACCTTAACTCACATCAAAGAAGTCACACAGGGGAGAAGCCCTATAAATGCTCAGACTGTGGAAAGAGCTTTAATCAGAATTCCAGCCTTAAACTTCATCAAAGAAATCACACAGGAGAGAAGCCCTATAAATGCTCAGACTGTGGAAAGAACTTCAATCAGAATTCCAGCCTTAAGCTTCATCAAAGAAATCACACAGGGGAGAAGCCCTACAAATGCTTAGACTGCGGAAAGAGCTTCAATCAGAATTCCAGCCTTAAGCTTCATCAAAGAATTCACACAGGGGAGAAGCCCTATAAATGCTCAGACTGTGGAAAGAGATTCAATCAGAATTCCAACCTTAAGCTTCATCAAAGCATTCACACAGGGGTGAAGCCGTTTAAATGCTCAGACTGCGGGAAGAGCTTCAATCAGAATTCTAGGCTTAAGCTTCATCAAAGAATTCACACAGGGGAGAAGCCCTTTAAATGCTCAGTCTGCGGAAAGAGCTTTAGTCAGAATTCCAGCCTTAAGCTTCATCAAAGAATTCACACAGGGGAGAAGCCCTTTAAATGCTCTGAGTGTGGGAAGAGCTTCGGATGGAGCTCCGACCTTAAACGACATCAAATAATTCACTCAGGGTTGAAGCCCCATCAGTGTTCAGTGTGTGGAAGGAGCTTCAGACAGAGCTCCGATCTTAATTCCCATGAACGAATTCACACAGGGGAGAAGCCCTTTAAATGCTCAGAGTGTGGAAAGGGCTTTGGTTCGATTTCTCACCTTTACAAACATCAAAGAAGTCACACAGGGGAGAAGCCCTATAAATGCTCAGACTGTGGAAAGAGCTTTGGTTCGATTTCTCACCTTCACTCACATCAAAGAAGTCACACAGGGGAGAAGCCCTATAAATGCTCAGACTGCGGAAAGGGCTTCAATCACAATTCCAGCCTTAAACTTCATCAAAGAATTCACACAGGGGAGAAGCCCTTTAAATGCTCAGACTGCGGAAAGAGCTTCAATCAGAATTCCAGCCTTAAGCTTCATCAAAGAAATCACACAGGGGAGAAGCCCTATAAATGCTCAGACTGCGGAAAGGGCTTCCATCAGGGTTCCAGCCTTAAGCTTCATCAGAGCATTCACACAGGGGAGAAGCCCTTTAAATGCTCAGACTGCGGAAAGAGCTTCCATCAGAGTTCCAGCCTTAAGTGTCATCAAAGAATTCACACACGGGAGAAGCCTTATAAATGCCCAGACTGCGGAAAGAGCTTCGGCTGGAGTTCTCACCATAACTCACATAAAAAAACTCACACAGGGGAGAAGCCCTATAAATGCTCAGACTGCGGAAAGAGCTTCGGTTGGAGTTCCAACTTTAAATCACATCAAAGAATTCACACAGGGGAGAAGCCCTTTAAATGCTCAGACTGCGGAAAGAGCTTCAATCAGAATTCCAGCCTTAAGCTTCATCGAAGAATTCACACAGGGGAGAAGCCCTATAAATGCTCAGACTGCGGAAAGAGCTTCAATCAGAATTCCAGCCTTAAGCTTCATCAAAGAATTCACACAGGGGAGAAGCCCTTTAAATGCTCAGACTGTGGAAATAGCTTCAGTCGGAGTTCCAACTTTAAATCACACCATTCACAGGGGGAGAAGCCCTTCAAATGCTTAGACTGTAGAAAGAGCTTCAGTCATGGCCGAAGCTTTAAATGTCATCAAAGAATTCACACAGGGGAGAAGCCCCTCCTGCGCTTAGATGCGGACAGGGTCAGGGTTTGCTCCGCATCCTTGCCTGGCCTTGGTGTGCAGGGTTGGCAGAATCACCTGAGCTCCAGGCAGCTGCGCTGTTTCGCTCCCACCTTCCAGCAGCCCATCGAAGAGGAAGGAGGGAGGGGCTCTTGGGAGGCTGGTCTGCTGTTCCCACTTACGGATCGCTCCCCCTGCTGATCTGCCTCTGCTTTTGCTTGTTCTCTCCTGGTTCTTCTTGGATCCTGCTTGGTGGACATGGCTGCTTGTCCTCAGCTTCCCTGCTTGATCCTGCTCAGTGCAAGGGAGATCAGTGTGTATCTTGACCAAATGAGATGGGCGTAAGGAGGTGTGTAGGGGGAGTGCTTTTATCTAGCATACATCATAAAGGGGCTTGAACATTCTAGCTTGGCGCTGGCAATTTGCCATCTCGTTCTTTTCCTCAAAGGTGGAGCTCTTTTTCTTTGTGAGTGAGAGTTTAAGAGCACTATCATAATGCCCTTAGACAGTGTCTGAGGGGCCAGAAGGTGCTGGGATGGGGTAAATCCAGCCCCCTGAGGATGTGGACAGAGCTACAACCTTGGAGAGGAGAATCTGAGCAGGGGTGTCCCTCCCACCTGCGGCCTTCCCTCCCGGCTGCCCCGTGCGGCTTGGCTCTCTCTGCGGAGGTCTGAGCTCCATCCGCGGGAAGAGAAAGGAGGCGGAGGGCCGGGGGTGTACCAGCGGGTGGGAGAAGGGAGGGTGTGGATCCTCTGGACCCCAATGCCCCTCAGCAACCTTCCCCGCCCCCCACAGGGTGAGTGAGGTAGACAGGCTCAGAGGCCCATCTAAGGAAAGCTAAGTGGGAGGATGGAGGGGCTAAGAGAGCCTCTGCCCTGTCTCATGACCTGCCAGGCTCTTGCCCTCAGGGGGTTGGAATTTCGATGTCGCCCGACATCAGAGCGCTCCGTCCTTCAGGCTGTGCTGCTCTGGCAGGGTGAAGTTGTCCGTGAATGAGGGGTTGGAATATAACCCCTGCAGTCTTCTTAAAGATGTGTCTTGGGTCTTTTAGGGGGGCTTCTTGTAGGACTCCACAGAGCCCACAGTCAAGGCTATGCAACCATTCCAGACTGAATGAGCCACGTACACTCTGAAGCTGCCAACATTCCTCTACTTGATATTCTGATTATCCAGATATAATATCTGATAAGCATGAATATCACATCCAATTTAAACCAGATTAACCCCTGAAATACTATTATTGAGTAGAACAAGAAAGAAAAGCTATTCTATATTACTGTTGACGCGTCTGTAACTCTGTTTGAGCCCGAGTAGCTATGTGCACTCCCGTCATTTTTTCAGTTACTTTGGCACGGTGAGAATTTGATTCCCCTTTCTGACAACACGGCACAAGACACTAATGGCCATGCAGATAAAAAGATTTGTAAGAAAAGTATAATTACCGTGGGATGGGGGAATCAGGGCTGTTGCCTTACATGTAACAGATGGGGCCCACAGCTTTGTAATCTTGTACGATGTGTTGTTATGGCCTGCAAAGAGTTAGCATGGGTGCGTTGAAACAACGGCCCTGAGGCAGAGGGGGCAGGAAGGCGTTCCTGTGGCTGCTGCTACCTCTCCAAAGGATGGTTTGACAGAAGAAGAGCCTGGGGGCTTCGAGAAGGAAGCTAGGGGTGTCGTACTAAATTTCGTCGCCTCCTGGAGAAGAGACAGCTGCGCTGATCCGGCCAGGCAAGAACCTGCTTTGCAACACGGCCAAGAGAGAGGGTTTTCCTGCAAGGTGTGAGAGCTCGGTCGTGCAACCTGGGATGTGTTGGCTGCTACAGAGCTGGGGCCTGGAGGCTGGGGGTCTCCTGAGCCCAGGCTGAGGGTGGCTGTATCTTGCTACCCTTTTGTAGCTGCTACGAGACTTGGGGTTTGTGGTGTTTGGGAGTAAGCTGCCCATGGAGATACGGGAAACTGGGACATGCCTCTCAGTTGTGTGTGGTTATTTTGCCAAGGACTGGTCGGGGTGAGCCTTGACGTTTTCTTGGGATTTCGTATTTGTTTAATGTGTAACAATAAATCCTTTGTTATTTGACTTGCCCTTGTCCGGATGTGCGTGAACAGTAGACTGCCTGGGTTCAGGTAGTAAGGCTCGGGTTACATAGGTGGATAAGGGCGCAATCATTCCGATTGTGCCCACAACGATCGGAAGCCCCCGAACCCAGGGGCTTCCGATCATCCAATGCAGGGCAGGAGGAGTGGCAGAGGGGATCTCCCTGTCCCCCGTCCTCCCGCCCGGCATATTTTGCAAGATGGGCTTTTTAGTTGTCTACAGACAGCACTTGGGAGGGGGCAGGGAGGGGGCTGCAAGAGGCTCAGGATAACTGGTATCGCAGCCTCTCTGGTCTCCCCCCTCCCTGCCCACCAGAACGCCCCTCTTTCCCCATCTCTGAGGTCGATTTTCTGGCCTCAGAGGGCAGCCGGTGCTGTTCGTTCAATGCCGGCTGCGAATATGTTTCATGATTATTTTACTAAACAATTATTATGATTTAAGATTATTTGTGGTGGGACTTTAACGAGCTCTTAGATCCTTTGCTGGATAGGAGTACACCTCCTCCTAAGACCCAGTCCGCTGTGAGACTGGCACTCCAGGCTTACATGATGGAATATGGTTGAATTGCTGCCTGGAGAATTTCACATCCTGCTGACAGAGATTTATTTCACCAGTTCACCATAATTGCCTTAGATTAGCCTATTTTTTGATCCCTACATCTTTAGTATGTCAAATTAAAGATTGCAAGATTGACACCTTGGTAGTGTCAGATCATGGCCCAGTATGTTTGGAACTGCAATTTTCTGACACTCCTACGGCCCCTGGGCTTTTACGCTTTAATGTTTCCCTTCTCAGTGATGAGAAGTTTAAAACCCAGATGTTAGCTGAACTAACAGAATATTTTAATACTAATGAGAGTATGGCAGATTTGCGTGCCATTGAGTGGGAGGCCAGTAAAGCTTTTATAAGCATGAGCTGAATAATATCCTTTCACAGCAGGTGGAATTTGCTCTGACTTGTCTACGACAGAAATATTGGGAAAATGGTGAACGTCCTAGTAAGATCCTTGCACATCGTCTTAAACAGCATCAACATCAAAATGTCATTTCAGCTATTAAAGATGAGAGTGGCAAAGTATATACTCCTATAGACATAAATTCAGTTTTTAGAGTTTTATTTTGATCTTTACAGTACCAGTAGCAAGATATCAGAGCAAGATATGGATGCTTTTTTTTCTCAGATCAGTCTTCCATGTTTAGATTCTTCACAACAACAGCTCCTTTTAGCTCCTCTGCGTTTAGAGGAAATATGAATGCAATCTTGAAAATGAACACTGGGAAATCACCTAGTCTGGATGGATTCCCCATTGAGTGGTATAAAACATTCTCCAGTTCTTAGCTCCAAAGTTGTACTGCCTCTATAACCATACTTTGAGGCGGGCTCCCTTTCTTCATCGTTAAATGACGCTTATATTACTGTGATTCCTAAGCCTCGCAAGGATCATACCTATTGTGCTAACTATTGACCTATATCATTAATTAATGTAGACATCAAAATATTAACAGCAATCTTGGCAGATAGATTACAACATGTTATGGCTGCATTGGTTAGACCAGACCAGGTGGGATTTATTAAAAATAGACAGGAGGCTGATAATCTTAGTCATTGATCTAGTTGCTTTAAACTCTGAAAGAACTGACCAGGCAGCCATAATTTCAATGGATGCAGAAAAGGCCTTTGACAAAATCCATTGGATGCACCACCTCCCGAGGTCATGGGTCCCATTGTCGTATTGCTCCAACAGTCAGGAAGTTTTTCCTGATGTGCAGCTGGAATCTGGCTTCCTGTCACTTGAGCCCATTATTCCATGCCCTGCACCCTGGGATGATCGAGAAGAGATCCTGGCCTTCCTCTCTGGGACAACCTTTCAAGTATTTGAAGAGCGCTATCCCATCTCCCCTCAGTCTTCTCCAGGCTAAACATGCGCCATTCTTTCAGTCTCTCCTCATATGGCTTTGTTTCCAGTCCCCTGATCATCTTTGTTGCCCTCCTCTGAACCCTCTCCAGTTTGTCTGCATCCTTCCTAAAGTCTGGCGTCCAGAACTGGACACAGTACTCCAGATGTGGCCTAACCAGTGCGGAGTAGAGGGGAACTAGTACTTCCCGGCTTTCGGAAGCTATGCTTCTATTAATGCAACCCAAAACAGCATTTGCCTTTTTTTCAGCCACACCACATTGTTGCCTCATATTCAGCTTGTGATGTACAACAATTCCAAGATCCTTAAGTGCAAGTTAGTAAGATGTCCTTTAATAAGTGCTGAAGACAAGATTCTCATGGGCTTCTTTATAAGGATCTCATGGCCACTGAGTACAGATTGTCGGTGTGAAGTGGCACGTATGTTTATCAGGGCCAAAGGTATTGAGGATTTAATTATATTTTTAACTTTTGTACACTTGTATTTGTATTTCCATTTATAGGTTTTAATTGTATGAGTTTTAATGTTGTAAAGCCGCCTTGAGTCCCAGTATTGGGGAAAAGATGGGATATAAATAAATATTTAATAATGGTGGTGGTGGTGGTGGTGGTAGTAGTAGAGCATCTGGCCATTTAAGGCCAGTTTTAGCACAGATTTTGGCTAATTTGTCCTTTAAGACTTCATTCTTCTTTTCCTACTAGCCTGGCTGGCTGGGGATGGTAGGGGCACTGGAGATGCTGTTGAATTTGCAGAGCTTTGTACACACAACTACGAATAGATATGTAAAAGAACTTTTCTTCATTTGAATGAAATCTATTTGTTAAAAGAAAGCTTACACATCTCTTAACTCTCGGTTCAATCACTCTGGTTTCCAGGGGAGTGACGGGTCGCCATATACTGGGGCTGGTTATCTGAGCAGATGGTCCACCTTTCTCTCAGGCGAGAACAGATAACAGGCTAATTCACTCAGGATTTTATACAGCAAGTTCACTAAGTTAGAAAACTGGCAGAAAGTGTACACACTGCTGGCCCCCCTTCACCAAGGCCTTTCTCATTTTTTTGGCAGCAAAGTAAGTTTTCTCACAGTACAGAAAGAAGCATTCCTTATCAGTTAGAAGGTATACAGTGTGAAGAGCAAGTACGGAGCATTATTTTAGCTTCTGTGAGTAGGAAAAAACGTGGCTTTCACTCCATGTGAATACTGCTATGAGAACAAACTCTAAAATCATGAAAATTGCTAACTTTCTAGCAAATCAGCGTACTTGTTCTATCGATCACTGCATTATTACTGCATATGATTCTGAGCAAATTCACACCTGACTGCTTGCCATTCTTCTGAAACAATCCAATACATTCTCTCCTTGAATTTTCACAGGTTTTATATGTTGTGAGCATGGCATTGCAGGCTTAATACAGTGCCTACCCAATTCCACCTAATGAATTGACTACCCTTTCAGCTCAATCCTATGCATGTTTTGTCATTTGTGGGTTTGGGGTGGTGGTGTTTTTTTTTATTTTGCATGAACTCTAGCTTCAGTGGTGAGGGAAAGGCACTTAGTGCATGCTCAGAGTTTCTCCATAACTTAGCCCTAGTTTTGAAAACAGACCCATTGGCTGAATCCTGGTGAAGTCTTGGCACAAATGAAGTCATGGGGAGGAAGATACAATGAGAGCTTGTGCATAACAAGGAGGAGGCAGAGAGGAGTTGCACAAAACAAGACATCTGTTTTTATGAAGAGTTGCTGGAGGATGGTAGGATGCGGAGGGATGGTTGCATGGAGAGGAATAGAATTGGCAGGGGGAGAATGCAAGTGCTTAGTGGTGAAAGAAAAGCATTCTGCATATGCTCAGAGGTACTCTCTATTTAAGAACATAAGAAGAGCCGTGCTGCATGAGACCAAGGTCCATCTAGTGCAGCATTCTGTTCACACAGTGGCCAATCAGATGCCCATGGGAAACCGACAAGCAGGACATGAGTGCAATAGCACCTTCCTGCCCATGTTCTCCTGCTGCTAACATTGCTGAAATGTAAATAACTTATAGTCATTCTAAATTTTCATGTATGTATATCCTTCAGAAACTTTGCAGGTTTCTTGCCTGGGAGACACCTCTAATGGCCTATGCATTTTCATACAATTTACCCAAAAAACTACTGGGGAAGGGGTGAAGGGAAAGCTAATCACTCCCTCCCCAAACTGGAGAACTCCCCTTCCACATGAACTGCTGCACTTATCCTTCTGAAACTTTGCTGGCTTCTTACTTAGGGACAACTCTAGGCTGTCTGTAATTTTCAGAACAATGGTCCACAAGGAAAATAAGGACAGAAGTATGTCCTCTTTTGGAGCCCTCAAAATGTCAAGGCCACCCTTGCACAAAAACCCTTGGGGCCATCATTCTGAAATTTGGAGATATGATCTCCTCTGATGGGGCAATGCATCCTGAAATGTGTATCCAATTCTTCCAAGTAATAAAAAAATTATTGGCAGTTCCCTTTAAAAGAAAATCAAAATATAAACCCTGCACCTATTTTTCCTGACATTGGGCAGGTGTAATCCCCCTCTAGGGGGCTAGTATGCCTGAAATTATCATCCAGTTCTGACCAAGAGAAAAAAGTTACAGTTTTTTAAAAAAAAAATTCCAATGGTAGTCAACAGAAGCATAAAGTCTCATTTTTCCAAACCTTGACTCAGGTTTGGTGCTGAGCTGAAATGATCTGACTACAAAATGGCCTGCACAGAAGCAGGATGTTTTCCAAAACGCTGAATCGGGGTCTGAGTTGAAGTGGGGTGGGGGGTCAGTGCACACTTCTTATGTATGTATATATGCATGTAATCTATACACACACATATTAGAGGTGCAGTTAGACTCAGATATAAAGATGATTGATAGATAGATAGATAGATAGATAGATAGATTGATGCAAATTTATGTTATGGTCCTGTGCCCCAGACCTTTTAAGAACCTAGCAACACCCCTGATCCCAGAGTACAGGACAAGGAATAATGGGCTCAAGTGACGGGAAGCCAGATTCCAGCTAAGCATCAGGAAAAACTTCCTGACTGTTAGAGCAACAGGACAATGGAACCCATTCCCTGGGGAGGTGGTGGGCTCTCCCACACTGGAGGCGTTCAAGACGAGGCTGGACAGCCATCTGCCAGGGATGCTCTGACTTGGATTCCTGCTTTGAGCAGGGGGTTGGACTCGATGGCCTTGGAGGCCCCTTCCAACCCTACTATTCTGTGATTCTATGAATCTAGTGGGGTTTCCTGGGGAGTTGCTGCAGTTTTAGCCAGTACTCCTTCCAAGGCCTTGGCATCTGTCCAAAGCAAAAGCTTCATGGTTGCAACTCTCCAGAAATCATATAGCAGATGGCAGTTAGCTATAGATTCATCATTTAATTCAAAGAACAGTCAAGAGCTAATAATTCTGACCGCATCAGATATCAATACAGATTGGTTTCCCCATCACAATCTCTATGGCTCAGAATACAGGGCACGGGGCTCGAATGATTCTAGGTGTAAGGCTTGCCAGGCACTCAAAGACAACGGTACTAGAAAAAGACCTACGTAAATCCACACATGCAGAGATTTAGTCCAGCCTTGAATTCTTCATTGGTACCTCCACACTACATGGGTCAAGGGCTATCAAATCCAAGAGTCAAAATGTAGGTTGAAGAGTAAGTCCAAAGTAACTCCACACACGCAGAGTTGTTGATGACCAGAGCTTCCACTTTTCTATCTCTGTGCTACATGGGTCAAGGCGTAGGGAAATCCAAGAGTCAGGGTCAAAGATACACAATCCATAGCAAAAAGGAACTCTGGGTCTATGAAAAGTATAGCGATACAGTCCATGGTAGCATCTTACTGACTCACAGATCAAATGGTGTTCTAAGTTTTACTGAAAATTCAAGTGAAGCATCCAAAAGTCCAGGGGAGAAGAGTTTCTCTCAGCTCAGAGGGAGGGATGTCCCAACCATGAAGGGTTGCAGGCAGTGAGTGACAGATGGTGACACCAGACAATAAAAGATGGGCAGTAAAGACGATGTTCCCAGCAAAGGCTCCCAGCCCTAGCCTCGGCTTAAAAGCGAGGGTGGGGCTGCAATAACACACCTCCCAAGAATCTCATTGACAGAGGATAGTAGCCCATAAATGAACCCCGTGCCAAGCGGGGCATTCCTATTCTGCCCTCTTGAATTGACCTAGTCATCTGTGTGACACCGCCAAATCCCCACAGCCCTTCTGCCGTTATCTCAGGGAGAGGCTTACTTAATTATAGGCAGGACTTTCAAGGTTGAAAACTAGCAGCTGGATGGGAATGACTCCATGGACAGTGCTTTCTTCTGAGAGAATTGACAGAGATGGGAACACTTTTTCTCTGGCATTCTACAGGCTAAGGCCCAAACCGCCTCCCCCGCCCCTTTCCACTTGCCATTAAATGAATAATCAGGCATAGCTGAACTCCTAAGGCCCTCGACCTCTCAGTACTGAACTGGGTTCCAAACATGTTTGGACCACTTCTGACCAGATGCTGACTGTAACCCTGAGGGCGCATTGCAGCGCTTGGCTGGGCCCTGACAGGCCCTTGGCATTCCGAGGAGCTGAAGGCAATGAAACACTTGGGTCGAAGGGTACAACCCTGAAGGCGGTGAGAAACACTCTGAGAAGGAGGACCGAAACTCTGAAAAGGACCAAAAAAGCAGGACCGAAACCAGATTGCAAGGGCCAAAAAAGCAAGAACCGAAAAAGGACCGAAAAAGCAGGACCAAAATTCCGAAACTCTGAAAAGCGGGACCAAAACCAGATCACAAGAGACCATTTACGGTCAATGTTAAAGACTGGAGTCCACGATTTCTGATAGCAATCACCCAATTCCTAGCCTGCCTTTTGGAGGCAAGGTATGGGAGAGAGTGGTGTCCTCTCAACTCCAGGTGGCCTCGGAGGATACTGAATATTTGGATCCCAAATGTTCATGCTGGTGGATGACTGACACTGGGAACTGGACAGTTTAATCATGTTGGTTCTTTGGCATGTATCACTGACTTTCAGGACCATTCACCATGGTAGGCAGGCCCGGCCCAATCTACCTTTTGCACCTGACACAGGAAGCCCGACACCGCCTGCCTGCCAATGCCTTCCTGGCTGCGGGGAGCTAGCCCGAAGTCTCGTGAGACCCAGACGAAGTCAGACCCTCGTGGGACTTCAGACAGGTTCCGGGAGAATTCAGTCTAGCCTCGCCAGATTTTGTGCAAGAGCGGGCATGTGCAGGAGGGCAGGCAGGTGTTCCAGAGAGCCCCGCCGGCCGCTCTCTCGGTACGGCAACTGCCACGGCGGGAGAGCAGCTGGTGGAGTTCTCAGGAGCACGCGGGGGAGGAGGCAGCATGTCCTCCTCATGGGGGCAGCAGGAAGTGGAACACGTTCCTCCTCTTCCCACTCTGCTGCCTGCTCTGGCCAGATGAGACCACATAATGCGCCAGCAAACTCTGATGGTGCCCTTTGCTGGGTTATTGGTAACTGGCCTATGTTTTCAGACAAATTTTGCTCCACTGCCTGGTTTTTATTATGCATGTTTATTTTATAGTAGTTTGATGGTTTTATTACTATAAGACATCTTGCAGGGACTATGTCCCAATAGACAGTCAATAAATATAGGTGTAAAGAAGTTACTTTCTCCATACGCCACTCTGGTTATCAGTTCTATTCATCATTAGAGGCTATTTAATATATTTGGAAGAACCTGCCACTCGACTCTTAATCTAAACAGTAAACTGAGAGCCAGTGTAGTGTAGTGGTGAGAGTGACGGACTGGGGAAATCATGGAGGACCGGGGAAGTGCCAGATGACTGGAGGAGGGCTAACGTTGTCCCTATCTTCAAAAAGGGTAAAAAGGAGGAACCTGGGAACTACAGACCAGTCAGTCTGACATCAATCCCTGGGAAAATTCTGGAGCAGATCATAAAGCAATCCATCTGGAAGCACCTTGACAACAATGCCGTGATTACTCGAAGCCAACATGGATTTGTCAAAAACAAGTCCTGCCAGACAAATCTGATCTCATTTTTTGATCAAGTCACCTCCCTTGTAGACCGTGGGAATGCTGTAGACATCATATACCTCGACTTCAGCAAAGCTTTCGACAAAGTGCCCCATGATATCCTGATGAGCAAACTAGCTCGAAGTGGGCTAGATGAAACAACGATCCAGTGGATCCACAGTTGGCTACAGAATCGGACTCAAAGAGTGCTTATCAATGGGACCTTCTCAAGCTGGGGAGAGGTAACGAGTGGGGTACCGCAGGGCTCAGTCCTGGGCCCAGTGCTCTTCAATATTTTTATTAATGACTTGGAGGAGGAGGTGCAGGGAATGCTGATCAAATTTGCAGATGACACAAAATTGGGAGGGATAGCTAATACTTTGGAAGACAGAAACAAAATTCAAAGTGATCTGGATAGACTGGAGTGCTGGGCAGAAAACAACAGAATGGCATTTAATAGGGACAAATGCCAAGTTCTGCACCTAGGAAAAAGAAACCAAATGCACAGTTACAAGATGGGGGATACGTGGCTCAACCACACTACGAGCGAGAAGGATCTTGGAATTGTCGTCGATCACAAGCTGAATATGAGCCAACAATGTGATGTGGCTGCAAAAAAGGCAAATGCTATTTTGGGCTGCATTCATAGAAGCATCGCTTCCAAATCCCGGGAAGTACTAGTTCCCCTCTACTCAGCACTGGTTAGGCCTCATCTGGAGTACTGTGTCCAGTTCTGGGCACCGCACTTTAAGAAGGATGCAGACAAGCTGGAGAGGGTTCAAAGGAGGGCAACAAAGATGATCAGGGGACTGGAAACAAAGCCCTATGAAGAGAGACTGAAAGAACTGGGCATGTTTAGCCTTGAGAAGAGAAGACTGAGGGGAGATATGATAGCGCTCTTCAAGTACTTGAAAGGTTGTCACAGAGAAGAAGGCCAGGATCTCTTCTTGATCATCCCAGAGTGCAGGACACGGAATAATGGGCTCAAGTTACAGGAAGCCAGATTCCGACTGAACATCAGGAAAAACTTCCTGAGTGTCAGAGCAATACGGCAATGGAACCAATTACCTGGGGAGGTGGTGGGCTCTCCCACACTGGAGGCCTTCAAGACGAGGCTGGACAGCCATTTGTCAGGGATGCTCTGACTTGGATTCCTGCATTGAGCAGGGGGTTGGACTCGATGGCCTTGTAGGCCCCTTCCAACCCTACTATTCTATGATTCTATGATATGGGAGCCGGGAGATCCGGGTTCTAGTCCCCACTCGGCCATGGAAGCTCACTGGATGACTTTGGGCCAGTCACAGACTCTCAGCCCAACCTACCTCACAGGGCTGTTGTTGTGAGGATACAACGGAGAGGAAGAGGATAATGTAAGCTGCCTTGGGTTCCTTGCAAGAGGAAAAAAGGCGGGATATAAATACAATGATAAAATAAATAAATAAATACATACATACATAAATACATAAACTGCTGAGTTTTTTCCAGAGTTGAGCAAGTTTCTCTTCTCATTCTTTCAGCTGATGGGAGGGACAGCAATAAAAATGGCAAACAGCAGAGAAGGAAAACTGAAGATGAACAGCAGAAAACATCTGTTTCATTTGAAGGGGCTGACTTCCATGAAATTGGAATACTTAAAGAATGTTTTGAAGGAAACGAAAGAAGTATTCATAATGGAGAAAAAGCATTGAAATGCCCTCGGTGTGGAAAGTGCTTTAGTCAGCGGATAAAACATACTGAATATCAAATAATTCACACTGAGGAGGAAACATATAAATGCTTGGAGTGTGAAAAATGTAAGCTGCCTTGGGTTCTTTGCAAGAGGAAAAAAGGCGGGATATAAATGCAATAAATAAATAAAAATAAATAAATAAAAACAATTGAGTTGCAGCTCAGAACTTAACCTGCACCAAAATACTCATACAGAGAAGCCCGATAAATGCTCAGAATGCGGAAAGAGATTCAATCACATCTCCCAACTTAAACAACATCAAAGAACTCACACAGGGGAGAAGCCCTATAATTGCTCAGAGTGCGGAAAGGGCGTCAGTCAAGAGTTCCCACCTGAACTCACATAAAAAAACTCACCAAGGGAGAAGCCCTTCAAATGTTCAGACTGCCGAAAGAGCTCCAGTTAGGCCCAAGCCTTCAATGTTATCGGCGAGTTCACACAGGGGCAAAAGCCCCTCCTGCGCTTGGATGCGGAGCGGGTCGGGGTTCGCGCCGCAGCCTTGCCCGGCCTTGGCGTGCGGGGCTGGCGGAGTCACCTGCGGCTCCAGGCAGGCTGCGCGCTTTGGCTCCCGCCTCGGAGAGGGGGGGGCTCTGGGGGGGCTGGTCTGCTGCTCCCGCTGGCGGGTGGCTCCCCCGCCGCTCCGCCTCCGCCTTGCCTTGCCCTCTCCCGGTTCGTCTCGGATCCTGCGCGGCGGGCTCGGCCGCTTGTCCTCGGCTTCCCTGCTTGATCCTGCCCCGTGCAGGGGGGCTCAGCGTGCGCCTTGACCGAGGGCGAGGGGCGTGAGGCGGCGTGCGGGGGCCTTCGTCTCGCGTACATCGTGCGGGGGCCTGGACATTCTGGCTCGGCGCTGGCAGTTCGCCGCCTCGCTCTTTTCCTTCGTTTGCCAGAGGTTTCGGGCGCAGTGCTGCGGCGCCCGGGCAGCGGCCGCGGGCGCAGCTTGCTGATGGGGGCCAGTGCGGCCCCCGAGGATGTGGGCGGAGCTGCGAGCTCGGAGGGGAGAATCGGAGCAGGGGCGCCCCCCGCGCCCCCCCCGCTGCCCCGTGCGGCTTGGCCCCGCCGCGGAGGCCTGGAGGCGGAGGGCGGGGCGGGCCAGCGGGGGGAGGAGGGGGGTGCGGACCCTCCGGACCCGGCCCTGCAGGGCGAGCGGGGCGGGGGCTCAGGGCCCGCCTGAGGAAGCTCCGCGGGGGGCGGCGAGGCCAATAAACGCCCCGCCGCGCCTGCGAGCCCCGCCAGGCCCTGCCGCGGGGCGCCGCGTCCCCGATGCCCTCCGACATCGGGGCGCTCCGTCCGCGGGCTGCGCGGCTCGCACGGTCAAGCTGCCTGCCTGCACCAGCGGGCTGGGCTGCGGCTCTGCGGCCCCTTGCATGCGCCCGGGGCCTTCCGCGCCTCTCCGCAGCGTCCTCGGCCGAGCCTACGCGGCCATCGCCGGCCGGCCGAGGCAGGCGAAGCAGCTTCTCTCAGCGCCGTCGTGCTCCCCGTCAGCGCCAGGCCCGCTCGATGTTCTGCTCGGCCGCCGGCTTCAGCACCGGACGAGCGCGGGGGCGGCGGGGGCGGCGTTGCCCGCCTAGCCGGGGCATCTCGAAGCCCCTCCGGACACCCACTGCTCTGCGGCGAGGGCCGTGCCCCGGCCGGAAAGGGCCCCCTCCTTCCCTGGACCCCCCCCCGAACAGCCAGACCCGCACGTTCAGCGCCACCGTCCAGCGGGGCGGAGGAGGGGGCCCGTTCCTCGGAGGCCTGGGCGGGTCTGGAGGCCCCTGCCCCGGGGCTCAGCAGGAAGCCCTGCCAGCGCGGGCGGGCGGGGCCGAGGAGGGAGCCGGAGCGCGCCCGCGGGCGCCGGGGTGCGGCCGGCGGCTCCGGGGAGGCGCTTCACGGCCGCGGGGTCGGGGCGGCGGGTCCTGAGGCAGGCGCCTGCCTGCGCGGCCGCGGGGTCAGGGGGCTCCTTCCCCGAGGCCCCCAGCCGGCCCAGGGCGAATGGCCCCGCCGCTCCCGCGAGGAGTCCGCGGCGCGGCGGGGGCGCGGGAGCTGCGTGGCGGGCGGAGCCGCGCTGCAGCCGCGCAGGGGGCCCTGCAGGAGCCCGCGATGGAGCCGGGACGAAGGCCGAGCAGCCGGACTCTGCCGGGCCGGGGCAGGAGGGGCCGGGCGGGGAGCCGGAAGGGCGGTGGCCGGCCCGGCCGGAGGAGGCGCTGCCGCGGGGCCGCGGGAGGCCTGCGGCCGCCTCCACCGCCTGTGCCGCCGCTGGCTGGAGCCGGAGCGGCGGCCCAAGCGGCAGATCGTGGACCTGCTGGTGCTGGAGCAGCTGCTGGCCGTCCTGCCCGCGGAGGCGGCGCGCTGGGTGCGCGAGTGCCGGCCGGAGAGCAGCTGCCAGGCGGTGGCCCTGGCCGAGGGCTTCCTGCTGGGCCGGGCCGAGGAGCGGCGGCGGCAGGTGGGGGGACCCTCGCTCTGGGAGCCCCCGGGGGCAGGGGCCGCCAGAATCCCCCCCAGGGCCTCCGAGGAAGGGGGTCCCTCCTCCGCTCCACTGGGCGGTGGTGCTGAACGTGTGGGTCTGGCTGTTCCAGGGGGGGGGGGCGGGTCCAGGGAAGGAGGGGACCCTTCTCCAGCCAGGGGTACGGTCCTCGCAGCAGAGCAGAGTGGGTGTTCGGAGGGGCTTTGAGATGCCCTGGCTAGGCCTCTCCCAAGGCCAGCGTTGATTTACTTGCCGCAGTCCAGGGATGCTTGTGTGCCCACCTGCCAAAGAGCCGGCCGTGAGAGAGTTGCGGGGCTTGGGGGGCGGAATGAGTGCGGAAGGGGGCCTGGGTGCAAAGGAGTGGGAAACAAGGCCATAATACCTCCCTCCCTGGGCGCCTTCCTCCTCTCCCAGCTGCAGGGGACGTCGGCCCACGGGGCCACGGATGTTGCGGAACCAGCGAAGGCTCCATCAGGCACCGGACACAGGCCGCTGTTCGGGGGGGTCCTGCCCGAGGGGGACGGAGATGCCACCTCTCCGGGTAAGGATCAGTGGGGCATACTTCAACACGGCACGGGCTCCCTCTGTCGCCTACGCCGGGCAGGCATGGGCGGCTCTCACGTTCCCCTCGAGCCTGTGTTGGGGCAAGGAACGTGCCTGATTTTTGTGAACCGCCCAGAGAATGTCTGCTGTTGGGCCGTAGAGACATGAAATAATAAATAAGCAGGTGAAAAACGGAGCTTTGTTTCAATAGATTAAGTCTTCATATACGCTGAATTATGAGCAAAAGCCGGGTGGAGACAGACTGATTTCACACGAGCATCTAAAATTCCGAATGTGTATGAACTATAGAGTACCTTGCCTCCTTCTTTGTCTTCCTCTCAGGAGGGGGGGCGATGCCCAGAGATGGCGAGAGGACCCCGGGGGCTCCTTCTCGGCCTTCGCCTCTTGGTGTCAGAGTGGAAAGAGCTTCTGGGCAGCTGGAACAGGTATGGGAGGCCTGGGTGCCTCGGCCCCCTGCACGTCTCCCTGGGCCGGAAAGGATCGCCCATCACAGGTGGCTGCCAGGAAGGCCTTGAATGTCCCCCACGGGCCCTGGATCCCGCAGGGGGGCCTCCAACCGGCCCCCTTCCTGCCTCTCCGGCATCATTGCCCAGGAAACTCTTCTCTTCCAGGCTCCGGTGACCTTTGAGGAGGTGGCCGTGCGCTTCTCGGCGGAGGAGGGGGCTCTGCTGGACCCAGGCCAGAGGGATCTGCACAGGGAAGTCATGGCGGAGAACTACAGGACTCTGGCCTCCCTGGGTAAGGCCCCCTCTTTCCCTCGGCCGACACATCCTGGAATCCTAGAATCGGAAGGTCTTGGAGGCCATCTAGACTGACCCCCTGCGGGGCCCACCTCCACTGCCTCGTCTCCTCCTCGGTGCTCGGTGTTTTTCTTTGTAATACGTGGCGTGGCGGTTAGCTCTGGACTTCTGCCACCCCACCCCGGCGTAGTTCAAAGGCCTTTCGATCAGGCTCCTGCCTACAATACTCTTCCCGCTCCCCGCGAGGTCCACCCCGTCATCTGTGAGAGGCCTCCATGCTGCTATCGTAGGCCCTGGCCCTTGAAGCCAAAGCTTTCCAAAGGACACCATCTGTGCCGACAGCTCTTCTCTTCCAGTGTCCTTTCCGTACCGGTGCCCTGACTGATGAAAACTGCACTTGTGCCCCTGGAGCCTTCACTGCCCTACCCAGAGCCTCGTAGTCTGGGGAGACCCTTTCAGCGTTTCTTCTGGCCGCATCATTTGTTCCCTCGTGGATCCAGCAGGAGCGGAGAGGGGCCCGTGGGTCTGATGGTTTTCGGCAGCCTCCCCACCACGTTTGAGGCCCACACTCTGGGGAAGCAACACGCTTCCTGAGCTGAGACGTCTGCTGTGTTCACAGCTTCCTCCGTCCCGCTCCGGAAGAGGGCTCAGGCCACTCTCAGCTGGTCATCCTCTGCTGGTGCTGGAATTCCTCCCCTCTCTGTGGGCCTGAGGGCCTTCCTGTGTGGCCTCTGCAGTGCAGGGTGGCATCTCCTCTGCAGGCTGCCTGGGGCTGTCCTCCGTGGGCAAGATGCGAGCATCCATCCTGCCGTTGCAGCGCCGCAGATTGTTCATTTTATGTAATTATTAGATTATTAGCTACCCACCTTGCTGGCCACCCAGCCGCTCTAGGCAGCGTACAGTACAAACAACAGAAAATGCAACATACTCAGCAGAACAACCTTGCTCTAAAACCCCCCAAATGCCCCTATCCCAAATGCCCGCCCGAAGAGCCAGGTGCTCAAAGCCCTGCGGAAACTCATCAAAGAGGGGGCATGGCGGAGGTCACTAGGGAGGGAATTCCACAAAGCGGGGGCCACCACACAGAAAAAGCCCTCTCCCTAGCCCTCACCGGCCTCGCTGTCCTGGTGAGGACTAGAGACAGTCGTTGTCCCTTGATTCTCCTGAGTCCGCGTGTCGCCTCCTTCCATTCTCCTTCCTTGTGCCCTTTGCTTTCTTCCTCTTCCCAACCTCCCTCTTCCGTCGATGTCTCACTGGGGCCCTCTCAGCTAAACCCTGCAGGTCATTCAGCGAGTCGCTCCTTTTCCCTAGTGCTTGGAATTCTAGATGACTCTTCCATTCCCATGGACTCTCCTGCGACACCTCCCACTGAACCCCGCAGGAAAGTCCCCTCGGCTCACCACAGCTGCTCGCTCTCGGGAGGCGGAGAGCTTTGCGACAGAGCTGACCTGCTGTGCGCTGTGGAGCAGCTGCCCTCTTGGTCTGTGTCGGTGCGTTTGTGGGGTGCCGCGAAGGACGTCTGTGGCCCTTCGGTTCCCGCTGGAGTCCGCCAGGCCGTGAACACAAGACCTTGGGCGTGTCACTAGCACGCCCCCATCCCCCTCTTGGAGCTGGCCAGATTGCGGGGTCCGTCTCAATGCCCACTTTGAGCCTCTGGCAGGGTGTCCTTGCAGGGTGTCCTTAGGCGGTGCTTCCCTCCAGGTGGGGGCTGCCCGCCCTCCCTCTGACGTAGCCAAGGCAGACCGCTGGCCCCTTCTTCGTGACTGCCTGCATAGTACCGTCGGGAGCCGGGCTTAACATCAGCGAGCGCACTGTCTTGTCGGACTGACACTTCTTGGACAAGCAGTATCTGATGACTGCCCGGCCCTCCTGCCTCCCCGTGTGGAGCTACAAGGCCTGACCTGGATGGGGACGGGGAGGTGGGGGGGCATTCAGGCTGGGGGCTTTGAAATCCCCAACCCAGCGTGATTGTCAGAAGTGCCAGAAGTAACTTCCCTGTTTCTCTCCTCTGCAAAAGGGCTTCTGGTCCCCAGATCTGATCTTCTCTCCTGGCAGGAAGAAGCGGATGATCCATTTTTCCAGGCCTCTGAGGAAGGCGAGAGGTCAGCAGGTGGGTGCTTAGCTCTGGTTGGACCTTTGGTCCGCAGGCCTACCAGGATCTGTGTTCTAGCAGATGTTTCTTCTGGGAAAGACGTTTCTTTGTCTTCAGAGATCCGTCAGAGACACGGTCAACTGGGAAAAGGCTAGTTTGCGTCTGGAGTGCGGGGAAAACATCTACCGAATATCAGTCCTGAAAGGCCATACCCTCATTTTACTTGCTTTTGTTTTATTCATTAATGCATTATGCCTCCCCATTTCTCTCCTCCTCTCAAGTTTATCCTCAAAACAATCCTGTGAGTCAGGTCAGGTGAGCTTCATGGCCAAGTGGGGACTACAACCCAGATCTCCTGGGTCCCAGCCCTGCACTCTATGAAGGAGACCACACTGTCTCTCATATTGCCCCACATTTTCTACATTAACTGGGCGTGGGCCTCCTAGGTGGAGGTCTTCCCAGCTCAGCTATTTTAGCACTTTCATTTGGAGATGCCAGGGATGGGACCTGTGACCTTATGCATGCTAACTATTCAGACTCCTTAGACAGGTAAACTGTTCCATAATCTGTCTGTTCCAGAGCTCACAGACCACCCCTCTGCCCAACAGTCTGTCCATTCCTCTGCCCAGCAGTCTCTTTACTTTGGCTGAAACAGGTGGTCCTTGCTGTGGCATTGGGATTCCCAAAGGTGGTGGTCTTGGGGGATGTCAGTATCCATGCAGAGACCACCTTGTCTGCAGCCGTTCAGGATTTCCTGAGTGAAATCCGTTCCAAGCCATGTTGCAGGGCACAGTCTCGGTATTCTCTTCAAGACTAGGCAAAGATGACCGGTGGGTGGAGGCAGCTTTGGTGGCTCCAGTGTCATGGACGGATCATTTCCTGCTCAAGTTGGCCCTTCATGTTACGTCTGCAAAAGTGGGGATCACATTTGCCGCTAGAGGTTGATAAATCCCCTGGGCAGTTCCTGCAGTTTTGGCCAGCACTCCGTCTGAGGCCTTGGCCTCCGTCAAAAGCAAAAGCATTATGGTTAGAAGTCTCCAGAAATCATACACCTGATGGAAAATCACTGTATGCTCATTATTTGATTCAAAGAACAGTCAAAAGCTAATAACTATGACTGTGTCAGAGATCTATACAGCTTGTTTTCCCCAATGCAGTCTCTACAATTCAGAATACAGGGCAAAGGGCTCGAATGATTCCTGGCCTAAACCATCCCAAGCAATCAAAGAAAAGGTTTCTAGGAAAAAGACCTACGTAAATCCACACACACACAGATTTAGCCCAACCTTGGATTCTTCGTTGCTACCTCCAGACTACATGGGTCAACGCCTATCAACTCCAAGACTCAAAACATAGATTCAGGAGTAAGTGCAAAGTAATTCCACACACACAGACATTTCGGCCACCCTAGCTTCCAATTCGGTATCTCCATGCTACTTCGATCAAGGCATGGAAGAATCCAAGAGTGACGCTCGGTCCAAACCAGTAGGCACGCTGCACTATCGAAAATGAAGATGCACAAAGTGGAGTGATGCAGTCCATGGCAGCTTCTTAGTGATTCACAGGTCAAATGGTGTTCTAGGTTTCACTGAAAATTCAAGTGAAGCAGACTAAAGTCCAGGGGTTAAGTGTTTCTTGCAGCTCAGAGGAAGTCCCAAACATGAAGCAGGCAGTGAGTGACAGATGGTGACACCAGGAAAAAAAGATGGGCAGGAAAGACGATGTTCCCAGCAAAGGCTCCCAGCGCGGGCCTCGGCTTAAAAGCGAGGGAGGGGCTGCAGTAACACATCTCCCAAGAATCTCATTGACGGGATTTTGGCCCACAAATGAGCCCCATGCTAAACAGGGTGTTTTTATTCTGCCCTCTTGAGTTGACGTATCACTCTGTGTGACGCCTGTGAAACACCCCAGCCTTCTGCTGTCATCTCACGGAGAGGCTGTTCACTTTTTTAACTGCAGGCATGACATTCGAGATTGAAAACTAGCAGCTGGACGGGAGTGACACGATTCCCCTGCTTTCCTCTAAGAAAAGAGAGAGAGGAGCTCACGTTTATTCTGGCATCTCACGGGCTGATCAGACTTAAGCTGCCTGCCCCCTTCCCCTTGCCCTGAAATGAGCAATGAACCCTTTGGGCTTCTCACTGCCGGCAGGGATCTGACCCTTCCAGATCACTTGTGATCACGTCCCGATGGCTAAGCCCGAGGCCCGCTGCAGCGCTTGGCTGGGCCCCGGCAGCCCCCTGGCGTTCCGAGGGGCTGAAGGCAAGGAAGCGCCTGGATCGGAGGGTAGAACCCGGATGGCAGGGAGCACGCTGCAGGCAGGACCGAGCCCAGATGGTAAGGCCATTTACGGCCGGTCATTGTTAAAGAAATCCTGGAGTCCACGATTTCTGATAGCAATCACCCAATTCCTCGCCTGCCTTCTGGGGGCAAGGTATGGGAGAAGGTGGTGTCCTCTCAACTCCAGGTGGCCTTGGAGAATACTGCGTATTTGGATCCCAAATGTTCATGCTGGTGGAGGACTGACACTGGGAACTGGACAGTTTAATCATGTTGGTTCTTTGGCATGTATCACTGGCTTTCAGCCATTCACCATGGTAGGCAGGCCCGGCCCAATCTACCTTTTCCACTTGATGCAGGAAGCCATCAGCACCGCCTGCCCGCCGATGCCTTCCTGGCTGCGGGGAGCCCGAAGTCTCATGAGACCCAGACGAAGTCAGACCCTCGTGGGACTTCAGAGAGGTTCCGGGAGAATTCAGTCTAGCCTCGCCAGATTTTGTGCGAGAGTGGGCATGTGCCAGGAGGGCAGGCAGGGGCTCCAGAGAGCCCCGCCGGCCGCTCTCTCAGTACGGCAACTGCCACGACGGGAGAGCAGCTGGTGGGGCTCTCAGGAGCACGTGTGGGAGGATGCAGCACGTCCTCGTGGGGGCAGGGGGAGGTGGAACAATGTGCTTCTCCCATTCCGCCACCACGCTCTGGCCAGATGAGACCGCATCATGGGCTGGCCAACCCTGATGGTGCCTTTTGCTGGGTTGAGCTATTGTTATTTCTAACTGGCATATGTTTTCAGACAAATTTTGTTCCACTGCCTGGTTTTTATTATGAATTTTTATTATTATCATTTGTATTTTTATTACTCTGAGCCATCTTGTATGGATCATGTCCTAATAGGCAGTCAATAACTATTGGTATAAACATGTTAAAATATCCTTATGCCACTCTGGTTATCAGTTCTATTCATCATTAGAAGCTATTCAATATATTTGGAAGAATCTGCCACTCGATTCTTGATCAAAACAGCAAAGCACAGGTTTTGTTCCCTTAACTGAGGAAATGTCTCTTTTCATTCTTTCAGCTGATGGGAGGGACAGCAATAAAAACGGCAAACAGCAGAGAAGGAAAACTGAAGATGAACAGCAGTGGCAGAAAAAATCTATTTCCTTTGGAGGGGCTGACTTCCAGGAAATTGTAATACCAGAAGAATGTTTTGAAGGAAACAAAAGAATGATTCAGAATGGAGAGAAACTGTTGAAATGCTCTCAGTGTGGAAAGAGCTTCAGTCAGTGGATGAATCGAACCAAATATCAAATAATTCACACAAGAGAAGAAACATATAAATGCTTGGAGTGTGAAATACAATTCACTTGCAGCTCAGGCCTTAACCTGCATCAAAGTACTCACCCAGAGGAGAAAAGTTCAGCATGTGGAAACAGATTCAAGCACACCTCCCACCATAAACAGCGAAATATCCACTTGGGTGAGAAGCCTTACACATGCTCAGAATGTGGAAAGAGCTTCTATCAGAGCTACCACCTTCAACGACATCAAAGAATCCACTCAGGTGAGAAACCTTATACATGCTCAGAATGTGGAAAGAGCTTCAATCGAAGATCCAATCTTAAACGACATCAAAGAATCCACTCAGAGGATTTTAAAGATATTAAAAAACATCAAATAAACCACACAGGGGAGAAACCATATAAATGCTCTGAGTGTGGAAAGCATTTCAGTCAGAGCTCTCAGCTTAATTTGCATCACATAATTCATGCCAGGCAGAGACCATATAAATGCTCAGAGTGTGGAAAAAACTTCAGTCAGCGTTCCAATCTTAAGCTTCATCACATAATTCACACAGGGGAGAAGCCTTATCAGTGCTCCGAGTGTGGAAAGAGCTTCAGTCGGAGTTCCCACCTTAAAGAGCATCACATATTTCACACAGGGGAGAAGCTCCATAAATGCTCAGAGTGTGGAAAGAGCTTCTGTCGGAGGTCCGACCTTAACTCACATCAAAGAATTCACACAGGGGAGAAACCTTATAAATGCTTAGAGTGTGGAAAGAGCTTCAGTCAGAGCTCCCATCTTAAACAGCATCAAAGAGTTCACACAGGGGAGAAGCCCTATACATGCTCAGAGTGTGGAAAGAGCTTTTCTTGGAGCTCTGAACTTTACTTACATCGAAGAATTCACACAGGGGAGAAGCCCCATAAATGCTCAGAGTGTGGAAAAAGCTTCTGTCGGAGCTCCGACCTTAACTCACATCAACGAATTCACACAGGGGAGAAGCCTTATAAATGCTCAGAGTGTGGAAAGAGCTTCAATCGGAGTTCTACCCTTCAGCTTCATCATGCAATTCATGTAGGAGAGAAGCCCTATACATGCTTAGACTGTGGAAAGAACTTCAGTCGGAATTCCCACCTTAAAGAACACCACATAATTCACACGGGAGAGAAGCCATATAAATGCTCTGAGTGTGGAAAGAGCTTCTGTTGGAGGAACAACCTTAACTCACATCAAAGAATTCACACAGGCGAGAACCCCTATAAATGCTCAGAGTGTGGAAAGAGGTTCTGTCGGAACTCTGACCTTAACTCACATCAAAGTTGTGATAGACTTGATAGACTTGATAGGTATAACTGAGACTTGGTGGGATGACTCTCATGACTGGAATACAGCAGTTGAAGGATATAACTTGTTCAAAAAGAACAGGAGGAACAGAAAGGGAGGCGGGGTTGCACTGTATGTGAAAAATACATATCTCTGCACAGAAATACAGGAGGAGGAGCTTGGTAGCCCCATCGAGAGCATCTGGGTTGAAATAAATGGAGCAAAGAATAAAAGGAACCTGGTGGTCGGAGTCTACTACCGGCCACCCAATCAAGGAGAAGACAAGGATGAAACTTTTGAAAATCAAATAGCCAATGTTTTAAGGAAGCATGATGTAGTAGTAATGGGGGACTTCAATTTCCCCGATATTTGTTGGGAGACAAATTCTGCAAAACATGGCCCCTCCAGGAAATTCCTGACTTGTGTGGCGGATAACTTCCTCCTACAGAAAGTAGAGGAAGGAACTAGAGGATCGGCTATCCTTGACTTGATCCTAACCAACAGAGATGACTTAGTGGATAAAGTAGCAGTTACAGGAACTCTGGGGGAAAGCGACCATGTTGTACTTGAGTTCTTGGTTCTAAGGGAAGCAAAAGCCGAGTGTAGTCAAACGCGTACCCTGGATTTTAGGAAAGCTGATTTTAATAAACTCAGAACAATGATCAGTAAGGTCCCATGGCAAGCAATGCTAGCGAGAAAAGGAGTCCAAGATGGGTGGGAACTTTTAAAAAAGGAAATTCTCAAGGCACAATCACAAACACTTCCAACAAGAAGAAAAGGTGGAAGACAACAGAAGAAGCCAATGTGGCTTCACAAAAAGCTTAGGGATGACCTGAAAACAAAAAAGGACACATATAGGAAGTGGAAAGAAGGCCAAGTAACAAAGGAAGAGTACAGGCAGGTAGCACAGAATTGCAGGGATGGCGTCAGGAAGGCTAAAGCGGAGAACGAGGTGAGGTTAGCGAGGGATGCTAAAAACAACAAAAAGGCTTTCTTCAGCTACGTGCATAGTAAAAGGCAGAGGAAAGAAATGGTTGTTCAGCTATTAAATAAGGATGGCAAAATGATAACAGAGGACAAAGAAAAGGCAGAGGTGCTCAATTCCTACTTTGGCTCAGTCTTCTCCCAAAAGAGGGTCTATGACCCCCCTGGCAAAGGCGAAGTACAGGCTGAAGGGGCAGGATTGCAGCTTGAGATCGACAGGCATATGGTCAAGGAACACCTCATTACTTTGAATGAGTTCAAATCTCCAGGGCCAGATGAACTGCATCCTAGAGTCATAAAGGAACTGGCAGAAGAGCTCTCAGAACCGCTGTCTATTCTCTTTGAGAAATCATGGAGGACCGGGGAAGTGCCAGATGACTGGAGGAGGGCTAACGTTGTCCCTATCTTCAAAAAGGGTAAAAAGGAGGAACCTGGGAACTACAGACCAGTCAGTCTGACATCAATCCCTGGGAAAATTCTGGAGCAGATCATAAAGCAATCCATCTGGAAGCACCTTGACAACAATGCAGTGATTACTCGAAGCCAACATGGATTTGTCAAAAACAAGTCCTGCCAGACAAATCTGATCTCATTTTTTGATCAAGTCACCTCCCTTGTAGACCGTGGGAATGCTGTAGACATCATATACCTCGACTTCAGCAAAGCTTTCGACAAAGTGCCCCATGATATCCTGATGAGCAAACTAGCTCGAAGTGGGCTAGATGAAACAACGATCATGTGGATCCACAGTTGGCTACAGAATCGGACCCAAAGAGTGCTTATCAATGGGACCTTCTCAAGCTGGGGAGAGGTAACGAGTGGGGTACCGCAGGGCTCAGTCCTGGGCCCAGTGCTCTTCAATATTTTTATTAATGACTTGGAGGAGGAGGTGCAGGGAATGCTGATCAAATTTGCAGATGACACAAAATTGGGAGGGATAGCTAATACTTTGGAAGACAGAAACAAAATTCAAAGTGATCTGGATAGACTGGAGTGCTGGGCAGAAAACAACAGAATGGCATTTAATAGGGACAAATGCCAAGTTCTGCACCTAGGAAAAAGAAACCAAATGCACAGTTACAAGATGGGGGATACGTGGCTCAACCACACTACGAGCGAGAAGGATCTTGGAATTGTCGTCGATCACAAGCTGAATATGAGCCAACAATGTGATGTGGCTGCAAAAAAGGCAAATGCTATTTTGGGCTGCATTCATAGAAGCATCGCTTCCAAATCCCGGGAAGTACTAGTTCCCCTCTCCTCAGCACTGGTTAGGCCTCATCTGGAGTACTGTGTCCAGTTCTGGGCACCACACTTTAAGAAGGATGCAGACAAGCTGGAGAGGGTTCAAAGGAGGGCAACAAAGATGATCAGGGGACTGGAAACAAAGCCCTATGAAGAGAGACTGAAAGAACTGGGCATGTTTAGCCTTGAGAAGAGAAGACTGAGGGGAGATATGATAGCGCTCTTCAAGTACTTGAAAGGTTGTCACAGAGAAGAAGGCCAGGATCTCTTCTCGATCATCCCAGAGTGCAGGACACGGAATAATGGGCTCAAGTTACAGGAAGCCAGATTCCGACTGAACATCAGGAAAAACTTCCTGAGTGTCAGAGCAATACGGCAATGGAACCAATGACCTGGGGAGGTGGTGGGCTCTCCCACACTGGAGGCCTTCAAGACGAGGCTGGACAGCCATCTGTCAGGGATGCTCTGACTTGGATTCCTGCATTGAGCAGGGGGTTGGACTCGATGGCCTTGTAGGCCCCTTCCAACCCTACTATTCTATGATTCTATGATTCTATGATTCTAAGAATTCACACGGGAGAAGCCCTACAAATGCTCAGAGTGTGGAAAGAGCTTCAATCAGAGTTCGAACCTTAACTCGCATCAAAAAACTCACAAAGGGAGAAGCCCTTCAAATGCTTAGACTGCCGAAAGAGCTTCAGTCATGTCCGAAGCCTTACATGTCAACATAGAATTCACACAGGAAAAAGCTCCTCCTGCACTTAGATGCGGAAAGGGCCAGGGTTCGCTCCACATCCTTGCATGCAGGATTACCTGCAGCTCCAGGCAGGCTGTGCTCTTTGGCTCCCGTCTCCCAGCAGCCCCTCGAAGAGGAAGGAGGGAGGGGCTGTTGGGAGGCTGGTCTGCTGCTCCTGCTTACGGATCGCTCCCCCTGCCACTCTGCCTCTGCCTTGGCTTGCCTTCCCTGGTTCTTCTTGGATCCTGCTTGATGGACTTGGCTGCTTGTCCTTGGCTTCCCTGCTTAATCTTGCTCTGAGCAAATGGGATCCTGAGTGACAGTGATGGGCATGAGCGGAGTGGGGGGGCTGCCTTTATCTAGCATTCGTCAGAAGGGGGCCTGAACATTCTAGCTTGGCGCTGGCAATTTGCCATCTCGTTCTTTTCCTCAAAGGTGGAGCTCTTTTTCTTTGTGAGTGAGAGTTTAAGAGCACTATCATAATGCCCTTAGACAGTGTCTGAGGGGCCAGAGGGTGCTGGGAAGGGATAAATCCGGCCCCCTGAGGATGTGGACAGAGCTACGACCTTGGAGAGGAGAATCTGAGCAGGGGTGTCCCTCCCACCTGCGGCCTTCCCTCCCGGCTGCCCCGTGCGGCTTGGCTCTCTCTGCGGAGGTCTGAGCTCCATCCGCGGGAAGAGAAAGGAGGCGGAGGGGCGGGGGTGTACCAGCGGGTGGGAGAAGGGAGGGTGCGGATCCTCTGGACCCCAATGCCCCTCAGCAACCTTCCCCGCCCCCCACAGGGTGAGTGAGGTAGACAGGCTCAGAGGCCCGTGTAAGGGAAGAAGCTAAGTGGGAGGCCGGAGGGGCTACGAGAGCCTCTGCCCTGCCAGGCTCTTGCCCTCCGACATCGGAGCGCTCCGTCCTTCAGGCTGTGTTACTTTGGCAGGGTGAAGTTGCCCATGGATGAGGGGTTTGGAAGATAAATCTGCAGTCCTCTTAAATATGTGTCCGGGGTCTTTGGGGGGGCTTCTTGTAGGACTCCCCAAAGCCCACAGTCAAGACTATGCAACCCTTCCAGACTGAATGAGCCACGTACGCTTTGAAGCAGCCTCTTCAGTCTTCTGTTAGCGACATTATTCAACCCTTTCAGTGCTGCATCAACATTCCCCTACTTGATATTCTGATTATGCAGATATTTTAATATGTGATAAGCATGAATATTACATCCAGTTTACACCAGATTAACCTCTGAAATGCTACTATTGGCTAGAACAAGAAAGAACAGCTATTCTATTCTGTCTTTATTACTGTTAATGCTTCTGTAATTCCATTAGAGCCTGAATAACTGCATGCACTCGCCATTTTTTCAGTTAAAAAATGAAAATGTTGATTCCCCTTTCTGACAACGCAGCACAAGACACGAATGGCAGTATATATAAATTATATTTGTAAGAAAAGTATAATTGCAGTGGGATGGGGGATCAGCTGAAAGAAAGCTGTTGCCTTGTGTGTAACAGATGGGGCCCCACAGGTTTGTAATGTAAAGGAGTAATATACACAGGAAAAGAAACCCAGAGGACTCGATGAGAATTTGCATGTGCCTAGTTTATGCGTTGGTTTAGAAGAGTATAAAGAATGTATAATGTAATGTTGTATGAAGTGGTTTTATTGATGACGCACAGTAACTTCTGTAACATTATTTGTAAGTTTTAGTTGGGTCATAATCTGCAGTGGTTCTTCAGTACACCTCTGGACGCATAGCTACAAGAGTGTTATTATGAGCTAGATTTTGCTTTTTACACCCTGCAGAACTGTGGTTTACATTATGACCCTCTTTGGGCCACATGAGTGTTTGAGAAGCTCACTTGATTTTTCTTCTACTGGTCAGAATGTTCTTGTAACCTTACTAGCAGATTATTTACAGTAATCCGTTTTGCTACAGATTGGGTTCTTACATGGAATTACTTCCAATCCTGGGAATTACTGCTGTGGCCAGAGCTAATTGTTCTTGGGATGCTGCCCCATCAAGCCCACGCATTTGCAATTTCTTTCAATAAGTGTTGTTTGTTCTAGTCAAATGAATTCACCTTATATAGTCTAATAACGCTAACCTTCTACTCAACTGTGATTGACCCCAAACAATTCCTCAGGATGCAAAATATTCCCTAAAAGATATAGAGCTTGTTCTACTTCTCAGTTTGCGTATAATTATATCACAGCATACCTCAGACCTACTCTAGTTTGGCCATGCAGGCCGCTGTACCCAAACTGCTTTCTCCGTGTTATTCTGCAGTATTTTACCATTTCGTGTGAATGGGGTCTCATATTTCCCAATTATGTCTCTCAATTTTGATAGTTTTCTAAGGACTTCTTCTGCACGTGCACTGTGAAATTCAGTGTGATGGCAAAATCATACGTCTGGAATACAAAACGTGCTGGAATGCTGTGCTACCCTTTTCTGCGTTTATGACACGCTCGCGTACTGGCTTTAGCTACTGCACACATCCAGGCGCGTCTGATATCCGCACATCCCCTGCAGGACTTTGCGTCGCGCTGCGGCTTCCCTTCCCTCGCCCGGCCGTGTCGGTGCATTTCACCAGCATTCGGGGAAGCCACCTTGTCCGCTGGTTACAGAGAGAATCCCCCTGTGCCTTCCCTTTACTGAGCTCTCTGGGCACATTCGGGGGGGGGGGGCACATTTGGCGACAGGGGACCCGATCCCGCCCCCGGCCCGCAGGGCACGCGGTGGGCACCGGGCTACTCTCCCTCTCCCGAGGGCCTCCCAGCTAGGCGGGCGGCGACTCCTCCCATGCCCCCGCCACCCGCCCGTCCTGTGCGCAGCGGGGCTGGCATCGCCCCGTACGGCACAGGCGCCGCCCCGTGCCGCAGAAAGCCGCCCCGCTGGCGCGCGCGGGCCGGCGGCGGCTGGGCGCGGACGGCTTCTCCGCCGGGACGCGCGCGTGGCGCAGCCGCCCGGGCGCGGGCGGGCCGGGGCGGCGGCGCTGGCCGTCGTGCGGGAGCGCGGGCGCCGGCCGGGCGGCTGGTCCCCGGCGCGCGCGGAGGCGCCCGGCCGGGCCGGGCCGGGCCGGGCGGGGGCGGCGCTGCCCCGCGGCGGCGCGGAGTCGGCGCGAGGCGGGGAAATCGCGGGATGCCCCCCGCCCTCGTGTGGGGCGAGGCTGGAGGGCGGCGAGGGGCGAGGAGCGGCGCCGCGCCTGCGGGTCCGGAGGCAGAACCGGCGCCACATGGAGCGGGGAGGCGGCGCCGGAGGAAGAGGGCGCCGCCGTCGTGTGGACGCGCCCCAGGGCTCCTGCTGGGAGAGGCGGCCTGTGGGGGCCGCGGGCCCCGCCTGCCGCCCCGGGGACGCGGCTTGTGAAACCATCCGCGTGGAAAGGCGGCCCTGTGCTTTCAGGACGTGTCCCCTTTTGCGAAATCAACCCTGAGTGCTCATTGGAGGGACAGATCCTGAAGCTGAAGCTCCAATATTTTGGCCACCTAATGCGAAGAGAAAACTCCCTGGAAAAGACCCTGATGCTGGGAAAGACTGAAGGCAAAAGGAGAAGGGGCGGCAGAGGATGAGATGGCTAGATAGCATCACCGATGCAATGAATATGGACTTGAGCACGCTCCGGGAGAGAGCACAGGACAGGAAGGCCTGGCGTGCTGTGGTCCATGGGGTCACGAAGAGTCGGACACGACTGAACGACTGAACAACAACAAAATTGCCTAGAACAATCCGCCAGCCTCCTTTGGTCTGTCCTTTTGCATCTCCCACCATTCAGCCTCATTGCTGAGTCCTGCTCCCTTGCATCCCCCTGGAAGCTCTGTCTGTTGTTGGATTGTGTCCTGGAAGCCCCCTGGTTTTGGCACACGTGTGCAGCCCAAGAACAAGAAAGGTCATCTGATGATGTGAGCCATGTCAGATGTTGGCATTTTTCTGACTGGGTGTGTGTGTGTCTTTTTGTGCCGGCTGCACCAGGGATCCGTGCAAAAAGTCTTATCAGAGACGGCTTTAAATCCTCATGGTTTTGTCAGGAGCTCATGAGGCATTGTAACTGAGCTTATTTCAGGCAGAGCACTGTATGAACCCGCCACAAGTTTTTTGTTTATTTATAAGAGCAGTACAGATGTCATAAAATCAGATGGGATATCTAAGGACATCTTCACGCGGAGCTTTTATCCTGTGGAAAGAGTTTCATTGATGGCAGAAGCCTTAAACAACATCAAAGAATTCACACAGGGGAAAAGCCATATAAGTGCAGAAAGAGCTTCAGTCAGAGCTCCTGCCTTGACTCACATCAAAGAATTCACACAGGGGAGAAGCCCTTTAAATGCTCCAAGTGTGGAAAGAGCTTCACCTGGAGTTCCCAGTTTAACTTGCATCAAAGAATTCACACAGGAGAGAAGCCTTATAAATGCAGTGAGTGGAAAGTGTTTTATTGCTGGCGAAAGCCTTAAAAAGCATCAGCAAATTCACACAGCTCAGAAGCCTTATAAATGCTCAATGAAAACACATAACTCACAAACCATCAAATAATTCAAACAGGGGAGAAGCCCTATAAATGCCCTGAGTGTGAAGAGCGTTTTACTGATGGCAAAAGCCTGAAACATCATCAAAGAGCTTCCACACTGCATGCACCTTTGAGTGAAGGTGGACTTGCCTTTCCTTGCATTTCGAAGCTTCCCAGTCGGCATGAATGAAGTTGTGGTTTGGCGGAACAGTTCATATCTAGATTTTTTGCTGGAACAAAAATAATTCAACTTCCTTGAGGTTCTCTTGCGTGGATGACAAAGGAAGCTGCAGGGAATATTATTCAGGATAATATATTGACTACTTAGCCTAACTGTAGGAATATATTCAGCCCAGAGTTTCCACCTTTAAATAATTTTGTTAATATATTTTTATCACTACATTTATATCCCAACTTTTTTCCTCTTGCAAGGTACCCAAGGTGGATTACGTGGTCCTTCTCTCCATTTTATTCTCACAACAGCCCTGTGAGGTAGGTCAGGCCAAAAGTGACTGGCCAAAAGTCACCCAGTGAACTTCATTGAGAAGTGGGGAATAGAACCTGGATCTCCCAGGTCCCAGTGAAACACATTAACCACTACACTACCCTGGTAGACTTAAAACATTTGTCAATATAGGAGGGAATTTTGAACAATGGGGAATTCATGACTGCTGTAGGTTAGGAGAATTGTTAATTGATGCAGAGGTCATCCCCATTTTTCCATATCAGGATTTTCATTTTTTATGACCTAAAAATAATACATTTGAGACAAAGGACTATGTTTGAGATTCATAGAATAGTTGTGGCGAAGGGGCTTGCATAACTCAGTGAAGCCATAAGCTATGCCGTGCAGGGCCACCCAAGATGGACAGGTCATGGCAGAGAGTTCTGACAAAATGTGGTCCACTGGAATGGTGACTGTAGATGGTGACTGTAGATGGTGACTGTAGCCATGAAATTAAAAGACGCTTGCTCCTTGGGGGGAACGTTATGGCAAACCTAGACAGCATAGTAAGAGACATCACCTTGCCAACAAAGGTCCGTCTAATCAAAGCTATGGTTTTCCCAGTAGTAATGTATGGCTCCCCTTCATGAATCACTGCCTTGTTGTGGCGAAGGGGCTTGCATAATGCAGTGAAGCCATAAGCTATGCCGTGCAGGGCCACCCAAGACAGACAGGTCATGGCAGAGAGTTCTGACAAAATGTGGTCCACTGGAGAAGGAAATGGCAACCCACTCCAGTATCCTTGCCAAGAAATCCCCATGGAATGTATCACAAGGCTAAAAGAGATGACGCCGGAAGATGAGCCCCTCAGGTCGGAAGGTGTCCAATATACTACTGGGGAAGAGCAGAGGGTATTTCCAAGTAGCGCCAGAAAGAGTGAAGCGGCTGGGCCAAAGCCGAAAGGACACTCAGCTGTGGATGTGTCTGGTGGTGAAAAGGAAGTCCGATGCTGTAAAGAACAATATTGTTTAGGAACCTGGAATGTAAGATCAATGAATCAAGGTAAGCTAGAGGTGGTCAGACATGAGATGGCAAGATTGAACATGGACATCTTGGGAATCAGCGAACTAAAATGGACAGGAATGGGAGAATTTAATTCAGGTGACCATCGTATCTACTACTGTGGGCAAGAATCCCTTAGAAGAAATGGAGTAGCACTCATAGTCAACAAAAGGGTGGGAAAAGCAGGACTGGGGTACAATCTTAAAAACGATAGAATGATCTCAGTACGAATCCAAGGCAAACCATTCAACATCACAGTGATTCAAGTCTATGCCCCAACCACTGATGCCGAAGAAGCTGAGGTTGATCGGTTCTATGAAGACCTACAACACCTTCTAGAACTCACACCAAAAAAAGATGTCCTCTTCATCATAGGGGATTGGAATGCTAAAGCAGGAAGTCAAGAAATCACCGGGATAACAGGCAGGCATGGCCTTGGTGCACAAAATGAAGCAGGACAAACGCTAATAGAGTTTTGCCAGGAGAACACGCTGATCATAGCAAACACTCTTTTCCAACAGCACAAGAGGCGACTCTACACATGGACGTCACCAGATGGCCAATATCGAAATCAGATTGATTATGTCCTTTGCAGCCATAGATGGAGAAGCTCCATACAGTCAGTAAAAACAAGACCTGGAGCTGACTGTGGCTCAGATCATGAGCTTCTTATTGCAAAATTTCGGCTGAAATTGAAGAACATAGGGAAAACCACTAAACCATTCAGGTATGACCTAAATCATATCCCTTATGAATATACAGTGGAGGTGAGGAATAGATTTCAGGGATTAGACCTGATAGACAGAGTGCCTGAGGAACTATGGACGGAGGTCTGTAACATTGTTCAGGAGGCAGCAATGAAATCCATCCCAAAGAAAAAGAAATGCAAGAAAGCCAAGTGGCTGTCTGATGAGGCTTTACAAGTAGCTGAGGAAAGAAGGGAAGCGAAAAGCAAGGGAGAAAGGGGAAGATCTATCCAACTGAACGCAGAGTTCCAGAGAATAGCAAGGAGAGACAAGAAAGCCTTCTTAAATGAACAATGCAAAGAAATCGAGGAAAACAACAGAATGGGAAAGACTAGAGATCTCTTCAAGAAAATTGGAGATCTCAGGGGACCGTTTTGTGCAAAGACGGGCATGATAAAGGACAATGAAGGCAGGGACCTAACAGATGCAGATGAGATTAAGAAGAGGTGGCAAGAATACACAGAAGAACTATACAGGAAAGGTCTGAATGTCCCTGATAGCCATGATAGTGCGGTCACTGAGCTTGAGCCGGACATCCTCGAGAGTGAAGTCAAGTGGGCCTTAGAAAGCATTAGTAACAACAAAGCTAGCGGAGATGACAGTATTCCAGCTGAGCTATTTAAAATCCTAAAAGATGATGCTGTTAAAGTGCTGCATTCAATATGCCAACAAATCTGGAACACTCAACAGTGGCCTCAAGACTGGAAAAGGTCAGTTTACATTCCAATTCCAAAGAAGGGCAATGCCAAAGAGTGTTCAAACTACAGCACAATTGCGCTCATTTCACATGCCAGCAAGGTGATGCTCAAAATCCTACAAGCTAGGCTTCAGCAGTATGCGAACCGAGAACTACCAGAAGTACAAGCTGGGTTTCGAAGAGGTAGAGGAACTAGAGATCAAATCGCCAACATTCGCTGGATCATGGAGAAAGCAAAAGAATTCCAGAAAAACGTCTATTTCTGCTTCGTTGACTACGCCAAAGCCTTTGATTGTGTGGATCACAACAAACTGTGGCAAATTCTTAAAGTGATGGGAGTACCAGACCACCTTACCTGTCTCCTGAGAAACCTGTACGAGGGTCAAGAAGCAACAGTAAGAACCAGACATGGAACAACCGAGTGGTTCAAAATTGGGAAAGGAGTACGACAAGGCTGCATATTGTCACCCTGCTTATTTAACTTATATGCAGAGTACATCATGAGAAACGCCGGGTTGGATGAATCACAGGTCGGAATTAAGATTGCCAGGAGAATTATCAACAACCTCCGATATGCAGACGATACCACCCTAATGGCAGAAAGCGAAGACGATCTCAAGAGCCTCTTGTTGAGGGTGAAAGAGGAGAGTGCAAAAGCTGGTTTGAAACTCAACATTAAAAAAACGAAGATCATGGCATCTGGCCCCATCACTTCCTGGCATATGGAAGGGGAAGAAATGGAAGCAGTGACAGATTTTATTTTCTTGGGCTCCAAGATCACTGCAGATGGTGACTGTAGCCATGAAATTCAAAGACGCTTGCTCCTTGGGAGGAAAGCTATGGCAAACCTAGACAGCATAGTAAGAAGCAGAGACATCACCTTGCTGACAAAGGTCCGTCTAATCAAAGCTATGGTTTTCCCAGTAGTAATGTATGGCTGTGAGAGCTGGACTCTAAGGAAGGCTGAGCACCGAAGAATTGATGCTTTCGAACTGTGGTGCTGGAGAAGACTCTTACGAGTCCCCTGGACTGCAAGGAGGTCAAATCAGTCCATCCTAAAGGAAATCAACCCTGAGTGCTCATTGGAAGGACAGATACTGAAGCTGAAGCTGAAATATTTTGGCCACCTACTGCGAAGAGAAAACTCTCTGGAAAAGACCCTGATGCTGGGAAAGATTGAAGGCAAAAGGAGAAGGGGACGGCAGAGGATGAGATGGCTAGATAGTATCACCGATGCAATGAATATGAACTTGAGCACACTCCGGGAGAGAACGCAGGATAGGAAGGCCTGGCGTGCTATGGTCCATGGGGTCACGAAGAGTCGGACACAACTGAACAACAACAACAAGGGTTGGAAGGGGCCTACAAGGCCATTGAGTCCAACCCGCTGCTCGAGGCAGGAATCCAAGTCAGAGTATCCCCAGCAGATGGCTGCCCAGCCTCGTCTTGAATGCCTCCAGTGTGGGAGAGCCCACCACCTCCCTAGGGAATGGGTTCCATTGTCGTATTGCTCTAACAGTCAGGATGTTTTTCCTGATGTGCAGCTGGAATCTGGCTTCCTGTCACTTGAGCCCATGATTTCGTGTCCTGCACTCTGGGATGATCGAGAAGAGATCCTGGCCTTCCTCTCTCTGACAACCTTTCAAGGACTTGAAGAGCGCTATCATATCTCCCCTCCATCTTCTCTTCTCAAGGCTAAATATGCTCAGCTCTTTCAGTCTCTCTTCACAGGGCTTTGTTTCCAGTCCCCTGATCATCTTTGTTGCCCTCCTCTGAACCCTCTGCAGTTTGTCTGCATCCTTCTTAAAGTGTGGTGCCCAGAACTGGACACAATACTCTATTTATTTCATTTCATTTCTATACTGTCCAATAGCCAAAGGTCTCTGGGAGGTTGAAGTAGGATGGAAAAATATGTTTGTATAGTCTAAGAAGAGATGGGAGAGAGATTTTGGAAGATCTATACAAGACAGAGTGTGGTTAGAAACCTCTGAAGAAGTAAAGCTTCTTTAGAGATAGTATATGACTCCACAAAGAATGAACAGAATATAAAGGATGAATGGGTTCAGTTGTTGGAAGTGTGGGAGGGTGGATGCAGAATTGATCCATGTTTTCTGCAGTTATCCAGAGTCCAGGAGTATTGAAGGTCGGTTGTTCAATATATATTGTCTATATTTATAAACTACAGAAGGAGACCACTGATCAACAAGATCTTCAGGTTCAGGGGGACAACTAGGCAGAGAGGGATACTGAGGAACATACAGAGGAACAGACTCTAAGTGTTTGGTGGCATTTCGGGACTATTCCTTTATGAAAACTTTCAGTCATGTCTTTCACCTGTTGTTCTAACTTCTTTACTTTTTCAGACTGACTGACGATGTGGCTAATTTTTGTTTGTCAGCAACAACTCTCCACAAATACCAATAATCTATTTGCCTGGGTTTGGGGTCCTCTAAGTACCCTTTTAAATAATTTAATTTTGCTAAATCCAAAGAACCTACTTCAGGCCATTGCAATGCTGGCTTTTCATACGTAGAATCGTAGAATCAAACCCATTCCAAACATGGCAGAGAAAAACCATTCATTTTATGGACTGTCCAGCTGGCAATTTTCCTGGCTGACTAAAAATCTTTATTGTTTGTGCCAACAGAGAACCAGGTGGCCATCTCTTTGATTGCAAAGCCCCCATGGTGGAGTTCCAGCCTAGTTCTCCACAGCTGACAACTGAGCTATCAGGCTAGGACTGTCAAAGAGAAGAACGCACACCCACCTGGCTTTCACACAAACAAACAAACACACCACACTACTCCACTGGTTTAGGAGCCTGTTCTCGAAGGGAACTACTTCCTGTGTCAGTCTCTTTCAACCCGGGCATCAGCCCAGACACCGCAGGTCAAAGCCTTGTGGGGCTTACCATGGCAGTGTTTTGTATTCCAGGCACACAAACACAGTCATTCACATGCACGCTCAAAAGCCAAAAACCAGACAACAGTGTAGTCAATCCCAGATCCTGAATGTGTATAACTCAACCATTTCCGAAATATCATTTTAAGGGGAAATGACTCTTACCGCCCGCAGTAGTCCCTGCTGCGCAAGGGGGGGCTGAAGCGCCAGGGGATTTTCTAAGAAGGATCTCTTACCTCTAGATGACATGTGTACTGTCTGGTACCCAGAACCCCGGCTGCAAGCAGGCTACCCGGGAGTGCAAACCATCCCACTACTGACACCAAATTGTCGGGTTCTCCACTCAATAAGGAATGAGGCTGGAGGTCAAGGCTGAGTTAACACAAATCCTTTATTCATGCATGAAGGTTGGCTGCCAGCAAAGGGGAAACAACAACCCTCCTTCCAGAACAACACATTCATATACCTGAGGGGACAAACGGCCCGAGGACCAATCACAGTATATCACCATATATAGCATCTAATATCCGCTATTCACAGCAGTTTCTTAATCATATGATTATTCTAAATTAGGACTGCTCTACTGCAAAGTTTTTACAGACTCAACAAATAGCCAAGTTAGAAAGCAACAGTTGGCAAAGTGAGCGAATATGTTCCAGGCAATGTCTGGCACATTATGGAAGCATCCCAAGTTTCTTTTCTTAGGTTCCCCTTTCCTTAAGGCCCGTTGCTAGGGTGTGTCTGACCCTCGCTCTTAGTTATAGCAGACAAGCTAAAAATGATCTTCAGCAAAATAAAAATGATTCTTATCAATGTTTTAACTGTCCATGCCTGGAAGATGGTTAAGTCTTTAGAAATCGCTCAGATGGATAAATCAACACACAGGGTGCACGACAGAAATTGCCGTGCCTTGTGTTGTATTTGGCTTTTTTTATTTTGGGTTTTTTTATGGCAACTGTCAATCACTTTCTGGAAGAAATTGAACTTTGTAGGCTGAGTAATTATGTATTTAGGTTTTGAAAGCATAACAATAAAAATGGAAAGAAAAAGAAGAGCTTCTGTCCCAGCAAAAGCATGGAATCGCATGAAAAATCACAGACAAGGCGGAATCCTGCAATTGGGATGTGGGAAGATCCTCGTGGAGCATCTTAAAAGATTAAAACCCAGGAGAAATCATATAAATAATTACAGTAGAGTTCAGCTGACCAATTGAACCTTAATTACCAAGAGAGATTTCACACAAAGGACTAAATGTATCAATGCCCAAGATGTGGCAGGAACATCCATCGTTTGGCCAGGTTTGGGCAGCGAACCTCAGCTGGGGCCACTCACCTGAGTAGTCTTATGATCAGGCCCCCACCTGCTCACCTGTCAGTGCTGCCTCTCAGCCCCAAGGAGAGATCCACAAGGAAAACTGCCTGATCAAGGGGTATTTTATAAGCCAATGGGAATCTCTGTTGGAGCCTAATATTACAGTCGGTATGTTTCTTGGAATAATTTTTTCACTGGAATAATTTTTTATTCTCCCCACCCTGTTGGTTCTGTGCCAGAATGGTTTGATTAAATGATGTCTTATTGATTGGCTTCTTCTTCATCTCCTCCCTGAGTTGAATGTTGCTGAGGATCAGGATTCGCTCTCCGTCCCTGCCTGGGCTTTGAGTGGAAGATTGGCCATTTTTCCTTCCTCTGCGCTGAGAGGCAGAGCTCTGCCTCTCTCAGCACAGAGAAAGGGCTGGCCAGGTGCCTCCATCGCACACCTCATGCCCTGCCCATGGAGCAATGGGTAAGTCGCCTGGTGTGCAGAGGAGCTTGTCCATGCATTGGTCAAGTTGGCCCCCGCCTTCACATGCTGTCCCGACAAGGCGGCAGCAGTGCAGAAAAGGACACAAGCCGGCTCGTGGAAGACCGGCTCCTTCATGCGCCACTCGCAGTCCCCGCGCACATCCCAGGGAGCCCCTAGCACTGTTTCCAGTCAGAGGCAACGTTTGGGGTTCTTTCCCAATGGAGGCCTGAGAAGGGGGGCAATCCCAGACCTCCAGGGCAGCAACCCCTGCCATAATTTCCTTCAGCAAAAACACTTCCTGGTAGGGGCTTTCCAAAAGAAGGCTGTCTTGGGTGTGCCCTCCCTGGTATGTTTATTCCTCATTTTGTCAGTGCAGAGGGCCTTTTAGTAAAACAAAGGGAAGCTTGCTAAACTTCCCTCTCATGCTACACTTGTATAAGTGTAACTACTTCAGAAAGAATGTTCCATTATACTGTCTCTCTTTCATGAGTTACATAAAATCAGTGTGGTGTAGTGGTTAGAGCGTTGGACTGGGAGCCGGGCGGTCTGCTCACAGGGTGACTTTGGGCCAGTCACTGACTCTCTGCCCAACCTACCCCACAGGTGGTGGTTGTGAGGATAAAAAGGAGAGGAGGAGGAACCCACCTTGGGTTCTTTGCAGGAGGAAAAAAAGGTGGGCTATAAAGTAAATAAATAAAAAAATGGTTTGATTGGGTCTATTCTAAGTCTAGTTTCAACCCTATGTCTTTGATTTACTGCAGAAAAAGACAAAAGTAAAGATTTTCAATAATCTTATCGCAACTAATATCCAGAGTCCAGATGTTCTTATCAGCAACCACCATCTATAGTAATAACAGAAATTCTAGATATAATGACCTGTTCCTGACCATAATTCAGTAAATATTAGACACTGTTGTGTGAAATATTAACAGACTTTTAATAGGTGTTTCTGATCATTTATTTTGTGTGTACATTCAGTGTTTCTGTAGGTAAGAAGTAAATAATGTATGATTTCCATTGACCAATATCTAAAGACGTTGGCTTTGAAGGGCTCCTGCCAACCATCCCTCATTCCCTCTCTCCCTCTGCTGCTGAAATGATGTGGGGTTCTGGGGCACAGGGTGCCCAGCTTCTCCTCACTTCTTTTTTCAAACTGCAGCCCTATTCCTACTAGTTCCCCTCTACTCAGCACTGGTTAGGCTTCATCTGGAGTACTGTGTCCAGTTCTGGGCACCACACTTGAAGAAGGATGCAGACAAGCTGGAGAGGGTTCAGAGGAGGGCAACAAAGGTGATCAGGGGACTGGAAACAAAGCCCTATGAGGAGGGACTGAAAGAACTGGGCATGTTTAGCCTGGAGAAGAGAAGACTGAGGGGAGATATGATAGCGCTCTTCAAGTACTTGAAAGGTTGTCACAGAGAAGAAGGCCAGGATCTCTTCTCGATCATGCCAGAGTGCAGGACATGGAATAATGGGCTCAAGTGACAGGAAGCCAGATTCCAGCTGAACATCAGGAAAAACCTCCTGACTGTTAGAGCAACACAACAATGGAACCCATGACCTAGGGAGGCGGTGGGCTCTCCCACCCTGGAGGCCTTCAAGACGAGGCTGGACAGCCACCTGTCGGGGATGCTCTGACCTGGATTCCTGCATTGAGGAGGGGGTTGGACTCGACGGCCTTGTAGGCCCCTTCCAACCCTACTATTCTATGATTCTGTGGAGATGCCAGGTTCTGAGCCTGCTGAGACCTTTGCTGAGCATACCCATAAAGGGGGGGCGCAAAAAACAGTGGTTCTTCATGGACCCCTTTTGCAGACACCCTACAGAACAGCCCTGGCCTGCCAGATGCAACGCTGGGCTGCATTTAGCAACCATTTGATGCTGCAGGAGGCGCCTTCAAGGCTAACTTGTCCAAGACCGACTAATTCGGGTTCATACATATCATAGGGACATGCTTGATCCCGGCCCTTTCAAAGGAGATTTGTGGGTGAAGGTCAGGCCAAGCTCACCTCCCCCCCCCCGCCCCAACTGGCCTGTGTCAAGAGGATGGAGCCACATCGGCCAGTCATCATAAACATGCTTTCTTCCAGCCGTGCACCTGTGCATGGAACTGAGCAGAGTTCAGGACTTGGCAGAGGGGGTGCCGCTTCTTCCCCTGTATAATTACCCAGATCATAGTGATTTATTCTTCTTCTTACCAAAGCCCAAGGGACTTCCACTCTCAGAAAAAGAAGTCACCCTTGAGTCCACTGCCATAGACATCAGACTCAAGAGCAACGTGAGGAGATGTCTGGCTTCCAGGTGCAAAAGGACTGATGCGTAAAACCTGTGCCACTGAGAGCATGGGAGGAGGCTCGGGGCAGGTGAGGAGGCCTGTGTGGGCGTGAGGCTGCCTTCCTGCCATCCCCTTCAGATGGGAAGCCGTGGCTGGCGGGGCTCTGCTAGGAAATCCATGGAAGCCTCAGTCTTGCAAGGGGGATTTGGCAGCTCCTAATTCTTCCAGGTGGTAGAGAAGCGCATGGCGGAGGCTGTGCCAGGCGTACCCAGGATGGTTCTGCCGCTCTTGTTGCTGCTGCCCCTGCCCCAGGCAGCCTGTGGGGCGCTCGAGGCCAAATGCCCCTTGACTCTGGAAAGGGCTGGAATAGACCCACGGAACCATTACCGGCCAGGGGACCTCCTCCTGGGCGGGGTCATCTCCGCAACAGATACTTTCTTTGAGCCAGTCACTTTCAGCAAGACTCCTGCTATCAGAGGTCTCTCGTAAGTCATCGTGTGTGTGATGGAATTCCTGCTGCTCCACTCGCTACTAATCTCATGAGCTCCAATTATCCCCAATCAGTAAGACTATCTGTGTCATCTGGTCCCTGGTAAATTGCTGTCCCTATTTTGCCTTTGGGGGGCATCATCAGAAAGGCTCCATCCAGTGCTCAGCCTGCGGGTTCATTTTTAAAGGTGCAGTAACATACTGCAGGACAGCTTGATCAAGAGCAATTAGACCAGCACTCAGCCTGCTGCCCCAGAAGCTGAACCCGCAGCTGCCGGGCTCCTCTGGAGCTGCGAAGTCTAGTGAGCGTCTGGCCAGTGTGGAAACCAGGGATGAATGCTGGAAAGAGCTGGGCATGTTTTGGCAGGAGAACCAATCAAGGGGGGACATGAAAGCGGCCTCCAAACATCTGAAGGGCTGCCATGCAGAAGATGGGGCAGAGGTGTTCCCTGTTGCACCAGTGGGCAGGACTGGGACACTGCACGGGTGGAAATTGCGGGGAAGCAGAATTCAGCAGATTTCAGCTGAACATCAGGAGAAAGTTCGGCGGAGCAGGTGTCCTCGGGAGGTGGGGGTTCTCCTCTTTGGGGGCATTGAAGCAGAGGCTGGATGGCCTCTGCTGTTGCTTCCTACACTGCAGATCCTGCATTGAGCACAGGGTTGAACAAGATCATCCCCAAGATCCCTTCCAAGCCTAAACTTAAATTCTGTTATTCTTTTCCTTATGATCCCAATAAATATGCCCTTCACTGAGCGATCCAACACAGCCCCAAGTCCTCTTCCCCGCGAGCGTCACCGTCATCCATGCAGGTTGCTACTCCTTCTGTTCATCCTGCTCCTCTTTCCAAGTGGCCCGCTGCAGTTGTCCTTGCGGTGCCCCCTGTGCTCTGTCCATGCTCTCTTCCACCTGGCAGCGCAGCACAACCAGCTCAGACTTGTTGCAAATGTGCACCATCCAGTGCTCAGCCTGCTGGTTCATTTTTGAACCAGGTCAGGAGCTTTGCTCAGTTCTTGAGTGCAGAAGGATCTTTTCTGAGAGAAAGATGGGTTCTGTTTTCACAAAATCATAGAATAGTAGGGTTGGAAGGGGCCTACAAGGCCATCGAGTCCAACCCCCTGCTCAGTGCAGGAATCCAAGTTAGAGCATCCCTGACAGATGGCGGTCCAGCCTCGTCTTGAAGGCCTCCAGTGTGGGAGAGCCCACCGCCTCCCCGGGTCATGGGTTCCATTGTCGTATTGCTCTGACAGGGAGTTTTTCCTGATGTGCAGCTGGAATCTGGCTTCCTGTAACTTGAGCCCATTCTTCCGTGTCCTGCACTCTGGGATGACCAAGAAGAGATCCTGGCCTTCCCCTCTGTGACAACCTTTCAAGTGCTTGAAGAGCGCTATCCTATCTCCCCTCAGTCTTCTCTTCTCAAGGATAAACATGCCCAGTTCTTTCCGTCTCTCTTCATAGGGCTTTGTTTCCAGTCCCCTGATCATCTTTGTTGCCCTCCTCTGAACCCTCTCCAGCTTGTCTGCATCCTTCTTAAAGTGTGGTGCACTGGACAGATTACTCCAGATGAGGCCTAACCAGTGCTGAGGGGAACTAGTACTTCACGTGATTTCAGTGTGTGTGCATATGTTATAACCATTCAGATGTTAAAACTTTTTTCCTACTTACAATTTTTTTAGCAACAATTTTGTTGTTTAAACTTGTGGTCTCCTTTCTTGTTGGATTACTCACACCATGCCTAAGAGCCAAAGCGCACACTACCTAAAGGTATTTACAAGAGACCCAGAAGGTTTTAAGGCTGTTTGGTGTAGGCAGCCAGGGGAAATCCTCACATGGATCAGTGCATAGCTGGTCCCGTGACAATTCGACTAGGTCATATGCCTCATGCATGTCTTTGAATTATTGGACAAACTATGAAGATAGTGGCATAAATAATACAAGGCTAAGAATAAAAGTAGCTGTGTAAATATGGCATGCTTTCAGTACCTTAAAGTACAGTATAAAAGGTAAGAATTGTAGAGCTGCAGTGAAATTAGCTTTCCCATCCAAGAGGGCTCGTGTAATTGTATTGTTGTTTTTGCTGTTGTGTAGTTATTACAACACAGATTCTAGGATGCAGGGTGAGAGCTAAAGCTGAGACAGTGACTTACAAAACCCTGGACTTTTGCCCAGCACAGAAATCTTAAGAGCAGAGATCTTGGAGTGATGCAGAGCAAATTGCTAGAAGAAGAGCTGCAGGAGGCAACAACTCAAGTGTGGTCATGACATCTTCCTCCCCTTGTCTCACACACACCCTCACACACACATTCACACACACATTCACACACAAAATATTCGCTCACTTATTGACTCCCAAATTTAGAGGCTGGTTGCTCTATTTTACCACAAGTACACCCACCTTCATTTCAGTAGCAAATATGATCAAAGCAACCACTCCCCTTAGAACTTCCTTCCCCAACCTGGTGCCCTTCAGATGTTTTGACTTCAGCTCTCATCAGCCCCAGACAGCATCACAAGTGGTCATGAATACTGGGAGTTGTAGTCCAAAACAACTGGAAGTCACCAACTTGGGGAAGGCCGCTTTAGGGCAATGCTCAATCATTCAATAAACCTTAATCCTCACCCATTGTCCTGTCACTATTTATCCCTCAGTTTCAAGGATTTAATGTTTCTAACTCCAGTGCTGGAATGCACATCTGAACTCGTATTGTTTTAAAATGGATCATGGGTCCTGGCCCTGAAAAAAGGCTACTTCCTCTCATCCCCAGAAACACATCAGCCATTAAGTGGGGAGTGGCTGTTGTGCTTCTGGCTTTCGCTCAGGAATCAGTGTTAGCTTGAGGAAAGTTCTAGAAACGTAATGCAGAAATATGTATTGCCTTGAAAGGCTGATGCAAGTTGAAGAAGCAACAACTGAATATATTTCTTTCATTGAAGATGGGATGACAATGTGACACTTGTTTCCCCAGAGCAAACACAGAATACTGGAAGATCCTGTCCTTCTTGTTTGCCACCCAGGAGATCAACCAGAATCCCAGGATCTTGACCAACCTCACCCTGGGCTACGGCATCCATGATAACTATTTTGATGCAAGAATGACCTCTGATGCCCTGGTAGACCTGCTCTCTCCTGGCCAGGCGAATGTTCCCAACTACAGCTGTGGAAGACGGAATCCCCCGTTGGCTGTTCTGGAAGGGGCCGACTCTGACATCTCCATCCAAATTTCATCCATGTTGGGCATCCACAAAATCCCACAGGTGGGGCAGGGGGAGGGCAGGGTTGCAGGCTGAATCTAACTCTGCTTTGTGGTTCTCTCCAGAGAAGAAGGCCAGGATCTCTTCTTGATCATCCCAGAGTGCAGGACACGGAAGAATGGGCTCAAGTTACAGGAAGCCAGATTCCGGCTGAACATCAGGAAAAACTTCCTGACTGTTGGAGCAATACAACAATGGAACCAATGACCCAGGGAGGCGGTGGGCTCTCCCACACTGGAGGCGTTCAAGACGAGGCTGGATAGCCACCTGTCAGGGATGCTCTGACTTGGATTCCTGCATTGAGCAGGGGGTTGGACTCGATGGCCTTGTAGGCCCCTTCCAGCCCTACTATTCTATGATTCTATGAAATCAAAAAGTTATCCAAAAGACTTCAAGAGGCACTTCCCCTCCCCATGTAAATAGGAGGCATGGGGGTGATCTGGATGCACAATGAGGTGCAAAGCACCCCTACCCTCACACCAGGGTCCCAATTGGTATGGTGGGGGGGCGCTCTGGCTATCTGTGGAAGAACAATCCAGCACTCAAGGGCAAATCACATGATAAACGTAATGTGTGGTTGGGTCCTCAGTTGTGCACTTATAGCTCAGAAAGCAAGGGGCACACAGGGACTTTTCTGAGAGAGGAGGGCAAACCATTCTGCAGCTGTGGATCACCTAAAATTCAAGCATCCTCCTCTCCAGGGTTGTGTCTCTTGGCCATGTTAAATTCTGCTGGGAAAGTGGGGTGAATACTGCCAGATTTCAGAGATATCCAGTTAAGAATTGAAATTTGGTTGTGAAGCAAAACAAACCACCCGTCTCTTCTTTTCTTTGCCAGGTCAGTTATGGTTTTGTTTCTCATGTTCTGAGTGATCAGACTCAGTTCCCGTTTTTCTACCCGACGGTCCCCAAAGAAGGAACCCAGTACCCAGGGATTGTCAAACTGCTCCTGCATTTCAGGTGGACAATGACAGGTCTCATCGCTCCAGACACCGACAACGGAGAGAGATGTGTGAAGACCTTGACGCCGGAGCTCAGCAGGAACGGTGTCTGCGTTGGTTTCACGCAAACCATCCCAGGAATGAATATTAACAAAGTGGTGATCCGTTATCCTTCATTGCACAAGTGGAGACAAGTTAATGTCTTTGTTTATTGTGCAGAGACACGTTCCTTCTTAAATGGAATACACATGATGCAAAAAGTAATTAAAACATTGATGAAACCTGTTGTAGGGAAAGTCTGGATCACAACTGCTTTGTGGGACATCACCTTGGAGTTGATGTATAATGACATCTCTTTCCAGCACATCCATGGTTTTTTTTCCTTCTTTATCCAGACAAATAAACAGAGAAAATACGTTGTTTTTCTATCCCTTTTCTCTCCTTTCAAGCAGTTTGTGGAGAAGGCCTTTCACTGCTCATATTCAAAGCATGCATTGTCTGTGAAAGGCTGGACAAGATGCAGAGAGAACGAGAAACTGGAGGCCCTGCACCCAGAGAGCGTGGAGAGAATCCTCTCTCTAGACAGCTACGTCATTTACAACACCGTCCACGCTGTGGCACATTCCTTAGATGCCGCTTATTCATCCAGATTCAAGAGGAAGGTGGTGGAGGGTAGAGACAGGCTGAGCGTTCAAAGGCTGCAGCCATGGCAGGTATTCCCTGTTCCATCACAGGTGTCCCTGCTGAACGTGGTGATCAATCGTAGAATTCCAGAATGATTGCCTTGAAGTTCTAATATGAGGAAATGAGATGAAATCTTGCAAATTATGCACAAAACACAGTTGTGAAACCCTGTGGTGGTCCCTCTGTTGCCCCCTCAGCCTGGCCGCAGGGGATTCGGCCCATCCGTTCGCAGACCCCCATCACTGGTGCAGCTCTTCTGTCTCTGCAGAGGCCCATTCCCTCGGCTCCCCCACTGGAGTCGGCCATCTTGCTGGCTCTCCCTCAGCCTTCCTGCCTCCTCTCTTGGCTGCTTCTTCAGCACCTCCCTGTAGCCGGGATGGCCCACCCATATAGGTAAATGAGGTGGTCGCGTAGGGCGCCAACGTAACTGGGGCACCAAATTTGAGGGGAAGCGTACCGACTAAGAAATGCAAATAAAACAAAGATGTCATTGTTTCAATTCCCGTGCACTCACAGAGGGAATACGACAGAGGCTGTGGACATGAGTGAGGGACCATCTGGGGATGGGGGGCTGAGTCAGGCCACCTGCCCGCCTTTGGGACCGGGGCCTCCCGTAACCAACGCAGGGTTTCTTCCCACTCCGCGGCTGCTCCCAGTTGGAGGCAGGGACTGAGAAGCTCCCCAGAGCAGCTGCTTCCTTGGCCCTCGGAGGGCTGAGCCAAGGAGCTGGCTGCACCTTGTGGCCATGTCGCCCCGAGGATGCAACTGGGACCCTTCTTCCAGGGTTGCTTCTTCCAGGGCTGCACTCATCCTGTTGTTTTTATCAGTCTCTCTGTACTGATACAGTGCTTAGAATCATAGAATAGTAGGGTTGGAAGGGGCCTACAAGGCCATCAAGCCCAACCCCCTTCAATGCAGGAATCCAAGTCAGAGCATCCCTGACAGATGGCTGCCCGGCCTCGTCTTGAACGCCTCCAGTGTGGGAGAGCCCACCACCTCCCTGGGTCATTGGTTCCATTGTCATGTTGCTCTGACAGTCAGGAAGTTTTTCCTGATGTTCAGCCGGAATCTGGCTTCCTGTCACTTGAGCCCATTATTCCGTGTCCTGCACTCTGGGATGATGGAGAAGAGATCCTGGCCTTCCTCTCTGTGACAACCTTTCAAGGACTTGAAGAGTGCTATCATATCTCCCCTCAGTCTTCTCAAGGCTAAACATGCCCAGTTCTTTCAGTCTCTCCTCATAGGGTTTTGTTTCCAGTCCCCTGATCATCTTCATTGCCCTCCTCTGAACCCTCTCCAGTTTGTCTGCATCCTTCTTAAAGTGTGGTGCCCAGAACTGGACACAGTCCTCCAGGTGAGGCCTAACCAGTGCTGAGTAGAGGGGAACTAGTACTTCCTGGGATTTGGAAGCTATGCTTCTATTAATGCAGCCCAAAAGAGCATTGACCTTTTTTGCAGCCACATCATATTGTTGGCTCATATTCAGCTTGTGATCGACAACAATGCCAAGATCTTTCTCGCTTGTCGTGTTGTTGAGCCACGTATCCCCCATCTTGTAACTGTGCATTTGGTTTCTTTTTCCTAGGTGCAGAACTTGGCATTAATCCCTATTAAATGTCATTCTGTTGTTTTCTGCCCAGCGCTCCAGTCTATCCAGATCACTTTGAATTTTGTTTCTGTCTTCCAAAGTATTAGCTATCCTGCCCAATTTTGTGTCATCTGCAAATTTTGCTTCCTTTAGAACCAAGAACTCAAGTATAACATGGTCGCTTTCCCCCCAAGTTCCCGAAACTGCTACTTGATCTACTAAGTCATCTCTGTTGGTTAGGATCAAGTCAAGGATAGCTGATCCTCTAGCTCCTTCCTCTACTTTCTGTAGGAGGAAATGATCAGCAACACAAGTCAGGAATCTCTTAGAGGGGCCATGTTTTGCAGAATCCTTCTCACAACAAATATCGGGGAAATTGAAGTCTCCCATTACTACTACATCATGCTTCCTTGAAACATTGGCTATTTGCTTTTCAAAAGTTTCATCCTCATCTTCTCCTTGATTGGGTGACTGGTAGTAGACTCCGACCACCATGTTCCTTTTATTCTTTGCTGCATTTATTTTAACCCACATGCTCTCGACGGGGCTACCAAGCTCATCCTCCTGTATTTCTGTGCAGAGATATGTATTTTTAACATATAGTGCAACTCCACCTCCCTTTCTGTTCCTCCTGTTCTTTCTGAACAAGTTATATCCTTCAATTGCTGTATTCCAGTCATGAGAGTCATCCCACCAAGTCTCAGTTATACCTATTAAGTCATAATTTCCCTCCTGTATTAAGAGTTCAAGTTCATTCTGTTTGCTTCCCATACTCTGGGCATTAGTATATAGACATCGATGACCATGTGCTTCATAGTCTGGCTTTCTTCCTACATGTTTCTGAAGACTATTATTGGGCTCTATTAGAGCTGTTCTCTCCCTTGTGGTGCATGAGCCTTCGTCCATTGTTACCCCCACTTCTACATCTCCTTTCCCGATAGGATTCAGTTTAAAGCCCTCCTGGTGAAGTTCTTCATGCTGTGGCCAAACACATTCTTCCCAGCCTTTGTGAGGTGCAACCCGTCCCTTGCCAATAGCCCATCTTCCCAGAAGTATAGCCCATGGTCCCAGAATCCAAATCTCTCTCGTCAGCACCACCTTCTATCCCTCTTCTAACTACTGGAAGGATGGATGAGAAAACTATCTGGGCTCCAAAGTTCTTGAGTTTCCTTCCCAAAGCTTCAAAGTCTGACGTGATTTCTTCGTAGCTCCACTTGGCGGGATCATTTGTTCCCACATGGATGACAAGAAAGGGATACCTGTCAGTGGGCTTTATGAGTGCAGGCAACCTTTCAGTCACGTCTCTAATCCGTCCTCCCGGGAGGCAGCATACCTGGCGAGTCCACGGGACTTCGCGACATACTTGGGTCTCGATCCCACGCAGCAAGGAGTCTCCCACTACTACCACTCCTCTCTTCTTGTTGTTGTAGGCCTGGGTTTCATCGCCTCTGTTGGACTGACCTTCAGCCTCTTGCTCACTCTCATGCAGGTTCCCCTGTGATTCTTCCTCTGCAGGCTGTCCTCCAGTCTCATCCGCAAGTACCTGGAAACGGTTCCACAGCTTCACTGCTTCCACTGGCGCAGAGTGGCGTCTAGTTCATCTGCTCCTAACTGTCACCCTTTTCCAAGGAGTATCCTCTACTTCATTTTTCCTCACCTCAGCAGTTTCCTCTTCTGCCTCAGCTTGCTATTGCTTTTCTAGCTTCTGTTCTTCACTTTGCTGCTGTAGTTCCCCCATTCTGTCCAAGAACTCTTGGTGTACTCTTATCCCCTGGAGGGTCAACACTCGCTGCTCCAGTCCTCCTACTTTTTCTTCCAGCAGCATGATCAGCTTGCACTTGTTGCAGATGTAGGCCATATTGATCTCAGGCAAGAAAACAAACATGGTGCAGACCTTGCAGGTCACCACCACTGAAGAATCTTTTCTTTCGATAGTCTCTATTCCCTTTATGTTTCTAGCTTTCTGCTTGTACTGGAATAGCCTGTGCTGTGTCCTCTATTCACACTTTGCCTTTGTCTCCTCTTCCACTGCAACTCCCTTGGCCAACTCCTGTTGGCTGTCCCTGATCGCTTGCTCCGATCCTCTCTGGGAGCTGGTTTCCTTGTCTAGCCCCTAGACCAGCTGGAGCAGCTTCCTCTGCTCTGCTCAGCTGGGAGACAGAGCTTTAGATAGGTAGGTAGGTAGGTAGGTAGATAGACAGATAGATAGTGTGTTATAAATCATAATATTTCTGCTTCCAAAGATGCAGGGTGGAGGATTGCCTCTTCATTAAATGGAAAATAGGGGCACACTGTTTCCCACTTTACCAAAAAACTCAGCCTAGATCTGCCCTTGGACTGGGGGCGGGGGAATTGCATGGTTCGCCTAGGGCACCAGTTGCTGGCAGCTAGTTCAGGACCACCCCTGCCTGTCTCCCTCCCCAAGCTCTCATTGGCAGGAGTGTCTGTGTCGTCCTGGACCCTAGACTAGGTGTCTGGATGGCTCATGTGCTGATTGTGTTTGATAGGCATGCAGTTTTCTTATTTTTCTGGTGACTTTTAATCTTGTGCCAAGCTATACATTTCCCCATAATTTCTCCACTATGTGTAAAAGTGTTCCTTGCATCTGTTTTTATATTGAGTAGATAATAGTTTTGTGGTGGGAAGATATTTTAAAAGCAACTTCTACAATTCCATGATGCCTGAGCCAAAACATTCAGATGCTTCTCCCAAGCACATACTAAACAAAAAGTACAGCACAGTACCCTTACCCACTTTTTTCTAAGTTAAATAGTCCCAGATGTTGAAACCTTTCCTCACAAGGGAAATGCTCCAGCCCCTTGATCATTTTAACTGGCGATTTCTGCAACTTTTCCAACTCTACAATATCCTTTTTGAGGTGCAGTGACTGGGACAGTACACAGTATTCCAAGTGTGATCGTGTCATGCATTTGTATGAAGGCAGTATGATGTTTGAAGTTTTATATCTAGTAGTGTTTCTTGTATCTGTCTGTATATCAAGAACATAACAGCTGTGTGTTAGGGGCATTTTTATAATCAACCTGTACAACTGAGGCAAGAAATTCAGTGTCTCTCCCAAGCACACTCTACACATTTAATAGTATATATTATATATAAATAATATGTTTACTACATAATGAATGCCATATCCCCTTGAGTTCGAACTTACTCCCAGGTCAATGTGTTTAAGATTACACACACCTGGCAATCTGCCACCTTTCTGTATGGTGCCCAGCGTGCGTCCCAGGAAGTGGCTGTCCACCCTCAGCCTGAGGGTACGGCCAGGCCCCGACTGCAGAACTCTCGCCAGCTTCCAGCGCCGTGCCAACAGCCCTGGGTTGTTGACTGATGGCAGAAGCAGCAAGGGCACGGGAGGAAGCACGCTCCTCTGCTCCCGCTCAGCCACCGCAGTTCCTAGATTAAACAAACCAGGAATTATTGTTATGTGCAAACTGGGTGTGTACGCCTAGTGGCTTCAGGTTCCCAAACTGCTAAGGGACAATCAGGGATGAAATCATTTCCCTTGTGAATGTTGAGAGACACACTCAGACACTTGAATCTGAACCAGCCATGAGCCTTGCAAGATTCAGGCGCGACATGGGCACAACCGAGGCATGGAGTGTGGTTTCTTGTCTTCTCCATGCTGGTGTTTCCTCTGGCATTCTAGCTTCACCCTTTCCTGAGAAACCCCCAGTTCTACAATAATTCTATGGACGGAGTGCATTTGGAGAACGGGGACCTGGCAGCCGACTTTGACATCATGAACTGGGTGAAGTTTCCCAATAAGTCCGTCGTTAGGGTTAAATTTGGGAGTATGGAAAGACGGGGACCCCCAGGCCTGACGTTCACCATCAACCAGGATGCCATTGTGTGGCCCAAATGGCTCAACCAGGTGAGGAAAATCATTCATTTCACTGGTTTTATTTTTCTCCCTTAACCTCTAAGAAATTCCACAGACTCTAGGTCAGCCCTGCAGAACCTGGTGTCCATGCAGTGTGTTAAGACTGACACACGTGCACGCGCGCGTGCGCACACCCCCCGTATTCCCATTGGTGTTGTACTCCAACACATCCAGATGGCTCTTAGACTGGAGGAGGCTGGTCTAGGTGGCGCTACAGAATGCTGGACTAGATGAACCTTGGTCTGACCCAGCACAGCTCTTCTTATGTTCTTGTGGCTTTGGCTCCCTGTCATTTCTAACCAGCAGCAGTTCTTCAGGATCTCGGAGAGTGGGGCGTTTACCTCACTCCCTTACCTAGATGGACCCCGAAGGACTGCCTTCCACCACAGGCTGCGGGTTACTTGGTACTCACATTATTGATCCATGTATATAACACCTGCCACTGTGCCTGGCACTTTATGGACCACAAGAGGACAGGTCCCTGCCCCAAGGTGCTTCCAATCCAAAATTCAACATGAGGGAAATAGCAGAGGAAGGGGAAGGAAGTGGAGGCTCAGGGGGAGTAAACACGGAAGCAACATGCAGTTGCTTCAGCTGCACATGCTCAGGCTTGGTTGCAGGCTTCACGGTAAACCCTAGAGGTTCTGCTGGGTCCTTTCCGACTGTACCAAACCATTGCTACAGATAAATGCGTCCTAACACATTTTCCTTGTTGGTCCTCGTCTTTCTGCTTAGACCCTGCCGCGTTCCAGATGTGTGGAAAGCTGTCGCCCGGGATTTGTCAAGGTGGTGATGGAAGGAAGGCCCGTTTGCTGCTATGACTGCACTCCCTGCGCGGAAGGGACCATCTCCAGCCAGGAAGGTGGGTGACACCAGAGGAGAAGGCAGCCCCTGAGGAGGAGGGTGAAGATTGACCCACACATGTCCTCCAAAGGTTTCCTTAAAGGCCTTTCTAAAGTTGGATCCTTTCCTGCAATATCCATTTTTTTTTCACAATAAATGACCTGGGAGGATGGACTGAGGGCTGGAGGGTGGGGAGACAGTGGATGGGATCAGCACCACCAGCCTACATGTGTCTTCTTCACTTTAAATCATGTGCAAGGCCCACATGGTTGATATTGTTATATTCACCCAGTTCTCTGGGAGATGAGAAATCCCAGGGAGGGAGTGCTCACCAAGGTTTGGGTTCCTTTGGAAGGAGGGCAGTGAGGGTTTAGTGGCATTTTGTAATATTTGATTTTATTCACACAAGTATATAAAAACGTAAGAAGAGCCCTCCTGGATCAGACCAAAGTCCTATTTAGTCCAGGCTTCTGTTCCCACAGTGGCCAAACAGATGCCCCAGTGGGAAGCCCACAAGCAGGGCGTGAGTGCAACGGGGCCCTCCCGCCCATGTTCGCAGCAACTGGTCTACAGCGGCACACTGCCTCTGATACTGGAGGTAGCATATAGCCATCAGGGCCAGTAGCCATGGATAGCCTTACCTTCCTCCATGAATTCCTCTAATCCGCTTTTAAAGTTGTCCAAGTTGGCGGCCATCACTGTGGGTGTCTCTATTGTAAGCAAAAAAAACCCCACATCTTTACTGGGGCTTTCTGCTTTCAGTTTCTTTGCAGGATTATGATGGGCTCCTTTACATGGCAGACACATGGTTTGAATCGAGGGAGCACCTCCCTCCCTTTCTGGCACGTGTGCAAAGGAGTGGGGGGGGCGTTCTTGTTTTCATCACTTAACTTACGCTGTACTGTTTCCTCACAGCCCCCAGGAAAGCTATGACTTACTTCTGGGTAGACGTAAGATTGTGCTGTAAATCTGCAACCCTCGGCACACTTACTTTGGAGTAAGCCCCATTCAACTTTGCTCTGAATCAACAGAGGATGTCGATTCTGATTTTGGGGGTGGGGTCAGATCTGTCGCCCTTCATTGCAGGGAGGCATTTTACACTCTTCTCCCTCCCATCGATGGAGAAATGTGCTCAGGCATTTACATGGCAGACATGTGGTTTGAAATGAATCGAGGAAAGTCCTTCCTTGGCAAGTTCATCGCGCCACGCCAGTATTACACACTGCCAATATGGCTCCATTAACTTTTATTACTAGCTTATGTCCAGTCTTTTTGAAAGTGGGATAAAGGGGGAGATGTCCTGGAGGTTGACAGTGTTATGTAAAGGACTCGCAAACTTCCATGAGTGACCATTCACAAGTATGCAATCAAGCGCTCCTGTAGACACACCCTATATGTTGTGGTAGTAAGTTCCAAAGTTGATCTCTGTGCTATGCAAAGAAGGACATCCTTTTCTCTGTCCTTAATCTCTCAACTTTCAACTTCAAGGGATGACCCTAGTTGAGCATAGATTGAGCATAGGTGGAGGAACAGTTTAAACCATGCAGGATGTGCATGATGGGAGTTGTAGTCCAACACATCCAAGGGGGCATCATGTTGGGGAAGCTGGCTTGAACACCCCAATGGGCAACCAACATCCACTGCTCTGACGTCAGATCTCCAGAGAGAGAGCGAGAGAGAGAGCGCGCAGTGCCGAGATGGTTGGAGACCCCACACTCTGCTCTCGGCATCTCTTCTTCTTCTCGCTCAGACCCTCCCCTTCACAGACACCTAGATTTTGTTGTTGTTGTTCAGTCGTGTCCGACTCTTCGTGACCCCATGGACCATTGCACGCCAGGCCTTCCTGTCCTGCGCTCTCTGCCGGAGTGTGCTCAAGTTCATATTCATTGCATCGGTGATGCTATCTAGCCATCTCATCCTCTGCCGTCCCCTTCTCCTTTTGCCTTCAGTATTTCCCAGCATCAGGGTCTTTTCCAGAGAGTTTTCTCTTCGCAGTAGGTGGCCAAAATATTTCAGCTTCAGCTTCAGTATCTGTCCTTCCAATGAGCACTGAGGGTTGATTTCCTTTAGGATGGACTGATTTGACCTCCTTGCAGTCCAGGGGACTCGTAAGAGTCTTCTCCAGCACCACAGTTCAAAAGCATCAATTCTTCGGCGCTCAGCCTTCCTTATAGTCCAGCTCTCACAGCCATACATTGCTACTGGGAAAACCATAGCTTTGATTATGCAGACCTTTGTCGGCAAGGTGATGTCTCTGCTTCTTACTATGCTGTCTAGGTTTGCCATAGCTTTCCTCCCAAGGAGCAAGCATCTTCTAATTTCATGGCTACAGTCACCGTCTGCGGTGATCTTGCAGCCCAAGAAAGTAAAATCTGTCACTGCTTTCATGTCTTCCCCTTCTATATGCCAGGGAGTCATGGGGCCAGATGCCATGATCTTCGTTTTTTTAATGTTGAGTTTCAAACCAGCTTTTGCACTCTCCTCTTTCACCCTCCCCCTTCATGGATCACTGCCTTGTTGTGGTGAAGGGGCTTGCGTAACTCAGTGAAGCCATAAGCTATGCCGTGCAGGGCCACCCAAAACGGACAGGTCATGTGGTCCACTGGAGAAGGAAATGGCAACCGACTCCAGTATTCTTGCCAAGAAAACCCCATGGAACGTATCACAAGGCTGAAAGAGATGACGCCGGAAGATGAGCCCCTCAGGTCGGAAGGTGTCCAATATACTACTGGGGAAGAGCAGAGGGTATTTCCAAGTAGCACCAGAAAGAGTGAAGCGGCTGGGCCAAAGCCGAAAGGACACTCAGCTGTGGATGTGTCTGGTGGTGAAAAGAAACTCTGTTGCTGTAAAGAACAATATTGTTTAGGAATCTGGAATGTCAGATCAATGAATCAAGGTAAGCTGGAGGTGGTCAAACATGAGATGGCAAGATTGAACATCGACATCTTGGGAATCAGCGAACTCAAATGGGCAGGCATGGGCGAATTTAATTCAGGTGACCATCATATCTACTACTGTGGGCAAGAACCCTTAGAAGAAATGGAGTAGCACTCATAGTCAACAAAAGGGTGGGAAAAGCAGGACTGGGGTACAATCTTAAAAACGATAGAATGATCTCAGTACGAATCCAAGGCAAACCATTCAACATCACAGTGATTCAAGTCTATGCCCCAACCGCTGAGGCCAAAGAAGCTGAGGTTGATCGGTTCTATGAAGACTTACAACACCTTCTAGAACTCACACCAAAAAAATATGTCCTCTTCATCATAGGGGATTGGAATGCTAAAGTGGGAAGTCAAGAAATCACCGGGATAACAGGCAGGCATGGCCTTGGTGTACAAAATGAAGAAGGACAAAAGCTAACAGAGTTTTGCCAAGAGAACATGCTGATCATAGCAAACACTCTTTTCCAACAGCACAAGTGACGACTCTACACATGGACGTCACCAGATGGTCAACATCGAAATCAGATTGATTATGTCCTTTGCAGCCAAAGATGGAGAAGCTCCATACAGTCAGTAAAAACAAGACCTGGAGCTGACTGTGGCTCAGATCATGAGCTGCTTCTTGCAAAATTTCGGCTTAAATTAATGAACATAGGGAAAACCACTAAATCATTCAGGTATGACCTAAATCATATCCCTGATGAATACACAGTGGAGGTGAGGAATAGATTTCAGGGATTAGACCTGATGGACAGAGTGCCTGAGGAACTATGGACGGAGGTCTGTAACATTGTTCAGGGGGCAGCAATGAAATCCATCCCAAAGAAAAAGAAATGCAAGAAAGCCAAGTGGCTGTTTGATGAGGCTTTACAAGTAGCTGAGGAAAGAAGGGAAGCGAAAAGCAAGGGAGAAAGGGGAAGATCTATCCAACTGAACGCAGAGTTCCAGAGAATAGCAAGGAGAGACAAGAAAGCCTTCTTAAATGAACAATGCAAAGAAATCGAGGAAAACAACAGAATGGGAAAGATTAGAGATCTCTTCAAGAAAACTGGAGATCTCAGGGGACCGTTTTGTGCAAAGATGGGCATGATAAAGGACAATGAAGGCAGGGACTTAACAGAAGCAGATGAGATTAAGAAGAGGTGGCAAGAATACACAGAAGAACTATACAGGAAAGGTCTGAATGTCCCTGATAGCCATGATAGTGCGGTCACTGAGCTTGAGCCGGACATCCTCGAGAGTGAAGTCAAGTGGGCCTTAGGAAGCATTAGTAACAACAAAGCTAGCGGAGATGACAGTATTCCAGCTGAGCTATTTAAAATCCTAAAAGATGATGCTGTTAAAGTGCTGCATTCAATATGCCAACAAATCTGGAACACTCAACAGTGGCCTCAAGACTGGAAAAGGTCAGTTTACATTCCAATTCCAAAGAAGGGCAATGCCAAAGAGTGTTCAAACTACAGCACAATTGCGCTCATTTCACATGCCAGCAAGGTGATGCTCAAAATCCTACAAGCTAGGCTTCAGCAGTATGCGAACCGAGAACTACCAGAAGTACAAGCTGGGTTTCGAAGAGGTAGAGGAACTAGAGATCAAATCGCCAACATTCGCTGGATCATGGAGAAAGCAAAAGAATTCCAGAAAAACGTCTATTTCTGCTTCGTTGACTACGCCAAAGCCTTTGATTGTGTGGATCACAACAAACTGTGGCAAATTCTTAAAGTGATGGGAGTACCAGACCACCTTACCTGTCTCCTGAGAAACCTGTACGAGGGTCAAGAAGCAACAGTAAGAACCAGACATGGAACAACCGAGTGGTTCAAAATTGGGAAAGGAGTACGACAAGGCTGCATATTGTCACCCTGCTTATTTAACTTATATGCAGAGTACATCATGAGAAACGCCGGGTTGGATGAATCACAGGTCGGAATTAAGATTGCCAGGAGAATTATCAACAACCTCCGATATGCAGACGATACCACCCTAATGGCAGAAAGCGAAGACGATCTCAAGAGCCTCTTGTTGATGGTGAAAGAGGAGAGAGCAAAAGCTGGTTTGAAACTCAACATTAAAAAAACGAAGATCATGGCATCTGGCCCCATCACTTCCTGGCATATAGAAGGGGAAGAAATGGAAGCAGTGACAGATTTTACTTTCTTGGGCTGCAAGATCACCGCAGATGGTGACTGTAGCCATGAAATTAGAAGACGCTTGCTCCTTGGGAGGAAAGCTATGGCAAACCTAGACAGCATAGTAAGAAGCAGAGACATCACCTTGCTGACAAAGGTCCGTCTAATCAAAGCTATGGTTTTCCCAGTAGTAATGTATGGCTGTGAGAGCTGGACTCTAAGGAAGGCTGAGCGCCGAAGAATTGATGCTTTCGAACTGTGGTGCTGGAGAAGACTCTTACGAGTCCCCTGGACTGCAAGGAGGTCAAATCAGTCAATCCTGAAGGAACTCAACCCTGACTGCTCATTGGAAGGACAGATACTGAAGCTGAAGCTCAAATATTTTGGCCACCTAGTGCGGAGAGAAAAGTCACTGGAAAAGACCCTGATGCTAGGGAGGATTGAAGGCAAAAGGAGAAGGGGACGGCAGAGGATGAGATGGCTAGATAGCATCACCGATGCAATGAATATGAACTTGAGCACACTCCAGGAGAGAGCACACGACAGGAAGGCCTGGCGTGCTATGGTCCATGGGGTCACGAAGAGTCGGACACGACTGAACGACTGAACAACAACAACAACTTTCACCCTCAACAAGCGGCTCTTTAGATCCTCTTCGCTTTCTGCCATTAGGGTGGTATCGTCTGCGTATCTGAGGTTGTTGATATTTCTCCCGGCAATCTTAATTCCGACCTGTGATTCATCCAACCTGGCATTTCTCATGATGTACTCTGCATATAAGTTAAATAAGCAGGGTGACAATATGCAGCCTTGTCGTACTCCTTTCCCAATTTTGAACCAATCGGTTGTTCCATCTCTGGTTCTTACTGTTGCTTCTTGACCCTCGTACAGGTTTCTCAGGAGACAGGTAAGGTGGTCTGGTACTCCCATCACTTTCAGAATTTGCCACAGTTTGTTGTGATCCACACAATCAAAGGCTTTAGCGTAGCCAATGAAGCAGAAATAGACGATTTTCTGGAATTCTCTTGCTTTCTCCATGATCCAGCGAATGTTGGCGATTTGATCTCCAGTTCCTCTGCCTCTTCGAAACCCAGCTTGTACTTCCGGTAGTTCTCGGTTCGCATACTGCTGAAGCCTAGCTTGTAGGATTTTGAGCATCACCTTGCTGGCATGTGAAATGAGCGCAATTGTGCGGTAGTTTGAACACTCTTTGGCGTTGCCCTTCTTTGGAATTGGAATATAAACTGACCTTTTCCAATCTTGCGGCCATTGTTGAGTGTTCCAAATTTGTTGGCATATTGAATGCAGCACTTTAACAGCATCATCTTTTAGGATTTTAAATAGCTCAGCTGGAATACTGTCATCTCCGCTAGCTTTGTTGTTACTAATGCTTCCTAAGGCCCACTTGACTTCACTCTCTATATTACACCTAGATTACGTCAGCCTTAACTAAGGCATGGGGGGAGGAAGAAAGGCATGCCCTTCCGCCAAATTGCTCTCACCTTTCAGAGGAATCTCTGAGTTCCCAGGCGTTGTGGGCCACTGAGTAGTAATTTCTGTAGCAAAGGAGGAGATATTTGACAAGTTTCTGAGGATTAAAAAGGCATTCTCCAGGAATACTCCTGAATCCATTCACCTGTCCAACCCAAGTCTTATAACAATATGACTGGGACAGGGAACTAAATTACGGCGGGGGCTGGGTCACCCCCCAGGCAGTTCTCTACAGGCCCTGAGGCTGTGTGTGCCACACACCTTCCCTATGGGGGTGATGCACAATGAGTAACACACACAGGCTGAGCTGGGAGGAGCGGCCAAGTCCCTCGCCATCCACATTCCCCTCTGTTATCTCCAATTACAGTTCAGAGATAACAGCAGGGTTGGAGATCAGAGGCCAAGCCCCGTCCCTTGAGGAATTCATGAAGGCTTCACATGCCAGATGGCAAACCTCTGCAGGCCGGATAAGGCTGGAGGTTCCCCATCACAGGGTTAAAGTCATGTTGAAACACGTGGAACACCAACTGTGGCTTGTTCACATGGGAGAACGAGGAGGCCCAGCTGGTCTGTGTCCTGCATGAAATGAACGTGTGGTGGCTGTCACACCAGAGAAATATCTTGGATGGATTGTGAAAGGGCAGAGAAGGCTAAAGATATAAGGGAGATGGTACTCCTGTTCTTTCCAGATGCGGACCATTGCAGCAGGTGTCCGGACGAGCAGCATCCAAACCAGGACCGAGATGAATGCATCCCGAAGGTTACAACCTTCCTGTCCTATGAAGAGTATCTGGGGATCATCCTGGCTTCCTTTGCCCTATTCTTGTCCTTAACCACGGGACTTGTACTGAGAATCTTCATTAAATTCCTTGAAACCCCAATAGTCAAAGCCAACAACCGGGACCTCTCCTATATTCTCCTCGTCGCCCTCCTGCTTTCCTTCTTGTCCTCCTTCCTCTTCATTGGGAGGCCAAGAAAAGCCACCTGCCTCCTCCGACAAATGGCTTTCAGCATCATCTTCTCGGTTGCCATCTCTTCTCTGTTGGCCAAAACAATCACTGTGGTGCTGGCCTTCCTGGCCACAAAGCCAGGGAACAGAGCGAGGGGATGGCTGGGGAAGAGTCTGGCCAATTCCATTGTCATTTCCTGTTCCGGTGCCCAAGTTATCATCTGCACCATCTGGCTGGGCCTCTCTCCCCCGTTCCCTGACTCCGACATGCACTCCCAGCCTGGACAGATCGTCCTGCAGTGCAATGAAGGGTCTGTCGCCATGTTCTATGCTGCCCTTGGCTACATGGGCTTCCTGGCTGCCATCTGCTTCACGGTGGCTTTCCTAGCCCGGAAGCTGCCCGGGGCCTTCAATGAGGCCAAGCTGATCACCTTCAGCATGCTGGTCTTCTGCAGCGTGTGGGTGTCCTTTGTGCCCACCTACCTGAGCACCAAGGGGAAATACATGGTGGCCGTGCAGGTCTTCTCCATCTTGGCCTCCAGTGCTGGGTTGCTGGGCTGCATCTTCCTTCCCAAGTGCTACATCATTGTACTGAGGCCCGATCTGAATACAAAGGAGCATCTCGTGACAAAAACAAAAGTCTAAATCTGATCTGTATTGTTAATAAACAGCTGATGTTCTGCTAATTTCAGTGTGGTAGTCTGTGGTTGGAAAAAGAGGCCATTTCAACCTTGCTAGTTGTGGAAATGCTTTCTGTCAGAGAGAGAAAAACATGCAGCACTGTGTTCTGGCCTCAGCACGCATTGGGCTGTGTGTCTATCCAGGCATTTAAATTCACATCCAATCCACTTCTGTATAACTTAAAGCTTCATCTGTATTTAACATAACATAAACAGTAAACAACTAATAAATCCAGGATCAAAACTGAGCAGTAGAAGGATGAGGGATGGGCGAGCCAGTGTGGTGTAGTGGCCAGAGTGTTGGACTGGGAGCCGGGAGATCTGGCTTCGAGTCCCTGCTTGCCTGTGGAAGCTCACTGGGTGACTTTGGGCCAGTCACAGACTCTCAGCCCAGCCCACCTCACAGGGTTGTTGTGAGGCTAAAATGGAGAGGAGGAGGATTATGTACACTGCCTTGGGCGCCTTCAGGAGGGAAAAAGGTGGGATTGTTGTTGTTGTTGTTGTTCAGTCGTTCAGTCGTGCCCGACTCTTCGTGACCCCATGGACCATAGCACGCCAGGCCTTCCTGTCCTGCGCTCTCTCCTGGAGCGTGCTCAAGTTCATATTCATTGCATCCGTGATGCTATCTAGCCATCTCATCCTCTGCCGTCCCCTTCTCCTTTGGCCTTCAGTCCTTCCCAGCATCAGGGTCTTTTCCAGGGAGTTTTCTCTTCGCATTAGGTGGCCAAAATATTGGAGCTTCAGCTTCATTATCTGTCCTTCCAATGAGCACTCAGGGTTGATTTCCTTTAGGATGGACTGATTTGACCTCCTTGCAGTCCAGGGGACTCGTAAGAGTCTTCTCCAGCACCACAGTTCGAAAGCATCCATTCTTCGGCGCTCAGCCTTCCCTATAGTCCAGCTCTCACAGCCATACATTACTACTGGGAAAACCATAGCTTTGATTAGACGGACCTTTGTCGGCAAGGTGATGTCTCTGCTTCTTACTATGCTGTCTAGGTTGGCCATAGCTTTCCTCCCAAGGAGCAAGCGTCTTTTAATTTCATGGCTACAGTCACCGTCTGCGGTGATCTTGGAGCCCAAGAAAGTAAAATCTGTCACTGCTTCCATTTCTTCCCCTTCTATATGCCAGGAAGTGATGGGGCCAGATGCCATGATCTTCGTTTTTTTAATGTTGAGTTTCAAACCAGCTTTTGCACTCTCCTCTTTCACCCTCAACAAGAGGCTCTTTAGATCCTCTTCGTTTTCTGCCATTAGGGTGGTATCGTCTGCGTATCTGAGGTTGTTGATAATTCTCCCAGCAATCTTAATTCTGACCTCTGATTCATCCAACCCGGCATTTCTCATGATGTACTCTGCATATAAGTTAAATAAGCAGGGTGACAATATGCAGCCTTGTCGTACTCCTTTCCCAATTTTGAACCAATCGGTTGTTCCATCTCTGGTTCTGACTGTTGCTTCTTGACCCTCGTACAGGTTTCTCAGGAGACAGGTAAGGTGGTCTGGTACTCCCATCACTTTCAGAATTTGCCACAGTTTGTTGTGATCCACACAATCAAAGGCTTTAGCGTAGTCAATGAAGCAGAAATAGACGTTTTTCTGGAATTCTCTTGCTTTCTCTATGATGCAGCGAATGTTGGCAATTTGATCTCTAGTTCCTCTGCCTCTTTGAAACCCAGCTTGTACTTCCGGTAGTTCTCGGTTCGCATACTGCTGAAGCCTAGCTTGTAGGATTTTGAGCATCACCTTGCTGGCATGTGAAATGAGCGCAATTGTGCGGTAGTTTTAACACTATTTGGCGTTGCCCTTCTTTGGAATTGGAATATAAACTGACCTTTTCCAGTCTTGTGGCCACTGTTGAGTGTTCCAGATTTGTTGGCATATTGAATGCAGCACTTTAACAGCATCATCTTTTAGGATTTTAAATAGCTCGGCTGGAGTACTGTCATCTCCGCTAGCTTTGTTGTTACTAATGCTTCCTAAGGCCCACTTGACTTCACTCTCGAGGATGTCCGGCTCAAGTTCAGTGACCGCACTATCATGGCTATCAGGGACATTCAGATCTTTCCTGTATAGTTCTTCTGTGTATTCTTGCCACCTCTTCTTAATCTCATCTGCTTCTGTTAGGTCCCTGCCTTCTTTGTCCTTTATCATGCCCGTCTTTGCACAAAACGTTCCCTTGAGATCTCCAATTTTCTTGAAGAGATCTCTAGTCTTTCCCATTCTGTTGTTTTCCTCGATTTCTTTGCATTGTTCATTTAAGAAGGCCTTCTTGTCTCTCCTTGCTATTCTCTGGAACTCTGCATTCAGTTGGGTATATCTTCCCCTTTCTCCCTTGCTTTTCACTTCCCTTCTTTCCTCAGCTACTTGTAAAGCCTCATCAGACAGCCACTTTGCTTTCTTGCATTTCTTTTTCTTTGGGATGGATTTCGTTGCTGCCTCCTGAACAATGTTACGGACCTCCGTCCATAGTTCCTCAGGCACTCTGTCTATCAGGTCTAATCCCTGAAATCTATTCCTCACCTCCACTGTATATTCATCAGGGATATGATTTAGGTCATACCTGAACGGTTTAGTGGTTTTCCCGACGTTCTTCAATTTAAGCCGAAATTTTGCAAGAAGCAGCTCATGATCTGAGCCACAGTCAGCTCCAGGTCTTGTTTTTACTGACTGTATAGAGCTTCTCCATCTTTGGCTGCAAAGGACATAATCAATCTGATTTCGATATTGACCATCTGGTGACGTCCATGTGTAGAGTCGCCTCTTGTGCTGTTGGAAAAGAGCGTTTGCTATGATCAGCATGTTCTCTTGGCAAAACTCTATTAGCTTTTGTCCTGCTTCATTTTGTACACCAAGGCCATGCCTGCCTGTTATCCCAGTGATTTCTTGACTTCCTACTTTAGCATTCCAATCCCCTATGATGAAGAGGACATCTTTTTTTGGTGTGAGTTCTAGAAGGTGTTGTAGGTCTTCATAGAACCGATCAACCTCAGCTTCTTCGGCCTCAGTGGTTGGGGCATAGACTTGAATTACTGTGATGTTGAATGGTTTGCCTTGGATTCGTACTGAGATCATTCTATCATTTTTAAGATTGTACCCCAGTCCTGCTTTTCCCACCCTTTTGTTGACTATGAGTGCTACTCCATTTCTTCTAAGGGATTCTTGCCCACAATAGTAGATATGATGGTCACCTGAATTAAATTCGCCCATGCCTGTCCATTTGAGTTCGCTGACTCCCAAGATGTCGATGTTCAATCTTGCCATCTCATGTTTGACCACCTCCAGCTTACCTTGATTCATTGATCTGACATTCCAGGTTCCTAAACAATATTGTTCTTTACAGCATCGGATTTTCTTTTCACCACCAGACACATCCACAGCTGAGTGTCCTTTTGGCTTTGGCCCAGCCGCTTCACTCTTTCTGGCGCTACTTGGAAATACCCTCTGCTCTTCCCCAGTAGCATATTGGACACCTTCCGACCTGAGGGGCTCATCTTCCGGTGTCATCTCTTTTAGCCTTGTGATACGTTCCATGGGGTTTTCTTGGCAAGAATACTGGAGTGGGTTGCCATTTCCTTCTCCAGTGGACCACATTTTGTCAGAACTCTCTGCCATGACCTGTCCGTCTTGGGTGGCCCTGCACGGCATAGCTTATGGCTATGCAATAAATAAATAGGTGGCTGGATGAGATGAAATGGGCTGAGGTGAAAAAGCCAGGCCAGGCCTTCAGGGTGCAGTCCAGAGCAGCAGCACAGAGCCGGGCCTGAGGGAGGTTCTGTCCAAACTGAGGAAGAGCTGGTGCAAACCAGGTAGAAATCCTTCCTAGGGCAACTGATCAGTGCATGGCGTCAAGCGCGGACCACTCGCTAACAGATACACAGTGGTTAAGTTAGAGCAATTATCAGCGCAGAACCTGTGCTGCTCTCACTGCTCCTCCGCTTTCCACTCAGGCCCTCGCCTTGCCACAGCGGAAGCTCTGCAAAAGCCCCCTTTTAAAACAGACACAGTGGTCCTTCCCAACTGAGACTCGGGCGTCTCAACGTGCCTCCATCTCCAGTATCAGGAATGGGTCACACTGACCCAGGGGAGGCATCTCTGAACCCTTCCTTTATTTGCAGAGGTCTTTCTACAAAGTCTAGCCTCCAGCCTTCACCCCCTTCTCTACGGTGTGTGTAAGCTCAGATTTGGTCTGGAAAGGGATCTTGCCAAAGCCCCAGCCATTTTATGCTGCCTGCACTGCTGTTCCAGGGTCAAGGATCGTGACTGGGGCTTTTGTATTGTTTGTTCCCTGATCATCCCAGGCCCTGCAAAGAGTCTACATAAACGCAGGTTGGCAAAAACCTCAGAGGAACAAACGAGAGATAAGCTGCCAGTCCACGTCCAGGCCTGATTCAAAGTGCTGGTATTAACGTTCAAAGCCCTAAACGGCTTGGGGCCAGGCTACCTGAAGGACTGCCTCCTACCCTATGTACCTGCCCTGGCCCTAAGATCATCTCGGGTCCTTCTGTGGGAGCTCCCACCAAAGGAAGTGAGGCAGGTGGCTACCAGGAAGAGGGCCTTTTCTGCTATGGCCCCCTGGCTTTGGAATCATAGAATCAATGAGCTCCCTACAGAGGTTAGCCTGACGACTACTTTGTACTCCTTTCGGCACCAGATGAAGACCTTTTTATTCTCCCAGAGGACGGGTGCTGCTCCTGAGAAGGCCTGCTGTCAGGCTTCTTCATGGCGACGCTCCATTGGTTTTGGAACGACCAGCAAGGCCGCCTCCAACGATCTTTGATGTTGCCTGGGTATCAATAAAGGAAGGCGGTTTGCTAGGTATCCTGGTCCCAAGTCGTTCAAGGGTTTTGTAGGACAATGACAATCGTGGCTCAGTAAGTTAATTTGTAAATTTATTTATTTATTTACAATATTTATATACCGCTCCTCATCTGAAGATTTTGGAGAGGTGAACAACATGATAAAATAATAAAACAATGGTTAAAAGAGTTAAAACATTTTTTAAAAAAGACACACCCCGACAAAGTGGCATTTAACAAACCACAGCTGGTCATACGAGGAAGGCCTCTTGAAAGAACGTCCTCAGGAGGCACCGGAAGGAACACAATGTTGGCGGCTGCCTGACCTCTAAAGGCAGGGAGTTCCACAGGAAGAGGGCCAAATTTAGTAATATTAACACCTTCTAATGCTTATAAATACCATCTAAAATTGCAAATTTATTAATAAATGAATTATTACTGGAATTCTGCATTTTTATCTAAAGGCAGGCAACATGCTTAACGCTCCCAGAAAAGTGTTTCCAGAACCATAGAATGGTAGGGTTGGAAGGGGCCTACAAGGCCATCGCGTCCAACCCCCTGCTCAGTGCAGGAATCCAAGTCAGAGCATCCCTGACAGATGGCTGTCCAACCTCGTCTTGAACGCCTCCAGTGTGGGAGAGCCCGCCACCTCCCCAGGGAATTGGCTCCATTGTGTTCCCAACAGTGTTCCCAACAGTATCCTTGGATCCACCACTGAGATGCTTAGAATCTAAATTAGATTAGTCTCCCCTTCATGGATCACTGCCTTGTTGTGGCGAAGGGGCTTGTGTAACTCAGTGAAGCCATAAGCTATGCCGTGCAGGGCCACCCAAGACGGACAGGTCATGGCAGAGAGTTCTGACAAAATGTGGTCCACTGGAGAAGGAAATGGCAACCCACTCCAGTATTCTTGCCAAGAAAACCCCATGGAACGTATCACAAGGCTAAAAGAGATGACGCCGGAAGGTGAGCCCCTCAGGTCGGAAGGTGTCCAATATACTACTGGGAAAGAGCAGAGGGTATTTCCAAGAAGTGCCAGAAAGAGTGAAGCGGCTGGGCCAAAGCCGAAGGGACACTGAGCTGTGGATGTGTCTGGTGGTGAAAAGAAACTCTGATGCTGTAAAGAACAATATTGTTTAGGAACCTGGAATGTCAGATCAATAAATCAAGGTAAGCTGGAGGTGGTCAAACATGAGATGGCAAGACTGAACATTGACATCTTGGGAATCAGCGAACTCAAATGGACAGGCATGGGCGAATTTAATTCAGGTGACCATCATATCTACTACTGTGGGCAAAAATCCCTGAGAAGAAATGGAGTAGCACTCATAGTCAACAAAAGGGTGGGAAAAGCAGGACTGGGGTACAATCTCAAAAACGATAGAACGATCTCAGTACGAATCCAAGGCAAACCATTCAACATCACAGTAATTCAAGTCTATGCCCCAACCACTGAGGCCGAAGAAGCTGAGGTTGATCGGTTCTATGAAGACCTACAACACCTTCAAGAACTAACACCCCAAAAAGATGTCCTCTTCATCATAGGGGATTGGAATGCTAAAGTAGGAAGTCAAGAAATCACCGGGATAACAGGCAGGCATGGCCTTGGTGTACAAAATGAAGCAGGACAAAAGCTAATAGAGTTTTGCCAAGAGAACACGCTGATCATAGCAAACACTCTTTTCCAACAGCACAAGAGGCGACTCTACACATGGACATCACCAGATGGTCAATATCGAAATCAGATTGATTATGTCCTTTGCAGCCAAAGATGGAGAAGCTCTATAAAGTCAGTAAAAACAAGACCTGGAGCTGACTGTGGCTCAGATCATGAGCTGCTTCTTGCAAAATTTTGGCTTAAATTGAAGAACGTCGGGAAAACCACTAAACCGTTCAGGTATGACCTAAATCATATCCCTGATGAATATACAGTGGAGGTGAGGAATTCATTTCAGGGATTAGACCTGATAGACAGAGTGCCTGAGGAACTATGGACGGAGGTCGGTAACATTGTTCAGGAGGCAGCAACGAAATCCATCCCAAAGAAAAAGAAATGCAAGAAAGCCAAGTGGCTGTCTGAGGAGGCTTTACAAGTAGCTAACAAAAGAAGGGAAGTGAAAAGCAAGGGCGAAAGGGGAAGATATACCCAACTGAATGCAGAGTTCCAGAGAATAGCAAGGAGAGACAAGAAGGCCTTCTTAAATGAACAATGCAAAGAAATCGAGGAAAACAACAGAATGGGAAAGACTAGAGATCTCTTCAAGAAAATTGGAGATCTCAGGGGACCGTTTTGTGCAAAGATGGGCATGATAAAGGACAATGAAGGCAGGGACTTGACAGAAGCAGATGAGATTAAGAAGAGGTGGCAAGAATACACAGAAGAACTATACAGGAAAGGTCTGAATGTCCCTGATAGCCATGATAGTGCGGTCACTGAGCTTGAGCCGGACATCCTCGAGAGTGAAGTCAAGTGGGCCTTAGGAAGCATTAGTAACAACAAAGCTAGCAGAGATGACAGTATTCCAGCTGAGCTATTTAAAATCCTAAAAGATGATGCTGTTAAAGTGCTGCACTCAATATGCCAACACATTTGGAACACTCAACAGTGGCTGCAAGACTGGAAAAGGTCAGTTTACATTCCAATTCCAAAGAAGGGCAACGCCAAAGAGTGTTCAAACTACCGCACAATTGCGCTCATTTCACATGCCAGCAAGGTGATGCTCAAAATCCTACAAGCTAGGCTTCAGCAGTATGCGAACCGAGAACTACCGGAAGTACAAGCTGGGTTTCGAAGAGGCAGAGGAACTAGAGATCAAATCGCCAACATTCGCTGGATCATGGAGAAAGCAAGAGAATTCCAGAAAAATGTCTATTTCTGCTTCACTGACTACGCCAAAGCCTTTGATTGTGTGGATCACAACAAACTGTGGCAAATTCTTAAAGTGATGGGAGTACCAGACCACCTTACCTGTCTCCTGAGAAACCTGTTCGAGGGTCAAGAAGCAACAGTAAGAACCAGACATGGAACAACCGAGTGGTTCAAAATTGGGAAAGGCGTACGACAAGGCTGCATATTGTCGCCCTGCTTATTTAACTTATATGCAGAGTACATCATGAGAAACGCCGGGTTGGATGAATCACAGGTCGGAATTAAGATTGCCAGGAGAATTATCAACAACCTCCGATATGCAGATGATACCACCCTAATGGCAGAAAGCGAAGAGGATCTAAAGAGCCTCTTGTTGAGGCTGAAAATGGAGAGTGCAAAAGCTGGTTTGAAACTCAACATTAAAAAAACTAAGATCATGGCATCTGGCCCCATCACTTCCTGGCATATAGAAGGGGAAGAAATGGAAGCTGTGACAGATTTTATTTTCTTGGGCTGCAAGATCACCGCAGACGGTGACTGTAGCCATGAAATTAAAAGACGCTTGCTCCTTGGGAGGAAAACTATGGCAAACCTAGACAGCATAGTAAGAAGCAGAGACATCACCTTGCCGACAAAGGTCCATCTAATCAAAGCTATGGTTCTCCCAGTAGTAATGTATGGCTGTGAGAGCTGGACTCTAAGGAAGGCTGAGCGCCGAAGAATTGATGCTTTTGAACTGTGGTGCTGGAGAAGACTCTTACGAGTCCCCTGGACTGCAAGGAGGTCAAATCAGTCAGTCCTAAAGGAAATCAACCCTGAGTGCTCATTGGAAGGACAGATGCTGAAGCTGAAATATTTTGGCCACCTACTGCGAAGAGAAAACTTTCTGGAAAAGACCCTGATGCTGGGAAAGACTGAAGGCAAAAGGAGAAGGGGACGGCAGAGGATGAGATGGCTAGATAGCATCACTGAGGCAATGAATATGGACTTGAGCACACTCCAGGAGAGCGCAGGACAGGAAGGCCTGGCGTGCTATGGCCCATGGGGTCACGAAGAGTCGGACATGACTGAACAACTGAACAACAACATGTAGTTGAATGAAAGTATCAAAGAAAAACAAAAGGGTTCAGTCTGCTATAGTGAGAAATTTAGAGCTGAAATCATGAAATTTCCCCAAGGTTTAGAGAGAGGTACTTTTCCGATGTGTATTCAGCACCTCAAGATCATAAAGGAACAATTTAAAAAAACCTTTGTGATGAAAACCAAGGTCCAGCCTTCTCTCCCAGACTAATGTGAGACCAGCCACCAAGCCTAGGATCAGCCTGGTAAATTGGCCACATTACTCCAGCCTTTGCAGAGTCCAGTAGGGCCACGGACGGCACTGTCTTTGACCTTCATTATGGATCTACCTCCATCAAATAGTCATAATACTACTCTTGCCATGATAGACCCGTTTTCAAAGATGGCCCATGTACACGGATCATTTATTCACCCATCGTATCTTCTGTTGACATGGCCCAACCGAAGCTATCATATGCAATCATGCCCCACAATTCACAGCTCAGTAAATTTACAAATTCACCCTGCTTTCCATCCATCTCTACTGGATTCTACCCTTTCAGACTGTCCCTCCACCTCCAGTAATCAAGGGAGGAAAAGAGAAGTATGAAGTGGCCAGAATTTTTTACTTCTGTCTGTTCCATGGCTGATTTCAGTACCTCATTGACAGGGTGGGGTACAGACCGGAAGAGCAGCGTGCTATGCAAACACACAGACAGACACACACACACAGTTAATTGCAATGGAGGAATCACTTACGCCACCCAAGAATGAAACAGAGTTTTTCCTGGCCAACAAGAATTTTCTAGAGATAAGTCTAGAACCCAGACCAAGGGTTCCTCCAGTCCAGCACTCTGTTCACACAGTGGCCAACCAGCTGTTGACTGGGAACTCACAAGCAGGGCATGAGTGCAACAGCTCCCGCCCACCCTATGCTCCCACCCAGGTCAGGAACATAGCCTAGGTCACACACACACACAGCATATCGGGCAGGTAGAATCAGAATCCAGAGGCATTATCAGGCAGAAGTCCAAGGTTGATAAGATGGAGGTCCGAACACAAGTCAGGGTCAGGATACAAGAAACCGGGGCTGAGAACTGATGTTGTTTTCAGCAAAGTCCTGACCAAAAATGAAGCCTCATATTCCCAGGGCCTCCTGAGCCCCACCCACAGCTCAGCTGCTATTCGTTACTATCTTTGCTCCCAAGGAGTTCTTACATGGAGTTGTGTACTTCATCTTAGACAAGTCCCACTAATCTGCCTCTCTGGGACTGGGTGAGCACTCAGCCTCTTCCTCTGAAGCAGAACTCCCCTCTTCTGTGTCTGTCAGGGGCAGACCCATGGGAGGAGGGCCCCTCTAGCGAGGTATAACAAACATTCATGGGAAGAGGCCTCTAGTGTTCACATGCCTGATCTGGTCTGCAGATTTCACTATTGGTACCCAGAGAAGCCTGGACCCTGGAATCTGTCTGTCAGAGTCAATGTCTTGAGTCTGGAAATCCAAGGACATAAAGACCCACTCTGGTTCTACTTGGCTGTTTCAGATTTTTTGCTGGTCTGGGAATGGCCTGGTTGAACCTGCAGATCTCCTGGCCTTGTGGAAAGGTAAGGTTTTCTTAGGAATATCGACAGGGGAACTGCTGGCTAGAAAAGCCAAAGGTGGTAACTGATCTTTTGCCATATCATGGTCTCTAGCCCTACTAAACATCAAAATTTCTTCCTGGCACTACCTTTTGGACTCTGATTCTGCTTGATGGATACCTCATGCATTTGACCTTGGCTACTGCTCTAGCTTCTCTCTGGAAACTCTATGCCTGCCCAGCAAGACTGCTTGACTAGCAGAGAATACCTTGATCTGGTATTCTCAGGAATGGGCGAGGATGCCTTGTGGCTAGAGGCGGCTTTGCTAGCTCCATTGTCATGAATGGAACCACCACCTGATCAAGATGGGCTTTCAGGTTACCTCTACCAGCACGGAAGATCAAATTTGCCCCTGGTGACTGCTGAACCCAAAGGTGGTTCCTGTAGTTTTAGCTGGCGCTCCTTCTGAGGCCTTAGCCTCTATCTGGGAAGGCAGGGCTATTGGTAAAGACGGTTCACAAAGGGCCGTGCCAGCTCTCGGCGTCCTGAGGAGCTGAAGGCAATGAAACGCTTCGGTTAAGAGGTAGAACAGAGGTGGCAAGAAACACACTGCAAACCTCTGCCTGGTTTCTATTACAAATTTTGGTTTTATTGCAGTTTTTACCTATTGCTGTGAGCCCTCTTGTAGAGACTATGTTCCAATAGGCAGCCCATAAACATCAAAAATACTGATAACCAATAGAAGCTCTGCACGCCACTCTGTCAGGTCTAGTCATCATTAGAGGCTATTTATTATATTCAGAAGGATCTGCCTCGCCATTACGCATTTCTTCCTCTGTTAATCCAAACAGCAAGCCGCCACGTTTGTTCCCTGTACAGAGAAAAATGTATCTTTTCATTGATCACATGTATCAATCACTCAGCAGGTATTCCTGAGGGCTTGCTATTATTATTCCAATCTATAAAAAAGGGAAAAGATCTGATCCTGCGAATTACAGACCTAATAGCTTGCGGAATATTATTGGTAAGCTGTATGCTAGCCATTTACTTGAAAAATTGCATAACTGGCTGGAGCAGGAAACCATTTCGGAAGATGAGCAGGCTGGATTATGGGCGCAAGCTCCACAGCGGAGCATGGGTTTGTTCTGCAATATCTGGTTGAGAAGTACACAGCTACATCTGGGAGAGCTCTTTGATCTGATATCAATAGATAGATTGTGGGGAAAGTTTGAGGTCGCTAATATTGGTCATTTGTTGACTTTTATTTGCAGCCTGTATGAAAATACCCAACTGCGGGCAAGATGCAACAGCATGGGCCGCCTATCTAGGCCTAGTCCTACTTTTACTGGAGAGAAACGGGGGGGGGGGCAGCCCCCACCCTTTTACTTTAATTCCCTGGCCAAAAGCCTAGTGGAGGTTTGCTCTCAGCTCCTCAGTTTGTCTAAGAGACCTCTGTCAGTTCTGCTTTATGCAGACAATACGGTCCTTTTATCACTGACAAGAATTGGACTGAGGCACTTGATGAGGGCCCCGAATAGTTACTCTAAAAAGGAACAATTAGTAGTCAACTATGGTAAATTGAAGGTTGTGTTTTTTTCCAGGAAGAGGTGAAGCACCAATGGCAAATACATGACCATCCACTCGAGCAGTTTTATTACCTATAGGTATTTAGGACTAACCTTTCACTCATCAGGAACGGGGCATGGGGGTGGGGGATCAAAACATGCTCCTGCAAATGTGCAGAGGAGTGTAAAGGCATCCCTTCTTCTATAACAAAGGAGGGCAGCATGTCCCTTTGGCCATCCAGGTTTTTGTTGTGAAGGTACTAACTAGCCCAGACGCTGTATGCCTCAGAATTATGTGTACATGAAAATTTTGTCCCACTGGAGGCGGTGCAAACGAAATTCGTGAGAGCAATATGCGGTATTTTAAGAGGTGTTCAGTGGACTGGAAATGGCTGGGCAGTTTATTAAAGCTGCAGGATCACACTCACAGCTCAAGACTTATTTCTGAGTGAACATGCAGAATATCAGGCTGCAAACATCCCCACAAAAATAATTTGTGCCAGAATCCTATGTATGATTTCCTGGGACTCTTGTCTCATTGCACGTAATGGGACTTGCTTCTGAGCAGCCAGACATAGCACTGTGTACGCGAGCAGTATTGAACTCCACCCCCAAAATGTAACTCCTATTTTTATTAAAGTTTTCTGTTCATAGGGAGATAGGAAGCTGCCTTATACTGGGTCAGACCCTGGGTCCATCCAGCCCAGCATGTCAGCACTGACCGGCAGCAACAGGGCTCCAGCATTTCAAGCAAGATTCTTTCCTAGCTGGGGAGTTCATTTCATTTTCATTTCCGTTATTGCAATATAAATGAAAATACAGTATTACACATCGTATGGGGGAAGGCAACCTTTTGGGGTTATGGGCACATTTGGCAATTTAAGGAACTGTCCTGGGCATCACCACAAAATGGCTCCCATGGGAGGGATGGCAAAGGACAAGTAACTTGCCCCAAAGACTGAGTACAAGGCAGAGGGGCGAGGTGTACGTGCATGAGACTCAATAACTCCTTTGAAGCGACAGTTTTCAGCAGCAACAGGAACCACTTTCGCAGCAATCCCAGCTGCTGCTAAGAAAATGTGTTAATTAGAAAGAAAAAGTGGGATGGGCAGGGCACCTTGGTGGGGGCCAAGAAAGGTGTCTGGGGCACACTGGGGTCTGGAGCACCTGACATAGTATTAAAAAACATACAACATATAAGCAGACAGTGCACACACACATATAAAGCTGAGCATTTTTAAACAATCAACAATAAAATCCAGGACCTAATTAAAACCTCATCATATGCTGCCAAATGCCTGAGAGAAAAGGAAGGTTTTAACATGGTGCTGAAAAGAGAACAACGTCGAAGCCAGGCTTAGCGTCACTGGGGAGATTGTTCCGTAATGGGAGGGGGGGCACCACCAAGAAGATTAAGTTGATTAGCCCTCATCCAAGCACTGATCTAGCACATCCACAGCCTCATGAGATGAAGAAGAAAAACAGAAACAGAGTTGTGTGGCATCAGCATACCGACGACAGCACACCCCAGAACTCTGGTTGACCGCACTCAACATCATGTGGTTGAACAGCAGGGGGACAAAGCCTCCCCCTGCGGAATCCGATATTGGCGATTCCATGGGACTGAGCAATACTCTCCAACCAGCACCTTCTGGAGCCAACCATGAAGGAGCGAAACCACTGCAATGCAGTGCCTCTCACTCCCAGCTCAGAGAGCCGTCCCAGAAGGACAGCATGGTCGACGGGATCAAATGCTGCCGAGAGGTCAAGGAAAGTCAACAAGGTCACACTCCCTGTCTCTCTCCCAACATACGATATCATAAAGGGTGACCCAGGCTGTTTCCTGAACTGTGCCAACTGAAATTCATCCAAGAAAACTGTGCTCTTTGCTCTGGATACCTCACCTGATTCACCTGCTGTATCACTGGAGCCTTAATCCCGGCAGATGCAAGAGATTTTATCCCAGAAGTGCCTAGCAAGTACAGTCAGGGCCAGAAATACTGGAACAAAGATAACTGCTTTGGCAGTTGGCCTCTGTACACCACCACATTGAAGCTGAAAGGAAACACACACAGATGGGAGCGAAGCCAGGATTTCCAGCTGTAATTCAAGGGGTGTGACAAAAGTGGGGCACTAGCCATTCAGGAAGGACAGCCAGTGGCAGACACACACACACCCCATCGGTGGTGGCTCATAAGTAATGGAACAAACCAACATCATTTCAAACTGAAGGACCGCCTTTAATAACTGGATGAAAATCCTCTGCAGTCAATGACTGCCTGAACTCTGGAACCCATGGACATGACCCAATGCTGAGTTTCCTCCCTCAAGATGCTTTGCCAGGCCTTCACTGCAGCTGCCTTCAGCTGCTGCTTGTTTGTGGGTCTTTCTGCCTTCAGTCTTGTCTTCAGCAAGTGAGAAGCATGCTCTGTTGGGCTGAGACCAGGTGACTGACTTGGCCACTGAGGAACATCCCACTTCTTTGCCTTGAAAAACTCTTGGGTAGCTTTTGCTGTGTAGCAGCCATATCGAGGGTCAGACTAAGTAGCCTCATGCTGTCTCATGCTTCATGTTCTTGCTGAGCTCTTTCTCCCTCGAATATATTGTTGTAAGCTGACGAGACACAGGAATTCCTTATCTTGTCAAAGGTCATACAATTGTATATCTTGTTCTCTGCTGTTCTCTTCTGTTCTCTCCTTATCACGGCTACCCTATAACCCAGTTCTTGTATTATAAACAATGGTGCTAGGAGAAGAAATGTTGAGGACTGCAACCCCACGCGGGAGGGGGAGGAGGAGCCGTTTCATATGTGTCACAATGTCTATAAAAGCAATGTGCTGATGTATTTCGGGGCTTCTGGCTCTTTGGAAATGATTCCAGCCTTAAGCCCGCGCGTTAGATAAAGAATCTCTTTTTCCTTCACTCCGTGGTCTCTCTGACTCTGGGTTCTGCAACATAAATGGTGCCGTGACTCGGATGCGGCAGGCTCTGAGCCAGACAGGTGGCAGTTGCCTGCTCTTGATCGCCGCACTGGGAGGACAAGCTCGGCGCATGCCTCCCTTTCTTGGCGCCACCGACCTTTTTGTCGAGTGAATGGGAGAAGGCCTGCGCCAGGATCGCCCAAACGGCAGCGAGCAGCAAGAGAACCTTGGGAAGCGGAGGAAGGAACTTGAGCCCTGCCTGTATCGCAGCTGCAATTGCGTTGAAACCCACATTGGAAGCCTTCAGGAGAAAGGCAAGTATATGGGAAAAAGAGGGCCCCGCCTTTAGGGAGAAAGGCCACTGGGCAGAAAAAGAGGGCCCCGCCTTATGAGGAAGGTCAGTGTTGGTGGTATACGTATGCAAAAGAACCTACTCCTTGCGGGTAGAAGGGGGGCCTGATCACACCCCCGAGTGGGCGCCAGTACCCAGCACGCCAGTACTCAGTAGGAAGCTGGGGAAGCCGCTTTCCGCTCTGGTAAAAAGTGGGAAAAGTGGGTGGCAGGGACATATGGATGCAGTGGAGAGATTGATGATTGTGCGAGTGGCTACTGCGGTTTCCGACGCATACCGTTGACCGTCTGGGTGCCCAGGCCAGTAGCAAAGTGCGTGGTGTGTAAAATCCTCTTGTGTCGGCCAGTGAGACTTCCTCACTGACCAATTCCCATTCCCTAATTGTGTCTGTCTTCAATTTAGGAGGGAGGCTATGGGTGGTGGGGGAAGCAAACCTTGCACCCCCTTGGAATATATGTCAAACAAAGAAGGAAAAAGGTTTTTTTAAAAAGATTCAGAATAGAGAGAAAAAACAGCAAAAAGCTCAAGGCCAAGCCGAGAGAAAAAAAAGAACAAGATCTGAGGCTGTTAATTAGAGAAATGTTGCAGGACAGCCTGGCTTTTAACAAAGCGTGGGAGCGTGAGAGCGTAAGGCCGAAGAAGTAGCTGTTAGCCTAACGTGCCGAGGGGGGGGGGGGGGCAGGAAAATTGCCCACAATGTTCTGAGTTGTGCAACATCATCACCTCGCCTAATTGAGATGAAATCCCTAAGGAATAGAAACTGAAAATGAAGACCCAGAAGATGAAGGCAAAATAGAAATAAAGGTGAAGAATCAGCCCCCAGAGCACAGGCTAGACCCCTCTTCGAGTGAAAAGTATGCCATAGAACTGGCCCAAAGCAGAATGAAGCGGAGAGACCATGTTGAAGATCTCTGTCAAGGTAGCCGTGTTTAGCTTTGAGCTGTGTTAGAATTGCATAGAGCCTGTAGCTACTGACCATCGGCTATATGATTTCTGAAGAGCGTAACCATTAAGCTTTTGCCGTGGGATTCCCTGCAATGAAGAAATCTCACTGATTTGAGTGTCGTGTTACACTGCCTAAGTGTGTGTGCTGAAGAGACCGAGAAACCAGACAGCATGTTCCTGGCCAAGCCAAAATCGCGCTACTACCGTGCTCCTAAAAGCTGCAATAAACTGTGTAAGCTGGGAGACCCAACCTGATTGAGAAGAAAATAAGATATTGGAGCAACTGTCTTGAAAAACAATGAGATCTGTGTAGCTGGCTGGCTGACGCTGTCAGTGATGTTACAACTTTAAATTAAGACTGTTTTCCTGTTTGAGACCCCAGCGAAGAAAGCTGACCCGAGTTATTTGTTGCCCGTGCCAAAGCAAGAATTTGGCTGCCCTGCACCTCATCGTGTCCTGTTTTGAGCTTGGGATTTACAAATACAAACAAACTGGGAAGCTTGCCTCTGAAGTCCTGCAAATCACCCCACCGCCTCCCCGAAGATTAATGGCTGCCTGAAAAATGCAAGTATAAGGCGATGCCCATCACCCCCCAGCGTCCTGAGTTTCGGCACTCACTGTTTCAGTGCTTTCGTGTACCAGGTTAGAAGAGAAAAAAAAAGAGTAAGTTTTTAAAATGTCTGTGAGAGAACCTGACGGAAGTAAAATAAAATTTACAAAGGAGTTGCCCAGGTTAAAGCGTCACGGCTAGAGAGCTGAGCCGTGCCGCTCTGTTTAGACAGAGGCCTTGCTAAAAAGTTAAAGGCCCTTGTCTGTCAGAAGGGGTGTAGGGCCACATTTCCCCTTTTTAAACTGATGCAAAAGTGGAGAGCCTTTGCTGGAAACATCGCATCTTCATTGCCCAGAGCCTTCTCTGTTTGCCTCCATCATTGTCTGGGCTTTTTAGAGACACTCTGCACATGGACTAAAATTTTAAATTGTCAAAGACTTGCCATGGACAGTGCTGTGAAGCTTTTGATAAACTTGAACTCTCATCGCTGTGGACCGTGTGTCTGTGTTTGTAGTCAGCTCAGTGTACAGCAGGCTGAGTTTGATCTGTGACTTTTAGATTTCCTTCTGCCAGAACTCATGCAGCATAGAGTTGCCGATGCAAAAATGGTGACCTAGAACTCTTTGCGTGTGTGGGTATGCCTGTCCCTTGATTTTGATGAGCCCTGAGCTTTCAGCCAGAAGAGCAGTATAATTGCTGGATCTGCTCCATCATGCCTTACCATGCAAGAAGTGTTTTCCATTCATTGTGTTAACTTGCAGAAAAAGTTTGTTGTGTATATTTTATGATTTCTTAAATATCATAAAATATATGTGATATTTGCAGATTAGTGTTAGTTGCAACTCCAAATAATACTAAGTGTGGTTCCCAATGAATGACAAGGAAAGAAAGACAAAAGCAAGTAGAAAAGAAGGAATAGAGAAAGTAGAAGACAGATAGAGAGGGAGAAAAAAAAGAAAAAAAAAGGCAAGAGGCAAAGAAAAAACATTTGTAAAAAAGAAGCGTGGCCATAGTTGCCCCAGGGTAAATTAAAAGCAGCTGATTGTGCCTGGAGCTTATTACCTGGGGTAAAGTAGCCACAATAATGTAATAGTTCTTTAAGATAAAGAAAATGTAACTAGAAGGAGAAGAAGAGCCTATCCCAAATGTGTGTCATTGGGACTAGTGTAAGGCAGAAAGGTTTAAGGAAGTGAGTTTAACTTGAAAAAAGACAAATGAAGAGACAAGGCTGGTACATGGAGCAGAAAGTTTTATGTAAAAAGTTTGAAACATGATCTGCAATACAGGCAGATCAGCAAAGAAAAAGAAAGCAAAAGAAAGAGAAAAAATTTGTCTTCCCATACTAATGAATAAAAGTGTTAACAAGCACTTTGGGAAGCGAAGTTGTTTACAGGAAGCTGTGCCTGAGAACCAAACACTTCTAGCCTATGCTGAAAATGCTTGCTAGTGTTGTGCTGCCTCATGGGTAACATGTATGGTATAAAACCCATTTAGCCCAATAGCTCGTGGTTCAGAGAAGCTGTCTGATCCAACCATTAGGTACGCCTGTGTGCTGTAAGTTACCCAATAAAGTCTCCTTGTAAGTAACCCCCCCCCCCCGCCGGAATCCCAAAACACAAGTGGGGCCAGAGCACCTCACCCAGTATCAAACCCTGCTGTTAAAAGCCGTAAAAGCAGGTATAAAGAAGTCAATTAATATGACCAAAGTGTCTAAAGTGCTGCAAGGTGCCACCGAGGCCCCAGAGCGTGCTTGGAGCGTCTTTCAGATGCCTATCGCCAGTACACCCCCCTCGACCAAGAGGCCCAAGAAGACGTAAACGAAAGAAGAAAAGAAGAAGACCTGGCAGAGGCAGAAGATTCTTAAAAAAGAACCAGTGTGCCCAGTGTGGACAAGATAGACATTAGTGGCATGAATGCCCAAATAAAATAACTCAAATACACAAAGGAGAAAACCAAAGGGGCCAGAATGGGCGAGGAGGGAGACAGCTTGAGAAGGGCCGTGACATTGACTTCATGACTGACACTGGAGTGGCATCAAGAGCAAGCAAACGTTAGCCTTAAACAAGAAGTCCAAACAGTGGGCAAAGTTCTTCAAGCCCAGCGTCGCTCTCTCTTAGAAAATAAGCCATTCCCATCACAGAAGCTCATCCTTTCCAACCAAGAGTTAAAGTATAAGTTAAAGAGGGAAAAATAACCCTTTGACTCCCAGATGGAAAAGACTGAGAACTGTCATACTTTCCACCCCCGCAGCTATGAAAGCAGCTGGAGTTAAACCCTGGATACATTAGACACGAGTCAAGAGAGCGAGAGGGGGAGAGTAGACTATGAACAAAAATCCTTTAAAAGGATTTCTTTCCTTTTCAAAAATCCTTTAAAAATCATTCTGAAAAAGCAGTAAGAAGACTCAGGCTAGACCTTACTGTGGACACCCCAGGAGACTGTCCCCCTGCGTACGGTCAGACCTGCAACTGGAGAATTGAAGAAGGGGACTAGACCCTACTGCAGCTTGCCAGGTGAATAGCTGCCCGGCGTACGGTCAGATCCCAAAGAAGATCAAACATGCGTGTTGCAGTGTTAGTAGTGTTGCATTGTGTCTCCTTAATAAGGTGCAAAAAGGGGGGTCTGCCCCTGGAAGGAGAAGTTTGTCCCAGTGATTTGCTGATAATTACTGGCTTCACCTGGCTAACATCACGAGAGTAAAACATTGTTGTTTGCCAAGAGATATACCTGCAAACAGGCTTATTAGCTCTTGCCTAATACCTGTCTGTAGACATCCTGGGAAAATTCAAAAAGATACCATGTTAAGAGTTTATGGTGCTACGTGTGCACGAATGCTACGTGTGCACGAATGCTTAATTGTCAAAAATTTTTCCAGAAAATATAAAGCTATCCCTGGCCCCCTTCCACTGTAATAAAATTCAAAACATATCTTTTAATGATGCCCACATGCTTTTGCCTCATGGATGGTTTTAGACATATAGTTCCCGCACTTGGTCATTCATTCCTGCCAACTTGTCTAATAACCACCCTCAGCCGCCAATTGAACTAGTGCCAATTCTTCCCCTGTGGCCCGAGAAAATCCGTCGATGGCAGCCTCAAGCACTCCAACTAACTAAAAATTGTAATAGTCACGTGCAGTTATATTCTGACTCAGAAAAATTGGCCTTAGCAATGTCACTGGTTGGCGTTCCAGGTTTAGCCTTGGCTGATGGTCTGGAGATCAACCGGTTAGCTTGCAGCTTAGCCAAAAGCATAAATGCCACCTCACGAGCATTGTCACTGTTAAATAAAGAGTTGCGTGATCTAAGAGGTGCAGTTCTAGAAAACAGAGCTGGTATAGATTACCTCTTCCTTCTTCATCATTTAAGTTGTGAGACACATCAAAAGCTCTGTTGTTTTAACTTAACTGATAATGGCAATGCTGTAGATGAACAGATCAACAAGCTGCACAATATAGTAGCTAACAAAGCAATAAGACAAAACAATTAGCTCAATTAGTTAACCCCTTGGCTTCCAGATCTTAGCTGGCTTGAAGCATTGTTCATCCTAATTCTACCAGTGTTGTTCATAGAAATACTGTTATGTCTCTGTGTTCCTTGTCTTATGCGCTGTTTAACCAATCTGTTTTATGTCTCAGCTAGTAAAACTGCTGCCCTCTACGCTCTAATAGCCCAACAAGAAGCTAAGTAATATATATGTCACAAAAAGCTTTGTATGGTTATCAAAAATGCTATAATTGTAATGAAATTATGCATTTAAGGGGGGAATGTAGCAGCCATATCGAGGGTCAGACTAAGTAGCCTCATGCTGTCTCATGCTTCATGTTCTTGCTGAGCTCTTTCTCCCTCGAATATATTGTTGTAAGCTGACGAGACACAGGAATTCCTTATCTTGTCAAAGGTCATACAATTGTATATCTTGTTCTCTGCTGTTCTCTCCTTATCACGGCTACCCTATAACCCAGTTCTTGTATTATAAACAATGGCGCTAGGAGAAGAAATGTTGAGGACTGCAACCCCACGCGGGAGGGGGAGGAGGAGCCGTTTCCTATGTGTCACAATGTCTATAAAAACAATGTGCTGATGTATTTCGGGGCTTCTGGCTCTTTGGAAACGATTCCAGCCTTAAGCCCGCGCGTTAAATAAAGAATCTCTTTTTCCTTCACTCCGTGGTCTCTCTGACTCTGGGTTCTGCAACAGCTGTATGTTTTGGTTCATTATCCATCTGCAATATGAAGCGGTGTCCTATCAGTTTGGCAGCATTCGGCTGAATCTGAACAGAAAGCATAGGCCTACACACTTCAGAATTCATCCTGCTGCTTTTGTCAGCAGTCAAGTCATCGATAAACACCAGTGACCCGGTTCCATTGGCAGCCATACATGCCCATGCCACAACACTGCCTCCACCATGGTTGACAAATGATATGGTAAGCTTTGGATCATGAGCTGTTCCTTTCCTTCTCCTTACTTTTCTCTTCCCATCATTCTGGTACAAGTTAATCTTGATTTCATCAGTCTAAAGAATCTTATTCCAGAACTGGGCAGGCTTTTTTAGGCATTTGCTGGCAAAGGCTAATCTGGCCTGTTCTTGAGCATTACCAGTGGTTTGCACCTTGTCGTGAAGCCTCCGTATTTACATTTATAAAGCCGTCTCTTGACTGTAGATGTTGACAATGACATGCCCACCTCCGCAAGAGCGTTCTTGACCTGGCTAGATGTTGTGAAAGGGTTCCTCTTCACCATGAGTGGCATTCTGCGGTCATCCACTTTAGTTGTCTTCCGTGGTCCTCCAGGCCTTTTGCTGAGCTTGCCAGTTAATTCCTCCTTTTTCAGGATGTTCCAGAGTGTTGTGTTGGCCACTCCCACTGTTTTTGCGATCTCCCTGATGGGTTTATTTTGTTCCCTCGCCCTAATGATGGCCTCCTTCACTCGCATGGACACCTCTTTGGACCTCATGTTGAGAGTTCCAGGGAACACCTGCCAAATGGAAATGTAACACTCAGAACCACCTCCAGGCCTTTTCTCTGCTTGATTGGTCATGGGACACCCAGGAAACAGGCCACACCTGGCCATGCAGCTGCTTGTCAGCCATTTGTTCCATTACTTGTGAGCCACCAACAATGCGGGTGTGTATGCCACTGGCTGTCCTTCCTGGATGGGTAGTGCCCCACTTTTGCCAAACCCCTTGAATTACAGCTGAAAGTCCTGGCTTCGCTCCCATCTGGGTGTGTTTCCTTTCAGCTTCAATGTGGTGGTGTACAGAGGCCAACTGCCAAAACAGTTCTCCTTGCTCCAGTATTTCTGGCCCCGACTGTATATTACACAGTCATCAGGCAGATCTACATTGTAATTAGGGCCAGCCTGTAACAGGCCCCAGATGACCCTGAAAAGCTCTGCTGGGCAGTGCACAAATGTAATGGAGGCAGCGAGATGTTGTGTTCCTTTGCTGCCCTCACGTATACATGACCCTAGGCACACACCAGCGTTTGATTGCATGCACTGGTTTTCCCTCATCTGTCAGGAGTGATTCTCCGCGTGTAGAGATAGTTAGCAGCTCAGACTCTGAATGGGAACAGCCAGAACCAGGGGAGGTTTCCTCCCTAGTGAGCTCAGATATGGATAGACATTCTTCTCAGGAATGTGGCACACAGATGGCTCGACCTGAAGGCCCCCCCCCCGTAAGAACTCAGGTCTTGGAGGAGGAGGAGGAGTGCGGGGTATGACCTGAAGGATGCTAGAGTCCTACACAGGAGGGCACAACTAAGTTATTCTGGCTGGCAAGTTCTTGTTGAGCTGTTGAGTCCCTTGGTTCTCTCCCTTTGCAATCAACACACTCTATGATACCAGGCTTCAGGCTCACTACTCTCAAGGAGCGCCTCCAGCAACACCAGACAGGCCGCTCAACAAGATCATCCTCAGATGGCCTTCTCTCTGTCCCATCAGCTGGGACAGCTAGGCTGGTGAGGACGAGGGAGAGGGTCTTCTCTGTGGTGGTCCCCACTCTGTGGAACTCCTCCCTAGGGAACTCCGCCATGCCCCCTTTTTAACGAGCATGCATTAAAAACATGGTTGTTCAGGCAGGTATTTGGGGTGGGCTAGGGTAATTTTAGAAATGTGATGTTTTTAATGTTGAATGTTATTGTATGAACTGTTTTTATTGTTGTACATTGCCCAGAGTGGCTGGGTGACTGGCCAGATGGGCGATTAATACATTTAATAAAATAAAAAATACTCTATTAGTTAACAACCAGGCTCTTTACAAATGCAAATCCTCAGACTTTCAGGCTACAAAGGAAAACAGCTACTCCACACAATTACGAATATCAATGGAGGAGCCAAGTGGGAATCAGACGCGTCGTCAGCAGTTTGAAACAAAAACTTGCTGGTCAGAATAACTTGGGGGGGATGCACGTCCCTTACAGTTGTGCTCTCCTACGTAGGCTATCGCGCATGGCCAACCGGGTGGAACCCCTGAGCTCCTCCTCTAACTTTTTCCGCTTCGCTCTGCGCCTGACTCTAGCATCCTTCAGGTCACACCCTGCATCCTCCTCCTCCTCCAAGACCCGAGTTCTCACGGGGGAGGCCTTCAGGTCAATCCATCTGCGTGCCAAGTTCCTGAGAAGAATGTCTATCCATATTCGAGCTCACTAGGGAGGAAACCTCCCCCGGTTCTGGCTGTTCCCATTCTGACTCTGAGCTGCTATCTCCACATGCTCAGAATCATTCCTGACATCATCTGCACTCAAGAACGTGATGCCTTCTGTGTGGCAAGCATGTGCCCTGCAACTGAGCTACAGCCCTTCCCTCGCTGGCTAATGGCAACTGACAAACAACACAGCGCCAGACTCCTTCCTCTGCGACCAGGTGAGCCCACCTTTCTCAAACACCTGAGTGAGGTAGAGAAAGAAAAAAACAAATCCTGTTTGTATAAAGTTAAATACAGTTGAGGACTTCTCTTGCCCATCAGCCCCCCATCTTGAAACTTCCCCGAGATGTGCTCTGGATGGAATAAAGAAGAGGAAGAAAGAGCAGGATATGGGAGGGAAGAGGGAAAAAAGAATGGTCATTGGAAATGGAGAGGCGGGGAGAGACAGGATTCCCCAAGCCAAGTGGCTCCTTTCAGAGAGGCAGCACTGTGGAGGGCTACACATACTCAACTTTATGAGGTGGGGAGGCTGAGGGCTTCTTCTTGCTTTTCTAAAACCGTGAAACCTATTTTGAACCCCAGCGCTTCCTGGATCATGACATCACATAGTCTCAACCTCTTTTTGGTAGAATCTGCTGCTTGCAACTATATGACAGAAATTAAAGTGGAGGGGATGAAAATATGTGTGGTAGTTGATTAAATCCTTGGGTGTGCTGAAGCGAAAGGTTTCAGTGTGGGGCAGTAAAATCAGATGATGTGTGAAATACCAGTATTTCATAGGGAGTTGTTCCTGCCCTTCCCACTCCCACTTCTAATTTCATTCCAAGCAAGCTCCCAGCAGAGGGCATGTAAGAGTAAGAAAGTAGGGAGAAAGAAAAAAACAATGAGCAGGCTATCAAATCAAAGTGGCAGTCTCCTCTCTGGTTTGAAAGGCCTTTGTGCTACTCACACACTTCGTCTGCTACAGGAGCAAGTCCTAAAGTATACTAGTTGCTGCAAGGCTACTGAGCTTGGGGGGGGGGGGGAATAGGATGTATGAAGGCAGATGTTGACAGCAGAGCACAACTCAGAAGAACTGGGGCACATGCCTGGGATGCCCTCCAATGATCCACATCTTTTAAGGAATCATATTTCCCCCTCAGCAATGTATGTCTGTCCAGTCACTGTCTAGGGCTGCTTGACACTGTCTAGGGAAGCAATCCTATGGCGATAGGCAGCCACCCCCAATCTCCGAGGTGACGACCTATCCAATGCAGGGTGGGCGGAGTGCGGAGGGGTTAGTCGCTGCCGTGCTCCGGCCACACTATATTTGTGGGTAGACAGCTGATTTTAGCTGTCTAGCCACAGCACTTTGGAGCTGGGGGCGCCGTCCGGATGACACATAGGAAGTGTTGTACTGGCCTTTCCGAGGTCCCCGCCCCTAGGAACGCCCCATTTCCTCCTGGCCTGCGCGGCTCTTACGAGTGTGGAGCCTGGGACAATCTATGCCGCCTACGATGGGGCAGGGGAGGGGGCAGGGAGGAGGTTGTCTGGAACCGACCTCAGAGCGCAAGCTATGAGGTCGGTTCCCCAAAACCAAGTAATCCTATGGCTGTCCAGCCGCTGCCTAGCAGCCACAGGATTACACCCTCACACAATTATGCATAAAGAAAAAGAACTCTACTTTAGAGCAAAAGAATGAGATGGCGAATTGTCAGAGCCAGCCTAGAATGTTCAAGCCCCATTCTGCTGTATGCTAGACAAAAGCATTCCCCCTACACACCTCCTTATGCCCATCTCATTTGGTCAAGATACACACTGATCCCCTTGCTCAGAGCAGGATCAAGGAGGGAAGCCAAGGACAAGCAAGTCCACCGAGCAGGATCCAAAAAGAACCAGGAGAGAACAAGCCAAAGCAGAGGCAGATCGGCAGGGGGAGCGACCCGTAAGCGGGAGCAGCAGACCAAGAGCCCCTCCCTCCTTCCTCTCCGAGGGGCTGCTGGGAGACGGGAGCCAAAGAGCAAAGCCTGCGTGGAGCTGCAGGTGATTCCGCCGACCCTGCACGCCAAGGCCAGGCAAGGACGTGGAGCGAACCTTGACCCGTTCTGCATCTAAGCATTGGAGGGGCTTTTTGCCTGTGTGAATTCTTTGATGACGTTTAAGGCTTCGGGCATGACTGAAGCTCTTTCCACAGTCTGAGCATTTATAGGGCTTCTCTCCTGTGTGAATTCTTTGATAATGTTTAGGGATTTGGCTATAACTAAAAAACTTTCCACACTATTGAGCATTTAAAGGGCTTCTCTCCTGTGTGAATTCTTTGATGACGTTTAAGGATTTGGCCAGTACTGAAACTCTTTCCACACTCTGAGCAGTTATAGGGCTTCTCTCCTGTGTGAATTCTTCGATGTGAGTTAAGGCCAGACTTCTGACTGAAGCTTTTTCCACACTCTGAGCATTTATAGGGCTTCTCTCCTGTGTGAATTCTTTGATGATGTTTAAGGATGTGGCCATGACTGAAGCCCTTTCCACACTCTGAGCATTTGTAAGGCTTCTCTCCTGTGTGAACTCTTTGATGACGTTTAAGGATTTGGCCATTACTGAAACTCTTTCCGCACTCTGAGCATTTATAGGGCTTTTCCCCTGTGTGCGTACTTTGATGTGAGTTAAGGCCAGAGCGCCAACTGAATCTCTTTCCACACTCTGAGCACTTATAGGGCTTCTCACCTGTGTGAATTATTCGATGGTGCTTCAGGATATGGCCATGACTGAAGCTCTTTCCACAGTCTGCACATTTATAGGGCTTGTCCCCTGTGTGAATTCTTTGATGTGAGTTAAGGCCAGAGCTCAGACTGAAACTCTTTCCACACTCTGAGCATTTATACTGCTTCTCTCCTGTGTGAATTATTTGATGACGTTTAAGGATTTGACCATGACTGAAGCTCTTCCCACACGCTGAGCATTTATAGGGCTTCTCTCCTGTGTGAATTCTTTGATGACGTTTAAGGAGTTGGCCAGTACTGAAACTCTTTCCACACTCTGAGCAGTTATAGGGCTTCTCTCCTGTGTGAATTCTTCGATGTGAGTTAAGGCCAGACTTCCGACTGAAGCTTTTTCCACACTCTGAGCATTTATAGGGCTTCTCTCCTGTGTGAATTCTTTGATGATGTTTAAGGATGTGGCCATGACTGAAGCCCTTTCCACACTCTGAGCATTTGTAAGGCTTCTCTCCTGTGTGAACTCTTTGATGACATTTAAGGATTTGGCCATTACTGAAACTCTTTCCGCACTCTGAGCATTTATAGGGCTTGTCCCCTGTGTGCGTACTTTGATGTGAGTTAAGGCCAGAGCGCCGACTGAATCCCTTTCCACACTCTGAGCACTTATAGGGCTTCTCACCTGTGTGAATTATTCGATGGTGCTTGAGGATTCGGCCATGACTGAAGCTCTTTCCACAGTCTGCACATTTATAGGGCTTGTCCCCTGTGTGAATTCTTTGATGTGAGTTAAGGCCAGAGCTCCGACTGAACCTCTTTCCACACTCTGAGCATTTATACCGCTTCTCTCCTGTGTGAATTACTTGATGATGTTTAAGGATTTGACCATGACTGAAGCTCTTCTCACATGCTGAGCATTTATAGGGTTTCTCTCCTGTGTGAATTCTTTGATGACGTTTAAGGAGCTGGCCAGTACTGAAACTCTTTCCACAGACTGAGCAGTTACAGGGCTTCTCTCCTGTGTGAATTCTTCGATGTGAGTTAAGGCCAGAATTCCGACTGAAGCTTTTTCCACACTCTGAGCATTTATAGGGCTTCTCTCCTGTGTGAATTCTTTGATGATGTTTAAGGATGTGGCCATGACTGAAGCCCTTTCCACACTCTGAGCATTTGTAAGGCTTCTCTCCTGTGTGAACTCTTTGATGACGTTTAAGGATTTGGCCATTACTGAAACTCTTTCCGCACTCTGAGCATTTATAGGGCTTGTCCCCTGTGTGCGTACTTTGATGTGAGTTAAGGCCAGAGCGCCGACTGAATCCCTTTCCACACTCTGAGCACTTATAGGGCTTCTCACCTGTGTGAATTATTCGATGGTGCTTGAGGATTCGGCCATGACTGAAGCTCTTTCCACAGTCTGCACATTTATAGGGCTTGTCCCCTGTGTGAATTCTTTGATGTGAGTTAAGGCCAGAGCTCCGACTGAACCTCTTTCCACACTCTGAGCATTTATACCGCTTCTCACCTGTGTGAATTATTCGATGGTGCTTGAGGATTTGGCCATGACTGAAGCTCTTTCCACACACTGAGCATTTAAAGGGCTTCTCCCCTGTGTGAATCCCTTGATGTAGTTTAAGGCTGGAACTCCAGCTGAAGCTCTTTCCACACTCTGAGCATTTATAGGGCTTCTCCCCTGTGTGAATCCTTTGATGTGAGTTAAGGTCAGAGCTCCAATTGAAGTTCTTTCCACACTCTGAGCATTTATAGGGCTTCTCTCCTGTGTGTATTCTTTGATGACGTTTAAGGATTTGGCCAGTACTGAAACTCTTTCCACACTCTGAGCATTTAAAGGGCTTCTCCCCTGTGTGCATTCTTTGATGTGAGTTAAGGCCGGAGTTCCGACTGAAGCTCTTTCCACACTCTGCACATTTATAGGACTTCTCTCCTGTGTGAATTCTTTGATGATGTTTAAGGATTTGGCCATGACTGAAGCTCTTTCCACACTCTGAGCATTTATAGGGCCTTACCCCTGTGTGAATTCTTTGATGTGAATTAAGAAGAAAGCTCCTACTGAAGCTATTTCCACACACTGAGCATTTAAAGGGCTTCTCTCCTGTGTGAATTCTTTGATGCAGTTTAAGGCTGGAACTCCAGCTGAAGCTCTTTCCACACTCTGAGCATTTATAGGGCTTTTCTCCTGTGTGCATTCTTTGATGTGAGTTAAGGTCAGAGCTCCGAATGAAGCTCTTTTCACACACTGAGCATTTAAAGGGCTTCTCTCCTGTGTGCGTTCTTTGATGTTGTTTAAGGCTGGAGCTCCAGCTGAAGCTCTTTCCACACTGTGAGCATTTATATGGCTTCTCCCCTGTGTGAATTCTTTGATGTGAGTTAAGTTCGGAGCTCCGACTAAAGCTCTTTCCACACACTGACCATTTATACGGCTTGTCTCCTGAGTGCAGTCTTCGATGTTGATTAACGTGGGAGCTGTGACTGGATCTCTGTCTAGATTCACCTGAAAAAATGAAAACAGAATTTTTCCTCAGTTCAGGGGACAAAATCAGTGGTTTGCTGTTTTGATTAACAGAGGAGAAAAACTTGGTGAAGTGGCAGATTCTTCTAAATATAATAAATAACCTGTAATGATGAATAGAACTGATAATTAGAGTTGTGTACAGAGACTTTATCTTATTTTTGCCAATATTAATGGACTGCCTGTGAGGACGTAATTCATGCTAGATGGCTCAGAGTAATAGGTAAAAACATAAACTTCAATAAAATAAAAATCGATAAAGAAACCAGGCAGTGGTACAAAATGTAGTGGAAAACATAGGGCAACCCACCAAAAGATACAATCAAGGCTGGCCATCACATTACATCAGGTGGTGGCACAGGAAGAGAAGTGAATTGTGCCGCTGCCCCTGCCCCAACCAGGAGGGCCGGCCTCCTCCTCTAGCAGGTGCTCTAGAGAGCATTGCCAGCCGTTCTCCAACCATGGCATTTGCTGCAGCAGGAGAGCGGCTAGCGGAGCTCTCTGGAGCAGTCCCTTGTTCTCCCAGTGTGGGCCCATGCTCACCCAAATTACTGTGAGAGTTTGGGTGAGGCTCCCACTGCTGGGAAGGAAGCTGGCAGCAGGCTGGTGGTGGTAGGGACAGCTCTGTGCCTTGGGTGGCAAGATACGTTGGGTCAAGCCTGGATACCATGGTCGATGGTACTGAAAGCCACTGGTAGATCCCAAAGAACATGGTAAAACCCTCAAGTTCCCAGGTAAGTCATCCACCAAGGTGAAAATGTGGATCCAACAGTCAGTATCCTCCAAGACCACAAGAAGTTTAGAGGCCACCACTCTCTCCCATACCGTGACCCCACAAAAGCAGTTCATAAATCAGGTGATAAGTACAAGAAACCAGAGGCCACAGGCTAGATTCCTTTAACAAAGACTGCACCCCTGCCTCCTTCAGAAGAGTGCGGATCATGCGCTCCATCAAGGAAGGATGAAGTACCTCTAAAATCCTAAGTGCAACCTGGCTGCTTTTATCACCCACGAAGGGCACGGATCCAGAGAACAGGTGGGAGGTCTCACCCTTCCAAGCAGCTTCTCCACATCCTCTGATCGCACAAACTGAGGAATGAAAGCCAGCATGGAGTAGTGATGCGAGGGTTGGACTGGGACTTGGGAGATCTGGGTTCTAGTCCCCCCTCGGCCATGAAGCTCACTGGGTGACTTGGGCCAGTCGCTGACTCTCAGCCTGACCTACCTCACAGCGTTGTTTTGAGGATAAAATGCAGAGGAGTAGGCGGCCACCTTGGAATATAATAATAAATAATATAAAATGAGGGTAGGGTCTTTAACGACTGGTGACTTGAGCACATGTCGGGAGAGAGCGCAGGACAGGAAGGCCTGGCGTGCTCTGGTCCATGGGGTCACGAAGAGTCAGACACGACTGAACAACAACAACAAATTCAATAGATGCTTTGCCCCACACTTTAGGCACAGACAACCCTTTCCCCGGTTGACCAAGTCCCCCCAGCTATTCCCTGGCTGTTTCTCTGAGAGATCTCTCAAGAGGGTGACATTCAGCCGGGAGAAACGTCTGCTAGGAGAACAGATAGCCAGATAGGCCTGTGGAGCAAAGGACCCAACCAAGAGCCAAGCACCCACCTGCTGATCTCTCCCCTTGCTCAGAGGCCTGGACAAGCGGATCATCTGCTGCTTCCTGCCAGCAGAGGAGGTCAGATCTGGGAACTGGAAGGCCTGTTGCAGAGGAGAAGAAGAGAGAAATTACCTCTGCGCTTCCGACGATAGTACACGTTTAGGGATTTCGAAGCACCCAGTCTGAAGCCTCCCCCACCTCCTGTGGCAGATCAGGAATTCTTTCCTATTTGCATCATCTTACCCCTGCTGCCCAATTCAGGAATTCTATACTCAAATGCCTCCAAGAGAATTCTGGAATTAAAAATGAGATCCCAATGGCTCATGCAACACAGCTTGGCCTTCTGACCCCTGAGCAGCAAGAGTGTCTCATTTCTGAGGTTTGCCAGAAGAGAGACAGCAGTGCCAGGCCATTAGAGATAGATCATGACCACCCTTTACCGAGGCTTGAGGCCTGCAGAGGAAGGAAAAAGGTCCAGCCTGGAGGCCCCAAGTTTTTTTGTTGGGAGTGGGTATCCCTGAGAGGAACAGTTTCATTTCCCAAGTTAAGTTTCATTTCTTCAGTTTTGAAGCAGTACTTTCAGTTCTAGGGGAGCAGGGTATAAAACAGAGAGTCGGAAAGACCAGAGGAGTAACCTCGCTCCGAGACCTGCTCCACTTGCACTCTAGCCATCGTCCGGCCTGTTTCACTGCCCATAGATCTTCTGTCACCCAAGGCAAGTTACAGGCTCTACAGCACCGGAGTGGGTGCTTGGGAGCGACTGTATTGATGGCCCTTCCCATCTCACCATTCCACAGTGAGACCAAGGCCTTGACCAAACTGCCCGCCCTATCAGCCAGGAAATCCCCCAAAGCATTCAGGAATTCATTGGATTCTGTAAGTCTCCGGGGCAGACCACCTTAATTGGTCCTCCACCCCTGCAGGGAGGATCTGCTACCGTCAAACCAAACTTCACAAGGAAATGATCTGACCATGACAACGGAGTTGCTGACCCCCCCAACCCAGATAATTCCTCATGCACCCAGCAGCAAGAACCAGGTCCAGGGCATGTCCTGCCACCCTAAGATCATCCTCAGCGGCCCTTCTCTGTGAGCCCCTGCCTTGTTCTTGAGAAAAGAAATGAACTAAAAAGACAACCTTTATTGAGTCCTAGGGATTAAACCAAACCCCAGAACCTCCCCAGGAAGAAGCAAACGCAGTCCTGGAAGAGGCAGAACAAGCCTCCGACAACTCTGCAGACTCCAACCCCAGTCACGTAACTGAGGCAAGTGGTGCTGTTGAGGAGAAGGTCCTAGAGGCCCAGATTTCTGACTTAGGAGGAATGGAGGAGTTCAAGTAGGAAGGCCTCAGTGATCCTAGTTTGGAACCTTTACAAAGAATTGCTCTCCCTCAAGAGGTACCTTTTTCCAAGGAAAAAAAGGAGCAGGTTATTTGGAACAAAGCGTTGCTGTATAGACTCTGGTTGCCAAAAACCCGAGAGCTATATTGGGAGCCCCCAAAGCAACGGGAGGCACCTGAAATATTCCGGCTAAATTACCAGAACTAGCCCATAACATGCCATGTGCAGGACATTGGGGGAAAAACAAGACTGAACAAAGGTTAATGGCAAATTTCTTCTGGCCTGGTACTGCCCAGCAGGTAGCTCAGTATTGCAGCTCTTGCGAAACCTGTCAGCATGTGGTGAAAGCAGGGCTCCAGGGCGAAGCCCCACCGAAACCTCTGCCTCTCGTAGGAGACGCTTTCTTCAGAGTGGGAATGGATATAGCGGGTCCCTTCAATAAACCCGCTCGCACAGAAAAAAATACATCCTCACAGTGGTCGATTTTGCCACAAGGTACTCAGAAGCCGCAGCACTGGCCTCCATAGATGCCCAGCCTGTAGCTGAGGTTTTGCTGAGGATGTTCTTTAGAAAAGGACTTCCCTCAGAGATGTTGACAGATTGTGGAACGAATTTTCCTCTCTGAGGTAACGGAATGTCTGTGGAAGTGTTGTGGGGTAAAACACTTGGAAACTACTGCTTACCACCCCCAATGCAATCGGATTGGTTGACAGATTTAACGCCACCCTTAAGGGGATGATTAAAGCTGATGTAAACACACACCCTAATGACTTGGATGACGAACTGCAACACCTACTCTTTGCTTATTGAGAAGTTCCCCAGGAGTCAACAGGATTCTCACCCTTTGAGCTACTGTATGGTAGAAAAGTGCAAGGCCCTCTGGATCTCCTAAAAGAAAACTGGGAAGGTAAACTGGTGGAAAACAAAACGTCTGTGGCGGACTATGTGCTGAATCTCAGACAAACCCTAGATACTCTGTCTAAACTGGCTCAAAGAAATGTAACAAAGGCCCAGGAGGTGCAAAAATTCTGGTATGATCAAACTGAACACTCCAGAGTATTTGAGGTGGGGGATCATATAATGATCCTTCTTCTCCTGCACAAAGACAAGCTCAAAGCTGCTTGGAGAGGCCCCTGTGCGATCAGAGACAAACTGGATGACTTGACATGTGTGGTGGTGAAGGAAAGGTCTGAGAAAAAGCAAAGTGGTGCATGTAAATATGATAAAGCCATATTATACAAGAAGTAGAGTGGCTTTACAGGTACACAGAGTACCTGACGAAGACGTGGAGCAAGAAGAGGGCAGGGCGTTAGACATCCTGAGTCACTGGTTGGAAGAATGCGATTGAGACCAGCAAAGATGGTCAGAAAATCTTACCCCTGAGAACAGGAAAAAGATTCTGTCAGTGGTATTAGAACTCTCTGAAGTATTTCAAAACCAACCTAGGAAACTGATCTGGCTGAACAAAGCATGGACACAAGACACCATCCCCCAGTAAGGTCACCCCCTTATCGAGTCAATGGAAAGGTGTTGGGAGACATACGCAAGGAGCGGGATGAAATACTGTGTTTAGGGGTTATCAGAAGTTCTTTAAGCCCCTGGTCTGCACCAGTTGTGCTGGTTAAAATAACCCAGTAATACCATCAGATTCTATGTGGATTACAGGAAATTAAATTCAATAACTAAGCCAGATGTGTATCCAGTGCCCCAAACAATCACACTTTAAGATCAGCTGGGGCAGCTAAAATCATTTCTACTATTGATGCGTGTAAAGGATTTTGACAGATGAACTTAGAAAAGGCTGCCGAGCCCAAAACTGCGTCTGTCACACCGGCTGGGTTATTTGAGTTTAACGTTTTGCCCTTAGGTTTGAGGAACTCTTCAGCATCCTTTCAAAGATTAATTAACAGATTGCTGAATGGATTAGGTAAATTCGCAGTCACGTTTATTGATGAAATCACCATATTTAGCCAAAGTGTGGAAGACCACTTGGTCCACTTAAGAACTGTATTACAGGCTATACGTAAAGCTGGTCTCACAGTAAAACTGAGGAAATGTCAGTCTGGTATGCCAGAAGTAGTGTACTTAGGACACAAGGTAGGAAATGGCCACATAACACCTTTATGGGACAAGGTTGCAGCTATTAAAAGCTGGGACATACCTAAAACCAAGTAACAAGTTAGATAATTCTTGAAACTTGCTGGGTATTATAGGACATTTTTTCCCCATGCTTCAGAAATTGGCACTGGAGCTGTGTTGCTACAGAAACATGACTCTGTCAAACACTCTGTGCCCTACCTGACTAGGAAACTCTTGCCCAGAGAAAGAAACTAGTCCACCATCTGGAAGGAATGTTTGGCTGTGGTGTGGGCTCTGGACAAGCTCAAATCCTATGTTTTCAGAAAGGAATTTGCCTTACAGACTGCTCAACATGCCTTGCAATGGACACAGACTATGCAAAATACCAACTCAAGGCTCCAGAGATGGTCCTGGAAGTTACAGGAATTCCAGATGAAGAATGGCCACGGCCCGGGGAAGGAGAATGTTACTGCAGATGCTCTTTCCCGAAAGTAAAGACTGTTTTGTTGCCTTCTGTTAAGTTGGATGTTTCACAATTCTTCTTGGTTAAGAAAAAATTGTTCCACTTTAAAAGGGGGGGGGGAGATGTGAAGGTTTGAGGCCTACAGAGGTAAGGAATAAGGTCAGGCCCAGAGGCCTAAAGTTTTTTGGGGGAGGGGGTACCCCTGAGAGGAATAGCTTCATTTCTCCGGTTAAGTTCCATATTGGTCAGGTTTGAAACAGTACTTTTGGTTTTGGGGGAGAAGGGTATAAAAAGAGAGAGTCAGAAAGACCAGAGGAGTAAGAGCAGAACTGGGGAGAATGGAGTCGGAAGAGGGGGCAGGAAGCAGCAGCCTGGAGAAGTCTAGGGTAAAGGAACTTGTGTTTTGCAAGTTTTATATTCTCTTCATGCCTTTTATATCTCGCGGCTCTGTTGTTTAAATACCTTTAGTTGTGATTTCCTTGCTTCTAATTTACCAGTAAATTGTTGTAGTTAAACCATGTGCCTAGAGTGCCAATCACCCCAGGACTACAGCCTAAACCTCACATTATTAGAAAGGGGGAGATAAAAGAAGGAAGGTGGGACTCTTTAGGAGGCAAGAGATCCTTAAGGAGTTGCTCAGGGGGTCCAGGTCAGTGGTGAAACCCTGACAGTTTAATTTAATTTTTTTTACTTAGCAGGGGTTAAAGAGGGTGCCATAAAACAAGCAGCTCAATAATGAGGCCAGATTGGCCATCAGATAATCTCATCCCAGAACATAAATATAATGAAATAAAACAAGCTCACAAGATAGGATGATATCAAGGAAATGTTTTTCTGTCGTAACATTCCTGTAACATCTCAAAGAAGGGGTGGATCCTTCCACAGAAGTGCTGTGGGTGACAATACTGGGCTCCAACACTAACTTAGTGCCAGAAACGTGCTATCATCCCCGAGACCGGAAGGCTCAGGGTGACCTTGAGATGGAAAACAAAATCAGAGAGGCCGCCAAACAAGGAACGGGTGACTTCAATTATTCCCTTCATTGACTGGATGTTCCAGTAACGACAAAGACGTTACATTTCTTGATGCCCTAAACAACTGTGCCCTAGAAGAGTTGGTCATGAAACCACTCAGAAGGGAGACGACCCTGGATTTAATCTTAAATGGTGTCACCCAAGACCGCGTACAAGATGTAAATGTTGTTGAATGACTTGGAAACAGTGACCACAGTGCTATTAGATTTAATATATATTTAAATGGAAAATTGCCCAGGAAGTCCAACATAGTTACATTTGACTTCAAAAGAGGAAACTTCTCTAAAATAAGGGAACTGGTGAAAAGGAATTTGAAAGGGGGAGTCAAGAGGGTTAAATCCCTTCAAAATGCTTGGAGGTTACTCAAAACCACAATAATAGAAGCTCAGCTAGAACATATACCACAGGTTAGGAAAGGTGGCACCAAGTCCAAGAGGTCACCGGCATGGTTAACGAGCAGCATCAAGGGAGCTATGAGAGAAAAGAGAGCTTCCTTCAGAAAATGGAAGTCTAGCCCAAGTGAGGAAAACAAAAGGGAGCACAAGCTTGCACAAAGGTGATGCAAGCAGACAATAAGAGATGCAAAAAAGCATTCTGAAGAGCATATTGCTAACAACATCAAAGCCAACAATAAAGAATTCTTTCAATATATCAGAAGCAGAAAACTAGCTAGGGAGGCAGGTAGTTGGACCACTGGATGACCACTGAGTTAAAGGAGTACTTCAGGAGGGTAAGGAAATTGTGGAGAAGCTGAATAAATTATTTTCATCTGTCTTCACTGGAGAAGATGTAGGACAGTACCTCCCCTTCATGAATCACTGCCTAGTTGTGGCGAAGGGGCTTGCATAACTCAGTGAAGCCATAAGCTATGCCGTGCAGGGCCACCCAAGACGGACAGGTCATGGTGGAGAGTTCTGACAAAATGTGGTCCACTCGAGAAGGAAATGGCAACCCACTCCAGTATTCTTGCCAAGAAAACCCCATGGAACGTATCACAAGGCTGAAAGAGATGATGCCGGAAGATGAGCCCCTCAGGTCGGAAGGTGTCCGATATACTACTGGGGAAGAGCAGAGGGTATTTCCAAGTAGCGCCAGAAAGAGTGAAGCGGCTGGGCCAAAGCCGAAAGGACACTCAGCTGTGGATGTGTCTGGTGGTGAAAAGAAAATCCAATGCTGTAAAGAACAATCTTGTTGAGGAACCTGGAATGTCAGATCAATGAATCAAGGTAAGCTGGAGGTGGTCAAACATGAGATGGCAAGATTGAACATCGACATCTTGGGAATCAGCGAACTAAAATGGACAAGCATGGGTGAATTTAATTCAGGTGACCATCATATCTACTACTGTGGGCAAGAATCCCTTAGAAGAAATGGAGTAGCACTCATAGTCAACAAAAGGGTGGGAAAAGCAGTACTGGGGTACAATCTTAAAAAAGACAGAATGATCTCAGTACGAATCCAGGCAAACCATTCACCATCACAGTAATTCAAGTCTATGCCCCAACCACTGATGCCGAAGAAGCTGAGGGTGATCCGTTCTATGAAGACCTACAACACCTTCTAGAACTATCACCCAAAAAAGATGTCCTCTTCATCATAGGGGATTGGAATGCCAAAGCAGGAAGTCAAGAAATCACCGGAATAACAGGCAAGCATGGCCTTGGTGTACAAAATGAAGCAGGACAAAGGCTAACAGAGTTTTGCCAAGAGAACACGGTGATCATAGCAAACACTCTTTTCCAACAGCACAAGAGACGACTCTACACATGGACATCACCAGATGGTCAATATCGAAATCAGATTGATTATGTCCTTTGCAGCCAAAGATGGAGAAGCTCCATACAGTCAGTAAAAACAAGACCTGGAGCTGACTGTGGCTCAGATCATGAGCTTCTTGTTGCAAAATTTCAGCTGAAATTGAAGAACGTAAGGAAAACCACGAAACCATTCAGGTATGACCTAAATCATATCCCTGATGAATATACAGTGGAGGTGAGGAATAGATTCAAGGGATTAGACCTGATAGACAGAGTGCCTGAAAAACTATGGACGGAGGTCGGTAACATTGTTCAGGAGGCAGCAACGAAATCCATCCCAAAGAAAAAGAAATGCAAGAAAGCCAAGTGGCTGTTTGATGAGGCTTTACAAGTAGCTGAGGAAAGAAGGGAAGCAAAAAGCAAGGAAGAAAGGGGAAGAGATATCCAAGTGAACGCAGAGTTCCAGAGAATAGCAAGGAGAGACGAGAAGGCCTTCTTAAATGAACAATGCAAAGAAATCGAGGAAAACAACAGAATGGGAAGGACTAGAGATCTTTTCAAGAAAATCGGAGATATCAAGGGAACGTTTTGTGCAAAGACGGGCATGATAAAGGACAATGAAGGCAGGGACTTAACAGAAGCAGATGAGATTAAGAAGAGGTGGCAAGAATACACAGAAGAACTATACAGGAAAGGTCTGAATGTCCCTGATAGCCATGATAGTGCGGTCACTGAACTTGAGCCGGACATCCTCGAGAGTGAAGTCAAGTGGGCCTTAGGAAGCATTAGTAACAACAAAGCTAGCGGAGATGACAGTATTCCAGCTGAGCTATTTAAAATCCTAAAAGATGATGCTGTTAAAGTGCTGCATTCAATATGCCAACAAATTTGGAACACTCAACAGTGGCCACAAGACTGGAAAAGGTCAGTTTACATTCCAGTTCCAAAGAAGGGCAATGCCAAAGAGTGTTCAAACTACCGTACAATTGCGCTCATTTCACATGCCAGCAAGGTGATGCTCAAAATCCTACAAGCTAGGCTTCAGCAGTATGTGAACCAAGAACTACCGGAAGTACAAGCTGGGTTTCGAAGAGGCAGAGGAACTAGAGATCAAATCGCCAACATTCGCTGGATCATGGAGAAAGCAAAAGAATTCCAGAAAAACGTATATTTCTGCTTCATTGACTACACCAAAGCCTTTGATTGTGTGGATCACAACAAACTCTGGCAAATTCTTAAAGAGATGGGGGTACCAGACCACCTTACCTGTCTCCTGAGATACGTACGAGGGTCAAGAAGCAACAGTCAGAACCAGACATGGAACAACTGAGTGGTTCAAAATTGGGAAAGGAGTATGACAAGGCTGCATATCGTTGCCCTGCTTATTTAACTTATATGCAGAGTACATCATGAGAAACGCCGGGTTGGATGAATCACAGTTTGGAATTAAGATTGCTGGGGGAATTATCAACAACCTCGGATATGCAGACGATACCACCCTAATGGCAGAAAGCGAAGAGGATCTCAAGAGCCTCTTGTTGAGGGTGAAAAAGGAGAGTGCCAAAGCTGGTTTGAAACTCAACATTAAAAAAACGAAGATCGTGGCATCTGGCCCCATCACTCCTGGCATACAGAGGGGGAAGAAATGGAAGCAGTGACAGATTTTATTTTGTTGGGCTCCAAGATCACCGCAGACGGTGACTGTAGCCATGAAATTAAAAGACACTTGCTCCTTGGGAGCAAAGCTATGGCAAACCTAGACAGCATAGTAAGAAGCAGAGACATCACCTTGCCGACAAAGGTCCGTCTAATCAAAGCTATGGTTTTCCCAGTAGTAATGTATGGCTGTGAGAGCTGGACTATAAGGAAGGCTGAGCACCGAAGAATTGATGCTTTCAAACTGTGGTGCTGGAGAAGACTCCTACGAGTCCCCTGGATTGCAAGGAGGTCAAATCAGTCAATCCTAAAGGAAACCAACCCTGACTGCTCATTGGAAGGACAGATACTGAAGCTGAAGCTCAAATATTTTGGCCACCTAATGCGAAGAGAAAACTCACTGGAAAAGATCCTGATGCTGGGAAAGATTGAAGGCAAAAGGAGAAGGGAACGGCAGAGGATGAGATGGCTAGATAGCATCACCGAAGCAATGAATATGAACTTCAGCACGCTCCGGGAGAGAGCGCAGGACAGGAAGGCCTGGCGTGCTATGGTCCATGGGGTCACGATGAGTCAGACACGACTGAACGACTGAACAACAACAAGGACAGTACCTGTGCCTGAACTGATGTTTTCAGGGAGTCTGAGGAACTGAAGCAAATAGTGGTGACAAAGATGAAGTTCTCAACCTTAGTAACAAACTGAAAGTAAATAAATCACCAGCCCCAGATGGTACCAATCCTAGAGTTCATAAAGAACTCAAATATGAAATTGCTGATCTTTTAATCAAAATAAGCAACGTGTCCCTAAGATCAGCCTCTGTATCAGAGGACTGGAAGATAGCCAATGTAACACCAATTTTTAAAAAGGGATCCGGGGGCATCTGGGAAATTACAGGCCAGCTGGCTTAACATCTGTTCCAGGTAAATTGGTTGAAAACTTTTAAAACATAAAATTAGTAAGCATATAGAAAGAAGCCCTGCTGAAAAAGAATCAACATGGCTTCTGTAAAGGTCAGTCCTATCTCATTAATCTTTTAGAGTTTTTTGGAAATGTCAATACACATGTAGACAGGGGTGATCCAGTAGATGCTGTTTACTTGGACTTCCAAAAGGCTTTTGACAAAGTCCCTCACCAAAGACTCCTGAGCAAACTTGGCAGTCAGGGAATAAGAGGACAGGTCCTCTTCTGGATCAGTAACTGGTTGAAGAACGGAAAGCAAAGAGTTGGAATAAATGGTAAATTCTCCCAATGGAGGGAAGTAAATAGTGGGGTCCCACAGGGATCTGTATTGGGACCAGTGCTTTTCAACCTGTTCATAAATGATCTGGAATCAGGAGGGAGCAGTGAAGTGACCAGGTTTGCGGATGGCACTGAATTATTTAGGGTGGTTAAAACAAAAAGGGATTGTGAGGAGCTCCAAACGGATCTCTCCAAGCTGGGAGAATGGGCATCGAAATGGCAAATGTGGTTCAATGTAAGCAAGTGTAAAGTGATGCACGTTGGGGCAAAAAATTCCATCTTCAAGTATAACCTGATCGGATCTGAGCTAGCAGTAACTGACCAGGAAAGAGATCTTGGGGTTGTGGTGGACAGCTCAATGAAGATGTCAACCCAGTGTGCAGTTGCTGGAAAAAAGGCAAACTCCATGTTATGCATAATTAGAAAAGGAATTGAGAATAAAACTGCCAATAACACACTGACCCTAAACAAATCTATGGTGCAACCACACTTGGAATACACCGCACCAAAAAAAAGGATATTGTAGAGCTGGGAAAAGTGCAGAAAAGGGCAACTAACATGATCAAGGGGCTGGAGCATCTCCCCTACGAGGGATGGTTCCAACTGCTGGGATTGTTTAGCTTGGAAAAACGGAGGGTGAAGGGAGACATGATAGAGGTGTGCAAAATTATGCATGGTGTGGAGAATGTGGATAGGGAGACATTTTTCTCCCTCTCTCACAATACTAGAAGTGAGGGTCATCCTATGAAGCTGACTGGTGGGAGAGTCTGGACAGATAAAAGGAAGTACTTCTTCACACAGCGCATAAGAGAGCCAGTGTCGTGTAGTGACGGGCCAGGAGATCCAGGTTCTAGTCCCGGCTTGGCTATGGAAGCTCACTGGGTGACTTTGGGCCAGTCACAGACTCTCAGCCCAACCTACCTCACACAGTTGTTGTTGTGAGGATAAAATGGAGAAGAGGATAATGTAAGCCACCTTGGGTTCCTTGCAAGAGGAAAAAAGCTGGGATATAAATGCAATAAATAAATAAATAAATAAACAAACAAACTATGGAATTTGCTACCGCAGGGTGTAGTAATGGTCTTTAAAAGAGGGTTGGACAAATTCCTAGAGGAAAAGGCTACCAATGGCTACTCGTCCTGGTGGCTATGGGCTACCTCCAGTACCAGAGGCAGCATGTACACCGGTTGCTGGGGAACATGGGTGGGAGGGTGCTGTTGCACTCCTGTCCTGTTTGTAGGTTCACAATCAACAGGTAGTTTGGACACTGTGTGAAGAGAATGCGAGACTAAATGTTCCCTCGGTCTGATCCAGCAGAGCAGTTCTTACGTTCTTACAGAGACACACCAAGATTGGCAGTAGTTCTTTATTCCACAATGCACAGCAGACCAGCCCTGTCTTAAAGCTCTCCGTCTCCTGAGAGCGAGCCACTGGAGTGAGCCAACAGGAGTTTTGTGTGGGAGTTTAGTGGGAGAGGTTGCAGGGGAGTCCAGGGAAATAGAAGAGTCACCTGGAATGCCTGGGACTACGGAAAGGGGAGTTGTCCCAGTGACATGCAGGGTGTGTGCCATGTTTGGTTTTACATGAGAGACAGGAGGCCCTCCTGAAGCATCAACAGAAGAGAGAAGCTTCCACGGAAGAAGAAGAAGAAAGCAAAGCGAAGAACGTGACACAAAGGACCTAACAAATCGGTGCAACTACACAACAGATGCCAGGCAATTCCCATGGAGGGTGACCCTGGGCCACCTGAAGATGTGATACCATCCTGCACTCCACAGAATGCTGAGGAAGGCACTCAGGCCCACATAGATGGGAGGAAATCAACCATCGATATGAGGACGAGCGGATGAGTGATAGCAGTCGGAGAGGGACAGAGGCAGCTGCGTGCACACTGGACATCTGATCTTGGGAGGTGTGCGGCCTTCCTGGGGCATGGAAGAAATGCTGAATGGATCTCCAAAGGCTACAAGGATGTGGGTGGGGAAGCCAAGGACTTGGCGGCACAAGTGGAGTTTTTAGCCATCCTTCCTGTCAAAGGTCAGGGCACTGGTACAGAAAGAATACTGAAAGACAAGAGTTGTCAGCACAGATGGCGTCCTTGGGAAAGGTTTGGCTTCACAGACCATGGCGTACAATACCAATATGAAGGACTCCTCACGGATGATGGGTTGGACCTCATGTGGACAGAGAGAATGTTTTTGGCAGGAGGCTCACAAACCTGATCAGGAGTCCTTTAAACTAACCTGGGAGGTGGGGCTGGCAAAAGCCCAGAGCGAACAACTGAGAAGAACACACAGAACGCGGGAGGAGACGAGACAGCGGAGGTGAATCCCAGCATGGTCTCTACGCTAACTGGAAGCAAACAGGGTGAACTTCACCCCCGAAAACAGGATGGTTAATAAAACAATTAGCCCTTGTACAAAAGGAACAGAAACAACAGGAAGGGAGGGGGAGTAGCATTATATGCCAGGAATGTATCCACCCGTGTAGAAATTCAGGATTCTGAGAATGGGAGCCCTGTTGGAAGCCTATGGATAAAGACAGAGAGAGGGAGGAACAAGAGGAATATCGGTGTGGACATTTACCAGCCAGCCAGCAGACATGGATGGTGCTTTCCTGGAAGAGATAACAAAACTTTCACAGAAACAAGCAATAATAGCCATGGGGGATTTCAGCTATCCCCAAATGCTGGAGGTCTAACTCTGCAAAGAATGGAAAATCAAATGCGTTTTTGGCTTGTCTTGTAACTTCGTCTCTCAAAAGGTAGAGGGAGGAACAAGGCGATCTGCTGACCTGGACTTAAGTCTGACCAACAGGGAAAAAATGAGAGATGAAGTGAAAGTGGCAGGAACTTCTGGGGAGAGTGACCATGACATCTAGGGATTCATGATGGAGAGGGCTGTGAAAACTGAGCTTAGTTGGATGCTCACCTTGGACTTCAGGAAAGCCAATTTCAAGATGCTCACAAAAAACCTGGTTGGGATACCACGGCTAGAAGTCTGAAGGAAAAAAGAGCTCAAGAGGGAAGAGGCTCCTGAAAACTGGAATCCTGAAGGCACAATCACAAACTGTTTCCATGAGTAGGAAAAATGGGGGACATTTCAAGAAACCTGGGTGGCTACACATGGAACTGCACCCAGGAGAGAAGAAGCTGCGCTGATCAGGGGGTTGGTCTAGATTGCCTCTGAGGTGCCTTCCAACTCTAGGATTCCAGAATGCGTCAGCTGAGGGAAAGAGGGAGCCTTACCCAGGGAGGCCAGAGTCCTGTGGTTCTCCTCCATGACTTCCCTGTGCAGAGCCCTCTGGCCTGGGTCCAGCAGAGCCCCCTCCTCCGCCGAGAAGCGCACAGCCACCTCCTCAAAGGTCACTGGAGCCTGGAAGAAAAGTTTCTCTGAGCAGATGATGCAGGAGATGCAGGAGACGCAGGAAAGGGGGGCGGTTGGAGGCCCTCCTACAGATCCAGGGCTCCATGGGGGACATTCCAGGCTTTCTTGGAAGCCACCTGTTATGGATCCTTTCCAGCCCAGGGAGATGTGCAGGGGCCCGAGGCACCCAGGCCTCCCGTACCTGTTCCAGCTGCCCAGAAGCTCTGTCCACTCTGACACCAAGAGGCGAAGGCTGAGAAGGAGCCCCCAGTGTCCTCTCACCATCTCTGTGTGTCGTCCTGTTTTCTAAGGGAAAGAAAAAGGAAGACAGCAGGGAGGATTTTGCCTTTTTGTTCCTAGTGTGCAATCGGTGTTTGTCCATACGGCCTTTGTTCATAATTCAATTTATATAGAGTCTGAATCTATTGAAACAAATCCCTTCTTTTTGTACGTTAAGAGAGATTTTTCTCTTCCCCACACCAGCTCACAGGAAATTTAACAGCAGCCCATGGATGTCAAGTGTGACAGAGGGAGACCACGCTGAAATACGCTCCGCTGATCCTTACCTGGAGAGCTGGCACCTCCGTCCCCCTCCTGCAGGATCTCCGTGAGCAGCGGCCTCTGCGTGGGGCCCGACGGACCCTCTGCTGCTTCAGCAACGTCTGTGGCCACCTGGGCCAACATCCCCTGCGCCTGGAAGAGGAGGGAGGAGCCCAGGGAGGGAACTGGGGGTTGGACTCTATGGCCTTGTAGGCCCCTTCCAACCCTACTATTCTATGAACAATGTCACGCCATTGCGTAAGGGCTGAGCCAGGCAGAGGCCGAGGGCAGGGCAGCTGGCTCCGGGCGTCCAGGCCTCCTGCTGCTCTTATTCTGCCACAAGGATCTCTGGACTGGGGCTAGTAAGTCAACGCTGGCATCAAAAGAGGCCTAAAACAGGATGTCTAAAGCCACTCTAAAAATCAACTGAGAGGAAAGGGACAAGCTGCCAGATGTTCCCTTTCTGCTGGGAGGACTGTACCACTGGCTGCTGAAGGATCCCCTAAGTCCCTGGAACCTCCCAACTCTCCTTCAGCTGTCTAGATCCACCCGGGGGCTCCCAGAGCGAGGGTCCCCCCACCTGCCGCCGCCGCTCCTCGGCCCGGCCCAGCAGGAAGCCCTCGGCCAGGGCCACCGCCTGGCAGCTGCTCTCCGGCCGGCACTCGCGCGCCCAGCGCGCCGCCTCCGCGGGCAGGACGGCCAGCAGCTGCTCCAGCACCAGCAGGTCCACGATCTGCCGCTTGGGCCGCCGCTCCGGCTCCAGCCAGCGGCGGCACAGGCGGTGGAGGCGGCTGCAAGCCTCCCGCGGCCCCGCGGCCGCCCGGTAGCCGCAGCCCCGGAAGCGCCGGCGCGCCTCCTCCCGCCGGGCGCCGCCGCTGCCGCCGGCCCGGCCCCCCCGCCCGCTTCCTCCCCGGCGCGCCGCACTGCGCCCCTCCCGGCCGGCGCGGGGGCCGCCTCCTGCGCCGGGGGCCGCGCGGCCCGGCTCCTCCGCCTCCGCCGCCGGCGGCATCTCGGCCTGATGCGCCGGGCAGGAGGCCGCGTCCCGCGCAGGCCGAGCCCCGCGAGCAGGGCCGCCCACGTGGGCCCGGGCTCCGGCGGCGGAGGGCGGAAGGGGCGGACCGCGCGCGCGCCCCCCCCCCCGCTCTCGGGGGCGGCGCTCTCTGGCTTTAGCCCTCCGCGGGGGCGAAGCGTGGAAAGCGCCGAGGTTAAGGGGGGGGCGGGGAGGGCACGACTGAACAACAACAGCAACAAATGATGAATAGAACTGATAGCCCGAGCGACGTACAGAGATTTCATCTGATGCATGCCAGTATTTATGGCCTGCCTATTAGGACACAGTCCGTATAAGGCTCGGAGTTACTGGTAAAAAGATAAGCGACAATGACATCAATATCCATAATAAAAACCATGCTGTGGAACAAAATGTATTTGAAAACATAGGCCACTTCCAAAGAACAATAGCCCACTCCAGCAAAGGATATCACCCGAACAGGCCCTCCCATTGCACGGTCTCATGCGGCCATCGCACAGCATAGCAGGCGGGGCGGTGTACTGTGCGGCTTCCCCCGCCATAAGAGCCTGCCACGTTCTCTAGTGGGCGCTCTTGAGAGACCCGCCAGCCGCTCTCCCTCGGTGGCATTTGTCACAGTGAGAGAGCAGCTGGTGGAGCTCTCTGGAGCAACCTGCCCTCCCTGAGTGCATCCTCACTTGCCAGAAGTCCTGCGAAAGCTAGCCCAATGTTCCGTGAGACGTCGGGCAAGGTCCCCATGACCGGGAGGGAAGTTGCCAGGCAAGTGGTGGCTGCAGCGTCTTGCCTCCAGCACCAAGATAGGTTGGGTCAGGCCTGGATACCATGGTGGATGGTATTCAAAGCCACAGATAGATCCAAAAGAGCAAACATGGTCAAAAGGTACAGTTCCCATCCACCAGGATGGGAATTTGGTATCCAGATACTCCGTATCCTCCAACACTACCTGGAGTTGAGAGGTCGCCTCTTGCAGGCCCTGGTCATCCCCGCCTATTCCTGAAGGGAACACCAGAAGAGGGTGCCCGGTGCCATGTGTCAGGAGGGATGTCACTGGAGAGAGGAAACCCTGAGCTGCTGCAGCCAAGGTGGTCTCTGCATGGATACTGACATCCCCCAGACCGTCAGCTCCGGGAAGCCCCGCGCCACAGCAAGGACCACCTTTGCCAGCGCGGGCAGGAGACTGCTGGGCAGAGGGGTGGACGCAACACCCACAGAGTCCCTGTCCGGCCTGTGAGCTCCAAACAGTCCCGGAGCAGACGGATCATGGAACAGGGCACCTGGCCAAGGGGAGGGAATACTTGGCATGCAGGAGGTCACACGTTCCGCCCCGGCATCTCCAAACGAAGGCACCGGACTAGTTGAGCTGGAAGACCTCCGCCTTGGAGGAGCACGCCCAGCCAACGCAGATAATGCAGGGGAATAGGCGAGCCAGTGTAGAGCAATGGTTAGAGTGCTGGACCAGAACCTGGGAGATCCGGGTTCTGGTCCCCACTCGGCCGCGAAGCTCACTGGGTGACTTGGGCCAGGCGACTTGGGCCAGGCGCTGACTTGCATCCTGACCTTCCTCGTGGGGTTGTTGTGAGGAGAAACTGCAGAGGAGGAGGAGGACCCGGAAGGCCGCCTTGGGCAATTGGCGCGAGGTGAAAAGGTGGGATAACATCAAACAAAGCACGACGAGGGGGTGGCGTCCAGCGGCAGTCCCGCCCAGGCTTCAGACCCCAGCCAGCCCTTTCCCCTCCACACGTTCCGGGCTGGCCCTCCGAGGGGTCTCTCAGGAGGGCGGCATTTAGCCAGGAGGAACATCTGCCGGGAGAACGCGCGGCCTGGAGGCCCAAGGGGTCAACCAGAGCCAAGCGCCCGCCTGCCGCCCCCCTCAGGGCCCTGGACGAGCGGCTCCCCCGCTGCTCCCCGCCAGGGGCGGAGAGCGGGCCTGGGACCTGGAGGCCCCGCGGGGAGCGCCGGCTTCGGGCGCGTCCGACAGCGACATCCCTGCGCGGGTTCCAAGGCTGCGGGTTCCAAGGCCAGCGCCGGCGGGCCAAGGGAGGGTGGCCGGTCCCGCGGCTCCCCCGCGCAGGCAGCCGGAGCGCCGGGCGGTCGGGGGCTCCTGCTTGGCCCGAGGAGCGCCCGCCTGCCCGCGGAACGCGCTGGCGGGCTCGGAGCTCGGCCCGGCGGTGGCCCGGGGCAGGCAGCCGTGGGGAAGCTGCCGGGGGCCGCCGCAGCGGGCGGGGACGGACGGCCCGGCCCGGCCCGGGGGCAGCTCCCGCCTCGGACGTCCCGCTCCCCAGCGCTGGGCCCGCGCGGCGCATCCGCGATGCTGGCACGGCCTCGTGGGCTCCAGCGGGAGCCCCAGGGATGCCGGGCGGCCGCAGGGCCTCCGTGGCGCCCCACAAGGGCGCGGGCCGAGGCCGGCGGCCGCTCCTCCTCCCGGGCACCGCGGGGCACTCGGAGCGGGGCGCGCAGGTGCGAAGCTCTCCGCCTCCTGAGAGGGAGCAGCCGGGGGGAGCCGGCCGCGCAGCGGCCAGTCCGGGGCCCCGCCGCGACGGCCCCGCCGCGCCTCCCGCCAGGGGCCCGCGCGCCGGCGAGGTTGCGCCCCCGGCCACTTGCCGCAGCCCGCGGCCGCCGCTCCTCCGGTTGTGTCTGCGCACCGTCACCACCATCTGCTTCGGTGCCGCTCGGGGCTGTGCTCGCCACTCAGAATTAAGGCCCGTGGCGCTCGGTGGGTTCACTCCCATGCAAGTGCGCGTAGGGTTCATAGAATCATAGAATCATAGAATAGTAGGGTTGGAAGGGGCCTACAAGGCCATCGAGTCCAACCCCCTGCTCAATGCAGGAATCCAAGTCAGAGCATCCCTGACAAATGGCTGTCCAGCCTCGTCTTGAAGGCCTCCAGTGTGGGAGAGCCCACCACCTCCCCAGGTAATTGGTTCCATTGCCGTATTGCTCTGACACTCAGGAAGTTTTTCCTGATGTTCAGTCGGAATCTGGCTTCCTGTAACTTGAGCCCATTATTCCATGTCCTGCACTCTGGGATGATCAAGAAGAGATCCTGGCCTTCTTCTCTGTGACAACCTTTCAAGTACTTGAAGAGCGCTATCATATCTCCCCTCAGTCTTCTCTTCTCAAGGCTAAACATGCCCAGTTCTTTCAGTCTCTCTTCATAGGGCTTTGTTTCCAGTCCCCTGATCATCTTTGTTGCCCTCCTTTGAACCCTCTCCAGCTTGTCTGCATCCTTCTTAAAGTGTGGTGCCCAGAACTGGACACAGTACTCCAGATGAGGCCTAACCAGTGCTGAGTAGAGGGGAACTAGTACTTCCCGGGATTTGGAAGCGATGCTTCTATGAATGCAGCCCAAAATAGCATTTGCCTTTTTTGCAGCCACATCACATTGTTGGCTCATATTCAGCTTGTGATCGACGACAATTCCAAGATCCTTCTCGCTCGTAGTGTGGTTGAGCCACGTATCCCCCATCTTGTAACTGTGCATTTGGTTTCTTTTTCCTAGGTGCAGAACTTGGCATTTGTCCCTATTAAATGCCATTCTGTTGTTTTCTGCCCAGCACTCCAGTCTATCCAGATCACTTTGAATTTTGTTTCTGTCTTCCAAAGTATTAGCTATCCCTCCCAATTTTGTGTCATCTGCAAATTTGATCAGCATTCCCTGCACCTCCTCCTCCAAGTCATTAATAAAAATGTTGAAGAGCACTGGGCCCAGGACTGAGCCCTGCGGTACCCCACTCGTTACCTCTCCCCAGCTTGAGAAGGTCCCATTGATAAGCACTCTTTGAGTCCGATTCTGTAGCCAACTGTGGATCCACATGATCGTTGTTTCATCTAGCCCACTTCGAGCTAGTTTGCTCATCAGGATATCATGGGGCACTTTGTCGAAAGCTTTGCTGAAGTCGAGGTATATGATGTCTACAGCATTCCCACGGTCTACAAGGGAGGTGACTTGATCAAAAAATGAGATCAGATTTGTCTGGCAGGACTTGTTTTTGACAAATCCATGGGGTTGCAGTCCCCATCTTACTTCTCACCCCGGGTATGTATAAAGCAATAATGCAGAACCATCTGACTCCAGCAGGGCCAGCCACATGCCCGGCCATTTCCTCCCCATCGTTTGTTTATTATTTAATTTATATTCCACCTTTCGATCAAAAAAGTAGTGCTCAATATGGCTGATAATGAAATACAGATTAAAAACAAAATATTAAGTAAGACAGAACATAAAAACAAATACATTGAAATCAATTAAAAAACTCAGCAATAAAAAAAAAAAACAGCAGCCAACCAATTAAAACCCCTTCAGCAACAGACCAGGTTTTGTGCCAAAGGAAGGAACAAAAATGTCTTTTGAGTGCTGGACAACATCCCTATTCCTCAGCTTCTATCAACATGGGGCCTAACTAAACATCATGTGCAAAAGTGGAGGATTATTACGTCATCTAGTTTTTACAATAGCTTTGGCTATTGGCCGGTATAGAAATGAAATGAATGAATAAATAAATTACAAGCTTGCAAAGGGGAGCGGTATCTATCAAGACTATTGCCTCATATTATTCTGCATTTGAAAGGAGCTAGCAAACAATGGCATTTAAGCTGCCATCTTATACACACTTACCTGGGCGCAAGTCCCATTGACTCACTGGGGCTTCCTTCTGAATACACATGTAAAGTGCAGCTTGGAAGCCATGCAAAAAAATCCGAGCACCTCCTCTCAGCCCACCCCTTCATTCTGCCCAATAGCTCCACACGGGAGGGAGTTTTCAAAATTATTATTTTTTGAGGGAGTTTTCAAAATTACTATTTTTTGAGGCGGTGCTGCACTGCCCATACAAATGGGCTGTCCCATGCACTCCACCCCTGTCCTCCTCCAAAAATCTCGCCCCCCAATCCGAGACATCCAGCCCCCTTCCTGCTCCCTCGCCCCCTTTCACCTCACCTCCTCCCCCACCGCTGAGCGGGTCCTCCCCAGCTGGGCTGCGGCCGCCACCCCAAGACTCTCCTGCCTCCTCAGAAGTGAGCCCTGGAGGCCGCCGCCTGTCGCCTGGGCAGGGAAGCCACACGCAGCATGGCCCCACTGCCCAGGCAAGTCGCAGGACAAGCTCAGCTGATCTGATCGGTGACTGGGCAGGCAGGAGCAAGCCCCACAAGCCGGTGAGGGAGCAGCTGCAGTGGCTCCAAGGCGGCAGAACAGAAGCAGGGCCCAGGGCCAGCGATGCAAGTGGGTGGGACCTGGCTGCAACCCGGGCCCAAAAACAGTACAGGGTCAGAGACCCCCCAGGACTACACCCCTGAAGCCAACAGGAGTTTTGCACGGGAATTTAGTGGGAGAAGTTGCAGGGGAGTCCATGGAAACCGAAGTCACCTGGAATGCCTAGGGAGGCTTCCAAGGAAGAGGAAGAAAGCAAAGGGCAAGAGGAACGGGAGGGAAGAAGTTCACACGCAGGACCAGGGGAATCAGGAGATGCTCTGTGCCACTGCAACTCCGCAACGGATGCCAGGCTCTTCCCATGGAGAACGGCCCCAGACAGCCTGAAGACGAGACGTCGCCCTGCACTGCAACAGACACTCAGGAAGGCACTCGGGCCCACAGGGATGGGAGGAATTCCATCACCAGCACGAGGAGGAGCAGATGTGCGATAGTGGTGGGAGACCCCCTTCTGAGCAGGATGGGGGAAGCCACAACAGACCTTCCCATTGAGACTGACCTCCCGCCTGAAGATGGGACACCACCCTGCACCCCAGACACCACTGAGAAGGGCACTCAGGCCTTTAAACGAACTCAGGGGTTGGGGTGGCGAAAGCCCAGGCCTAGTACTGAGCCAAGTATTACAGGGAAGGACGCAAAGGACAAAAGAAGAGATAAGACGGGAGGCAGATCCCAGCAGTGTCTATATGCTAAATCACAGAGGATGGGAACAGAACAGGATGAACTTGACTTCCTAATGCACGACAGTAAGAATGATCTGAGCGGCTTCACTGAGACTTGGTCAGATGAGACTCATGGTTGGAATACAGCCACCGAAGGATAGACCTTGTTCAAAAGGAATAGGTCCAGCAGGAGGGGAGGGGGAGGAGCGTTACAGGTCAGGAATGTAGCCATCTGTGAGGCAATCCATGATTCTGAGAAACGGGGGATCTTGAGAACTGGAGCCCTGTTGGAAGCCTTTGTAAAAAGATAGAGGGAGGAAGGGATGTTGGTGTGGCCATTTACTACCAGCCAGCCCGAGGACATGGACTAGTTTTTCCTGGAACAGATGACAAACCTTTTACAGAGGCAAGCAATTGTAGTCATGGGGGAATTCATCTACTCTGACATCTGCTGGAAGTCTAACTCTGCAAAGAGTGGAACATCTAATATGTTTTGGCTATTGGGCAGTACAGAAATGAAATAAATAAAATAATAAAACATGTTTTTGTCTTGTCTTGCTGACAATTTCATCTCTCGGAAGATGGACAGAGGGAAAAGGTGATCTGGTGTCCTGGATTTAATCCTGACCGACAGGGAAGACATGGTAAATGAAGCGGAAGTGGCAGGAACCTTCGGTGAAAGTAACCATGAAATCTTGGAATCCATGACAGAGAGGGCTGTGAAAATTAAGCTTAGTGTGCAGTTTGGACTTTAGGAAAGCCAATTTCAAGAAGGTAAGAGAAAAGTTGGGAGGGATACCATGGCTAGAAATCTTGAAGGAAAAAAGAGCTCAAGAGGGAAGAGGATCCTGAAAATGGAAATACTGAAGGCACAATTGCAAACTAATTCCATAAGAAGGAAAAATGGGGGACATTCCAAGAAACCTGGCAGGCTGCACAAGGAGACTGCACTGACTGGGAGGTTGGTCTAGATGGCCTCTGAGCTCCCTTCCAATGCTAGGATTCCAGGATGTGTCGGCTGAGGGAAAGAGGGGGCCTTACCCAGGGAGGCCAGAGTCCTGTAGTTCTCCGCCGTGACTTCCCTGTGCAGAGCCCTCTGGCCTGGGTCCAGCAGAGCCCCCTCCTCCGCCGAGAAGCGCACGGCCACCTCCTCAAAGGTCACCGGAGCCTGGAAAAGGAAGGGTTTATCTGAGCAGGTGATGCAGGAGAGGCAGGAAGGGGGGTGGTTGGAGGCCCCCCTGCGTGATCCAGGGCTCCCTGGGGGACATTCAAGGCCTTCTTGGCAGCCACCTGGATGGACGATCCTTTCTTGCCCAGGGAGACGTGCAGGGGGCCAAGGCACCCAGGCCTCCCGTACCTGTTCCGGCTGCCCAGAAGCTCTTTCCAGTGCTCCACAAAGAGGAGAAGGCTGAGAAGGAGCCTCCAGGGTCCTCTCACCATCTCTGGGTGCCGCCCCGTCTCCTGAGAGGAAGACAAAGAAGGTGGGAAAATACTTTACACTTCAGAGGCATTTTGCATTTTAGTTCCTAGTGTGAAATCAATCTTTCTCCACATGGTTTGTGTTTATAATTCAACATATATAATGATTCGATCTATTAAAGCAATCACCTTTTTTTGTATGTTAGGGAGATGTTTCTCCTCCCCACATGGCTCAGGTGGAATTTAACAGCAGCCCATGGATGTCAGGAGTAAGTGGCGGAGGGAGACCGTATTGAAACATGCCCCGTTGATCCTTACCCAGAGAGGCGGCACCTCGGTCCCCCTCAGGCAGGATCCGCCTGAACCGCAGCCTCTCTTTTGCTCCCGATGAAGCCTTCACTGGTTCAGAAACATCCGCGGCCACGTGGGCTACCATCCCCTGCACCTGGAAGAGGAGGGAGGAGCCCAGGGAGGGAACTGGGGGTTGGACTCTATGGCCTTGTAGGCCCCTTCCAACCCTACTATTCTATGAACAATGTCACGCCATTGCGTAAGGGCTGAGCCAGGCAGAGGCCGAGGGCAGGGCAGCTGGCTCCGGGCGTCCAGGCCTCCTGCTGCTCTTATTCTGCCGCCCAAGAACTGCCGCTCACACGGCTGGGTCTGGCTGGTGGGCACACAAGGATCTCCGGACTGGGGCCAGTAAGTCAACCCTGGTGTTCGGAGAGCACTAGAACAGGGCGCCCCAAAGCCCCTCCTAACACCAACCGGGAGGAGAGGGAGAAGCCCCCGGGTGTTCCTTCTCTGCTGGCTGGAGAAGGATCCCTGACCTCCTCCCATGGAACCTCCCAGGCCCCTCAGCTGCCTTGTGATCTGCCCTCCCCACGGAAGGGCCAGATCCACACTCAGAATCACTGTGCTGTGTGGTGCTCCGCTGGAGGGGAGGGCCATCCCTTCCTTGGCAATACGGGTGGGGATGTCAAGGTCCCTGCCCCGGGGGCTCCCAGAGCGAGGGTCTCCCCACCTGCTCTGGGGAGACCCTCAGACAACAACAATTCATCTTAACTGTATTCACCTTACCCCATAAACTCAACTTTAAAGATGCCCATCCATCTATATCTCGTGAAATATCATTAATCAACTTGTTTAACTTTAAACTAATCATTTGAGGTATCTCTAGGAATAATTATTCCCAAATAAGTAATAAACTCTGGGCACCGTTGAAATCGCCAATTGGCTAATTGTTGTTCAGTCGTTCAGTCGTGTCCGACTCTTCGTGACCCCATGGACCATAGCACGCCAGGCCTTCCTGTCCTGCGCACTCTCCCGGAGTGTGCTCAAGTTCATATTCATTGCATCGGTGATGCTATCTAGCCATCTCATCCTCTGCTGTCCCCTTCTCCTTTTGCCTTCAGTCTTTCCCAGCATCAGGGCCTTTTCCAGAGAGTTTTCTCTTCGCATTAGGTGGCCAAATTAGTTGAGCTTCAGCTTCAGTATCTGTCCTTCCAATGAGCACTCAGGGTTGATTTCCTTTAGGATGGACTGATTTGACCTCCTTGCAGTCCAGGGGACTCGTAAGAGTCTTCTCCAGCACCACAGTTCGAAAGCATCAATTCTTCGGCGCTCAGCCTTCCTTATAGTCCAGCTCTCACAGCCATACATTACTACTGGGAAAACCATAGCTTTGATTAGACGGACCTTTGTCAGCAAGGTGATGTCTCTGCTTCTTACTATGCTGTCTAGGTTTGCCATAGCTTTGCTCCCAAGGAGCAAGCGTCTTTTAATTTCATGGCTACAGTCACCGTCTGCGGTGATCTTGGAGCCCAAGAAAGTAAAATCTGTCACTGCTTCCATTTCTTCCCCTTCCATATGCCAGGAAGTGATGGGGCCAGATGCCATGATCTTAGTTTTTTTAATGTTGAGTTTCAAACCAGCTTTGGCACTCTCCTCTTTCACCCTCCACAAGAGGCTCTTGAGATCCTCTTCGCTTTCTGCCATTAGGGTGGTATCATCTGCATATCGGAGGTTGTTGATAATTCTCCCAGCAATCTTAATTCCGACCTGTGATTCATCCAACCCGGCATTTCTCATGATGTACTCTGCATATAAGTTAAATAAGCAGGGTGACAATATGCAGCCTTGTCGTACTCCTTTCCCAATTTTGAACCACTCGGTTGTTCCATGTCTGGTTCTTACTGTTGCTTCTTGACCCTCGTACAGGTTTCTCAGGAGACAGGTAAGGTGGTCTGGTACTCCCATCACTTTAAGAATTTGCCACAGTTTGTTGTGATCCACACAATCAAAGGCTTTAGCGTAGTCAATGAAGCAGAAATAGACGTTTTTCTGGAATTCTCTTGCTTTCTCCATGATCCAGCGAATGTTGGCGATTTGATCTCTAGTTCCTCTGCCTCCTCGAAACCCAGCTTGTACTTCCGGTAGTTCTCGGTTCACATACTGCTGAAGCCTAGCTTGTAGGATTTTGAGCATCACCTTGCTGGCATGTGAAATGAGCGCAATTGTGCGGTAGTTTGAACACTCTTTGGCGTTGCCCTTCTTTGGAACTGGAATGTAAACTGACCTTTTCCAATCTTGCGGCCATTGTTGAGTGTTCCAAATTTGTTGGCATATTGAATGCAGCACTTTAACAGCATCATCTTTTAGGACTTTAAATAGCGCAGCTGGAATATTGTCATCTCCGCTAGCTTTGTTGTTACTAATGCTTCCTAAGGCCCACTTGACTTCACTCTCGAGGATGTCCGGCTCAAGTTCAGTGACTGCACTATCATGGCTATCGGGGACATTAAGATCTTTGCTGTATAGCTCTTCTGTGTATTCTTGCCACCTCTTCTTAATCTCATCTGCTTCTGTTAGGTTCCTGCCTTCTTTGTCCTTTATCATGCCCGTCTTTGCACAAAACGTTCCCTTGAGATCTCCAATTTTCTTGAAGAGATCAATTTAAGCTGAAATTTTGCAACAAGAAGCTCATGATCTGAGCCACAGTCAGCTCCAGGTCTTGTTTTTACTGACTGTATAGAGCTTCTCCATCTTTGACTGCAAAGGACATAATCAATCTGATTTCGATATTGACCATCTGGTGATGTCCATGTGTAGAGTCGCCTCTTGTGCTGTTGGAAAAGAGTGTTTGCTATGATCAGCGTGTTCTCTTGGCAAAACTCTATTAGCCTTTGTCCTGCTTCATTTTGTACACCAAGGCCATGCCTGCCTGTTATCCCGGTGATTTCTTGATTTCCTACTTTAGCATTCCAATCCCCTATGATGAAGAGGACATCTTTTTTTGGTGTGAGTTCTAGAAGGTGTTGTAGGTCTGCATAGAACCGATCAACCTCAGCTTCTTCGGCATCAGTGGTTGGGGCATAGACTTGAATTACTGTGGTGTTGAATGGTTTGCCTTGGATTCGTACTGAGATCATTCTATCATTTTTAAGATTGTACCCCAGTACTGCTTTTCCCACCCTTTTGTTGACTATGAGTGCTACTCCATTTCTTCTAAGGGATTCTTGCCCACAGTAGTAGATATGATGGTCACCTGAATTAAATTCGCCCATGCCTGTCCATTTGAGTTCGCTCATTCCCAAGGTGTCGATGTTCAATCTTGCCATCTCATGTTTGACCACCTCCAGCTTACCTTGATGCATTGATCTGACATTCCAGGTTCCTAAAGAATATTGTTCTTTATAGCATCAGATTTTCTTTTCACCACCAGACACATCCACAGCTGAGTGTCCTTTCGGCTTTGGCCCAGCCGCTTCACTCTTTCTGGCGCTCCTTGGAAATACCCTCTGCTCTTCCCCAATAGTATATTGGACACCTTCCGACCTGAGGGGCTCATCTTCCGGCGTCATATCTTTCAGCCTTGTGATACGTTCCATGGGGTTTTCTTGGCAAGAATACTGGAGTGGGTTGCCATTTCCTTCTCCAGCGGACCACATTTTGTCAGAACTCTCTGCCATGACCTGGCCGTCTTGGGTGGCCCTGCACGGCATAGCTTATGGCTTCACTGCATTACGCAAGCCCCTTCACCACCACAAGGCAGTGATCCATGAAGGGGAATTGGCTAATACATTAGAGTATATTCTATGTTCAACTGGCATTATGACTGACTTTGACCAATTAATAGAATAGCTGGACAATTCACCAAAGGTATTAATCAATGTTTAGACTTCCCTCTGCCAGAACTCGTGCAGCGTGGAGTTGCTGATGCAAAAATGGTAGCTTAGCACTCTTTGCGTGTGTGGGTATGCCCGTCCCTTGATCTTGATGGGCCCTGACCATGGAGCCTGGAGGAGCAGTATGATTGCCAGATCTGCTCCATCATGCCTCACCATGCAAGAAATGTTTTCCAGTCATGGTGTTAGATTTCAATGAAGGTTTATTGTGTGCATTTTATGATTTGTTAAATACTCTTGTGATATTTGTAAACTTTTTACTGTCAGTTGCAAGTCTAAATGATACTGAGTGTGGTTCCCAATGGTTTGCAGGGGCAAAGACAAAGACAAGTAGAGAGGGACAGAGACGAGTAGAAAAAGACAGAGAGGAGAAAGTGGCAGAAAAGGCAGGAGGAGGAAGGAGGAAGAACATTTGTAGAGAAAAAGCGTGGCCCCCAGGGTGAATTAAGTGGGTGCCCCCAGGATGAATTAGAAGCAGCTGCTTATGCCTGGAGCTTATTACCTGCGGGTGGAGTAGCCACAATAATATAAGAGCTTTCTGGAAGGTGAAAAAGAGCCTATCCCAAATGTGCGTCATTAGGACTAGTGTAAAGCAGAAAAGTTTAAGTGAGTTTCTGTTGAGACAAAGGCAAACAGCCTAACTTGCAGAGAAGACAAGTGAAGTTAAGGCTGGTGCATGGCACAGAGAGTTTTATGTAGAAAGTTTGAAACACGATCTGCAAGACAGGCAGGTCAGAGATACAGATTTCTCTTCACAAAAGTAATAGCCCACCTCTGGGCTATATCACAGCGTCAGAGCTCTGTATGTGCAAAGTAAGAAGATACATCACCTAGAAGAGGGACTCTCCTTCGACCCGATTTCAGACAGGTTTCAAGAGATCGGGGGGGGGGGGGGAGTGAGTGGTTGCAATAATTTTGTCATTGGCTGCTTTATAGTTTTATTTTATTTATTTATTACTAAATTTATTAATCACCCATCTGGCTGGTCACCCAGCCACTCTGGGCGATGTACAGCATATAATAAAACAGTTTAAAACAATAAAATTCTACAATAAAAACGTTTTCTAAAATACCCTAACCCACCCCAAATGCCTGCCTGAACAACCACGTTTTTAATGCACAGCAGAAGCTCATTAAAGAGTGAGCATGGCAGAGTTCCCTAGGGAGGGAGCTCCACAGTGGGGGCCACCACAGAAAAGGCCCTCTCCCTCATCCCCACCAGTCTAGCTGTCCTGGCTGATGGGACAGAGAGGCCATCCGAGGCTGATCCTGTTAAGCGGCCTGTCTGGTGTTGCTGGAGGCGCTCCTTAAGATAGGCTGGGCTGGAACCATATAGGGTTTTAAAGCTCAAAACCAACACCTTGAATTTTGCCAGGAAAACAACTGGTAACCAGTGCAACTCCTTCAGCACTGGAGTGATGTGATCTCGCCGGCGGCTGCCTTTAATCAGGCGAGCCACCGCATTCTGTACGAGCTGCAGCTTCCGAACCATCTTCAAGGGTAACCCCACGTAGAGCGCATTACAGTAGTCTACAATTACAGTAGCAATTTCATATCTGAGTTCTTCATGAACTCTAGGATTGGTACCATCTGGGGCTGGTGGTTTATGTACTTTCAATTTATCAATAAGGTTGAGAACTCCATCTTTTGTCACCTCCATTTGCCTCAGTTCCTCAGACTCCCTTCCTGAAAACATCAGTTCTGCCCTATATCTTCTGCAGTGAAGACAGATGAGAAGAATTCATTCAGCTTCTCTGCGGTCTCCTTGTCCTCCTTCAGAGCCCGCCCCTTCTGGTGCTCCAGTCCGCTCGACACTATGCCCTCTTCGATGTACAGGGCAACACCCTCCTCAGCACACCCTTCCCTGTCCAAGTTAAAAACTTCACATTGCCACCTTGAGAGGGTTTCACCCTTAAAGGCAGCCTAAACATTATTATGTTTATTTATTAGATTTATTGGTCACCCAGCCACGCTGGGCAATGTACAACAAAACAGTTAAAACAATGAAATTCTACATTAAAAACATCATAAAGAATACTCTAACCCACCCTGAACGCCTGCCTGAACCACCACGTTTTTAATGCGTGGCAGAAGCTCATTAAAGAGGGGGCATGGCGGAGTTCCCTAGGGAGGGAGTTCCACAGAGTGGGGGCCGCCACAGAGAAGGCCCTCTCCCTCGTCCTCACCAGCCTAGCTGTCCTGGCTGATGGGACAGAGAGAAGGCCATCCGAGGCTGATCCTGTTAAGCGGCCTGTCTGGCGTTGCTGGAGGCGCTCCTTAAGATAGGCTGGGCCAGAACCATATAGGGTTTTAAAGGTCAAAACCAAGACCTTGAATTTGGCCTGGAAAACAACTGGTAACCAGCGCAACTCCTTCAGCACTGGAGTGATATGATCTCGCCGGCGGCTGCCTGTAATCAGGCGAGATGCCGCGTTCTGTACAAGCTGCAGCTTCCGAACTGTCTTCAAGGGTAACCCCACGTAGAGTGCATTACAATAGTCTAAACGAGAGGAGACCAGGGCATGTACTACCGATGGGAGCAGCTGCCTTATCAGTTGGAGTTGATACAGCGCTGTCCGGCTCACGGCTGACACCTGAGCCTCCATGGACAGCTGGGAGTCCAAAATGACCCCCAGGCTGCAGTCCTGGTCTTTCAAGAGTAGCCGTACCCCACTCAACACCAGGTCGACATCCCCCAGCCTCCTCTTGTCTCCCACCAAAAGTACCTCGGTCTTGTCAGGGTTCAGCTTATTCCTCCCCATCCAGCCACTCACCGTCTCCAGACATTTGGACAGGGATTCTACAGCCAACCCTGGTGAAAATTTGAACGAGAGGTAGAGCTGCGTGTCATCCGCATATTGATGACACCGTACCCCAAACCTCCTGATAGCCCCCAGCGGCTTCACATAGATGTTAAATGGCATCGGGGAGAGGATGGAACCCTGTGGCACCCCAGATGTGAGGGGCCATGGGTCTGACACCTCCTCTCCCAGTGCTACCCTCTGGTACCTGCCGGACAGGAAGGACTGGAACCACCGCAATACGGTGTCTCCAATGCCCATCCTCTCCAGGCGGTCCAGGAGGATACCGTGGTCAATGGTATCAAAAGCTTTGAGTGCTTGCTCATATGGCTGTTGCATTTTAAAGTATACATTTAAGTAGATGCCAACCCCCTAGTGATCAAGTGGCAAGGCAGACTGTTACCAGCCTTTGATCATCTAGAGGTGGAACGTATTGGCCCCAGGAACGTAGCCAAGTCATTCGTGGTGTTAGAGGGGCCTAGAGATCTATAATGCTTGCTGAAGTTCATTATTGGTGCAATGCCCTTGCTAGTAAGCCTCTGAGCATGTGCAGATGAATCAAAAGGCCGGTAACAGCCTTCTCAGAACATTCCTTGCTAATGAGAATGTCTTATCACTGATGTGCCTGAGAAGCAGGGTTTGTTTACAGGTGGCTGTGCTTGAGAACCAAGTGCTGTTAATTTGTGCTGGGAATGGAGGCTCAGGGTGCGTGCCGCTGTTATGCTGCCTTGTTGCTAACCTGTAGAGTATGACCCACGGTGCCCCATGGCTCGGGTTTCAGAGAAGCTGTCTGATCCAACCATTGGGTACGCCTGTGTGCTGTAAGTTACGCAATAAAGTCTCCTTGTAAGTAAACCTTTGAATCTGATTTATCACTATCTTGGCACCTCTAACCTAAGAGTTAAACGCCCATGGCCGGGGCAACACATGCCAGAGCAAATTGCGCCAGTTGTGAAAGGATGTTGTTCAACTCACACTTAGTATTCTGTAGCTCTAGATAAAGTTGTGCTGTGGGGGAAGAGGCAACTACGTTATGAGATTTCAGCTTCTTATTTGTGTCAGTTGAGGGGTTTTTTAAAGCTTTTTTGATAGGAAGCATAAGAGATAATTCGGCCCCTTATAAAAGCTTTAGTAGCCTTCCATGCAATGGCACACGAACCTGCTGTACCCTCAGTAGTATTGAAATACTCTGTTAGTTCAGCTAACATCTAGGTTTTAAACGTCTTGTCATTAAGAAGGGAAAGATTAAAACACCAAAGACTGGGGGCCCTAGGAGTATCGGAAAATTGCAGTTCCAAACATGCAGGGTATGATCTGACACTACCAATGTATCAATCTTGCAGTCTTTGATTTGACATACTCAAGTTGTAGAAATAAAAAAATAGTTTAATCTAAAGCAATTATGGTGAACTGGTGAAACAAAACTATACTCTGTCATAGAATCACAGAATAGTAGGGTTGGAAGGGGCCTACAAGGCCATCGAGTCCAACCCCCTGCTCAATGCAGGAATCCAAGTCAGAGCATCCCCGACAAATGCCTGTCCAGCCTCGTCTTGAAGGCCTCCAGTGTGGGAGATGTCGGCAGGATGTGTAATTCTCCAAGCAGCAATTCAACCATATTCCATCATGTAAGCCTGGAGTGCCGGTCTCACTGCAGACTGGGTCTTAGGAGGAGGTGTACTCCTATCCAGCAAAGGATCTAAGAGCTCGCTGAAGTCCCCACCCACAATCAAATAATCATAGGTAATATCAACCAGTTTAGCAAAACAATCATGAAACATAGCCAGAGAATCAATATTTGGCTCATATACACTGACCATAACAATTACTTTGCCCATATACCTTCCTACCAAGATCAAAAACGCCCTCAATATCAAAAGTCACCTGTTGAACTGAGATAGAAAGTCACTTATAGATTAAAATACCCTCTACATCATATTGAAGTGGCTGTGACAAAGGCCTCCTCAACCCAGTCCTTTTGCAACATCTGCCAATCTGCAGCCATCAAAAGAGTTTCTTGTAAGAAGGCCATGTCAGCATTAAGCTCTTTTAACTTCATAAGAACTCTTTTCTTTCTGGACAGCCAACTGCCAGGGATGCTTTGAATCATATAGAATCATAGTAGTGTTGGAAGAGGCCTACAAGGCCATCAAGTCCAACCCCCTGCTCAATGCAGGAATCCAAGTCAGAGCATCCCCGACAGATGGCTGTCCAGCTTCATCTTGAACGCCTCTAGTGTGGGAGAGCCTATCACCTCCCCAGGGAATTGGTTCCATTGTCGTATTGCTCTTACAGTCAGGAAGTTTTTCCTGATGTTCAGCCAGAATCTGGCTTCCTGTAACTAGAGTCCATTATTCCATGTCCTGCACTCTGGGATGATCAAGAAGAGATCCTGGCCTTCTTCTCTGTGACAACCTTTCAAGTACTTGAAGAGTGCTGTCATATCTCCCCCCAGACTTCTCTTCTCAAGGCTAAACATGCCCAGTTCTTTCAGTCTGTCTTCATAGGGCTTTGTTTCCAGTCCCCTGATCATCTTTGTTGCCTCCTCTGAATCCTCTCCAGTTTGTCTCCATCCTTCTTAAAGTGTGGTGCCCAGAACTGGACACAGTACTCCAGATGAGGCCTAACCAGTGCTGAGTAGAGGGGAACTAGTACTTCCTGGGATTTGGAAGCGATGCTTCTATGAATGCAGCCCAAAAGAGCATTGGCCTTTTTGCAGCCACATCACATTGTTGGCTCATATTCAGCTTGTGATCGACAACAATGCCAAGATCCTTCTCGCTTGTACTGTGGTTGAGCCACGTATCCCCCATCTTGTAACTGTGCATTTGGTTTCTTTTTCCTAGGTGCAGAACTTGGCATTTATCCCTATGAAATGTCATTCTGTTGTTTTCTGCCCAGTGCTCCAGTCTATCCAGATCACTTTGAATTTTGTTTCTGTCTTCCAAAGTATTAGCTATCCTGCCCAATTTTGTGTCATCTGCAAATTGGATCAGCATTCTCTGAACCTCCTCCTCCAAGTCATTCATAAAAATATTGAAGAGCACTGGGCCCAGGACTGAGCCCTGCGGTACCCCACTCGTTACCTCTCCCCAGCTTGAGAAGGTCCCATTGATAAGCACTCTTTGAGTCCGATTCTGTAGCCAACTGTGGATCCACCGGATCGTTGTTTCATCTAGCCCACTTCGAGCTAGTTTGCTCATCAGGAGATCATGGGGCACTTTGTCGAAAGCTTTGCTGAAGTCGAGGTATATGATGTCTACAGCATTCCCACGGTCTACAAGGGAGGTGACTTGATCAAAAAATGAGATCAGATTTGTCTGGCAGGACTTGTTTTTGACAAATCCATGTTGGCTTCGAGTAATCACGGCATTGTTGTCAAGGTGCTTCCAGATAGATTGCTTCATCATCTGCTCCAGAATTTTCCCAGGGATTGATGTCAGACTGACTGGTCTGTAGTTCCCAGGTTCCTCCTTTTTACCCTTTTTGAAGAGAGGGACAACATTAGCCCTCCTCCAGTCATCTGGCACTTCCCCCGTCCTCCATGATTTCTCAAAGAGAATAGACAGCGATACTGAGAGTTCTTCTGCCAGTTCCTTTATGACTCTAGGATGCCGTTCATCTGGCCCTGGAGATGTGAACTCATTCAAAATAATTAGGTGTTCCTTGACCATATGCCTATCCATCTCAAGCTGCAATCCTGCCCCTTCAGCCTGCACTTCGCCTTTGCTGGGGGGGGGGGGGGGCGGTCATAGACCGTCTTTTGGAGAAGACTGAGCCAAAGTAGGAATTGAGCACCTCTGCCTTTTCTTTGTCATCTGTTATCGTTTTGCCATCCATGCTCTGACTTGGACTCCTGCACTGAGCAGCGGGTTGGACTCGACGGTCTTACAGGCCCCTTCCAAACCTTCTGTTCTGATTCTATGATTCTGTTTCTTTACATTTCGCAGCCCCTTGATGTTCCATGAAGTCGCATTAAACATTGAAAAAACAAAAGCAAATTGTTTGCCCTTCTACCCAAACACATCTTTCTAGATTTACAAACAATGACTAAATTTATATACCATAATTGGTATAACAAATACATCCTTAATTTATGTTTAGGACTGAGCATTTCAAACTTCATCAAAGTAATTCTTGTTATGTAGAAACTGAGAAAATTTTTTAAATTATTCCAAAATATGAACAAAAATTGAAAATAAAAAGCCAAAATAAAAATAAAACTCAAATAATCCAATTTGTGTCCACCTACCATAAAAAAGTGCCAAAACCCACCCCTAACAAACCAAAAGAGAAACAAACTTAAAAACAAATAAAAAATGTTTGCCTTCTGTTTGGACCGACGTGTAAGCGCAATGCTCAGCTTGGCTCCTTCCACATATTAAATACATACGCAGAGCAAAGTTACAAATGTTACAAATGTAAAAACAAGAAATAGTAATAATAATAATAATTTAAAAAAAATTAAAAACCAATTGGACATTTTAACTAATATTATATCTAGAGAGGTATTCATATGTGTACACACAAACACAAATGCATATGTGTATACATATACATACACACGCATAGACACACGTATGTACCTACATAACTTTAAGCTAAATTTAACATAGTAGTTACATATAACCTGTATCTACTCAAAATATGTAAATTAACACACTCAAAAACAGGAATTATGTACATGTTACACGTATAGAAGAGGAAAAAAGAGAGAAAGGGGGAGCAGTAGTATATAATGCATTTGATCTGGCATGCCACCCAGACTTATCAACTATAACCCAAACAAAGCTTGGCAGTGAATACTGCCAGAGGAACAGTAAAAAAAAAGATAGAAAACGGCTGGATTTCAACTCAAGAAACTGAAGAAGTCGGATCCCTCATTTTGATTTTAATGCCAGTGAGAAATGATTCTGCCGCATCAGAACTTAAAAACTTCTTCATCTGGCCTTCAATAAAAATGCAAAATGTGGCAGAATATTTGATATGATATTGCAAGTTAATTTGCTTTGCTAGATTTCTCGCCTCGGTAAATTGTCTTCTTCTATCAGCAATTTCTTTAATGTGGAAAGAGCATAATCTTGTCATTTGCTGGCCCCTACCAAAGCCCACCCCACTCTTGCTAAATGCATAAGATCATTTTTCGTGGAGGCATGTAAAAATTTAACAATAACCGGGAACACGATAAGTACGCTCACTATCAAGTGGAAAATCAGAAGGCAAAGCCAATAACTCACAAATAAATTTATCCATGAACTCAGCAAGACGGAGATCTGTAGGCAGATCATTAAAGCCAAGAAAACGGAGGTTAGCTCTCCGAGCAAAGGCCTCCAGTTGAGAAATTCAAGCAGTCAGAAATTATGAGAGGCATCCATAGCAGTTTCGTGAGCAGTAACCCAGTCTTCAAGTGCGTTAACTTTCGACTCCATCTTTCGAAGACAAATATTCATCGAGTCCACAGACCTTGAAGGATAGTGATAGAATCCTGAATTGTTTCATGCTTCTTTGACTGCACTGATAACTGCGAGGACATGAGCTGATCATACCACAATCACCAACCAGAAATCCTCCCAGCAACTTACCTGGGTCCCCTGGACCTGTGCCGTGAGTAGTCTTGTTCTGCCAGGGACAGGGGAGCCATTTTTAAAATGGCAACTCCTTGTATTTCTGGAAATATTTTTGGAAATAGATCACGCACCATCTATTTCTGAAATACAGGGAGTTGACATTTTAAAAATGGCTCCCCCACCCGGAACAAACAAGACGGCTGATGTGACTTAAGTTCAGAGCTCTGACTGAAACTCTTTCCACACTGTGAGCATTTAAAGGTATTCTCCCCTGTGTGAATTCTTTGATGTCGATTAAGCTGAGAGCTCTGACTGAAGCACTTTCCACACTGTGAGCATTTAAAGGGCTTCTCCCCTGTGTGAATTCTTTGATGTGACTTAAGTTGGGAGTTCCAGCTGAAGCTCTTTCCACACTCTGAGCATTTAAAGGGCTTCTCCCCTGTGTGAATTCTTTGATGTCGATTAAGCTGAGAGCTCTGACTGAAGCACTTTCCACACTGTGAGCATTTAAAGGGCTTCTCTCCTGTGTGCGTTCTTTGATGTTGTTTAAGGCTGGAGCTCCAGCTGAAGCTCTTTCCACACTCTGAGCATTTAAAGGGCTTCTCCCCTGTGTGAATTCTTTGATGTCGATTAAGCTGAGAGCTCTGACTGAAGAACTTTCCACACTGTGAGCATTTAAAGGGCTTCTCCACTGTGTGAATTCTTTGATGTGACTTAAGTTGGGAGCTCCGACTGAAGCTCTTTCCACACTCTGAGCATTGAGAGGGCTTCTCCCTAGTGTGAATTCTTTGATGATACCGGAGGCTACAGCTCCACCTAAAACTCTTTCCGCACTCGGAGCATTTATAGGGCTTCTCCCCTGTGTGCAGTCTTTGATGTGACTTAAGTTTGGAGCTCCGACTGAAGCTCTTTCCACACTCTGAGCATTGATAGGGCTTCTGTCCTGTGTGAATTCTTCGATGTGAGTTAAGGTCAGAGCTCCGACTGAAGCTCTTTCCACACTCTGAGCATTGAGAGGGCTTCTGTCCTGTGTGAATTCTTCGATGATGTTTAAGGATTTGGCCATGACTGAAGCTCTTTCCACACTCTGAGCATTTATAGGGCTTCTCTCCTGTGTGAATTCTTTGATGTGAATTGAGAAGAAAGCCCCTACTGAAGCTATTTCCACACACTGAGCATTTAAAGGGCTTCTCCCCTGTGTGAATTCTTTGATGCAGTTTAAGGCAGGAGCTCCAGCGGAAGCTCTTTCCACACTCTGAGCATTTATAGGGCTTCTCCCCTGTGTGAATTCTTTGATGTTGTTTAAAGTGGGAGCTCCAGCGGAAACTCTTTCCACACTCTGAGCATTTATAGGGCTTCTCCCCTGTGTGAATTCTTTGATGCAGTTTAAAGTGGGAGCTCCAGTGGAAGCTCTTTCCACACTCTGAGCATTTATTTGGCTTCTCTCCCGAGTGCACTCTTCGATGTTGTGTAAGGTGGGAGCCCCGACTGAAGTTCTTTCCACATTCCACTGAAAAAATGAAAAGAGAATATTCCCTCAATTCAGGGTACAAAGACAGTGGTTTGCGGTTTTCATTAACAGACGAAACAATACCGAGTGGAGTGGCAGATCCTTCTAAATATAATAAATTGACTCTAATGCTGAATAGAACTGATAACTAGAGTGGCATACAGAGATTTTATCTTATTTATACCGATACTGATAGACTGCCTATGAGGACTTAATCCATTCCAGATGGAACAGACTAATAGGTAAAAATGTAAACTACAATAAAATAAAATTTCATAATTAAACCAGGAAGTGGTACAAGAAAATTGTAACCCATAGGTTTCAATAGCCCAACTCACCGAAATATACAATCAGGGCTGGCCATCCCATTACATCAGCTGGTGGAGTAGGAGGAGGGGTGAATTGTGCCACTGTCCCCTGCCCTCACCAGGAGGGCCAGCCTTCTCCTCCAGTGGGTGCTCTAGAGAGCCCTGCCAGCCACTCTCCCACTGTGGCATTTGCAGCAGCAAGGGAACGGCTGGCAGTGCTCTCTGGAGCAGCCACTCATTCTGCCAGCGTGGGTCCCTGCTTGTCCAAATTCCGGTGAGTTTGGGTGAGGTTCCCACAGCTGGAAAGGAAGGCAGTGGCAGGCTGGGGACAACTCTGTGCCTCGAGTGGAGAGATCATAGAATCATAGAATCATAGAATAGTAGGGTTGGAAGGGGCCTACAAGGCCATCGAGTCCAACCCCCTGCTCAATGCAGGAATCCAAGTCAGAGCATCCCTGACAAATGGCTGTCCAGCCTCGTCTTGAAGGCCTCCAGTGTGGGAGAGCCCACCACCTCCCCAGGTAATTGGTTCCATTGCCGTATTGCTCTGACACTCAGGAAGTTTTTCCTGATGTTCAGTCGGAATCTGGCTTCCTGTAACTTGAGCCCATTATTCCGTGTCCTGCACTCTGGGATAATCAAGAAGAGATCCTGGCCTTCTTCTCTGTGACAACCTTTCAAGTACTTGAAGAGCGCTATCATATCTCCCCTCAGTCTTCTCTTCTCAAGGCTAAACATGCCCAGTTCTTTCAGTCTCTCTTCATAGGGCTTTGTTTCCAGTCCCCTGATCATCTTTGTTGCCCTCCTTTGAACCCTCTCCAGCTTGTCTGCATCCTTCTTAAAGTGTGGTGCCCAGAACTGGACACAGTACTCCAGATGAGGCCTAACCAGTGCTGAGTAGAGGGGAACTAGTACTTCCCGGGATTTGGAAGCGATGCTTCTATGAATGCAGCCCAAAATGGCATTTGCCTTTTTTGCAGCCACATCACATTGTTGGCTCATATTCAGCTTGTGATCGACGACAATTCCAAGATCCTTCTCGCTCGTAGTGTGGTTGAGCCACGTATCCCCCATCTTGTAACTGTGCATTTGGTTTCTTTTTCCTAGGTGCAGAACTTGGCATTTGTCCCTATTAAATGCCATTCTGTTGTTTTCTGCCCAGCACTCCAGTCTATCCAGATCACTTTGAATTTTGTTTCTGTCTTCCAAAGTATTAGCTATCCCTCCCAATTTTGTGTCATCTGCAAATTTGATCAGCATTCCCTGCACCTCCTCCTCCAAGTCATTAATAAAAATATTGAAGAGCACTGGGCCCAGGACTGAGCCCTGCGGTACCCCACTCGTTACCTCTCCCCAGCTTGAGAAGGTCCCATTGATAAGCACTCTTTGAGTCCGATTCTGTAGCCAACTGTGGATCCACATGATCGTTGTTTCATCTAGCCCACTTCGAGCTAGTTTGCTCATCAGGATATCATGGGGCACTTTTTCGAAAGCTTTGCTGAAGTCGAGGTATATGATGTCTACAGCATTCCCACGGTCTACAAGGGAGGTGACTTGATCAAAAAATGAGATCAGATTTGTCTGGCAGGACTTGTTTTTGACAAATCCATGTTGGCTTCGAGTAATCACTGCATTGTTGTCAAGGTGCTTCCAGATGGATTGCTTTATGATCTGCTCCAGAATTTTCCCAGGGATTGATGTCAGACTGACTGGTCTGTAGTTCCCAGGTTCCTCCTTTTTACCCTTTTTGAAGATAGGGACAACGTTAGCCCTCCTCCAGTCATCTGGCACTTCCCCGGTCCTCCATGATTTCTCAAAGAGAATAGACAGCGGTTCTGAGAGCTCTTCTGCCAGTTCCTTTATGACTCTAGGATGCAGTTCATCTGGCCCTGGAGATTTGAACTCATTCAAAGTAATGAGGTGTTCCTTGACCATATGCCTGTCGATCTCAAGCTGCAATCCTGCCCCTTCAGCCTGTACTTCGCCTTTGCCAGGGGGGTCATAGACCCTCTTTTGGGAGAAGACTGAGCCAAAGTAGGAATTGAGCACCTCTGCCTTTTCTTTGTCATCTGTTATCATTTTGCCATCCTTATTTAATAGCTGAACAACCATTTCTTTCCTCTGCCTTTTACTATGCACGTAGCTGAAGAAAGCCTTTTTGTTGTTTTTAGCATCCCTCGCTAACCTCACCTCGTTCTCCGCTTTAGCCTTCCTGACGCCATCCCTGCAATTCTGTGCTACCTGCCTGTACTCTTCCTTTGTTACTTGGCCTTCTTTCCACTTCCTATATGTGTCCTTTTTTGTTTTCAGGTCATCCCTAAGCTTTTTGTGAAGCCACATTGGCTTCTTCTGTTGTCTTCCACCTTTTCTTCTTGTTGGAATTGTTTGTGATTGTGCCTTGAGAATTTCCTTTTTTAAAAGTTCCCACCCATCTTGGACTCCTTTTCTCGCTAGCATTGCTTGCCATGGGACCTTACTGATCATTGTGCTGAGTTTATTAAAATCAGCTTTCCTAAAATCCAGGGTACGCGTTTGAGTACACTCGGCTTTTGCTTCCCTTAGAACCAAGAACTCAAGTACAACATGGTCGCTTTCCCCCAGAGTTCCTGTAACTGCTACTTTATCCACTAAGTCATCTCTGTTGGTTAGGATCAAGTCAAGGATAGCCGATCCTCTAGTTCCTTCCTCTACTTTCTGTAGGAGGAAGTTATCCGCCACACAAGTCAGGAATTTCCTGGAGGGGCCATGTTTTGCAGAATTTGTCTCCCAACAAATATCGGGGAAATTGAAGTCCCCCATTACTACTACATCATGCTTCCTTAAAACATTGGCTATTTGCTTTTCAAAAGTTTCATCCTTGGCTTCTCCTTGATTGGGTGGCCGGTAGTAGACTCCGACCACCAGGTTCCTTTTATTCTTTGCTCCATTTATTTCAACCCAGATGCTCTCGATGGGGCTACCAAGCTCCTCCTCCTGTATTTCTGTGCAGAGATATGTATTTTTCACATACAGTGCAACCCCGCCTCCCTTTCTGTTCCTCCTGTTCTTTTTGAACAAGTTATATCCTTCAACTGCTGTATTCCAGTCATGAGAGTCATCCCACCAAGTCTCAGTTATACCTATCAAGTCATAATTTCCCTCCTGTATTAAGAGTTCAAGTTCGTTCTGTTTGTTTCCCATACTCTGGGCATTAGTATATAGACATCGAAGACCATGTGCTTCATAGTCTGGCTTTCTTCCTACATGTGTCTGAAGACTATTATTGGGCGCTATCAGCGCTGTTCTCTCCATTGCAGTGCATGCGCCTACGTCCATTGTTACCCCCAACATTACATCTCCCTTCCCCGTAGGATTCAGTTTAAAGCCCTCCTGATGAAGTTCTTCATGCTGTGGCCAAACACATTCTTCCCAGCCTTTGTGAGGTGCAACCCATCCCTAGCCAACAGCCCATCTTCCAGGAAGTATAGCCCGTGGTCCCAGAATCCAAATCTCTCTCGTCGGCACCACCTTCGTAGCCAGTCATTCACCCGGAGTATTTTTCGTTCCCTTTCTATCCCTCTTCTAACTACTGGAAGGATGGATGAGAAAACTAATAGATAGGTTTAGTGTTCCATGTGAACCCAGCCAGTGTGTTTTTATTTTGTCTGTTCTGGGTTTCCAACTGTTTGTTGTATTTTAGAATTCTCTGTAACCTCACTTGCATCCCTCACTTGTAAATAAAATATCAACCTGAAAGATCTGTGCCGCTATTTTCCTTTGGGGTCGGTGCTGATGTCAGGGTGGACACTGAGCCCATAGAATCCCAGAGTAGTTCTGATTCTGAGGAAGAGCAGTCGCTCCTGGGAGAGGAGCGCGCTCCTCTTTCCCAGGGCCCACAGCTGACGGAGATTCCTCCCACCAGCATTCCTAGATTAGAAAGCAGTCCAGGGAGTGACCGAGCACAGATAGCAGACTGGGTGGATGCGCGACGCAGACGCAGAGAGCGGCGCCAGATGGAGGGCGCGGAAAGGAGGCGTAGTGCCCGGTTGGCGCGCAAACAACGGCTGCGCCCAGAGGATCCAAGGGAAAAGGGGAGGGACTCTCCCTAGTCCTTAAGTTCAGGGGTCTGCCAGTAATTCCCTTTCAAACGGGGACCAACTGTTTCAACTTAGGGCATAGGTACTGTGCTGCTCAGATCTAGTTGCAATCGGTATAGTTGTTAAGTTGTAAAAGAAGAATAAAGCTTTGAAAGGAATCCCGTTGTCTGTGTCTGGACTTGGCTACTGGATTAGACTGAGAGAGGCCTCCAAGGAGCCCTTGACAGCTGAATCCAGAGTAATTCTGACTGGCGTTACCAGTTTGGGGTCTGTCTGAGCTCAAGGTATAAGGGGAGCCGGTGTAGTCCCTATTTCTTGTGCCCAGGGCCAAGTCACCTGGGAGGGCCCCTCCAAGTCCCATGTGTAATGGTGAGGAGGGTGGTGGAGGCAGACCAGAACATGGTTTGGGGAAAGCCACGTTGCCCGCTGCCTTCCTTTACAGTGCCCCCCAAACAAACCAGGAAAGGGGCCTCCTCCAACAGCTACTGTTCCACTATGGCATTTGCAGCAGCCAAGGGAATGGCTGGCAGGGCCCTCTGGAGCAGCCGCTCGTTCTCCCAGCGTGGGGCCCTGGTCACCCAAATTCCTGTGAGAGTTTCAGTGAGGTTCCCACAGCCAGGAAGGAAGGTAGCGGCAGGCTGGGGACACCTCTGTGCCTCGACCAGCAACATAGGTTGGGTTGAACTTGGATATCATGGTCGATGGTATTGAAAACCAGTGATGTATCCCAAAGAACGAATATGGTGAAACTCTGGAGTTCCCAGTGTAAGTCATCCACCACCAAGAAAATGTGGATCCAACAGTCAGTGTCCTTCAAGACCACCCGGAGTTGAGGGGCCGCCACCGCTCCCACGCCTTGCCCCCCCCCCCGCAGTTTATGAATCGAGTGATAAGTACGAGAAAGCCGAGGCCAGAGGCTAGATTCCTTCAACAAAGACTGCACCTCCGCCTCCTTCGGAAGAGTGGGGACCACGCGCTCCAGAGAGGAAGGACGAAGCACCTCTGAAATCCTAAGCACAACCTGGCTGCCTTTATCACCCACGAAGGGCACGGCTCAGAGGACGGGCGAGGCCTCCCCCTCCAAGCAGCTTCTCCATATCCTGATTGCACAGGCTGAAGAATGAGAGCCATGGGGAGTAGGGGTTAGAGGGCTGGCCTGGGACTCTACTCCCCACTCGGCCAGGAAGCCCACTGGGTGACTTGGGCCAGTCGCTGACTCTCCGCCTGACCTACCTCAAAGGGGTGTTGTGGGGATAAAATGGAGAGGAGGAGGAGGACCGGGAAAGCCAACTTGGGCTCTTTGCAAGAGGAAAAAAGGCGGGATATGTCATAATAAATAATATAACATAAAATAAAATGACGGCACAGGACTTCTATTCAACTGATGTTCCCCACCTCCCTTTTGACACGAATTAGCCTTTTCCCAGCTGGTCAAGTCCCTCCACCTATTCCCAGGCTGATGTTCTGAGAGATCTCCCAGGAGGGTGACATTTAGCCAGGAGAACCATCTGCTGGGGGAACACAAAGCTGGACAGGCCTATGGAGAAAGAGCCCAGCCAGAGATGACCAGCACCCACCTGCTGATCTCCCCCCTTCCTCAGAGCCCTGGACAAGTGGATCATCCGCTGCTTCCTGCCAGGAGAGGAGGTCAGATCTGGGAACCGGAAGGCCTGTTGCAGAGGAGAGAAAGAGGGAAATTACTTCCGGCACTTCCAGTAGTAGTTGTTTAGGGCTTTGGAACCACGCAGTCTGAAGCCTGCCCCTCCTCCCTGTCCTCCCCAGCCCCACTGAGGGCAACGGGAGGCTGGCCGGATCCTGCAGCTCCTCCACATGGGGCGGCCAGAGGGGCTGTAGCCAGAGGGTCCTGCTCTGACCAAGGAGCACCAGTGTGCCGGCAGAACGCGCCTGCTGCCTTTGGACTCTGCTTTGCAACTCTGCTGGAGAGGCAGCCACGGAGCAGGTGCCAGCGGCCACACGAGGGGGAGGGCAGCCCCAGCCTGGAGGGAAGCTCCCTCTCTGGATGCCCTGCTCTCGCCCGGGGTAGCCTGAGTCTCCTGGTCAGCGCCGGCCCTTCCACCGCGCCAAGTAAGGATATACAGAGGCGGCCAGGCCAGGGTTGAAGGGATGCCATAGCCTGGCCAGCTCAAAGAGAAGGACATCAGCATGTGAGCAATCCGTCTATGGTCTTATGGGCCTGGCCTTGTGGGCTTCCGCTGGACCCCAGGCATACTGGCCCGCCATGGGAGCCCTCCCTGGCACCCCACGCACACCGGACATGTCATCTTCGGAACTGCGTTGTCTTCCTGGAGCGTGGAAGAAACGCTGACTGGATCTCCAGAGATTGCGAGCCTGGGGGTAGGACAGGGAAGGACTGGGGGGGCAAGAGGAGTTTTCGGCAGCCCTTTCTGTCAAAGGCCAGGGCGCCAGTGCAGAGGAAGGATACTGAAAGCAAACAGCCGGCAAGGCAGATGGTGCCCTGGGAAAAGGGCTGGTCTGGCGGACCGTGGCCTACGATGCCAGCACGAAGGGGCCCTTGGGCACGAGGGGGTGCACCTCGCAGGGACTGGGGAGAGCGGTCTTGGCAGGAGCCTCACGACCCCAATCAAGGGGTCTTTAAACTCACGGGCGGGGTGGAAAAGCCCAGAGCGCAGGACTACTGGGCCACCTTCTATGGAGAAGGACACGCAGGCCTGCGAGGAGACAAGCCCTGGAGGTGGATCCCACCGATGCCTGTGTAGGAAAGCAGGGAAGATGCGGAATGACCCGGGCGAGCATCACCTCCAGATGCGAGAGGCTAAGCGCAAGCGGAGAGGCATCACTGAGGCTTGGGGGCGAGACTCCTGACGGGAACAGCGCCGCTTCTCAAACGAAATGGGCCCGGGGGAGGGGCACCACGTGCCAGGAATGTCCCACCTCTGAGGAAACCCAGGATGCGCAGCATGGAAGCCCTCGGGGAAGACGGGGAGGGAGGAAGAGGAGGGGTTGCGGCGTGGGAGTTCAGGACCCGCTGGAAGACATGGATGGCGCTTCCCTGGAACGGAAGATAAAGCTTCCACAGAGAAGAGCTGTAACAGCCATGGGGGATTTCAGCTCTCCTGGCGTCTGCCGGAAGCCTAACCCTGCAAAGAACGGAACATCCCATACGCTTTTTGACAGGGAAGAAATGGCAGGTGAAGTGGACGTGGAGGGAACCTTGGGGGAAAGTGACCGTGTCATTGGGGGATTTGTGATGGAGAGATCAGTGGAAACTGAGTTTAGCTGAATGCACACTAGGATTTCAGGGAAGCCAATGTCAAGAAGCTCAGAGAAAACTTGGCGAGGGATCCCACGTTGGAAATGCTGAAAGAAAAAAGAGCTCAGCAGGGATGGGAGATCCGGAGAAGGCACAATCGCAAACCATGCCCATGAGAAGGAGAAATGGGGGACATTGCAAGAAGCCTGACTGGCTGCACAAGGAGCTGCACCCTGCAGACCAGAGGGTGCACCGAGCAGGGGGTTGGTCTGGATGGCCTCTGAGCCCCCTTCCAATGCTAGGATTCCAGGATGTGTCGGCTGAGGGAAAGAGGGGGCCTTACCCAGGGAGGCCAGAGTCCTGTGGTTCTCCGCCATGACTTCCCTGTGCAGAGCCCTCTGGCCTGGGTCCAGCAGAGCCCCCTCCTCCGCCGAGAAGCGCACGGCCACCTCCTCAAAGGTCACCGGAGCCTGGAAGAGAAGAGTTTCCTGGGCAATGATGCCGGAGAGGCAGGAAGGGGGGGCGGTTGGAGGCCCCCCTGCGGGATCCAGGGCCCGTGGGGGACATTCAAGGCCTTCCTGGCAGCCACCTGTGATGGGCGATCCTTTCCGGCCCAGGGAGACGTGCAGGGGGCCGAGGCACCCAGGCCTCCCATACCTGTTCCAGCTGCCCAGAACGTCTTTCCACTCTGACACAACGCTGAGAAGGCCGAGCAGGAGCCTCCAGTGTCCCCTCACTACTTCGGAGTGTTGCTCCGTTTCCTAAGAAAAAGACAATGAAAGAAAGAGAGAAAATACTTTATGCTTTGTGGGCATTTGTATTTTAGTTCCTTGAGTAAAATCAAGCTTTCTCCACCTCGTTGCTCGCCATAACTTAATTCATATAAAGGCTCAATTTACTGAAACAAATCTCTTTTTCAAAGGTTTCTCCAGCCCATACAGGGTTAAGGGGTGCTTAAAAGCAGCCGGGAATATCAGGCATATGCTGAAATGCGCTCCGCTGATCCTTACCTGGAGAGCTGGCACCTCCGTCCCCCTCCTGCAGGATCTCCGTGAGCAGCGGCCTCTGCGTGGGGCCCGACGGACCCTCTGCTGCTTCAGCAACGTCCGTGGCCACCTGGGCCAACATCCCCTGCGCCTGGAAGAGGAGGGAGGAGCCCAGGGAGGGAACTGCGTTCACGCCATTGCGTAAGGGCTGAGCCGGGCAGAGGCCGAGGGCAGCGTCTCCCGTCTGCTGGCGTCGGGCCTCCTGCCGCTCTTATTCTGCCTCCCAAGAACCGCAGCTCACACGGCTGGGTCTGGCCGGCGGCGCACAAGGACCTCCGGACTGGGGCCAGTAAGGCAACCCTGGCGTTCGGAGAGCACCAGAACAGGGCGCCCCAAAGCCCCTCCTGACACCAACCGGGAGGAGAGGGAGAAGCCCCCGGGTGTTCCCTGGTGCTCGGGAGTTTCCACTGCTTGCACAGCAGTTCTGGTGCCTCCAAATGCTAATCTCTGCTCTGGTGGGGGGCCTGTACCGCTGTGTGGAGGACAGTTCCTTCCCTGGAACCCCCCAACCCCCTTCCGCTGTGATATCTAGTGATACCCCCCGGGGAGAGCCAGATCCACACGTTCAGCACCATCGCCCAGTGGAGTGTAGGATGGGACACGGCGGGGGGGGGGCGGGATTTTTAGGGTCTCTGCCCCGGGGGCTCCCAGAGCCAGGGTCCCCCCACCTGCCGCCGCCGCTCCTCGGCCCGGCCCAGCAGGAAGCCCTCGGCCAGGGCCACCGCCTGGCAGCTGCTCTCCGGCCGGCACTCGCGCGCCCAGCGCGCCGCCTCCGCGGGCAGGACGGCCAGCAGCTGCTCCAGCACCAGCAGGTCCACGATCTGCCGCTTGGGCCGCCGCCCCGGCTCCAGCCAGCGGCGGCACAGGCGGTGGAGGCGGCCGCAGGCCTCCCGCGGCCCCGCGGCCGCCCGGTAGCCGCAGCCCCGGAAGCGCCGGCGCGCCTCCTCCCGCCGGGCGCCGCCGCCGCCCCGGCTGCCCGGCCCGGGCCCTCCCCGGCGCGCCCCGCGGCCCCCGTCCCGGCCGGCGCGGGGGGCCCCCCCTGCGCCGGGCCCGGCGGAGCCCGGCTGTCCCGTCTTCACTCCCGGCTCCATCGCGGCCTCCCTGGGGGCGCGGAGGCCCCGACGCCTGGAGACGGGGAGGGCGCGGTCACGTCCCGCAACGGCTGCGGGCCGTCGCCCAGGCCGCTGGCGAGGGGGGGCGAGGGAAGGCGGCGGGGCGGCGGGGCGGCGCGGGAAACCCAGGCGGGGCCGGAAGCGCGGAGGCCCCCAGCCCTTCCTCGCCAGCCCTTCCTCGCCGCGGGCCTCTCCGGAAGCGGCGCTCCGCCTCCCCGGCTGCGCGCCCGCAGGCCCGCCCCGCCGCGCCCCGCCGCCCCCGGGCCCGGGGAAGCCGGGCGCCCCGGCCCGGCCCGGCCCTCGGCGCGGCTCCCCGGCAGAGGGCCGCGCCGCTCGGGCTCCGCCGCCGGCCGGGCCCCGGCTCGCGGCCCTCCCTCCGCCCGCCCGCGCCCGGCCGCCCCGGGCTCTTTTGGGCTGCATTAATAGCCGCATCGCTTCCAAACCCCGGGAAGTGCTAGTCCCCCCCTACTCCGCACTGGTCAGGCCTCGTCTGGAGGACTGTGTCCCGTTCTGGGCACCGCACTTGAAGAAGGACGCAGACAAGCTGGAGGGGGTTCAGAGGAGGGCAACGGGGATGACCAGGGGGCTGGAAACAAAGCCCTGCGAGGAGAGACGGAAAGAACCGGGCAGGTTTAGCCTTGAGAAGAGGAGACCGAGGGGAGACACGATAGCGCTCTTCGAGGACTTGAAAGGCTGCCACAGAGAGGAAGGCCAGGATCTCTTCTCCATCATCCCAGAGTGCAGGACGCGGAATAATGGGCTCAAGTGACAGGAAGCCGGATTCCGGCTGAACATCAGGAGAAAATTCCTGACTGTTAGAGCAGTACGACAATGGAACCAATGACCTGGGGAGGCGGTGGGCTCTCCCACGCTGGAGGCCTTCAAGACGAGGCTGGACAGCCACCTGTTGGGGATGCTCTGACTTGGACTCCTGCATTGAAGGGGGTTGGACTCGATGGCCTTGCAGGCCCCTTCCAACCCTGCGATTCTGATTCCAAGGTGGTCTCTGCATCCCCCGGACTGCACGCCACTGCCAAGCCTGGCCAGCTCTGGCAGGCGTGATTCGGCAGTGGCAGCACGAGGATGCTGACAAGGTGGTGGGCCAGGTTGGACCACGCACATGTTGAGGGTCTCCAGGAGAGGGCCGGGTCGCCTCCTGTGCTCCTGGCCGACCATTGACCCAAAAGCCACATGCAGCCCGGAGGCGTCACTGAGGAAGAACCCTGCAACGGGGCGTAAGGCGAAAAGCCTGGTGAGGGAAGGACGGCGCCTGGAATCCAGTGCAAGGCGTCTTCGTGCTGAAGCAGGCTGGCACAGGAAGGGCGGCCCCCTCCTTGCCCTCCCCCAACGCTCAGCGAGCGGAGCCCCTGGCAAAATGTGCCCTGGGATTAGCGGGGGGGCCTGGCAGCTCCTCAGCCACGCTCCCTCCCTCCCTCCTCCCGCAGCATCCTGCGAAACCGAACCAAAACATGTTGTTTTGGCTTATTCTGCTCGATTCTGCTTGGGCTTCAAACTTTGTCCAAATTCAATGCACTGCCCCAATTTATATATATATATATATATATACTTGTATGTATGTGTGTGTATCTATATACACGCATGTAGCTTTTGAATTAGGAGAATGTATTTATCTTCCACCAAAGGTAATAAAACACAGAGGACCCCTGAGCCTATCCAGAACGCTTTTCTCCCACTACTGGGCATTTCCAGCATCTTTTCCCCCATTCCTACACCAATCCCTCCTCCTCCTCCCATCCGCAGGTGTCTGCTCATGCAAGGACACCTTCTCTTTTGTGCATGTCTCCTCCATCTCCTTGTTATGCACAAACTCTGTCTCCTCCTCCTCCCCATAACTTAATCTGTGCCCGGTCTTCACCAGGAGTCAGCCAAGGAGCCTGTCCTCAAAACTAGGGCTAAGTTATGGAGAAACTCTGAGCATGTGCTGAGTGCCTTTCCCACACCACTGGGTGTAGGGTCTGTGCTAAAAGAAAAACACAAATGCATTTATTTATTTACAACATTTATATACCATTCGATATCTAAACAGTTTCCAGAGCACTGAAAAGTAAAAGACGAACTGGTAAAGATAAAAATAAAACACATCAAAACTATTCCTTCAAAAACAAAGCAGCACAGCATTGGCACCTGCCTGACCTCCAGGGGCAGGCAGTTCCACAGAAATGGGGCCACCACCCTGAAGGCTCTTCTTCCAGTGGTGGTGACCTGCAAGGTGTGTGCAATGTCTGTTTTCCTGCCGGAGAACAACACGGCCCACACCTGCGACAAGTGGCCCAGCCGGTGGCCGCGGCTGGGGACAAAGCGCGCTCGCGCGGCGGGGAAGGCCGCCCCGCCGCAGACACAGCGCGCTCGCGCCCGCTGGCGTCGGCCCGCGGCAGCGCCCGCTCCCGCGGGGGCGGCGAGCCGGGCCGAGCAACAGGCCGCGCCAGCCGAGCGCGCTGCCGCTCCGCGTCGGGCTCGGGGGCTCGCGGGCCCTGCCGCGCCCCCCGAGCTCGGCCGGCTCCGGGAGACTGGGCTCCCGCTCCGCTTCCAGCGCCGCCAGCCCCGGCCGTGCCCGCGCCGCGCCGCGCGGGCCGGGCACTGCGCGGGCCAGGGGCGCGGGGCGCTCGCGGGGGGCGCGCCCCAGCCTGTGGCGGCGGCGCCTTGCCGGCGAGCGGCGGCCGCGGCGGAGCGGCTCCCCCGCAGAGGCAGCTGCCGCGCTCGTGCGGCGCGGCCGGAGGGGCGCGCGCGGGGGCTGGGGTGACGCGCGGGCGCCCGCCTCGCGGCCCTGCGGCGGAAGCTGCTGCCGCGGGGTCGTCGCGCGGAGGCCGGCTGCCCCCTGGCCGCGCTGGAGCGGCTGGGCGCAAGGCCGAGGCGGCGCGGGCCTCCTGGCGCTGCTGGACGAAGGGGCCCGCGCGCCCGTCACGGCCACGCGGGGCGCGGCCCGGGCCGGCCGGCTCAGAGCAGGGCCGGCGAGGGGGGCCGAGGGCACGCGGCCGAGCCCGCCCCGCAGGGCCCGGGAGGAGCCGGCGGGCAGCGCGGGCAGGGGCCCGCCGGCGGGGCGCACCAGCCTCCCGCGGGCCGCCGCTCCGTCCTCTGCGGCGGGCTGCTGGGAGGCGGGAGCAGGGCGCGCGGCCGGGCCGGGGCGGCCGGGCATGCGGGCGGCCCCGCGCTCCCAGGCCAGGCAGGGGCGCGGGGCGAATCCCGACCGCGGACCCATTCGACGCAAAGGGGGGATCGCATCGCTCGACGAAGCCATTCCGGCCCGAAACCAAAGGAATGCCGAGACCAAAACTGAGATGTCAACGCAGATTTCAAGACGCAAACAGCCCAAATATGTATTCTAAGTTATTAACATTTATATACCACGTTATTGCCTAAAAAGCCATCAACACGGTGCACAACGATTTGAAACAATAAAACCTTGCGATGATAAAAAAAAACAGCCACAGCAACATAAAAATGTTTTTAGAAAACTATATTACACTTGAATATGGAGGAGTCGCCCGGCTTGATCAGGCACTGTTCCCACAGATCTACCCGTGGCCCATTTTGGACTGGCACAAGCAGCGGGAGGCCATGCTGACAGGTGAGCAGGTGGGAGCCGGTCAGGACAGGAGGCTGCCCAGGCAGGCGCCTCCACCTGATGTTCCTTGCCCACACGCGGCCACCCGGGTGGATGTCCATGCCCCGTTTCGAGCCCTGATGCACCCGGCCCCTTCTGCGAATGCTCTTGGCTGCTAATTATTTCCATGCTCTCTCCTGGGGCTGAAGCTTTTGAAACGAACAGCGCACCAGGAGAGGATCTTCCCGCGTTTCAGGAACTATGAGGATTTACTGGATTCCTCCTGGGCGTTCAGTCTCGCAATTCCATGCATTTGCATTGAACAAAGCGCTTTCTACACAGAGCATTTAGAGGTCTTCTCCCTTCTGTGAATTCTTGGAAGTACTGAAAGTTAAGTTGGGAGCCCTGATTGACACCCTATCTGCGCTCGAGTATTTATAGGGCATCTCAACTGTGTGAATTCTTTTGTGTTGCTTAAGGGTCGTGCTCAGAATGAACACTTTCCAGACACCTTTAGAGGGCTTTTCCCTGTGTGAATTGTTTGATGGTGTTTAAGGTGGGAGCTCTGACTAAAGCTCTTTCCACACTCTGAGCATTTGTACGGCTTCTCCCCTGTGTGAATTCTTTGATGCTGTTCAAGCTGGGAGCTCTGACTGAAGCTCTTTCCACACTCTGAACATTTGTACGGCTTCTGCCCTGTGTGAGTTCTTTGATGGTGTTTAAGGTGGGAGCTCCAACTGAAACACTTTCCACACTCTAAGCACTGATAGGGCTTCTCCCCTGTGTGAATTCTTTGATGTGAGTTAAGGTCGGAGCTCCGACTGAAGCTCTTGCCACACGCTGAGCACTGATAGGGCTTCTCCCCTGTGTGAATTCTTTGATGAGACCTGAGTTGGGATCTCTGACGGAAGCTCTTTCCACACACCGAGCATTCATAAGGCTTCTGCCCCGTGTGAATTCTTTGATGCCGTTTAAGGTCGGAGCTCCAGCTAAAGCTCTTTCCACACAGTGAGCATTTATACAGCTTGTCCCCTGAGCGAAGTCTCCGATGTTGTTTAAGGTGGGAGCCCTGATTGAAGCTCTTTCCACATTCAGCTGAAAAAATGAAGAGAGAATGTTTCCTCACTTCAAGGAACAAAGCCGGTGGTTTGCTGTTTTGATTAACAGAGGAAAAATACTGAGTGGAGTGGCAATCTCTTCTAAATACAATAAATTGGCTCTAATGCTGAACAGAACCGGTAACTAGAGTGGTGTGCAGAGACTCATTTCTACCAATGTTGGCGGACTGTCTAGAGGACGTAATCCACGCTAGATGGCTCAGAGCAAGAGGTAAAAACCATCTTCAACAGAATAAAAATTCACAATTAAATCATGCAGCGGCACAAAACGACCCGACCCGCTGAAGGATGCGATCGGGGCTGGCCCCAATTAATGGCCTCAGGCGGGCACATCGGGGTGGAGCGGGAGGAGGAGTGAACTGTGCTGCTGTCCCCCCCGCCACGAGGGCCGGCCTCCTCCTCCAGTGGGGGCCCCCAAGAGCCCTGCCAGCCGCTTTCCTGCTGTGGCATTTGCAGCAGCCCATCTTCCCAGCATGCACCCCCACTCGCCAGAATTCGTGTGAGAGTTTGGGTGTGCCTTGGGCGGCAAGATAGGGTGCACCGAACTTGGATCCATGGCTGATGGTATGGAAAGCCGCTGATAGCCCGAAGAACCAATGTTGTGAAATCTGAATTTCCCAGTGTGACTCATCCACCACCATGAAAATGTGGATCCAACAGTCAGTGTCCCCCAAGACCACCGGGAGTCGAGGGGCCGCCACCCTCTCCCATACCTTCCCCCCCCCCCAGCAGTTTATGAATCGGGTGATAACTACGAGAAACCTGAGGCCGCAGGCTAGATTCCTTGAACAAAGACTGCACCTCCGCCTCCTTCGGAAGAGTGGGGACCATGCGCTCCGGAGAGGAAGGACGAAGCACCTCTGAGATCCTAAGCCCAACCTGGCTGCCTTTATCACTGAAGGGCATGGCTCAGAGGACAGGGGCGAGGCCTCCCCCTCCAAGCAGCTTCTCCATATCCTGATTGCACAGGCTGAAGACTGACAGCCATGGGGAGTAGGGGTTAGAGGGCTGGCCTGGGACTCTACTCCCCACTCGGCCAGGAAGCCCACTGGGTGACTTGGGCCAGTCGCTGACTCTCCGCCTGACCAACCTCACAGGGGTTTTGTGAGGATAAAATGGAGAGGAGGAGAACCATGAACGCCACCTTGGATTCTTTGCAAGAGGAAAAAAAGGCAGGATATAAAGTAATAATAAAATATATTACTTTATAAATACTGTCTTTCGAGACTGGTGTTGAATAGATTTTCTCCCACTCTTTAGACACCAGCTAGCCTTTTCCCAGTTGACTGAGTCCCTCCACATGTTCCCAGACTGTTTCTCTGACAGATCTCTCAAGAGGGTGACATTTAGCCAGGAGAAACATCTGCTAGGAAAACACATCTGGTAGGCCTATGGAGAAAGGGTCCAACCACAGCCAAGCACCCACCTGCTGATCTCTCCCCTCCCTCAGAGCCCTGGACAAGGGGGTCACCCACTTCTTCCTGCCAGGAGATGAGATCAGATCTGGGAATGGGAAGCCCTGTTGCAGAGGACAGAAAGAGCGAAATTACTTCTGGCACTTCCCGACTATAGCATTTGTTTAGCGATTTCAAAACACCCAGTCTGAAGGCTCCCGCCCCTCCTGTGGCAGATCAGGGAATTCTTTCCTATTTTCATCACCTAGCCCTGCAGAGGACACAGAATTGGGTGGGATAGCTAATACCCTGGAAGACAGAAACGGAATTCAAAGGGATCTTGATAGGCTGGAGCGCAGGGCAGAAAACAACAGAATGACATTTAACTGGGAAAAAGAACTGATTGGATTTCCAATGGCTGCGAGGCTCTGGGAGTAGGAAAGTGATTGATTTGGGGCACAAGTGGAGTTTTGGGCAGCCCTTCCTGTCAAAGGCCAGGGCACCAGTACAGGGGAAAGGATACTGAAAGCGAACAGCCGGCAAGGCAGATGGTGCCCTGGGGAAAGGCTGGTCTGGCGGACCGTGGCCTACGATGCCAGTGTAAAGGACTCCTTGCACACGATGGGGTCCACCTCGCAGGGAAGGGGAGAACGGTCTTGGCAGGAGCCTCACAAACCTGACTGAGAGGCCTTTAAACAGGTGGGGTGGAAAAGCCCAGAGCTCAGGACTACTAGGCCACGTTTTATGGAGGCCTAGTAGTTCTTTATGGAGAAGAACACGCAGGACTGAGAGGAGACAAGGCACGGGAGGTGGATCCCACTAAGACCTATGGATGGGAACCAAACAGGATGAACTTGAAATACTAATGTATAATCTAATAGGCATTACTGAGACTTGATGGGATGGAACTCATGATTGGAATAGTGCCACTGAAGGAGAGACCCTGTTCAAAAGGAATAGGCCCAGCAGGAAGGGAGAGGGAAGAGTGCTTGTTGTTGTTCAGTCGTTCAGTCGTGTCCGACTCTTCGTGACCCCATGGACCATAGCACGCCAGGCCTTCCTGTCCTGCGCTCTCTCCCGGAGCGTGCTCAAGTTCATATTCATTGCATCCGTGTGCTACATGCCAGGAATATATCCACCTGTGAAGAAACCCATGATGCTGAGCATGGAAGCTCTGTTGGAAGCCTTTGGGTACAGACTTGAGGGAGAGAGGAACAAGAAGGATTGCAGTGTGGGAGTTTACCACCCAGCCAGAAGACATGGACGGTGCTTTCCTGGAACAGATAACAAAACTCCCACAGAGGCAAGAACTAGTAATTATGGGGGATTTCAACTCTCCTGACATCTGCTGGAAGCCTAACTCTGCAATCCAACTCTGAACATCCAATACATTTTTGACTGGAAAGAAATGGTAGATGAAGTGGATGTGGCAGGAACCTTAGGGGAAAGTGTCCATGTCGTCTTGGAATTCATGACAGAGAGCGCTGTGAAAACTGAGCTTAGCTGGATGCGCGACTTGGATTTTAGGAACACCAATTTTTAGAAGGTCAGAGAAAAGTTGGTTCAGATCCTGTGGCTAGAAGGAAAAATGAGCTCCAGAAGCAAGGGAGATCCTGAGAAGGCACAGTCACAAACCATTCCCATGAGAAGGAAAAACAGGGACCCCTGTTGTTTCCCGCCTCCCAGCTGAGCAGAGCAGAGCAGAGCAAGCTGCTCCAGCTGGTCCAGGGACTACAGAAGCAGGCAAGCTCCCAGAGAGCGAGCGAACAGGGGGAGCAAACAGGAGTTGGCCAGGGGAGTTCGGCAGGGGAGGGCAAGGGGGAGGCCCCTAACATTTTTTTTAATTATTTTTATTTTTTATTTTAATTAACTTTTTTCCATTTATTTGTCTTGTAACACACACTTTCACACCAGTGGGACCCTGCTTTTAACCTCTACTGAGCAGAGGAGCAGGCACAGGCTAGTATAGAACAATCACAAAGCTAGACACAAAAAGGGAAAAGAGGCTATGGAAGGACAAGACTCTCCAGTGGTGGTGACCTGCAAGGTGTGTGCAATCTTTGTTATCTTGCAGGAGAACAACATGGCCTACACCTGCGACAAGTGCAAGTTGATCACGCTGCTGGAGGAAAAAGTAAGTGGACTGGAGCGGCGACTGTCGACCCTCCGGGGAATAAGAGAACACGAAGAGTTCTTGGACAGAATGGGGGAACTACAGCAGCAAAGGGCAGACCAGAAGCTTGAAGAGCAACAGCAAGAGGAGGCAGTGGGAAATGCTGAGGTGATGAAAAATGGAGTAGAGGATACTCCTTGGAAAAGGGTGACAGGAGAAGAAGAACTAGACGCCGCTCTGCACCAGTGGAAGCAGTGGAGCTGTGGAACCGATTCCAGGTACTTGCGGATGAGACTGGAGGACAGCCTGCAGAGGAAGAATCACAGGGGAACCTGCATGAGAGCGAGCAAGAGGCTGAAGGTCAGTCCAACAGAGGCGATGAAACCCAGGCCTACAAGAAGAAGAAGAGAAGGGTGGTAGTAGTGGGAGACTCCTTGCTGCGTGGGATCGAGACCCAAGTATGTCGCGAAGACCCGTGGACTCGCCAGGTATGCTGTCTCCCGAGAGGACAGATTAGAGATGTGACTGAAAGGTTGCCTGCACTCATAAAGCCCACTGACAGGTATCCCTTTCTTCTCATCCACGTGGGAACAAATGATACCGCCAGGCGGAGCTACGAAGAGATCACGTCAGACTTTGAAGCTTTGGGAAGGAAACTCAAAAACTTTGGGGCCCAGATAGTTTTCTCATCCATCCTTCCAGTAGTTAGAAGAGGGATAGAAAGGGAACGAAAAATACTCCGGGTGAATGACTGGCTACGAAGGTGGTGCCGACGAGAGAGATTTGGATTCTGGGACCACGGGCTATACTTCCTGGAAGAGGGGCTGTTGGCTAGGGATGGGTTGCACCTCACAAAGGATGGGAAGAATGTGTTTGGCCACAGCATGAAGAACTTCATCAGGAGGGCTTTAAACTGAATCCTACAGGGAAGGGAGATGTAATGTTGGGGGTAACAATGGACATAGGCGCATGCACTGCACCGGAGAGAACAGCTCTGATAGCGCCCAATAATAGTCTTCAGGCACATGTAGGAAGAAAGCCAGACTATGAAGCACATGGTCTTCGATGTCTATATACTAATGCCCAGGGTATGGGAAACAAACAGAACGACCTTGAACTCTTAATACAAGAGGGAAATTATGACTTGATAGGTATAACTGAGACTTGGTGGGATGACTCTCATGACTGGAACACAGCAATGGAAGGATATCACTTGTTCAAAAAGAACAGGAGGAACAGAAAGGGAGGTGGGGTTGCACTGTATGTGAAAAATACTCTGCACAGAAATGCAGGAGGAGGAGCTTGGTAGCCCCATCAAGAGCATCTGGATCAAAATAAATGGAGCAAAGCATAAAAGGAACCTGGTGGTCGGAGTCTACTACCGGCCACCCAACCAAGGAGAAGACAAGGATGAAACTTTTGAAAAGCAAATAGCCAATGTTTCAAGGAAGCATGATGTAGTAGCAATGGGGGACTTCAATTTCCCCGATATTTGTTGGGCGACAAATTCTGCAAAACATGGCCCCTCCAGGAAATTCCTGACTTGTGTGGCGGATAACTTCCTCCTACAGAAAGTAGAGGAAGGAACTAGAGGATCGGCTATCCTTGACTTGATCCTAACCAACAGAGATGACTTAGTGGAGAAAGTAGCAGTTACAGGAACTCTGGGGGAAAGCGACCATGTTGTACTTGAGTTCTTGGTTCTAAGGGAAGCAAAAGCCGAGTGTAGTCAAACGCGTACCCTAGATTTTAGGAAAGCTGATTTTCATAAACTCAGAACAATGATCAGCAAGGTCCCATGGCAAGCTATGCTAGTGAGAAAAGGAGTCCAAGATGGGTGGGAGCTTTTAAAAAAGGAAATTCTCAAGGCACAATCACAAGCAATTCCAACAAGAAGAAAAGGTGGAAGACAACAGAAGAAGCCAATGTGGCTTCACAAAAAGCTTAGGGATGACCTGAAAACAAAAAAGGACACATATAGGAAGTGGAAAGAAGGCCAAGTAACCAAGGAAGGGTACAGGCAGATAGCACAGAATTGCAGGGATGGCGTCAGGAAGGCTAAAGCTGAGAATGAGCTGAGGTTAGCAAGGGATGTTAAAAACAACAAAAAGGCTTTCTTCAGCTACGTGCAGAGTAAAAGGCAGAGGAAAGAAATGGTGGTTCAGCTATTAAATAAGGATGGCAAAACGGTAACAGATGACAAAGAAAAGGCAGAGGTGCTGAATTCCTACTTTGGCTCAGTCTTCTCCCAAAAGAGGGTCTATGACCCCCCTGGAAAAGGCGAACTACAGGCTGAAGGGGCAGGATTGCAGCTTGAGATCAACAGGCATATGGTCAAGGAAAACCACATTACTTTGAATGAGTTCAAATCTCCAGGGCCAGATGAACTGCATCCTAGAGTCATAAAGGAACTGGCAGAAGAACTCTCAGAACCGCTGTCTATTCTCTTTGAGAAATCATGGAGGACGGGGGAAGTGCCAGATGACTGGAGGAGGGCTAACGTTGTCCCTCTCTTCTACAGACCAGTCAGTCTGACATCAATCCCTGGCAAAATTCTGGAGCACATCATAAAGCAATCCATCTGTAAGCACTTTGAAAACAATGCAGTGATGACTTGAAGCCAACATGGATTTGTCAAAAACAAGTCCTGCCAGACAAATCTGATCTCATATTTTGATCACGTAACCTCCCTTGTAGACCGTGGGAATGCTGTGGACATCATATACCTCGACTTCAGCAAAGCTTTCGACAAAGTGCCCCATGACATCCTGATGAGCAAACTAGCTCAAAGTGGGCTAGATGAAACAACAATCCGGTGGATCCACAGTTGGCTACAGAATGGGACTCAAAGAGTGCTTATGAATGGGACCTTCTCAAGCTGGGGAGAGGTAACGAGTGGGGTACCGCAGGGCTCAGTCCTGGGCCCAGTGCTCTTCAACATTTGAAGTGTTCTTCAACCTTCGGGGGAGGGGCTGGTGGCGCAGTGACCCCTCCTGGAGGCCGAGCCCGGGTGCCACGCTGGCTGTGGAGTCCATCCTGCAGCAAGCCTCCCAGGCTGGCATGCGAGACACAGCCACAGCACTGGGGTCCCCAGCCGGGGGAGAGGGGCCTGGCAGCAGTGGGCCTGCCACAAAGGGGGGGCGAAGGGTGTGGGAAGAGGGGCGAAAGGCCCCTCGGCTTGGTTCGCTGGCCAGCTGATGGTCCAGTGAACCAACCAGACACAGGCGAGCTCTGGCGCAAACACGTGTTCCGTTGCCCGAGCAGTGGCACAAGTCTCAGCGAGCAAGTGGCAGAGAATGGAGGGCGGCAGACGCTTTCATACTGGCAGTGAAAAGGGGGAGGAAAACGGAGGAAAGCAAAAAGACCCCAATGCTATCGCTGGGCGGGTTACATGCCAAGCAGTCGGTGAACCCTTTCTCGTAAACTTCAGAGATCTGAGTTACGTCTCTGAGAGAGCAAAGGAAGTCAGTCCCGCGAGGAAATCTGGGCAACTGCGATCTGCCTGGTCATCAGGAGGCGACGCCTGGCCAGGCGCCCACTCGCACTCCTTCAGGCTGACTCGCCGGGCGGAGAGGCCAGGTCCGTTTTTACACGCCAAAGGCTACTGCTGGCCGTATGTGCTCTTTGTCACATACGTCTTCCCAGCATGCCTGAGAGGGGGAGACGCCGGTCGAACATGGAGGGAGGCTGGTCCCTTTTTCCCCCGGGGGGGAGAGTGTGTGATGCCACAAGGCTGCTGTTGTGGGAGACACGCAAGGCTCCTATGGGCCAAAGAGCCCTGGCCACTGGGGTGCTTGGAGGCCGCAGCTGCCCCCAGCCTCAGTTTAACCATTAAGAATCAAACAGCGGCAAAACCCTCTCTCCCGTGGTTTGTCAGAACTGAGATGGAGCTGTGAAATGGTTGCCTGGGTGTCCGTTTGGGAGTCAACTGGCTGACAATTCTGCCGCCTCCTGGCTTTCGCAGGAAGGTAAACAGAAAGAGGCTGCTGAAAGCATTTGCCTGGCACCTCTTCAAGGGCCGGCTTCTGGAGGCAGGGACGCCCCTGGTCACATAGAAAGAGTTCTGCCTTGAGTGCATGGCCTGGTGTCTAAGGTTTACTTATGTCTTCATTTATTTATCCACAGACATTTTTTATACTGCCTTTCGGCCCTGAAAGGAACCCACAACGCATTTCACAATGGGAAAACCTCGCAGGCAGTGCCGAGAGCCCGAGTAAAACAGTTAAACCAGAACCATTGCTAGCAAGATTAAAATGGGCAAAAGGCTTCTATGGTGCCTTCCCAAGACGGAGTGAAGCCTCTCTTTCCAAGCGCAGAGTACCATATAATTTTTTCCCCGGAATAAAGGGTGTTTCGTAACAACATGAATCAGATTTAGACTTTTATTTTCATCATGAGATGCTCTTTTGTATTCAGATGAGGCCTCAGTACAATGATGTAGCACTTGGGGAGAAAGATGCAGCCCAGCAACCCAGCACTGGAGGCCAAGATGGAGAAGACCTGCACGGCCACCATGTATTTCCCCTTCGTGCTCAGGTAGGTGGGCACAAAGGACACCCACACGCTGCAGAAGACCAGCATGCTGAAGGTGATCAGCTTGGCCTCATTGAAGGCCCCGGGCAGCTTCCGGGCTAGGAAAGCCACCGTGAAGCAGATGGCAGCCAGGAAGCCCATGTAGCCAAGGGCGGCATAGAACATGGCGACAGACCCTTCGTTGCATTGCAGGACGATCTCTCCAGGCTGGGAGTGCATGTCGGAGTCAGGGAACGGGGGAGAGAGGCCCAGCCAGATGGCACAGATGACAACTTGGACACCAGAACAGGAAAGGACGATGGAGTTGGCCAGACTCTTCCCCAGCCACCCCCTCGCCCTGTTCCCTGGCTTTGTGGCCAGGAAGGCCAGCACCACAGTGATCGTTTTGGCCAAGAGAGAAGAGACGGAAACGGAGAAGATGATGCTGAAGGCTGTTTGTTGAAGAAGGCAGGTGGCTTTCCTTGGCCTCCCAATGAAGAGGAAGGAGGACAAGAAGGAAAGCAGGAGGGAGACGAGGAGAATGTAGGAGAGGTCCTGGTTGTTGGCTTTGACTAGTGGAGTTTCTAGGAATTTAATAAAGGTTCCCAGTACAAATCCCGTGGTTGAGGACAGGAATAGGGCCAAGGAAGCCAGGATGATCCCCAGATGCTCTTCATAGGACAGGAAGGTTGCAACCTTGGGCATACATCCATCTCGGTCTGTGTTTGGATGCTGATTGTCCGGACACTTGGTGCAGTGGTCCGCATCTGGAAAGAACAGGAGTGGCATCTTCCTTGCATCTTTAGCCATCTCTGTCCCGTTACACTGCGCCCAAGCAATCACCTCTGGGTGATTCACAGCACAGATTCACTTCACGCAGGACACAGACCGGCCTGCTGGGCCTCCTCGTTCTCCCACGTGAACAAGCCACAGTTGGTGTCTCATGTGTTTCAACATGACTTCAACCCAGGGATGGGGAACCCGGGGGCCTTATCTGACCTGCAGAGGTTCCCCATCTGGCATGTGCAACCTCCATGAATTCCTCAGGGGGCAGGGCTTGGCCTCCAATCTCCCTCCCTCTGGCGGGATCCCCTGTGTTATCTCCGATGTAAAGGAGACAGTTTGGTGAGACAGAGGAAGAGATAGAATTTGAGCTCTCCAAGCATCTTAAAGTTGTGCTGCTGCTGCTCTCTCTCTCTCTCTCTCTCTCTCTCTCGGGAGACTGATGTGGGAGCAGTGGATGTTGGCTGCCCATTTGAGTGTTCAAGCCAGCCTTCCTGGTGCCCTCTGGATGTCTTGGACTACAACTCCCATCATCCATATCCAGCATGATTTAAGCTGTGCCTCCACCTATGCTCAAGCTCTGCTCAACCAGGGTCATGCAATGAAGCGGAGTGGTGGAAGATTCAAGGCAGAGAAAGGGAGGACTTCTACAAAGGATGCATAATTAAACTGTGGAGTTTGCTACCACAAGATGCAGAGATGGCCGCCAACTAGGACAGTTTTACGAGGGGATTGGGCAAATTCATGGGGGAGGAGAGGACTGTCGATGGCTCCAGTCCTGATGGCTCTGTACTGCCTCCAGTATCAGAGGCAGTATGCTGGGGAACATGGGCGGGAGGGTGCTGTTGCTCTCGTGTCCTACATGTGAGCCTCCCATTGAGGCAACTGGTTGGCCACAGGGGGAAAAGAATGCCAGGCGAGATAGGACCTTGGTCTGATCCAGCAGGGCTCTTCTTAAGTTTTTATGTATGCTTGTGAATAAAGGCAAATATTTCAACATGCGACTAAGCCTCCACTGACCTCCTTCCAAAGGAAACCCAACCCTGGCGAGCGCTCCACCCCTGGGAGTTCTCGTCGTGCCAAGAAGTGGGGCGAACATAACAATCTCGGCCATGGAGGGCTTGCACACTATGTCAAGTGCGGGTGATGGTGCGAATCCCTACCCATCCACTGCGTCCCCATCCACCCCCATGTGGCTTGCTTTGTGAAATAAATTGTGGACTTTGCAAGATCCAACTCCAGAAATGCCTTTAAGGAAACCTTCAGAGGCCACATCTGGGTGGATCTTTGCCCTCCTCCTCAGGGCTGCCTTCTCCTCTGGAGTCACCCACCTTCCTGGGTGGAGATGGTCCCTTCCGCACAGGGAGCGCAGTCGTAGCAGCAAACGGGCCTTCCTTCCTGAGCCACCTTCTTGAATCCAGGGCGACAGCTCTCCACGCACCGGGAATGCGGCAGGGGCTGAACACAGAGACACGGACCAACAAGGACAATGCGTCAGGATGCATTGATCAGCAGAAATGGAGATCGAGCTGAGAAGGACCCAGCAGGACCTCTAGGGGTTAACCTGAAGCCTGCGGCGGAGCACAAGCACGTGCAGCTGGAAGAACTCCACGCTGCCCCCCCCCCCGTTCACTCCGCCAGGGCCTCCCCTTCCTCCCCTTCCTCCGTTGCTTCCCTTGTGTTGTGTCGAGTCTAAAGTCGTTATTTTTCACGGCTGTTTCTAAGCCTCCGCTGCTTCGCCACAGTGCAGGCGGCGCTCTGCTGGCTGAGTCGCAAGAGGAGGAGGAAACTGGGCGCCACGACTCGCCGCTCCCCACCTGAGGTGGCCCAGGCGCCACGAGGCGCGGTGAGGCGGCACAGCCCGCGTGCTCTCCCCATCTCCCCCGCGCTCCCACAGACAGGCCTGACCCAGGGCCTGTGATGTGCGCTGAAGGTGTGAAGAAGCCTGTGGAATGAAGGGGACGACTCTCCCCACCTGGCTGAGCCACTTGGGCCACACAATGGCGTCCTGATCGAGGGCGACGGTGAGGCCTGGGGGTCCCCGTCTTTCCATGCTCCCGAATTTCACCCTGACGACGGACCTATTGGGAAACACCACCCAGTTCACGATGTCAAAGTCGGCTGCCGGGTCCCCGTTCTCGTCCAGATACACGCCATCCATGGAACGGTTGTAGAACTGGGGGTTTCTCAGGAAAGGGTGAAGCTGGAACGGCAGAGGGAACACCGGCATGGAGGAGACAAGCAACCACGGTCGATGCCTCGGTTCTGCCCATTTCCCACGGTTCAGGACTGGTTCCAGAAGCAAGTGGCTGAGTGCATCCCTTGACCTTCACAAGGGACCCGATTTCCTTCCTCTGTCTCCTTTAGAGATGGGCAGCTAAACCCATTTGACGTTTTGTCTCCTGGGGAGAATTCTATACCCTGGGCTTGGCCTGAACCTCGGGGAAAGGGAGGCCGGCCACCCCATGGGGCACGTTTGGGGCACCTTTAGAAGCCAGCAAATTGTCGGTTACGTAACTAAGGCTGCATCCTCCACAGTGGCAGCTGGTGCCCACTGAGGCTGGTGGGCAGCGGGTGGAGGGCTGGGTCAGCAGAGGCGGAGACCAGAGGGTCCGCCAAGGCACGACCAAGGGGTTCAGAGGAGGCGGAGCTGTCTTTTGGGTCCCCAACAGCCAGCAGGCCGTATCACAGAAGGGGAAAACTGGGGCACATGAACGTTAAGATCTTGCATTCAAAGGAGGGGATGGTGAAATCACACAGCCGCACAAAAGCTCTCCTGCGGACCCACGTTCTCCTATTTCATGTGGCAACCCCCATTCCACAGAGGATGAAGTGACTTTAAGGTCATGAGAACAGTGGGGGCAGGGGCGGGGGAGTCACACAACCGTACAAATAAAGATTTCCTATGGTGATGTTCTCCAGGTCGGATCAAGCCCATGATGGGCCCCAGGGCTAGCCATCCAGCCCTAGTCTGCCCCCACTACTGAGCTCACACAAAACATTTGTGCAACAATGTACAGCAATAATAAAGCTTTGAGTGCCTCTCATGGAATGAACCTACTCATACCCTGTGACCGTCATCTGAGGTCCTCCTCTGAGGGAGGCTTGGAGAGTAGCAACAAGGCAGAGGGCCTTCTCAGTGGTGGCCCCCAATTGTGGAACATGCTCCTCACCGAGGCCCACCTGGTGCCGACACTGTCATTTCTTTGCTGCCAGGTTAAGACCTGACTACTCCCAGGCATTTGACAACACACGAATGGGTTTTGTTTTGTTTTTACTGGCCCTGGGGTTTCTTATTCTTGGTTATTAAAATTGTATGCATGTATGTATATATGTCTGTGTGTGCGCGTGTGCACGCTTACATGTTGTATACGAATCGTTTTTATTTTTTGTCACAGTATTGTATTTTTATGGTTTTTAATCTTCGTAAACTACCCAGAGAACTTTGGCTATTGGGTGGTATGGTATATATTTTCGGAATGTCGGCTGTACTTTGATATCAGAGAACACTAGCTAAAGGCTCTACCAAAGAAAACCAAGTGGTGGAAACTTGGGCGCGGGGGAGCCTTCTACTGCGCGAGAGCCAGAATGGCGCTGTGGTGAGAGTGCTGGACTGGGAGTCAGAAGATCCTGGTCCTAGTCCCCACTCGGCCATGACGCTCACTGGGTGATTTTGGGTGACTCGCTGCCTGACCTACCTCACAGGGTTGTTGTGAGGATAAAATGGAGAGGAGGACCATGCATAATTTTGGACCCTAGCATAGGTACGTATCAGGGCAGTATGATATTGGCAGTTCTATCCTCAATTTCTTTCCTAATGATGCCTAACGTGGAGTTTGCCTTTTTCACTGCAGCCTTATACTGGCTTTACGTTTTCATGGAGCTGTCCGGCTCCTAAAATACATTTAATCTTTCTTCTTAGTTTTATTTTAATAAAGGGCAAATACTACATCTTTCCTATGACCATGGTATCCTCCTGGACCGCCTGGAGGGGTTGGGCATTGGAGACACCGTATTGCGGTGGTTCCGGTCCTTCCTCTCCGGCAGGTGCCAGAGGGTAGCACTGGGAGAGGAGGTTTCGGACCCGTGGCTGCTCACTTGTGGGGTGCCACAGGGTTCCATCCTCTCCCCGATGCCATTTAACATCTATGTGAAGCCACTGGGGGCTATCAGGAGACTTGGGGTGCGGTGTCACCAATATGCGGATGACATGCAGCTCTACCTCTCATTCAAATCTTCACCAGGGTTGGCCATAGAAGCCCTGTCCAAATGTCTGGAGACAGTGAGTGGCTGTATGGGGAGGAATAAGCTGAAGCTGAACCCTGACAAGACCGAGGTACTCTTGGTGGGAGACAAGAGGAGGCTGGGGGATGTCGACCTGGTGTTGAATGGGGTACAGCTGCCCTTGAAAGACCAGGTCCGCAGCCTGGGGGTCATTTTGGACTCCCAGCTGTCCATGGAGGCTCAGGTGTCAGCTGTGAGCCAGACAGCGCTGTATCAACTCCATCTGATACGGCAGCTGTGCCCCTTCCTTCCCGACTATCTGCTCCCATCGGTAGTACATGCTCTGGTCTCCTCTCGTTTAGACTACTGTAATGCGCTCTACATGGGGTTACCCTTGAAGACAGTTCGGAAGCTGCAGCTCGTACAGAACGCGGCGGCTCGCTTGATTACAGGCAGCTGCTGGTGTGATCACATCACTCCAGTGCTGAAGGAGTTGCACTGGTTCCCAGTTGTTTTCCGGGCCAAATTCTAGGTCTTGGTTTTGACCTTTAAAACCCTATACCAGGCTTCAGGCTCACTACTCTCAAGGAGCGCCTCCAGCAACGCCAGACAGGCCGCTTAACAAGATCAGCCTCGGATGGCCTTCTCTCTGTCCCATCAGCCAGGACAGCTAGGCTGGTGAGGACGAGGGAGAGGGCCTTCTCTGTGATGGCCCCCACTCTGCGGAACTCCCTCCCTAGGGAACTCCGCCATGCCCCCTCTTTAATGAGCTTCTGCCACGCATTAAAAACGTGGTGGTTCAGGCAGGCGTTCAGGGTGGGTTAGAGTATTCTTTATGATGTTTTTAATGTAGAATTTCATTGTTTTAACTGTTTTGTTGTACATTGCCCAGCGTGGCTGGGTGACCAATAAATCTAATAAATAAACATAATAATGTTTAGGCTGCCTTTAAGGGTGAAACCCTCTCAAGGTGGCGATGTGAAGTTTTTAACTTGGACAGGGAAGGGTGTGCTGAGGAGGGTGTTGCCCTGTACATCGAAGAGGGCATAGTGTCGAGCGGACTGGAGCCCCAGAAGGGGCGGGCTCTGAAGGAGGACAAGGAGACCGCAGAGAAGCTGAATGAATTCTTCTCATCTGTCTTCACTGCAGAAGATATAGGTTGAAAACTGATGTTTTCGGGAAGGGAGTCTGAGGAACTGAGGCAAATGGTGGTGACAAAAGATGGAGTTCTCAACCTTATTGATAAATTGAAAGTACATAAACCACCAGCCCCAGATGGTACCAATCCTAGAGTTCATGAAGAACTCAGATATGAAATTGCTGATCTTCTAATCAAAATAAGCAACATGTCCCTAAGATCAGCCTCTGTACCAGAGGACTGGAAGTGCCCCATGATCTCCTGATGAGCAAAGTTGCTCAAAGTGGGCTAGATAAAACAACGATCCGGTGGATCCACAGTTGGCTACAGAATTGGACTCAAAGAGTGCTTATCAATGGGACCTTCTCCAACTGGGGAGAGGTAATGAGTGGGGTCCCGCAGGGCTCAGTCCTGGGCCCAGTGCTCTTCAATATGTTTATGAATGACTTGGAGGAGGAGGTGCAGGGAATGCTGATCAAATTTGCAGATGACACAAAACTGGGCGGGATAGGTAATACTTTGGAAGACAGAAACAAAATTCAAAGTGATCTGGATAGACTGGAGCGCTGGGCAGAAAACAACAGAATGACATTTAATAGGGAGAAATGCCAAGTTCTGCACCTAGGAAAAAGAACCCAAATGCACAGTTACAAGATGGGGGATACGTGGTTCAACAACATGACAAGTGAGAAGTTACAACTGGGGCGAAGAAAAAAACTGGGTAAGAGGAGATTGTGCTGTAAATATTATATGTTCAGAATGTGCTATGGAGAAAAATCTGAATTTCTTGCCTCAGGGATGATGGAATTGTACAAGTTAAGTTTAAAAAATGCTCCCACCACAAAATTATTATCTATAAAAACATGCATTGAGCAGGGGGTGGGACTTGATGGTCTTATAGGGCCCTTCCAACCCTGCTATTCTATGATTCTATGCAAAACAGTTCTGCACATAGTGGAGAAATAATGGGGGCAAGTGCAGCTTGGCACTAGCGTAATTGTCACCAGAACGATTAGGGCTCCCCATGCCTCCCCAGCACTGCAGACGGGGGAGGGAGGGAGGGACACGCCCCAGCGGAGCCCGGGAGGCGCCCAAGTAGTCGCCCAGTCAGGCGGCCAGAGGGCTCGGAGAGAGGCACTGCTGTTCTCCCAGCCCAAGGGAGCTCCCGGGCAGAGTGTGGGTAGGTGGGTGGGGTCCTCCTCTGGGGCGGGGGGCACGAGGAGTGGGCCCAGGCAGCACAGAGGGGTCGGCCAGTGAGGGGCTCTGTTAAATCCAGCATCTCCCCTCATTTGCTGATATTCTTGGGTTCTAAATCCAAGGCACTCAGGCTGGAACCGGACAACGGACCGTCACAGTCAGCACAGCTATCCGAGACGGGAAAGGGAGTACCTGCCATGGCTGCAGCCTCTGCACGTCCAGCCTGCCTCCCCCCTCCACCGCCCTCCTCTGGGAGCTGGACGAAGAAGCGGCATCCAAGGCTCGGGCCACAGCCTGGATGGCGCTGTAAATGACGTGGTTGTCTAGGGACAGGAACCTCTCCAGGTCCTCCTGGGGCAGGAACTCCAGGTCCTCCTTCTGCCTGCATCTTGTCCAGCCTTTCACAGACCACGCACGCTTCGCGTATGAGCACCTAAATGCCCTCACCCCAAACTTTTTGATAGGAGAGAAAAGGAATCGAAAATCAGTGTATTTTGTCCGTCTCTTTGTCTGGATGAAGAAGGAAAAAAGACCATGGATGTGTTGGAAAGATACTTCGTGAATCAACTCCAAGGTGATGTCCCACAAAGCGGTTGTGATCCAGACTTTCCCTACAACAGGTTTCATCAAACTTTTAATTACTTTTTGCATAATGTGTAATCCATTTAAGAAGGAACTCGTCTCTGCACAATAAACAAAAGCATTGACTTGTCTCCACTTGTGGAATGCAGGATAACGGATCACCACTTTGTTATTATTCACTTCTGGGATGGTTTGCGTGAAACCAACGCAGACACCGTTCCTGCTGAGCTCCGGCGTCAAGGTCTTCACACATCTCTCTCCGTTGTCGGTGTCTGGAGCGATGAGACCTGTCATTGTCCACCTGAAATGCAGGAGCAGTCTGACAATCCCCGGGTACTGGGTTCCTTCTTTGGGGACCGTCGGGTAGAAAAACGGGAACTGAGTTTGATCACTCAGAACGTGAGAAACAAAACCAAAATTGACCTGATAAAGGACGGAAGAGAATGTTAGTTTGTTTTACTTCCCAACTAAATTGTAGAATCATAGAACAGTAGGGTTGGAAGGGGCCTACAAGACCATCGAGTCCAACCCCCTGCTAAATGCAGCAATCCAAGTCAGAACATCCCCGACAGATGGCTGTCCAGCCTCGTCTTGAACGCCTCCAGTGTGGGAGAGCCCACCGCCTCCCCAGGTAATTGGTTCCATTGTCGTATTGCTGTAACAGTCAGGAGGTTTTTCCTGATGTTCAGCCGGAATCTGGCTTCCTGTAACTTGAGCCCAGTATTCCGTGTCTTGCACCCTGGGATGATCAAGAAGAGATCCTGGCCTTCCTCTCTGTGACAACATTTCAAGGACCTGAATAGCGCTGTCCTATCTCCCCTCAGTCTTCTCAAGGCTAAACATGCCCTGTTCTTTCAGTCTCTCCTCATAGGGCTTTGTTTCCAGTCCCCTGATCATCTTTGGTGCCCTCCTCTGAACCCTCTCCAGCTTGTCTGCATCCTTCTTAAGGTGTGGCGCCCAGAACTGGACACAGTACTCCAGATGAGGCCTAACCAGTGCTGAGTAGAGGGGAACTAGTACTTCCCAGGTTTTGGAAGCGATGCTTCTATTAATGCAGCCCAAAATGGCATTTGCCTTTTTTGCAGCCACATCACATCATTGGCTCATATTCAGCTTGTGATCGACAACAATTCCAAGATCCTTCTCGCTTGTAGTGTGGTTGAGCCACGTATCCCCCATCTTGTAACTATGCCTTTGGTTTCTTTTTCCTAGGTGCAGAACTTGGCATTTGTCCCTATTAAATGTCATTCTGTTGTTTTCTGCCCAGCGCTCCAGTCTATCCAGATCACATTGCATTTTGTTTCTGTCTTCCCAAGTATTCGCTTTCCCACCCAATTTTGTGTCATCTGCAAATTTGATCAGCATTCCCTGCACCTCCTCCTCCAAGTCATTCATACAAATGTTGAAGAGCACTGGGCCCAGGACTGAGCCCTGCGGTACCCCACTCGTTACCTCTCCCCAGTTGGAGAAGGTCCCATTCATAAGCACTCTTTGAGTCCGATTCTGTAGCCAACTGTGGATCCACATGATCGTTGTTTCATCTAGCCCACTTTGAGCGAGTTTGCTCATCAGGATGTCATGGGGCGCTTTGTCGAAAGCTTTGCTGAAGTCGAGGTGTATGATGTCTACAGCATTCCCACGGTCCACAAGGGAGGTGACTTGATCCAAAAATGAGATCAGATTCATCTGGCAGGACTTGTTTTTGACAAATCCATGTTGGCTTCGAGTAATCACTGCATTGTTTTCAAGGTGCTTCCAGGTGGATTGCTTGATAATCTGCTCCAGAATTTTCCCTGACTTGGATTGCTTGGGATGCTCTGGGATGCTCTGACTTGGATTCCTGCCTTGAGCAGGGGGTTGGACTCGATGGACTTGTAGGCTCCTTCCAACCCTACTGTTCTATGATTCTGTGATCTCCTGCATCTCCATGATTGAAGGAATTTCCCAACTGTTCACCCTATTTTCCCAGCAAAGAAACAGAGCCCAGGATAGTTAATCACATGATTTGCCCTTGATGCAGGACTTTTCTTTCACAAATACCCAGAGTACCCCCCCCCAGTACTGATTGCGTCCCTGGTGTGGGGATAGGGGGGCATTAACCTTTTGCACCTCACTGTGAATCCAGATCATTCCCCATGCCTCCTATTTTCAGGGGGAGAGAAGTTAACATTGAAGTTCTCTGGAAAGTATTTTGATCATTCTGCAGAGAAACTCAAAGGAGAATGAGATTCAGCCTGCAAACACCCCTCTTCACCTGTGGGATTTTGTAGATGCCCAACACAGTTGAAATCTGGATGGAGACGTCAGAGTCGGCCCCTTCCAGAACAGCCAACGGGGGATTCCATCTTCCACAGTTGTAGTTGGGAACATTTGCCTGGCCAGGAGAGAGCAGGTCTAGCAAAGCGTCAGAGGTCATTCTTGCTTCAAAATAGTCGTCATGTATGTTGTAGCCCAGGGTGATGTTGGGTAAGAACCTGGGATTCTGGTTGATCTCCTGAACAGCGAACAAGAAGGACAGGATCTTCCAGTATTCTGTGTCTGCTCTAAAATAGAAAAAAGAAGAAAATGTCATATAACGAAACAAAAATATCCAATTGTTGCTTCTTTGACAACTATATCTCTGTGTTACGTCTCTAGAACTTTCCTCATGCTACCAGTGATCCCGATCCAAAGGCAGAAGCACGATAGCCAATCCCCACTTCACGGCTGGTGTGGTTCTGTGGGCAACAGAAGGTAGCCGACTTCCGGGGACAAGAGCCACGATCAGTTAAAAAACATCCGGGGCAGCTGAGTGTTCCAGTGCTGGAATTAGGCATGTGCAACCCTTGGACCCGAGAGAGAAATAGTGACCCACCGGGGGGGAGGAGTCAGGTCCATTCAACGGCTGGGCATTGCTCTAAGGCAGCCTTGCTCAACCTGGTGCCCTCCAGCTGCTTCGGACTACAACTCCCAGCATTCCTGGCCTTTGGCCAAAGCTGAAGTACAAAACATCTGGAAGGCGCCAGGTTGGGGAGGGCTGCTTTGCTGGTCTTTGATTCTTAAGAGAAGGTGGGGGCTGTGCCTGGATGTGGCTGTGTTAAAATAGAACAATCCGCCTCTAAGTTAGGGAGTAACTCAGTGAAGAAACCTTTTCCGGGGTGGTGGTGGTGGTTGTCATGACCTCACCAGAGTTGCCGTCTCTTCTAGCTCCTCCTGACGTAATTTGCGCTGCATCTGAGATTTCTGCTCTGAGATGTCTGTCGTGGGCCACATCCCAGGGGGTTGCAAGTCACTGACCTGCTTCGCACAATCGCAGGGTGCTCAACAAGCCATGGTGACTTGTGACCCAGCCTGCAGCTGCTGGTCGGCCCGGGGGGATTAGCAGACCACCCTTCTCAGCTCAGCTTGTTGTGTTAGGCAAACCCAGCCAGGGTGGCTTGTTGCTGTGGATAACAAGCCATCCGAAACATCTGGGCTGTCCTGTCTCCATAACCACAGCAACAAGCCACCCTGGCTGTGCTGATGAGGGTAATTATGTGAATCCCCCGACCTGTGACTGGCACATGAATGGGGGAAATAAGCCACGGTGGCTTATTTCCCCAGGCACAGTCGTGCCAAGTGGGCCAATGCCTACCTTTAGCTCCTGCCTCAGCCTGCATCCTAGAATTTCTGTGCTGCCATAACAACAGAACAAGAAAAACGCATAGAATCATAGAATAGTGGGGTTGGAAGGGGCCTACAAGGTCATCGAGTCCAACCCCCTGCTCAAGGCAGGAATCCAAGTCAGAGCATCCCTGACAGATGGCTGTCCAGCCTCGTCTTGAATGCCTCCAGTGTGGGAGAGCCCACCACCTCCCTAGGTCATGGGTTCCATTGTCATCTTGCTCTCACAGTCAGGAAGTTTTTCCTGATGTTCAGCCGGAATCTGGCTTCCTGTCACTTGAGCCCATGATTCCGTGTCCTGCACTCTGGGATGACCGAGAAGAGATCCTGGCCTTCCTCTCTGTGACAACCTTTCAAGGACTTAGCACTATCCTATCTCCCCTCAGTCTTCTCTTCTCAAGGCTAAACATGCCCAGTTCTTTCAGTCTCTCCTTACAGGGCTTTGTTTCCAGTCCCCTGATCATCTTTGTTGCCCTCCTCTGAACCCTCTCCAGCTTGTCTGCATCCTTCTTCAAGTGTGGTGCCCAGAACTGGACACAGTACTCCAGGTGAGGCCTAACCAGTGCTGAGTAGAGGGGAACTAGTACTTCCCAGGATTTGGAAGCTATAATGCTTCTATTAAAACTCAATTACATGAGCCCTCCCAGAATGCAGGACATGGAAGAATGGACACAAGCAACAGGAAGTCAGATTCCGGCTGAACCTCCAGAAAAACTTCCTGACTGTCAGGGCAACATGACAATGGGACCATTTCCCTAGGGAGGCGGTGGGCTCTCCCACACTGGAGGCGTTCAAGACGAGGCTGGACGGCCATTTGTCAGGGATGGTCTGACTTGGATTCCTGCACTGAGCAGGGGTTGGACTCGTAGGCCCCTTCCAACCCTGCTATTCTATGAGTCTTGAGGGAGGGGGGGAGGTTAACTTCACTTCTGCTCTACAATTCTTAGCATTTATATTGCGCTTTCAGGTATTGAAATCATGTCGTATCTACAAAGCTATTTTTATTCTTAGCCCCATACTATCCATGTTTACATCCCTATCTTCATAGTTTGTCCAACCATTTAAAGACATGTATGAGGCATAGAACGTTGTCGCAGGACCAGCTATGCCCTGTCCTGTGTGAGGATGTCCCCAGCTGCCTCCACCAAACAGCCGTAAAACACTCAGGGTCTCTCGAAAATACCTTTAGGTAGTGTGCAGTTGGCTCTTAGGCATGGTGTGAATAATCCAACAGGAAAGGAAACCACAACAAAATTGTTGCTTAAAGAGGAAGTCTTATTATTAGGAAAGAGGTTTCAACATCTGAATGGTTGCAACACAAACACACAAACAAACCCATAAGAGCAAAAGGGCGAGAAAATAAGCAGGGTAAGTGCATCCAGCTAATTTTTTTAGCTAGACAGGGTCCCTATTTGAGCTACATTCTTCCTAGCAGTACCTTGCTGTTACAGTTCTCTGCTTTTCCAAGCATTCAGTGTCTTCCACGCAGCTCTCTGATTTTCTTTCTCTTTCTGATTCTCCTTTCCTTCCAGCCTTCCTTGCTATTTCAGCCTTCCTCTACCTTCTAAAAGCTGCCCTTTTGCCCCAACTTTGTATATGTCAAAGCTAGCCTGTGCTCTTGTAAATGACCAATCAGGAGGGATCACCATTGTCCGAAATTCCTTTTGCTGAGCTCTGCACACATTTTTGCGGAGACTCTCCACTTTGCAGACTGAAACCTGTCTTTCTCTCAGAGCAGATACCTCTGCACTCAAGGTCTGAGCCGGGCTCCTGATCTGCAGCTATCATGGCGTACATTTGCAACCGGTGCAAGCCGGTTGCATTACTAGAAGACAAGGCGGGGGGCCTGGAAGAGCGAGCGGCTGAACTCGAGTGTATAAGAGCGCATGAAGCGCTCGTAGACAGAAGCAGGAAGCGCTGGAAGGACAAGCGTGGGGAGCCGCTGAAAGAGGAGCAGGGCGAGCGAAGGGGGGAGCGACCTGCAGGGATGACGGGGCCAGCCCGGAGGAAGAGATCCGGAAGGCGCTCTGCGCTGCTGGCACTGAGGAGCCCCTCCGCGGCTCTTGAAGACGGGGCGGCTCTGAGCCCCCGGGGGAGATCCACAGCAGACCTCGCAGGACAGGCAGCAAGACGCTGGCGCCTATGGAACTGATGGGATGGAATCGCTCCCTTCCCCAGGAGGAAGAGCAGGATGCCATGGCTGGTGACTGCCTCCTGCGAGGAACAGAAGAGCCGTGTGCCGGCCAGACCCACCGGCTCAGGGGGTCGGTTGCCCCCCAAGCACAAGCGGGAGATGCGGATGAACACCTGCCCAAGCTGCTCAGGTCCACAGGCAGTCATCCGCTCCCGCTCACCCTTGTGGGAACTGCGGACACCGCCTCGCGCAGCCGTGACCACATCGTCCCGGACTCTCAAGGGCGCTCGAGGGCTGTGGGCCCAGTGGCCTTCTCATCCCCCCTCCAGCCCAGGCAGAGGGCGGGGAAGGGGAAGGAGGATTCTGCAGGTGAGCTACTGGCCATGGGGAGGTGTTGCTGGGAGCGACTTGGTTTCTGGGACCACGGTTCACACTCTCTGGATGACGGGCTGCTGGCGGGAGATGGCCTGCACCTCACGGAGACTGGGAAGAGCCTGAAGACCGGGGAGTTCGACTGGGGGGCTTCCGGCTGAATGCTGTGGGGGTGGAGACCAAGGCCCGGGGGGGCTGCCGGTGAGGGCTCCTGCCTGTCGCAGGGATGGAGAGAGCAGCTCTAGTGGGCCGCGATAAGGCTCCTAAAGGAAGTGCAAGGAGGCCACTGCAGCATATGAGGTACGTGGCTCTCGCTGTCTCTCTCGCAGGAACAGCAACGCTGAGGGCAGTCGAAGGTGCACCTGGAGCGTCAGGAAAGCTGATTTCTATAAACACAGAGCAATGATCAGTAGGATTCCGCAGCAGGAAGACCTAAGAGGGAGAGGGCCTAATATATAACATAAGAGTGATGCACGTTGGGGCAAAAAATCCCAACTTCAAGTCTAGCCTGATGGGATCTGCGCTAGCGGGGACCGACCAGGAAAGAGATCTTGGGGTTGTGGTGGGCAGCTCAGTGAAGATGTCAACCCAGTGTGCAGCCGCTGTAAAAAAGGCAAACTCCATGTTAGGCATAATTAGAAAAGAAATTGAGAATAAAACTGCCAACATCATACTGCCCCTATACAAACCTATGGTGCGACCACACTTGGAATACTGTCTACAGTTCTGGTCACCACACCTAAAAAAAGATATTGTAGAGCTGGAAAAAGTGCAGAAAAGGGCAACTAACATGATTAAGGGGCTGGAGCCCCTCCCCTATGAGGGAAGGTTACAACAGCTGGGTTTGTTTAGCTTGGAAAAAGGGAGGTAAGGGGAGACATGATAGAGGTGTGCAAAATTATGCGTGGTGTGGAGAATGTGAGTAGGGAGACATTTTTCTCCCTCTCTCAAAATACTAGAATCCGGGTCATCCTATGAAGCTGATTGGTGGGAGAGTCAGGACAGATAAAAGGCCGGACTTCTTCACACAGCGCACAGTTAAACTATGGAATTTGCTACCACAGGAGGTAGTGATGGCCACCAGTTTTGTTGTTCAGTCGTTCAGTCGTGTCCGACTCTTCGTGACCCCCTGGACCATAGCACGCCAGGCCTTCCTGTCCTGCGCTCTCTCCCGGAGTGTGCTCAAGTCCATATTCATAGCATCGGTGATGCTATCTAGCCATCTCATCCTTTGCCGTCCCCTTCTCCTTTTGCCTTCAGTCTTTCCCAGCATCAGGGTCTTTTCCAGAGAGTTTTCTCTTCGCATTAGATGGCCAAAAGATTTGAGCTTCAGCTTCAGTATCTGTCCTTCCAGTGAGCACTCAGGATTGATTTCCTTTAGGATGGACTGATTTGACCTCCTTGCAGTCCAGGGGACTCGTGAGAGTCTTCTCCAGCACCACAGTTCGAAAGCATCAATTCTTCGGCGCTCAGCCTTCCTTATAGTCCAGCTCTCACAGCCATACATTACTACTGGGAAAACCATAGCTTTGATTAGACGGACGTTTGTCGGCAAGGTGATGTCTCTGCTTCTTACTATGCTGTCTAGGTGTGCCATAGCTTTCCTCCCAAGGAGCAAGCGTCTTTTAATTTCATGGCTACAGTCACCATCTGCGGTGACCTTGGAGCCCAAGAAAATAAAATCTGTCACTGGTTCCATTTCTTCCCCCTCTATATGCCAGGAAGTGATGGGGCCAGATGCCATGATCTTCGTTTTTTTAATGTTGAGTTTCAAACCAGCTTTTGCACTCTCCTCTTTCACCCTCAACAAGAGGCTCTTGAGATCCTCTTCGCTTTCTGCCATAAGGTTGGTATCATCTGCGTATCTGAGGTTGTTGATAATTCTCCCGGCAATCTTAATTCCGACCTGTGATCCATCCAGCCCGGCGTTTCTCATGATGTACTCTGCATATACCCCTTCAAGGATCACTGCCTTGTTGTGGCGAAAGGGCTTGCATAACTCAGTGAAGCCATAAGCTATGCCGTGCAGGGCCACCCAAGACGGACAGGTCATGGCGGAGAGTTCTGACAAAATGTGGTCCACTGGAGAAGGGAATGGCAACCCACTCCAGTATTCTTGCCAAGAAAACCCCATGGAACGTATCACAAGGCTAAAAGAGGTGACGCCGGAAGATGAGCCCCTCAGGTCGGAAGGTGTCCAATATACTACTGGGGAAGAGCAGAGGGAATTTCCAAGTAGCGCCAGAAAAAGTGAAGCGGCTGGGCCAAAGCTGAAGGGACACTCAGCTGTGAATGTGTCTGGTGGTGAAAAGAAAATCCGATGCTGTAAAGAACAATATTGTTTAGGAACCTGGAATGTAAGATCAACGAATCAAGGTAAGCTGGAGGTGATCAAACATGAGATGGCAAGATTGAACATCGACATCTTGGGAATCAGCGAACTAAAATGGACAGGAATGGGCGAATTTAATTCAGGTGACCATCATATCTACTACTGTGGGCAAGAATCCCTTAGAAGAAATGGAGTAGCACTCATAGTCAAGAAAAGGGTGGGAAAAGCTCCAGCCCCTTGATCATTTTAGTGGCCCTTTTCTGCACTTTTTCCAGCTCTACAGTATCTTTTTTTCAGTGTGGTGACCAGAACTGGACACAGCATTCCCAGTGTGGCTGCACCATAGATTTGTATAGGTGCAGTATGATGTTGGCAGTTTTATTCTCAATCCCTTCTCTAATTACGTATAACATGGAGTTTGGCTTTTTTTTTACAGCAGCTGCACACTGGGTTGACATCTCCATTGAGCTGCCAACCACAACCCCAAGATCTCTTTCCTGGTCGGCCACTGCTAGCTCAGATCAATTCAGGCTAGACTTGAAGTTTGGATTTTTTGCCCCAACGTGCATCACTTTACACTTGCTTACATTGAACTGCGTTTGCCACTTAGATGCCCATTCTCCCAGTTTGGAGAGATCCTTTTGGAACTCTTCACGATCCACTTTTGTTTTAACCACCCTAAATAAATTGGTGTCCTCGGCAAACTTGGCCACTTCACTGCTCACTGCTAATTCCAGATCATTTATGAACAGGTTGAAAATCATTGGTCCTAATACAGATCCCTCTGGGACCCCACTATTTACTTCCCTCCACTGGGAGAATTTACCATTTATTCCTACTCTCTGCTCTTCTTTAACCAGTTACTGATCCATAAGAGGACCTGTCCTCTGATTCCCGGGCTGCCAAGTTTTCTCTGGAGTCTTTGGTGCGGGACTTTGTCAAAAGCCTTTTGGAAGTCCAAGTAAACAATGTCTGCTGGATCACCCCTGTCTACATGTTTACTGACACTCTCAAAGAACTCTAAAGGGTTAGTGAGACAGGACTTACCTTTGCGGAGGCCGTGTTGATTCTTTTTCAGCAGGGCTTGTCCTTCTATGTGTTTACTAATTTTACCTTAATTATTGCCTTCAACCAATTTACCCGGAACAGACGTTAAGCTAACGGCCCTATAATTTCCCGGATCCCCCCTGGATCCCTTTTTGAAAATTGGTGCTACATTGGCCATCTTCCAGTCCGCTGGTATAGAGGCTGATCTTAGGGACATGTTGCAAATTTTGGTTAGAAGATCAGCATTTTCATATTTGAGTTCTTTGAGAACTCTAGGATGGATACCATCTGGGCCCGGTGATTTATTTGCTTTCAATTTATCAGTAAGGTTGAGAACTTCATCTTTTGTCACCACCATTTGCCTCAGTTCCTCAGACTCCCTTCCTGAAAACATCAGTTCAGGCACTGGTATCTGTCCTATATCTTCTGCAGTGAAGATGGAGGAAAATCATTCATTCAGCTTCTCTGCCATCTCCTTGCCCTCCTTCAGTACTCCTATAACTCCATTGTCATCCAATGGTCCAACTGCCTCCCTAGCTAGTTTTCTGCTTCTGATATATTGAAAAAATTCTTTATTGTTGGCTTTGATGTTGTTAGCAATATGCTCTTCAAAATGCTTTTTTGCATCTCTTATTGTCTGCTTTGCATCACCTTTGTGTGAGTTTATGCTCCCTTTTTGTTTTCCTCACTTGGACAAGACTTCCATTTTCTGAAAGAAGCTCTCTTTTCTCTAATAGCTGTCTTAATGCTGCCCGTTAACCATGCCGCTGACCTCTCGGACTTGGTGCTGCCTCTCCTAACCTGTGGCATACATTTTAGCTGGGCTTCTATTACTGTGATTTTGAGTCATCTCCAAGCATTTTGAAGGGATTTAATACTTTTGACTCCCCCTTTTAGCGTCCGTTTCACCAGTTCCCTCATTTTACAGAAGTTTCCTCATTTGAAGTCAAATGTGACTGTGCTGGACTTGCTGGGCAATTTTCCACTTAAATATATATTACATCTGATAGCACTGTGATCGCTGTTCCCAATAGGTTCAGCAACATTTACCTCTCATACTAGGTCCTGGGCGACGCCACTTAGGATTAAATCCAAGGTCGCCTCCCCTCTGACCAACTGTTGTAGGGCACAACCGTTTAGGGCATCTAGACATTTAACCTCTTTGTCATGGCTGGAACTTGCATTTATCCAGTCAATGTGGGGGTAATTGACATCGCCCATTATCACAACTCTTCCTTGTTTGGAGGCCTCCCTGATTTCATTTTGTATCTCAAGCTCACTCTGAGCATTGTGGTCTGGGGGATGATAGCATGTTCCTAGCACTAAATTAGTTTTCGAGCCTGGTATTGTCATCCACAGCGCTTTTGTGGAAAAGCCTATCCCTTTTAGGTGTTCTAGTCCGCTCGATACTATGCCCTCTTTGACGTATAGGGCAACACCTCCCCCACTGACCATTTATTCCCGCTCTCCTCTTTCTGTTCTTCAACCAGCGACTGATCCATAGGAGGACCTGTCCTCTTATTCCCTGACTGCTAGGTTTGCGCAGGAGTCTTTGGTGAGGGGCTTTGTGCAAAGCCTTTGGAAGTCCAAGTAAACAATGTCTACCAGATCATGCGCTGGATCGCTCAAGGAAAATGTCAATCTAGTGTGCCACTGCTGTGAAAAAGGCAAGTTCCATGTTGGGGATCATGAGAAGAACAATAACAGAAGTTGAGACATGGAAGGGATCCTGGGGGTCGTCTCGTTCAGCCCCCTGCTCAATGCAGGACCTGCAGTGCAGGACAGAAATGCAGCGTCCCTGACAAGTGGGCGTCCAACCTCTGCTTAGGGAGAACTCACCACCTCCCGAGGCAGAGATGGTTCCACTGCTCAACTGCCCTCGCCTTTAGCAAGGTTCTCCTCATGTTTAGCTGCAATCCCTTTCCCTGCCATTTCCACCGGTTGGTTCCAGTCCCGCCCCCGGGAGCAACAGAAACCAGCTCTGCTCCAGCGCCTGCATGACCGCCCTTCAGATATTTGGAGCCCACTCTCACGTCTCCCCTTGATCCTCTCTGCGCCTGGCTAAACATCTCCCGCTCTTTCAACCGTTCCTCAGAGGACGTGGTTTCCAGACGGGCAATTGCAATCTTGTTAGGCAGTCGGGGGGGGGGAGAGAGAGGGGGGAATCATAGAATAGTATAGTAGGGTTGGAAGGGGCCTACAAGGCCATCAAAACCCCCCTCAGTGCCTGGGCCACAGCCTGAGTCTGCTTGCATGCTCTAAAAGGAAAGTGGGTGTTTCTTCTGCACACTGAAAAGAGGGCGGAAAGGCTAACGTGTCCGTGGTGTGTGCCTGCACCTTGAAAAATGAACCAGCAGATCGTGTTCGGAATGGGGCCTTAGCGCTGACCCCTCCCCGAAGGCAAGAGAGGGCAGCCATTTCCCAGGGACCAGGTACAGCCCGCGGGAATTCGGGATAACTGGAGCTCATGAAATCAGCACTGAGTGGAGCAGCAGGAAGTCCATCGCACACACAATGACTTACGAGAGACCTCTGATAGCAGGAGTCTTGCTGAAACTGTCGGGCTCCAAGAAAGCATCTGTTGCGGAGATGACCCCGCCAAGGAGGAGGTCTCCTGGCCTGTAATGGTTCCGTGGGTCTATTCCAGCCCTTTCCAAAGTCAAGGGGCATTTGGTCATGAGCGCCCCACAGGTTGCCTGGGGCAGCAGCTGCAGCAGGAGAAAAATCATTCTGGGTTTGCCTGGCACAGCCTCCACCTGGCTCCTCTCAGCAAATTAAAATAATATTTAAAAGAAGCAAAGCCTCCTTTCCAGACTGAGGCTTCCGTATATTTCCTAACACAGATGGGAGCCCCGCCAGCCACGGCTTCCCACCTGAAGGGGATGGCAGGAAGGCAGCCTCATGCCCACACAGGCCTCCTCGCCTGCCCCGAGCCTCCTCCCACGCTCTCAGTGGCACAGGAGGTTTTATGCATCTGTCCTTTTGCGCCTGGCTGCCAGACGTCTCCTCACGTTGCTCTTGAGTCTGATGTTTATGGCAGTGGACTCAAGGGTGACCTCTTTTTCTGAGAGTGGAACTCCCTTGGGCTCTGGTAAGAAGACGAATAAATCACTATGATCTGGGTAATTATACAGGGGAAGAAGCGGCACCCCCTCTGCCAAGTCCTGAACTCTGCTCAGTTCCATGCGCAGGTGCACGGCTGGAAGAAAGCATGTTTGCGAGGACTGGCTGATGTGGCTCCACCCTCTTGACATGGGCCAGTCGGGATGGGGTGGGGGAGGCGAGCTTGGCCGGACCTTCACCCACGAATCTCCTTCGAAAGGGCCGGGATCAAGGAACCCGAATTAGTCGGTCTTGGGCAAGTTAGCCTTGAAGGCGCCTCCTGCAGCATCAGACGGTTGCTAAATGCAGCCCAGCGTTGCCTCCTCTGGCAGGCCGGGGCTGCTCTGTAGGGTGTCTGCAAAAGGGGTCCAACAAGAACCGCTGCTTTTTGCCCCCCCCCCCTGGGGAGCTCTGCTTACTAGGACTGCCATCTGCGCAAGGCAGAATTAACGACAGACTGTCAGCCTCCCCGAGCTCTGTGGATGGGGCAGGCTGTGGGTCTGTCCAAATATTCAGTGGGCAGAGCAACTGAAGGTGGTCACGAACAGGGGAGAGTCCATCGGGGGGGGGGGACCGGCACTTCCTCGGCCCTGCCGGGCTGACGTTGACCAGGTCAGAGGAGCGGTGGGGGGGAGGCGCTTTTTACCTCTGTCTTTTCTCCTCGCAAGTTTTTTCTTCTTAAACGTGTTTCCTCAGCCATTGTTTCCAGCAGGAGGGCAGGCGACTGCCCTGGAGCCGAGGCTCATGCCATTTTCTCCCTGTCCAGGGTGTCGAGCACAGGGGGCTGGATGATTCTATGCTTCCCTGTTCTGGGTCTGTGCCCGAGTAAGGGCACCGCGATTTCGGATCCGGTGGATAAGCTGCCAGTTTGAGCACATCCGCATCTAAAAGCGGAACCAGCAGCACACTCGATCAGCCTAAGTCACACTGGGATGGCTTGGGCAAGGTGGAAGGTCACCAGCACGTGCCGAAACCCGCAGTCCTTGGCACCGGCCGATGCCCAGCTTGGCCCCCAGCTTGGCCCTTCCAAAACACATTTCCAGGACTTGCCATCACGGCCTCTGCCAGTCCGACGATGTTCAGTTCTACCCCCTGTTGCAGAACTCAGAGTCAGAGAGACCATGGAGTGAAGGAAAAAGAGTTTCTTTATTTAACGCGCGGCCTTAAGGCTGGAATCATTTCCAAAGAGCCAGAAGCCCCAATTTACATCAGCACATTGTTTTTATAGATACTGTGACACATAGGAAACAGCTCCTCCTCTCCCTCCCGTGTGGGGTTGCAGTCCTCAACATTTCTTCTCCTAGCACCATTGTTTATAATACAAGAACTGGGTTATAGGGTAGCCATGATAAGCAGAGAACAGCAGAGAACAAGATATACAACTCTATGCTGACCTTAGCCTTTGTTGACAAGATAAGAAATTCCTGCGTCTCATCAGCTTACAACAATATATTCAAGGGAGAAAGAGCTCAGCAAGAACATGAAGCATGAGACTGCATGAGGCTACTTAGTCTGACCCTCGATATGGCTGCTACAACCCCGCCCGGAAGTATGTCCCTTTGAAGTGCTGTGGGACCCCTGGATACCAGATTTGGAAGGTACGCTGCACTCGCTTATCTTGCTTTGTGTGTCCCTGATGGAGCAAAGCCGACGCCATGAAAATCCAGGTAATACTCCAAAGCGCTTCTCACTCCATGTTGTGAAGCCCCACCCCCACCCCCGTTAATGCTGCTCCATGTCTCATCGGCTTTTGATACCAGCGACCGTGGTATCCTCCTGGACCGACTCCACGGGATGGGTATCGGAGGCACTGTGCTACAGTGGTTCCAGTCCTACCTATGGGGCCGATTTCAGAGAGTAACATTGGGTGACTGTTCCTCGGCCCCTTGGCGATTGAGCTGTGGGGCGCCGCAGGGCACCACCTTGTCCCCAGTGTTGTTTGACATCTATATGAAGCCACTGGGAGCGGTCATTCGGGGATATGGAGCTAAATGCCATCAGTATGCTGATGACACGCAGCTCTGTCTCCCTGTGACACCTGAATCAGGGGTGGCTGTACAAGTCCTGGATCAGTGCCTAGACTCAGTGGTGGGCTGGATGAGGGCCAGTAAACTGAAGCTGAATCCTGACAAGATGGTGTAGTAAAAATGTAACCTAAAAGCCATTGTATGTGTCTTAAGCAGCACGTAGTACTGTAAGAGCTGCGCATGCCTGGAATGAGCAGACAGTAACCCTAAGATAAGGCAGCCAGGCAAACTGCTGCTAGCAACCAATCACAGTGACACGCTGGCTGAGGAATGCAAGCTAAGTGATAAAACTGCAGCGCGGGCGTTGCCCAGGGCCGACTCTGCTTTGAGCGTGAGCTCCTCTGTCGAACTGTTTGCAAACAATAAAATCGAGTTGGACCCAGCCTGAAGTTGACTCTCCTCTTTGGGGCAAATTGGACTAGCCTCCAGGGGGCGACACTAGCATTTTGTGCAACAATCTGGCGAGTCGGCAGGAGTCCCTTGGACCACCCTGGGGTCAAACGACAGAACCGGCGAAGGTGCCTGTGGGGCGCGCCGGACCGCCTTTGAGGTCTGCCACGGCACCAGAGAACGGGGGTCGGGACACCCAGGAGGTTAAAGGCGTGGACTCCATTGATTGAGTCAACCAGGCTGAACGGGTCTGAAGAGACGGCACTAGGGTGCTGGGCAGAGTAAGTATTTGATTTCCCTTCTGTCTTTCTCTTTGAGTTGCCTTCGGAGCGTCGGAGGTTTGTCAGGCTCCGTGTATGGTTTCAAATAGAGGTAGGCACAATGGGGTTGGGTAGCTCCCGTTTAGAAAGCTCTGCCACTCCCTTGGGATGCATGCTCAGGAACTTTAGGAAGTTCAAAAGAGATTTTAGAATTAAGATGGCCAAGGGTAAATTGACCTTCTTTTGCCAACTGGACTGGCCAGCATTTGGAATTAGTTGGCCAGACATAGGATCCTTTGAAGTAAATCTTGTAAATGCTGTATATAAAAATGTGGTGAATAATGGACAGTGGGATCAATTCGCCTATATTAATTGTTGGTTGAATTGGTGCGGAAAGAATCCCCCTTAGTTACAGAAGTGTAAATGTGTAAATATGTTATTGGCAAAGGACCGCAGGGGCAAGAGACCCCGGTGCTGTTTGAATCAAGTAGTGAGATAGATTTGCCTCAGGGAAAGTGAGGTTATCAGCATTTGGACGAGTGCCGACCAAAATCCACTGAAGGCGAGCAAAGGTTGAATATAAAGTTCAATTTTGTAAAGTCATGATGGTATGCTCCGAGGTGAAGCCCAAAGCCCCTGTTCCCCCCGATTCAAGCCCCACGGAAGGAGCTTGAAGACTGGGAGACCCTGCCCAAGGTGCCCTGAGCTCCCCCCGGTCCTATTCGGTCTGTTAGGTTGGGAGGAGAGGTTGTCGGGGGAGGGAGGGGGCCCTCCAGAGACAGTTTGTCTGCCACCGTATTCATGTCTGATAGAATCATAGAATCATAGAATAGTAGGGTTGGAAGGGGCCTACAAGGCCATCGAGTCCAACCCCCTGCTCAATGCAGGAATCTGAGTCGCCATGAACGCCTCCAGTGTGGGAGAGCCCACCACCTCCCTAGGTCATGGGTTCCATTGTCGTATCGCTCTAACAGTCAGGAAGTTTTTCCTGATGCTCAGCCGGAATCTGGCTTCCTGTAACTTGAGCCCATTCTTCCGTGCCCTGCATTCTGGGATGATCGAGAAGAGATCCTGGCATTCCTCTCTGTGATGACCTTTCAAGTACTTGAAGAGCGCTATCATATCTCCCCTCCTCTGAACCCTCTCCAGTTTGTCTGCATCCTTCTTAAAGTGTGGTGCCCAGAACTGGACACAGTACTCCAGATGAGGCCTAACCAGTGCTGAGTAGAGGGGAACTAGTACTTCCCGGCATTTGGAAGCTATGCTTCTATTCATGCAGCCCAAAAGAGCATTGGCCTTTTTTGCAGCCACATCACATTGTTGGCTCATATTCAGCTTGTGATCGACAACAATTCCAAGATCCTTCTTGCTTGTCGTTTTGTTGAGCCACGTATCCCCCATCTTGCAACTGTGTGTTTGGTTTGCTTTATCATAGAATCATAGAATAGTAGGGTTGGAAGGGGCCTACAAGGCCATCGAGTCCAACCCCCTGCTCAATGCAGGAATCCAAGTCAGAGCGTCCCTGACAAATGGCTGTCCAGCCTCGTCTTGAAGGCCTCCAGTGTGGGAGAGCCCACCGCCTCCCCAGGTAATTGGTTCCATTGTCGTATTGCTCAGAGAGAAGAAGCAAAAACAGTTTAAAAAGTTGCAACTTCTGAAGAAAGAGATTTGTTTGACGTCTTAAAGACTGTGGCAGAATCAAGAAACAAAGACAGAGCAAGTTCTTAAAATATCAGGGTCTGCGTGAGCTTCTCTCTGTCAGCCTGCTCAGAGCAGAGCCAAGGGGGACTTGCCTAACCCCCCTTCGCCGTGGCTGGTTTAGCCTTGGCAAGCAGAGAGGCTGGAAGGTGTCTGTGAGGACCTGACAAAAGAGTGAGATTTGCAAAAAAACAAGAAAGGCATCACAGCCGGGAAGCTGAGCAGCACTGCTCTGTGGAGGAATCTAGAAGAGGTGTAAGGTTAGACCTTCCCCATTCGAACTGATGAAGAGACAGAGCGCTTTTGTTAAAAACATCCCTTCTTTATGGCCCAAAGCCTTCTTTGTTAGAGGCACTCTGCACACGGACTGGAACTTTGGCCAGTTAAAGACTTGCCATAAAAAGTACTGTGAGGCTTGTCATAGCCTTAAACTCCCGTTGTTGTAGATTGTGTGTTTGTTTGTGATCAGCTCAGTGTACAGTTTGATTTGTGATTTCAACACTCAGATAAAAAGCTGCATTTGACTGAAAGAACTGGGTATATTTAGCCTTGAGAAGAGAAGACTGAGGGGAGATCTGATAGCACTCTTCAAGGACTTGAAAGGATGTCACAGAGAGGAAGGCCGGGATCTCTTCTTGATCATCCCAGAGTGCAGGACACGGAATAATGGGCTCAAGTGACAGGAAGCCAGATTCCGGCTGAACATCAGGAAAAGCTTCCTGACTGTAAGAGCAATACGACAATGGAACCCATTACCTAGGGAGGCGGTGGGCTCTCCCACGCTGGAGGCCTTCAAGATGAGGCTGGACAGCCATCTGTCAGGGATGCTCTGATTTGGATTCCTGCACTGAGCAGGGGGTTGGACTCGATGGCCTTGTAAGCCCCTTCCAACCCTACTATTCTATGATTCTATGATTTCCAAGGCTTTGATTTCCAAGGCTTTGATTTCATTTACCCTAATGAAGCATACAGATACAAATTGCTAGAGATTCACAGACTACAAAGGAAACACCCTTCAAAAAGTTCAAAGAGAAACTACGAAAGTTAGTTTCCCTTTAAAAGGGGGGCAGCAAATTCTCTTAACTTAAGAGGTGAAAGGGAAAGAGCCCCCCACTCTCCTGTGATACCTCTAAGCCCAGCTGTGTTTCTGAAGCCTGAGAAAGTTCTTGCCCCACGTGTTCCAGCTCTTTCTCAAAATCTGAACTGTTCTGACGTTCCATTTGCTCAGAGGCAAACCTGACACTCTGCCAAAACTCATGCAGTGTGGAGTTGCCGATGCAAAAATGGTGGCTTGGAACTCTTTGCATGTAGAAGAATGCCCTTCCCTTGACCTTGATGGGCCCTGACCATGCAGTCAGAGGAGCAGTATAATGGTTAGATCTGCTCCACCATGCCCTACGATACAAAACAAATGTTTTCCAGTCATGGTGTTAGATTTTAATGATATGAAAAAGGTATAAAACAAGGCAGAAGAAAGTAGCAGACCAAAAAAAAGCTTAAAAAAGAAAGAGAGCTTATCCCAAACGTGTGTCGTTGAGATTAGTAAGAAGATCTAAGCAAGTGAGTCTCTGTCGAAGCAATGGCAAACAGCCTAACTTGCAGAGAAGACAAAGAGTTAAAACTGGTGCATGGCACAGAGAATTTGAAACATGATCTGCAGAACAGGCAAGCCAAAAGATAAGTGTGCCTGTTACAAGAGGGAGGCTATAGTAGCCATAAAAAGGGGCAAAGCCCCCGTATGAAGCTCTAACAAAAATATTACCCACTAGAAGTGGACAATTAAAATAAAAAAGACTTTTCTTAAATTGAAGCAAGCCTTAATACCACCGCCTGCTTTAGCCTTATCAGACCCCAGATCATAAAATTTTTAGAGCTATGGTGCACATGAGAACACATAAAAAGAGTGCCATTCCTGAAAAAAGGAAAAGGCAATGCTGGCAGCCACCATGGGCAGAAGATATAAACTGCAGCTTGAGAGCACAGAAGCGACCGGGGGGGGGGGGTGGAAAAGGAAAGGGCCAACCGGGGCTCAATAAATGTGCGTATTGTCAAGAGAAGAGACACTGGAAGAAAGATTTTCCAGAGTTGAAAGAGAAGAGAAAAGAGACTCACCCTGAAGGCTGCCAAACGCAGGCAGGGTCCTCCGGGGTTGGGGGGGAGTCCAGCTGAAGGGCCACCACCCTACGAACAAATGCTCTGGAGAATCCCAAAGTAAAAGTAAGGGTTGGTGGCAGGGACTGTGAGGCCCTAGTAGACACTGGAGCCACATTTTCTATGATCCCTGTGAAGCCCCCCTGGCAAGAGAAAGTGGAAAGCATGTAACTATAAAAGAAATTAAAGGAAAAAAACCTAAATTGCCCCTGTGTAAGCCCCTCCTCACGAAGACTGGAAACAACATACTGGAACATGCCTCTGTAGTTTCATCTGCACACCTGGTTGCCCTCTTGGAGCGGGACTTGTTAACAAAACTGCAAGCTAAAATCTTCTTCCGTGATAATCAGATTGTAGTACAGCTGCCAATAATGCAGGGCTCAAATTATCGAATGGCCCTTCAAGCAATCAAGATTGTGTCAGAGGCCAAAGGGACTGAGATTTTAGAGAATGTTGATCCATGTGTGTGGGCAGACAGAACCCCTGCCCAAGCAAATGCATAACACCAGTTAAAATCTTCTTTAAAAAGGGAGCGAGCCCTGTGTGCGCGAGGCAGTATCCTCTGAAGAAAGCCATCCATGCAGGCTTGAAGCCGCTCATTGAGAAGTTCAAAAATTATGGTTAGCTAACAAAGGGATCATCCCCCTTTAACACCCCGATTTTGGGTGCGCCCGAGGCAGATAGCACCTCCTCCAGGTTGGACCAAGACCTGAGAGCAGTGGCTAACTGCCCTTTGTGCCTCAAAAATGATTCAAAGATGTTTGAGCCCCCAGCTCAAATGAGAAGTCGCCCATGCGCTTACTGTCCTTTTCAGAGATTTCAAATTGACTTTTCAGAGTTGCCCCAGACTCATGGCTATCGCTACCTGCTAGTAATAATAAAACCAATTGACTGCACCGCACAGACAGTAGCCAAGATCCTGTTAAAAAGTAATCCCTAGGCTCTTGTTACCTAAAGGCGGTGAATCAAATCAGGGGCCACATTTTGTTGGACAAGTGACGCAAGTAGTGGCCCAGGCATAACAAACTAACTAGAAGCTACACCCCCCTTGGAAACCTCAATCCACAAGTCAAGTTGAGAAGATGAACCGCGCCTTAAAAACAATGCTCACTAGAATTTGTTTAAAAATTAAGTTGAAAGGCCACAGGCCTTGCCAGTCACCTTGACTCGAGTACGGTGCACCCCCAAGGGAAGTATTAAATTGACACCCTTTAAACGTTCTATAAGTGCCCACCTTGGATATTACCTATGGCTGATAGCTTCAATGTGAATTTAGAAGTAAAAGTTTTAAGATTCAAAGTTATGTTACTGCCTTGCAGTCTGTTTTGTTTTCACAGATTTGTGACACCTCACCAATCCTGGCCTTTAGACGCTTCAGTGCATTATCTCAATCCCAGCGATTGGGTGCTAATCCAGTCCTAGAAAGATGAACCACCTACCGAGAAGCAGAAGGGTCCGTTTCAGATCCTGCTTACCACTCCCACTGCTATAAAAGTCGCTAAAGGGAAGAAGTGGATTCATCACACTGAATAAAGGCATCACCTGCACCAGAGAGGGTCACACCAGAAGCTGACCCACCTGAAGGTCACCGCTGGAATAGTGAACCCCTGGAGGGACTCAAGTATCTGTTCATGAGAGAGCTTTCTCCTAACGCTTACTCATGCACATTATTCTCTCCTTCTTAAGTTTAGTTGCCTCAACACTCCCCACTCAAGTAAAAACAACAACTAAAAACATTAGTTTAAGAGGCATGGTGAGCTTATGTTTAAGCAGAATACAGCTAATTTTGCTCTCTATTATGAACACCCATCACCTGTCAGAAACTTTACTTTGTTGCCCGCCTTAATTAGAAAGCCACAGGTTGTTGTCGTTCAGTCGTTCAGTCGTGTCCGACTCTTCGCTCTGCAGAAAGAGGGCACTCTCGTTTCAAGGGTTCCTGATGAACCGAACAAAACTGAGTTCCAAAAGTTCAAAAAAAATGTGTTTTTGATGTCAACATTCTAGTAGCTAGAACAAAGGCGTCCCAGGCCTCACTTGCTGTTTAGAGAAAACCGTCAATGCCACAGCGATAATAGTTTGCGCCTTTAAGTGCGCAGTCCACCGCGGGACCAAAGAGAGTATAAATTTGAGAAAAGCCTTTTGAGGGGGGAATTGTAGTAAAAATGTAACCTAAAAGCCATTGTATGTGTCTTAAGCAGCACATAGTACTGTAAGAGCTGCGCATGCCTGGAATGAGCAGACAGTAACCCTAAGATAAGGTTGCCAAGCAAACTGCTAGCAACCAATCAAAGTGACATGCTGGCTAAGAAATGCAAGCTGAGGTGATAAAACTGTAGTGTGGGGGTTGCCCAGGGTCGACTCTGCTTTTGAGCGTGAGCTCCTCTGTCGAACTGTTTGCAAACAATAAAATGGAGCTGGACCCAGCCTGCAGTTGACTCTCCTCTTTGGGGCAAATTGGACTAGCCTCCAGGGGGCGAAACTAGCATTTTGTGCAACAATGGAAGCCCTGTGGGTGAGTGATTCCCGAGTCCAGGAGATGGGCCTCTTGCCTGTTCTGGAAGGGGTCGCCCTCCCTCTGAAAGATCAGGTTCCTCGTCTGGGGGTACTCCGAGATCCATCACAGTTGCTGGAGGCCCAAGTGGCCGTGGCAGCTCGGAGTGCCTTTTCCCAGCTTCAGCTGGTTCGCCAGCTACGGTCTCTCCCGGACACAGACAGCTTGGCCCCAGCGGTCCAGGCGCTAGTAACCTGAAGGCTGGATCACTGCAACGCGCTCTATGTGGGGCCGCCCTTGAGGCTGGACCGGAAGGTGGAGCCAGTGCAGAACGCAGCCGCTCGGCTGTCGTCGGAGCTGCCCCTTCTCAGCATGCAGCTCCACTGCGGAGGGAACTGCACTGGCAGCCTATTCGCTACCAGGCCAAGTGTCAGGTTTTGGCACTAGTGAACAAAGCCCTAAACAACTTGGGAGCAGGAGACCTGAGGGAGCGCCTCCTTCCTTACCAACCTGCCTGGTGTTTAACATGGTGTTTTTGTTCTTTATCATGTCTGCCATTCACTGCTCAGAGGTCTTTGGCTGTGGAGCAGTATACAAATACTGTAAATAAATAAAGAAATTTATTTATATAATGTATTTCTTAATTAAATATCTTAATCGCCCATCTGGCCGGTCACCAGGCCACTCTGGGTGATGTGCAATGGTACAATTTAAAACAGTACAATTATACTTTAAAACTTTATTTTAAAATACCCTAACTCACCCCAAATGCCTGCCTGAACAACCACGTTTTTAATGCGTGGCGGAAGCTCATTAAAGAGGGGGCATGGTGGAGTTCTCTAGGGAGGGAGTTCCACAGAGTAGTGGCCACCACAGAGAAGGCCCTCTCCTTCATCCTCACCAGCCTAGCTGTCCTGGCTGATGGGACAGGGAGAAGGCCATCCGAGGCTGATCTTGTTGAGCGGCCTGTCTGGCGTTGCTGGAGGCGCTCCTTGAGAGTAGTGAGCCTGAAGCCTGGTATAGGGTTTTAAAGGTCAAAACCAAGACCTAGAATTTGGCCCGGAAAACAACTGGTAATCAGCGCAACTCCTTCAATGCTGGAGTGATGTGATCTCGCCGGCAGCTGCCTGTAATCAGGCGAGACTCCGCGTTCTGTGCGAGCTGCAGCTTCCGAACCGTCTTCAAGGGTAACCCCACGTAGAGTGCATTACAGTAGTCTAGACGAGAGGAGACCAGGGCATGTACTGCCGATGGGAGCAGATGGTCAGGAAGGTGGGGGCACAGCCACCGTATCAGATGGAGTTGGTACAATGCTGTCCAGCTCATGGCTGACACCTGAGCCTCCATGGACAGCTGGGAGTCTAAAATGACCCCCAGGCTGCGGACCTGGTCTTTCAAGGGCAGCCGTACCCCATTCAACACCAGGTCGACATCCCCCAGCCTCCTCTTGTCTCCCACCAAAAGTACCTCGGTCTCGTCAGGGTTCAGCATCAGCTTATTCCTCCCCACCCAGCCACTCACCATCTCCAGACATTTGGACAGGGATTCTACGGCCAACCTTGGTGAAGATTTGAACGAGAGGTAGAGCTGCGTGTCATCCGCATATTGATGACACCACATCCCAAACCTCCTGCTGATAGCCCCCAGCGGCTTCACATAGATGTTAAATAGCATCAGGGAGAGGATGGAACCCTGTGGCACCCAACAAGTGAACAGCCACGGGTGTGGCACCTTCTCTCCCAGTGCTACCCTCTGGTACCTGCCAGACAGGAAGGACCGGAACCACCGTAATACAATGTCTCCAATGCCCATCCTCTCCAGGCAGTCCAGGAGGAAAATGTGGTCAATGGTATCAAAAGCCGCTGAGAGGACAAGGAGAACAAGGAAGGAGCATTCACTCCTACCCAAAGCCCTCCTCATGTCATCCACCAAAGTGACCAAGGCCGTTTGAAAATGAAATATCTTTTTTTAGGTGTGCTGACCAGAACTGTACACAGTATTTCAAGTGTGGTCGCACCACACATTTGTACAGGAGCCGTATGATATTGACACATTTATTCTCAATTCCTTTTCTAATTATGCCTAACATGGAGTTTGCCTTTTTTATATCAGCCGCACACTGAGCTGACATTTTCATCAAGCTGCCCACTGGTACCAGTTCCCCTCTACTCAGCAGTGGTTAGGCCTCATCTGGAGTACCACAGTTCTGGGCACCACACTTGAAGAAGGATGCAGGCAAACTGGAGAGGGTTCAGAGGAGGGCAACAAAGATGATCAGGGGACTGGAAACAAAGCCCTATGAGGAGAGACTGAAAGAACTGGGCACATTTAGCCTTGAGAAGAGAAGGCCAGGATCTCTTCTCCATCATCCAGAGTGCAGGACATGGAATAAAGGGTTCGAGTAACAGGAAGCCAGATTCCGGCTGAACATCAGGAAAAACAATGGAACCAATGACTTAGGGAGGTTGTGGGCAATCCCACACTGGAGGCATTCAAGATGAAGCTGGGCAGCCATTCATCAGGGATGCTTTGACTTGGGACTCCTGCACTGAGCAGGGAGTTGGACTCGATGGTCTTATAGGCCTCTTCCAACCCTACTATTCTATGATTCTATGATCAGGGTCTTGGTAAGACTATGAATCAGATTTAGACTTTTGTTTTTGTCACAAGATGCTCCTTTGTATTCAGCTCAGGCCTCAGGACAATAATGTAGCACTTGGGAAGAAAGATGCATCCCAGTAACCCAGCACTGGAGGCCAAGATGGAGAAGACCTGCACGGCCACCATGTATTTCCCCTTCGTGCTCAGGTAGGTGGGCACAAAGGACACCCACACGCTGCAGAAGACCAGCATGCTGAAGGTGATCAGCTTGGCCTCATTGAAGGCCCCGGGCAGCTTCCGGGCTAGGAAAGCCACCGTGAAGCAGATGGCAGCCAGGAAGCCCATGTAGCCAAGGGCAGCATAGAACATGGCGACAGAACCTTCATTGCACTGCAGGACGATCTCTCCAGGCTGGGAGTGCATGTCAGAGTCAGGGAATGGGGGAGAGAGGCCCAGCCAGATGGTGCAGATGACAACTTGGACAGTGGAACCAGAAATGACAATGGAGTTGGCCAGACTCTTCCCCAGCCACCCCCTCGCCCTGTTCCCTGGCTTTGTGGCCAGGAAGGCCAGCACCACAGTGATCGTTTTGGCCAACAGTGAAGAGACGGCAACGGAGAAGATGATGCTGAAGGCCGTTTGTCGGAGGAGGCAGGTCACTTTCCTTGGCTGGCCAATGAAGAGAAAGGAGGAGAAGAAGGAAAGCAGGAGGGAGACGAGGAGAATGTAGGAGAGGTCCCGGTTGTTGGCTTTGACTATTGGGGTTTCAAGGAATTTTATGAAGATTCCTAACACAAGGCCTGTGGTTAAGGACAGGAATAGGGCCAAGGAAGCCAGGATGATCCCCAGATACTCTTCGTAGGACAGGAAGGTTGCAACCTTGGGCATACATCCATCTCGGTCCTGGTTTGGATGCTGATCGCCGGGACACTTGGTGCAATGGCCTGAATCTGAAAGGCACAAGAGTCACATCTCCCTTCCGTCCTCAGCAGTCTCTGTGCTTTTACTTTCCCTCCAGCTGTTGCTGGGGGGTGACTCACGGCACGCCTTGATTTCACGCAGGGCGCAGGCAGGCCTGCTGGGCCTCCCCCTTCTCCCACGTGAACACGCCACAGTTGGTGTTTCGTGTGTTTAAACATGTATTTGTTTATACCACCAAGCAGAGCTACGAAGAGATCACATCAGACTTTGAAGCTCTGGGAAGGAAACTCAAGAACTTTTGGGCCCAGATAGTTTTCCCATCCATCCTTCCAATAGTTAGAAGAGGGATAGAAAGGGAATGAAAAATACTCCGGGTGAATGACTGGCTATGAAGGTGGTGCCGACGAGAGAGATTTGGATTCTAGGACCACGGGCTATACTTCCTGGAAGATGGGCTGTCGGCAAGGGACGGGTTACACCTCACAAAGGATGGGAAGAATGTGTTTGGCCACAGCATGAAGAACTTCATCAGGAGGGCTTTAAACTGAATCCTACGGGGAAGCGAGATGTAATGTTGGGGGTAACAATGGACGTAGGCGCATGCACTGCACCGGAGAGAACAGCTCTGATAGCGCCCAATAATAGTCTTCAGACACATGCAGGAAGAAAGCCAGACTATGAAGCACATGGTCTTCGATGTCTATATACTAATGCCCAGAGTATGGGAAACAAACAGAACGAACTTGAACTCTTAATACAAGAGGGAAATTATGACCTGATAGGTATAACTGAGACTTGGTGGGATGACTCTCATGACTGGAATACAGCAATGGAAGGATATCACTTGTTCAAAAAGAACAGGAGGAACAGAAAGGGAGGTGGGGTTGCACTGTATGTGAAAAATACATATCTCTGCACAGAAATACAGGAGGAGGAGCTTGGTAGCCCCATCGAGAGCATCTGGGTTGAAATAAATGGAGCAAAGCATAAAAGGAACCTGGTGGTCGGAGTCTACTACCGGCCACCCAATCAAGGAGAAGACGAGGATGAAACTTTTGAAAAGCAAATAGCCAATGTTTTAAGGAAGCATGATGTAGTAGTAATGGGGGACTTCAATTTCCCCGATATTTGTTGGGAGACAAATTCAGCAAAACATGGCCCCTCCAGGAAATTTCTGACTTGTGTGGCGGATAACGTCCTCGTACAGAAAGTAGAGGAAGGAACTAGAGGATCGGCTATCCTTGACTTGATCCTAACCAACAGAGATGACTTAGTGGATAAAGTAGCAGTTACAGGAACTCTGGGGGAAAGTGACCATGTTGTACTTGAGTTCTTGGTTCTAAGGGAAGCAAAAGCTGAGTGTAGTCAAACATGTACCCTGGATTTTAGGAAAGCTGATTTTAATAAACTCAGAACAATGATCAGTAAGGTCCCATGGCAAGCAATGCTAGTGAGAAAAGGAGTCCAAGATGGGTGGGAGCTTTTAAAAAAGGAAATTCTCAAGGCACAATCACAAGCAATTCCAACAAGAAGAAAAGGTGGAAGACAACAGAAGAAGCCAATGTGACTTCACAAAAAGCTTAGGGATGACCTGAAAACAAAAAAGGACACATATAGGAAGTGGAAAGAAGGCCAAGTAACAAAGGAAGAGGACAGGCAGATAGCACAGAATTGCAGGGATGGCGTCAGGAAGGCTAAAGCTGAGAACGAGCTGAGGTTAGCGAGGGAGGCTAAAAACAACAAAAAGGCTTTCTTCAGCTACGTGCAGAGTAAAAGGCAGAGGAAAGAAATGGTGGTTCAGCTATTAAATAAGGATGGCAAAATGATAACAGATGACAAAGAAAAGGCAGAGGTGCTCAATTCCTACTTTGGCTCAGTCCTCTCCCAAAAGAGGGTCTATGACCCCCCTGGAAAAGGCGAAGTACAGGCTGAATGGGCAGGATTGCAGCTTGTGATCAATAGGCGTATGGTCAAGGAGCACCTAGTGACTTTGAATGAGTTCAAATCTCCAGGGCCGGATGAACTGCATCCTGGAGTAATAAAGGAAGTGGCAGAAGAACTCTCAGAACCGCTATCTTTTCTCTTTGAGAAATCATGGAGGACGGGGGAAGTGCCAGATGACTGGAGGAGGGCTAACGTTGTCCCTCTCTTCAAAAAGGGTAAAAAGGAGGAACCTGGGAACTACAGACCAGTCAGTCTGACATCAATCCCTGGGAAAATTCTGGAGCAGATCATAAAGCAATCCATCTGGAAGCACCTTGACAACAATGCCGTGATTACTCAAAGCCAACATGGATTTGTCAAAAACAAGTCCTGCCAGACAAATCTGATCTCATTTTTTGATCAAGAACCTCCCTTGTAGACCGTGGGAATGCTGTAGACATCATATACCTCGACTTCAGCAAAGCTTTCAACAAAGTGCCCCATGATCTCCAGATGAACAAACTAGCTCAAAGTGGGCTAGAGGAAACTGAGCCCTGCGGTACCCCACTTGTTACCTCTCCCCAGTTGGAGAAGGTCCCATTGATAAGCACTCTTTGAGTCCGATTCTGTAGCCAACTGTGGATCCACCGGATCGTTGTTTCATCTAGCCCACTTTGAGCTAGTTTGCTGAAGTCGAGGTATATGATGTAATACATAATATAATGTAGCAGCCATATCGGGGGTCAGACTAAGTAGCCTCATGCAGTCTCATGCTTCATGTTCTTGCTGAGCTCTTTCTCCCCTGAATATATTGTTGTAAGCTGACGAGACACAGGAATTCCTTATCTTGTCAAAGGTCATACAGTTGTATATCTTGTTCTGTGCTGTTCTCTTCTGTTCTCTCCTTATCATGGCTACCCTATAACCCAGTTCTTGTATTATAAACAATAGTGCTAGGAGGAAAAATGTTGAGGACTGCAACCCCACGCGGGAGGGGGAGGAGGAGCCGTTTCATATGTGTCACAAAGTCTATAAAACCAATGTACTAATGTAAATCGGGGCTTCTGGCTCTTTGGAAACGATTCCAGCCTTAAGCCCGCGCGTTAAATAAAGAATCTCTTTTTCCTTCACTCCGTGGTCTCTCTGACTCTGGGTTCTGCAACATAAATGGTGCCGTGACTCGGATGTGGCAGGCTCTGAGCCAGACAGGTGGCAGTTGCCTGCTCTTGATCGCCGCACCGGGAAGACGAGCTCGGCGCATGCCTCCCTTTCTTGGCGCCACCGACCTTTTTGTCGAGTGAATGGGAGAAAGCCTGCACCGGGATCGCCCAAACGGCAGCGAGCGGCAAGAGAACCTTGGGAAGCGGAGGAAGGAACTTGAGCCCTGCCTGTATCGCAGCTGCAATTGAGTTGAAACCCACATTGGAAGCCTTCAGGAGAAAGGCAAGTATTTGGGAAAAAGAGGGCCCCGCCTTTAGGGAGAAAGGCCACTGGGCAGAAAAAAAGAGGGCCCCGCCTTATGAAGAAGGTCAGTGTTGGTGGTATACGTATACAAAAGAACCTACTCCTTGCGGGTAGAAGGGGGGCCTGATCACACCCCCGAGTGGGCGCCAGTACCCAGCACGCCAGTACTCAGTAGGAAGCTGAGGAAGCTGGGGAAGCCGTTTTCCGCTCTGGTAAAAAGTGGGAAAAGTGGGTGGCAGGGACATATGGATGTAGTGGAGAGATTGATGATTGTGTGAGTGGCTACTGCGGTTTCTGACGCATACCGTTGACCGTCCGGGTGCCCAGGCCAGTAGCAAAGTGCGTGGTGTGAAAAATCCTCTTGTGTCGGCCAGTGAGACCCCTTACTCACTGACCAATTCCCATTCCCTAATTGTGTCTGTCTTCAATTTAGGAGGGAGGCTATGGGTGGTGGGGGAAGCAAACCTTGCACCCCCTTGAGATGTATGTCAAACAAAGAAAGAAAAAGGTTTTTTTTAAAAGATTCAGAATAGAGAGAGAAAACAGCAAAAAGCTCAAGGTCGAGCTGAGAGGAAAAAAAACAAGATCTGAGGCTGTTAATTAGAAAAATGTTGCAGGACAGTCTGGCTTTTAACAAAGCGTGGGAGCGTGAGAGTGTGAGGCCGAAGAAGTAGCTGTTAGCCTAGCGCGCCGAGAGAGGGGGGGCAGGAAAATTGCCCACAACGTTCTGAGTTGTGCAACATCATCACCTCGCCTAATTGAGATGAAATCCCTAAGAAATGGAAACTGAAAATGAAGACCCAGAAGATGAAGGCAAAATAGAAAATAAAGGTGAAGAATCAGCCCCCAGAGCACAGGCTAGACCCCTCTTCGAGTGAAAAGTGTGCCATAAGACTGTCCCAAAGCAGAATGAAGCGGAGAGACCATGTTGAAGATCTCTGTCAAGGTAACCGTGTTTAGCTTTGAACTGTGTTAGAATTGCATAGAGCCTGTAGCTACTGACCATCAGCTATATGATTTCTGAAGAGCGTAACCATTAAGCTTTTGCCGTGGGATTCCCTGCAATGAAGAAATCTCACTGATTCGAGTGTCCAGTGTTACACTGCCTAAGTGTGTGTGCTAAAGAGACCGAGAAACCAGACAGCATGTTCCTGGCCAAGCCAAAATCACGCTACTGCCATGCTCCTGGAAGCTGCAATAAACTGTGTAAGCTGGGAGACCCAACCTGAGTGAGAAGAAAAGAAGATATTGGAGCAACTGTCTTGAAAAACAATGAGATCTGTGTAGCTGGCTGGCTGACGCTGTCAGTGATGTTACAACTTTAAATTAAGACTGTTTTCCTGTTTGAGACCCCAGCGAAGAAAGCTAACCCGAGTTATTTGTTGCCCGTGCCAAAGCAAGAATTTGGTGGCCCTGTACCTCATCGTGTCCTGTTTTGAGCTTGGGATTTACAAATACAAACAAACTGAGAAGCTTGCCTTTGAAGTCCTGCAAATCACCCCACCGCCTCCCCGAAGATTAATGGCTGCCTGAAAAATGCAAGTATAAAGCGATGCCCATCACCCCCCAGCGTCCTGAGTTTCGGCACTCAGTGTTTCAGTGCTTTCGTGTACCAGGTTAGAAGAGAAAAAAAAAAAAAAAGAGTAAGTTTTTAAAATGTCTGTGAGAGAACCTGACAGAAGTAAAATAAAATTTACAGAGGAGTTGCCCAAGTTAAAGCATCATGGCTAGAGAGCTGAGCTGTGCCGCTCTGTTTAAACAGAAGCCTTGCTAAAAAGTTAAAGGCCCTTGTCTGTCAGAAGGGGTGTGGGGCCACACTTCCCCTTTTTAAACTGATGCAAAAGTAGAGAGCCTTTGCTGGAAACATCGCATCTTCATTGCCCAGAGCCTTCTCTGTTTGCCTCCATCAATGTCTGGGCTTTTTAGAGACACTCTGCACATGAACTAAAATTTTAAATTGTCAAAGACTTGCCATGGACAGTGCTGTGAAGCTTTGGATAAACTTGAACTCTCATCGCTGTAGACCATGTGTCTGTGTTTGTAGTCAGCTCAGTGTACAGCAGGCTGAGTTTGATCTGTGACTTTTAGATTTCCTTCTGCCAGAACTCATGCAGCATAGAGTTGCCAATGCAAAAATGGTGACCTAGAACTCTGCGTGTGTGGGTATGCCCGTCCCTTGATTTTAATGAGCCCTGAGCTTTCAGCCAGAAGACCAGTATGATTGCTGGATCTGCTCCATCATGCCTTACCATGCAAGAAGTGTTTTCCATTCATTGTGTTAAATTGCAGAAAAAGTTTGTTGTATATATTTTATGATTTCTTAGATATCATAAAGTATATGTGATATTTGCAGATTAGTGTTAGTTGCAACTCCAAATGATACTAAGTGTGGTTCCCAATGGATGACGAAGAGAAAAGACAAAAGCAAGTAGAAAAGAAGGAATAGAGAAAGTAGAAGACAGATAGAGAAGAGAGAAAAAGAAAAGGCAAAAGGCAAAGAAAAAACATTTGTAAAAAAGAAGCGTGGCCATAGTTGCCCCCAGGGTAAATTAAAAGCAGCTGATTGTGCCTGGAGCTTATTACCTGGGGTAAAGTAGCCACAATAATGTAATAGTTCTTTAAAATGAAGAAAATGTAACTAGAAGGAGAAGAAGAGCCTATCCCAAATGTGTGTCAGTGGGACTAGTGTAAGGCAGAAAAGTTTAAGTAAGTTTAACTTGAAAAAGACAAATAAAGAGACAAGGCTGGTGCATGGAGCAGAAAGTTTTATATAAAAAGTTTGAAACATGATCTGCAATACAGGCAGATCAGCAAAGAAAAAGAAAGCAAAAGAAAGAGAAAAAATTTGTCTTCCCATACTAATAAATAAAAAGTGTTATCAAGCACTTTGGGAAGCGAAGTTGTTTACAGGAAGCTGTGCCTGAGAACCAAACACTTCTAGCCTATGCTGAAAATGCTTGCTAGTGTTATGGGTAACATGTATAGTATAAAAACCCATTTAGTGCAATAGCTCGTGGTTCAGAGAAGCTGTCTGATCCAAAAATTAAGTACGCCTGTGTGCTGTAAGTTACCCAATAAAGTCTCCTTGTAAGTAACCCCCCCCTGCTGGAATCCCAAAACACAAGTTGGGCTAGAGCGCCTCACCCAGTATCAAACCCTGCTGTTAGAAGCCATGAAAGGCAGGTATAAAGAAGTCAATTAATATGACCAAAGTGTCTAAAGTGCTGCAAGGTGCCACCGAGGCCCCAGAGCGTACTTGGAGCATCTTTCAAATGCCTATCGCCAGTACACCCCCCTCGACCCAGAGGCCCAAGAAGACGTAAACGAAAAAAGAAAAGAAGAAGACCCGGCAGAGGCAGAAGATTCTTAAAAAAAGAACCAGTGTGCCCAGTGTGGACAAGATGGACATTAGTGGCATGAATGCCCAAATAAAATAAATCAAATACACAAAGGAAAAAACCAAAGGGGCCAGAATGGGCAAAGAGGGAGACAGCTTGAGAGGGGCCGTGACATTGACTGTGAGGGGCCGTGACATTGACTTCATGATTGACACTGGAGTGGCATCAAGAGCAAGCAAACGTTAGCCTTAAACAAGAAGTCCAAACACTGAGCAAAGGTCTTCAAGCCCAGCGTCGCTTTGTCTTAAAAAAATAAGCCATTCCCATCACAGAAGTTCATCCTTTCCAACCAAGAGTTAAAGTATGAGTTAAAGAGAGAAAAATAACCCTTTGACTCCCAGATGGAGAGGACTGAAAACTGTCATACTTTCCACCCCCGCAGCTATGAAAGCAGCTAGAGTTAAACCCTAGATACATTGGACACGAGTCAAGAGAGCGAGAGGGGGAGAGTAGACTGTAAACAGAAATCCTGAAAATCCTTTAAAAATCATTCTGAAAAAGCAGTAAGAAGACTCAGGCTAGACCTTACTGTGGACACACCGGGAAACTGTCCCCCTGCGTACGGTCAGACCTGCAACTGGAGAATTGAAGAAGGGGACTAGACCCTACTGCAGCTTGCCAGGTGAATAGCTGCCCAGCGTACGGTCAGATCCCAAAGAAGATCAAACATGCGTATTGTAGTGTTGTAGTGTTAGTAGTGTTGCATTGTGTCTCCTTAATAAGGTGCAAAAAGGGGGGTCTGCCCCTGGAAAAAGAAGTTTGTCCCAGTGATTTGCTGATAATTACTGGCTTCACCTGGCTAACATCACGAGAGTAAAACATTTTTGTTTGCCAAGAGGTATACCTGCAAACAGGCTTATTAGCTCTTGCCTAATACCTGTCTGTAGACATCCTGGGAAAATTCAAAAAGATACCATGTTAAGAGTTTATGGTGTAAGTTTAACTTATTCCCAAAATGCTAATTGGGGCGTGGTTGCAAAGATCCTACCCCCTACAGAGTTCACTCTACGCACCCCCATCATTGCTGAAACAAATGCTACGTGTGCACAAATGCTTAATTGTCAAAATTTTTTCCAGAAAATACAAAGCTATCCCTGGCCCCCTTCCACTGTAATAAAATTCAAAACATATCTTTTAATGATGCCCACATACTTTTGCCTCATGGATGGTTTTAGACATGTAGTTCCCGCACTTGGTCATTCATTCCTGCCAACTTGTCTGATAACCACCCATGTTGCCTCAGCCGCCACTTGAACTGGTGCCAATTCTTCCCCTGTAGCCCGAGAAAATCCGTCAACGGCAGCCTCGAGCACTCCAACTAACTAAAAATTGTAATAGTCATGTGCAGTTATATTCTGACTCAGAAAAATTGGCCTTAGCAATGTCACTGGTTAAGGTTCCAGGTTTAGCCTTGGCTGATGGTCTGGAAATCAACCGGTTAGCTTGCAGCTTAGCCAAAAGCATAAATGCCACCTCACGAGCATTGTCATTGTTAAATAAAAAGCTGCGTGATCTAAAAGGTGCAGTTCTAGAAAACAGAGCTGGTATAGATTACCTCTTCCTTCTTCATCATTTAAGTTGTGAGACACACCAAAAGCTCTGTTGTTTTAACTTAACTGATAATGGCAATGCTGTAGATGAACAGATCAACGAGCTGCACAATATAGTAGCTAACAAAACAATAAGACAAAACAATTAGCTCAATTAGTTAACCCCTTGGCTTCCAGATCTTAGCTGGCTTAAAAGCATTGTTCATCCTAATTCTACCAGTATTGTTCATAAAAGTTCTGTTATGTCTCTGCGTTCCTTGTCTTATGCGCTGTTTAACCAATCTGTTTTATGTCTCAGCTAGTAAAACTGCTGCCCTCTATGCTCTAATAGCCCAACAAGAGGCTAAGTAATATGTATGTCACAAAAAGCTTTGTATAGTTATCAGAAATGCTATAATTGTAATGAAATTATGCATTTAAGGGGGGAATGTAGCAGCCATATCGGGGGTCAGACTAAGTAGCCTCATGCAGTCTCATGCTTCATGTTCTTGCTGAGCTCTTTCTCCCCTGAATATATTGTTGTAAGCTGACGAGACACAGGAATTCCTTATCTTGTCAAAGGTCATACAGTTGTATATCTTGTTCTGTGCTGTTCTCTTCTGTTCTCTCCTTATCATGGCTACCCTATAACCCAGTTCTTGTATTATAAACAATAGTGCTAGGAGGAAAAATGTTGAGGATTGCAACCCCATGCGGGAGGGGGAGGAGGAGCCGTTTCATATGTGTCACAAAGTCTATAAAACCAATGTACTAATGTAAATCGGGGCTTCTGGCTCTTTGGAAACGATTCCAGCCTTAAGCCCGCGCGTTAAATAAAGAATCTCTTTTTCCTTCACTCCGTGGTCTCTCTGACTCTGGGTTCTGCAACAATAATACTTTGCTCTGTGGCCATGGATGTGATCTGTGATTTAATGGTGCATTTGTGGGGACACTTGGTTAAAATCCAGAGGATATATGTCTTGAATCCCCTTTTGGGGGTCCATCCCAGCTCTGAGAACTATAGGATCCATGCCAGTGACGTGGATGTGCTTTGCGATTCCGCTGAGACTTTGGATGCGCTACTTGTAAAATCCAGACGATCCCGCCGGATCGGTGCCCGCGTAAACGGTTGACGCCATGATGTGAAGCAGCAGATCTGGGGCTCTCAGCGGTGCATACTTGGACACAGGTGAGTTCTGTGCCTCGACTGGGGCTGGGGGGCGAGTGGGAATCCAGCATAAAAGGTCAGAGGATCCATGTTGGGGTGGTGGCTTGGGTACGTTCCTCATAAAAACCAGGCGGGACCAGGAGGAGCCATGCCTTGGACCCAACTTTTTGCACTGCTGCGGCCAGCAAGTGATGGATCTCTGCTTTTAGCGATGGAGTCCAGGGAAGCACTGTGCGCTGTGCTGTCACGGCGGCTGGGGCATCCTCCAGGTAAACACCAGGAGGATCCATGAAGATCCCCGCCTCAGGTCCACGTTTCTGTGCTGCTGTGGCGCTGACTGGTGGATCGCTGACCTTTCTGGCTCAGCCCATGGAGGCAGATGTGCCCTGTGATTTGATGGTGGTTTAGGGGGGTATGAGGATATGACGTCCTGAGGATCCGTCTTTGATTTCATAATCTGGCTTTTAATTTCTTCCCGATTCAAAGTGCGGGAGACACATGTATGCTGGTGGTGCTGATCCCTGCCCCATCCACTGCGTCCCCCCCCCGGTCCAACTCCAGTTCTTGTGAGACACCTTGTGAAACACATCACAGCTGGTGCAATAAAGGATCCGCGTTTAGAAATGGCGTGAAGAAAACCTTCACAGGACTTGTCGTTTCCTTCAGACTCACCCACCTTCCTGGGCAGAGATGGTCCCTTCCGCGCAGGGGATACAGTCGTAGCAGCAAACGGGCCTTCCTTCCTGAACCGCCTTGAGGGATCCGGGGCGACAGCTTTCCACGCACCGGGAATGCGGCACCGTCTAAGCACAGAAGCAAGGACCATCGAGGAAAAAACGTTAGGGCCAATTTACGTCGAGAAACTCGACAGAGTTGGAAAGGAGCCAGCAGGACCTCTGGGGTTTAACTTGAAGCCCATAACTAAGCTTAAAGACGGCAACTGCAGGAAGTGCCCCTCGCTTCCCAATCCCCCGCCCTGGCTTCTACTCCCCTTCCTCTCGGGTTTCCCTGGCGACAGAATTCAAGGGACCGGTCCTCTTCGGGTCCGTAAAGTGCCATGTACACTGGTGCTGAAATATTGTCAGCGCCAGGTAACCTGCAGCCTGTATTCACAGGCAGTCCTTCTGCCACGCAGCTGGGAAGCAGAGGCGGGCAAAGGCTCCCCTCTGCGAGCTCCTGAAGAGCGGCTCCTGGTTGCTGCCCCCAGCGGCGTTCGACAGCCTGGCGCCCCGGAGTCTGTGGCCTTAGTAGAGGTGGAGGGATGGAGAGAAGGGCACTGAAAGGAAAGGCGTGATTCCCCCCACCTGGTTGAGCCACGTGGGCCAGAGAATGGCGTCCTGGTCGAGGGTGAACGTCAGGCCTGGGCGTCCCCGTCTTTCCATACCCCCAAATTTCACCCTGACGACGGACTTATTCGGAAACTTCACCCAGTTCACGATGTCAAAGTCGGCTGCCAGGTCCCCGTTCTCATCCAGATACACGCCGTCCATGGAGCGGTTGTAGAACTGGGGGTTTCTCAGGAAAGGGTGGAGCTGGAACGGCAGAGGAAACACCGGCATGGAGGAGACAAGACAGCACGGTCGATGCCTCGGTTCTGCCCATGTCGCGCCCGGGTCTCGCCAGGCTCGGGGCTGGTTCAGACTCAAGTGGCTGGCTGTGTCTTCCATCATTTGCGGGGGACCTGATTTCATCCCCGAGCGCCCTTTGGCTGCCCTCTCGGAGTCTGGGGAGGCGAAGCCATCGGACACGCACAGCCAGCTCATACATACGGGTGATTCCTGGGTTGTCTGACCCAAGAATCGCCGCGGCTGGGCGAGAGTGAGCCAGGGAGTGGGTGAACCTGCCGCCTCCATGCGCGCGCTGCTTCCGCTCTCAGTCAGCCCCCCGAGTGGTTCTCGCGAGGTCCAGGCCTGATTATCGCCTGCAGCCCGGGCCTGGTCTTGCTTTCAGGCAGAGGGGGGCTGGTCAAGTCATGGGGCACATTGCGGACACCGTGAAAAGGCAGCAAGGCATCGCGGATGTAACTGAGCCTGCCGTCCTGGGCACACTTACCCGGGAGTGTCTTCGACGGAGCTCGGTAGGGTTCGCCTTACACGGATTTGCCAGATACGTTATATTTCTAGTGTGGGCTTGGGAGAGACACTGAATGTCCTGCCTCAGGCATCAGATTGTGCAAGGTGAGTACAGAAATGCTCCCAGCACACAACTGTTACCTTCTTGACGTGCAGACAGCTACAAGAAACACCGCTCCGTATACAGCTGCCAACATCTCACCGCCGCCGTACAAATTCCTGATGTGATCACAGCTGGAATCCTGCATCCAGTTCTGGTCACTGCCCCTCAAAAAGGATATGGTAGCGCTGGAAGGAGTGCAGAAACGGGCCACCAAGACGATCAAGGGGCTGGAGCATCTCCCCTGTGCGGGAAGGCCACAACTGGGCCTGTTTAGCTTAGCAAAAAGGCGAGTGAGGGGAGATTATGCTGTAAATACGGAAGTTTAGCATGTGTGTAGTAACTGGAAACTGTGGAGCCCAATACTGTCTCCAGTTATTATGGGTTGGAGTTTAGACTCCACCCCTTCAGCTTGTGTTTGTGATTATTTCCCTTTCCTGTTTCGTTCAGTGTTAGCCCGTCCCTCAATAAATAGTCTCTTGTTGTTTGGGCCTCCAAGGGAGTACTCTGTCTCATGTATGTTACATAACTGAGCACTTAGCAATGCGCTTTGGAGAAAAATCTGAACGTTTTGCCTCAGACATCATGGAATTGTACTTGTTGATTTAAAATAAAATGTTCCCACTACAAAACTGTTATTGGTAAAAACATACAAGGCGCACTTCTGCGCATGCCGGAAAATAATGGGTACAAGTGCAGCTCGGCACGAGACGGGGCGTCACCAGAAAGATTAGGGCTCTCCACGCCTGTCCAACACTGCCAGGACAGGAGCCACCCAGACCCCCAGTGAAGGGTCCGGCGCGACACCCGTGGGCACTCCTGCAGACGGAAGAGGGGGGGACACGCCCCAGTGGAGCCCGGGAGGCGCCCAAGTAGCCGCCCAGTCAGGCGGCCAGAGGGCTCGGAGAGAGGCACCGCTGTTCCCCCGGCCCAAGGGAGCTCCTGGGCAGAGTGCGGGTAGGTGGGTGGGGTCCTCCTCTGGGGCGGGGGGCACGAGAAGTGGGCCCAGGCAGCACAGAGGGGTCGGCCAGTGAGGGGCTCTGTTAAATCCAGCCTTTCCCCTCATTTGCTGATATTCTTGGGTTCTAAATCCAAGGCACTCAGGCTGGAACCGGACAACGGACCGTCACAGTCAGCACAGCTATCCGAGACGGGAAAGGGAGTACCTGCCATGGCTGCAGCCTCTGCACGTCCAGCCTGCCTCCCCCCTCCACCGCCCTCCTCTGGGAGCTGGACGAAGAAGCGGCATCCAAGGCTTGGGCCACAGCCTGGATGGCGCTGTAAATGACGTGGTTGTCTAGGGACAGGAACCTCTCCAGGTCCTCCTGGGGCAGGAACTCCAGGTCCTCCTTCTCCCTGCATCTTGTCCAGCCTTTCACAGACCACGCACGCTTCGCGTATGAGCAGCTAAATGCCTTCGCCCCAAACTTTTTGATAGGAGAGAAAAGGAATCGAAAATCAGCGTATTTTGTCCGTCTCTTTGTCTGGATGAAGAAGGAAAAAAGACCATGGATGTGTTGGAAAGATACTTCGTGAATCAACTCCAAGGTGATGTCCCACAAAGCGGTTGTGATCCAGACTTTCCCTACAACAGGTTTCATCAACATTTTAATTACTTTTTGCATAACGTGTAATCCATTTAAGAAGGAACTCGTCTCTGCACAATAAACAAAAGCGTTGACTTGTCCCCAATTCTGCAATGAAGATTTATGGATCCTTGCTTGCTGTGTAGTCAGTCCTGGGATGGTTTGCGTGAAAGCAACGCAAACACCGTTCCTGCTGAGCTCCGGCGTCAAGGTCTTCACGCATCTCTCTCCGTTGTCGGTGTCTGGAGCGATGAGACCTGTCATTGTCCACCTGAAATGCAGGAGCAGTCTGACAATCCCCGGGTACTGGGTTCCTTCTTTGGGGACCGTCGGGTAGAAAAACGGGAACTGAGTTTGATCACTCAGAACGTGAGAAACAAAACCATAACTGACCTGACCAAGGAAGGAAGAGAATGTTAGATTGTTTTGCACTAAATTTCAGTTCTCACCGGGCATTTCTGAAACCTGGCCAGATTACGCCTATTAACTGGCAATTATTTATAGATGTTGCACAACAGTGATGCGAGCATTGGGAAAAAGGCGGGATATAAATAAATATGACAACAACAACAACCACTCCAAAATCAGGCCCAAATGTTGAAAAAGAAAAGTGGAGACTGACTGGTTGTTCTCAGTACAATGACCATTTCTGGCACTCCCCGACGGCCGCCTGGTAGCGCCCATGGTCCGTCTTCCCCACCCTGGAGTAGCAGATAAGAAGGGTAGTATCGATTGAGTCAGTCCCCTAAGGGGTGAGGTGCTATAATGCTTTAGATCAAGCAAGTTGCATAGATGTGCAAATGCCTTTAATGTACTCTGTAACTTCGTTTTTGCTTTTTGAGAAAATACCTGCATTTGGGGCTATTGTTCCTGCCACGTGAGAGTGTGAGCTTTCTACTCCTCTTAGTCACCAGTGCCTGTGCTTTGGGTGTGCTGGATGGATTGTCCTATATGCCACCCCAAAGCTGCAGTAGCAGCAGCCTCCCTTGTACCAAGATCAAGATGCAGTGACTGCGTGTGACTGGCAGTGGAGAGTGAGGGTTGGCTGAGGATCATCTGTAATATTCTGATCACTCTGGAGGGGACCCCACAGGAGAATGAGATTCAGCCTGCAAACACCCTCTTCACCTGTGGGATTTTGTGGATGCCCAGCATGGTTGAAATCTGGATGGCGATGTCAGAGTCGGCCCCTTCCAGAACAGCCAGCGGCGGATTCCGTCTTCCACAGCTGTAGTTGGGAACATTCGCCTGGCCAGGAGACAGCAGGTCTAGCAAAGCGTCAGAGGTCATTCTTGCCTCAAAATAGTCGTCATGGATGTTGTAGCCCAGGGTGATGTTGGGTAAGAACCTGGGATTCTGGTTGATCTCCTGAACTGCAATCAAGAAGGACAAGATCTTCCAGTATTCTGTGTCTGCTCTAAAAACAAAAAAGCAGAAAAGGTGTCACATAAAGAAACAAAACTATACAGTTGTTGCTTCTTTGACATCTATATCTCTGTGTTATGCTTCTAGAACTTTCCTCATGCTAACACTGATCCCGATCCAAAGCCAGAAGCACGATAGCCAATCCCCACTTCACGGCCGGTGTGGTTCTGTGGGCAAGAGAAGGTAGCCGACTTCCGGGGACAAGAGCCACGATCCATTTTTTAAAAACATCCGGGGCAGCTGAGTGTTCCTGTTGTACAAAATGCTAGTTTCGCCCCCTGGAGGCTAGTCCAATTTGCCCCAAAGAGGAGAGTCAACTTCAGGCTGGGTCCAACTCGATTTTATTGTTTGCAAACAGTTCGACAAAGGAGCTCACGCTCAAAGCAGAGTCGACCCTGGGCAACCTCCGCGCTACTGTTTTATCACTTAGCTTGCATTCCTCAGCCAGCGTGTTACTTTTGATTGGTTGCCAGCGGTTTGCTTGGCAACCTTATCTTAGGGTTACTGTCTGCTCATTCCAGGCATGCGCAGCTCTTACAGTACTACGTGCTGCTTAAGACACATCCAATGGCTTTTAGGTTACATTTTTACTACAATTCCCCCCTCAAAAGGCTTTTCTCAAATTTATACTCTCTTTGGTCCCGCGGTGGACTACGCACTTAAAGGCGCAAACTATTATCGCTGTGGCGTTGACGGTTTTCTCTAAACAGCAAGTGAGGCCTGGGACGCCTTTGTTCTAGCTACTAGAATGTTGACAACAAAAACACTTTTTTTTTGAACTTTTGGAACTCAGTTTTGTTCCGTTCATCAGGAACCCTTGAAACGAGAGTGCCCTCTTTCTGCAGAGCTACTTGAGTCCTTTCAGGGGTTCATTATTCCAAGGCTGCCTTCAGGTGGGTCAGCTTCCGGTGTGACCCTCTCTGGTGCAGGTGATGCCTTTATTCAGTGTGATGAATCCACTTCTTTTCTTTGGCGACTTTCATAGCAATGGGAGTGGTAAGTAGGATCTGAAACAGACCCTTCTGCTTCTTGGTAGGTGGTTCATCTTGCTAGGACTGGATTAGCACCCAATCGCTGGGATTGAGATTATGCACTGGAGCATCTAAAGGCCAGGATTGGTGCGGTGTCGCAAACCTGTGAAAACAAAACAGACTGCAAGGCGGTAACATAACCTTGAACCTTAAAACTTTTACTTTTAAATTCACATTTAAGCTATCAGCCATAGGTAATATCCGAGGTGGGCACTTATAGAACGTTTAAAGGGTGTCAATTTAATACTTCCCTTGGGGGTGCACCATACTCAAGTCAAGGTGACTGGCAAGGCCTGTGGCCTTTCAACTTAATCTTTAAACAAATTCTAGTGAGCATTGTCTTTAAGGCGCGGTTCATCTTCTCAACTTGTGGATTGAGGTTTCCAAGGGGAGTGTAGCTTCTAGTTAGTTTGTTATGCCTGGGCCACTACTTGCGTCACTTGTCCAACAAAATGCGGCCCCTGATTTGATTCACTCTCTTTAGGTAACAAGAGCCTAGGGATTACTTTTTAACAGGATCTTGGCTACTGTCTGTGCGGTGCAGTCAATTGCTTTTATCATTACTAGCAGGTAGCGATAGCCATGAGTCTGGGGCAACTCTGAAAAGTCAATTTGAAATCTCTGAAAAGGACAGTAAGCGCATGGGCGACTTCTCATTTGAGCTGGGGGCTCAAACATCTTTGAATCGTTTTTGAGACACAAAGGGCAGTCAGCCACTGTTCTCAGGCCTTGGTCTAACCTGAAGGAGGTGCTATCTGCCTCGGGCGCACCCAAAATCGGGGTGTTAAAGGGGGATGATCCCTTTATTAGCTAACCATAACTTTTGAACTTCTCAATGAGCGGCTTCAAGCCTGCACAGGTGGCTTTCTTCAGAGGATACTGCCTCACGCACACAGGGCTCTCCCTTTTTAAAAGACGATTTTAACTGGTGTTATGCATTTGCTTGGGCAGGGGTTCTGTCTGCCCACACACATGGATCAGCATTCTCTAAAATCTCAGTCCCTTTGGCCTCTGACACAATCTCGATTGCTTGAAGGGCCATTCGATAATTTGAGCCCTGCATTATTGGCAGCTGTACTACAATCTGATTATCACGGAAGAAGATTTTAGCTTGCAGTTTTGTTAACAAGTCCCGCTCCAAGAGGGCAACCAGGTGTGCAGATGAAACTACAAAGGCATGTTCTAGTATGTTATTTCCAGTCTTCGTGAGGAGGGGCTTACACAGGGGCAATTTAGTTTGTTTTTTTTCCCTTTAATTTCTTTTATAGTTACATGCTTTCCACGTTCTCTTGCCGGGGGGCTTCACAGGGATCATAGAAAATGTGGCTCCAGTATCTACTAGGGCTTTACAGTCCTCGCCACCAACCCTTACTTTTACCTTGGGATTCTCCCGAGCGTTTGTTCGTAGGGTGGTGGCCCTTCAGCTAGACTCCCCCCCACTGGAGGACCCTGCCAGCATTTGGCAGCCTTCAGGGTGAGTCTCTTTTCTCTTTTCTTTCAGCTCTGGACAATCTTTCTTCCAATGTCTCTTCTCTCGGCAATACGCACATTTATTGAGCCCCGGTCGGCCCTTTCCTTTTCTGCCCCCCCCCCCTCTGGTCTGTGCTCTCAAGCTGCTGTTTATATCTCCACCCATGGTGGCTGCCAGCATTGCCTTTTCCTTTTTCCAGGAATGGCACTTTTTTATGTGCTCTCATGTGCACCATAGCTCTAAAAACTTCATGATCTGGGGTCTGATAAGGCTAAAGCAGGCGGTGGTATTAAGGCTTGCTTCAATTTAAGAAAAGCCTTTTTTATTTTAATTGTCCACTTCTAGTGGGTAATATTTTTGTTAAAGCTTCATACGGGGGCTTCACCCCTTTTTATGGCTACTATAGCCTCCCTCTTGTAACAGGCACACTTATCTTTTGGCTTTCCTGTTCTGCAGATCATGTTTCAAATTCTCTGTGCCATGCACCAGTTTTAACTCTTTGTTTTCTCTGCAAGTTAGGCTGTTTGCCATTGCTTCGACAGAGACTCGCTTGCTTAGATCTTCTTACTAATCTCAACGACACACATTTGGGATAAGCTTTCTTTCTTTTTTAAGCCTTTTTGTCTGCTACTTTCTTCTGCCTCCTTTTATACCTTTTTCATATCATTAAAATCTAACACCATGACTGGAAAACATTTGTTTTGTATCGTAGGGCATGGTGGAGCAGATCTAACCATTATACTGCTCCTCTGACTGCATGGTCAGGGCCCATCAAAATCAAGGGAAGGGCGTTCTCATATGTGGAAAGAGTTCCAAGCCACCATTTTTGCATTGGCAACTCCACACTGCATGAGTTTTGGCAGAGTGTCAGGTTTGCCTCTGAGCAAATGGAACGTCAGAACAGTTCAGATTTTGAGAAAGAGCTGGAACACGTGGGGCAGGAACTTTCTCAGGCTTCAGAAACACAGCTGGCCTTAGAAGTATCACGGGAGAGTGGGGGACTCTTTCCCTCTCACCTCTTAAGTTAAGAGAATTTGCTGCCCCCCTTTTAAAGGGAAACTAACTTTCGTAGTTTCTCTTTGAACTTTTTGAAGGCTGTTTCCTTTGTAGTCTATGAATCTCTAGCAATTTGTATCTGTATGCTTCATTAGGGTAAATGAAATCAAAGCCTTGGAAATCATAGAATCATAGAATAGTAGGGTTGGAAGAGGCTTACAAGGCCATCGAGTCCAACCCCTTGCCCAGTGCAGGAATCCAAATCAGAGCATCCCTGACAGATGGCTGTCCAGCCTCGTCTTGAAGGCCTCCAGCGTGGGAGAGCCCACCGCCTCCCCAGGTAATTGGTTCCATTGTCGTATTGCTCTAACAGGACGTTTCTCCTGATGTTCAGTCGGAATCTGGCTTCCTGTCACTTGAGCCCATTATTCCGTGTCCTGCACTCTGGGATGATCGAGAAGAGATCCTGGCCTTCTTCTCTGGGACAACCTTTCAAGTCCTTGAAGAGTGCTATCAGATCTCCCCTCAGTCTTCTCTTCTCAAGGCTAAATATACCCAGTTCTTTCAGTCAAATGCAGCTTTTTATCTGAGTGTTGAAATCACAAATCAAACTGTACACTGAGCTGATCACAAACAAACACACAATCTACAACAACGGGAGTTTAAGGCTATGACAAGCCTCACAGTACTTTTTACGGCAAGTCTTTAACTGGCCAAAGTTCCAGTCCATGTGCAGAGTGCCTCTAACAAAGAAGGCTTTGGGCCATAAAGAAGGGATGTTTTTAACAAAAGCGCTCTGTCTCTTCATCAGTTCGAATGGGGAAGGTCTAACCTTACACCTCTTCTAGATTCCTCCACAGAGCAGTGCTGCTCAGCTTCCCGGCTGTGATGCCTTTCTTGTTTTTTTGCAAATCTCACTCTTTTGTCAGGTCCTCACAGACACCTTCCAGCCTCTCTGCTTGCCAAGGCTAAACCAGCCACGGCGAAGGGGGGTTAGGCAAGTCCCCCTTGGCTCTGCTCTGAGCAGGCTGACAGAGAGAAGCTCACGCAGACCCTGATATTTTAAGAACTTGCTCTGTCTTTGTTTCTTGATTCTGCCACAGTCTTTAAGACGTCAAACAAATCTCTTTCTTCAGAAGTTGCAACTTTTTAAACTGTTTTTGCTTCTTCTCTCTGAGCAATACGACAATGGAACCAATTACCTGGGGAGGCGGTGGGCTCTCCCACACTGGAGGCCTTCAAGACGAGGCTGGACAGCCATTTGTCAGGGACGCTCTGACTTGGATTCCTGCATTGAGCAGGGGGTTGGACTCGATGGCCTTGTAGGCCCCTTCCAACCCTACTATTCTATGATTCTATGATAAAGCAAACCAAACACACAGTTGCAAGATGGGGGATACGTGGCTCAACAAAACGACAAGCAAGAAGGATCTTGGAATTGTTGTCGATCACAAGCTGAATATGAGCCAACAATGTGATGTGGCTGCAAAAAAGGCCAATGCTCTTTTGGGCTGCATGAATAGAAGCATAGCTTCCAAATGCCGGGAAGTACTAGTTCCCCTCTACTCAGCACTGGTTAGGCCTCATCTGGAGTACTGTGTCCAGTTCTGGGCACCACACTTTAAGAAGGATGCAGACAAACTGGAGAGGGTTCAGAGGAGGGGAGATATGATAGCGCTCTTCAAGTACTTGAAAGGTCATCACAGAGAGGAATGCCAGGATCTCTTCTCGATCATCCCAGAATGCAGGGCACGGAAGAATGGGCTCAAGTTACAGGAAGCCAGATTCCGGCTGAGCATCAGGAAAAACTTCCTGACTGTTAGAGCGATACGACAATGGAACCCATGACCTAGGGAGGTGGTGGGCTCTCCCACACTGGAGGCGTTCATGGCGAGGCTGGACGCCATCTGTCAGGGATGGTCTGACTTCGATTCCTGCATTGAGCGAGGGGTTGGACTCGATGGCCTTGTAGGCCCTTCCAACCCTACTATTCCATGACTCTATGAAATCTGGCAAACAAGGAGTACTTATGAGTCGGGGTATTTGCAAAAGTAAGTGAACCCCTGGTTGCATCAGCCCTAAAGGGCATAATTAGAATCCAGGGTTGGAGTAATGAGGTGGCTCTTCGGGGTGAGTTTGAGGGGCCCACGCTATAAAAGGATCAGAAACTTGGTGAGTTTGGTCTCCACCATGCGCTTATGTGGAAACACGTCATGCCACAGTCAAAAGACTCCTCTGAGGACCTCAGAAAAGCAGTTATTGCCACTCATCGGTCTAGAAAGGGCACAAAACCATTTCTGTGATCTGGGGCTCCACCAATCCACTGTCAGACAGGTAGGCTACAAATGGAGAAGGTTCACGACCACAGTCACTTTACCCACGAGCGGTCGTCCTACCAAAATCTCTCCAAGAACAAACCTGCGCATCATCGAGGAAGTAAAAAACACCCCAGAGGAACATCCTAGGATCCGCAGTCCACTCTCGCCTTGGCTAATGTGAGTGTTCATGACTGAACGATCAGAAAGTGCGTCATGCAACAAGGCAGTGATCGTAAACATACAAGCAGATCTACAAAAGAATGGCTGCGGAAGAAGAAATTCCGTCTTCCAGAATGGCCTAGTCAAGGTCCGGACCTAAACCCCATCGAAAGGCTGTGGCAGGACCTGAAGCGAGCTGTTCATGCAAGGAAGCCCTCCTATGTCACTGAGCTGAAGCGGTTCTGTAACGCGGAATGGGCCAATGCGTGTGAGAGACTGGCCAACACTGACAGGAAACGCTGACTTGAAGTCATCGCTGCTCGGGGCGGGGGGGGGGGGGGAGGAACCAGGGACTGAATCTAGAGGTTCACGTACTTTTTCACAGGTGGATATTGAATGTTGAATCCGGTGTGGATAAATAGATGCTGAAAAGCATCATCTTTGGGTGTCATTTGTTTAATCGCGTTATCTATCGTTCTTTAGGATTATGGGGTAAGGTTAAGATCTGATAACTTTTTAGGTTGGAAATATGTGACAGTCCTAAGGGGTTCACAAACTTTTTCTTGCCACTGCTGGAACAGACCAAGGATCCTTCTAGTCCAGCATTCGGTTCACACAGTGGCCAACCAGCTGCCCTCCTCTGAACCCTCTCCAGCTTGTCTGCATCCTTCTTCAAGTGTGATGCCCAGAACTGGACACAGTACTCCAGATGAGGCCTAACCAGTGCTGAGTAGAGGGGAACTAGCACTTCCCGGGATTTGGAAGCGATGCTTCTGTTCAAGCAACCTCATCTTTGACTTGCTCTGCCTTGGATTCCTGCATTGAGCAGGGGGTTGGACTCGATGGTCTTACAGGCCCCTTCCAACCCTACTATGATTCTATGATTCCTCCTCCTCCTCCTCCTTTCATCTGTCTGTCTGTCTCCTCTCTCTCTCTCTCTCCTGTTGCAGGACATGGAATAGTGGGCTCGAGTTACAGGAAGCCAGATTCCAGCTGAACATCAGGAAAAACGTCCTGACTGTAAGAGCAATACGACAATGGAACCAATGACCTGGGGAGGTGGTGGGCTCTCCCACACTGGAGGCCTTCAAGACGAGGCTGGACAGCCATCTGCCAGGGATGCTCTGACTTGGATTCCTGCATGGAGCAGGGGGTTGGACTCGATGGTCTTAGAGGCCCCTTCTAGCCTACTATTCTATGATTCTAGCCCTAAACAGCATTTGTGTTTTATGCAGGCACATCACATTGTTGGTTCATATTCCGCTTGTGATCTACAACAATTCCATGATCCTTCTCACTTGTGGTATTGTGGAGCCAAGGATCCCCCTTCTTGTAATTGTGCATTTGGTTTCTTTTTCCTAGGTGCACAACTTGGCATTTATCCTTCTTAAATATCATTCTGTTGCTTTCTGCCCAGCGCTCCAGTCTATCCAGATCACTTTCAATTTTGTTTCTGTCTTCCAAAGTCTTAGCTATCCCGCCCAATTTTGTGTCATCTGCAAATTTGGTCAGCATTCCCTGCACCTCCTCCTCCAAGTCATTCATAAAAATGTGGAAGAGCACCGGGCCCAGGACTGAGCCCTGCGGTGCCCCGCTTGTTACTTCCCCCAGTTGGAGAAGGTCCCACTGATCAGCACTCTCTGAGTCCGATCCTGTAGCCAACTGTGGATCCACCGGATCGTTGTTTCATCTAGTCCACTCTTAGCTAGTCATATTAGTTATGAGGTAATTTCTGCACAAAAAAAGTATAAATATGTGCTGATTTTAGAATGTGGGAGCTTCTTATGAGAAACGTACTAGGCCTGTGTACCTGTCAGCTGAATGCCCTATTCAGTATTGAATAGAGATCTTGGCACTTAGAAAGAGATCTCTCTTTTTGATGCTGTCAGGACGAGAAGTCTAAGAACAAGAAATGTTTAAGAAATCCTGTTTCCTGTTAAGCTATTAAGATCTAAGGATCTAAGGAGAGTCAGGGCCTGCAGGAGAAGCCACCACCGGGGAAGAGGCGTCCCTGCTGCTGCTGGACCTGCTGCTGCTGCCGCCGCCGCCGCCGCCACCAGGCCTCCCTGTGGACTCCTGCCTGGCATTATTTTTAAGGGGATTTGTTTTTTTGTTTGTTTGTTTTTTGTTGTTGTTTCGTTTTGTTTTTCTGGGGGATTTTGTTGTGTTTTTAGGGGTGGGTAGCCTGCCTGATAGGCGGGAGCGAGGGGGCATGTGTCCACCTGATGGAGGCAGTGGGGGGAGTGTTGGGGGCCAGAACATACTGAGGCTGGGCGGCAGGCGCTGGCGGAGCGCTAGGGGCAGGCCATGCCAGCTAAGGGGAACAGATGTGTAGTATCTGTCCCCTGCTCCGGGCCTGTCCAGAGCCAAAGGATGGCTGGGGGAGGCGTGACCCCATCTTCTGGCCTTCGTTTGCTGCTCTGCAATGCCAGGTCTGTTACCCAGAAAACCTCCCTCATCCATGACATGATCCTGGATGAGGGTGCAGACCTGGCATGTATTACGGAGACCTGGCTGGCCGAGGCTGCTGCTCCAACCCTTGCAGCCATGTGTCCAGCTGGATTTTCGTATGCACAGCAGACGAGGGCTGGGGATCCGGGAGGGGGAGTGGCTGTTATCTACCGAGAGTCCTTGGTCTTCACCAGACCCCCTCTCCGGGAGACCAAGGTTGTTGAGTGCATGTACTGGAGGTTGGGCCCGAAGGGCAGTCTGGGGATTCTGCTCGTGTACCGTCCACCCCACTGCACGACTGACTCCCTGGCCGAGGTGCTTGAGGTGGTCTCTGATGTGCGTGTACAGTCCCCTAACTTACTGGTGTTGGGGGACTTCAACGTACATTCGGAGGCCATCCTCACAGGAGCACCTCGGGACTTCATGGAGACCATGGCCTCCTGGGAGCTGCACCATATTCTAACTGGGCCCACCCATGAAGCCGGTCATGCACTAGACCTTGTGTTTGTTTCTGGGGAAGCGGGGAGTGATCTGGAAGTCGGGGGTATATCCACCACCCCCTTGTCATGGTCAGATCACTATCTGGTGATGTTGGACTTCTCGGTTCCACAACCCCTCCGCAGGGGTGGAGGACCCATTAAAATGGTCCGCCCCAGGCGTCTTATGGATCCAAATGGATTCCTGAACACGCTTGGGGATTCTCTGGAGCATGCCAACGGCCACTCGGTCGAGACCCTGGTGGGTGGCTGGAATGCCGCAACCGCTGGGGCATTAGATCAGGTGGCTCCGAAACGCCCTCTCCCCGTGAACAGGGCTCGGACTGCACCATGGTTCAATCCGCGGTTACGAGCTCTGAAGCAGGAGGTGAGACGGCTAGAGCGCCGGTGGCGGAAGTCTCGCTCCAAAGACGATCAGACATGGGCTAGAGCTGTATCTTCAGCCTATCACGTGGCGGTGAAGGCAGCAAAAAAGGAATATTATGCTGCCTCCATCGCGTCTGCAGAGTGCTGCCCCAGGAGGCTGTTCCAAGTGGTCCGGAGCCTGGTCGGTCCTGTGGCTCCAGAACCACTGGAGCATTCTAAGGCCTCCTGTGAGGCCTTGGCAAGGCACTTTGCATATAAAATTGATCAGATTAGGTGTGTTACTCTGCACACTGTGGATACAGTTAGGGAGCAAGACGCGGCCTGTGGCAAACCGGTTTTGTGGGATCGGTTCCAGCTTCTTCCTCCTGATGAAGTGGACAAGGTGCTTTCATCGGTACGGCCGACCACCTGCTTACTTGATCCTTGCCCATCTTGGCTCATTATGGGCTGCAGAGAGAGAGACTGGGTGAGGGGATCAGGGCGGTGGTGAACGCCTCCCTTGAGGAGGGAGCGATGCCATCAGCCCTCAAGGAGGCAGTGATAAGACCGCTCTTAAAGAAGCCCTCCTTGGATCCTCAAGTTCTGAACAACTTTCGCCCAGTCTCAAATCTGCCATTTTTGGGCAAGGTGATTGAGCGGGTGGTGGCGGTGCAGTTGAAGGCACACTTGGAAGAAACTGATTATCTAGACCCATTTCAGTCGGGCTTCAGGCTTGGGCATGGGACAGAAACGGCCTTGGTCGCCTTGGTAGATGATATGAGGAGGGCTCTGGATAGGGGTGAATGCTCCTTCCTTGTTCTCCTCAACCTCTCAGCGGCTTTTGATACCGTTGACCACAGTATCCTCCTGGACCGCCTGGAGGGGTTGGGCATTGGAGACACCGTATTGCGGTGGTTCCGGTCCTTCCTGTCCGGCAGGTACCAGAGGGTAGCACTGGGAGAGGAGGTTTCGGACCCGTGGCCGCTCACTTGTGAGGTGCCACAGGGTTCCAGCCTCTCCCTGATGCTATTTAACATCTATGTGAAGCCGCTGGGGGCTATCATCAGGAGGTTTGGGGTGCGGTGTCATCAATATGCGGATGACACGCAGCTCTACCTCTCGTCTAAATCTTCAACACGGTTGGCTGTAGAATCCCTGTCCAAATGTCTGGAGACGGTGAGTGGCTGGATGGGGAGGAATAGGCTGAAGCTGAACCCTGACAAGACCGAGGTACTTTTGGTGGGAGACAAGAGGAGGCTGGGGGATGTTGACCTGGTGTTGAATGGGGTACGGCTACCCTTGAAAGACCAGGTCCGCAGCCTGGGGGTCATTTTGGACTCCCAGCTGTCCATGGAGGCTCAGGTGTCAGCTGTGAGCCGGACAGTGCTATGTCAACTCCATCTGATACGGCGGCTGCGCCCCTTCCTTCCCGACCATCTGCTCCCATCGGTAGTACATGCCCTGGTCTCCTCTCGTTTAGACTACTGTAATGCGCTCTACGTGGGGTTACCCTTGAAGACGGTTCGGAAACTGCAGCTGGTACAGAACGCGGCGGCTCGCCTGATTAAAGGCAGCCGCCGGCGAGATCACATCACTCCAGTGCTGAAGGAGTTGCACTGGTTACCAGTTGTTTTCCGGGCCAAATTCAAGGTGTTGGTTTTGACCTTTAAAACCCTATATGGTTCCGGCCCAGCCTATCTTAAGGAGCGCCTCCAGTAACACCAGACAGGCTGCTTAACAAGATCAGCCTCGGATGGCCTTCTCTCTGTCCCATCAGCCAGGACAGCTAGACTGGTGGGGACGAGGGAGAGGGCCTTTTCTGTGGTGGCCCCCACTCTGTGGAACTCCCTCCCTAGGGAACTCTGTCATGCCCCCTCTTTAATGAGCTTCCGTCGTGCATTAAAAACGTGGTTGTTCAGGCAGGCATTTGGGGTGGGTTAGGGTATTTTAGAAAATGTTTTTATTGTAGAATTTTATTGTTTTAAACTGTTTTATTGTATGTTGTACATCGCCCAGAGTGGCTGGGTGACCAGCCAGATGGGCAATGAATAAATTTAATAATAAATAAATAAATAAATAAACGCTGTTTAACCAGAAATGTTATTTTATGCAAGTTATATTTTGATGTGGTGCTATAAGTATGTTTCTAATAAAAATAATACATGGATCAAAAAAGATTTTCCTTTACTAATTCTTGTTAGTACAAAACTGGAATGGAATCCACTTAAAACAGTCTTTGGCGTGCACTATGTTTAGAAGTATCTTTATCTGCTATAGAGTGTAAACGGGCAGGTGAAGCCTCCCAAAGTACTGAAATATAGACATGTAGCTCAAACGAAGTGGGAAAGTAACGCCTCGAAAACATGGCGTACATTTGCAACCGGTCCAAGCCGGTTGCATTACTAGAAGACAAGGCGGGGGGCCTGGAAGAGCGAGCGGCTGAACTCGAGTGTATAAGAGCGCATGAAGCGCTCGTGGACAGAAGCAGGAAGCGCTGGAAGGACAAGCGTGGGGAGCCGCTGAAAGAGGAGCAGGGCGAGCGAAGGGGGGAGCGACCTGCAGGGATGACGGGGCCAGCCCGGAGGAAGAGATCCGGAAGGCGCTCTGCGCCGCTGGCACTGAGGAGCCCCTCCGCGGCTCTTGAAGACGGGGCGGCTCTGAGCCCCCGGGGGAGATCCACAGCAGACCTCGCAGGACAGGCAGCAAGACGCTGGCGCCTATGGAACTGATGGGATGGAATCGCTCCCTTCCCCAGGAGGAAGAGCAGGATGCCATGGCTGGTGACTGCCTCCTGCGAGGAACAGAAGAGCCGTGTGCCGGCCAGACCCACCGGCTCAGGGGGTCAGTTGCCCCCCAAGCACAAGCGGGAGATGCGGATGAACACCTGCCCAAGCTGCTCAGGTCCACAGGCAGTCATCCGCTCCCACTCACCCTTGTGGGAACTGCGGACACCGCCTCGCGCAGCCGTGACCACATCGTCCCAGACTCTCAAGGGCGCTCGAGGGCTGTGGGCCCAGTGGCCTTCTCATCCCCCCTCCAGCCCAGGCAGAGGGTGGGGAAGGGGAGGAGGATTCTGCAGGTGAGCTACTGGCCATGGGGAGGTGTTGCTGGGAGCGACTTGGTTTCCTGCCTGTCACAGGGACGGAGCGAGCAGCTCTAGTGGGCCGCGATAAGGCTCCTAAAGGAAGTGCAAGGAGGCCACTGCAGCATATGAGGTACGTGGCTCTAGCTGTCTCTCTCGCAACGCTCTGAGTAAGGAACAGCAACACTGAGGGCAGTCAAAGGTGCACCTGGAGCGTCAGGAAAGTCCCCTGGAGAAGGAAATGACAACCCACTCCAGTAACCTTGCCAAGAAAACCCCATGGAACGTATCACAAGGCTAAAAGAGATGACGCCAGAAGATGAGACCCTCAGGTCGGAAGGTGTCAAATATACTACTGGGGAAGAGCAGAGGGTATTTCCAAGTAGCGCCAGAAAGAGTGAAGCGGCTGGGCCAAAGCCGAAGGGACACTCAGCTGTGGATGTGTCTGGTGGTGAAAAGAAAATCCGATGCTGTAAAGAACATTATTGTTTAGGTACCTGGAATGTCAGATCAATGAATCAAGGTAAGCTGGAGGTGGTCAAATATGAGATGGCAAGATTGAACATCGACATCTTGGGAATCAGCGAACTAAAATGGACAGGCATGGGCGAATTTAATTCGGGTGACCATGATATCTACTACTGTGGGCAAGAATCCCTTAGAAGAAATGGAGTAGCACTCATAGTCAACAAAAGGGTGGGAAAAGCAGTATTGGGGTACAATCTTAAAAACAATAGAATGATCTCAGTACGAATCCAAGGCAAACCATTCAACATCACAGTAATTCAAGCCTATGCCCCAACCACTGATGCCGAAGAAGCTGAGGTTGATCGGTTCTATGAAGACCTACAACACCTTCTAGAACTAACACCAAAAAAAGATGTCCTCTTCATCATAGGGGATTGGAATGCTAAAGCAGGAAGTCAAGAAATCACCGGGATAACAGGCAGGCATGGCCTTGGTGCACAAAATGAAGCAGGACAAAGGCTGATAGAGTTTTGCCAGGAGAACACGCTGATCATAGCAAACACTCTTTTCCAACAGCACAAGAGGCAACTCTACACATGGACATCACCAGATGGTCAATATCGAAATCAGATTGATTATGTCCTTTGCAGTCAAAGATGGAGAAGCTCTACACAGTCAGTAAAAACAAGACCTGGAGCTGACTGTGGCTCAGATCATGAGCTTCTTGTTGCAAAATTTCAGCTGAAATTGAAGAACGTAGGGAAAACCACTAAACCATTCAGGTATGACCTAAATCATATCCTTTATGAATATACAGTGGAGGTGAGGAATAGATTTAAGGGATTAGACCTGATGGACAGAGTGCCTGAGGAACTATGGACGGAAGTCCGTAACATTGTTCAGGAGGCAGCAATGAAATCCATCCCAAAGAAAAAGAAATGCAAGAAAGCCAAGGGGCTGTCTGAGGAGGCTTTACAAGTAGCTGAGGAAAGGGAAGCGAAAAGCAAGGGAGAAAGGGGAAGATATATCCAACTGAATGCAGAGTTCCAGAGAATAGCAAGGAGAGACAAGAAGGCCTTCTTAAATGAACAATGCAAAGAAATCGAGGAAAACAACAGAATGGGAAAGACTAGAGATCTCTTCAAGAAAATCGGAGATCTCAAGGGAACGTTTTGTACAAAGACAGGCATGATAAAGGACAAAGAAGGCAGGGACCTAACAGAAGCAGATGAGATTAAGAAGAGGTGGAAAGAACACACAGAAGAACTATACAGGAAAGATCTTAATGCCCCTGATAGCCATGATAGTGCGGCCACTGAACTTGAGCCGGACATCCTCGAGAGTGAAGTCAAGTGGGCCTTAGGAAGCATTAGTAACAACAAAGCTAGCGGAGATGACAGTATTCCAGCTGAGCTATTTAAAATCCTAAAAGATGATGCTGTTAAAGTGCTGCATTCAATATGCCAACAAATTTCGAACACTCAGCAATGGCCGCAAGACTGGAAAAGGTCAGTTTACATTCCAATTCCAAAGAAGGGCAACACCAAAGAGTGTTCAAACTACCGCACAATTGCGCTCATTTCACATGCCAGCAAGGTGATGCTCAAAATCCTACAAGCTAGGCTTCAGCAGTATGCGAACCGAGAACTAATAGAAGTACAAGCTGGGTTTCGAAGAGGCAGAGGAACTAGAGATCAAATCGCCAACATTCGCTGCATCATGGAGAAAGCAAGAGAATTCCAGAAAAACGTCTATTTCTGCTTCATTGACTATGCTAAAGCCTTTGATTGTGTGGATCACAACAAACTGTGGCAAATTCTTAAAGTGATGGGAGTACCAGACCACCTTACCTGTCTCCTGAGAAACCTGTACGAGGGTCAAGAAGCAACAGTAAGAACCAGACATGGAACAACCGAGTGGTTCAAAATTGGGAAAGGAGTATGGCAAGGCCGCATATTGTCACCCTGCTTATTTAATTTATATGCAGAGTACATAATGAGAAACGCTAGGTTGGATGAATCACAGGTCGGAATTAAGATTGCTGGGAGAATTATCAACAACCTCCGATATGCAGACGATACCACCCTAATGGCAGAAAACGAAGAGGATCTCAAGAGCCTCTTGTTGAGGGTGAAAGAGGAGAGTGCAAAAGCTGGTTTGAAACTCAACATTAAAAAAAATAAGATCATGGAATCCATTCCCATCACTTCCTGGCATATAGAAGGGGAAGAAATGGAAGCAGTGACAGATTTTACTTTCTTGGGCTCCAAGATCACCGCAGACGGTGACTGTAGCCATGAAATTAAAAGACGCTTGCTCCTTGGGAGCAAAGCTATGGCCAACCTAGACAGCATAGTAAGAAGCAGAGACATCACCTTGCCGACAAAGGTCCGTCTAATCAAAGCTATGGCTTTCCCACCCAGTAGTAATGTATGGCTGGGACAGCTGGACTATAAGGAAGGCTGAGCGCCGAAGAATTGATGCTTTCGAACTGTGGTGCTGGAGAAGACGCTCACGAGTTCCCTGGACTGCAAGGAGGTCCAATCAGTCCATCCTAAAGGAAATCAACCCTGAGTGCTCATTGGAAGGACAGATACTGAAGCTGAAGCTGAAATATTTTGGCCACCTAATGCAAAGAGAAAACTCTCTGGAAAAGACCCTGATGCTGGGAAAGACTGAAGGCAAAAGGAGAAGGGGACGGCAGAGGATGAGATGGCTAGATAGCATCACCGATGCAATGGAGATGAACTTGAGCACACTCCAGGAGACAGCACAGGACAGGAAGGCCTGGCGTGCTATGGTCCATGGGGTCACGAAGAGTCGGACATGACTGAACGACTGAACAACAACAATAAACACAGAGCAATGATCAGTAGGATTCCGCGGCAGGAAGTCCTAAGAGGGAGGGGGGTTCCAGAGGGATGGGAGGTACTGAAGGCACAATCCGAAATAATTCCGGGGGGCAGGGGGATGGAGGACATCAGAAGAAGCCAATGTGGCTACACAAAAGCTTAGCAGAGGTTTGAAAATGAAGACTGACACGCCTGACTCTGCTAGGCTGGCATTTGGAGCCTCGGTACTGTAGGTGATGGCTTTGTATCACAAACACCGTTCTGCTCGGAATGTGAGGCCCAGCTTTTAAGACAGCAGACGTCTCATCCCCATTTCCAAGCTGGAATGACGCCTTTCTTTCCATGTCAAAAGCAGCAGAACACTGGGGTGTCTAGCAGCAATTCTGTGCTTTAGAACTTGTTCAGAAATGCTGCAGAATTAGGAAGGAGCATCATTTGGAGGGGTTAAAGCAAAAAGGGATTGTGAAGAGCTCAAGAAGGATCTCCCCAAACTGGGGGAATGGGCATTAGGAGGACACATGCAATCCAATGTACGGAACGTATACGGCTCAAGGAAAAGGCCCACCTCATCTGCTGCTGCTGTGGAAAAGGCAAGTTCCACGCTGGGGATCATGAGGAGAACAATAAGAGAAGCGTAGAGTCGGACGGGATCCTGGCGGTCGTCTCGTTCAACCCCCTGCTCAATGCAGGGCCTGCAGTGCAGGACAGAAATGCAGTGTCCCCGACAAGTGGGCGTCCAACCTCTGCTTAAATACCTCCGAAGAGGGAGAACTCGCCACCTCCCGAGGCAGAGACTGTTCCATCGCTCAGCTGCCCTCGCCTTAGCAAGGTTCTCCTCCTGTTTTGCTGAAATCGGTTTTCCTGCTATTTCCACCCGTTGTGCGGCATCTGCCCTGGTTCAGAAATTCTCTCACACTATATTGCCAGTGCGTGGGCAACCACGGATCACCTGTCTACTGTGTATACAATCAGATTTCTCTTGCAACCAGATACCAGCTAGAGCCAGTTCAATACTTCACTCTGATCCAGGTAGTACAGAATTCCAGTTCCTAAGGGACACCCTCTCAGACAAGACTTTGTCTTTTTCCTTTGACTACAAAGTATTAGCATCACAATACTAACTACGGGAGCTTGTGCATGCATAAATTCAAACACACAAAAACATCGAACATCATTCTTAAACAAGGCTGCTAAGCAGAGTGAAGCACGTTTGCTAGGTCTCAACGATAATCAGTACCAGGCTTACCAGGTTGATTCTACAGGCAACACGTTGGGGAAAGCTGATCCTAAAGGATGGCTTCCCCTGTGGCGTGTTCTGAGTCTCCTTTATATACTTTTTGGCTGCTGTAAAATATGCCTGAACTATTTTACTACAGCTCATATTTCTTATCCAAGAATTCCAGGGATAACCTTTCTACTCTAAATAAGAGTGTCAAATGTTGAAGTTTCTTATCGAGAGTCATGTGCATAGCAACGTACTTATGCAAGCATCTTAACTTTCCTTGACATGGTACAGGTATATTTTGACACAAATCCATTCCCTTGATGTCATCCTGTCTTGTGGGCTTGCTTCTCCCACGTATTTATGGTCTCCAGTGAGGCCTCTTGGTCACTTATCTGATGGCCCATCCGACCTGATGACTTTACAAGACTCTGCTACTTGCAAGTCATAAACCTAAATTTAACATTGACACCTCCTTCTCTGGAATCCTTTCTAAACAATAAAAGGATCGATTTCTAATTGCCTGGTAGAACTGTCTCTCATCTGGCAACCCAGGCTAAAATGTTTTGATCACTCTTGGGTGGGAAGCCCATACGGGGGGATATTAGGCCTTGGGATCCCCTTTTTAATCCCAGACTTCCCTTGGAGGCATTTGATCTCAGAATTTCCTAACCGAGCAGCAGGGGGAAGATCATGCAGATGTGAAAGATGTGCTTGATCTGCCACAGTGGGTTCTCGCCCCGCCCCCGGGAGCAGCAGGGACCGACTCTGCCAGATCTCTGCCACGAGAGCCTCCCAGACAGTTGGAGACCGCCGTCACGTCTCCCCTTAACCTTCTCCTCCCCGTGCTGAACATGGACCGTCCTGCTTAGGACGCGCTGTCCAGACTGGCCTTTGCGCTCCTAGCAGGCAGTCAGGGGGTAGCAGTGCTCTGCCCCCGAGCTGCAGCCAGGGTCTGCTCACGGGGTTCGAAAGAAAGCTTGGCGTTCATTCTGCACGTTAGCAAGAGGGCGGAAAGGCCAACGTGTCCGTGGTGTGTGCCTGCACCTTGAAAAATGAACCAGCAGATCGTGTTCGGAATGGGGCCTTAGCGCTGACCCCTCCCCGAAGGCAAGAGAGGGCAGCCATTTCCCAGGGACCAGGTACAGCCCGCGGGAATTCGGGATAACTAGAGCTCATGAAATCAGCACTGGGTGGAGCAGCAGGAACTCCATCGCACACACAGTGACTTACGAGCGACCTCTGATAGCAGGAGACTTGCTGAAAGTGTCTGGCTCAAAGAAAGCATACGTTGCGGAGATGACCCCGCCCAGGAGGAGGTCCCCTGGCCGGTAATGGTTCCGTGGGTCTATTCCAGCCCTTTCCAGAGTCAAGGGGCATTTGGCCTTGAGCGCCCCACAGGCTGCCTGCGGCAGCAGCAGCAGCAGCAAGAGCGGAGTCATGCTATGTGCCTGGCACAGCCTCCGCCTGGCTCCTCTCCTCTAACTGGAAGAATGAACAGAAGAAGTCAAAGCGCTCTTTCCAGACTGGGGCTTCCGTGTATTTCCCGGCACAGATGGGAGCCCCGCCAGCCACGGCTTCCTGTCTGAAGGGGATGGCAGGAAGGCAGCCTCACGCCCACACAGGCCTCCTCGCCTGCCCCGAGCCTCCTGCAAAGCATCCAGCAGCACAGGGGGCATTTATGCACTGGCTGCCAGACGTCTCCTCACGTTGCTCTTGAGTCTGATGTCTATGGCAGTGGACTCAAGGGTGACCTCTTTTTCTGAGAGTGGAAGTCCCTTGGGCTCTGGAAGAAGAAGAATAAATCACTATGATCTGGGTAATTATACAGGGGAAGAAGCGGCACCCCCTCTGCCAAGTCCTGAACTCTGCTCAGTTCCATGCGCAGGTGCACGGCTGGAAGAAAGCATGTTTGTGAGGACTGGCTGATGTGGCTCCATCCTCTTGACACGGGCCAGTCGGGTGGGGGGCGGGGAGGCGAGCTTGGCCTGACCTTCACCCACGAATCTCCTTCGAAAGGGCCAGGACCAAGCATGTCCCCATGATATGTATGACTAGGGAAGTACGGATTCCCCACCTTCCGATCCAGTGGGGAATCCACCCGGGGGGGAGGAGATCGGTTCCAGATCAGATCCCCAGAATCAGATCCCCGAGGATTCCGCGGAGCCGCACTCTGGCCACCATGACCGTATCGCCAGTGCTCTGGATCCGAACTGCTGTTCCGGCCAGAATCCTCCTGGAGCGGAGGTAAGTGGAGCCATTCTGCCACGGATTCCGGAGCCCTGATTCCAAAGAATCCAGCCTCACGTGAGTCTGCGGTGGACTTCTCTGACATCCCTGTGTATGAACCTGAACTAGTCGGTCTTGGATAAGTTAGCCCTGAAGGCGCCTTCTGCAGTATCAGACTGTTGCTAATCGTGTGATACACATCCATGCCGAGGGAATGAACCACAAAAATCACAGATTTGGGGCTTCGTGGCACCATCATGGTGTAAAAACACAGATATGAGGCACAATTCAATATGGATCCTCTGAACTGTTACCTGGATTCCCACCTCACCCCCCAACCCCAGTCAAGGCACAGAACTCATCTGTGTCCAAGTATGCACTGCTAAGAACCCCAGAACTGCAGCTTCACATCATGGTGTGAACCATTTACGCGGGCACCGATCCTGAGGGATCATCTGGATTTTACAAGTAATGCAACCAAAATCGCAGTGGAATCGCAAAGCACATCCATGCCGCTGGCAGGGATCCTATAGTTCCCCGAGCTGGGATGGCCAAAAAATAGTCAGCATGAGGTTTACCAGGCAAGTTCTACTTGCAAATAAACATGGGGTAAGATGTTGTTGAATATGTAAGGTGTTTGAATCTATGCATGTAGAAGCATAGACTGTTTCCCGCCTCCCAGCTGAGCAGAGCAGAGCAGAGCAGAGCAAGCTGCTCCAGCTGGTCCAGGGACTACAGAAGCAGGCAAGCTCCCAGACAGCGAGCGGTAAGGGGGAGCAAACAGGAGTTGGCCAGGGGAGTGCGGCAGGGGAGGGCAAGGGGGAGGCCCCTAACATTTTTTTTATTTTTTAACTAACTTTTTTTTCATTTATTTGTCTTGTAACACACACTTCCACACCAGTGGGACTCTGCTTTTAACCTCTACTGAGTAGAGGAGCAGGCACAGGCTAGTCTAGAACAATCACAAAGCCAGACACAAAAGGGACAAGAGGCAATGGAAGGACAGGACTCTCCAGTGGTGGTGACCTGCAAGGAGTGTGCCGTGTTTGTTTTCTTGCCTGAGAACATCATGGCCTACACCTGCAACAAGTGCAAGTCGATCACGCTGCTGGAAGAAAAAGTAAGCGGACTGGAGCGGCGACTGTCGACCCTCCGGGGAATAAGAGAACACAAAGAGTTCTTGGACAGAATGGGGGAACTACAGCAGCAAAGGGCAGACCAGAAGATTGAACATCAACAGCAAGATGAGGCAGTGGGAAATGCTGAGGTGAAGAAAAACGGAGTAGAGGATACTCCTTGGAAAAGGGTGACAGTTAGGAGAAGAAGAACTAGACGCCACTCTGCACCAGTGGAAGCAGTGGAGCTGTGGAACCAATTCCAGGCACTTGCAGATGAGACCGGAGGACAGCCTGGAGAGGGAGAATCACAGGGGAACCTGCATGAGAGTGAGCAAGAGGCTGAAGGTCAGTCAAACAGAGGCAATGAAACCCAGGCCTACAACAAAAAGAAGAGAAGAGTGCTAGTAGTGGGAGACTCCTTGCTGCGTGGGATCGAGACCCAAGTATGTCGCGAAGACCCGTGGACTCGCCAGGTATGTAGTCTCCCGGGAGGGCAGATTAGAGACGTGACTGAAAGGTTGCCTGCACTCATAAAGCCCACTGACAGGTATCCCTTTCTTCTCATCCATGTGGGAACAAATGATACCGACAAGCGGAGCTGCAAAGAAATCACATCAGACTTTGGGAAGGGAATAAGAGAACACGAAGAGTTCTTGGACAGAATGGGGGAACATGGTCTTCGATGTCTATATACGAATGCCCAGAGTATGGGAAACAAACAGAACAAACTTGAACTATTAAAATACAGGAGGGAAATTATGACTTGATAGGTATAACTGAGACTTGGTGGGATGACTCTCATGACTGGAATACAGCAATGGAAGGATATCACTTGTTCAAAAAGAACAGGAGGAACAGAAAGGGAGGTGGGGTTGCACTGTATGTGAAAAATACATCTCTCTGCACAGAAATGCAGGAGGATGAGCTTGGTAGCGTCATCGAGAGCATCTGGATCATAGAATCATAGAATCATAGAATAGTAGGGTTGGAAGGGGCCTACAAGGCCATCGAGTCCAACCCCCTGCTCAATGCAGGAATCCAAGTCAGAGTATCCCTGACAAATGGCTGTCCAGCCTCATCTTGAAGGCCTCCAGTGTGGGAGAGCCCACCACCTCCCCAGGTAATTGGTTCCATTGCCGTATTGCTCTGACACTCAGGAAGTTTTTCCTGATGTTCAGTCGGAATCTGGCTTCCTGTAACTTGAGCCCATTATTCCGTGTCCTGCACTCTGGGATGATCAAGAAGAGATCCTGGCCTTCTTCTCTGTGACAACCTTTCAAGTACTTGAAGAGTGCTATCATATCTCCCCTCAGTCTTCTCTTCTCAAGGCTAAACATGCCCAGTTCTTTCAGTCTCTCTTCATAGGGCTTTGTTTCCAGTCCCCTGATCATCTTTGTTGCCCTCCTTTGAACCCTCTCTAGCTTGTCTGCATCCTTCTTAAAGTGTGGTGCCCAGAACTGGACACAGTACTCCAGATGAGGCCTAACCAGTGCTGAGTAGAGGGGAACTAGTACTTCCCGGGATTTGGAAGCGATGCTTCTATGAATGCAGCCCAAAATAGCATTTGCCTTTTTTGCAGCCACATCACATTGTTGGCTCATATTCAGCTTGTGATCGACAACAATTCCAAGATCCTTCTCGCTCGTAGTGTGGTTGAGCCACGTATCCCCCATCTTGTAACTGTGCATTTGGTTTCTTTTTCCTAGGTGCAGAACTTGGCATTTGTCCCTATTAAATGCCATTCTGTTGTTTTCTGCCCAGCACTCCAGTCTATCCAGATCACTTTGAATTTTGTTTCTGTCTTCCAAAGTATTAGCTATCCCTCCCAATTTTGTGTCATCTGCAAATTTGATCAGCATTCCCTGCACCTCCTCCTCCAAGTCATTCATACAAATGTGGAAGAGCACTGGGCCAAGGACTGAGCCCTGCGGTACCCCACTCGTTACCTCTCCCCAGCTTGAGAAGGTCCCATTGATAAGCACTCTTTGAGTCCGATTCTGTAGCCAACTGTGGATCCACCGGATCGTTGTTTCATCTAGCCCACTTCGAGCAAGTTTGCTCATCAGGATATCATGGGGCACTTTGTCGAAAGCTTTGCTGAAGTCGAGGTATATGATGTCTACAGCATTCCCACGGTCTACAAGGGAGGTGACTTGATCAAAAAATGAGATCAGATTTGTCTGGCAGGACTTGTTTTTGACAAATCCATGTTGGCTTCGAGTAATCACGGCATTGTTGTCAAGGTGCTTCCAGATGGATTGCTTTATGATCTGCTCCAGAATTTTCCCAGGGATTGGTGTCAGACTGACTGGTCTGTAGTTCCCAGGTTCCTCCTTTTTACCCTTTTTGAAGATAGGGACAACGTTAGCCCTCCTCCAGTCATCTGGCACTTCCCCGGTCCTCCATGATTTCTCAAAGAGAATAGAAAGCGGTTCTGAGAGTTCTTCTGACAGTTCCTTTATTACTCTAGGATGCAGTTCATCTGGCCCTGGAGATTTGAATCAAAATAAATGGAGCAAAGCATAAAAGGAACCTGGTGGTCGGAGTCTACTTCCAGCCACCCAATCAAAGAGAAGACGAGGATGAAACTTTTGAAAAGCAAATAGCCAATGTTTTAAGGAAGCACGATGTAGTAGTAATGGGGGAACTTCAATTTCCCCGATATTTGTTGGGAGACAAATTCTGCAAAACATGGCCCCTCCAGGAAATTCCTGACTTGTGTGGCGGATAACTTCCTCCTACAGAAAGTAGAGGAAGGAACTAGAGGATCGGCTATCCTTGACTTGATCCTAACCAACAGAGATGACTTAGTGGATAAAGTAGCAGTTACAGGAACTCTGGGGGAAAGTGGCCATGTTGTACTTGAGTTCTTGGTTCTAAGGGAAGCAAAAGCCGAGTGTAGTCAAACGCGTACCCTGGATTTTAGGAAAGCTGATTTTCATAAACTCAGAACAATGACCAGTAAGGTCCCATGGCAAGCGACGCTGACAGAAAAGGAGTCCAAGATGGGTGGGAGCTTTTAAAAAAGGAAATTCTCAAGGCACAATTACAAACAATTCCAACAAGAAGGAAAGGTGGAAGACAACAGAAGAAGCCAATGTGGCTTCACAAAGAGCTTAGGGATGACCTGAAAACAAAAAAGGACACATATAGGAAGTGGAAAGAAGGCCAAGTAACAAAGGAAGAGTACAGGCAGGTCGCACAGAATTGCAGGGATGGCGTCAGGAAGGCTAAAGCTGAGAATGAGCTGAGGTTAGCAAGGGATGCTAAAAGCAACAAAAAGGCTTTCTTCAGCTACATGCATAGTAAAAGGCAGACGAAAGAAATGGTGGTTCACGTATTAAATAAGGATGGCAAAATGATAACAGATGGCAAAGAAAAGGCAGAGGTGCTTAACTCCTACTTTGGCTCAGTCTTCTCCCAAAAGAGGGTCTATGACCCCCCTGGCAAAGGCGAAGTACAGGCTGAATGGTCAGGATTGCAGCTTGAGATCGATAGGAGGCTGGACAGCCATAGAATCATAGAATCGTAGAATAGTAGGGTTGGAAGGGGCCTACAAGGCCATCGAGTCCAGCCCCCTGCTCAATGCAGGTATCCAACTCAGAGCATCCCTGACAGATGGCTGTCCAGCCTCATCTTGAACGCCTCCAGTGTGGGAGAGCCCACCACCTCCCTAGGGAATTGATTCCACTGTCGTATTGCTCTACCAGTCAGGACGTTTTTCCTGATGTTCAGCTGGAATCTGGTTTCCTGTAGCTTGAGCCCATTATTCCATGTCCTGCACTCTGGGATGATCGAGAAGAGATCCTGGCCTTCCTCTCTGTGACAACCTTTCAAGTCTTTGAAGAGTGCTATCATATCTCCCCTCAGTCTTCTCTTCTCAAGGCTCAACATGCCCAGTTCTTTCAGACTCTCTTCACAGGACTTTGTTTCCAGTCCCCTGATCATTGTTGCCTTCCTCTGAACCCTCTCCAGTTTGTCTGCATCCTTCTTAAAGTGTGGTGTCCATCTGTCCCATCTGTCAGGGATGCTCTGACTTGGATTCCTGCATTGAGCAGGGGGTTGGACTCAATGGCCTTGTAGGCCCCTTCCAGCCCTACTATTCTATGATTCTTTGTGATTCTATCTGTTGGAGGGGCCTTCCTCTGTGTCCCACCAGTAGGAGACGTACGCTATGGTGGGATGTGGGAGAGGGCCTTCTCTGCTGTGGCACCCCGCTTGTGGAATGCCCTCCCCTTGGAGGCCCAATTGGAGCAGACATCGGTCTCGTTTCGGCACCAAGTAAAAACATGGCTTTTTACCAAAGCTTTTGAGGGCTAAACGCATTCCCTAAAGTAACACATGATTTTAATTGTTTTATTGTTTTAGATTTTAATTGGTATTAACATGTTTAATGGTTTAATATGTTTTTAGCTGTTTAAATTATTTATTGTTTTATACTGCTTAAACTGATTTTATCTGTACGCCGGCCTGAGATCTTAATGATATAGGGTGGGATACAAATGTTTTACATACATAAACAAACAAACAAACAAACAAATAAATAACAAACCCTTGGACCCGAGAGAGAAATAGTGACCCACCAGGGGGGGAGGATTCAGGTCCATTCAACGGCTGGGCATTGCTCTAAGGCAGCCTTGCTCAACCTGGTGCCCTCCAGCTGCTTCGGACTACAACTCCCAGCATTCCTGGCCATCGGCCAACGCGGAAGTCCAAAGCATCTGAAGGCGCCAGGTGGGGAGGGCTGCTCTGAGGGGAGGGGGCTTTGCTGGTCTTTGATTCTTTGAAGAAGGGGGGTGCCTGGGTGCAGCTGTGGTGAAACGGAGCAATCCGCCTCTACGCTAGGGAGTAACTCAGTGAAGAAAGCTTTTCTGTGTGTGTGTGTGTGGGGGGGGTGTCAGGACCTCCCCAGAGATGCCCCCTCTTCCAGCTCCCGCGAGGGGCTGTGGCCTGGTGGTCAGGGGTGGGGCTGCCCCCTTCCCTCTTCCTCCCCACCTGCAGTAGGGCGGCTTTCACAGCCAGTGGCCTCCTTTCCCCGTTCATAATATCAGTAGCCCCGTTTCCCTCACAGTAGTGGAGCGACCCGTCTATACGTAGTGCGCGATCAAGACGGCACAGAGCGGAAGCAGAGAGGCGGCCAGCCGCGGTTACGCAGTGGCGACACCTGCAGCCTCTCAGTCGCGCAGCATCTGCGGGGTTGATAGCGCTCCCTTCGAGGAGCGGGACGCCGCCCATCCAGCCGCAGAGTGAGGCGGAGCAGACTGCTGTCTGACCTGTGAAAGGCGGGTTTCACGGCCGGGTTGACTCCACGTTTTTTGCTTCCTGTGCTCCTGGCGGACCAAAGCCCATTTCGTGAAATCCGCATCAAGCGTGAAAGCGCTTCACATTCGCTGCCACGTAGATCCGGCCCTGGAGTTGCAAACCCCAGGCAATGGAGATCCCTTTGAATTTTGTTTCTGTCTTCCCAGGTATTAGCTATCCCGCCCAATGTGTCCTCTGCAAATCTGATCAGCATTCCCTGCACCTCCTCCTCCAAGTCATTAATACAAATGTTGAAGAGCACTGGGCCCCGGACTGAGCCCTGCGGTACCCCGCTCCCCCGCACCAATTACCTGGGGAGGTAGTGGGCTCTCCCACACTCAGGGCATTCAAGGCGAGGCTGGACAGCCATCTGTCAGGGATGCTCTGAGTTGGATTCCTGCATTGAGCAGGGGGTTGGTCTCGATGGTCTTGTAGGCCCCTTCCAACCCTACTATTCTATGATTCTATGACTAGATGGACCCTTGGTCTGATCCAGAAGGGCTTTTCTTATGATTCTAAGAATCATAGACGTTTGTTTTTGTCACAAGATGCTCCTTTGTATTCAGCTCAGGCCTCAGGACAATAATGTAGCACTTGGGAAGAAAGATGCAGCCCAGTAACCCAGCACTAGAGGCCAAAATGGAGAAGACCTGTACGGCCACCATGTATTTCCCTTTCGTGCTCAGGTAGGTGGGCACAAAGGACACCCACACGCTGCAGAAGACCAGCATGCAGAAGGTGATCAGCTTGGCTTCATTGAAGGCCCCGGGCAGCTTCCGGGCTAGGAAAGCCACCGTGAAGCAGATGGCAGCCAGGAAGCCCATGTAGCCAAGGGCAGCATAGAACATGGTGACAGACCCTTCGCTGCACCGCAGGACAATCTCTCCAGGCTGGGAGTGCATGTCAGAGTCCGGGAATGGGGGAGAGAGGCCCAGCCAGATGGTGCAGATGACAACTTGGACAGTGGAACCAGAAATGACAATGGAGTTGGCCAGACTCTTCCCCAGCCACCCCCTCGCCCTGTTCCCTGGCTTTGTGGCCAGGAAGGCCAGCACCACAGTGATTGTTTTGGCCAACAGTGAAGAAACGGCAACGGAGAAGATGATGCTGAAGGCTGTTTGTCGGAGGAGGCAGGTCGCTTTCCTTGGCCGGCCAATGAAGAGAAAGGAGGAGAAGAAGGAAAGCAGGAGGGAGACGAGGAGAATGTAGGAGAGGTCCCGGTTGTTGGCTTTGACTATTGGGGTTTCGAGAAATTTAATGAAGATTCCTAACACAAGGCCTGCGGTTAAGGACAGGAATAGGGCCAAGGAAGCCAGGATGATCCCCAGATACTCTTCGTAGGACAGGAAGGTTGCAACCTTGGGCATACATCCATCTCGGTCCTGGTTTGGATGCTGATCGCCGGAACACTTGGTGCAATGGCCTGAATCTGAAAGGCACAAGAGTCACATCTCCCTTCCGTCCTCAGCAGTCTCTGTGCTTTTACTTTCCATCCAGCTGTTGCTGGGGGGTGACACACGGCACGCCTCGATTTCACGCATGGCACAGGCAGGCCTGCTGGGCCTCCCCTTCTCCCACGTGAACACGCCACAGTTGGTGTTTTGTGTGTTTAAACATGTCTGTGGCATCTGTGCCAGTTCAGAGGTTCTCTGCAGTGACGTTCTCAGAATGTGGGCAACCCTGACTGACCTGTCTAACTACACATAATCCGATTCCTCTTAAAACCAGATACCATCGCAGGGCAAGATAAATCGCTTTATCTTGGATAGAGGACGTACACAGTTTGCATTTCCTTGAATCACAGTCTCGGACAAGATCCCACACTGGAGGCCTTCAAGACGAGGCTGGACAGCCATTTGTCAGGGATGCTCTGACTTGGATTCCTGCATTGAGCAGGGGTTTGGACTCGATGGCCTTGTAGGCCCCTTCCAGCCCTACTATTCTGTGATTCTATGATTCTATGATTTGTCTTTTGTTCCTTTACTATAAAAACACCAGCATAACTGTACTGGATACAAGGCTTCTACATGCAGAGATTCAAACACCTTACACATTCAGCAACATCTTACCCCATATTTAATTGCAAGTAGAACTTGCTGACTATTTTGGGGGCCATCCCAGCTCAGAGAACTGTAGGATCCATGCCACTGACATGGATGTGCTTTGCGATCCCACTGTGATTTTGGATACTTGGACACAGATGAGTTCCGTGCCTTGACTGGGATTGGGGGGCGAGGTGGGAATCCAACGTAACAGTTCAGCGGATCCATATTGAACTGTGCCTCATACCTATGTTTTTATACCATGGTGGTGCCACGAAGCCCCAAATCTGTGATTTCGGGGGTTCATTCCCTGGGCATGGATGTGTTTCCTGATTTGATTATAGCTCTCCGGATATCCCCTGAAAAAATCCAGTAGACCGGCTCCATGACGTGCCTTTTCTGTAGTTTTTATGGTTCAGTCTGTGGACACAGATGCAGTCTGTGATCTGGTGGAGGTGATCATGGAATCCCCACAGAAACCTGCGGGCTCCAAGATGGGCAGTGCTTCAGATCCAAAGCTGTGTTCCATAATGGCACCATGAGCATGGGACCTCTGGTTTTATGGTTTGATCTATGGCCATGGATGCGACATCTATGAAGTGACAGTGTTTTGGGGGGCATACCATGCAAAAATCACGAGGGTCCATGAAGATTTGCACAACACATGCGTGATTTTGCGCCATGCATGTTTTTGTGCCGTGATGGCGCTGTGAAGTGGTGGATCCGTGAATTGTATTTATTCATTTACTGCATTGTACCACCCAATGGCCACAGCTCTCTGGGCCGTTTCATTGGGCAATCCATGGAGAAGGATGTGTTCTGTGATTTGATTGGGGTTTGGGACAGATCTTGTGTAAGAACCAAGGGGAACCGTGTGGATCCATGCCTCAGATCCACGTCTTGTGCTGCATTGATGCCGAGTGGCAGATCCACGATTTTTGTGGTTCAGTCCCTTGAGGTGCATCTGCTCTGGGATGGGATGGTGATTTGGGGTATGTTTCCTACAAAAACCATGAGGATCCCGGAGGATCCATGCCTCGGATCCATGTTTCCATGCCGTGGAGGCACCAACGAGTGGCGAATCCAAAATTTTCTGGGTTCAGTCCCTGGAGGCAGATGTGCCCCATGATTTGACTGTGGTTCGGGAGATTTTCCCTGTACAAATTGTCAGCATCCATGAGTATTTGTGCCTCGGGTCCAACTTTTGCGCTGCAGCGGCGCCCACAAGTGGCGGGTCTGTGCTTGCAGTGATGGCGTCCGTGGACGCACATAGAATAGTAGGGTTGGAAGGGGCCTACAAGGCCATCGCTCTGCGACGTCCTGGTGCGTCAGCTCCAGTTGGTGGCCAGATGCAGGAGGCAGCCTGGCCCACACTGCAGGGCTTGCAGGATTAAGCCCTGGGCCAGCAGGTGCCCGCAGGGCCTCCAATGCAGACCGGCTGGGAGCCCCAGGAAGCCCTGTGAAAGGTCTCCTCGCCCCTCCAAGCTTTGCGACAGCAACACGGGTCTTCGTGGGGGCAGCAGCATGCTTCTGCCGCTTGTTCCTGGCCTCGCCACGCCTTGCTGTTCTTGACCCTCGCCTGTTCTCGACGGCGCCTCTGCCTCTGGCCCTGCGGCACCTTGCCAGTAGCTGACTGTAGCCGGCCGGACCCCGCTCTTCCCTCTGGCCCTGCCACACCTTGTCTGTGCCCGAGCCCTGCCCCCTCGGCACCCTGTTCTCGCCTCTGGCCCTCCTGCTGTTCGCCTGTGTCCGACCCTCACCGGGTGACCTCGCCTCTCGGCCCACCTGCCTCAGCCTTGGCCCTGGTGTCCTGCTCGAGGACGCCTGCCGCTCACATCCCGGACCTGGCTGGGTGGTCTGGGCTATTTCCCTGTAAGAATCGTGAGGACCCACGAAGATCCGTGCCCCGGACCCACGTTATTGCACTATGCTGGCGCTCGGTGGCAGATCTGTGGTTTTGCTGGCTCAGCCCGTGGGGGCAGACGTGCCCTGTGGCTGGACTGTGGTGGGGGGGTTCCCTTAGAAATCACATGAAACCGCGAGGATCCATGCCTCGGACCCACATCCTTGTGCTGCGGCAGCATCTGTTGGGACGGAACCTGTGCACGGGGAGAGAGTTAGCAGCTCGGCAGAAGAGGAGCAGCCAGAGTGGGGGAGGCTTTTCCGCCGGCCGGTCAGCTGTGGGCAGGCGTGCTTCTCAGGTGGCCAGCTCCCAGACGGCCGGGCGCGACGCCGCATCCTCAGCCCCCGTGAGGAGCAGCGAGCGGGAGGAGGAGGGCTGGAGGGCTGCGACCTGAGGGACGCCAGGCGAGACGCAGAGCCACGGGGAGACGTCGGGCCGGAGCGGAGCCCTTCGGACCGGTTAGCGAGGCGTGTGAGGCGACGCAGGGGAGCGGCAGGCGCGGGGCGGGACCTCCCTCTCTCAGCTGGCCGAGCCAGACAGCCGCCCTTCCCGACCGCGGGCAACTCTCGTTTCCCCCAGTTGAGCCCCCTGGAGGCATTCCTCTGCCGCCAGAGTCTTCGAGGGTTTGCTTCTGGCTCAACAACACGGCAGGCGAGAAGGATCGTGGAATGGTGGTCGATCACACGCTGAATAGGAGCCAACACTGTGATGTGGCTGCCGCAAAGGCACATGCTTTTTGGGCCGCAGTAATAGAAGCACAGCTTCCAAATCCCGGAAGGACTAGTTCCCCTCCACTCAGCACTGGCTAGGCCTCACCTGGAGTACTGGTCTTATAGGCCCCTTCCATCCCTACTGTTCTATGCTTCTACGAGGCAGCTGTTTTCTGTGTTTTGAGTGTGGTTTGGGGGTGCTCCCTTAGAAATCATATGAAGTCCTGAGGATCCGTCTTTGATTTCATAATCTGGCTTTTAATTTCTTCCCGATTCAAAGTGCGGGAGACACATGTATGCTGGTGGTGCTGATCCCTGCCCCATCCACTGCGTCCCCCCCCCGGTCCAACTCCAGTTCTTGTGAGACACCTTGTGAAACACATCACAGCCGGTGCAATAAAGGATCCGCTTTTAGAAATGGCGTGAAGAAAACCTTCACAGGACTTGTCGTTTCCTTCAGACTCACCCACCTTCCTGGGCGGAGATGGTCCCTTCCGCGCAGGGGATACAGTCGTAGCAGCAAACGGGCCTTCCTTCCTGAACCGCCTTGAGGGATCCGGGGCGACAGCTTTCCACGCACCGGGAATGCGGCACCGTCTAAGCACAGAAGCAAGGACCATCGAGGAAAAAACGTTAGGGCCAATTTACGTCGAGAAACTCGACAGAGTTGGAAAGGAGCCAGCAGGACCTCTGGGGTTTAACTTGAAGCCCATAACTAAGCTTAAAGACGGCAACTGCAGGAAGTGCCCCTCGCTTCCCAATCCCCCGCCCCGGCTTCTACTCCCCTTCCTCTCGGGTTTCCCTGGCGACAGAATTCAAGGGACCGGTCCTCTTCGGGTCCGTAAAGTGCCATGTACACTGGTGCTGAAATATTGTCAGCGCCAGGTAACCCGCAGCCTGTATTCACAGGCAGTCCTTCTGCCGCGCAGCTGGGAAGCAGAGGCGGGCAAAGGCTCCCCTCTGCGAGCTCCTGAAGAGCGGCTCCTGGTTGCTGCCCCCAGCGGCGTTCGACAGCCTGGCGCCCCGGAGTCTGTGGCCTTAGTAGAGGTGGAGGGATGGAGAGAAGAGCACTGAAAGGAAAGGCGTGATTCCCCCCACCTGGTTGAGCCACGTGGGCCAGAGAATGGTGTCCTGGTCGAGGGTGAACGTCAGGGCTGGGCGTCCCCGTCTTTCCATACCCCCAAATTTCACCCTGACGACGGACTTATTCGGAAACTTCACCCAGTTCACGATGTCAAAGTCGGCTGCCAGGTCCCCGTTCTCATCCAGATACACGCCGTCCATGGAGCGGTTGTAGAACTGGGGGTTTCTCAGGAAAGGGTGGAGCTGGAATGGCAGAGGGAACACCGGCATGGAGGAGACAAGACAGCACGGTCGATGCCTCGGTTCTGCCCATGTCGCGCCCGGGTCTCGCCAGGCTCGGGGCTGGTTCAGACTCAAGTGGCTGGCTGTGTCTTCCATCATTTGCGGGGGACCTGATTTCATCCCCGAGCGCCCTTTGGCTGCCCTCTCGGAGTCTGGGGAGGCGAAGCCATCGGACACGCACAGCCAGCTCATACATACGGGTGATTCCTGGGTTGTCTGACCCAAGAATCGCCGCGGCCGGGCGAGAGTGAGCCAGGGAGTGGGTGACCCTGCCGCCTCCATGCGCGCGCTGCTTCCGCTCTCAGTCAGCCCCCCGAGTGGTTCTCGCGAGGTCCAGGCCTGATTATCGCCTGCAGCCCGGGCCTGGTCTTGCTCTCAGGCAGAGGGGGGCCGGTCAAGTCATGGGGCACATTGCGGACACCGTGAAAAGGCAGCAAGGCGTCGCGGATGTAACTGAGCCTGCCGTCCTGGGCACACTTACCCGGGAGTGTCTTCGACGGAGCTCGGTAGGGTTCGCCTTACACGGATTTGCCAGATACGTTATATTTCTAGTGTGGGCTTGGGAGAGACACTGAATGTCCTGCCTCAGGCATCAGATTGTGCAAGGTGAGTACAGAAATGCTCCCAGCACACAACTGTTACCTTCTTGACGTGCAGACAGCTACAAGAAACACCGCTCCGTATACAGCTGCCAACATCTCACCGCCGCCGTACAAATTCCTGATGTGATCACAGCTGGAATCCTGCGTCCAGTTCTGGTCACTGACCCTCAAAAAGGATATGGTAGCGCTGGAAGGAGTGCAGAAACGGGCCACCAAGACGATCAAGGGGCTGGAGCATCTCCCCTGTGCGGGAAGGCCACAACTGGGCCTGTTTAGCTTAGCAAAAAGGCGAGTGAGGGGAGATTATGCTGTAAATACGGAAGTTTAGCATGTGTGTAGTAACTGGAAACTGTGGAGCCCAATACTGTCTCCAGTTATTATGGGTTGGAGTTTAGACTCCACCCCTTCAGCTTGTGTTTGTGATTATTTCCCTTTCCTGTTTCGTTCAGTGTTAGCCCGTCCCTCAATAAACAGTCTCTTGTTGTTTGGGCCTCCAAGGGAGTACTCTGTCTCATGTATGTTACATAACTGAGCACTTAGCAATGCGCTTTGGAGAAAAATCTGAACGTATTGCCTCAGACATCATGGAATTGTACTCGTTGATTTAAAATAAAATGTTCCCACTACAAAACTGTTATTGGTAAAAACATACAAGGCGCACTTCTGCGCATGCCGGAAAATAATGGGTACAAGTGCAGCTCGGCACGAGACGGGGCGTCACCAGAAAGATTAGGGCTCTCCACGCCTGTCCAACACTGCCAGGACAGGAGCCACCCAGACCCCCAGTGAAGGGTCCGGCGCGACACCCGTGGGCACTCCTGCAGACGGAAGGGGGGGGACACGCCCCAGTGGAGCCCGGGAGGCGCCCAAGTAGCCGCCCAGTCAGGCGGCCAGAGGGCTTGGAGAGAGGCACCGCTGTTCCCCCGGCCCAAGGGAGCTCCCGGGCAGAGTGTGGGTAGGTGGGTGGGGTCCTCCTCCGAGGGGGGGAGCACAAGGAGTGGGCCCAGGCAGCACAGGGGGGTCAGCCAGTGAGGGGCTCTTTTAAATCCAGCCTTTCCCCTCATTTGCTGATATTCTTGGGTTCTAAATCCAAGGCACTCAGGCTGGAACAGGACAACGGACCGTCACAGTCAGCACAGCTATCCGAGACGGGAAAGGGAGTACCTGCCATGGCTGCAGCCTCTGCACGTCCAGCCTGCCTCCCCCCTCCACTGCCCTCCTCTGGGAGCTGGACGAAGAAGCGGCATCCAAGGCTCGGGCCACAGCCTGGATGGCGCTGTAAATGACGTGGTTGTCTAGGGACAGGAACCTCTCCAGGTCCTCCTGGGGCAGGAACTCCAGGTCCTCCTTCCCCCTGCATCTTGTCCAGCCTTTCACAGACAACGCACGCTTCGCGTATGAGCAGCTAAATGCCTTCACCCCAAACTTTTTGATAGGAGAGAAAAGGAATCGAAAATCAACGTATTTTGTCTGAGTATTTGTCTGGATGAAGAAGGAAAAAAGACCATGGATGTGTTGGAAAGATATTTCATGAATCAACTCCAAGGTGATGTCCCACAAAGCGGTTGTGATCCAGACTTTCCCTACAACAGGTTTCATCAACATTTTAATTACTTTTTGCATAATGTGTAATCCATTTAAGAAGGAACTCGTCTCTGCACAATAAACAAAAGTGTTGACTTGTCCCCAATTCTGCAATGAAGATTTATGGAGCCTTGCTTGCTGTGTAGTCAGTCCTGGGATGGTTTGCGTGAAAGCAACACAAATACCGTTCCTGCTGAGCTCCGGCGTCAAGGTCTTCACGCATCTCTCTCCGTTGTCGGTGTCTGGAGCGATGAGACCTGTCATTGTCCACCTGAAATGCAGGAGCAGTCTGACAATCCCCGGGTACTGGGTTCCTTCTTTGGGGACCGTCGGGTAGAAAAACGGGAACTGAGTTTTATCACTCAGAACGTGAGAAACAAAACCATAACTGACCTGACCAAGGAAGGAAGAGAAAGTTAGATTGTTTTGCAGTAAATTTCAATTCTCACTGGGCATTTCTGAAACCTGGCCAGATTACGTCTATTAACTGGCAATTATTTATAGATGTTGCACAACAATGATGTGAGCATTGGGAAAAAGGCGGGATATAAATAAATATGACAACAACAACAACCACTCCAAAATCAGGCCCAAATGTTGAAAAAGAAAAGTGGAGACTGACTGATTGTTCTCAGTACAATGACCATTTCTGGCACTCCCCCGATGGCCGCCTGGTAGCGCCCATGGTTTGTCTTCCCCACCCTGGAGTAGCAGATAAGAAGGGTAGTATCGATTGAGTCAGTCCCCTAAGGGGTGAGGTGGTAAAATGCTTTAGATCAAGCAAGTTGCATAGATGTTAATAATGCAATGAGAGAGATTTGGATTCTGGGACCACGGGCTATACTTCCTGGAAGATGGGCTGTTGGCTAGGGACGGGTTGCACCTCACAAAGGATGTGAAGAATATGTTTGGCCACAGCATGAAGAACTTCATCAGGAGGGCTTTCAACTGAATCCTACAGGGAAGCGAGATGTAATGTTGGGGGTAACAGTGGACGTAGGCGCATGCACTGCAACGGAGAAACAGCTCTGATAGCGCACAATAATAGTCTTCAGACACATGTAGGAAGAAAGCCAGACTATGAAGCACATGGTCTTCGATGTCTATATACTAATGCCCAGAGTATGGGAAACAAACAGAACGAACTTGAACTCTTGATACAGGAGGGAAATTATGACTTGATAGGTATAACTGAGAATGGGTGGGATGACTCTCATGACTGGAATACAGCAACTGAAGGATATAACTTGTTCAAAAAGAACAGGAGGAACAGGAACGGAGGTGGGGTTGCACTGTATGTGAAAAATACATATCTCTGCACAGAAATACAGGAGGAGGAGCTTAGTAGCCCCATTGAGAGCATCTGGATCAAAATAAATGGAGCAAAGAATACAAGGAACCTGGTGGTCAGAGTCTACTACCGGCCACCCAACCAAGGAGAAGACGAGGATGAAACGTTTGAAAAGCAAATAGCCAATGTTTCAAGGAAGAATGATGTAGTAGTAATGGGGGACTTCAATTTCCCCGATATTTGTTGGGAGACAAATTCTGCAAAACATGGCCCCTCCAGGAAATCCAGATGGGCGATTAATAAATTTAATAATAAAATAAAATAAAATAAAATAAATAGCACTCTTCAAGGACTTGGAAGGCTGTCACAGAGAGGAAGGCCAGGATCTCTTCTTGATCATCCCAGAGTGCAGGACACGGAATAATGGGCTCAAGGTACAGGAAGCCAGATTCCGGCTGAACATCAGGAAAAACTTCCTGACTGTTAGAGCAATACGACAATGGAAACCATGACCTCGGGAGGTGGTGGGCTCTCCCACACTGGAGGCATTGAAGACGAGGCTGGACAGCCATCTGTCAGGGATGCTCTGACTCAGATTCCTGCATTGAGCAGGGGGTTGGACTCGATGGCCTTGTAGGCCTCTTCCAACCCTACTATTCTATGATTCTATGATTCGCCTTTCTCCCTTGCTTTTCGCTTCCCTTCTTTCCTCAGCTACTTGTAAAGCCTCCTCAGACAGCCACTTGGCTTTTTTGCATTTCTTTTTCTTTGGGATGGATTGAGTTGCTGCCTCCTGAACAATGTTACGGACCTCCGCCCATAGTTCCTCAGGCACTCAGACTGATAGACAATCAGGTCTAATCCCTTAAATCTATTCCTCACCTCCACTGTATATTCATAAGGGATATGATTTAGGTCATACCTGAATGGTTTTGTGGTTTTCCCTACGTTCTTCAATTTAAGCCGAAATTTTGCAACAAGAACCTCATGATCTGAGCCACAGTCAGCTCCAGGTCTTGTTTTTACTGACTGTATGGAGCTTCTCCATCTTTGGCTGCAAAGGACATAATCAATCTGATTTTGATATTGACCATCTGGTGATGTCCATGTGTAGAGTCGCCTCTTGTGCTGTTGGAAAAGAGTGTTTGCTATGATCAGCGTGTTCTCTTGGCAAAACTCTATTAGCCTTTCTCCTGCTTCATTTTGTGCACCAAGGCCATGCTTGCCTGTTGTCCCAGTTATTTCTTGATGTCCTACTTTGGCATTCCAATCCCCTATGATGAAAAGGACATCTTTTTTTGGTGTTAGTTCTAGAAGGTGTTGTAGGTCTTCACAGAACCGACCAACCTCAGCTTCTTCGGCCTCACTAGTTGGGGCATAGACTTGAATTACTGTGATGTTGAATGGTTTGCCTTGGATTCGTACTGAGATCATTCTATCATTTTTGAGATTGTACCCCAGTACTGCTTTTCCCACCCTTTTCTTGACTATGAGTGCTACTCCTTTTCTTCTAAGGGATTCTTGCCCACAGTAGTAGATATAATGGTCACCTGAATTAAATTCTCCCATGCTTGTCTGTTTTAGTTCACTGATGCCCAAGATGTCAATGTTCAATCTTGCCATCTCATGTTTGACCGCCTCCAGCTTACCTTGATTTATTGATCTTACATTCCAGGTTCCTAAATATTGTTCTTTACAGCATCAGATTTTCTTTTCACCACCAGACACATCCACAGCTGAGTGTCCTTTTGGCTTTGGCCCAGCCGCTTCACTCTTTCTGGCACTACTAGGAAATTCCCTCTGCTCTTCCCCAGTAGTATATTGGACACCTTCCGACCTGAGGGGCTCATCTTCCAGCGTCATATCTTTCAGCCTTGTGATACGTTCGATGGGGTTTTCTTGGCAAGAATACTGAGTGGGTTGCCATTTCCTTCTCCAGTGGACCACATCTTGTCAGAACTCTCCACCATGACCTGTACATCTTGGGTGGCCCTGCATGGCATAGCTTATGGCTTCACTGAGTTACACAAGCCCCTTCGCCACAACAAGGCATACCAACGTACTTATCCCAACATCTTAACTTTCCTTGACATGCTACAGGTATGTTTTGTTTTGATGTTTTGATCACTCTTGGGTGGGAAGCCCATACGGGGGGATATTAGGCCTTGGGATCCCATTTTTAATCCCAGACTTCCCTTGGAGGCATTTGATCTCAGAATTTCCTAACCGAGCAGCAGGGGGAAGATCATGCAGATGTGAAAGATGTGCTTGATCTGCCACAGTGGGTTCTCGCCCCGCCCCCGGGAGCAGCAGGGACCGACTCTGCCAGATCTCTGCCACGAGAGCCTCCCAGACAGTTGGAGACCACCATCACATCTCCCCTTAACCTTCTCCTCCCCGTGCTGAACATGGACCGTCCCGCTTAGGACGTGCTGTCCAGACTGGCCTTTGCACTCCTAGCAGGCAGTCGGGGGGTAGCAGTGCTCTACCCCCGAGCCGCAGCCAGGGTCTGCTCACAGGGTTCAAAAGAAAGCTTGGCATTCATTCTGCACATTAGCAAGAGGGCGGAAAGGCCAACTTGTCCGTGGTGTGTACCTGCACCTTGAAAAATGAACCAGCAGATCGTGAAAAATGAACCAGCAGATCGGGCTGCATTAATAGAAGCATCGCTTCCAAATCCCGGGAAGTACTAGTTCCCCTCTACTCAGCACTGGTTAGGCCTCATCTGGAGTACTGTGTCCAGTTCTGGGCACCACACTTTAAGAAGGATGCAGACAAGCTGGAGAGGGTTCAAAGGAGGGCAACAAAGATGATCAGGGGACTGGAAACAAAGCCCTATGAAGAGAGACTGAAAGAACTGGGCATGTTTAGCCTTGAGAAGAGAAGACTGAGGGGAGATATGACAGCACTCTTCAAGTACTTGAAAGGTTGTCACAGAGAAGAAGGCCAGGATCTCTTCTTGATCATCCCAGAGTGCAGGACACGGAATAATGGGCTCAAGTTACAGGAAGCCAGATTCCGGCTGAACATCAGGAAAAACTTCCTGAGTGTCAGAGCAATACGGCAATGGAACCAATTACCTGGGGAGGTGGTGGGCTCTCCCACACTGGAGGCCTTCAAGACGAGGCTGGACAGCCATTTGTCAGGGATGCTCTGACTTGGATTCCTGCATTGAGCAGGGGGTTGGACTCGATGGCCTTGTAGGCCCCTTCCAACCCTACTATTCTATGATTCTATGTGTTCGGAATGGGGCCTTAGCGCTGACCCCTCCCCGAAGGCAAGAGAGGGCAGCCATTTCCCAGGGACCAGGTACAGCCCGCGGGAATTCGGGATAACTGGAGCTCATGAAATCAGCACTGGGTGGAGCAGCAGGAACTCCATCGCACACACAATGACTTACGAGCGACCTCTGATAGCAGGAGTCTTGCTGAAAGTGTCTGGCTCAAAGAAAGCATACGTTGCGGAGATGACCCCGCCCAGGAGGAGGTCCCCTGGCCGGTAATGGTTCCGTGGGTCTATTCCAGCCCTTTTTCCAAGCACAGACAACCTCATTAAAAATTAGCAGAATATGAGGGTTCTTGGTCAGAATATGAATCATAGAGTCATAGAATCATAGACATTTGTCATAAGATGCTCCTTTGTATTCAGCTCAGGCCTCAGGACAATAATGTAGCACTTGGGAATGAAGATGCATCCCAGTAACCCAGCACTGGAGGCCAAGATGGAGAAGACCTGCACGGCCACCATGTATTTCCCCTTCGTGCTCAGGTAGGTGGGCACAAAGGACACCCACACGCTGCAGAAGACGCTGAATCACGCTGAAGGTGATCAGCTTGGCCTCACTGAAGGCCCCGGGCAGCTTCCTGGCTAGGAAAGCCACCGTGAAGCAAATGGCAGCCAGGAAGCCCATGTAGCCAAGGGCAGCATACAACATGGCGACAGACCCTTCGTTGCACTGCAGGATGATCTCTCCAGGCTGGGAGTGCATGTCGGAGTCAGGGAATGGGGGAGAGAGGCCCAGCCAGATGGTGCAGATGACAACTTGGGCACCGGAACAGGAAATGACAATGGAGTTGGCCAGACTCTTCCCCAGCCACCCCCTCACCCTGTTCCCTGGCTTTGTGGCCAGGAAGGCCAGCACCACAGTGATCGTTTTGGCCAACAGTGAAAAAACGGCAACAGATGATGCTGAAGGCTGTTTGTCAGAGCAGGCAGGTCGCTTTCCTTGGCCGGCCAATGAAGAGAAAGGAGGAGAAGAAGGAAAGCAGGAGGGAGACGAGGAGAATGTAGGAGGGGTCCCGGTTGTTGGCTTTGACTATTGGGGTTTCGAGGAATTTAATGAAGATTCCTAACACAAGGCCTGTGGTTAAGGACAGGAATAGGGCCAAGGAAGCCAGGATAATCCCCAGATACTCTTCATAGGACAGGAAGGTTGCAACCTTGGGCATACATCCATCTCGGTCCTGGTTTGGATGCTGATCGCTGGGACACTTGGTGCAATGGCCTGAATCTGAAAAGCACACGAGTCACATCTCCCTGCTGTTCTCAGCAGTCTCTGTGCTTTTACTTTCCCTCCAGCTGTTGCTCGGGGGTGATTCACGGCACGCCTTGATTTCACGCAGGGCGCAGGCAGGCCTGCTGGGCCTCCCCCTTCTCCCACGTGAACATGCCACCATTGGCGATTCATGTGTTCAGACATGTCTGTGGCATCTGCGCCGGTTCAGAGGTCCTCTCCAGTGATGTTCTCAGAATGTGGGCAACCCTGACTGACTTGCCTAACTACACATAATCCGATTCCTCTTAAAACCAGGTACCATCACAGGGTAAGATAAACCTCTTTATCTTGGATAGAGGACGTACAGACGGCTGATCTACACTTATGGTTTTTTTCACTTCCAATAAGCTTTCACCGCTCGTCTTTCACACTACGTGGGACCTGCCTTGAATTGGGACCGTAATTTCCCCCTTCTCTGCTCTCGCTTTCAGTACACTGGTATCCCTGCGTTCCCCATTCATGTGCTCTGCTCCTCCGTGTTCATTGCCTTATAAGGTTGTAGTCCCCTCCCACACCTGTCCATATATGGTGGTGTTTGTATTTCCCCCCTGTCCAATCCCAGCTCTAATGCCCCCATCTGGTCTTCTGGCTACTGACAGCACAGGTTCCTTAGCACTGGAAGTTTTATCACCAACCAGCAGAGGCTAGAGGTGCCGGCCCGTGTCTGAGCTGGGAAACTAAGCGGGGTCGGCCCTGGCCAGGATTTTGGATGGGCCACTGCAAGGGAATCAGGCTTCCTGCACTGAGCAGGCACTTGTTCTCTCCCTTCAAATGAAACTAGCTTTTACCTCCCTCTATCCCCTGCTTGCCTTTTTAAAAAACAAAATTAAGCATCACAACTAAGTGCCTGTACACACCCGTTCCCCACACCCATTCTAGCTTAACTGGTGCTGAAATTTTTTCTTGCGGCCCCAATCCTGGGCACTCACTTACTTGGGAGTAAGCCACATTGAACTCAGTGGAACTTACTACTGAGTATACACCACACACACACACACACAGAGGGATAGAGGAAGAGAGGGGCAGTGGGCGGGGAATCAGCAAAAAGCGGGAGAGTTTCTGCTCCTCCAATGAGAGCCACCATCTTTAAGGGCAGGAAAACAGCACAGCTCTCCAGTGTGAACCGAGCTCGCGCATTCGATCAAGAGCCCCAACGGGCAAAATGGGTGAGTGTGGATAATCACGTTTAATCCGAGTGCGTTTAACCTGACAGGAGCCTGACTTGGTTGCAATGGCAGGACCAACGTCGATCCGCCCAGAGTTTGCATTTTCATGAATCACTGTCTCAGACAGATGTTGCCAGATCTGACCTCTCAAACTCAGGCTTTGTCCTTCCCTTCTCCCTCCATTATTTCTGGTTTTCCATTGTTGGGGCCCATCCTGACTCCCCTGAGCATCTTGCTCACTTGGTACATTTTCACAACCTGTCTGATTTGAATAAGTTACTACAGCAACTTTCTTATCTTTCTTGTCCCTCTCTTTCATGCCCAACAACCATTCTGCTCTTTTGGATCCTTCCACTAGCCGTTCAAATGGAACTTGCATTGGGTCCTCTGTTCCCAGAAAACACCTTATGCCATCCTTCAGTCCTTCAAATCATGCATCTTTATACCTAGCCGGTAACATATCAGGCTTCCCTTCTTCATTTAGATCTATATGTTCTGAAACTATGCCTACAGCTTGGAATCTTAAGAAGTACTCTGCTACCATCTCCTTGTCTTGTCGAGTACAAGTCAGGAAATGTCGTCCCATCTGAGCTATAGTCACGAACTGATTACCAACATAGTTCAGTATGTACTGGAGTCCAAACTGCTCTCTATCTACCCAGTCCCCTCTGGCATCCTCTAATTCTGCCTGCATCACTTGTCCTATACCTGGGACACAAACTGGAATCATGTCTACAATATTGTGTCCATCCAATTGTGTCTGAGACCGAACCATGGCAGCCCATTTATACACATTGTCAGCATCTAAGGGACCAAGCACCTTTGCCAAAGCCTGTTTCTCTGTTTCCGTAAGACGCCTGGTCACTGTCTCGGTGACTTTCCTCCTGGTGGGGGCTGGAGGGACTTGTGCCACAACCTGAGGAGTAATAACTTCCTCCCCAACTGTCTCTTCCACCACAGTGTCCGCCCCGTCTACCATCTCCGAAGGCACTAAAGTCCTCCTACGTTTTATCTGCTTCCGAAAAAGGGAGCAGGCTGTGAAGTAATGACAGGTGTCTGAGTGGGAGGCTCTTCCTCATACTTAGTCCCACTATGCAGGATGATATTCACATGCTTGGGATTCCCTTTCCCTTCCTTTAATGGTAAGGTAGGAGCAGCTGGCACTATTTTCTCCTGATAACAACTGCTCTCCCAGTCCCATTCAAAACATTTTAAATCATCTCCACCGACATCCAAAGCAGGTCTTCCAACTATGAAACAAATTGTCTTTTGTGCCCGTAAAGCTCCCTTCAGCTTATCTAGCGGAGCTATGCATGATGCATGGTTCTCCTCACACTTCTGGGCAGTCTGCTGTTTCCTCAGCTGCTGCGTCATGACCTCAGTGGCACCTTCTGGGTCTGCGTTCCTCGCACTGAATGCTTCTAGTTGCCCTTCCAGCTGATTGCAGCTGGACCCCACCAGGTCTACCTGTCCCCGCTATCCCTCTTCCTCTGTGACTAAGCTCAAGTTCTGAATAGGGATGTCAGAGAATTCCGCCACGGATCTCGGTGAGGCCGAATGCCAGTGCATTCAGCCCCCCAAAATCTGTGGCGGAACGAAGCCCCCCCCCCCGTGAAATGGGCCCGGAACGGAGCACCTACCTGCTGCCGTCCGCGCTGACTTGCAAATGGCAGCCACGTCTGCGGCCACCATTCGCTTCTTCCATGTAGCTGTGACAGGCTACGTAAATTTGCGTCCCTGCGGAAGCCGTGATAGGCTACGTAAGTATTTATGTAGTCTATCACGGCAAGACTAAGGGAATGCAAATGGCAGTGGCTATGGCGGCCGCATTTGCATTCCCTTGTTTTTTGCCGTTTTAGCCTACATAAATATTTACGTAGGCTATTACGGGAAGAAAAAAAAAGAAATGCAAATGGCATAGTGGCCGCCATTTGCGTTCCTTTTTTTTGTTTTTGCCATAATAGCCTACGTAAATATTTATGTAGGCTAAAACGGCAAAAAACAAGGGAACGCAAATGGCGGCCACCGTAGCCGCCATTTGCGTTTGCTCTTTTGTGGGTTTCTTTTTGCCGTGATAGGCTACGTAAATATTTACGAAGCCTATCATGGCAAAATACAGGGACGCAAATGGCGGCGGCTACAGCCGCCGCCATTTGCATTCCTGCAGGCTGCCCAGCGGCCGGATGTCCGGTTGTAGGCGGCCCCGGCCGGCCGGAGAGAATTTCAGGGGGAAGGACAGAGCGCCTCCCCCCCACCGTAAATGTCACCCTTCGAAAAGGTAAGTGACTTTCGTACATCCCAAGTTCTGAATTACTGCTTGCTTCAATTCCCTCTCAAAACATTCACATTTCAGCTGCAATTTCTCGTAGTCCCCTGCCTTGCTTATCAAAGCCACCCTCGCCTGATCCCGTTCCTCAGTTGCCTGTGCCAAGCCAACAGTCATAAGCCAAAGACATGCATTCAGTTCCTTCATACTACCGGGCTTCACCTTTTCCTGCTCCATATACTGGTCAAGCAACTTACTCACACTATCCTCTTCAAACGGTACAGGAAGGGGTGCTTTCCCGAAGGGTTAGATCCTGTACTTTCACAAATCTGTACCAATTTGGACTTCACTGCTATTGGAAGCTTCTTTTTACTCATCAAGACATCATTCGGAGGAGCTTTAGATTCCTTCCCCATATTCTCTGGTTTTTTCTTAGCATGAAACAGCTTTTTCAATAAACCCGGCATTATGGCTACAATCTCGGGGTCAATCTCTAGACACAATAAATATTCAGCAACTATGTCTGCAGAGCGGCTTGGCTTTGCCCGGCTCTGCCAGCTCTGCCCTTGGATATGGCCTCCCTGTCCTTGGAAATACCACGGGAATAGCTTGGTTTCCAAGCCAACGCACCTATGTAAATTCGGTCCTGGCTAACCTCAGAACCATCACCAAATGGGTCTGAAGCACCCGGGTGGGTAACCAAGCTCAACCAACTTGGCTCAATGGATAAACAACACCACAGAACATCAGTACAGATTAGATTGTAAATTGAAACTACATTTATGGCTTTCTTGCAGAAAATTCAGGAAAATACAAAATAAAAAAATGGCATGGTGGTTATATGAGCGTTAGAAACTCTGTCTCCAATTACAGGGAAAGAGAATACAACAAAAATAGAAGATAAATCAAAAGAATTGCCATTGCCAAAGCTGGTACTATGAACTGGCCCAATAAGATAACGGCTTGAGCTTCTAACATTGTTATCGCTCCTCTTTCCAACTCGCTCCCATTTTCTACTTGCATTTCAGAGGCTAACGAAAACGACCTAGCCTATGTGTTAACCCTCCCATTACCTCCTCCTGCATCCTACTTGAATATAAAAAGCTAAAGCATTACTAAGTTCCTCTAGGCATAGGAAGAGTAGCGGAAGGAGTTGGAGTGAACAGAAAACTCAAGACTTAGGAATAATTCCAGTTGTCACCTCTGAAGATGGGATTCCAAATCCCCTCCTCAGATACAACCTCCAAGTCCCAAGCTAAGGAAACACTCCAAGTCCCAAACTCAGAAATCACTCTAAGTTCTACTTTGAGAAAACATCCTCAGTTCCAAAGTCTAAGAGTCTAAAGAGGTCCATAGTTACCCAAGTCCGTGGGTCTGGTGGCAAGGCAAAAAGAGGGAAGTGGAGCAGCAGCAGAAACAAAAGCACCCCGCCCCCCTGGAGCTCCCATTCCCTGGGCTTTTATACCCCTGCCCTGGCCACAGGTGGGGCCCAAGGAGCAATGAGACGATCAGCCTCCAATAGGAAATGGGGTGCACGTGGTTAGAGCATTTGCTCACCAGCCAGAAGCAAGGTGTCCCATCTGTCTCCCACAATTTCATGTGTCTGGGGAACGTGTCTGGCACCAGTACAAACGGGCTACTTTGAAATGTCCCAACATATGATCCACAGTCTGCCATCTGGGCATGTTATCTTGATTGATGCACTGCTCTTTGGTATATCTTCTTTGAACTCCCAGTCATCTTCGGCCATTTCTGGTCATATCCACCCAAACGCCTCCTTCCCAGTTGTTGCTCATGCTCAGGGCTACACTTTCCCGCCCAACTAGCCTTGAGGAAGGCCACTCTCTTGTTGGCAGGGGTGCACCATGAGATGCCGAAACAGCCCTTTTCCTCCTCTCAGGGGGCCTCTGAGCAGGCCCCGTTCTGCTGTTCGTCTCACTCTGCCAGCACGTCAGGGCCTCGAGCAAGCCCTGTGAAGCCGCCTGTAAAGACAACTGCATTTTTTCCCCCTTCTTCAAAGACAGTCCTGCAAAATCTCAGTTAGAGTCTCCATTAGTGAAATAACATTTAGCATAGAATCAAAGTTCACGGTCTTCTCGCCCAGGGGTCAAGAGTCTGGAACATAAAGCTGGTTACTCTCAAGGTGGAAACTGAGCCCATAGAGCCCCAGAGCAGTTCTGATTCTAAGGAGGAACAGCAATCGTGGGAGAGGAGCTCGCTCATCTCTCACAAGCACAGCAGCTGGCCGAGATTCCTCCTGCCAGCATTCCTGGGATAGATAGTGACCCTGGCAGCAAGAGAGCACCGGAGGGGGGCTTGCTGGACGCTCAGCATAGACGCAGGGAGTGGCGCCAGATGGAGGGCGCAGAAAGGAGGCGTTCCGGTTGTTTGGCGCGCAAGCAACGTTTGCATCCCGAGGACCCAAGGATAAGAGGGAGGATCTCTCCATAGCCCATAAGTTCAGAGTCTTCCCGTGCTTCTCCTTCAAACGGGGACCAACTGCCTTACCTGGAGCTTAGGCTACTCTGCTCTCTACCCCAGTGCAGTTCCTTGCTTATTTGCTAGTGATTAGTATCTGTAAGAGTCATTAAGTAATAAAGGAATAAAGCCCTGGAAAGAATCCTCATCATCTGTGTCTTGAGTTGGCTATTAGAGGGGACTGTAAGAGGCAGCTAGGGCGCTCCTGACAGTTATGAGTCTGGGGTCTTCTAGGGGCTCTTCTTGTAGGCCTCCCCCAGATTAAATCAGCCATCTTTACTCTTTGTTAACCCTTTTTAGTACCAGATTAACAATCATGGAATCCCCTGCAGAAATCTGCGGGATTCAAGATGATCAATGCTTCAGATCCATAGTTGTGTTCCATAATGGCACCATGAGCATGGGACCTCTGGTTTTATGGTTTGATCTATGGCCATGGATGCGACATTTATGAAGTGACAGCGTTTTTGACGCATCCCATGGAAAAATCATGAGGATCCATGAAGATCTATACAACACATGCATGATTTTGCGCCATGAATGTTTTGGTGCCGTGATGGTGCTGTGAAGTGGTGGATCCATAAATTGTATTTATTTATTTACTACATTGTACCACCCAATAGCGAAAGCTCTCTGGGTCATTTCATTGTGCAATCCATGGAGAAGGATGTGTTCTGTGATTTGATTGGGGTTTGGGACAGATCTTGCATAAGAACCAAGGGGAACCGTATGGATCCATGCCTCAGATCCACGTCTTGTGCTGCATTGATGCCGAGTGGCAGATCCACGATTTTTGTGGTTCAGTCCCTTGAGATGCATCTGCTCTGGGATGGGATGGGATGGGATGGTGATTTGGGGTATGTTTCCTACAAAAACCATGAGGATCCCGGAGGATCCATGCCTCAGATCCATGTTTCTATGCTGTGGAGGCACCAACGAGTGGCGAATCCAAAATTTTCTGGGTTCAGTCCCTGGAGGCAGATGTGCCCCATGATTTGACTGTGGTTCGGGAGATTTTCCCTGTACAAATCGTCAGCATCCATGAGTATCTGTACCTCGGGTCCAACTTTTGCGCTGCAGCGGCGCCCACGAGTGGCGGATCTGTGCTTGCAGTGATGGCGTCCGTGGACGCACATAGAATAGTAGGGTTGGAAGGAGCCTACAAGGCCATCACTCTGCGACGTCCTGGTGCGTCAGGCTCCGCTCTACCAGGGAAGCCCTGCAGCTCCAGCTGGTGGACAGATGCAGGAGGCAGCCTGGCCCACACTGCAGGGCTTGCAGGATTAAGCCCTGGGCCAGCAGGTGCCCGCAGAGCCTCCAATGCAGACCGGCTGGGAGCCCCAGGAAGTCCTGTGAAAGGTCTCCTCGCCCCTCCAAGCTTTGTGACAGCAACACGAGTCTTTGTGGGGGCAGCAGCATGCTTCTGCCGCTTGTTCCTGGCCTCGCCACGCCTTGCTGTTCTCGACCCTCGCCTGTTCTCTATGGCACCTCTGCCTCTGGCCCTGCGGCACCTTGCCAGTAGCTGACCGTAGCCGGCCGGACCCCGCTGTTCCCTCTGGCCCTGCCACACCTTGTCTGCGCCCGAGCCCTGCCCCCTTGGCACCTTGTTCTTGGCTCTGGCCCTCCTGCCGCTCACCGGTGTCCGACCCTCGCCGGGTGACCTCAGCTCTCGGCCCACCTCCCTCAGCCTTGGCCCTGGTGTCCTGCTCGAGGACGCCTGCTGCTCACATCCCGGACCTGGCCGGGTGGTCTGGGCTATTTCCCTGTAAGAATCGTGAGGACCCACGAAGCACTCATAAAGCCCACTGACAGGTATCCCTTTCTTCTCATCCATGTGGGAACAAATGATACCGCCAAGCGGAGCTACGAAGAGATCACGTCAGACTTTGAAGCTTTGGGAAGGAAACTCAAGAACTTTGGGGCCCAGATAGTTTTCTCATCCATCCTTCCAGTAGTTAGAAGAGGGATAGAAAGGGAACGAAAAATACTCCGGGTGAATGACTGGCTACGAAGGTGGTGCCGACGAGAGAGATTTGGATTCTGGGACCACGGGCTACACTTCCTGGAAGATGGGCTGTTGGCTAGGGATGGGTTGCACCTCACAAAGGCTGGGAAGAATGTGTTTGGCCACAGCATGAAGAACTTCATCAGGAGGGCTTTAAACTGAATCCTACGGGGAAGGGAGATGTAATGTTGGGGGTAACAATGGACGTAGGCGCATGCACTGCAATGGAGAGAACAGCTCTGATAGCGTCCAATAATAGTCTTCAGACACAGGTAGGAAGAAAGCCAGACTATGAAGCACATGGTCTTCGATGTCTATATACTAATGCCCAGAGTATGGGAAACAAACAGAACGAACTTGAACTCTTAATACAGGAGGGAAATTATGACTTGATAGGTATAACTGAGACTTGGTGGGATGACTCTCATGACTGGAATACAGCAGTTGAAGGATATAACTTGTTCAAAAAGAACAGGAGGAACAGAAAGGGAGGCGGGGTTGCACTGTATGTGAAAAATACATATCTCTGCACAGAAATACAGGAGGAGGAGCTTGGTAGCCCCATCGAGAGCATCTGGGTTGAAATAAATGGAGCAAAGAATAAAAGGAACCTGGTGGTCGGAGTCTACTACCGGCCACCCAATCAAGGAGAAGACAAGGATGAAACTTTTGAAAAGCAAATAGCCAATGTTTTAAGGAAGCATGATGTAGTAGTAATGGGGGACTTCAATTTCCCCGATATTTGTTGGGAGACAAATTCTGCAAAACATGGCCCCTCCAGGAAATTCCTGACTTGTGTGGCGGATAACTTCCTCCTACAGAAAGTAGAGGAAGGAACTAGAGGATCGGCTATCCTTGACTTGATCCTAACCAACAGAGATGACTTAGTGGATAAAGTAGCAGTTACAGGAACTCTGGGGGAAAGCGACCATGTTGTACTTGAGTTTTTGGTTCTAAGGGAAGCAAAAGCCGAGTGTACTCAAACGCGTACCCTGGATTTTAGGAAAGCTGATTTTAATAAACTCAGAACAATGATCAGTAAGGTCCCATGGCAAGCAATGCTAGCGAGAAAAGGAGTCCAAGATGGGTGGGAACTTTTAAAAAAGGAAATTCTCAATGCACAATCACAAACAATTCCAACAAGAAGAAAAGGTGGAAGACAACAGAAGAAGCCAATGTGGCTTCACAAAAAGCTTAGGGATGACCTGAAAACAAAAAAGGACACATATAGGAAGTGGAAAGAAGGCCAAGTAACAAAGGAAGAGTACAGGCAGGTCGCACAGAATTGCAGGGATGGCGCCAGGAAGGCTAAAGCTGAGAACGAGGTGAGGTTAGCGAGGGATGCTAAAAACAACAAAAAGGCTTTCTTCAGCTACGTGCATAGTAAAAGGCAGAGGAAAGAAATGGTTGTTCAGCTATTAAATAAGGATGGCAAAATGATAACAGAGGACAAAGAAAAGGCAGAGGTGCTCAATTCCTACTTTGGCTCAGTCTTCTCCCAAAAGAGGGTCTATGACCCCCCTGGCAAAGGCGAAGTACAGGCTGAAGGGGCAGGATTGCAGCTTGAGATCGACAGGCATATGGTCAAGGAACACCTCATTACTTTGAATGAGTTCAAATCTCCAGGGCCAGATGAACTGCATCCTAGAGTCATAAAGGAACTGGCAGAAGAACTCTCAGAACCGCTGTCTATTCTCTTTGAGAAATCATGGAGGACGGGGGAAGTGCCAGATGACTGGAGGAGGGCTAACGTTGTCCCTATCTTCAAAAAGGGTAAAAAGGAGGAACCTGGGAACTACAGACCAGTCAGTCTGACATCAATCCCTGGGAAAATTCTGGAGCAGATCATAAAGCAATCCATCTGGAAGCACCTTGACAACAATGCAGTGATTACTCGAAGCCAACATGGATTTGTCAAAAACAAGTCCTGCCAGACAAATCTGATCTCATTTTTTGATCAAGTCACCTCCCTTGTAGACCGTGGGAATGCTGTAGACATCATATACCTCGACTTCAGCAAAGCTTTCGACAAAGTGCCCCATGATATCCTGATGAGCAAACTAGCTCGAAGTGGGCTAGATGAAACAACGATCCGGTGGATCCACAGTTGGCTACAGAATCGGACTCAAAGAGTGCTTATCAATGGGACCTTCTCAAGCTGGGGAGAGGTAACGAGTGGGGTACCGCAGGGCTCAGTCCTGGGCCCAGTGCTCTTCAACATTTTTATTAATGACTTGGAGGAGGAGGTGCAGGGAATGCTGATCAAATTTGCAGATGACACAAAATTGGGAGGGATAGCTAATACTTTGGAAGACAGAAACAAAATTCAAAGTGATCTGGATAGACTGGAGTGCTGGGCAGAAAACAACAGAATGGCATTTAATAGGGACAAATGCCAAGTTCTGCACCTAGGAAAAAGAAACCAAATGCACAGTTACAAGATGGGGGATACGTGGCTCAACCACACTACGAGCGAGAAGGATCTTGGAATTGTCGTCGATCACAAGCTGAATATGAGCCAACAATGTGATGTGGCTGCAAAAAAGGCAAATGCTATTTTGGGCTGCATTCATAGAAGCATCGCTTCCAAATCCCGGGAAGTACTAGTTCCCCTCTACTCAGCACTGGTTAGGCCTCATCTGGAGTACTGTGTCCAGTTCTGGGCACCACACTTTAAGAAGGATGCAGACAAGCTGGAGAGGGTTCAAAGGAGGGCAACAAAGATGATCAGGGGACTGGAAACAAAGCCCTATGAAGAGAGACTGAAAGAACTGGGCATGTTTAGCCTTGAGAAGAGAAGACTGAGGGGAGATATGATAGCACTCTTCAAGTACTTGAAAGGTTGTCACAGAGAAGAAGGCCAGGATCTCTTCTTGATCATCCCAGAGTGCAGGACACGGAATAATGGGCTCAAGTTACAGGAAGCCAGATTCCGACTGAACATCAGGAAAAACTTCCTGAGTGTCAGAGCAATACGGCAATGGAACCAATTACCTGGGGAGGTGGTGGGCTCTCCCACACTGGAGGCCTTCAAGACGAGGCTGGACAGCCATTTGTCAGGGATGCTCTGACTTGGATTCCTGCATTGAGCAGGGGGTTGGACTCGATGGCCTTGTAGGCCCCTTCCAACCCTACTATTCTATGATTCTATGATCCGTGCCCCGGACCCACGTTATTGCACTATGCTGGCGCCCGGTGGCAGATCTGTGGTTTTGCTGGCTCAGCCCATGGGGGCAGTTGTGCCCTGTGGCTGGACTGTGGTGGGGGGGTTCCCTTAGAAATCACATGAAACCGCGAGGTAAGCTGGAGGTGGTCAAACATGAGATGGCAAGATTGAACATCGAATTCTTGGGAATCAGTGAACTAAAATGGACAGGCATGGGCAAATTTAATTCAGGTGACCATGATATCTACTATTGTGGGCAAGAATCCCTTAGAAGAAATGGAGTAGCACTCATAGTCAACAAAAGGGTGGGAAAAGCAGGACTGGGGTACAATCTCCAAAACGATAGAATGATCTCAGTACGAATCCAAGGCAAACCATTCAACATCACAGTCATTCAAGTCTATGCCCCAACCACTGATGCCGAAGAAGCTGAGGTTGATCGGTTCTATGAAGACCTACAACACCTTCTAGAACTCACACCAAAAAAAGATGTCCTCTTCATCATAGGGGATTGGAATGCTAAAGTAGGAAGTCAAGAAATCACTGGGATAACAGGCAAGCGTGGCCTTGGTGCACAAAATGAAGCAGGACAAAAGCTAATAGAGTTTTGCCAGGAGAACACGCTGATCATAGCAAACACTCTTTTCCAACAGCACAAGAGGCGACTCTACACATGGACATCACCAGATGGTCAATATCGAACTCAGATTGATTATGTACTTTGCAGCCAAAGATGGAGAAGCTCCATACAGTCAGTAAAAACAAGACCTGGAGCTGACTGTGGCTTCTCAGCTTCTTATTGCAAAATTTCGGCTTAAATTGAAAAACGTAGGGAAAACCACTAAACCATTCAGGTGTGACCTAAATCATATCCCTTATGAATATACAGTGGAGGTGAGGAATAGATTTAAGGGATTAGACCTGACAGACAGAGTGCCTGAGGAACTATGGACGGAGGTCCGTAACATTGTTCAGGAGGCAGCAACTCAATCCATCCCAAAGAAAAAGAAATGCAAGAAAGCCAAGTGGCTGTCTGAGGAGGCTTTACAAGTAGCTGAGGAAAGAAGGGAAGCGAAAAGCAAGGGAGAAAGGGGAAGATATACCCAACTGAATGCAGAGTTCCAGAGAATAGCAAGGAGAGACAAGAAGGCCTTCTTAAATGAACAATGCAGAAGACTGAGGGGAGATAGGACAGTGCTCTTCAAGGACTTGAAAGGTTGTCACAGAGAGGAAGGCCAGGATCTCTTCTCGATTATCCCATAGTGCAGGACACGGAATCATGGGCTCAAGTGCCAGGAAGCCAGATTTCTGCTGAACATCAGGAAAAACGTCCTGACTGTTAGAGCAATACGACAATGGAACCAATGACCTAGGGAGGTGGTGGGCTCTCCCACACTGGAGGCGTTCAAGACGAGGCTGGACAGCCACCTGTCGGGGATGCTCTGACTTGGATTCCTGCCTTGAGCGGGGGGTTGGACTCGATGGCCTTGTAGGCCCCTTCCAACCCTTCTATTCTATTCTATTCTATTCTATTCTATTCTATTCTATTCTATTCAAGTGCGGGAGACACCCCAGAGGTTGACAACATCATCTAACGGGCTTGCAAACGTCCATGACTATTATTTATTTATTTATTTATTATTTAATTTCTATACCGCCCAATAGCCGAAGCTCTCTGGGCGGTTATTGAGACTAACCATCTCAATCGCGTGCAGAAGCCCTTGGTCAGTCAGAGCCATCTCAGATCCCATCAGCATCTACGTATGTGAAGTTGGGGGCTTTGCCCCAAAGTGCATCACTGTATACTTTACTCACATTGAATTGCATTTGCCATTTTGATTTCCATTCTCCCAGTTTGGAGAGATCCTTTCGGAGCTGTTCCAAATCCGTTTTTGTTTTAACCCCCCTAAATGATTTGGTGGTATCAGCAAACATGGCCACCTCACTGCTCACGCCTATTTATGATCAAGTTCAAAAGCACGGAGGTTTTGCCAGGCACCCCGGTACTTTGCAGTTTTTGTCACGGAAAGGGGGGCTTCACTCCCACTTGGAACAGGTAGGAGAACTCTGATCTCTTAAAGGCCAGGCCTGACATTCAAAGCAGAATAATGTACATGATGCAAAGCCATCATCCCTCTGCTGTGTGCTCTTCCCCTCCTTGACAATCACATCATAGCCTATAGTACCAAGGCTCCAAATGCCAGCCTAGGAGAGTCAGGAGTGTCATTCTTTATTTTCAAATCACTGCTAAACTTTTTGTGTAGCCACATTGGCTTCTTCTTCATGTCTTCCACCCACCACCCACCCCCATGGAATTGTTTCTGATTGTGCCTTCAGTACCTCCCATCCCTCTTGAACCCCTAAGAACATAAGACGAGCCCTGCTGGATCAGACCAAGGGTCCATCTAGTGCAGCATTCTGTTCACACAGTGGCCAACCAGCTGTCAACTGGAAACCCACAAGCAGGGCATGAGCACAACAGCACCCTCCCACCCATGTTCCCCAGCAACTGGTGTACACAGGCTCACTGCCTCTGGTACTGGAGGGAGCATATAGCCATCAAGACTAGTAGCCATTGATAGCCTTTTCCTCCAGGAATTTGTCTAACCCCCTTCTAAAGCCATCCAAACTGGTGGCCATCACTACCTCCTGTGGTAGCAAATTCCATAGTTTAACTGTGCGCTGTGTGAAGAAGTCCGGCCTTTTATCTGTCCTGACTCTCCCACCAATCAGCTTCATAGGATGACCTGGATTCTAGTATTTTGAGAGAGGGAGAAAAATGTCTCCCTACTCACATTCTCCACACCACGCATAATTTTGCACACCTCTATCATGTCTCCCCTTACCTCCCTTTTTCCAAGCTAAACAATCCCAGCTGTTGTAACCTTCCCTCATAGGGGAGGGGCTCCAGCCCCTTAATCATGTTACTTGCCCTTTTCTGTACTTTTTCCAGCTCTACAATATCTTTTTTTAGGTGTGGTGACCAGAACTGTAGACAGTATTCCAAGTGTGGTCGCACCATAGGTTTGTATAGGGGCAGTATGATGTTGGCAGTTTTATTCTCAATTTCTTTTCTAATTATGCCTAACATGGAGTTTGCCTTTTTTACAGCGGCTGCACACTGGGTTGACATCTTCACTGAGCTGCCCACCACAACCCCAAGATCTCTTTCCTGGTCGGTCCCCACTAGCTCAGAACCCATCAGGTTATACTTCAAGTTGGGATTTTTTGCCCCAATGTGCATCACTTTACACTTGCTTACATTGAACTGCATTTGCCATTTGGATGCCCATTCTCCCAGTCTGGAGAGATCCTTTTGGAACTCTTCACATTCCCTTTTTGTTTTAACCACCCTAAATAATTTCGTGTCATCCACAAACCTGGCCACTTCGCTGCCCAGTCCTAATTCAGGATCACTTATGAACAGGTTGAAAAGCTTTGGTCCTAATATAGATCCCTGTGGGACCCCACTCTTTACTTCCCTCCCTTGGGAGAATGTACCATTTATTCCTACTTTCTGTTCTTTAACCAGTGACTGATCCATAAGATATAAATCTGTCAACATCTTACTGCCTTCATATAAATTCATGATGTGATCACAGCTGGAATACTGTGTCCAGTTCTGGTCACTGCACCTCAAAAAGGATATTGTAGAGCTGGAAAAGTGCAGAAAGGGGCAACTAAAATGATCAAGGGGCTGGAGCCTCTCCCCTATAAGGGAAGGTTACAACAGCTAGGACTGCTTAGCCTAGAAAAAAGGTGAAAAAAGAGAGATTATGCTGTAAATGCTTAAGTTGAGCATGTGCTTTGGAGAAAAATCTGAATGTTTTGCCTCAGACATTATGGAATTGTACAAGTTGATTTTTTAAAAAAATGCTCCCACTACAAAACTATTATCTATAAAAACGTGCAAGGAACAATGTGCAGCTTGGCACAAGACGGGACGTCACCAGAGCTCAAAGCCGAAAGGACGGCTAGTGGCCGGTGGTGCATGATGAATCCGATGTTCTAAAGATCAACACACCATAGGAACCTGGAATGTAAGATCTATGAGCCAGGGCAAATTGGAGGTGGTTATTGGGGAGATGTCAAGATTAAATATAGACATTTTGGGTATCAGTGAACTGAAATGGACTGGAATGGGCCACTTCACATTAGATGACCACCAGAAATACTTTGGCCACATAATGAGAAGACAGGATATCCTGGAGAAAAGGCTGATGATAGGGAGAGTGGAAGGCAAAGGAAGAGGGGCCGACCAAGGGCAAGGTGGATGGATAACATTCTGGAGGTGACGGACTCGACCTTGGGGGAGCTGGGGTGGCAACGGCTGACAGGAAGCTCTGGCATGGGCTGGTCCGTGAAGTCATGAAGAGTCAGAAGCAACCGAGCGAATAAGTAACAACAAATGCCTATCCAACACTGCCAGGACGGGAGCCACCCAGATCCCCAGTGTAGGGTCCAGCGCAACACCCGCAGGCACTCCTCCAGGCGGAAGTGGGAGGAGGGAGGGAGGGAGGTGCCCCAGTGGAGCCAGGGAGGCGCCCAAGTAGCTGCCCAGTCAGGCGGCCAGAGGGCTCGTAGAGAGGCACCACTGTTCTCCCAGCCCAAGGAGCTCCCGGGCAGAGTGTGGGTAGGTGGGTGGGGTCCTCCTCTAGGGCAGGGGGCACGAGGAGTGGGCCCAGGCAGCACAGAGGGGTCGGCCAGTGAGGGGCTCTGTTAAATCCAGCATCTCCCCTCATTTGCTGATATTCTTGGGTTCTAAATCCAAGGCACTCAGGCTGGAACCGGACAACGGACCGTCACAGTCAGCACAGCTATCCGAGACGGGAAAGGGAGTACCTGCCATGGCTGCAGCCTCTGCACGTCCAGCCTGCCTCCCCCCTCCACCGCCCTCCTCTGGGAGCTGGACGAAGAAGCGGCATCCAAGGCTCGGGCCACAGCCTGGATGGCGCTGTAAATGACGTGGTTGTCTAGGGACAGGAACCTCTCCAGGTCCTCCTGGGGCAGGAACTCCAGGTCCTCCTTCTCCCTGCATCTTGTCCAGCCTTTCACAGACAACGCACGCTTCGCGTATGAGCAGCTAAATGCCTTCGCCCCAAACTTTTTGATAGGAGAGAAAAGGGATCGAAAATCAGTGTATTTTGTCGAAGGAAAAAAGACCATGGATGTGTTGGAAAGATACTTCATGAATCAAGTCCAAGGTGATGTCCCACAAAGTGGTTGTGATCCAGACTTTCCCTAAAACAGGGTTCAGCAACATTTTAATTACTTTTCACATCCATTTAAGATGGAACAATAATCTCTGCGCAATAAACAAAGACATTGACTTGTCCCCAATTCTGCAATGAAGATTTATGGATTGCCGCTTGCTGTGTAGTCAGTCCTGGGACAGTTTGTGTGAAACCAATGCAGACACTGTTCCTGATGAGCTCAGGCATCGAGGTCTTCACGCATCTCTCTCCGTTGTCGGTGTCTGGAGCAATGAGACCTGTCATTGTCCACCTGAAATGCAGGAGCAGTCTGACAATCCCTGGGTACTGAGTTCCTTCTTTGGGGACCGTCGGGTAGAAAAATGGGAACTGAGTTTGATCATTCAGAACATGAGAAACAAAACCATAACTGACCTGACGAAGGAAGAGAATGTTAGATTGTTTTGCATCTCAACTAAATCTCAATTCTCATTAGGTATTTCTGAAACCAACATACTTTATACCAATGGAACAAATGGTTTTAATTCTATGGTGAATAAGGTGTTCAGGCTTCCTAATGAACTCTGAAAAACGAAGATGTCCTAAACTACAGAGTATCTCCTGCATCTCCATAACTGAAACAAGTTCCCAATGGTTCACCCCACTTTCTCAGCCATATTTAATGTGTCCAAGAAACAGAATTCAGGATAACCAATCACAGATTTGACACTGAGGCACGCCTTTTCTTTCACAAATACCCAGACTGCCTCCCTAGTTTGGACTGGGACCCTGGTGTGGGGTTATGGGCACTTTAATCCTCTGTACCCCGTTGTGGATCTAAATCACTCCCCATGACTCCCATCATCATGGGAAGAGAAATTCCCATTGAAGTTCTCTGGAGAACGTTTTGATTTCTCTGGAGGGGACCCCACAGGAGAATGAGATTCAGCCTGCAAACACCCTCTTCACCTATGGGATTTTGTGGATGCCCAGCATGGTTGAAATCTGGATGGCGATGTCAGAGTCGGCCCCTTCCAGAACAGCCAGTGGCGGATTCCATCTGCCACAGCTGTAGTTGGGAACATTCGCCTGGCCAGGAGACAGCAGGTCTAGCAAAGCGTCAGAGGTCATTCTTGCCTCAAAATAGTCATCATGGATGTTGTAGCCCAGGGTGATGTTGGGTAAGAACCTGGGATTCTGGTTGATCTCCTGAAGGACAGGATCTTCCAGTATTCTGTGCCTGCTCCAAAAACAAAAAAGCAGAAAAGGTGTCACATAAAGAAACAAAACTATCCAGTTGTTGCTTCTTTGACATCTTTATCTCTGTTATGTTTCTAAAACCTTCCTCATGCTAACACTGATCCCGATCCAAAGCCAGAAGCACGATAGCCAATCCCCACTTCACGGCTGGTGTGTTCTGGGGGCAACAGAAGGTGGGCATGTGCAGCCGGAGAAATTGGCTCAGAGAAACTGGGGTTGGAGCTCTCAGTCACCTGCTGTGATAAATTTGCCAGGCACTTGGAGGAGGAAGTTGCCCGTATCCGCTCAGAACGTGACGCTGCTGTGATCGCAGAGCCTGGGGAGGCGTCCAGCGCTCCGTCTGGTTCTGTTTCCTGGGACCAGTTTCGGTTGTTGCAGTGGACGAGATGCTTGAATCAGTCCGGCCCGCCACACATAAGCTCGACCCTTGCCCATCGTGGCTAATACGATCTAGCGGGGTGGATGGCTGGATGGGCCCAGGGAGCAGTAAATGCTTCGCTCTGTCGGGGGGGGGGGCTGCTGCCAAGAAAGAGGCTGCAGCATGCCCCCTCCTGAAGAGGCCCTCCCTGGACCCAGAGGGGTGTGAGAACTGTCGCCCCATTGCCAGTATCCCCTTTGGGGGCACGGTGCTTGAGCGTGTGGCGGCTGGGCAGCTTCAGACGTTCTTGGAGGAAACCGTGTATCTGGACCCATTTCAGTCTGAAATGTTGTGACCACGTTGTACTTCAGTTCTTGGTTCTAAGGGAAGCAAAAAGAAGATTCTTCTTTTTAAAGAAGATTTTAATTGGTGTTACGCATTTGCTCAGGCAGGGGTTCTGTCTGCCTACACATTCATGGATCAATAAAGCCCTGCTTTATTGGCAGCTGTACTACAATCTGATTAGCACGGAAGAAGATTTCAGCCTGCAGCTTTGTTAACAAGTCCCGACCCCAAGAGGGCAACCGGGCATGCAGGTGAAACTACAAAGGCATGTTCCGGTATGTTATTTCCAATCTTTGTGAGGAGGGGCTTACACACGGGCAATTTAGTCTTTTTCCCTTTAATTCCTTTTACAGTTACATGCTTTCCACTTTCTCTCGCCGGGGGGGCTTCACGGGGATCATAGAAAATGTGGCTCCAGTATCTACTAGGGCCTCACAGTCCCTGCCACCAACCCATACTTTTACCTTGGGATTCTCCCGAGCGTTTGTTTGTGGGGTGGTGGCCCTGCAGCTAGACTCCCCCCCCCCCCCGCTGGAGGACCCTGCCCGCATTTGGCAGCCTTCAGGGTGAGTCTCTTTTCTCTTTCAACTCTGGACAATCTTTCTTCCAATGTCTCTTCTCTAGGCAATATGCACATTTATCAAGCTCCGGTCGGCCCTCCCCCCCCCCCCCGTCGCTTCTGTGCTCTCAAGCCGCGGTTTATATCTCCGCCCATGGTGGCTGCCAGCATTGCCTTTCCCTTTTTTCAGGAATGGCACTCTTTTCATGTGCACCATAGCTACTTCTTTTGGCTTCATCGAAGCATCTAAAAATTTCATTATCTGGGGTCTGATAAGGCTAAAGCAGGCGGTGATACTAAGGCTTGCTTCAATTTAAGAAAAGCCTTTTTTAATTTTAATTGTCCACTTCTGGTGGGTAATATTTTTGTTAAAGCTTCATAAGGGGGCTTCGCCCCTTTTTATGGCTATTATAGCCCCCCTCTTGTAACAAGCACACTTATCTTTTGGCTTGCCTGTTCTGCAGATCATGTTTCAAAGCCTCTGTGCCATGCACCAGCTTTAACTCTTTGTCTTCTCTGCAAGTTAGGCTGTTTGCCATTGCTTCGACAGAGACTCATTTGCTTAGACCTTCTTACTAATCTCGACACACATTTGGGATAAGCTCTTTCTTTTTTAAGCCTTTTTGTCTGCTACTTCCTTCTGCCTTCTTTTATACCTTTTTCATATCATTAAAATCTAACACCATGACTGGAACACATTTGTTTTGCACCATAGGGCATAGTGGAGCAGACCTAACAATTATACCGCTCCTCTGTCTGCATGGTCAGGGCCCATCAAGGTCAAGGGAAGGGCATTCTCCTACATGCAAAGAGTTCCAAGCCACCATTTTTGCATCGGCAACTCCACACTGCATGAGTTTTGGCAGAGTGTCAGGTTTGCCTTTGAGCAAATGGAATTCATAAAAATGTGGAAGAGCACTGGGCCCAGGACCGAGCCCTGCGGTGCCCCACTCGTTACCTCTCCCCAGTTGGAGAAGGTCCCATTGATAAGCACTCTTTGAGTCTGATCCTGTAGCCAACTGTGGATCCACCGGATCGTTGTTTCATCTAGCCCACTTTGAGCTAGTTTGCTCATCAGGAGATCATGGGGCACTTTGTCGAAAGCTTTGCTGAAGTCGAGGTATGTGATGTCTACAGCATTCCCACCTTCTACAAGGGAGGTGACTTGATCAAACAATGAGATCAGATTCGTCTGGCAGGACTTGTTTTTGACAAATCCATGTTGGCTTTGAGTAATCACGGCATTGTTGTCAAGGTGCTTCCAGATGGATTGCTTTATGATCTGCTCCAGAATTGTCCCAGGGACTGATGTCAGACTGACTGGTCTGCAGTTCCCAGGTTCCTCCTTTTTACCCTTTTTGAAGATAGGGACAGCATTAGCCCTCCTCCCGTCATCTGGCACTTCCCCCGTCCTCCATGATTTCTCAAAGAGAATAGACAGCGGTTCTGAGAGTTCTTCTGCCAGTTCCTTTATGACTCTCGGATGCAGTTCATCTGGCCCTGGAGATTTGAACTCATTCAGAGTCATTAGGTGCTCCTTGACCATATGCCTGTCGATCTCAAGCTGCAATCCTGCCCCTTCAGCCTGCACTTCGCCTTTGACTCGGTCAGCCACTCTTTCCTCCTCCACCCACTCCTATGGGCTGCTGACTGCTGCTGACTGCAGAGGAAGGTCCCTTCTGGGCTTGCCGGCAGCCCTCCTCTGCCTTCAAGGGAGCCTGGCGGTGGTTCTCCCCGTCCTCTTGTCCCTGCCTTTGCCTTCCGGTCCTGGATCCTCCTCGTTGCTCTTTCCAGGGGTCTTCGGGGATTGCACGGCCACCCCCGTGCCTCCTCTCGGTATGGGAAGGCCTTTGTAACACACCATTCTCCTTGTTGGTTTGATGCATGCTTCTTTACAGCACAACGGTGTATTATTGTTTTTATGTATATACTTTTAAACTACATAGATAAAAAAATATTTTATTGGATTCTGTTCTATGTATATTTATTACCACCGGTAAGTGCAGCCTAGTTGTTTTGCTGCCATATTTCTAAGGGTTGGGAGATACCTCCTGTTTTGGTTTGGTTCACCTAGCAAACATACAGGGTTGCAGCCAAAGACAGACAGCCATCTTCAGTCCGCAGCACCCATTTTCAGGGTGCCCCCCCACAGTTCCCCTTCTCCAGAAAGATCACTCAAGCTGCCTCTGCTTTGACAGCTGTCCAGCTCTAAGCAGCAAGAGCTATCCTCAGGGTTGAGTGGGGACGCCTGTATGGAGCAGCAGGAAGGCTGACAGGGGGAGGGGTGGTGGGCGAAGTTGGGCGCCTCTCGGAGGGTGCCGTCTGCCACTAGACGCATGGGAGCCCTGCTGGTAAGTGCGTGATTTTAAATCCCCCCCTTAAGAGGGTCCCCAACTTAGCCCACCCCCTCCCCCGCCAGCCTCCCCACTGCTTCATATAAAAGGACACCCCCAGCCCCGCTTTTCGGGAAAGATCTGGGGGTGCTTGCAGTTTGACCAAGCCGCTTCAGCAAGTGTTACGGAGAGGTGGGATAGTGTCCACTTCCCTATGAAGATGCGGGGAGGCAGGCACGGGGAGGGGTGCCCGCACCATATCCCCTGAGCCCTGGGGGTGCCCACACCATACCCCCGTGCCTGTCTCTCTGCCTCCTAGGGGGCTCAGCTGGCCGAGATGCCCACTTCCTGGAAGCGCGTGCAGACCAGTAGTTGAGCACCAGCTCTGTTCCAGTTCTGGGCACCACACTTGAAGAAGGATGCAGACAAGCTGGAGAGGGTTCAGAGAAGGGCAACAAAGATGATCAGGGGACTGGAAACAAAGCCCTATGAAGAGAGACTGAAAGAACTGGGCATGTTTAGCCTTGAGAAGACTGAGGGGAGATAGGATAGCACTCTTCAAGTCCTTGAAAGGTTGTCACAGAGAAGGAGGCCAGGATCTCTTCTTGATCATCCCAGAGTGCAGGACTTGGAATCATGGGCTCAAGGGACAGGAAGCCAGATTCCGGCTGAACATCAGGAAAAACTTCCTGAGTGTCAGAGCAATACGACAATGGAACCGATTACCTGGGGAGGTGGTGGGCTCTCCCACACTGGAGGCCTTCAAGACGAGGCTGGACAGCCACCTGTCGGGGATGCTCTGCCTTGGATTCCTACATTGAGCAGGGGGTTGGACTCGATGGCCTTGTAAGCCCCTTCCAACCCTATTATTCTATGATTCTATGACAATATTTATAAACTAATATTATTATTATTACTTTATATCCTGCCTTTTTTTCCTCTTGCAAAGAATCCAAGGTGGCGTTCATGGTTCTCCTCCTCTCCATTTTATCCTCACAAAACCCCTGTGAGGTAGGTCAGGCGGAGAGTCAGCTACTGGCCCAAGTCACCCAGTGGGCTTCCTGGCTGAGTGGGGAGTAGAGTCCCAGGCCAGCCCTCTAACCCCTACTCCCCATGGCTGTCAATCTTCAGCCTGTGCAATCAGGATATGGAGAAGCTGCTTGGAGGGGGAGGCCTCGCCCCTGTCCTCTGAGCCGTGCCCTTCAGTGATAAAGGCAGCCAGGTTGGGCTTAGGATCTCAGAGGTGCTTCGTCCTTCCTCTCCGGAGCGAAGAGTCCCCACTCTTCCGAAGGAGGCGGAGGTGCAGTCTTTGTTGAAGGAATCTAGCCTGAGGCCTCAGGTTTCTCGTAGTTATCACCCGATTCATAAACTGCTGGGGGGGGGAAAGGTATGGGAGAGGGTGGCGGCCCCTTGACTCCTGGTGGTCTTGGGGGACACTGACTGTTGGATCCACATTTTCATGGTGGTGGATGAGTCACACTGGGAAATTCAGATTTCACAACATTGGTTCTTCGGGCTATCAGCGGCTTTCCATACCATCAGCCATGGATCCAAGTTCGGTGCAACCTATCTTGCCGCCCAAGGCACACCCAAACTCTCACACGAATTCTGGCGAGTGGGGGTGCATGCTGGGAAGATGGGCTGCTGCAAATGCCACAGCAGGAAAGCGGCTGGCAGGGCTCTTGGGGGCACCCACTGGAGGAGGAGGCCGGCCCTCGTGGCGGGGGGGACAGCAGCACAGTTCACTCCTCCTCCCGCTCCACCCCGATGTGCCCGCCTGAGGCCATTAATTGGGGCCAGCCCCGATCGCATCCTTCAGCGGGTCGGGTCGTTTTGTGCCGCTGCATGATTTAATTGTGAATTTTTATTCTGTTGAAGATGGTTTTTACCTCTTGCTCTGAGCCATCTAGCGTGGATTACGTCCTCTAGACAGTCCGCCAACATTGGTAGAAATGAGTCTCTGCACACCACTCTAGTTACCGGTTCTGTTCAGCATTAGAGCCAATTTATTGTATTTAGAAGAGATTGCCACTCCACTCAGTATTTTTCCTCTGTTAATCAAAACAGCAAACCACCGGCTTTGTTCCCTGAAGTGAGGAAACATTCTCTCTTCATTTTTTCAGCTGAATGTGGAAAGAGCTTCAATCAGGGCTCCCACCTTAAACAACATCGGAGACTTCGCTCAGGGGACAAGCTGTATAAATGCTCACTGTGTGGAAAGAGCTTTAGCTGGAGCTCCGACCTTAAACGGCATCAAAGAATTCACACGGGGCAGAAGCCTTATGAATGCTCGGTGTGTGGAAAGAGCTTCCGTCAGAGCTCCCAACTCAGGTCTCATCAAAGACTCCTGGCGAGCCGCGGCCTCAGCGGCTGGGTGGCGGGCCTCGCTCCCGGTGCGTCGCCGGTGTCCGCCCAGGCCCAGCGAGGCAGGGATTCCCTGGAGCAGCCCCCCGCCCACTTCCTGGCTGCGGCGCGGAACACAGCAGGTGACCGCGGCTCCTCCGCGGGGAGCCCGATGCCCAGGAGCATGCTGGGGGTCGCCAGCACACGTGGCGGCAGTTGGAGCCCCTCTGCGCGGCTGCCCCGGGCAGCCGCAGCTGATGGCCGGGAGCAGGGGCGCCCGGGGAGGCGCTCATCGGTGGGGCGGGGGAGCATCCACCCCCAGCACTTGCCTGCCAGAGGGGACTCCCAGAGGGCAGTTGGGTGGTGGCTTCGCCCCGCCGCGACACACCTCTCCCCACGAGGGCCTGTGGGACCTTTTGCACGCCTCTAGTCTAGCCCCCGTGGGGAGGGAGCGGCCCTCAGTACATGCCCAGAGTTTCCCCGTCACTTACCCTGGTTGCGAGAACAGAGGCCAGGGCTGAATCCTGAAGACTTGGCACAGAGTAAGCGATGGGGAGGGGGAGGAGACAATGAGAGTTACCACGCCGTGGTCATCATGGCAATCACTCGTGACCGAGTAAGATTGTCTTCCGAGAGTAGAGTCGTAGCAGTGGGTCTGCAGGTGGCTGTAAAGGCCAATTCTGGAACCAGACAGCCTCCCGCAGAGAGGACACAAGTTTCCAGGCGGAAGGCGGTCCTGGCGAGGGTTTGCTTGACGCGCCTTCCGCTGGGCTCCTTTCTCCCTGGACTCGTGCTTCTTCAAGGACCATAGCGCCTTTAATATAGGCTGACCTCCAGTTGGAGCGCTCATGGGTTAGAGCTGCCCAGTTCTCAATGCTTATGTTACCTTTTTTCCCGCCTCCCAGCTGAGCAGAGCAGAGCAGAGCAGAGCAAGCTGCTCCAGGGACTACAGTGTAGCAGCCATATCGGGGGTCAGACTAAGTAGCCTCATGCAGTCTCATGCTTCATGTTCTTGCTGAGCTCTTTCTCCCTTGAATATATTGTTGTAAGCTGACGAGACACAGGAATTCCTTATCTCGTCAAAGGTCATACAATTGTATATCTTGTTCTCTGCTGTTCTCTCCTTATCATGGCTACCCTATAACCCAGTTCTTGTATTATAAACAATAGTGCTAAGAGAAGAAATGTTGAGGATTGCAACCCCATGCGGGAGGGGGAGGAGGAGCCGTTTCATATGTGTCACAATGTCTATAAAACCAATGTGCTAATGTAAATCGGGGCTTCTGGCTCTTTGGAAACGATTCCAGCCTTAAGCCCGTGCGTTAAAAAAAGAATCTCTTTTTCCTTCACTCCGTGGTCTCTCTGACTCTGGGTTCTGCAACAACAGAAGCAAGCAAACTCCCAGAGAGCGAGCAACCAGAGCGAGCGGACAGGGGGAGCAAACAGGAGTTGGCCGGGGGAGTTGCAGTGGTTGAGGAGACAAAGGAGACAGAGGCTAAGAGGTAAGTGGGTTGCAGGAAGCCCAGGGCGCTGCCCTTTATCCTTCTGACTGGCTGTGAGCTCACCAGGAGCTTCTGAGAGCTCCAACTGAATTGGAGGGCTGTGGCCTGAGTACTCCCAGCAGCTGACTGGGCGGGAAGCTTCAGTCTGTTTCCCGCCTCCCAGCTGAGCAGAGCAGAGCAGAGCAGAGCAAGCTGCTCCAGCTGGTCCAGGGACTACAGAAGCAGGCAAGCTCCCAGAGAGCGAGCGAACAGGGGGAGCAGACAGGGGGAGCAAACAGGAGTTGGCCAGGGGAGTTCGGCAGGGGAGGGCAAGGGGGAGGCCCCTAACATTTTTTTTTATTTTTTTACTAACTTTTTTCCATTTGTTTGTCTTGTAACACACACTTCCACACCAGTGGGACTCTGCTTTTAACCTCTACTGAGCAGAGGAGCAGGCACAGGCTAGTCTAGAACAATCACAAAGCCAGACACAAAAGGGAAAAGAGGCTATGGAAGGACAAGACTCTCCAGTGGTGGTGACCTGCAAGGTGTGTGCCATGTTTGTTTTCTTGCCTGAGAACAACATGGCCTACACCTGCAACAAGTGCAAGTTGATCACGCTGCTGGAGGAAAAAGTAAATGGACTGGAGCGGCGACTGTGGACCCTCCGGGGAATAAGAGAACACGAAGAGTTCTTGGACAGAATGGGGGAACTACAGCAGCAAAGGGAAGACCAGAAGCTTGAAGAGCAACAGCAAGATGAGGCAGTGGGAAAGGCTGAGGTGAAGAAAAATGGAGTAGAGGAGAGTCCTCGGACAAGGGTGACAGTGAGGAGAAGAACTAGACGCCACTCTGCACCGGTGGAAGCGGTGGAGCTGTGGAACCGATTCCAGGTACTTGCGGATGAGACTGGAGGACAGCCTGCAGAGGAAGAATCACAAGGGAACCTACATGAGAGTGAGCAAGAGGCTGAAGGTCAGTCAAACAGAGGCGATGAAACCCAGGCCGACAAGAAGAAGAAGAGTGGTAGTAGTAGTGGGAGACTCCTTGCTGCAAGGGATCGAGACCCAAGTACATCGCGAAGACCCATGGACTCGCCAGGTATGTTGTCTCCCGGGAGGACAGATTAGAGACGTGACTGAAAGGCTGCCTGCACTCAGAAAGCCCACTGACAGGTATCCCTTTCTTCTCATCCATGTGGGAACGAATGATACCGCCAAGCGGAGCTACGAAGAGATCACGTCAGACTTTGAAGCTTTGGGAAGGAAACTCAAGAACTTTGGGGCCCAGATAGTTTTCTCATCCATCCTTCCAGTAGTTAGAAGAGGGATAGAAAGGGAACGAAAAATACTCCGGGTGAATGACTGGCTACGAAGGTGGTGCCGACGAGAGAGATTTGGATTCTGGGACCACGGGCTATACTTCCTGGAAGATGGGCTGTTGGCTAGGGATGGGTTGCACCTCACAAAGGCTGGGAAGAATGTGTTTGGCCACAGCATGAAGAACTTCATCAGGAGGGCTTTAAACTGAATCCTACGGGGAAGGGAGATGTAATGTTGGGGGTAACAATGGACGTAGGCGCATGCACTGCAATGGAGAGAACAGCTCTGATAGCGTCCAATAATAGTCTTCAGACACAGGTAGGAAGAAAGCCAGACTATGAAGCACATGGTCTTCGATGTCTATATACTAATGCCCAGAGTATGGGAAACAAACAGAACGAACTTGAACTCTTAATACAGGAGGGAAATTATGACTTGATAGGTATAACTGAGAATGGGTGGGATGACTCTCATGACTGGAATACAGCAGTTGAAGGATATAACTTGTTCAAAATGAACAGGAGTAACAGAAAGGGAGGTGGGGTTGCACCGTATGTGAAAAATACATGTCTCTGCACAGAAATACAGGAGGATGAGCTTGGTAGCCCCATCGAGAGCATCTGGATCAAAATAAATGCAGCAAAGCATAAAAGGAACCTGGTGATCTGAATCTACTACCGGCCACCCAATCAAGGAGAAGACGAGGATGAAATTTTTGAAAAGCAAATAGCCAATGTTTTCAGGAAGCATGATGTAGTAGTAATGGGGGACTTCAATTTCCCAGATAATTGTTGGGAGACAAATTCTGCAAAACATGGCCCCTCCAGGAAATTCCTGACTTGTGTGGCGGATAACTTCCTCCTACAGAGGGTAGAGGAAGGAACTAGAGGATCGGCTATCCTTGACTTCATCCTAACCAACCGAGATGACTTAGTGGAGAAAGTAGCAGTTACAGGAACTCTGGGGGAAAGCGACCATGTTGTACTTGAGTTCTTGGTTCTAAGGGAAGCAAAAGTTGAGTGTAGTCAAACGCGTATCCTGGATTTTAGGAAAGCTGATTTTAATAAACTCAGCACAATGATCAGGAAGGTCCCATGGCAAGCGACGCTAACGAGAAAAGGAGTCCAAGATGGGTGGGAGCTTTTAAAAAAGGAAATTCTCAAGGCACAATCACAAACAATTCCAACAAGAAGAAAAGGTGGAAGACAACAGAAGAAGCCAATGTGGCTTCACAAAAAGCTTAGGGATGACCTGAAAACAAAAAAAGGACACATATAGGAAGTGGAAGGAAGGCCAAGTAACAAAGGAAGAGTACAGGCAGGTAGCACAGAAATGCAGGGATGGCGTCAGGAAGGCTAAAGCTGAGAACGAGCTGAGGTTAGCGAGGGATGCTAAAAGCCACAAAAAGGCTTTCTTCAGCTACGTGCACAGTAAAAGGCAGAGGAAAGAAATGGTTGTTCAGTTGTTAAATAAGGATGGCAAAATGGTAACAGAGGACAAAGAAAAGGCAGAGGTGCTCAATTCCTACTTTGGCTGTCTTCTCCCAAAAGACGGTCTATGACCCCCCTGGCAAAGGCGAAGTGCAGGCTGAAGGGGCAGGATTGCAGCTTGTGATCGACAGGCATACGGTCAAGGAACACCTAATTACTTTGAATGAGTTCAAATCTCCAGGGCCGGATGAACTGCATCCTAGAGTCATAAAGGAACTGGCAGAAGAACTCTCTGAACCGCTGTCTATTCTCTTTGAGAAATCATGGAGGACGGGGGAAGTGCCAGATGACGGGAGGAGGGCTAACGTTGTCCCTCTCTTCAAAAAGGGTAAAAAGGAGGAACCTGGGAACTGCAGACCAGTCAGTCTGACATCCATCCCTGGGAAAATTCTGGAGCAGATCATAAAGCAATCCATCTGGAAGCACCTTGAACACAATGCCGTGATTACTCGAAGCCAACATGGATTTGTCAAAAACAAGTCCTGCCAGACAAATCCGATCACATTTTTGATCAAATAACCTCCCTTGTAGACTGTGGGAATGCTGTAGACATCATATACCTCGACTTCAGCAAAGCTTTCGATAAAGTGCCCCATGATCTCCTGATGAGCAAACTAGCTCAAAGTGGGATAGGTGAAACAACGATCCGGTGGATCCACAGTTGGCTACAGAATCGGACTCAAAGGGTGCTTATCAATGGGACCTTCTCCAACTGGGGAGAGGTAATGAGTGGGGTACCGCAGGGCTCAGTCCTGGGCCCAGTGCTCTTCAATATTTTTATTAGTGACTTGGAGGAGGAGGTGCAGGGAATGCTGATCAAATTTGCAAATGACACAAAATTGGGCAGGATAGCTAATACTTTGGAAGACAGAAACAAAATTCAAAGTGATCTGGATAGACTGGAGAGCTGGGCAGAAAACAACAGAATGACATTTAATAGGGAGAAATGCCAAGTTCTGCACCTAGGAATAAGAAACCAAAGGCACAGTTACAAGATGGGGGATATGTGGCTCAACAACACAAGTGAGAAGGATCTTGGAATTGTTGTCGATCACAAGCGGAATATGAGCCAACAGTGTGATGTGGCTGCAAAAAAGGCAAATGCTCTTTTGGGCTGCATGAATAGAAGCATCGCTTCCAAATCCCGGGAAGTACTAGTTCCCCTCTACTCAGCACTGGTTAGGCCTCATCTGGAGTACTGTGTCCCGTTCTGGGCACCACACTTTAAGAAGGATGCAGACAAACTGGAGAGGGTTCAGAGGAGGGCAACAAAGATGATCAGAGGACTGGAAACAAAGTGCTAAGAAGAGAGACTGAAAGAACTGGGCATGTTTAGCCTTGAGAAGACTGAGGGGAGACAGGATTGTTGTTGTTCAGTCGTTCAGTCGTGTCCGACTCTTCGTGACCCCATGGACCATAGCACGCCAGGCCTTCCTGTCCTGCGCTCTCCCGGAGCGTGCCCAAGTTCATATTCATTGCATCCGTGATGCTATCTAGCCATCTCATCCTCTGCCGTCCCCTTCTCCTTTTGCCTTCAGTCTTTCCCAGCATCAGGGTCTTTTCCAGAGAGTTTTCTCTTCGCATTAGGTGGCCAAAATACTTGAGCTTCAGCTTCAGTATCTGTCCTTCCAATGAGCAGTCACGGTTGATTTCCTTTAGGATGGACTGATTTGACCTCCTTGCAGTCCAGGGGACTTGTAAGAGTCTTCTCCAGCACCACAGTTCGAAAGCATCAATTCTTCGGCGCTCAGCCTTCCTTATAGTCCAGCTCTCACAGCCATACGTCACTACTGGGAAAACCATAGCTTTGATTAGACGGACCTTTGTCGGCAAGGTGATGTCTCTGCTTCTTACTATGCTGTCTAGGTTGGCCATAGCTTTCCTCCCAAGGAGCAAGCGTCTTTTAATTTCATGGCTACAGTCACCATCTGCGGTGATCTTGGAGCCCAAGAAAGTAAAATCTGTCACTGCTACCATTTCTTCCCCTTCTATATGCCAGGAAGTGATGGGGCCAGATGCCATGATCTTCGTTTTTTAATGTTGAGTTTCAAACCAGCTTTTGCACTCTCCTCTTTCAGCCTCAACAAGAGGCTCTTGAGATCCTCTTCGCGTTCTGCCATTAGGGTGGTATCGTCTGCATATCGGAGGTTGTTGATAATTCTCCCGGCAATCTTAATTCCGACCTGTGATTCATCCAACCCGGCGTTTCTCATGATGCACTCTGCATATAAGTTAAATAAGCAGGGTGACAATATGCAGTCTTGTCGTACTCCTTTCCCAATTTTGAACCGCTCGGTTGTTCCATGTCTGGTTCTTACTGTTGCTTCTTGATCCTCGTACAGGTTTCTCAGGAGACAGGTAAGGTGGTCTGGTACTCCCATCACTTTAAGGATTTGCCACAGTTTGTTGTGATCCACACAATCAAAGGCTTTAGCATAGTCAATGTAGCAGAAATAGATGTTTTTCTGGAATTCTCTTGCTTTCTCCATGATCCAGCGAACGTTGGCGATTTGATCTCTAGTTCCTCTGCCTCTTCGAAACCCAGCTTGTACTTCCGGTAGTTCTCGGTTAGCATACTGCTGAAGCCTAGCTTGTAGGATTTTGAGCATCACCTTGCTGGCACGTGAAATGAGCGCAATTGTGCGATAGTTTGAACACTCTTTGGTGTTGCCCTTCTTTGCCACAACAAGGCAGTGATCCATGAAGGGGGGAGATAGGATAGCACTCTTCAAGTACTTGAAAGGTTGTCACAGAGAGGAAGGCCAGGATCTCGTCTCGATCATGCCAGAGTGCAGGACACGGGATCATGGGCTCAAATGACAGGAAGCCAGATTCCCGCTGAACATCAGGAAAACCTCCTGTTAGAGCAATACGACAATGGAACCCATTCCCTAGGGAGGTGGTGGGCTCTCCCACACTGGAGGCGTTCAAGACGAGGCTGGACAGCCATCTGTCAGGGATTCTCAGTCTTGGATTCCTGCATTGAGCAGGGGGTTGGACTCGATGGCCTTATAGACGCCTTCCAACCCTACTATTCTATGATTCTATGGTGCCGGCTTCTTTAAAAGAGGTGGTAATCAGGCTACTCCTGAAAAAGCCTGACCTGGAGGACGTTAAGTTATAGGCCAGTGGCCAACATCCCCTTCCTGGGCAAGGTGCTTGAGCGGGTGGTTCCAGGACAGCTCCACGCACTCTTGAATGAAATGGATTTAGATCAATTTCAATTGGGCTTCGGGCCTGGTTTTGGAACAGAAACTGCCTTGGTCACCCTGTGGCATGACCTCAGCCGGGAGAGGGACAGGAGGTGCGACCCTGTTGATTCTCCTGGACCTCTCAGTGGCTTTCAATACCATTGATCACGGTATCCGTCTGGATAGGCTGTCTGGGCTGGGAGTTGGAGGCACTGCACTGCAGTGTTTCCACTCCTGCTTGGATGGCCGACTCCAGAAGGTGGTGCTGGGGGATTATTGCTCTGTGCCATGGCAATTGTGCCATGGGGTTCCACAGGGCTCTATTTTATCCCCCATGCTGTTCAACATCTACATGAAACCGCTGGGGAGGTTATCCAGAGGGGTGGGCTGAGGTGCCATCACTATATGGATGACAGCCAGCTGTACTTCTCTTTCTCATCAAACCCAGGTGAGGCAGTGGCTGTTCTGAATCAGTGCCTGGGCATGGTAATGGACTGGATGAGGGCCAATAAAATGAAACTCAATCCAACAAGACGGGGGTACCATTAGTGGGTGGCTCGTCTGCCCGGCTAGGTGATATTCAAGCTGTTCTGGAGGGGGTTGCGCTCCCCCTAAAGGATCAGGTTCGTAGTTTGGGGGTGCTCTTGGATCCGGAACTGGCCCTTGAGGCACAGGTGAACTCAGTGGCACGGAGCACTTTCTATCAGCTTAGGCTGGTATGCCAACTGCGCCCTTATCTGGACAGAGAGAGCCTAGCGACAGTTCTCCATGCTCTGATCACTTCTCGTCTGGATTACTGCAATGCATTATACACAGGGCTGCCTTTGCAAACGGTCCGGAAACTTCAGCTGGTCTAAAACAAGGTTATGAGACTGTTAATGGGGACTGGCCAACATGGTCATATTATGCCAGTGCTTCCCCAGCTGCACTGGCTGCCAGTCCATGTCTGGGCCCGATTCAAAGTGCCGGTATTAACATTCAGAGCCTTGAAGGGCTTGGAGCCAGGCTACCTGAAGGATCACCTCCTCCCATATGTGCCTGCCCGGCCCCTAAGGTCATCTTCAGGGATCCTTCTCCGGGAGTCCCTGCCAAAGGAAGTGAGGGGGTGGCTACCAGGAAGAGGGCTTAATCTATTGAAACGTATCTCCGTTTTCACATGTTAAGGGAGGTGTTTCTCCTTCCCGACCCAGGCTCAAGGGGAATTTAAATGCAGCCCATGGATATCCAGCACAGGTGACAGAGGGAGGCCGCGTTGAAACAGTTGATCCTTACCCAGAGAGGTGGCACCTCTGGCCCCCTCCTGCAGGATCCCCCTGAACTGCAGCCTCTCCTTTGCTCCCAACAGAGCCTTCATGGCTCCTGCAGAATCCATGGCTGTTTCGGCCAACATCCCCTGCAGCTCGAAGAGAAGGGGGGAGCCCAGAGAAGGAATTCTTATTATGCTACTGAGCAAGGAGTGGGGCAGGCAGAGGCCAAGGGCAGCGTTTCCCGTCTCTTTGCATTCAGACCTCCTGCTGCGCTCATTCTGCCTCCCAAGAACTGCAACTCACTCACAGCCGGGTCTTTGGCAGCTGGGCACACAGGGATGTCTGGACTGGGGCTAGTAAATCAACCGTGGCATCTGAAGAGGACTGGAAGGAGCCACAAGCCCCTCCGAAAACCAACGGTGGGGAGGAGAGACCTCCCAGATGTTCCCTCCTGCTGGACCAACAGAGCAAGGGCCTCCCCTCCCCGGAATGTCACAGTCCCCTTTAAACTGTCCTGTGATACCCCTGCCAGGAAGGGCCAGATCCACACATGCAGAACCACTAACGTGTGTGTGTGTGTGGGGGTGATGAGGGGGAATGGGACCCCCATTCCTTGGAGACACTGGGGGGGATTTTTTAGGTCTCTGCCTCTGGGAGCTCCCAGGGTGAAGTTCTCCCCACCTGCTCCCACCGCTCCTCGGCCTGGCTCAGGAGGAAGCCCTCCACCAGGGCCACCGCCTGGGAGATGCTCTTGGGCCCGCGCTTGTGGACCCAGCATGCCGCCTCCAGGGGCAGGGCGGCCAGGAGCTGCTCCAGCACCAGCAGGTCCACGATGCACGGCCTGGGCCGCCACTCCAGCTCCAGCCACCGGCAGAAAAGGCAGCGGGGGCAGCTGCAAGCCTCCCGGGGCCCCTCGGCCTCCCGGCAGCCGCAGCCCCGGAAGCGCCGGCACTCTTCTTCCTGCCTCCGGCTCTCCTGCCCAGTTGTTCCCCGGAGCTCCCACCGCTCCCATCCTGGAGGGTGCGGGGGCCTTTTCCTGCCTGGGGACCAGCAGAGTCCATCTCTTCCGTCTTCGCTCCCGGCTGCATCTCAGCCTCGGGGAGGCCGCGGAGGGCCCCCATCTCGTCCTGTAGACAGGGAGGTCACATCCTGCAACCCTCATGAGCCCTTCTCTCTTGGACTCCTGCCTTGAGCAGGGGGTTGGCCTCGATGGCCTTGTAGGCCCCTTCCAGCCCGCCTGTTCCATGCAATGATTCTGTGATGGGACCCTGGCTAAGGAAGGGAGGGGAAGGCCCAGGCTCGGGGGCCACGGGGGAGGGGTGTGCGGGGCAGGGGCTGGCGGGCGGGCGGCGGTGAGGAGTTGCTCCCTCTGAGCCTGTCTCAGGACCGAAGAGGAGCAGCCCAGCCTCCCTCTGGGCCACAGTGGATCGCCGGGTGGGGCCCCTCTAGCGCTCCCTCGCCCCAGACCGGCCTCCCCTTGAGACCCTGCCCCACGGGCCCCGTGCCCTTCCCTGCCTTGCCCCCAACGCCCCCTCCCTGACGCCTTCCTTTCCAGCCGGCACTAATGCTGCCCCCAGGGCAGAGACGCGGCGGAACCCCCGAGGGGCCTGCGCCACCCGCCTCCCTTCAGGGGCCGAATATGGGGTGGGGGCATCTCGGGCTCTCCCCTCCCCCCCTCCTCGCAGGGGAGGAGAGGCGGGCGGCGGCGCGGGAGAATCGCGGGCTCTTTCCCGGGGGAGGGGCCGGGGGCGGGGCAGGGCGGGGCAGCCGGACCTTCCCCTCCAGGAGCCGCTCTAGGAAGCGACTCTCCCTGGCCTTAACCCTCGGAGGGATGGAGGGACACCCGCCGCCAGCCAAAACTCTCCAGGGGCTTCTTGCAGAAACGAGGCCTGGGAGGGATCAATCCGGGGTCCCTCGAGGGGGTGCTGGGGGGGGGGGAGTCCGGAGCGGCGCCTCCTGCGTTCCCTGCTGAGGTAAGCAACGGGGCGCCCTGCAGCCATTTTGGACTTCATCTCCCATAAGCCCCAGCCAGCATCGCCAAGGATTATGGGAGCTGTAGTCCAAAAGTCCACCAAGTTGCCTCCTCCTTCGGAAGGGTAGAGCCGGCGCCTGCCTTCCGAGAGGTGAATTGGGATAGCCAAACAATTACATCCCCCCCCCCCTTTCCATTCCTTGGGAAATCTGGGGAGGGTCTGGGGGATGCAAAAAAGTCGGGAGAGATTTGGGTGGGAGGGGCGGAGATGTTTCTGCCCTGGAGAAAAGTTCGTCCAGTCCGTCAAACATTCATTGCTCACGGCCGAAGGGCTTTGCAAAAATTCAAGGACACTCAAATATATATAAAATAAATCACATTTGCACAATCACGAGCTCCTAGAGATAGTTTTTAATATGTAATAAATAAATAAATTTGCAAATACCATTCATTGCTAAAGCTATAAAACACAGTGAATAAAAAGAAAGAGCAAAACCACAGAAGCCACACAAGCGCCGGGTCAAAGGAAACAGTGGCAGAAGTAATGCAGTTATGAGAATTCAGAGCCTTCTCTGGTCAGACTTCTGTGTGTGGATCCTTGCAGCAGCCGGTGCAAGAAGAGGCTCTAAAAGCCCCAAAAAAGTCAACACCTGGCCACAGATAACATCCTGGCTGGGGTAGTTTTTTGCATGTCAACCCAATGAAATACTGGGAAAGACGTGGGGTGGGGGGCAGTACCAATAATGCGGGGGGGGGCTTAGCTCAGAGCTTTGCCTTCTTTCCCGATATGTCCCTGCACACTCCTTGCTGAATGTGCACAAGATCCCAGGCTGGCTGGGGCCAACTGCTGGGGAACATGGGTGGGCGGGTGCTGCTGCGTTCGTGCCCTGCTTGTGGGTTCCTGGTCGGCAGCTAGCTGGCCACTGCATGAGCAGAGGGCTGGACTGGATGGACCCTTGGTCTGACCCAGCAGGGCTCTCCTTGTGTTCTCGTGTCTCCGCAGCATCCCCACCAGCTAAAGGTCCTCAGGTGCTGGAAAGACCCTTGTGTGCCTCGACGACGAGGAGTCCTGTGGCTCCTTGAAGACAAACACATCAGTGATGGCCTAAAACTTTGGGGGACTCTGTCTGCGTCTGCAGATGCCCTTCTGGAAGAGGGAGAGTCCCACGGCCGCAAAGGGCTCAGCCGTCCCGCCGAAGACCCCCCCCCCTCGCTGCCCCACAAGCTGGGATCTTCCTTGGCCCCCTCCACACAGCCAGGCAGGGGCCGGGAAGCCACGGGGCTTCGAAGACACAAGGCCACGGCAGACAGAGCTTCTGGGGAGGCAAGTGCAGCGGGGAGGGCCAGGCAAGCGCGGCATGGGCCACGAGGCTGCATGGCAGGAGGTGCAGGAGGAGCTGGCTGGACTGGATGCAGCCAGAACCCTGCGCCTCTTTTAACCGGGCTGGCGAGACTACAAGGGGGTGCAGGATTCATGCCCCCCCCCCCGATCTCTGGCTGAGGAGTAACATTCCCTGCAGTGGACACCAAGGAGGCTCCCTCGTAGCCCTGGAAAGAGCCTCAAGTCCTGGGTTCAAATCCTGGTGGAGAGAGAACCCCAGGGAGGGCTGGCGTTACCGACTGCAGCCAGAGAATGATGCCATCCCCCCACGACTCTTGGACGATGTGGCTTGCTGCTTTTAAAGGCCGCGGCTCGCTTTTAAGCCCCTGCTTTGCCTGCAGAAGGTCCCGGGTTCAATTCCAGGTGGCAGGTGAGGGGAAAACTTCTCTCTACCCAGGCCCTGGAGCACCACAGCCAGTCATGCCGGGCAGGACAAATACTGAACAGTGTGGAAATGTCAGGAATAAATAAAAGAAATAAAGAGTATTGTACTTCCAAGTCTTCAGAGTGCTTTCAGACAGAGTAGGTGTCTGCAATCCTTATAACTAGGGCTGGTTGAATTCTTGAACATATTTTTCTATTTCATCTCAAATCCAGGCCTCCATCCCCTCAGCTCATGGTTTCCCAGTAACTCCTTCGGCGTCATCGCCCTGGCCTGGCTCTGAGCTCCCAGACTGGACTCGAACGCACAGCGCCTGGCCCAATTCCACTAGATTCCTAAATGGCTGTGGGATCTTCCCCCCCCATTGTTTTGGTACTTCTGCAACCCTTGGGGCTCCGTGGGGCCTGCTGAGGCCGCCCTCTTGTGTGGGTGGTTCCGTTTGAGTTACGAAAGAACTGCCAGCTGGGGAACGAGCCCACAATTAGCGTGGAGTGGGGGGGCTCTCGCAGACGGAGGGCTGAAAGCCGTGGTGGAGGAGCTCTAGGGGGCGTGTCCCAGCAGTGGGCGGTGCTGAGGGTGGAAGGGGCGGGGCCAGAAAGGCCAGCCCGTTCTGGCTGAAAGTGTCTCTTCCTGCCAGGAACAGAGCCCTGGGAGAGGCATTTCCGCCTTTCAAAATGGGAGGAACACTGCGCAGAAGCCGGGAACCGCCAAACGTGGAATGGCTGGGGAAAGGGGAAGGGAGCAAGGCCGCCTGGGGAGCAAGGGGGGGTGGACTGGGTCCCCAGCCTCAGCCTCTGCCCCCTGGCATAGAGCACAGGCCCCTACAAAAGCAAAGTGATGGAAGACATTTTGCACCATAGTTTCTCCTGGCTCCCGTATTTTTTTTCTAGGAAAAGATCATGCCAGGGCTATGTTGCGAACAAAACACTGTGGACCCACAGCTTCTCCTCTGTCCTCCCCACCAACTGGCACCCCCCCCTTCCTCTTCTGAAGATGGAGCTCAGACCATCCTGCAGACCATTCTGCAGCAACTGGAAGGAGTGGGCATGGGTGAGTGGGAAATCCCTTCTCAGATTTCTCCTTCTTAGCTTGTAGCTCTGTCCATGATCTCAGAGGGCTCAGATCTCCCCCTATCACCACTCAGGCCCCATCGAAGGGGCACAGGACTGCACTCTTAACTCTGATACATACAGAAAAAGAGCTCTACCTTTGAGCAAAAGAGCAAGACGCCACATTGCCAGAGCCAACCTAGAATTTTCAAGCACCCTTCTGACATCTGCTAGATAAAGACAGCCCCCCTCCTCCCGGATTATGCCCATCACAGTCACACAGGATACAACCTGATCCCTCTTGCTCAGAGCAGGAACACGGAGGGAAGCCGAGGACAAGCACCTGACAGGAATGAGGATCCGAAAGCGGGAGCTGCCAACCAGACTCCATGCAGCCCCTTCCTGCTTCCTTTTCTATGGGCTGCTGGGAGGCCAGAGCCAAAGAGAACAGAGAGACACATGAGCAAGTTAACCAGCATCACCTCATTTGAAGAAAACATTCTGGTACAAAATCAAAAGAATGGAGAGAACAGACAAAAAATATCTGTGTGGATTCCAAGAAGCACATCAAGCTGTATGTGCACTGTATATTGCACTGTATGTGAAAAATACATATCTCTGCACAGAAATACAGGAGGAGGAGCTTGGTAGCCCCATCGAGAGCATCTGGGTTGAAATAAATGGAGCAAAGAATAAAAGGAACCTGGTGGTCGGAGTCTACTACCGGCCACCCAATCAAGGAGAAGCCAAGGATGAAACTTTTGAAAAGCAAATAGCCAATGTTTTAAGGAAGCATGATGTAGTAGTAATGGGGGACTTCAATTTCCCCGATATTTGTTGGGAGACAAATTCTGCAAAACATGGCCCCTCCAGGAAATTCCTGACTTGTGTGGCGGATAACTTCCTCCTACAGAAAGTAGAGGAAGGAACTAGAGGATCGGCTATCCTTGACTTGATCCTAACCAACAGAGATGACTTAGTGGATAAAGTAGCAGTTACAGGAACTCTGGGGGAAAGCGACCATGTTGTACTTGAGTTCTTGGTTCTAAGGGAAGCAAAAGCCGAGTGTACTCAAACGCGTACCCTGGATTTTAGGAAAGCTGATTTTAATAAACTCAGAACAATGATCAGTAAGGTCCCATGGCAAGCAATGCTAGCGAGAAAAGGAGTCCAAGATGGGTGGGAACTTTTAAAAAAGGAAATTCTCAAGGCACAATCACAAACAATTCCAACAAGAAGAAAAGGTGGAAGACAACAGAAGAAGCCAATGTGGCTTCACAAAAAGCTTAGGGATGACCTGAAAACAAAAAAGGACACATATAGGAAGTGGAAAGAAGGCCAAGTAACAAAGGAAGAGTACAGGCAGGTAGCACAGAATTGCAGGGATGGCGTCAGGAAGGCTAAAGCGGAGAACGAGGTGAGGTTAGCGAGGGATGCTAAAAACAACAAAAAGGCTTTCTTCAGCTACGTGCATAGTAAAAGGCAGAGGAAAGAAATGGTTGTTCAGCTATTAAATAAGGATGGCAAAATGATAACAGAGGACAAAGAAAAGGCAGAGGTGCTCAATTCCTACTTTGGCTCAGTCTTCTCCCAAAAGAGGGTCTATGACCCCCCTGGCAAAGGCGAAGTACAGGCTGAAGGGGCAGGATTGCAGCTTGAGATCGACAGGCATATGGTCAAGGAACACCTCATTACTTTGAATGAGTTCAAATCTCCAGGGCCAGATGAACTGCATCCTAGAGTCATAAAGGAACTGGCAGAAGAGCTCTCAGAACCGCTGTCTATTCTCTTTGAGAAATCATGGAGGACCGGGGAAGTGCCAGATGACTGGAGGAGGGCTAACGTTGTCCCTATCTTCAAAAAGGGTAAAAAGGAGGAACCTGGGAACTACAGACCAGTCAGTCTGACATCAATCCCTGGGAAAATTCTGGAGCAGATCATAAAGCAATCCATCTGGAAGCACCTTGACAACAATGCAGTGATTACTCGAAGCCAACATGGATTTGTCAAAAACAAGTCCTGCCAGACAAATCTGATCTCATTTTTTGATCAAGTCACCTCCCTTGTAGACCGTGGGAATGCTGTAGACATCATATACCTCGACTTCAGCAAAGCTTTCGACAAAGTGCCCCATGATATCCTGATGAGCAAACTAGCTCGAAGTGGGCTAGATGAAACAACGATCATGTGGATCCACAGTTGGCTACAGAATCGGACTCAAAGAGTGCTTATCAATGGGACCTTCTCAAGCTGGGGAGAGGTAACGAGTGGGGTACCGCAGGGCTCAGTCCTGGGCCCAGTGCTCTTCCACATTTTTATTAATGACTTGGAGGAGGAGGTGCAGGGAATGCTGATCAAATTTGCAGATGACACAAAATTGGGAGGGATAGCTAATACTTTGGAAGACAGAAACAAAATTCAAAGTGATCTGGATAGACTGGAGTGCTGGGCAGAAAACAACAGAATGGCATTTAATAGGGACAAATGCCAAGTTCTGCACCTAGGAAAAAGAAACCAAATGCACAGTTACAAGATGGGGGATACGTGGCTCAACCACACTACGAGCGAGAAGGATCTTGGAATTGTCGTCGATCACAAGCTGAATATGAGCCAACAATGTGATGTGGCTGCAAAAAAGGCAAATGCTATTTTGGGCTGCATTCATAGAAGCATCGCTTCCAAATCCCGGGAAGTACTAGTTCCCCTCTACTCAGCACTGGTTAGGCCTCATCTGGAGTACTGTGTCCAGTTCTGGGCACCACACTTTAAGAAGGATGCAGACAAGCTGGAGAGGGTTCAAAGGAGGGCAACAAAGATGATCAGGGGACTGGAAACAAAGCCCTATGAAGAGAGACTGAAAGAACTGGGCATGTTTAGCCTTGAGAAGAGAAGACTGAGGGGAGATATGATAGCGCTCTTCAAGTACTTGAAAGGTTGTCACAGAGAAGAAGGCCAGGATCTCTTCTTGATTATCCCAGAGTGCAGGACACGGAATAATGGGCTCAAGTTACAGGAAGCCAGATTCCGACTGAACATCAGGAAAAACTTCCTGAGTGTCAGAGCAATACGGCAATGGAACCAATTACCTGGGGAGGTGGTGGGCTCTCCCACACTGGAGGCCTTCAAGACGAGGCTGGACAGCCATTTGTCAGGGATGCTCTGACTTGGATTCCTGCATTGAGCAGGGGGTTGGACTCGATGGCCTTGTAGGCCCCTTCCAACCCTACTATTCTATGATTCTATAAGCAACTATACCCCACCTTATCTGCTAAAAAGCCATTAGGGTGGTGTGCAACAATTCAAACCAATAAAGCCCAGCAAAAACAAAAACAAGAGTAGAAACATAAACATGTTCTTTAATATTCTTGAACGTGGAGGGGCATATTGGCTCAATCAGACACATGTCATGGATCTTCCCTTGGGGCATTCTGGATTCGCACAGTCACCGGGAGGCAACACCAACAGGTGAGCAGGTGGGAGCCTAATCTAAGACTACTCAGGTGGGCAGCTCCAGCCAATAGTCTGTGCCCACACCTGCCCATGCGGATGGTTGTCCCTGCCCCATTTTGAGCACTGATACAGTTGGTCCCTTCTATGAATTCTACGTTGATTATTTAGACTTGATCAGTCAAATTAACTGTTTTAATTATCTACATGTACATAAAAATACAAGAGCCCTGCTGGATCAGACCAAGGGTCCATCTAGTCCAGCCTTCTGTTCACACAATACTGGAGGTAGCATACAGCCATACTGGAGGGAGCATATAACCACACACGGCATCTCCTGGGATTGAATCTTTTCAAAGGAAGGGCTGTGCTCGAGCTGGGGATCTTCCCATGTTCCAGAAATTCCAGGGATTTACAAGATTCCTCCTTCTGGTTGTTCTTTAATGTGATTCTATATTTGTGCTTTGAAGAAAGCTGTTTCCATACTGAGCATTTCTAAGTCTTTCCTTTGTGTGAATTCTTTGATGAAGTTGAAGGTTTGGCCATGACTGAGACTCTTTCAGCAGTCTAATAAGCATTTGAATCACTTCTCCTTTCTGTGAATTCTTTGATGTGAGTTAAGTTTGGAGCTCTGACTGAACCTCTTTCCGCACTCTGAGCATTTAAATGGCTTCTCCCCTGTGTGAATTCTTTGGTGTATTTTCAGGGTCATGCTTTGACTGAAACTCTTTCCACACGCTGAGCATTTATAGGGCTTCTCCCCTGTGTGAATTCTTTGGTGTTGTTTAAGGTGGGAGCTTCGACTGAAGCTCTTTCCGCAATCTGAGCATATATAGGGCTTCTCTCCTGTGTGAATTCTTTGATGTTGTTTAAGGCTTGGGCCATCGCTGAAGCTCTTTCCGCACTCCGAGCATTTATATGGCTTCTCTCCTGTGTGTATTCTTTGATGAAGTTTAAAGCTTTGGCCATGACTGAAACTCTTTCCACACTCTGAGCACTTATACGGCTTCTCCCCTGAGTGAATTCTCTGATGACGTTTAAGGTCAGAGCTCCAACTAAAGCTCTTTCCACACTCTGAGCATTTATAGGGCTTCTCCCCCGTGTGAAATCTTTGATGTTGTTTAAGATAAGAGTTCCGACTGAAGCTCTTTCCACAGTTGGAGCATTTATAGGGCTCCTCCCCTGTGTGAATTCTTTGATGCAAGTTAAGCTGGGAACTATGACGAAAGCTCTTTCCACATTCTAAGCATTTATAAGGTTTCTCACCTGAGTGAATTCTTTGATGTACTTTAAGGTTCATGCTTTGACTGAAACTTCTTCCACACTCAGAGCATTTATACGGTTTCTCCCCTGTGTGAATAATATGATGCAAACTAAGGTGGGAGCTCTGACTGAAACGCTTTCCACACTCTGAGCATTTAAAAGGCTTCTCCCCCGTGTGAACTCTTTGATGTGAGTTAAGTTCGGAGCTCTGACTGAAGCCCTTTCCACACTCTGAGCATTTAAAGGGCTTCTCCCCTGTGTGAATTCTTTGATGACGTTTAAGGCTTTGGCCATGACTGAAGCTGTTTCCACACTCTGAGCATTTATAAGGCTTCTCCCCTGTGTGAATTCTTTTATGCAAGTTAAGGTGGGAGCTCCAGCTGAAGCTCTTTCCACATTCTGAGCATGTATAAGGCTTCTCCACTTTGTGAATCTTTTGGTGCGTTTTAATGGTCATGCTTAGATGGAAACATTTTCCACATTCTGAGCATTTATAGTATTTCTCCCTGGTGTGGATACTTTGATGCATGTTACGGCCTGAGCTACAAATGAACTGCTTTTCACACTCCAAGCATTTATATGTTTCCTTTTCGGTGTGAATTTCTTCAATAAGGTTTATCTGCCGACTGAAGCTCTTTCCACATTCAGAGTGCTTCCACACTTTCTCTTCATTCTGAATCATTAGTTTGTTTCCTTCAACAGGTTTCTCTAGTATTGCAATTTCATGAAAGTCAGCCCCTTTCGATGCAGATTTGTTCTGCCACTGCTGTTCATCTTCAGTTTTCCTTCTCTGCTGTTTGCTGTTTTTATGCCAGTCACTCCCATCAGCTGAAAGAATGAAGAGATATTTTCCTTAATTGAGGGAACAAACCTAGTGGTTTGCTGTTTTGATTAACAGAGGAAAAAATACTCTGTGGAGCGGCAGGTTCTTCCAAATACATTACACAGCTTCTAGTGATGAACAGAACTGATAACCAGAGTGGTGTACAGAGATTTTATATAATTTATACCAGTAATAACGGACTACCTATTAGGACACAGTCTGCCCAAGATGACTCAGAGTAATAGGTAAAAACATGAACTACAATAAAATAAAAATTAATAATAAAAGCCAGGCAGCAGTACAAATAACAATAGGGCAATCCAGTTTGGGCAGGGAGACTGTTGGGCAGAGGGGTCGATGGAACACCCACAGAACCCCTGGCCTATCTATGAGTTCCCAACACAGGGAACAGGCGCTCAGAACTGACAGACTCTGGAGCAGGATACCTGACCAAGCAGACTGGGTATCTAGCATGGGTAAGATCACAGGTTCCACCCCGGGCATCTCCAGATGAACATGCTAAAATAGCTGAGCTGGGAAGACTTCTGCCTTGGAGGAGCACTCCCAGTCAATGCAATCTCTTTTCGATGTAGATAGTATGAGGGAATATGGGAGCCAGCGTAGAGTAGTGGTTTAGACTGTTGGACTGGGACCTGGGAGGTCCAGGTTCCAGTCCCCACACAGCCATGAAGCTCACTGGGTGACTCTGGGCCAGTCACTGACTCTCAGGCTGAGCTACCGCACAGGGCTGCTGGGAGCATAAACTGCAGAGGAGGAGGGGGACCCCGAAGGCCGCCCTGGGCAATTCGCAAGAGGTGAAAGGGTGGGATATGACGTAATAACAAATAATATAAAGTAAAATGAGGGGATGGTCTTTCAAGGCTTCAGCAGCTGTTTCCCCCACACCTTAGACACCAACTAGCCTTTTCCCAGTTGACCGAGTCCCTCCACATATTCCCAGGCTGTTTCTCTGACGGGTCTCTCAAGAGGGTGACATTTGGCCAGGAGAAATGTTTGCTAGGAGAACACAGATCCAGGTAGGCCTGTGGACCAAAGGTCCAGCCAGAGCTAAGCACCCACCTGCTGATCTCTCCCCTTCCTCAGAGCCGTGGACAAATCGATCATCTGCTTCTTCCTGCCAGGAGAGGAGATCAGATCTGGGAACCGGAAGCCCTTTTGCAGATAAAAACAGAGAAGTTACTTCTGGCACTTCTGTCTATAGTATTTGCTTAGGGATTTCAAAGCCCCCAGTCTGACACCTCCCCCTCCTCCCCATTCTCCCCAGCCCCCCTGAGGGCAAAGGGAGGGTGGGCCGATCCTGTGGCTCCTCCACACAGGGAGGCCAGAGGGCTGGGCAGTCCGAGCTCCCTGCTTGGACCAAGAAGCACCCGCCTGCCAGCAGAACGCGTTTGGACTTGGCTCTGCAATCGTACTACGCAGCCAGTCATGGAGCAGGTGCCAGTGGTGTGGTGTTCTGTGTGGGAGCTAAGTGGGGCACGTTGCAGGGGAGTCCGTGGAAATGGAAGCGTCATCTGGAATGCCGAGCACGGCAGAAAGGGAGGGAACGTATCCAGTGACGTGCAGGGTGTGCCCTGCTCGGTTTCAGATGAGAGACAGGAGGCCCTCCTGAAACAGCAACAGAAGAGGGAGGCTTCCAAGGCAGAGTAAGAATGCGAAAGGCAAGCAGAAGGGGAGTGGAAGACCTTGACCAGGAGAATGAGATGGTCTGTGCCACTGCAGCGACACCATGGATGCCCGCTTTCCCCAGCCAGCCATGACCAACAACTCCTATTTCTTGGTTGGGTTTAATTTCCACCCCACTCCCACCTCCGGCCATTGACCTCTGCTGAGACATGGGTTTTGGCGCATTCCCTCCCCCCCACCCCCCGTTTAGGACAGGGGGGTAGGATATAGCCTCAAGCCCCACCCCTGCCAGGCCCTCACTCTTCTGCTGGGCATTATAGGGAGACGAGCTGGGGAAGAGAGGGCACATTCCCCTCTCCAAGCCCACACCCAACATTGGCAGAATCCCCGCTGCCCCCTCTCCCCCCACCCCTGGGCCCATGCCAGCTCTCCACTCCCATCCCCCAGAGCCGCTGCCACCCACCAGGGGCCCTGACCCATCTCTTTTCTCTGTTTCACCCTAGCTGTTCCCCAGGTAACACTACAGAGTGCTGCTTTTGTCACGTGGCGGGATGGGGGGGGGGCTCGCCCTTCAGCAGCAGACCAGGTGGGCCCTGCGCACCCCCCCCTTGCTGCTCTGGGGACAGGACAGGATGGAGGAGCACTCCCGTGCAAGGATCGCTCCCTTAGGGAACCCAAGCGTAACCTAAGCCAGCAGCAGGACGCAACAGCCTGGGGAAGAGAGGACTACAGGGCGACACAAGAGCAATCTTCAGCCGTGCCGAAGATGGGGCAGACGCTGCCTCTGTTCCTCCTGAGGGCAGGACTGGGACCAAGGGGTGGGAACTGCAGGGAAGCGGATTTCAGCTAAACATTAGGAGAAACGTCCTACCAATGAGAGCTGTTCAGCAGGGGGACAGCCAGACGTCGGAGGCGGTGGGCTCTCCTTTTGGGGAGGTATTTCAGCAGGGACTGGGCAGCCATCTGCCAGGGATGCTGGAGCTGCAGAGCACGCAGTGAGCAGGAGAGTGGGGGGGGGGGGTGAGCTAGATGTGCCAGCTGAGAGAAAGAGGGGGCCTTACCCAGGGAGGCCAGAGTCCTGTAGGTCTCCACCATGACTTCCCTGTGCAGAGCCCTCTGGCCTGGGTCCAGCAGAGCCCCCTCCTCCGCCGAGAAGCGCACGGCCACCTCCTCAAAGGTCACCGGAGCCTGGAAAAGGAAGGGTTTATCTGAGCAGGTGATGCAGGAGAGGCAGGAAGGGGGGGTGGTCGGAGGCCCCCCTGCGTGATCCAGGGCTCCCCGGGGGACATTCAAGGCCTTCTTGGCAGCCACCTGGATGGAGGACAATCCTTTCTGGCCCAGGGAGACGTGCAGGGGGCCGAGGCAACCAGGCCTCCCGTACCTCTTCCGGCTGCCCAGAAGCTCTTTCCACTCCAACACTAAGAGGAGATGGCCAAGAAGCAGCCCCGAATGTCCTCTTGCCATCCCCGAGTGTCATTCCATTTTCTAAGAGGAAGACAAAGAAGGTGAGAAGACACTTTATACTTCAGAAGCATTTTGCATTTTATTTCCTACTGTGAAATCAATCTTTCCACATGACTTTTGTTCATAATTCAATGTATATAAAGATTTAGTCTCCTGAAACAAATCTCCTTTTTTCACATGTTAGACAGAAGTTTCCCCTCCCCACACAGGCTCAAGGGGAACTTAAAAGAAGCCCATGAATGTCAGACGTAGGTGACAGAGGGAAACCATGTTGAAATATGTCCCATTGCTCCTTACTGAGAAAGGTGACAGCTCCGTCCCCCTCCTGCAGGATCTCTCCAAACAACGGCCTCTCTTTGGCTTCCGATGGAGTCTTCTCTGATTCCGCAGAATCGGTGGCTACTTGGGCTAACATCCCCTGCTCCTGGCAGAGGAGGGAGGAGGCCAGGGAAGTAAGTGCGGTCATGTTATTGTGTAAGGAGCGGGGCAGGTGGAGGCCAAGGGCAGCGTCTCCGGGTCTCTTTGCATTCAGGCCTCCTTCTGCACTTACTCTGCCTCCCAACCCCAGTTAACGCATTGCTCAGCTCCCAGATGTTCCCTCCCTGTGGGGAGAACTGTACAGCTGGCTGGAAAGGGATCCCCTCTTCCTGCTCTGGAACCTCCCACCCCTTTCAACTGTCTTGTGACCCACTCCCACCCCCCAAGAAGAGCCAGATCCACACATTCGGAGCCAGTGTCCTCTCCACGTCCCCTCACTTGTAAATCTCTGGACTGGGGCTAGTAAATCAACCCTGGCATTCGGAGAGGGCCGGAACAGGGCGCCCCACAGCCCCTCCTAACACCAACCGGGAGGAGAGGGAGAAGCCCCCGGATGTTCCCTTCCTGCTGGCTGGAGCAGGATCCCCGGCCTCCTTCCCCAGAACCTCCCAGCCCCCTCACCTGCCTTGTGATCTGCCCTCCCCACCGAAGAGCCAGATCCCAGCATTCAGAACTGCTGCCCTGTGGGGCGCTCGGGGGGGGGGGCACCCTTTCCTGGGTGACACTGGGGGGGATTCTGGCGGCCCCTGCCCCGGGGGCTCCCAGAGCGAGGGTCCCCCCACCTGCCGCCGCCGCTCCTCGGCCCGGCCCAGCAGGAAGCCCTCGGCCAGGGCCACCGCCTGGCAGCTGCTCTCCGGCCGGCACTCGCGCGCCCAGCGCGCCGCCTCCGCGGGCAGGACGGCCAGCAGCTGCTCCAGCACCAGCAGGTCCACGATCTGCCGCTTGGGCCGCCGCCCCGGCTCCAGCCAGCGGCGGCACAGGCGGTGGAGGCGGCCGCAGGCCTCCCGCGGCCCCGCGGCCGCCCGGTAGCCGCAGCCCCGGAAGCGCCGGCGCGCCTCCTCCCGCCGGGCGCCGCCGCCGCCGCCCCGGCCGGCGCGGGGGCGCCTTCCCGCGGAGCCCGGCTCCTCCGGCCCCGGCGGCATCCCGGCCTGCAGGAGGCCCGGAATTCCGCCCTCGAGCCGCGGCGGGCCACGAGCGCGCGGGCCGGGCCGGGCCGGGCCTCCCGCCAGCCTGCCTCGGCCGGGCGGCGCAGGCCGATCCCCGCCCCGCCCCGGCAGCCCCCGCTCGGCGCGCGGGGCAGCCGGAAGGGGCGCGGCCTCCCCCGGAAGCGGCCGCCCGGCGCGGGGCGCGGGCAGAGGCCGGGCGGCAGCGCGAAGGGCCAGAGGGCCGCGCTGGGCGCCCCGGAGAGGCTCGGCCCTGGCTGAAGCCCAGGACGGAGCCGCTGCTTGCAGCCACGCGGGGCGGGGCGGGGCGGGGCGGGGGTCTGGCGCGGAGCCGCCTGCCCGCCGCGCCGGGCCCTGCGGACGCCTCGGGCTGCGGCCCCCGCAAGCCCAGCCGGCCCGGCCGCGGGCAGGGGTGGCGGCCGCGGCGGAGCTCCCCGGCGAGGGGTCGTGGCGCGAGCAGGAGCGCGAAGCACGTCCGGGCGAGCCGCCGTCTTCGGGGAACGGGCTGGGCAGGGCAGGGCAGGGCAGGGCGGCCGCGGCGCGGGCACACGCGCGCGGGCTGCGAGGCCTCAGCGCCGGCGAGCTGCCCCGCGGGACCCCGGCGTCGCTCTCGGCCGCTGAGCCCGGAGGGGCGCTCGGCCTCGGCCTCCGGGACGCGCTTGTCCGTGCGAGAGGTCCGAGGGGGGCTAAGCAAATCAGCGCCCCAGACTCCCTTGGGAAATGAACGTACCGGTTTGGGCAAGTGTTGCGGCGAAGGAAAGGGATTTGGGGGAGGTTTGTTCTAACACGGGGGGGGGGGGGTCAGGCCAGCCCTAGTACACAGTAACAAAAAGAGGTGGGGAAAGGCGGTTGCCTAAGGCTCAAAATGCAGCCGGTGGCGCTTTGCGTGCTTCGCTCTCGCGTGTTCCTTTGAGGTTTTTGCCAGGCTGCATTAATCCCGACTCTTGGGAGGGCCCAGGCTGATCCAAGGAAAAAACAGTGCAGGAACCCCAGTCCCAACCCTCGACACCGGAACACCGGGGCAAGTTGCGCAAAGTGGCTTTGGCAAGATCCAGTTCCAAAACTAGACCAAATCTGAGCTTACACACACGGCATAAAGATGGTGTACAGTAGGGTCTACACTCGTAGAAAGACCACCGAAAATAGACCACTAAGTGTTCAAAGATACCTTTCCTGGGGTCAGAGTGACCCATTCCTGAAGCTGGAGATTGGGGCATGTTGAGACTCCTGAGTCTCAGTGAGGCAGAGAACCCATGTCTGTTCTAAAAGGGGGCTTTTGAAGAACTGTGTCAAGTAAAAAGTAAAAGCAAAGGAGGCGTGAGAGAAGCACAGAGTTCAGTACTGTTTAGGCCATTCACCTGTCCAAGGGTATTGGGACTGTGTGGTTTTTCTCTCTTGGAGAGAGATCATTACCATCGCTAGTAAGAATGAAATGGCCTCTTTTTCCAAACACAGACTACGACATTAAAAAAGTAGCACAATTTGGTAACAACATGAATCAGATTTAGACTTCTGTTTTCATCACAAGATGCTCTTTTGTATTCTGCTCAGGCCTCAGTACAATAATGAAGCACTTGAGAAGAAAGATGCAGCCCAGTAACCCAGCACTGGAGGCCAAGATGGAGAAGACCTGCACGGCCACCATGTATTTCCCCTTCGTGCTCAGGTAGGTGGGCACAAAGGACACCCACACGCTGCAGAAGACCAGCATGCTGAAGGTGATCAGCTTGGCTTCTTTGAAGGCCCCGGGCAGCTTCCTGGCTAGGAAAGCCACCGTGAAGCAGATGGCAGCCAGGAAGCCCATGTAGCCAAGGGCAGCACAGAACATGGCGACAGACCCTTCGATGCACTGCAGGACGATCTCTCCAGGCTGGGAGTGCATGTCAGAGTCCGGGAATGGTGGAGAGATGCCAAGCCAGATGGTGCAGATGACAACTTGGACACTGGAACAGAAAAGGACATTGGAGTTGGCCAGACTCTTCCCCAGCCATCCCCTCACCCCGTTCCCTGGCTTTGTGGCCAGGAAGGCCAGCACCACAGTGATCATTTTGGCCAAGAGAGAAGAGACGGCAACGGAGAAGATGATGCTGAAGGCCGTTTGTTGGAGGACGCAGGTGGCTTTTCTTGGCCTCCCAATGAAGAGGAAGGAGGGCAAGAAGGAAAGCAGGAGGGAGACGAGGAGAATGTAGGAGAGGTCCCAGTTGTTGGCTTTGACAATTGGGGTTTCACGGAATTTAATAAAGATTCCCAGTAGGAATTTTGTGGTTAAGGACAAAAATAGGGCAAAGGAGGCCAGGATGATCCCCAGATACCCTTCATAGGATAGGAAGGTTGTAACCTTCAGGGTACATTCATCTCGGTCCTGGTTTGGATGCTGATTGTCTGGACACTTTGTGCAGTGGTCCGCATCTGGAAAGAACAGGAGTCACGTTAGGGATGGTGCAGGTGCCTGTTTCAGTCAGCAAATTCGTCAGACTGCCAGCACCTGCCCCCCCCGCAGTCCCTCCTGCTGAGCCCCCCCCCCCCGCAGTCCCTCCTGTGCTCAGCAAGTGGCCAGCAGCTGCAACCAGATGCTTCAGTCCCGTCCGCCTCTGCCGCGATCGCCATGGCAGTCGGAAGTCTGTGTCCATAGACTTACATGCAAAAAGCGTTGTGAATGCTGCATATATTCACAGCGCTTTTTGTATGTACGTCTGTGTCCCCACAGAGGATTCCTTCCTCTGGAAGAATCCCTGCTTTTTTCTCTGAACTGTAATTGGAGATAACAGTGGGGAATGTGGGTGGTGACGGGCTTGGCCGCTCCTCCCAGCTCTGCTTGGTATGTTTTGCTCCCCGTTCATCACCTGCTCCAGCTCCTGACTCCGCTGGGGAAGGTTTGCTGCCTGTGAGGTTTCTGCCAATGGGAGGAGCAGCACAGCCAGGATCATCCCAATGCCGCATCAGCCAGGAACCAAATGATGTCAGGGCATGTGGCCACGCCCCTGACGTCTCTTAGCCTGCAGAGAGCTGGGTGGGGGGTGGTCCAGCTCACACCCTAATTTAGTTCCCCATCCCAGTTATGTTGCTGTAAGATTGGGGGTCAGACAGGTGAGTGGATCCAGGAGTATTGCTGGAGACTGAATTTTTAGTCTTCAGAAAGTTGCCAGGGATCTCCTCCTTAGCTAGGGAAATTACAGGTCAGTGGCCCACAATGACTGGGAACTCAGAGATTCATCTGGAAGGTGAGAGACATTTGGGGGAAGGGCATGCCTTTCTTCCTCTCCCCCTAAGGATGATGTAATCTAGGTGTCTCTGAAGGAGACGGTCTGAGCGAGACAGAGGAAGAGATGTGGAGAGCTGAGTTTGGGCTCTCCAACCATCTCGGGGCACTGCTCTCCCCCTCTCTCTCTCTCTGGAGATCTGATGTGGGAGCAGTGGACATTGGTTGCCCATTGGAGGGTTCGAGCCAGCCTTCCCCAACATGATGCCCTCTGGATGTCTTGGACTGCAACTCCCATCATCCACATCCAGCATGGTTTAAGCTGCGCCTCCACTTACGCTCCACTGGGGTCATCCCATGAAGCTGAATGTTGGGAAATTCAGGACAGACAAGGAAGAATCTATGGAACTCACTTCCATAAGATATAGTGAAGGCTGCCAACCTGGACAGTTTTAAAAGGGGTTTAGAGGAATTCATGGAGGAAGAGAAGCCTATCAAGACTATCCAAGTCTAGAAATGCCTTTAAAAAACCTTTGGAGGACACATTTGGGTGGATTTTTCCCTTCCTCCCCAGGGGCTGCCTTCTCCTCTGGAGTCACCTACCTTCCTGGGTGGAGATGGTCCCTTCAGCACAGGGAGCACAGGCATAGCAGCAAACGGGCTCTCCTTCCTGAACCACCTTAGCGAATCCAGGGCGACAACTCTCCACACACCTGGAATGGGGCAGGGTCTAAGCACACAAGTGAATGAAACACCCATCCAAAGAGAAGGTCAATGCTATTTACCTATGTATTTATTAAATTCCCTCAGCTAATCATTTAAAACTCCTTTAAACTCATTTAAAACTCACTGAAACTCGTAAGCTCATAAATCATTGGCGGAAGCTAAAACAAAGGCACAGCAAATGGAGCTACATCCAAGAAAGGTGATCCTTTACAAACTTGCACTTTGGAGTAGATCTCAGGGGGGTGGGTATCCAGCAGGAACTTAGAGTCTGGGAGCCCTTCTCTACCAGAGGTTCTTGAGTGGTTGAAGAGAACCTCGGCCACATACTGAAATAAACTCAAGCCTAAGAAAGGGGTGATAAAAGCAATACTTTATTATGTCTTGACAAGAGCCGCTGGGCAGGCCTGGCTAGTGGAAGAGCCTGCTTATAAACAGAGAGTACAGGCGAGTTTCAGTTTGGCATCAGTGCAGGCTCAGGGTTTAGGTCTTATAGTGCATGAACTAAAGTTCACAAACTACAGTTCGGGAATACACTCATCCTAAGTTTGAGAGTTCAGATTTTCATTATTCAAAACAAATGAAACGGTGAAAAGATTTACACTTGAGTCCATATTCAAGTGTTGGAACCAATGACCTAGGGAGGTGGTGGGCTCTCCCACACTGGAGACATTCAAGACGAGGCTGGACAGCCATCTGTGAGGGATGCTCTGACTTGGATTACTGCATGGAGCAGGGGGTTGGACTCAATGGTCTTGAAGGCCCCTTCCAACCCCACTATTCTATGATTCTACTCAGCCACACTCGGCCCCTTGCATTCTCAGGGGAGCTCAATCCACATCCTTTCCTTAATCCCTCACTCAGTTGTCCCCTCCAACAACCCATTGACTACTGAACCCTTCCCTGAACAGAAAATTTCCACTCCCAGGGCGCTCAGCTCTCCTAGATTTCCATGACTTACTCATAAATGATCTAGAATTAGGAGTAAACAGCAAAGTGGCCAAGTTTGCTAATGACATGAAATTCTTGTTCAGTCATTCAGTCATGCCCGACTCTTCGTGACCCCATGGACCATAGCACGCCAGGCCTTCCTGTCCTACGCTCTCTCCTGGAGTGTGCTCAAGTTCATATTCATTGCATCGGTGATGCTATCTAGCCATCTCATCCTCTGCTGTCCCCTTTCCTTTGGCCTTCAGTCTTTCCCAGCATCAGGGTCTTTTCCAGAGAGTTTTCTCTTCGCATTAGGTGGCCAAAATATTTGAGCTTCAGCTTCAGTCTCTGTCCTTCCAATGAGTAGTCAGGGTTGATTTCCTTTAGGATGCACTGATTTGACCTCCTTGCAGTCTAGGGGACTCGTAAGAGTCTTCTCCAGCACCACAGTTCGAAAGCATCAATTCTTCGGCGCTCAGCCTTCCTTATAGTCCAGCTCTCGCAGCCATACATTACTACTGGGAAAACCATAGCTTTGATTAGACGGACCTTTGTCGGCAAGGTGATGTCTCTGCTTCTTACTATGCTGTCTAGGTTGGCCATAGCTTTCCTCCCAAGGAGCAAGCGTCTTTTAATTTCATGGCTACAGTCACCGTCTGCGGTGATCTTGGAGCCCAAGAAAGTAAAATCTGTCACTGCTTCCATTTCTTCCCCTTCTCTACGCCAGGAAGTGATGGGGCCACATGCCATGATCTTCGTTTTTTTAATGTTGAGTTTCAAACCAGCTTTTGCACTCTCCTCTTTCACCCTCAACAAGAGGCTCTTGAGATCCTCTTCGCTTTCTGCCATTAGGGTGGTATCGTCTGCATATCGGAGGTTGTTGATAATTCTCCCAGCAATCTTAATTCCGACCTGTGACTCATCCAACCCGGCGTTTCTCATGATGTACTCTGCATATAAGTTAAATAAGCAGGGTGAAAATATGCAGCCTTGTCGTACTCCTTTCCCAATTTTGAACCACTCGGTTGTTCCATGTCTGGTTCTTACTGTTGCTTCTTGACCCTCGTACAGGTTTCTCAGGAGACAGGTATGATGGTCTGGTACTCCCATCACTTTTAAGAATTTGCCACAGTTTGTTGTGATCCACACAATCAAAGGCTTTAGTGTAGTCAATGAAGCAGAAATAGACGTTTTTCTGGAATTCTCTTGCTTTCTCCATGATCCAGCGAATGTTGGCGATTTGATCTCTAGTTCCTCTGCCTCTTTGAAACCCAGCTTGTACTTCCGGTATCTCGGTTCGCATACTGCTGAAGCGTAGCTTGTAGGATTTTGAGCATCACCTTGCTGGCATGTGAAATGAGTGCAATTGTGCGGTAGTTTGAACACTCTTTGGCGTTGCCCTTCTTTGGAATTGGAATGTAAACTGACCTTTTCCAGTCTTCTGGCCATTGTTGAGTGTTCCAAATTTGTTGGCATATTGAGTGCAGCACTTTAACAGCATCATCTTTTAGGATCTTAAATAGCTCAGCTGGAATACTGTCATCTCCACTAGCTTTGTTGTTAGTAATGCTTCCTAAGGCCCACTTGACTTCACTCCCGAGGATGTCCGGCTCAAGTTCAGTGAGCGCACTATCATGGCTATCAGGGACATTCACATCTTTCCTGTTTAGTTCTTCTGTGTATTCTTGCCACTTCTTCTTAATCTCATCTGCTTCTGTTAGGTCCCTGTCTTCTTTGTCCTTCATCATGCCCGTCTTTGCACAAAACGTTCCCTTGAGATCTCCGATTTTCTTGAAGAGATCTCTAGTCTTTCCCATTCTATTGTTTCCTCGATTTCTTTGCATTGTTCATTTAAGAAGGCCTTCTTGTCTCTCCTTGCTATTCTCTGGAACTCTGCATTCAGTTGGATATATCTTCCCCTTTCTCCCTTGCTTTTCGCTTCCCTTTCCTCAGCTACTTGTAAAGCCTCCTCAGACAGCCACTTGGCTTTCTTGCATTTCTTTTTCTTTGGGATGGATTGAGTTGCTGCCTCCTGAACAATGTTACGGACCTCCATCCGTAGTTCCTCAGGCACTCTGTCTGTCAGGTCTAATCCCTTAAATCTATTCCTCACCTCCACTGTATATTCATCAGGGATATGATTGAGGTCATACCTGAATGGTTTAGTGGTTTTCCCTACATTCTTCAATTGAAGCCGAAATTTTGCAACAAGTAGCTCATGATCTGAGCCACAGTCAGCTCCAGGTCTTGTTTTTACTGACTGTATAGAGCTTCTCCATCTTTGACTGCAAAGGACATAATCAATCTGATTTCGATATTGACCATCTGGTGATGTCCATGTGTAGAGTCGCCTCTTGTGCTGTTGGAATAGAGTGTTTGCTACGATCAGCGTGTTCTCTTGGAAAAACTATTAGCTTTTGTCCTGCTTCATTTTGTACACCAAGGCCATGCTTGCCTGTTATCCCGGTGATTTCTTGACTTCCTACTTTAGCATTCCAATCCCCTATGATGAAGAGGACATCTTTTTTTGGTGTTAGTTCTAGAAGGTGTTGTAGGTCTTCATAGAACCGATCAACCTCAGCTTCTTCGGCATCAGTGGTTGGGGCATAGACTGGAATGACTGTGATGTTGAATGGTTTGCCTTGGATTCGTACTGAGATCATTCTATCGTTTTTAAGATTGTACCCCAGTACTGCATTTCCCACCCTTTTGTTGACTATGAGTGCTACTCCATTTCTTCTAAGGGATTCTTGCCCACAGTAGTAGATATGATGGTCACCTGAACTAAATTCGCCCATGCCTGTCCATTTTAGTTCGCTGATTCCCAAGATGTCGATGTTCAATCTTGCCATCTCATGTTTGACCACCTCCAGCTTACCTTGATTCATTGATCTGACATTCCAGGTTCCTAAACAATATTGTTCTTTACAGCATCGGATTTTCTTTTCACCACCAGACGCATCCACAGCTGAGTGTCCTTTCGGCTTTGGCCCAGCCGCTTCACTCTTTCTGGAGCTACTTGGAAATTCCCTCTGCTCTTCCCCAGTAGTATATTGGACACCTTCCGACTTCAGGGGCTCATCTTCCGGCGTCATCTCTTTTAGCCTTGTGATACGTTCCATGGGGTTTTCTTGGCAAGAATACTGGAGTGGGTTGCCATTTCCTTCTCCAGTGGACCACATTTTGTCAGAACTCTCTGCCGTGACCTGTCCATCTTGGGTGGCCCTGCACGGCATAGCTTATGGCTTCACTGAGTTATGCAAGCCCCTTCACCACAACAAGGCAGTGATCCATGAAGGGGACCAAATTCTTAAGGGTGGTTAAAACAAAAGGGGTTGTGAGAAGCTCCAAAAGGACCTCTCCAAACTGGGAGAATGGGCATCGAAATGGCCAACGTGGTTCAGTCTAAGCAAGTGTAAAGTGATGCACGTTGGGGCAAAAAATCCCAACTTCAAGTACAGCCTGATGGGATCTGAGCTACCGGTGACCAACCAGGAAAGAGATGTTGTGGTTGTGGTGGACAGCTCGATGAAGATGTCAACCTGGGGGATGTCTCCACAAACCACTTACTGTGAGGTTGCTGCATTCAGAGGTCCCATATCCCACTATCTCACTGTAGCATTATCACGAAATAGCGCTATAGTGAAATAGTGCATTTGTTCAGGAATAGCTGTTAATGTAGTATTGTGGTTTTAGAGGGAAATTTTAAAAAAAAAATTGGGACTCAGGCATAGGTTGGGGAGGCAGAGTGCTAACGCACACTGGCCAAAGAAAGCAGAAAGGGCGGAACAAGGTGAAAGTGGGTGGGGGAAAACAGGCTGTCTAGATGGTGACGTGGATGAGACGCCACATGGTAGTCTCCCAAACAATTCGGGGTAAACTGCCGTGTGACCTGTCGAGAGCCCCAGGCTAGATTTGGGATAATCCAGGCTTTCAAGCCCCATGTATCCCCAGACGGAGCAGATTTGACTACAGTAAAAACCTCAGCAAAGTGGAGAGTGAACTAAACCCATTGCTGTGGAGATCCCCCCCCACCCCCAGCGTGTGGCTGCTGTGAAAAAGACAAATTCTGTGTTAGGCGTAATTATGAAAGGATTCGATAATAAAACTGCCAAAATCATACTGCCCTTATACTAATCTGTGGTCCGGCCTTACTTGGAATACTGTGTCCACTTCTGGCCACCACACCTAAAAATAAATATTGTAGAGTTGGAAAAAGTGTAGAAAGGGACAACAAAAATGATCAAGGGGCTGAAGCACTTCCCCCACTACGAGAAAGGTTACAGTGTCTGAGTTTGTTGCGCTTGGAAAAAGGCAAGTAAGAGGAGACATGGTAGAGGTGTACATAATTACTCAAGGTGTGGAGAAAGTGGATAGGGAGACATTTTTCTCCCTCTCTCATAATACTAGAACCCAACGGGGTCATCCCTGAAGCTGCTTGGCAGGCAGTTCAGGACAAATGAAAGGAAGGGCTTCTTCACATAGCACATAGTTGAACTATGGAACTCGCTAACATGAGATGAAGCAACGATCCGGTGGATCCACAGTTGGCTACAGAATCGGACTCAAAGAGTGCTTATCAAAGGGACCTTCTCAGACTGGAGAGAGGTATTGAGCAGGGTACCGCAGGGCTCGGTCCTAGGCCCAGTGCTCTTCAACAGTTGTATTAATGACTTGGAGGAGGAGGTGCAGGGAATGCTGATCAAATCTGCAGATGACACAAAATTGGGCGGGATAGCTAATACTTTGGAAGACAGAAACAAAACTCAAAGGGATCTATATAGACTGGAGCGCTGGACAGAAAACAGAATGGCATTTTATAGGGAGAAATGCCAAGTTCTGCACCTAGAAAAAAGAAACAAAATGCACAGTTACAAGATGGGGGATACGTGGCTCAACAACACTACAAGCGAGAAGGATCTTGGAATGGTTGTCCATCACAAGCTGAATATGAGTCAACAATGTGATGTGGCTGCAAAAAAGGCCAATGCTCTTTTGGGCTGCATTAATAGAAGCATGGCTTCCAAATCCCGGGAAGTACTAGTTCCTCTCAGCACTGGTTAGGCCTCATCTGGAGTACTGTGTCCTGTTCTGGGCACCACACTTTAAGAAGGATGCAGACAAGCTGGAGAGGGTTCAGAGGAGGGCAACAAAGATAATCAGGGGACTGGAAACAAAGCCCTATGAGGAGAGACTGAAAGAACTGGGCCTGTTTAGCCTTGAGAAGAGAAGACTGAGGGGAGACAGGATAGCGCTCTTCAAGTACTTGAAAGCTTGTCACAGAGAAGAAGGCCAGGATCTCTTCTCGATCATCCCAGAGTGCAGGACACGGAACCATGGGCTCAAGTGACAGGAAGCCGGATTCCGGCTGAACATCAGGAACATTTGCCTTTTTTACAGCCACATCACATTGTTGGCTCATATTCAGCTTGTGATCGACAATAATGCCAAGATCCTTCTCGCTTGTCGTGTTGTTGAGCCACGTATCCCCCATCTTGTAACTGTGCATTTGGTTTCTTTTTCCTAGGTGCAGAACTTGGCATTTATCCCTACTAAATGTCATTCTGTTGTTTTCTGCCCAGCGTTCCAGTCTATCCAGATCACTTTGAATTTTGTTTCTGTCTTCCAAAGTATTAGCTATCCTGCCCAATTTGGTGTCATCTGCAAATGTGATCAGCATTCCCTGCACCTCCTCCTCCAAGTCGTTCATAAAAATGTGGAAGAGCACTGGGCCCAGGACTGAGCCCTGCGGTACCCCACTCGTTACCTCTCCCCAGTTTGACAAGGTCCCATTCATAAGCACTTTTTGAGTCCGATTCTGTAGCCAACTGTGGATCCACCGGATCGTTGTTTCATCTAGCCCACTTTGAGCTAGTTTGCTCATCAGGAGATCATGGGGCACTTTGTCCAAAGCTTTGCTGAAGTCGAGGTATATGATGTCTACAGCATTCCCACGGTCTACAAGGGAGGTGACTTGATCAAAAAATGCGATCAGATTTGTCTGGCAGGACTTGTTTTTGACAAATCCATGTTGGCTTCGAGTAATCACGGCATTGTCAAGGTGCTTCCAGATGGATTGCTTGATCATCTGCTCCAGAATTTTCCCAGGGATTGATGTCAGACTGACTGGTCTGTAGTTCCCAGGTTCCTCCTTTTTACCCTTTTTGAAGATAGGGACAACGTTAGCCCTCCTCCCGTCATCTGGCACTTCCCCCGTCCTCCATGATTTCTCAAAGAGAATAGACAGCGGTTCTGAGAGTTCTTCTGCCAGTTCCTTTATGACTCTAGGATGCAGTTCATCTGGCCCTGGAGATGTGAACTCATTCAAAATAATGAGGTGTTCCTTGACCATATGCCTGTCGATCTCAAGCTGCAATCCTGCCCCTTCAGCCTGTACTTCGCCTTTGCCAGGGGGGTCATAGACCCTCTTTTGGGAGAAGACTGAGCCAAAGTAGGAATTGAGCACCTCTGCCTTTCGTCATCTGTTATCGTTTTGCCATCCTTATTCAATAGCTGAACCACCATTTCTTTCCTCTGCCTTTTACTCTGCACGTAGCTGAAGAAAGCCTTTTTATGTTTTTAGCATCCCTCGCTAACCTCAGCTCATTCTCAGCTTTAGCCTCCTGACGCCATCCCTGCAATTCTGTGCGACTTGCCTGTACTCTTCCTTTGTTACTTGGCCTTCTTTCCACTTCCTATATGTGTCCTTTTTTGTTTTCAGGTCATCCCTAAGCTTTTTGTGAAGCCACCTTTTCTTCTTGTTGGAATTGTTTGTGATTGTGCCTTGAGAATTTCCTTTTTTAAAAGCTCCCACCCATCTTGGACTCCTTTTCTGTCAGCGTCGCTTGCCATGGGACCTTACTTATCATTGTTCTGAGTTTATGAAAATCAGCTTTCCCAAAATCCAGGGTACGTGTTTGACTACACTCAGCTTTTGCATCCCTTAGAACCAAGAACTCAAGTACAACATGGTCGCTTTCCCCCAGAGTTCCTGTAACTACTACTTACTCCACTAAGTCATCTCTGTTGGTTAGGATCAAGTCAAGGATAGCCGATCCTCTAGTTCCTTCCTCTACTTTCTGTAGGAGGAAGTTATCCGTCACACAAGTCAGGAATTTCCTGGAGGGGCCATGTTTTGCAGAATTTGTCTCCCAACAAATATCGGGGAAATTGAAGTTCCCCCATTACTACTACATCATGCTTCCTTAAAACATTGGCTATTTGCTTTTCAAGTTTCATCCTTGTCTTCTCCTTGATTGGGTGGCCGGTAGTAGACTCCGACCACCAGGTTCCTTTTATTCTTTGTTCCATTTTTTTCAACCCAGATGCTCTCGATGGGGCTACCAAGCTCCTCCTCCTGTATTTCTGTGCAGAGATATGTATTTTTCACATACAGTGCAACCCCACCTCCGTTCCTGTTCCTCCTGTTCTTTCTGAACAAGCGATATCCTTCCATTGCTGTATTCCAGTCATGAGAGTCATCCCACCAAGTCTCAGTTATACCTATCAAGTCATAATTTCCCTCCTGTATCAAGAGTTCAAGTTCGTTCTGTTTGTTTCCCATACTCTGGGCATTAGTATATAGACATCGAAGACCATGTGCTTCATAGTCTGGCTTTCTTCCTACATGTGTCTGAAGACTATTATAGGGCGCTATCAGAGCTGTTCTCTCCATTGCAGTGCATGCGCCTATGTCCATTGTTACCCCCAACATTACATCTCGCTTCCCCGTAGGATTCAGTTGAAAGCCCTCCTGATGAAGTTCTTCATGCTGTGGCCAAACACATTCTTCCCATCCTTTGTGAGGTGCAACCCATCCCTAGCCAACAGCCCATCTTCCAGGAAGTATAGCCCGTGGTCCCAGAATCCAAATCTCTCTCGTCGGCACCACCTTCATAGCCAGTCATTCACCTGGAGTATTTTTCGTTCCCTTTCTATCCCTCTTCTAACTACTGGAAGGATGGATGAGAAAATTATCTGGGCCCCGAAGTTTTTCAGTTTCCTTCCGAAAGCAAATTTCATGCATTAACTCCAAGGTGATGTCCCACAAAGCGGTTGCGATCCAGACTTTCCCTACAACAGGTTTCATTAACATTTTAATTTCTTGTTGCATGATGTGTATTCCATTTAAGAAGGAACGTGTCTCTGCACAATAAACAAAAGCATTAACTTGTTTCCTCTTGTGGAATGAAGGATAATGGATCACCACTTTGTTATTATTCATTCCTGGGATGGTTTGCGTGAAACCAACGCAGACACCATTCCTGCTGAGCTCAGGCGTCAAGGTCTTCCCACATCTCTCTCCGTTGTCGGTGTCTGGAGCGAAGAGACCTGTCATTGTCCACCTGAGATGCAGGAGCAGTCTGACAATCCCCGGGTACTGGGTTCCTTCTTTGGGGACTGTCGGGTAGAAAAATGGGAACTGAGTTTTATCACTCAGAACATGAGAAACAAAAGCATAATTGACCTGACAAAGGAAGGAAGAGAATGTTAGTTTGTTTTGCTTCCCAACTAAATTTAAATTCTCATTGGATATTTCTGAAACCTGACCAGATTACACCTATTAACTGGAAATTATTTATGACATACTTTATACCAATGGAACAAATGGTCTTCATAATGAACACTGAAAAACAAAGGTGCCCTCAACTATGGAACATCTCCTACATCTCCATGATTGAAGGGAGTTCCTAACGGTTTACCCCACTTTCCCAGCAATATTTAACATGGCCAAGAAACAGAACCCAGGATAGTTAATCATGTGATTTGCCCTTGAGGCATAACCTTTCACAAATAGCCAGAGTGCCTTCCCATACCAATTGGGACCCTGGTGTGGGGGTAGTGTGGTTTTAACCCTTTGCACCTCATCGTGGATCCAGACCATTCCCCATGCCTCCTATTTTAGTTCTCTGGAGAACATTTTGATTTCTCTGGAGAGAACCCCACAGGAGAATGAGATTCAGCCTGCAAACACCCCTCTTCACCTGTGGGATTTTGTAGACACCCAACATGGTTGAAATCTGGATGGCGATGTCAGAGTCGGCCCCTTCCAGAACAGCCAACGGGGGATTCCGTCTTCCACAGTTGTAGTTGGGAACATCCCAGGAGAGAGCAGGTCTAGCAAGGCCTCAGAGGTCATTTTTGCATCAAAATAGTTGTCATGGATGTTGTAGCCCAGGGTGATGTTGGGTAAGATCTGGGATTCTGGTTGATCTCCTCAACAGCAAACAAGAAGGAAAGGATCTTCCAGTATTCTGTGTCTCCTCTGAAAAAGAAGTGTCACATAATGAAACAAAAATTTTCAGTTGTTGCTTTTTTGACTCCACCAGCCTTCCAAGGCAACCTATAGCTCTGCATTGTGTTTCTAGAACTTTCCTCATGGTAGCACTGATCCCAAGCCAAAGCCAGAAGCACAGTAGCCACCAATCCCCACTTAAAAGCTGGTTTGGTTCTGGGGGTGACAGAAGGTAACCTTGTTCTGGGGTCAAGAGCCACGATCCATTTTAAAACAGAACCAGTGCAGATTTGTGCTCCAGTGCTGGAAGTAGGCATGTCCAACCCTTCACATTGAGAGAGAGAGAGATAGTGGTAGGACAACGGAAGTACTACCGAAAAAGGTTATGTGGCTACTCAAAAAGTTTAGCAGTGATCTGAAAATACAAAAGGACACTTTTGATTCTCCTAGGGTGGAACTTGGAGCCTCAGTGTAAATAATTGCAAGTAATTTCCAAGGAGGGGAAGAGTGCAGGGGATTGAGTTTGGAAAAGGGTGGCCAGGCCACAGGGCTGAGGCTTTGTGTCATGTATGCCATTCTGCTTGGAATGTCAGTCCTGGCTTTTAAGACAGCGGACTTTTCCTACCCATTTCCAAGTGGGAATGAAGCCTTCCTTTCCATGTCAAAAACAGCAGAATATTGGGGGGGGGGGGTGTATGGGAAAATCACACTGGAAGACCATTGCACATCGAGGACTGTCACTGGTGTACGGCCATTGCCATAGTCTGGACCCGCTTTCCAGACTAGCCTTTGCAATCCTAACAGGCAGTGGGGGGGGGGGAAGCAGTGCTCTGCCCCCTGAGCTATAGCTTGTATCTGCTCACGGGGTTCAAAAGAAAACTGGGTGTTCATTCTGCACGTTAACAAGAGGGCAGAAAGGCCAAATTGTCCCTTAATATGTTCCCACGCTTCACAGTTCAAAGGGAGCCCAGCTGGCTGCAGTTCCAGCTTCAGGAAATGCAGGCTCTGCATTGCTGTAACTGCCCTCGATCCAACTATCCTGTGATATGCTGCTACCCGTTTAAAAATGAACCTGAGCACTGGACGGAGCCTTGGTGGTGATGCCCCCACAAAGGCAAAAGAGGGCAGCAGTTTGCCGGGCACCAGATGCCACGGACAGTCCTCAGTAGCGAGTGGAGCAGCAAGAGATCCCTCGCGCACACAGTGACTTACGGGAGACCTCTGGCACAGGGAATCTTGCTGAAAGCGTAGGGTAGAAAACCAGCACGTGTTGCGGAGATGACCCCGCCCAGGAGGAGGTCCCCTGGCCGGTAATGGTTCCATGGGTCTGTTCCAGCCCTTTCCAGAGTCAAGGGGCATTTGGCCTTGAGCGCCCCACAGGCTGCCTGGGGCAGCAGCGGCAGCAGCGAGAGCGGAGTCATGCTATGTGCCTGGCACAGCCTCCGCCTGGCTCCTCTCCGCTAACTGGAAGAACGAACAGAAGAAGTCAAAGCGCTCTTTCCAGACCGGGGCTTCCGTGTATTTCCCGGCACAGATGGGAGCCCCAACAGCCACGGCTTCCCGTCCGAAGGGGATGGCAGGAAGGCAGCCTCACGCCCACACAGGCCTCCTCGCTTGCCCCGAGCCGCCTCCCACGCTTTCAGTGGCACAGGAGGGTTTGTGCATCAGCCCTTTTGCGCCTGGCTGCCAGACGTCTCCTCGCGTTGCTCTTGAGTCTGATGTCTATGGCAGTGGACTCAAGGGTGACTCTCTTTTTTGAGAGTGGAAGTCCTTGGGCTCTGGTAAGAAGAAGAATAAATGACTATGATTTGGGTAATCATAAGGGGGGAAAGTGGCATCCCGTCTGCTACATCCTGAACTCTCTATTCAGCTCCACACGCAGGGGCACGGCTGGAAGAAAGCATGTTTGTGAGGACTGGCCGATTCGGCTCCATCCTCTTGACACGGGCTGGTCGGGGGGGTGGTGAGCTTGGCCTGACCTTCACCCACGAATCTCCTTCGTAGGAACAGCGGAAACAGCCTTATCCTGAGTCAGACTGTTGGACCAGTGTTGTCCAGCTCACCCAGTATTGTCGACAGTGACCAGCAGAGACGCTGGAGGGTGTCAGGCAGGAATCTTCCCTCACCTCACCTGGGGAAGCCGGGGATCAAAGCGGGGACCTTCTGCGTGCAAAGCAGGGGCTCTGTCACACTGAGCTGTGCCCACCCCTCCATCAGAGCCCTGACCAAGAGTATCCTTTAGGGTAGTGTGAACCTGAATTAGTCGGATAATTTAGCCGCGAAGGCGCCTCCTGCGGTATCAGACAGTTGCCAAATCCAGGCCAGTATTTTCTTCCCTGACAGGCCAGGGCTCCTCTTCAGGATGTCTGCAAAAGGGGTCCAGCAAGAACTGCTGCTGGGTCTTTTGCCCCATCCTTTTTGGGGGAGCTCAGCAAAGATCCCAGCAGGCTCAGCATCGCCCAGCTCCACTGAATAGGGCCGCCATCTGCACAAGGAAGCTGGCTTCCAAAGTAAAACCATGACAAAATACAACAAAACCAATAATAATAACATCTCATTAAAATAACTAAGGGTTGCTGAGAATGCAAGCAGTCAGGGAAATGCCTGGGCAAACAAGCATGCCCTCAGTTGTCAGCAGAAGCACTCCATACTGGGATCCTGCCTGGTCTCAATGGGGAGATCATTCTACATGGCAGGTGCCACAACGGAGAAGGCCCTCCTCCACACCACGGCCAAACAGACCTCAGTAGACCATGGTATGGCCAGCAAGCCCTCCCCCTGGACATGTAGAGACTGGGGCGGCGTATACAAGAAATATCACTAAACAGATTTGGGCTAGGATCCTGTACACACATACCTCGGCGGAATTCCCATTGAACTCAATGGGCTTTACCTCCAAGTAGGTGTGCACAGGACTGCACTGTTAGGCTGCGATCCAATGCACACTGCATCCAGTTTTTCCTTGAGAGGATTCCAGGGCAATAACCTAAGGCCTTTTCCCACCCACATTTACCATACTTCTAATTGGTGAAAGTGCTTCATTAATTCTGTGCTGAATTACGATGCTGGCGCCTCTCATGGATATGAGGGGAAATTGCATTGATTGTGGTCCCAGAAGCCTTTGCAACTCCACTTTACTTTGTTTCAGACTTGGATGGGGAAAGTGTGGCGCTGCAGATGTTGCTCCTATCATCCCTCACCACTGAGGGCCACACTTTCCACCCCCAGTTTAAAAATGAACTTTGTGACATTCTTGCTGCTGAAACAGCCTGATTAATAATCTTTGCCTCCTGACTGGATTATTGTTGCCTTGGATCTCACAGAAATAAGGAGAACATATGCAGTATGACACCTTGCCGACAAAGGTCCGCATAATCAAAGCTATGGTTTTCCCAGTAGCAACGTATGGCTGTGAGAGCTGGACTATAAGGACGGCTGAGTGCCGAGGAATCGATGCCTTTGAACTGTGGTGCAGGAGAAGACTCTTACGAGTCCCCTGGACTGCAAGGAGGTCAAATCAGTCCATCCTACAGGAAATCAACCCTGAGTGCTCACTGGAAGGACAGATACTGAAGCTGAAGCTCCAATATTTTGGCCACCTAATGCGAAGAGAGAACTCTCTGGAAAAGACCCTGATGCTGGGAAAGACTGAAGGCCAAAGGAGAAGGGGACGGCAGAGGATGAGATGGCTAGATAGCATCACCGATGCAATGAATATGAACTTGAGCACGCTCCGGGAGAGAGCGCAGGACAGGAAGGCCTGGCGTGCTATGGTCCATGGGGCCACGAAGAGTCGGACACGACTGAACGACTGAACAACAACAACTCTTCTCCAGGAGGCGACGAAATTTAGTACGACACCCCTAGCTTCCTTCTCGAAGCCCCCAAGCTCTTCTTCTGTCAAACCATCCTTTGGAGAGGTAGCAGCAGCCACAGGAACGCCTTCCTGCCCCCTCTGCCTCAGGGCCGTTGTTTCAACGCACCCATGCTAACTCTTTGCAGGCCATAACAACGCATCGTACAAGATTACAAAGCTGTGGGCCCCATCTGTTACATGAAAGGCAACAGCCCTGATTCCCCCATCCCACGGTAATTATACTTTTCTTACAAATCTTTTTATCTGCACAGCCATTAGTGTCTTGTGCTGCGTTGTCAGAAAGGGGAATCAAATTCTCACCATGCCAAAGTAACTGAAAAAATGATGAGAGTGCACGTAGCTACTCGGGCTCAAACAGTTACAGACGTGTCAACAGTAATATACATAGAGTAGAATAACTTTTCTTTCTTCTTCTGGTCAATAGTAGCACTTCAGGGGTCAATCTGCTTTCAACTGGATGTGATATTCATGCTTATCAGATACCGAAATATCTCAATAATCAGATCATCAAGCAGGGGAAGGTTGATCTGGCACAGAAAGGGTTGAATAATGTTGCTAACAGAAGGCTGAAGAGACTGCTTCAAAGTGTACATGACTCATTTGATCTGGAATGGTTGGAACGTCTTGACCGAGCATTTTGTGGAGTCATAGAATCATAGAATAGTAGGGTTGGAAGGGGCCTACAAGTACGTATTGCTCTTACAGTCAGGACGTTTTTCCTGATGTTCAGCCGGAATCTGGCTTCCTGTCACTTGAGCCCATTATTCCGTGTCCTGCACTCTGGGATGATCAAGAAGAGATCCTGGCCTTCCTCTCTGGGACAACCTTTCAAGTACTTGAAGAGTGCTATCATATCTCCCCTCAGTCTTCTCTTCTCAAGGCTAAACATGCCCAGTTCTTTCATTCTCTCCTCATAGGGCTTTGTTTCCAGTCCCCTGATCATCTTTGTTGCCCTCCTCTGAACCCTCTCCAGTTTGTCTGCATCCTTCTTAAAGTGTGGTGCCCAGAACTGGACACAGTACTCCAGATGAGGCCTAACCAGTGCTGAGTAGAGGGGAACTAGCACTTCCCGGGATTTGGAAGCTATGCTTCTATGAATGCAGCCCAAAATAGCATTTGCCTTTTTTGCAGCCACATCACATTGTTGGCTCATATTCAGCTTGTGATCGACAACAATTCCAAGATCCTTCTCGCTTGTAGTGTGGTTGAGCCACGAATCCCCCATCTTGTAACTGTGCATTTGGTTTCTTTTTCCTAGGTGCAGAACTTGGCATTTGTCCCTATTAAATGTCGTCCTACAAGAAGCCCCCCCTAAAAGACCCCAGACACATATTTAAGAGGACTGCAGATTTATAATCCGACCCCCTGATCCACAGGCAACTTCACCCTGCCAGAGTAACACAGCCTGAAGGATGGAGCACTCCGATTTCGGGGGACATCGAAATTCCAACACCCTGACGGCAAGAGCCTGGCAGGGCAGGAGACACGGCAGAGGCTCTCTTAGCCCCTCCGGCCTCCCATTTAGCTTCTTTCCTTACATGGGCCTCTGAGCCTGTGTAGCTTACTCACCCTGCCAGGTTGCTGAGTAACAAGGTAACCAGTAACAAGGTTGTTACAAAGTAACAAGTAACCAGTAACAAGGTTGCTGAGGGGCATTGGGGTCCAGAGGATCCGCACCCTCCCTTCTCCCACCCGCTGGTACACCCCCGCCCCTCCGCCTCCTTTCTCTTCCCGCAGATGGAGCTCAGACCTCCGCAGAGGGAGCCAAGCTGCACGGGGCAGCCGGGAGGGGAGGCCGCGGGTGGGGGGGACACCCCTGCTCAGATTCTCCTCTCCAAGGTCGTAGTTCTGTCCACATCCTCAGGGGGCCGGATTGACCCCTCCCCCATCAGCAAGCTATGCCCTCTTGGCCATTGCCCAGGCTCCGCAGCACTGCGCTCTTAACCTCTGGTAAATAAAGAAAAAGAGCTCCGCCTTTGAGGAAAAGAACGAGACGGCAAATTTCCAGCGCCAAGCTAGAATGTTCAAGCCCCTTTATGATGTACGCAAGATAAAAGCCCCCCCCCACACCACCTCATGCCCCTCGTATTCGGTCAAGATCCACACTGATCCCCCTTGCACTGAGCAGGATCAAGTAAGGAAGCCGAGGACAAGCAGCCAAGTCCACCGAGCAGGATCCAAGAAGAACGAGGAGAGAACAAGGCAAAGCAGAGGCAGAGTGGCAGGGGGAGCGACCCGTAAGCGGGAGCAGCAGACCAGCCCCCCAAGAGCCCCTCCCTCCTTCCTCTCCGAGGGGCTGCTGGGAAGCAGGCGCGAAAGAGCGCAGCTGCCTGGAGCTGCAGGTGATTCATAGAATCATAGAATAGTAGGGTTGGAAGGGGCCTGCAAGGCCATCGAGTCCAACCCCCTGCTCAATGCAGGAATCCAAGTCAGCGCATCCCCGACAAATGGCTGTCCAGCCTCGTCTTGAAGGCCTCCAGTGTGGGAGAGCCCACCACCTCCCTAGGGAATTGGTTCCATTGTCATATTGCTCAGGAAGTTTCTCCTGATGTTCAGCCAGAATCTGGCTTCCTGTCCCTTGAGCCCATGATTCCGTGTCCTGCACTCTGGGATGATGGAGAAGAGATCCTGGCCTTCCTCTCTGGGACAACCTTTCAAGTCCTTGAAGAGTGCTATCATATCTCCCCTCAGTCTTCTCTTCTCAAGGCTAAACATGCCCAGTTCTTTCAGTCTCTCCTCACAGGTCTTTGTTTCCAGTCCTCTGATCATCTTTGTTGCCCTCCTCTGAACCCTCTCCAGTTTGTCTGCGTCCTTCTTAAAGTGTGGTGCCCAGAACTGGACACAGTACTCCAGGTGAGGCCTAACCAGTGCTGAGTAGAGGGGAACTAGTACTTCCCGGGATTTGGAAGCAATGCTTCTATGAATGCAGCCCAAAAGAGCATTTGCCTTTTTTGCAGCCACATCACATTGTTGGCTGATATTCAGCTTGTGATCAACAACAATTCCAAGATCCTTCTCGCTTGTCGTGTTGTTTAGCCACGTATCCCCCATCTTGTAACTGTGCATTTGGTTTCTTTTTCCTAGGTGCAGAACTTGGCATTTATCCCTACTAAATGTCATTCTGTTGTTTTCTGCCCAGCGTTCCAGTCTATCCAGATCACTTTGAATTTTGTTTCTGTCTTCCAAAGTATTAGCTATCCTGCCCAATTTGGTGTCATCTGCAAATGTGATCAGCATTCCCTGCACCTCCTCCTCCAAGTCGTTCATAAAAATGTGGAAGAGCACTGGGCCCAGGACTGAGCCCTACGGTACCCCACTCGTTACCTCTCCCCAGTTTGAAAAGGTCCCATTCATAAGCACTCTTTGAGTCCGATTCTGTAGCCAACTGTGGATCCACCGGATCGTTGTTTCATCTAGCCCACTTTGAGCTAGTTTGCTCATCAGGAGATCATGGGGCACTTTGTCGTAAGCTTTGCTGAAGTCGAGGCATATGATGTCTACAGCATTCCCACGGTCTACAAGGGAGGTTAGGGATTCCGCCAACCCTGCACGCCAAGGCCAGGCAAGGATGTGGAGCGAACCCTGACCCGTTCCACATCTAAGCGCAGGAGGGGCTTTTTCCCGTGTGAATTCGTTGATAACGTTTAAGGCTTTGGCCATGACTGAAGCTCCTTCGGCAGTCTAAGCATTTGAAGGGCTTCCCCCTTTGTGAATTCTTTGATGTGATTTAAAGTTGGAACTCCAGCTGAAGCTCTTTCCACAGTCTGAGCATTTATAGGGCTTCTCCCCTGTGTGAATTCTTTGATGAAGCTTAAGGCTGGAATTCTGACTGAAGCACTTTTCACAATCTAAGCATTTAAAGGGCTTCTCCCCTGTATGAATTCTTTGATGTGAGTTAAGACTGGAACTCTGATTGAAGCTCTTTCCACACTCTGAGTATTTATAGGGTTTCTCCCCTGTGTGAATTCTTCGATGCAAGTTAAAGTGGGAACTCTGATTGAAGCTTTTTCCACACTCTAAGCATTTATAGGGCTTCTCCTGTGTGTGAGTTCTTTGATGATGCTTAAGAATGGAACTCAAACTGAAGCTCTTTCCACACTCGGAGCACTTATAGGGCTTCTCCCCTGTGTGAATTCTTTCATGTGAATTAAGACTGGAACTCCGATTGAAGCTCTTTCCACACTCTGAGCATTTATAGGGCTTCTCCCCTGTGTGAATTTTTTGATGTCGTTTAAGATGGGTGTTATGATTGAAACTCTTCCCACATTCTGAGCATTTATAGGGCTTCTCTCCTGTGTGTATTCGTTGATATGAGTTAAGGTTAGAACTCCGACAAAAGCTCTTTCCACACTCTGAGCATTTATAGGGCTTCTCCCCTGTGTGAATTCTTTGATGTGACTTAAGTTCAGAGCTCCGACAGAAACACTTTCTACAGTCTGAGCATTTATAGGGCTTCTCCCCTCTGTGAATTCTTTCATGTAAGTTAAGTTCGAAGCTCCGAATGAAGCTCTTCCCACACTTTGAGCATTTATAAGGCTTCTCTCCTGTGTGAATTCTTTGATGTAAGTTAAGTTCAGAACTCTGACAGAAGCTCTTTCCACACTTCGAGCATTTATAGGGTTTCTCCCCTGTGTGAATCCTTTGATGTCGCTTAAGGTGGGTGCTGTGACTGAAGCCCCTTCCACACACTGAGCATTTATACGGTTTCTCTCCTGTGTGTATTCGTTGATGTGAGTTAAGGTCAGAGCTCCGACAAAAGCTCTTTCCACACTCTGAGCATTTATAGGGCTTCTCCCCTGTATGAATTCTTTGATGATGCTTAAAGATGGAACTCTGATTGAAGCTTTTTCGACATTCTGAGCATTTATAGGGCTTTTCCCCTGTGTGAATTACGTGATGAAGTTGAAGGCTGGAACTCCGACTGAAGCTCTTTTGACACGCTGAGCATTTAAAAGGCTTCTCCCCTGTGTGAATTCTTTGTTGTCGTTTAAAGTTTGACCTCTGATTGAAGCCCTGCCCGCATTCTGAGCATTTATAGGGCTTCACCCCTGTGTGAATTCTTTGATGTTTTTTAAAGTTTGCCCTCTGATTGAAGCTCTTCCCACACTCTGAGCATTTCAAGGGCTTCTCCCCTGTGTGAGTAGTTTGATACATGTTAAGGCCTGAGCTGCCACTGAATTGCTTTTCACACTCCAAGCATTTATATGTTTCCTCTTCTGTGTGAGTTATCTGTTGTTCAGTAAGGCTCATCCGCTGAGTGAAGTTCTTTCCACACAGCAAGCATTTCAATGCTTTCTCTCTGTTCTCAATGATTATTTTTTGTCCTCCAAAACATTCTTTTAGTATTACAGTTTCATAGAAGTCAGCCCCTTCAAAGGAAATAGATTTTTTCAGCCAGTCCTGTTCATCTTCAGTTTTCCCTCTCTGTTGCTTGCCATTTTTACTGCTGTCCCTCCCATCAGCTGAAAGAATGGAAAGAGAACTTTCCTCAGTTCAGGGAATAAATCCAGTGGTTTGCAGTTTGGACTGACAGCGAAGTGACAGATACTTCCACATATATTAAATAGCCTCTAATGTTGAATAGAGGTAATAACTGGAGTGGCATATGAATATTTTAACTTATTTATGCCAGTATTTATTCACTGCCTACTAGGACATGATCCACACAAGAGATCTCAGAATAATGAAAACAAAAAACTACAATAAAATAGACCTCATTATATATAACCAGGCAGCAGAACAAGCCTTGTTTGAAAAAATTGGCCAGTTACAAATAACAATAGCCCATCCCAGCAAAAGGTTGAAGCCAGTGTGGTGTAATGGCAAGAGTGTTGGACTAAGAGCTGGGAGATCCGTGTTCTAGTCCCCACTCGGCCATGGAATCTCACTGGGTGACTTTGGGCCAGTCAGATTCTCAGCCCAACCCACCTCACAGGGTTGTTGTTGTGAGGATAAAATGGAGAGGAGGAGGATAATGTAAGCCGCCTTGGGTTCCTTGCAAGAGGAAAAAAGGCGGGGTATAAAGGCAATAAATAAATAAATAACCAACCAACCTACCTGGCTGGACCAAGCGTCACTCTTGGATTCTTCTGTGCCTTGACCCAAATAGCACAGACATAGCAGAAAGGAAGCTACAGTCGTCAACAACTCTGCGTGTGTGGAGTTACCTTGCACTAACTCTTGACCCTACGTTTTGACTCTTGGATCTGATAGCCCTTGACCATGTAGTGTGGAGATACCAATGAAGAATTCAAGTCTGGACTAGATCTCTGCATGTGTGGATTTACTTAGGTCTTTTTCTAGAACCCCTGTCTTTGAGTACCTGGGATGGTTTACGCGAAGAATCATTTCAGCCCCTTGCCCTGTATGCCGATTGCAAAGAGGGAACCACATCACATTGATCTCTGACATGGTCACAATTATTAGCTTTTGACTGTTCTCTGAATTCAATCCAGAGCCTGCAGCAAATTGCCATCAGACATATGACTTCTGGAGAGGTGTGGTCTCCAAATTTCGTGTATTTATCATACAAACTAAAAAAGTTATGGCCGTTTTTGTTTTCCAATGCAAGTCAATGGGAAAATGTAAAAAAAAAATGGCAATTAGGGCAGCTCAAAAGATCCAGGGCACAGCTCAACAAAGAACCAGGGCCGGTGCCTAGGTGGCCTCTCCAAAACAATGCCCCTGGTTTCCGCCAAGAATCATTGGAGCCCTTTCTCCTGTATACCGACTGCAAAGAGGAAACCGTGTTGTGCTGATCTCTGACACGGTCAGTCATGAGCGTTTGACTGTTCTCTGAATTCAATCAGGAGCCTGTGGCTAACTGCCATCAGACATATGACTTCTGGGGAGGTGCAGCCATGAAGCTTTTGCTTTGGACCCAGGCCACAGCCTCGGAAGGAGTGCCGGCTAAAGCCGCAGGAACTCCCCCAGAAGCCCTAGTGGATTCATCGCCCCCGGGGCAAACCCGACCCTCCACCTTTGCAGGGGGAGCAGAAGGGCCAGCCTGAGCAGGCCAGGACCCCCAAGCGTCACAGGAGCCAAAATGCCTCGCCCAGCCACTGGTCATGCTGAAGAGAACCCCAGGTGAAGAGGGGCCACGTGCTGGGCAGGATGTCACCGAGAGAGGAAACCCTGAGCTGCTGCAGCCAAGGTGGTCTCTGCATGGATACTGACATCCCCCAGACCATCAGCTCCGGGAAGTCCCGCACCACAGCAAGGACCACCTTTGCCAGCACGGGCAGGAGACTGCTGGGCAGAGGGGTGGATGCAACACCCACAGAGTCCCTGTCCGGCCTATGAGCTCCAAACAGTCCCGGAGCAGACGGATCATGGAACAGGACCTGGTTCTAGTCCCTGCTTGGCCAGGAAGCTCACCTGGCCTAACTCACAGGGTTGTTGTGATGACAGACTGGAGAGGAGGAGAACCGTGTGAGCACCCTGGGCTCCTTGCAGGAGAAAAAGGGTGAGGCAGGATGCATTGATGAATGACAAAAGTAAGGCAGAACGAGGGTATGGCCTGTCAGCCCTGGCATTCAACGGACGTTTCCCCCCCGCTTAGGCACAAATGGCGCTTTTCCCAGTTGGCCAAGTCCCTGACAGATCTCTCAAGAAGAAGAAACGTCTTTTCCAGAAGAAACATCTGCCAGGAGGACAGAGGTCCTGGTGGGCCTGTGGAGCAAAGGTCCAGCCAGAGCCAAGCATCCACCTGCTGATCGCTCCCCTTCCTCAGCAGCCTGGACAAACGGATCATCCGCTTCTTCCTGCCAGGAGAGGAGATCCGGTCTGGGAACCGGAAGCCCTGTTGCGGAGGAGAGAAAGAGAGAACTTATTTCTGGCACCTCTGGCAATAACAATCGTTTAGGGATTTCAAAGCCCCCAGTCTGAATCCCCCTCCCCGCGTTCTCACCAGCCTGTCAAGGTCGAAGGGAGGACGGTCAGGTTTGGAACTCTTCCACACGGGAAGGCAGGAGGGCCGGGCAGTCATAGGATACTGCTTGGACCAAGAAGCATCCGCCACGTGGCCAGCTCCAAAAAGGAGCATGTGGGTGTGTCAGCAGTGCTTCCACAATCTCGTGTGCCTGGCCGGTGGGCTCCAGCTGGAAGCCCAGGAAGAGCGATCGCCCACAGGAGCCCCTCATGGCATCCCCACAAATGCACAGCCACACGCCACGGTGGGCAGCAGGCCCTCCTTCCGCAATGCTCAGTGGAGCAGCTCTGTCACAAGGCTCCATCTCCCAAGTGCGAGTCACTGGCGTGAACCGGCAGGAGCTTTACATGGGCGCCGAGTGAGGCAGGTTGCTGGGGAGTCCAGGGAAGCGGAAGAGTCCTCCAGAATGCCTTGTCATTGTTTATTCCGTCAGTCGCTTCCGACTGTTCGTGACTTCATGGACCAGCCCACGCCAGAGCTTCCTGTTGGCCGTCGCCACCCCAGCTCCCCCAAGGTCGAGCCCGTCACCTCCAGAATATCATCCATCCACCTTGCCCTTGGTCGGCCCCTCTTCCTTTTGCCTTCCACTCTCCCTAGCATCAGCCTCTTCTCCAGGGTATCCTGTCTTCTCATGATGTGGCCAAAGTACTTCAGTTTTGCCTTCAATATCATTCCCTCAAGTGAGCAGTCTGGCTTTACTTCCTGGAGTATGGACTGGTTTGACCTTCTTGCAGCCCAAGGCATTCTCAGAGTTTTCCTCCAACACCACAGTTCACCAGAATGCCTAGCACTATGGAAAGGGAGGGAGACATTCCAGCTCCGGCAGGGTGTGTGACGTGTTTGCTTTTAGATGAGAGACAGGAGGCCCTCCTGAAACATCAGCAGAAGACGGAGGCTTCCGAGGAGGAGGAGGAGGAGAAGGGAGAGAGGAAGGGGAATGGAAGGAGGTGACACCCAGGACCAGGAGAATCAGGAGACGCTCTGCACCATCAAAATCTTCCCATGGAGGATGACCGCAGGCAGTGTGAAGAAGAGATGCCACTGCAGAGGCCACGCAGGAAGGCCCTCAGGCCCACAGGGAGGGGAGGAATTTCATCACCAGCACGAGGAGCAGATGATAGTTGCAGACCCCCTTCTGACGGGGACGGAGGATGGAGGAAGTGGTGAGACACCGTGTTATGGTTTAGGGATCTTGTTTGAGCTCTTTGTCTATAGCTCAGCCGTTTGGCAGCATTTTGCTGCCCATTTACCACCTATAGCAGATAACATATGTCTAAACATACATGTGTATGTGTTTGGTTTTCATTTTTGTGAACCGCCCAGAGAGCTTCGGCTATTGGGTGGTATGGAAATGAAATAAATAAATAAATAAACAAATAACCAAACCTAAGAATGTTTTGTGGGTTACAGTCTAGGTTTTGTACTAACAAGAATTAGTACAGGAAAATCCCCCCTTTTAATCCATTTATCGTTTCTATTAGAAATATGCTTATAACATAACATTAAAATATATTGTATATATAAAGCATGAAAACTTTTCTGTGGTTAAACAGAGCTCTGTGGAAGATCCTTAGGTCTCAACAGCTTAACAAGGAATAAGAACTTCTTAACTATTTCTTGTTCTTAGTCGTCTAGTCTTAATACCTTTAAAGGGAGAGATCTCACTCTAAATTCCACGTTCCCTATTCAGTACTGAATGGGCTATTCAGCGGACAGGTACTCCGGCCTGGTGAGCTTCGAAGAAGCAGCTCCCACATTGTAGAATCAGCACATACTTATACTTTCTCATATGGACATTTCCTCAGAACTAATATTGTCAGCTGTCCCATACATTAGGGCTCACGGTCTTAATCATTTCATTGTTGTTACACATTCTTCAGAAATTTAGAACATACAAAGAAGGCTTACATGTACACTTTTCAGGCTAGATAAAACCTACTTTGAATTATACCTCTGAGAAGATAACTCTTTACTCAGCATTGGCCAATGAAACTTAAATCTACCAATTTTCCTACACATCTGTATATCAGGCGTTTCGATGTGTATACCTTGCACAATATTTTTTGCTCATTAACTGATAGGTTAACTCATTAACTGAATTCTCTTTTGACCTGGAATAATACGGCCTCACACCTGTTCATTCCTCAAGTAACTTTTAGGCCCAAGTGACAGGGCTTTAAAGCAGCATTTTCTCTTTGGATACCATCCAGGCCATCTTGACCATCATTTGTATGCCAGTTACCCAGAAGTCACTGTCAACCTGCTTGTGTCTCTGTGTTGCCTTCTCTACAATAGTTTAATACAAAACTTCTTGCTTATGTGCATTCTCAAATTCTCAGTTGTTCTTCGTTCATATTTAGCGCTTGCATTTCATGAGAAGGCATCTTTCTGGGAACTGGGGGGATAAATGGCGTTTTCATCACTCCTCCCTGTCAAAGGCCGGGGCACCGGTACAGAAAGGAGGACAGCGGGCAACGCAGATGGCGTCCTTCAGAACGGGCTGGCGGACCGTGGCCTCCGATGCCGGTATGAAGGACCCCTGGGCTGCACCGCGCGGGGACTGCAGAGGCCCGTCTTGGCAGGAGCCTCATAACCCTGATCGAGGGGCCTTCAAGCTAACTCACAGGAGGGGTGGGAAAGCCCGGAGCTCAGGGCTCCTAGGCCACGTCTTATGGAGAAGGACACGCAGGACCGAGAGGAGACAAGGCCCGGGAGGAGGATCCCACTGATGCCTGTGCACGAAGGACGGGAGCCAAAGAGGATGAACGTGAGACCGTAATGCAGGAGGGTACGTATGATCTGAGAGGCATCACTGAGGCTGGGGGGATAAGACTCATGACGGGAACAGTGCCACTTCGCAAACGAAACGGGCCCAGGAGGAGGGGGCGGGGAGAAGCATTACATCTCAGGAATATATCCTCCTGGGAGGAAACCCATGATGCTGAGCATGGAAGCCCGGCTGGAAGCCTTTGGGTAAAGACAGGGGCAGGGAGGAAGAAGAGGGATCTTGGTGTGGGAGTTTGCCAGGCAGCCAGCCAGCCAGAAGACACGGACGGTGCTTTCCTGGCACAAGGGGCGACACTTTCACAGAGGCTAGCAGGCGCAGCCATGGGGGAATTCAGCTGCTCTGACATCTGCTGGGAGTCTCCAAAGAATGGTGGATCTAATATGTTTTTGACTTGTCCTGCTGACAACTTCATCTTCCAGAAGGTGGAAGGAGGAACAGGGGAACCTTCTTTCCTGGACTTAATCCTGACCAACCAGGAAGAAATGGCAGATGAAGTGGAAGTGGCAGGAACCTTCAGGGAAAGTGACGGTGTCTTCTTGTAATGTAAATCATGACAGAGAGGACAGTGAAAACTGAGCTCAGTTGAATGCGCACCTTGGACTTCAGGAAAGCCAATTCAAAGAAGCTCAGGGAGAACTTGGGTGGGATTCCATGAAGGCACAATCACAAACTATTCCCATGAGAAGGAAAAATGGGGGACATTCCAAGAATCCTGGCAGGCTGCACAAGGAGCTGGACCCTGCAGAACAGAGGCTGCACTGACCGGGAGGTTGGTCTAGATGGGCTCTGAGGTCCCTTCCAACTCTAGGATTCCAGGATGTGTCAGCCCAGGGAAAGAGGGAGCCTTACCCAGAGAGGCCAGAGTCCTGTAGTTCTCCGCCATGACTTCCCTGTGCAGAGCCCTCTGGCCTGGGTCCAGCAGAGCCCCCTCCTCCGCCGAGAAGCACACGGCCACCTCCTCAAAGGTCACCGGAGCCTGGAAGAGGAAGAGTTTCCCTGAGCAGATGATGCAGGAGAGGCAGGAGAGGGGAGTTGGTTGGAGGCCCTCCCATGGGATCCAGGGCTCCCTGTGGGACATTCCAGGCCTTCTTGGCTGCCACCTGTGACAGATCCTTCTTTCCGGCCCAGAGAGTCGTGCAGGGGCCTGAGGCACCCAGGCCTCCTGTACCTGTTCCGGCTGCCCAGAAGTTCTTCCCACTCCAGCACAGAGAGGATGGGAAGAAGCCCCTGTGTCCTCTCGCCATCTCTGCATCTCTTCCTATTTCCTAAGAGAAAGACAAAAAAGGAAGGTAGGAAGATAGTTTAGACCTCAAGCACATTTGCATTTTAGTTGCTAGCGTGAAATCAATCTTCCTCCACTTTGTTTTTGTCCATAATTCAATTTATATAAACTCTTAATCTATTGAAACAAATCATCTTTTTCATACAGTCAGGGCCAGAAATATTGGAACAAAGATAACTGTTTTGGCAGTTGGCCTCTGTACACCACCACATTGAAGTTGAAAGGAAACACACCCAGATGGGAGCGAAGCCAGGATTTCCAGCTGTAATTCAAGGGGCTTGACAAAAGTGGGGCACTAACCATCCAGGAAGGACAGCCAGTGGCGCGCGCGCGCGCGCACACACACACACACACGTCGTCGGTGGCTCACAAGTAATGGAACGAATGGCTGACAAGCAGCTGCATGGCCAGGTGTGGCCTGTTTCCTGGGTGTCCCATGGCCAATCAAGCAGAGAAAAGGCCTGGAGGTGGTTCTGAGTGGTACATGTGCATGTGGTAGCTGTTCACTGGAACCCCCAACATGAGGTCCAAAGGGGTGTCCATGCGAGTGAAGGAGGCCATCATTAGGCCGAGGAAACAAAATACACCCATCTGAGAGAGAGCAAAAACAATTAACTGGCAAGCTCAGCGACAGCAAAAGGCCTGGAGGACCACAGACGACAACTAAAGTGGATGACCGCAGAATGCCGCTCATGGCGAAGAGGAACCCTTTCACAACATCTAGCCAGGCCAAGAACGCTCTTGCGGAGGTAGGCATGTCATTGTCAACATCTACAGTCAAGGGACGGCTTTATGAATGTAAATACAGAGGCTTCACGGCAAGGTGCAAACCACTGGTAATGCTCAAGAACAGACAGGCCGGATTAGCCTTTGCCAGCAAACGCCTAAAAAAGCCCGCCCAGTTCTGGAAGAAGATTCTTTGGACTGATGAAACCAAGATTAACTTGTACCAGAATGATGGGAAGAGAAAAGTATGGAGAAGGAAAGGAACAGCTCATGATCCAAAGCTTACTATATCATCTGTCAACCGTGGTGGAGGCAGTGTTGCAGCATGGGCATGTGTGGCTGCCAAGGGAGCCGGGTCATTGGTGTTTATTGATGACCTGACTGCTGACAAAAGCAGCAGGATGAATTCTGAAGTGTATAGGGCTATACTTTCTGCTCAGATTCAGCCGAATGCTGCCAAACTGATAGGATGCCGCTTCATCTTCCAGATGGGTAATGACCCAAAACATAAAGCAAAAGCTACCCAAGGGTTTCTCAAGGCAAAGAAGTGGGATGTTCTTCAATGGCCAAGTCAGTCACCTGGTCTCAGCCCAACAGAGCATGCTTCTCACTTGCTGAAGACAAGACTGATGGCAGAAAGACCCACAAACAAGCAGCAGCTGAAGGCAGCTGCAGTGAAGGCCTGGCAAAGCATCTCGAGGGAGGAAACTCAGCCTTCGGTCATGTCCATGGGTTCCAGACTTCAGGCAGTCATTGACTGCAAAGGATTTTCATCCAGGTATTAAAGGCGAGCCTTCAGTTTGAAATGATGTTGGTTTGTTCCATTACTTATGAGCCACCAACGATGGGGGGGGGGGTGTCTGCCACTGGCTGTCCTTCCTGGATGGGTAGTGCCCCACTTTTGTCACACCCCTTGAATTACAGCTGGAAGTCCTGGCTTCGCTCCCATCTGGGTGTGTTTCCTTTCAACTTCAATGTGGTGGTGTACAGAGGCCAACTGCCAAAACGGTTATCCTTGTTGCAATATTTCAGGCCCTGACTATATGTTAGACAGACGTTTCTTCTCCCCGCCCAGGCTCAAGGGGAACTTAAAAGCAGCCCACAGATATCAAGCACAGGTGACAGATGGAGGCCGTATTGAAAAATGCCCCATTGATCCTTACCCAGAGACCCTTACCCCGCAGGATCCCCCCGAACTGCAGCCTCTCTTTTGCTCGCGACGGAGCCCTCACTGGTTCAGCAACGTCTGGGGCCACTTGGGCTAACATCCCCTGCAGCTGGAAAAGGAGGAGGGAGCCCAGGTGAGGAATGACTATTACGTTATTCTGAAAGGAGTGGGGCAAGCAGAGGCCGAGGGCAGCATTTCCCCGTCCTTTGCACTGAGGCCTCCTGCTGCACTGATTCTGCCTCCCAGCTCGCTCACAGCCGGGTCCTTGGCAGGCAGGCACATAAGGAGCGGGGCTGATCATTCATCCCTGGCGTCCAAAGAGGAATAGAACAGGGCGCCTCAAACCCCCTCCTAAAACCAACTGAGCGGAGAGGGAGGGCTGCACCACTGGGAGGGCTGCACCACTGGCTGGAGATGGATCCCGCCCCCGGAACCTCCCAACCCCCTTCAATTGTTTTGTGGCCCCCCACCAGGAAGGGCCAGATCCACACATTCAGAAGCACTATCCTGTGGGGCGTTGAACGCCTCCAGTGTGAGAGAGCCCACCACCTCCCTAGGGAGTGGGTTCTACTAGTGTCAGGGTGGACACTGAGCCCATAGAATCCCAGAGTAGTTCTGATTCTGAGGAAGAGGAGCCGCTCCTGGAGAGGGGCGTGTTCATCTTTCCCAGGGCCAACAGCTGACAGAGATTCCTCCCACCTCCTCCTCCAAGTCATTCATAAAAATGTGGAAGAGCACTGGGCCCAGGACTGAGCCCTGAGGTAGCCCACTCGTTACCTCTCTCCAGTTGGAGAAGATCCCATTGATCAGCACTCTTTGAGTCCGATTCTGTAGACAACTGTGGATCCACTGGATCGTTGTTTCATCTAGCCCACTTTGAGCTAGTTTGCTCATCAGGAGATCATGGGGCACTTTGTCCAAAGCTTTGCTGAAGTTGAGGTATATGATGTCTACAGCATTCCCACGGTCCACAAGGGAGGTGACTTGATCAAAAAATGAGATCAGATTTGTCTGGCAGGACTTGTTTTTGACAAAATCCATGTTGGCTTCGAGTAATCACGGCATTGTTGTCAAGGTGCTTCCAGATGGATTCCTTTATCATCTGCTCCAGAATTTTCCCAGGGATTGATGTCAGACTGACTGGTCTGTAGTTCCCAGGTTCCTCCTTTTTACCCTTTTTGAAGATAGGGACAACGTTAGCCCTCCTCCAGTCATCTGGCACTTCCCCCGTCCTCCATGATTTCTCAAAGAGAATAGACAGTGGTTCTGAGAGTTCTTCTGCCAGTTCCTTTATGACTCTAGGATGCAGTTCATCCGGCCCTGGAGATTTGAACTCATTCAAAGTCATTAGGTGTTCCTTGACCATATGCCTATTGATCTCAAGCTGCAATCCTGCCCCTTCAGCCTGTACGTCGCCTTTGCCAGGGGGGTCATAGACCCTATTTTGGGAGAAGACTGAGCCAAAGTGGGAACTGAGCACCTCTGCCTTTCGTCATCTGTTATTGTTTTGCCATCCTTATTCAATAGCTGAACCACCATTTCTTTCCTCTGCCTTTTACTCTGCACGTAGCTGAAGAAAGCCTTTTTATGTTTTTAGCATCCCTCGCTAACCTCAGCTCATTCTCAGCTTTAGCCTTCCTGACGCCATCCCTGCAATTCTGTGCGACTTGCCTGTACTCTTCCTTTGTTACTTGGCCTTCTTTCCACTTCCTATATGTGTCCTTTTTTGTTTTCAGGTCATCCCTAAGCTTTTTGTGAAGCCACCTTGGCTTCTTCTGTTGTCTTCCACCTTTTCTTCTTGTTGGAATGGTTTGTGATTGTGCCTTGAGAATTTCCTTTTTTAAAAGCTCCCACCCATCTTGGACTCCTTTTCTCGTCAACGTTGCTTGCCATGGGACCTTAGTTATCATTGTTCTGAGTTTATTAAAATCAGCTTTCCCAAAATCCAGGGTACGTGTTTGACTACACTCAGCTTTTGCATCCCTTAGAACCAAGAATTCAAGTGCAACATGGTCGCTTTCCCCCAGAGTTCCTGTAACTGCTACTTTATCAGTGGAGGAATTAACATCTGTCCCTTTGTCATGGACAGATCACTTCCTGCGGAGGTTTAGACTCCTGGCGGCCTTCCCCCTCTGCAAGGGTGGGGGACCTATTAAAATGGTCCGCCCCCAGAGATTAATGGATTCCGATGGATTCCAGAGGGCCCTGGGGGATTTTCCTGCTGGTGTGGCTGGTGCTCCTGTCGAAGCCCAGGTCGCTCTGTGGAATGCAGAGATGACTCGGGCGGTTGACACGATCGCGCCCAAGCGCCCTCTCCCTCTGAGCAGAGCCCGGCCAGCTCCTTGGTATACACCTGAGCTGAGGGCAATGAAGCAAGAGGGGAGACGGCTAGAACGCAGGTGGAGGAAAACTCGTGCTGAGTCTGACCGAACACAGGTAAGAGCCCACTATCGAGCCTACTCTGTGGTGGTGAGGGGGGCAAAGAGACAGTTCTTTTCCACCAGCATTGCATCTTCTCAGTGTCATCCAGCAGAGCTTTTCCAAGTGGTTCGCGGCCTGTTACATTCTGGGCCAGGGAGAGAGACGGTGGAACCCTCGGTAGCACGCTGTGACGAGTTTGCACGGCACTTTGAGGATAAAGTCGCTCAGATTCGTCATGAATTGGACACCACCATTAATGCAGTTCCATTGGTAGAGGCGTTCAGAGCACGGTCTGGTCCAGTTTTATTGGATGAGTTTCAGTTACTGAGGCCTGAGGATGCGGACAAGGTGCTTGGCCAAGTCCGATCGACCACTTGTGTGCTTGACCCTTGCCCTTCACGGCTTATTAAATCAAACAAGGAGGGGTTGTCCGGCTGGGTCCAGGAGGTTGTAAATTCCTCCTTGAGAGAGGGAGTGGTGCCTGCCGCTTTAAAAGAGGCGGTAATTAGACCACTCCTGAAAAAGCCTAACCTGGACCCAGAGGATGTTAACAATTATAGGCCAGTGGCCAACATCCCCTTCCTGGGCAAGGTGCTTGAGCGGGTGGTTGTAGGACAGCTCCAGGCACTGTTGAAGGAAACGGATTCTCTAGATCCATTTCAATCGGGCTTCAGGCCTGGTTTTGGAACGGAAACTGCCTTGGTCGCCCTGTGGGATGACCTCTGCCGGGAGAGGGACAGGGGGAGTGCGACCCTGTTGATTCTCCTGGACCTCTCAGCGGCTTTCGATACCATCGACCATGGTATCCTTCTGGATAGGTTGTCTGGGTTGAGAGTAGGAGGCACTGCACTACAGTGGTTCCGCTCCTACTTGGATGGCCGATTCCATAAGGTGGTGCTGGGGGATTATTGCTCTGTGCCATGGCAATTGTGCCATGGGGTTCCACAGGGCTCTATTTTATCCCCCATGCTGTTTAACATCTACATGAAACCGCTGGGGGAGGTTATCCGGAGGTGTGGGCTGAGGTGCCATCAATATGCGGATGACACCCAGCTCTGCCTCTCTTTCTCATCAAACCCAGGTGAGGCAGTGGCTGTTCTGAATCAGTGCCTGGGCACGGTAATGGACTGGATGAGGGCCAATAAACTGAAACTCAGTCCAGACAAGACGGAGGTGCTGTTAGTGGGTGGTTTGTCTGCCCGGCTAGGTGATATTCAACCTGTTCTGGAGGGGGTTGCACTCCTGCTAAAGGGCCACGTTCGTAGTTTGGGGGTGCTCTTGGATCCAGAACTGTCACTTGAGGCACAGGTGAACTCAGTGGCACGGAGCACTTTTTATCAGCTTAGGCTGGTATACCAACTACGCCCTTATCTGGACAGAGAGAGCCTAGCTACAGTTATCCATGCTCTGATAACTTCTCGTCTGGATTACTGCAATGCGTTATACATGGGGCTGCCTTTGAAAACGGTCTGGAAACTTCAGCTGGTCCAAAATAGGGCAGCAAGATTGTTAACAGGGACTGGCCTGCGAGCTCATATTACGCCAGTACTTTTCCAGCTGCACTGGCTGCCAGTCCATTTCCAGGCCCGATTCAAAGTGCTGGTGTTAACATTCAAAGCCCTTAACGGCTTGGGGCCAGGTTACCTGAAGGATCGCCTCCTCCCATATGTGCCTGCCCGGACCTTAAGATCATCCTCAGCGGCCCTTCTCCGTGAGCCCCTGCCAAAGGAAGTGAGGCGGGTGGCTACTAGGAGGAGGGCTTTTTCTGCTGTGGCACCCCGGCTCTGGAATGAGCTCCCTGGTGAGGTTCACCTGGCACCTACATTATATTCCTTTCAGCGCCAGGTGAAGACCTTTTTGTTTTCCCAGGCATTTTAGCATTTTAGCTTTCTAAATTTTTATCTTTGCTGTTTTAAATCTGTATTTTAAACTCCTGCACTGCTGCTAGGTTTTATTGTGGTTGTATTGTTATGTTGTGGTTTTAATGTTCTATATATTTTAAATTGTTTTATTGTGTGTTGTTTGGTTTTAACTTTTGTGAACCGCGCAGAGAGCTTCGGCTATTGGGCAGTATAGAAATGAAATAAATAAATAAATAATCCACCAAGTCATCTCTGTTGGTTAGGATCAAGTCAAGGATAGCCGATCCTCTAGTTCCTTCCTCTACTTTCTGTAGGAGGAAGTGATCCGCCACACAAGTCAGGAATTTCCTGGAGGGGCCATGTTTTGCAGAATTTGTCTCCCAACAAATATCGGGGAAATTGAAGTCCCCCATTACTACTACATCATGCTTCCTTAAAACTTTGGCTATTTGCTTTTCAAAAGTTTCATCCTCGTCTTCTCCTTGGTTGGGTGGCCCATAGTGGACTCCAACCACCAGGTTCCTTTTATGCTTTGCACCATTTATTTTGATCCAGATGCTCTCCATGGGGCTACTAAGCTCCTCCTCCTGTATTTCTGTGCAGAGACATGTATTTTTCACATACAGGGCAACCCCACCTCCCTTTCCGTTCCTCCTGTTCTTTTTGAACAAGTTATATCCTTCCATTGCTGTATTCCAGTCATGGGAGTCATCCCACCAAGTCTCAGTTATACCTATCAGGTCATAATTTCCCTCTTGTATTAAGAGTTCAAGTTCGTTCTGTTTGTTTCCCATACTCTGGGCATAAGTATATCGACATCGAAGACCATGTGCTTCATAGTCTGGCTTTCTTCCTACATGTGTCTGAAGACTATTACTGGGCGCAATCAGAGCTGTTCTCTCTGTTGCAGTGCATGCGCCTACGTCCACTGTTACCCCCAACATTATTTATTTATCTATTTATTATTAAATTTATTAATCGCCCATCTGGCTGGTCACCCAGCCATTCTGGGCGATGTACAACATACAATAAAACAGTTTAAAACAATAAAATTCTACAATAAAAACATTTTCTAAAATACCCTAACCCACCCCAAATGCCTGCCTGAACAACCACGTTTTTAATGCACGACGGAAGCTCATTAAAGAGGGGGCATGATGGAGTTCCCTAGGGAGGGAGTTCCACAGAGTGGGGGCCACCACAGAAAAGGCCCACTCCCTCGTCCCCACCAGTCTAGCTGTCCTGGCTGATGGGACAGAGAGAAGGCCATCCGAGGCTGATCTTGTTAAGCGGCCTGTCTGGTGCTGCTGGAGGCGCTCCTTAAGATAGGCCGGGCCGCAACCATATAGGGTTTTAAAGGTCAAAACCAACACCTTGAATTTGGCCCGGAAAACAACTGGGAACCAGTGCAACTCCTTCAGCACTGGAGTGATGTGATCTCGCCGGCGGCTGCCTTTTATCAGGCGAGACGCCGCGTTCTGTACCAGCTGCAGTTTCCGAACCGTCTTCAAGGGTAACCCCACGTAGAGCGCATTACAGTAGTCTAAACGAGAGGACACCAGGGCATGTACTACCGATGGGAGCAGATGGTCGGGAAGGAAGGGGCGCAGCCGCCGTATCAGATGGAGTTGATACAGTGCTGTCCGGCTCACAGCTGACACCTGAGCCTCCATGGACAGCTGGGAGTCCAAAATGACCCCCAGGCTGCAGACCTGGTCTTTCAAGGGTAGCCGTACCCCATTCAACACCAGGTCGACATCTCCCAGCCTCCTCTTGTCTCCCACCAAAAGTACCTCGGTCTTGTCAGGGTTCAGCTTCAGCTTATTCCTCCCCATCCAGCCACTCACCGTCTCCAGACATTTGGACAGGGATTCTACGGCCAACCTTGGTGAAGATTTGAATGAGAGGTAGAGCTGCGTGTCATCCGCATATTGATGACACTGCACCCCAAACCTCCTGATGATAGCCCCCAGAGGCTTCACATAGATGTTAAATAGCATCGGGGAGAGGATGGAACCCTGTGGCACCCCACAAGTGAGCGGCCACGGGTCCGAAACCTCCTCTCCCAGTGCTACCCTCTGGTACCTGCCGGAGAGGAAGGACCGGAACCACCGTAATACGGTGTCTCCAATGCCCAACCCCTCCAGGCGGTCCAGGAGGATACTGTGGTCAACGGTATCAAAAGCCGCTGAGAGGTCGAGGAGAACAAGGAAGGAGCATTCCCCCCTATCCAGAGCCCTCCTCATATCATCCACCAAGGCGACCAAGGCCGTTTCTGTCCCATGCCCAGGCCTGAAGCCCGACTGAAATGGGTCTAGATAATCAGTTTCTTCCAAGTGTGCCTTCAACTGCACTGCCACCACCCGCTCAATCACCTTGCCCAAAAATGGCAGATTTGAGACTGGGCGAAAGTTGTTCAGAACGTGAGGATCCAAGGAGGGCTTCTTTAAGAGCGGTCTTATCACTGCCTCCTTGAGGGCTGATGGCATCGCTCCCTCCTCAAGGGAGGCGTTCACCACTGCCCTGATCCCCTCACCCAGTCTTTCTCTCTCTGCAGCCCATAATGAGCCAAGATGGGCAAGGATCAAGTAAGCAGGTGGTCGGCCGTACCGATGAAAGCACCTTGTCCACTTCATCAGGAGGAAGAAGCTGGAACCGATCCCACAAAACCGGTTTGCCACAGGCCGCCTCTTGCTCACTAACTGTATCCACAGTGTGCAGAGTAACACACCTAATCTGATCAATTTTATCTGCAAAGTGCCTTGCCAAGGCCTCACAGGAGGCCTTAGAATGCTCCAGTGGTTCCGGAGCCACAGGACCGACCAGGCTGCGGACCACTTGGAACAGCCTCCTGGGACAGCACTCTGCAGACGCGATGGAGGCAGCATAATATTCCTTTTTTGCTGCCTTCACCGCCACGTGATAGGCTGAAGATACAGCTCTAGCCCGTGTCTGATCGTCTTTGGAGCGAGACGTCCGCCACCGGCGCTCTAGCCGTCTCACCTCCTGTTTCAGAGCTCGTAACCGCGGATTGAACCATGGTGCAGTCCGAGCCCTGTTCAGGGGCGAGGGCGTTTCGGAGCCACCCAATCTAATGCCCCAGTGATTGCGGCATTCCAGCCACCCACCAGGGTCTCGACCGAGTGGCCGTTGGCATGCCCCAGAGAATCCCCAAGCGCGTTCAGGAATCCATTTGGATCCATAAGACGCCTGGGCGGACCATTTTAATGGGTCCTCCACCCCTGCGGAGGGGTTGTGGAACCCAGAAGTCCAACGTCACCAGATAGTGATCTGACCATGACATGGGGGGGTGTATATACCCCCGACTTCCAGATCACTCCCCGCTTCTCCAGAAACAAACACAAGGTCTAGTGCATGACCGGCTACATGGGTGGGCCCAGTTAGAATATGGTGCAGCTCCCAGGAGGCCATGGTCTCCATGAAGTCCCGAGGTGCTCCTGTGAGGATGGCCTCCGAATGTACGATGAAGTCCCCCAACACCAATAAGTTAGGCGACTGCACACGCACATCAGAGACCACCTCAAGCACCTCGGCCAGGGAGTCAGTCGTGCAGCGGGGTCCAGTACATGCACTCAGCAACCTTGGTCTCCCGGAGAGGAGGTCTGGTGAAGACCAAGGAGTCTCGGTAGATAACGCGCTTTTTTTTTGTTTTTTGTTTTTTTTTCAGAGTCACCCGTGATAGGCTACGTGACGATTTACGTAGCCTGTCATGGCTGACTTTGGAAATCTAGCCATGATAGGCAACATAAATCGTCACGTAGCCTATCACGGGGTCTTTATTTTTTTTTACTTTTTGTTTCGCGGCCGGGGAGACGGGACGCTTCTCCCCGGCCTGAATTTCGGCCGGGCAAGGCGGGAAGCCTCCCCCCCTTCGCCTGAACTTCGGGGGGAAAAGCGAAGTGCCTCCCCCCCACTGCGAAGCCAAGCTGCGAAAAGGTAAGGGACTTTCGTACATCCCTACCCGGAATCGGTTCCACAGCTCCACTGCTTCCACTGGCGCAGAGTGGCGTCTAGTTCTTCTTCTCCTGACTGTCACCCTTGTCCAAGGAGTATCCTCTACTCCATTTTTCTTCACCTCAGCATTTCCCACTGCCTCATCTTGCTGTTGCTCTTCAAGCTTCTGGTCTGCCCTTTGCTGCTGTAGTTCCCCCATTCTGTCCAAGAACTCTTCGTGTTCTCTAATTCCCCGGAGGGTCGACAGTCGCTGCTCCAGTCCGCTTACTTTTTCTTCCAGCAGCGTGATCAACTTGCACTTCTTGCAGGTGTAGGACGTGTTGTTCTCAGGCAAGAAAACAAACATGGCACACTCCTTGCAGGTCACCACCACTGGAAAGTCCTGTCCTTCCATAGCCTCTTTTCCCTCTTGTGTCTGGCTTTGCGATTGTTCTAGACTAGCCTGTGCCTGCTCCTCTACTCAGTAGAGGTTAAAAGCAGAGTCCCACTGGTATGGAAGTGTGTGTTACAAGACAAATAAATGAAAAGAAAGTTAGTTAAAAAAGAAAAAAATGTTAGGGGCCTCCCCCTTGACCTCCCCTGGCCAACTCCTGTTTGCTCCCCCTGTTCACTCGCTCTCTGGGAGCTTGCTTGCTTCTGTAGTCCCTGGACCAGCTGGAGCAGCTTGCTCTGCTCTGCTCAGCTGGGAGGCAGGAAACAGAATCATAGAATAGTAGGGTTGGAAGGGGCCTACAAGGCCACTGAGTCCAAAAAGGTAAAGGTGTCTCCAAACAGTCATGTCCGACTCTAGGGTGTGGTGCTCATCTCCATTTCTAAGCCGAAGAGCCAGCGCTGTCCGAAGATGCTTCCGTGGTCATGTGGCCGGCTTGACTGAACACCGAGGTGCACGGAACGCTGTTACCCTTCCCGCTGAAGCGGTACCTATTTATCTACTTGCAATTTCTTGCTTTCAAACTGCTAGGTTGGCCGGAGCTGGGACTGAAGATGGGAGCTCACTCCATTACGCAGCACTCAGGTCTCGAACTGCTGTCCTGCCAACCTTCCGGTCTGCAGTTCAGCGTCGTAACCACTAAGCCACCGCGGCCCTTTATCGAGTCCAACCCCCTGCTCAATGCAGGAATCCACGTCAGAGCATCCCTGACAGATGGCTGTCCAGCCTCGTCTTGAACGCCTCCAGTGTGGGAGAGCCCACCACCTCCCTAGGTCATGGGTTCCATTGTTGTATTCCTCTGACAGTCAGGACGTTTCTCCTGATGTTCAGCCGGAATCTGGCTTCCTGTCACTTGAGCCCATTATTCCATGTCCTGCATTCTGGGATGATGGAGAAGAGATCCTGGCCTTCCTCTCTGCGACAACCTTTCAAGTCCTTGAAGAGGGCTATCATATCTCCCCTCAGTCTTCTCTTCTCAAGGCTAAACATGCTCAGTTCTTTCAGTCTGTCCTCATAGGGCTTTGTTTCCAGTCCCCTGATTATCTTCGTTGCCCTCCTCTGTACCCTAGGATGTACGAAAATCACTTACCTTTCGGGGATTATGCTGATGGTGGGGGGGAGGCGTTCCGTCCCTCCCCCCGGAATCCTCACCGTGGGGGGGAGACACTTCATTCCTCCCCGCGCCCCCGGAATCCTGGCAGGCCGGCTGTGCTCTGCAGCGATTCTGAGGAGCCGCCGGCTGGCTCCACCAGCAGCCGGACATCTGGCCGCTGGCTAGCAGGGACGCAAACGGCGGTGGCCGTAGCCACCATTTGCGTCCCTGCAGTCAGCCGTGATAGGCTACGTAAATGTTTACATAGCCTATCACGGCTGATTTAAAAACAAAACGCGCGTACGTTCCTTATTTTGGCACGTCTTAGTCTACGTAAACCTTTACGTAGACTAAGACGGCGAAAATAAGGGGAACGCAAATAGCAGAGCGTCTATGCTATTTGCGTTCCCCTTATTTTCGCCGTCTTAGTCTATGTAAATTTTTACATAGACTAAGACATGCCAAAATAAGGAACGCAAATGGCGGCAGCCATGGCCGCCGCCATTTGCCTATGCACGTTTGTTTTATTTTTAAGTCAGCCGTGATAGGCTACGTAAACATTTACGTAGCCTATCATGGTGTTTTTTTAAAATCACGTTTTTTTGTTTTTGTTTTAACCTGGAAACGGTAGTGGCAGCCGGTCGGAAGACCAGCCACCGCAGCCGCCGCTGCCAGGAAGATCCGCCCAAGGTAAGTCCCGTCCCGGGGGGGGCGGGTGGCGGGCCATTCCGCCACCGATTTCGGGGGGCTGAATGCGCTGGTATTCGGCCTCCCCGAGATCCGTGGTGGAACTTTCGTACATCCCTACTGTACCCTCTCCAGCTTGTCTTCATCCTTCTTAAAGTGCGGTGCCCAGAACTGGACACAGTACTCCAGATGAGGCCTAACCAGTGCTGAGTGGAGGGGAACTAGTTGTCAAGGGCTCCTTGGAGGCCTCTCTCAGTCTAATCCAGTAGCCAAGTCCAGACACAGACAAAGGGATTCTTTTCAAAGCTTTATTCCTCTTTTACAACTTAACAACTCTGCTGTTAGCAACTAGATATGAGCAGCAGAGTACCTATGCCCTAAGTTGGAACAGTTGGTCCCCGTTTGAAAGGGAATCCCTGGCAGACCCTGAACTTGTGGGCTAGAGAGACTCCCTCCCCTTTTCCCTTGGATCCTCTGGGCGCAACCGTTGTTTGTGCGCCAACCGGGCACTACGCCTCCTTTCCGCGCCCTCCATTTGGCGCCGCTGTCTGCGTCGGCGTCGCGTGTCCAGCAACTCTGCTTCCTGCGCTCTGTCACTCCCAGGACTGCTATCTATGCTAGGAATGCCGGTGGGAGGAATCTCTGTCAGCTGTTGGCCCTGGGAAAGATGAACATGCCCCTCTCCAGGAGCGGCTCCTCTTCCTCAGAATCAGAACTACTCTGGGATTCTATGGGCTCAGTGTCCACCCTGACACTAGTAGAACCCACTCCCTAGGGAGGTGGTGGGCTCTCCCACACTGCAGGCGTTCAAGGTGAGGCTGGACGGCCACCTGTCTGGGATGCTCTGACTTGGATTCCAGCATTAAGCAGGGGGTTGGACTCGATGGCCTTGTAGGCCCCTTCCAACCCTACGATTCTGTGATTCATATGAACAATCCAGATGCAACCATGCACCTCCTGGACAATGGCAGATTCAGGGGTTTTATACTCTTCTTCCCTCATTGGGGCTCATGAGATCAAAGAGGGGTTCAGTATGTTCTTTGCTGATAATACATCATGTGCCCAGTTTCCCAAGATTGACATTGCTTGTAGACAGCCAGGCACCTCCTTCCGACTCTCCAACGTCCTTGTTATCAGAACATCCGCAGATGCCCCTCCGTTATTGGCCCATGTCCCTCTTTCGTAACTGATAACTCAGTCGCATACTCTGGCACTCTTCAGCACATACCAGAGCACCCTCATCTGGCCCTCCGGCAATAACACCATTTACTCTCCATTCACACCTCCCTTTACTGGTCTGGGCTATTCACGTGACATGGACCGGTTTAGAACGTTGACCTTTTTGCATTTCATAGTGTTCTGAATTCACACACAAGATATCGCGGGTTACAGATCACATTCCAGGATGTTCACACTTCAGGCTTGAGTTCAGGGTCAAACGTTGCATTCGAATTCTTTTCACACCACATTTATCACATTGCCGAAGAAAATAAGAGTACACCAGGTGCCAGTAGCCTACAAGATCATCTACTGTGAGCAGGAAGAGAAGTTATACCTAGAAGCTACCTTTATTGACAAAAATCAAGTAAAGGAGGATTTAAGAAATGAGAGAAATTGATAAAAGTGATAAAGTATTGGGAGTGAATAAGGGAAATATAAGTGGATATGAAGGGACATTAGAAAGAGAACTCGGAGAAAAACAGGAAAAATAAAATCACGCTGCGCTCCGAGGGGCCGCCAGAGCGCTCCTCCGGAGCAGACACAGCTCCCGCCTTCCCCAGACCCTTCCCGGGTTCCCCAAGGAAGGGGGCGTCGGGGGGCCCGAGGAACTGGCTTTTCTCCCCAGCGCCCCGGGAAGGCCGCTGGGGCCTCCGTTCCCGCCCCGGCTCCGGCCCGCAGCTCCCGCGCTCCCCGCCCCTGGCCCCGCTGGCTGCGGCTGACGGGGCTGCGGCCCGAGGGTCTCCGGGCCCCGGCGGCGCGCCCTGCCGGGGAACAGCGGCGAGCCGGAGGCGCCGGCCCGGCCCGGCCCGGCCCGCTCCCGGCCGTCCCCGCGAGCGCCGGGGCAGCGCCCGGAGGGCGGAGCCCGAGCGGGGCGCGTCCTAGAGAGGCCCTGGCGGGGAAGCTGCTCCCCTCCCGCCCCCTCCCCGTGGGAAAAGAGCCCGCGATGTTCCCACGCCGCGGCTCGCGCCCGCCCCGCCCCACGAAGGAGCCGGTGAGCGCGCGCGGGGCTCCTCGCCTCCCCCCGCGGGCCCCTGGGGCGGGGCGAGGCGCAGAGGGGGAAGCCGCGCGGCAGGGCGGCGGCGGGCAGAGCGGCGCCGAGAGGCTGGCGCGCGGAGGCCCGCTCGGGGCCCAGACGGAGGGTGGGCCGGACCCCGTGGGGCTCGGGGGAGCCGCCCTTGGCCGGAGCCCTGCGCGGCCGGCGGGCGACCCGCGCAGGATGCGACCTCCCCCGGCTCCAGGACGAGGCTGGGGCCCCTCGCGTCCTCCGGGGGCGAAGGCGGAGGGGCCCCCGCGCCGGCCAGGAGGGGAGCCGTGCGGCGCTCCGGGAAGCCCCGGCAGGAGAGCCGGAGGGGCGGCGGCGCCCGGCGGGAGGAGGCGCGCCAGCGCTGCCGGGCTGCGGCCGCCTCCACCGCCTGTGCCGCCGCTGGCTGGAGCCGGGGCGGCGGCGCAAGCCGCCCGTCGTGGACCCGCTGGTGCTGGAGCAGCTCCTGGCCGTCCTGCCCGCGGAGGCGGCGCGCTGGGCGCGCGAATGCGGGCCGGGGAGCAGCTGCCCGGCGGTGGCCCTGCCGAGCCGGCCGAGGAGCGGCGGCGGCAGCTGCAGGTGGGGGGACTTCGCCCTGGGAGCCCCCGAGGCGGAGACCCGAAACATCCCCCCCAGTGTCACCCAGGAAGGGGTGTCCCATCCCCACCCCCTCGCTGAACGCCCCACAGGATAGTGCTTCTGAATGTGTGGATCTGGCCCTTCCTGGTGGGGGGCCACAAAACAATTGAAGGGGGTTGGGAGGTTCCGGGGGCGGGATCCATCTCCAGCCAGTGGTGCAGCCCTCCCAGTGGTGCAGCCCTCCCTCTCCGCTCAGTTGGTTTTAGGAGGGGGTTTGAGGCGCCCTGTTCTATTCCTCTTTGGACGCCAGGGATGAATGATCAGCCCCGCTCCTTATGTGCCTGCCTGCCAAGGACCCGGCTGTGAGCGAGCTGGGAGGCAGAATCAGTGCAGCAGGAGGCCTCAGTGCAAAGGACGGGGAAATGCTGCCCTCGGCCTCTGCTTGCCCCACTCCTTTCAGAATAACGTAATAGTCATTCCTCACCTGGGCTCCCTCCTCCTTTTCCAGCTGCAGGGGATGTTAGCCCAAGTGGCCCCAGACGTTGCTGAACCAGTGAGGGCTCCGTCGCGAGCAAAAGAGAGGCTGCAGTTCGGGGGGATCCTGCGGGGTAAGGGTCTCTGGGTAAGGATCAATGGGGCATTTTTCAATACGGCCTCCATCTGTCACCTGTGCTTGATATCTGTGGGCTGCTTTTAAGTTCCCCTTGAGCCTGGGCGGGGAGAAGAAACGTCTGTCTAACATATAGTCAGGGCCTGAAGTATTGCAACAAGGATAACCGTTTTGGCAGTTGGCCTCTGTACACCACCATATTGAAGTTGAAAGGAAACACACCCAGATGGGAGCGAAGCCAGGACTTCCAGCTGTAATTCAAGGGGTGTGACAAAAGTGGGGCACTACCCATCCAGGAAGGACAGCCAGTGGCAGACACCCCCCCCCCCATCGTTGGTGGCTCATAAGTAATGGAACAAACCAACATCATTTCAAACTGAAGGCTCGCCTTTAATACCTGGATGAAAATCCTTTGCAGTCAACGACTGCCTGAAGTCTGGAACCCATGGACATGACCGAAGGCTGAGTTTCCTCCCTCGAGATGCTTTGCCAGGCCTTCACTGCAGCTGCCTTCAGCTGCTGCTTGTTTGTGGGTCTTTCTGCCATCAGTCTTGTCTTCAGCAAGTGAGAAGCATGCTCTGTTGGGCTGAGACCAGGTGACTGACTTGGCCATTGAAGAACATCCCACTTCTTTGCCTTGAGAAACCCTTGGGTAGCTTTTGCTTTATGTTTTGGGTCATTACCCATCTGGAAGATGAAGCGGCATCCTATCAGTTTGGCAGCATTCGGCTGAATCTGAGCAGAAAGTATAGCCCTATACACTTCAGAATTCATCCTGCTGCTTTTGTCAGCAGTCAGGTCATCAATAAACACCAGTGACCCGGCTCCCTTGGCAGCCACACATGCCCATGCTGCAACACTGCCTCCACCACGGTTGACAGATGATATAGTAAGCTTTGGATCATGAGCTGTTCCTTTCCTTCTCCATACTTTTCTCTTCCCATCATTCTGGTACAAGTTAATCTTGGTTTCATCAGTCCAAAGAATCTTCTTCCAGAACTGGGCGGGCTTTTTTAGGCGTTTGCTGGCAAAGGCTAATCCGGCCTGTCTGTTCTTGAGCGTTACCAGTGGTTTGCACCTTGCCGTGAAGCCTCTGTATTTACATTCATAAAGCCGTCTCTTGACTGTAGATGTTGACAATGACATGCCTACCTCCGCAAGAGCGTTCTTGGCCTGGCTAGATGTTGTGAAAGGGTTCCTCTTCGCCATGAGCGGCATTCTGCGGTCATCCACTTTAGTTGTCGTCTGTGGTCCTCCAGGCCTTTTGCTGTCGCTGAGCTTGCCAGTTAATTGTTTTTGCTCTCTCTCAGATGGGTGTATTTTGTTTCCTCGGCCTAATGATGGCCTCCTTCACTCGCATGGACACCCCTTTGGACCTCATGTTGGGGGTTCCAGTGAACAGCTACCACATGCAAATGTACCACTCAGAACCACCTCCAGGCCTTTTCTCTGCTTGATTGGCCATGGGACACCCAGGAAACAGGCCACACCTGGCCATGCAGCTGCTTGTCAGCCATTCGTTCCATTACTTGTGAGCCACCGACGACGTGTGTGTGTGTGTGCGCGCGCGCGCGCCACTGGCTGTCCTTCCTGGATGGTTAGTGCCCCACTTTTGTCAAGCCCCTTGAATTACAGCTGGAAATCCTGGCTTCGCTCCCATCTGGGTGTGTTTCCTTTCAACTTCAATGTGGTGGTGTACAGAGGCCAACTGCCAAAACAGTTATCTTTGTTCCAATATTTCTGGCCCTGACTGTATGAAAAAGATGATTTGTTTCAATAGATTAAGAGTTTATATAAATTGAATTATGGACAAAAACAAAGTGGAGGAAGATTGATTTCACGCTAGCAACTAAAATGCAAATGTGCTTGAGGTCTAAACTATCTTCCTACCTTCCTTTTTTGTCTTTCTCTTAGGAAATAGGAAGAGATGCAGAGATGGCGAGAGGACACAGGGGCTTCTTCCCATCCTCTCTGTGCTGGAGTGGGAAGAACTTCTGGGCAGCCGGAACAGGTACAGGAGGCCTGGGTGCCTCAGGCCCCTGCACGACTCTCTGGGCCGGAAAGAAGGATCTATCACAGGTGGCAGCCAAGAAGGCCTGGAATGTCCCACAGGGTGCCCTGGATCCCATGGGAGGGCCTCCAACCAACTCCCCTCTCCTGCCTCTCCTGCATCATCTGCTCAGGGAAACTCTTCCTCTTCCAGGCTCCGGTGACCTTTGAGGAGGTGGCCGTGCGCTTCTCGGCGGAGGAGGGGGCTCTGCTGGACCCAGGCCAGAGGGCTCTGCACAGGGAAGTCAGGCGGAGAACTACAGGACTCTGGCCTCTCTGGGTAAGGCTCCCTCTTTCCCTGGGCTGACACATCCTGGAATCCTAGAGTTGGAAGGGACCTCAGAGCCCATCTAGACCAACCTCCCGGTCAGTGCAGCCTCTGTTCTGCAGGGTCCAGCTCCTTGTGCAGCCTGCCAGGATTCTTGGAATGTCCCCCATTTTTCCTTCTCATGGGAATAGTTTGTGATTGTGCCTTCATGGAATCCCACCCAAGTTCTCCCTGAGCTTCTTTGAATTGGCTTTCCTGAAGTCCAAGGTGCGCATTCAACTGAGCTCAGTTTTCACTGTCCTCTCTGTCATGATTTACATTACAAGAAGACACCGTCACTTTCCCTGAAGGTTCCTGCCACTTCCACTTCATCTGCCATTTCTTCCTGGTTGGTCAGGATTAAGTCCAGGAAAGAAGGTTCCCCTGTTCCTCCTTCCACCTTCTGGAAGACGAAGTTGTCAGCAGGACAAGTCAAAAACATATTAGATCCACCATTCTTTGGAGACTCCCAGCAGATGTCAGAGCAGCTGAATTCCCCCATGGCTGCGCCTGCTAGCCTCTGTGAAAGTGTCGCCCCTTGTGCCAGGAAAGCACCGTCCGTGTCTTCTGGCTGGCTGGCTGCCTGGCAAACTCCCACACCAAGATCCCTCTTCTTCCTCCCTGCCCCTGTCTTTACCCAAAGGCTTCCAGCCGGGCTTCCATGCTCAGCATCATGGGTTTCCTCCCAGGAGGATATATTCCTGAGATGTAATGCTTCTCCCCGCCCCCTCCTCCTGGGCCCGTTTCGTTTGCGAAGTGGCACTGTTCCCGTCATGAGTCTTATCCCCCCAGCCTCAGTGATGCCTCTCAGATCATACGTACCCTCCTGCATTACGGTCTCACGTTCATCCTCTTTGGCTCCCGTCCTTCGTGCACAGGCATCAGTGGGATCCTCCTCCCGGGCCTTGTCTCCTCTCGGTCCTGCGTGTCCTTCTCCATAAGACGTGGCCTAGGAGCCCTGAGCTCCGGGCTTTCCCACCCCTCCTGTGAGTTAGCTTGAAGGCCCCTCGATCAGGGTTATGAGGCTCCTGCCAAGACGGGCCTCTGCAGTCCCCGCGCGGTGCAGCCCAGGGGTCCTTCATACCGGCATCGGAGGCCACGGTCCGCCAGCCCGTTCTGAAGGACGCCATCTGCGTTGCCCGCTGTCCTCCTTTCTGTACCGGTGCCCCGGCCTTTGACAGGGAGGAGTGATGAAAACGCCATTTATCCCCCCAGTTCCCAGAAAGATGCCTTCTCATGAAATGCAAGCGCTAAATATGAACGAAGAACAACTGAGAATTTGAGAATGCACATAAGCAAGAAGTTTTGTATTAAACTATTGTAGAGAAGGCAACACAGAGACACAAGCAGGTTGACAGTGACTTCTGGGTAACTGGCATACAAATGATGGTCAAGATGGCCTGGATGGTATCCAAAGAGAAAATGCTGCTTTAAAGCCCTGTCACTTGGGCCTAAAAGTTACTTGAGGAATGAACAGGTGTGAGGCCGTATTATTCCAGGTCAAAAGAGAATTCAGTTAATGAGTTAACCTATCAGTTAATGAGCAAAAAATATTGTGCAAGGTATACACATCGAAACGCCTGATATACAGATGTGTAGGAAAATTGGTAGATTTAAGTTTCATTGGCCAATGCTGAGTAAAGAGTTATCTTCTCAGAGGTATAATTCAAAGTAGGTTTTATCTAGCCTGAAAAGTGTACATGTAAGCCTTCTTTGTATGTTCTAAATTTCTGAAGAATGTGTAACAACAATGAAATGATTAAGACCGTGAGCCCTAATGTATGGGACAGCTGACAATATTAGTTCTGAGGAAATGTCCATATGAGAAAGTATAAGTATGTGCTGATTCTACAATGTGGGAGCTGCTTCTTCGAAGCTCACCAGGCCGGAGTACCTGTCCGCTGAATAGCCCATTCAGTACTGAATAGGGAACGTGGAATTTAGAGTGAGATCTCTCCCTTTAAAGGTATTAAGACTAGACGTCTAAGAACAAGAAATAGTTTGTTGTTCAGTCGTTCAGTCGTGTCCGACTCTTCGTGACCCCATGGACCATAGCACGCCAGGCCTTCCTGTCCTGCGCTCTCTCCCGGAGCGTGCTCAAGTTCATATTCATTGCATCCGTGATGCTATCTAGCCATCTCATCCTCTGTCGTCCCCTTCTCCTTTTGCCTTCAGTCTTTCCCAGCATCAGGGTCTTTTCCAGGGAGTTTTCTCTTCGCATTAGGTGGCCAAAATATTTGAGCTTCAGCTTCAGTATCTGTCCTTCCAATGAGCACTCAGAGTTGATTTCCTTTAGGATGGACTGATTTGACCTCCTTGCAGTCCAGGGGACTCGTAAGAGTCTTCTCCAGCACCACAGTTCGAAAGCATCAATTCTTCGGCGCTCAGCCTTCCTTATAGTCCAGCTCTCACAGCCATACATTACTACTGGGAAAACCATAGCTTTGATTAGACGGACCTTTGTTGGCAAGGTGATGTCTCTGCTTCTTACTATGCTGTCTAGGTTGGCCATAGCTTTCCTCCCAAGGAGCAAGCGTCTTTTAATTTCATGGCTACAGTCACCGTCTGCGGTGATCTTGGAGCCCAAGAAAGTAAAATCTGTCACTGCTTCCATGTCTTCCCCTTCTATATGCCAGGAAGTGATGGGGCCAGATGCCATGATCTTCGTTTTTTTAATGTTGAGTTTCAAACCAGCTTTTGCACTCTCCTCTTTCACCCTCAACAAGAGGCTCTTGAGATCCTCTTCGCTTTCTGCCATTAGGGTGGTATCGTCTGCATATCGGAGGTTGTTGATAATTCTCCCAGCAATCTTAATTCCGACCTCTGATTCATCCAACCCAGCATTTCTCATGATGTACTCTGCATATAAGTTAAATAAGCAGGGTGACAATATGCAGCCTTGTCGTACTCCTTTCCCAATTTTGAACCAATCGGTTGTTCCATGTCTGGTTCTTACTGTTGCTTCTTGACCCTCGTACAGGTTTCTCAGGAGACAGGTAAGGTGGTCTGGTACTCCCATCACTTTAAGAATTTGCCACAGTTTGTTGTGATCCACACAATCAAAGGCTTTAGCGTAGTCAATGAAGCAGAAATAGACGTTTTTCTGGAATTCTCTTGCTTTCTCCATGATGCAGCGAATGTTGGCGATTTGATCTCTAGTTCCTCTGCCTCTTCGAAACCCAGCTTGTACTTCCGGTAGTTCTCGGTTCGCATACTGCTGAAGCCTAGCTTGTAGGATTTTGAGCATCACCTTGCTGGCATGTGAAATGAGCGCAATTGTGCGGTAGTTTGAACACTCTTTGGCGTTGCCCTTCTTTGGAATTGGAATGTAAACTGACCTTTTCCAGTCTTGCGGCCACTGTTGAGTGTTCCAGATTTGTTGGCATATTGAATGCAGCACTTTAACAGCATCATCTTTTAGGATTTTAAATAGCTCAGCTGGAATACTGTCATCTCCACTAGCTTTGTTGTTACTAATGCTTCCTAAAGCCCACTTGACTTCACTCTCCAGGATGTCCGGCTCAAGTTCAGTGACCGCACTATCATGGCTATCAGGGACATTCAGATCTTTCCTGTATAGTTCTTCTGTGTATTCTTGCCACCTCTTCTTAATCTCATCGGCTTCTGTTAGGTCCCTGCCTTCTTTGTCCTTTATCATGCCCGTCTTTGCACAAAACGTTCCCTTGAGATCTCCAATTTTCTTGAAGAGATCTCTAGTCTTTCCCATTCTGTTGTTTTCCTCGATTTCTTTGCATTGTTCATTTAAGAAGGCCTTCTTGTCTCTCCTTGCTATTCTCTGGAACTCTGCATTCAGTTGGGTATATCTTCCCCTTTCTCCCTTGCTTTTCGCTTCCCTTCTTTCGTGAGCTACTTGTAAAGCCTCATCAGACAGCCACTTGGCTTTCTTGCATTTCTTTTTCTTTGGGATGGATTTCGTTGCTGCCTCCTGAACAATGTTACGGACCTCCGTCCATAGTTCCTCAGGCACTCTGTCTATCAGGTCTAATCCCTGAAATCTATTCCTCACCTCCACTGTATATTCATCAGGGATATGATTTAGGTCATACCTGAACGGTTTAGTGGTTTTCCCGACGTTCTTCAATTTAAGCCGAAATTTTGCAAGAAGCAGCTCATGATCTGAGCCACAGTCAGCTCCAGGTCTTGTTTTTACTGACTGTATGGAGCTTCTCCATCTTTGGCTGCAAAGGACATAATCAATCTGATTTCGATATTGACCATCTGGTGACGTCCATGTGTAGAGTCGCCTCTTGTGCTGTTGGAAAAGAGTGTTTGCTATGATCAGCATGTTCTCTTGGCAAAACTCTATTAGCTTTTGTCCTGCTTCATTTTGTACACCAAGGCCATGCCTGCCTGTTATCCCAGTGATTTCTTGACTACCTACTTTAGCATTCCAATCCCCTATGATGAAGAGGACATCTTTTTTTGGTGTTAGTTCTAGAAGGTGTTGTAGGTCTTCATAGAACCGATCAACCTCAGCTTCTTCGGCCTCAGTGGTTGGGGCATAGACTTGAATTACTGTGATGTTGAATGGTTTGCCTTGGATTCGTACTGAGATCATTCTATCATTTTTAAGATTGTACCCCAGTACTGCTTTTCCCACCCTTTTGTTGACTATGAGTGCTACTCCATTTCTTCTAAGGGATTCTTGCCCACAATAGTAGATATGATGGTCACCTGAATTAAATTCGCCCATGCCTGTCCATTTTAGTTCGCTGATTCCCAAGATGTCGATGTTCAATCTTGCCATCTCATGTTTGACCACCTCCAGCTTACCTTGATTCATTGATCTGACATTCCAGGTTCCTAAACAATATTGTTCTTTACAGCATCGGATTTTCTTTTCACCACCAGACACATCCACAGCTGAGTGTCCTTTCGGGTTTGTCCCAGCCGCTTCACTCTTTCTGGCGCTACTTGGAAATACCCTCTGCTCTTCCCCAGTAGCATATTGGACACCTTCCGACCTGAGGGGCTCATCTTCCGGCGTCATCTCTTTTAGCCTTGTGATACGTTCCATGGGGTTTTCTTGGCAAGAATACTGGAGTGGGTTGCCATTTCCTTCTCCAGTGGACCACATTTTGTCAGAACTCTCTGCCATGACCTGTCCGTCTTGGGTGGCCCTGCACGGCATAGCTTATGGCATCACTGAGTAAGAAATAGTTAAGAAGTTCTTATTCCTTGTTAAGCTGTTGAGACCTAAGGATCTTCCACAGAGCTCTGTTTAACCACAGAAAAGTTTTCATTACTCTAGGATGCTGTTAATCTGGCCCTGGAGATTTGAACTCATTCAAAGTAATGAGGTGTTCCTTGACCATACGCCTATTGATCTCAAGCTTCAATCCTGCCCATTCAGCCTGTACTTGGCCTTTGCCAGGGGGGTCATAGACCCTCTTTTGGGAGTAGACTGAGCCAAAGTAGGAATTGAGCACTTCTGCCTTTTCTTTGTCATCCGTTACCGTTTTGCCATCCTTATTCAATAGCTGAACCACCATTTCTTTCCTCTGCCTTTGACTATGCATGTAGCTGAAGAAAGCCTTTTTGTTGTTTTTAGCATCCCTCGCTAACCTCAGCTTGTTCTCAGCTTTAGCCTTCCTGACGCCATCCCTGCAATTTTGTGCTACCTGCCTGTACTCTTCCTTTGTTACTTGGCCTTCTTTCCACTTCCTATATGTGTCCTTTTTTGTTTTCAGGTCATCCCTAAGCTTTTTGTGAAGCCACATTGGCTTCTTCTGTTGTCTTCCACCTTTTCTTCTTGTTGGAATTGTTTGTGATTGTGCCTTGAGAATTTCCTTTTTTAAAAGCTCCCACCCATCTTGGACTCCTTTTCTCGTTAGCGTCGCTTGCCATGGGACCTTCCTGATCATTGTTCTGAGTTTATTAAAATCAACTTTCCTAAAACCCAGGGTACGCGTTTGACTACACTCGGCTTTTGTTTCCCTTAGAACCAAGAACTCAAGTGCAACATGGTCGCTTTCCCCCAGAGTTCCTGTAACTGCTACTTTATCCACTAAGTCATCTCTGTTGGTTAGGTCCCCCATTACTACTACATCACCCTTCCTTAAAACATTGGCTATTTGCTTTTCAAAAGTTTCATCCTTGTCTTCTCCTTGGTTGGGTGGCCCGTAGTAGACTCCGACCACCAGGTTCCTTTTATGCTTTGCTCCATTTATTTCAACCCAGATGCTCTCGATGGGGCTACCAAGCTCCTCCTCCTGTATTTCTGTGCAGAACTATGTATTTTTCACATACAGTGCAACCCCACCTCCCTTTCTGTTCCTCCTGTTCTTTTTGAACAAGTGATATCCTTCCATTGCTTTATTCCAGGCATGAGAGTCATCCCACCAAGTCTCAGTTATACCTATCAAGTCATAATTTCCCTCCTGTATTAAGAGTTCAAGTTCATTCTGTTTGTTTCCCATACTATTCAGACACATCGCCTCTGTTTGACTGACCTTCAGCCTCTTGCTCACTCTCATGTAGGTTCCCATGTGATTCTTCCTCTGCAGGCTGTCCTCTGGTCTCATCCGCAAGTACCTGGAATCGGTTCCACAGCTCCGCTGCTTCCACTGGCGCAGAGTGGCGTCTAGTTCTTCTTCTCCTGACTGTCACCCTTGTCCAAGGGGTATCCTCTACTCCATTTTTCTTCACCTCAGCATTTCCCACTGCCTCATCTTGCTGTTGCTCTTCAAGCTTCTGGTCTTCCCTTTGCTGCTGTAGTTCCCCCATTCTGTCCAAGAACTCTTCGTGTTCTCTTATTCCCCGGAGGGTCGACAGTCGCCGCTCCAGTCCGCTTACTTTTTCTTCCAGCAGCGTGATAAACTTGCCCATGGCCTCCAGTCCACTTACTTTTTCTTCCAGCAGCGTGATAAACTTGCCCATGGCCTCCAGTCCACTTACTTTTTCTTCCAGCAGCGTGATAAACTTGCCCATGGCCTCCAGTCCACTTACTTTTTCTTCCAGCAGCGTGATAAACTTGCCCATGGCCTCCAGTCCACTTACTTTTTCTTCCAGCAGCGTGATAAACTTGCCCATGGCCTCCAGTCCACTTACTTTTTCTTCCAGCAGCGTGATAAACTTGCCCATGGCCTCCAGTCCACTTACTTTTTCCTCCAGCAGCGTGATCGACTTGCACTTGTTGCAGGTGTAGGCCATGATGTTCTCAGGCAAGAAAACAAACATTGCACACACCTTGCAGGTCACCACCACTGGAGAGTCTTGTCCTTCCATAGCCTCTGTTCCCTTTTTGTGTCTAGCTTTGTGATTGTTCTAGTCTAGCCTGTGCCTGCTCCTCTACTCAGTAGAGGTTAAAAGCAGAGTCCCACTGGTGTGGAAGTGTGTGTTACAAGAAAAATAATTTAAAAAAATGTTAGGGGCCTCCCCCTTGACCTCCCCTGCCGCACTCCCCTGGCCAACTCCTGTTTGCTCCCCCTGTCCGCTCGCTCTGGTCGCTCGCTCTCTGGGAGCTTGCTTGCTTCTGTAGTCCCTGGACCAGCTGGAGCAGCTTGCTCTGCTCTGCTCTGCTCAGCTGGGAGATGGGAAACAGACACGCTCCTCTTTGGAGCTGGCCACGTGGCGGGTCCCTTCAGCCTCGCCTGGTAGAGTTTAATCCCCACTGTTAGACTCTGGGTTCCCCTTGGGAGAGAGCAGGATGTCCTCAGAGGGAGCTTCCCTCCAGGCGGGACTCCTCTTCATCCTGGTGTCGCCAAGACAGACCCCTGGCATCTTCCCCACGATGCTCGTTCCGTTTGGAAGCGGAGTTTAAAAGCAGCAAGTGCATTCTGCTGGCAGGCGGATGCTTCTTGGTCCAAGCAGTATCCTATGACTGCCCGGCCCTCCTGCTTTCCCGTCTGGAGGAGTTGCCACACCTGACCGTCCTCCCTTCGACCTTGACAGGCTGGTGAGAACGCTGGGAGGGGGATTCAGACTGGGGGCTTTGAAATCCCTAAACGATTGTTATTGCCAGAGGTGCCAGAAATAAGTTCTCTCTTTCTCTCCTCCGCAACAGGGCTTCCGGTTCCCAGACCGGATCTCCTCTCCCGGCAGGAAGAAGCGGATGATCCATTTGTCCAGGCTGCTGAGGAAGGGGAACGATCAGCAGGTGGGTGCTTGGCTCTGGCTGGACCTTTGCTCCACAGGCCCACCAGGACCTCTGTCCTCCTGGCAGATGTTTCTTCTGGAAAATACATTTCTTCTTCTTGAGAGATCTGTCAGGGACTTGGCCAACGGGGAAAAGCGCCATTTGTGCCTAAGCGGGGGGGAAACGTCCGTTGAATGCCAGGGCTGACAGGCCATACCCTCGTTCTGCCTTACTTTTGTCATTCATCAATGCATCCTGCCTCACCCTTTTTCTCCTGCAAGGAGCCCAGGGTGCTCACACGGTTCTCCTCCTCTCCAGTCTGTCATCACAACAACCCTGTGAGTTAGGCCAGGTGAGCTTCCTGGCCAAGCAGGGACTAGAACCAGGACCTGTTCCATGATCCGTCTGCTCCGGGACTGTTCGGAGCTCATAGGCCGGACAGGGACTCTGTGGGTGTTGCGTCCACCCCTCTGCCCAGCAGTCTCCTGCCCGTGCTGGCAACGGTTTCCTCTTTGCAATTGGCATACAGGGCAAGGGGCTGGAATGGTTCTTGGCGGAAACCATCCCAGGTACTGGAAGACAGGGGTTCTAGAAAAAGACCCAAGTAAATCCACCCACATAGGGATCTAGCCCCGCCTTGAATTCTTCACTGATACCTCCATACTACATGGTCAAGGGCTATTAGATCCAGGAGTCAAAACGTAGGTTCAAGAAGTAGTGCAAGCTAACCCCAAACACGCAGAGTTGTTGATGACCATAGGTTCCTTCCTGCTATCTCCATTGTACTTGGGTCAAGGCATGGAAGAATCCAGGTGTCAGCTCATCCAAGCCAGCAGGCGCGCTGGCCCTTCAAAGATGAAGATGCACAGTCCATAGCAAACAAGAACTCGGGGCCTACGACAAGTGTAGTGATACAGTCCCTGGCAGCCTCTTACTGACTCACGGGTCAAATCATGTTGTGAGTGTCACCGACAATTCAAGTGGAACAGCCTAAAGTCCAGGGAGGAAGAGTTTCTCGCAGCTCAGAGGAAGGGAAGTCAGAGACACGAAGGGTTACAGGCAGTGAGTGCCGGATGGTGAACCGAATAATGAAAGATGGGCAGGAAGGACGATGTTCCCAGCAAAGGCTCCCAGCCTGAGCCTCTGCTTAAAAGCGAGGGTGAGGCTGCAATACACCGCCTCCCCCCTGCCATTACATGAATAATGAGGCATAGCCAAACTCTTGGGCCCTGGGCTTCTCATTACCGAACTGGGTTCCAGTCCCTTCCGGACCCGGAGGGCCCACTGCAGTGCTGGGCCCGGCCCGAATGCTGCTTGGTATTCTGAGGAGCTCAACACAGTGGAATGCGCGGGTCGATGGATAGATCCCTGAGGGCGGGAAGCAGTCCAGAAAGCAGGACTGAAACTGGATCACAAGAGACCACTTACAGTCAATACTAAAGAAAGCCTGGAATCCACAGTTTCTGATGATTATCACCCAGTCCTGCCTTTTGGGGGCAAGGTAAGGGAGAGGGGGTGGCCTCTCAATTCCAGGTGGTCCTGGAGGATACTGAGTATTTCCATCCCCACTTGTCGTGCTCGTCGTTGACTTGCATGAGAAACGGTTCAGTTTAATACATATTGGTTCTTTTGCATCTGTCACTGGCTTTCAGTACCTTTGAGCATGGTATGCAGGCCTGGCCCAATCTCTCTTGCCTCCTGAGGCGGGAAGCCGCCGACTCCACCTGTCCACCGATGCCGTCCTTTCCGGCTGCAGGGAGCCACCCCGAAGTCTCATGAGGCCCAGACGAAGTCAAACCTGCATGGGACTTCAGGCGGGCACCGTGAGAATTCAGTCTAGCCTCGCAAGATTTTGTGTGAGGGGGGCATGCGCCAGGAGGGCGGGCAGCTGCTCCAGAGAGCCCCACCGGCTGCTCCCCCGTTACAGGAAATGCCACGGCAGGAGAGAAGCTGGCAGGGCTCTCAGGACCACGTGCGGGAGGAGGCAGCATGTCCTCCTCATGGGGGCAGTGGGAGTGGAACACGTTGCTCCGCCACCTGATGCAGCCACGTGTGACCATGGAAAGGGAGGGCCAGCCCGGATGGTACCTTTTGCTGGGTTGGGCTACTGTTATTTGTAACTGGCCGATTTTTTCAAACAAGGTTTGTTCTGCTGCCTGATTATATGTAATGAAGGTCTATTTTACTGTAGCGTTATGTTTTCATTATTCTGAGATCTCTTGTGCAGATCATGTCCTAGTAGGCAGCCAATAAATACTGGCATAAATAAGTTAAAATCTCCATATGCCACTCCAGTTAACACTTCTATTCAACATTAGAGGCTATTTAATATATGTGGAAGGATCTGTCTCTCCACTGTCAGTCCAAACTGCAAACCACTGGATTTATTCCCTGAACTGAGGAAATTTCTCTTTTCATTCTTTCAACTGATGGGAGGGACAGCAGTAAAAGTGGCAAGCAACAGAGAGGGAAAACTGAAGATGAACAGCACTGGCTGAAAAACTCTATTTCCTTTGAAGGGGCTGACTTCCATGAAATTGTAATACTAAAAGAACGTTTTGAAGGACAAACAAGAATGATAGAGAACAGAGAGAAAGCGTTGAAATGCTCAGAGTGTGGAAAGAGCTTCACTCAGCGGATGAAGCTTACTGAACAACAGATAACTCACACAGAACAGGAATCATATAAATGCTTGGAGTGCGAAAAGCAATTCATTTGCAGCTCAGGCCTTAACCTGTATCAAACTACTCACACAGGGGAGAAGCCCTTGAAATGCTCAGAGTGTGGGAAGAGCTTCAGTAGGAGCTCTGACCTTAACATTCATCAAAGAATTCACAGAGGGGAGAAGCCCTATCAATGCTCAGAGTGTGGAAAGGGCTTCTGTCAGAGCTCTGACCTTAACGTGCATCAAAGAATTCACACAGGGGAGAAGCCTTTTAAATGCTTAGACTGTGGAATGAGCTTCTGTCGGAGCTCCAACCTTAAAAGACATCAAAGAACTCACACAGGGGAGAAGCCCTATAAATGCTCAGAGTGTGGAAAGAGCTTCTGTCGGAGCTCCAACCTTAACTGCCATCAACAACTGCACACAGGAGAGACGTGCTATAAATGCTCAGAATGTGGGCAGAGCTTCAGTCAGAGGTCGAACTTTAAAAAACATCAAAGAATTCACACAGGGGAGAAGCTTTTTAAATGCTCAGAATGTGGGCAGAGCTTCAGTCAGAGGTCGAACTTTAAAAAACATCAGAGAATTCACACAGGGGAAAAGCCTTTTAAGTGCTCAGAGTGTGGAAAGAGGTTCAATCAGAGTTCCATCTTGAAGAATCATCAAAGGATTCACACAGGGGAGAAGCCCTATAGATGCTCAGACTGCGGAAAGAGCTTCAATCAGAATTCCAGCCTTAAGCTTCATCAAAGAATTCACACAGGGGAGAAGCCCTATAACTGCTCAGACTGCAAAAAGAGCTTTGGTCGGCGTTCTCAGCTTAACTCACATCAAAGAATTCACACAGAGCAGAAGCCCCATAAATGCTCAGAGTGTGGAAAGAGCTTTGGTTGGTGTTCTCAGCTTAACACACATCAAAGCATTCACACAGGAGAGAAGCCCTATACATGCTCAGAGTGTGGAAAGAGCTTCAGTAGGAGCTCTGACCTTAACGTACATCAAAGAATTCACAGAGGGGAAAAGCCCTATACATGCTCAGCGTGTGGAAAGAGCTTCACTAAGAGCTCTGACCTTAATAAACACCAAAGAATTCACATAGGGGAGAGGCCCTATAAATGCCGAGAGTGTGGAAAGAGCTTTTGTTGGAGCTCCGACCTTAACTCCCATCAACGAATACACTAGGGAGAGAAGCCCTATAAATGCTCAGGATGTGGGCAGAGCTTCAGTGAGAGGTTGAGCTTTAAAACACATCAAAGAATTCACACAGGGGAGAAGCCTTTTAAGTGCTGAGAGTGTGGAAAGAGGTTCAATCGGAGTTCCACCTTGAAGAATCATCAAAGAATTCACATGGGGAGAAGCCGTATAAATGCTCAGAGTGTGGAAAGAGCTTCAATCAGAGTTCCAACCTTAACTCACATCAAAAAACTCACAAAGGAGAAGCCCTTCAAATACTTAGACTGCAAAAACAGCTTCAGTCATGGCCGAAGCCTTAAACATCATCAGAGAATTCACACAGGGGAAAAAGCCCCTCCTGCGCTTACATGCGGAACAGGTCAGGGTTCGCTCCACATCCTTGCCTGGCCTTGGCATGCAGGGTTGGCGGAATCACCTGCAGCTCCAGGCTGGCTTCACGCTTTGGCTCCCGCCTCCCAGCAGCCCATCGAAGACGACGGAGGGAGAGGCTGTTGGGAGGCTGGTCGATTGCTCTTGGCTGCTTGTCCTCGGCTTCCCTGCTTGATCCTGTTTAAGAGGGGCCATGTTTTGCAGAATTTGTCTCCCAACAAATATCGGGGAAATTGAAGTCCCCCATTACTACTACATCATGTTTCCTTAAAACATTGGCTATTTGCTTTCCAAAAGTTTCATCCTCGTCTTCTCCTTGGTTGGGTGGCCGGTAGTAGACTCCGACCACCAGGTTCCTTTTATGCTTTGCTCCATTTATTTTGATCCAGATGCTCTCGATGGGGCTACCAAGCTCCTCCTCCTGCATTTCTGTGCAGAGAGATGTATTTTTCACATACAGTGCAACCCCACCTCCCTTTCTGTTCCTCTTGTTCTTTTTGAACGAGTGATATCCTTCCATTGCTGTATTCCAGTCATGAGAGTCATCCCACCAAGTCTCAGTTACACCTATCAAGTCATAATTTCCCTCCTGTATTAAGGGTTCAAGTTCATTTTGTTTGTTTCCCATACTCTGGGCATTAGTATATAGACATCGAAGACCATGTGCTTCATAGTCTGGCTTTCTTCCTACCTGTGTCTGAAGACTATTATTGGGCGCTATCAGAGCTGTTCTCTCCGTTGCAGTGCATGCGCCTGCGTCCATTGTTACCCCCAACATTACATCTCCCTTCCCCGTAGGATTCAGTTTAAAGCCCTCCTGATGAAGTTCTTCATGCTGTGGCCAAACACATTCTTCCCATCCTTTGTGAGGTGCAACCCGTCCCTAGCCAACAGCCCATCTTCCAGGAAGTATAGCCTGTGGTCCCAGAATTCAAATCTCTCTCGTCAGCACCACCTTCGTAGCCAGTCAGTCTTTCCCTTTCTATCCCTCTTCTAACTACTGGAAGGATGGATGAGAAAACTATCTGGGCCCCAAAGTTCTTGAGTTTCCTTCCCAAAGCTTCAAAGTCTGACATGATCTCTTCATAGCTCCGCTTGGCAGTATCATTTGTTCCCACATGGATGAGAAGAAAGGGATACCTGTCAGTGGGCTTTCTGAGTGCAGGCAAGCTTTCAGTCACGTCTCTAATCCGTCCTCCCGGGAGACAACATACCTGGCGAGTCCACGGGTCTTTGCGACATACTTGGGTCTCGATCCCATGCAGCAAGGAGTCTCCCACTACTACCACTCTTCTCTTCTTCTTCTTGTAGGCCTGGGTTTCATCGCCTCTGTTTGACTGACCTTCAGCCTCTTGCTCGCTCTCATGCAGGTTCCCCTGTGATGCTTCCTCTGCAGGCTGTCCTCCGGTCTCATCCGCAAGTACCTGGAATCGGTTCCACAGCTCCACTGCTTCCACTGGCGCAGAGTGGCGTCTAGTTCATCTTCTCCTGACGGTCACCCTTGTCCAAGGGGTATCCTCTACTCCATTTTTCTTCACCTCAGCATTTCCCACTGCCTCATCTTGCTGTTGCTCTTCAAGCTTGTGGTCTTCCCTTTGCTGCTGTAGTTCCCCCATTCTGTCCGAGAACTCTTCGTGTTCTCTTATTCCCCAGAGGGTTGACAGTCGCCGCTCCAGTCCGCTTACTTTTTCCTCCAGCAGCGTGATCAACTTGCACTTGTTGCAGGTGTAGGCCATGTTGTTCTCCGGCAAGAAAACAAACATTGCACACACCTTGCAGGTCACCACCACTGGAGAGTCTTGTCCTTCCATTGCCTCTTTTCCCTTTTGTGTCTGGCTTTGTGATTGTTCTAGACTAGCCTGTGCCTGCTCCTCTACTCAGTAGAGGTTAAAAGCAGAGTCCCACTGGTATGGAAGTGTGTGTTACAAGACAAATAAATGGAAAAAAGTTAGTTAAAAAATAAAATAAAATAAAAAATGAAAAAAAATGTTAGGGGCCTCCCGCTTGACCTCCCCTGCCGCACTCCCCTGGCCAACTCCTGTTTGCTCCCCCTGTCCGCTCGCTCTGGTCGCTCGCTCTCTGTGAGCTTGCTTGCTTTTGTAGTCCCTGGACCAGCTGGACCAGATTGCTCTGCTCTGCTCTGCTCTGCTCTGCTGGGAGGCGGGAAACAGACTGTCTACCATCCCATAAATTAGGGCTCACAGTCTTAATTATCTCACTGTAATTAAACCGTCTTTAAAAATTAGAACATACATAAAAGGCTTACATGTCCACCTTTCAGGCTAAACAAGATCAATTTTGAATTGTATCTTTGAGAAGTTAACTCCTTACTCCAAATTTGCCAATAAAACTTGAGTCTATGAGTTTTTCTAGACATCAGGCTTTTTGATGTGTATACCTTACACGATTGTCTTTGCTCATGAATCGATAAGCGAGAACTTTAAGTACACTTTTGACCTGGAATAATACAATTTCACACCTGTTAATTACTCAAATAATGTTATGGCCCAGGTGATAGGGCTTTAACTTAACATGATGGATGTGCACAGAATTATGTGGACAGGGAGATATTTTTCTCCCTCTCTCATAATACTTCTCCTGTATTGGGCAGAGAGAAACAATTAGGCATGTTGGGTGTCTCTTTAACCCAGAAAGAAAACGGGGCTGAAGCTGTGTGTGTCAGTGGGGACAACTGACCCCGCGGAGGCAGATGTCCTGAGGGGTGTCTGTCCTCAAGTGTCATCAGGTGGGGGCTGGAGAAGGTAGAACCCAGGGCAGGAACGTCACAGCCACCAATCTAGGTGGCTTTATTTATTTTTATTTATTTTATTTCTTTCATTTCTATACCGCCCAATAGCCGAAGCTCTCTGGGCGGTTCACAAAGGGGGTTAGACAGATTCCTGGAGGAGAAAGCTATCAATGGCTACTAGTCCTGATGGCTATGTGCCACCTCCAGTATTAGAGGCAGTAAGCCTATGTGCACCAGTCGCTGGGGAACCCGGGTGGGAGGATGCTGTTGCACTCCTGTTCCGCTTGTGGGTTTCCCAGGGGGGCAGCTGGTTGGCCACTGTGTGAACCGAATGCTGGACTAGAAGGATCCTTGGTCTGTTCCAGCAGTGGCAAGAAAAAGTTTGTGAACCCCTTAGGACTGTCACATATTTCCAACCTAAAAAGTTATCAGATCTTAACCTTACCCCATAATCCTAAAGAACGATAGATAACGCGATTAAACAAATGACACCCAAAGATGATGCTTTTCAACATCTATTTATCCACACCGGATTCAACATTCAATATCCACCTGTGAAAAAGTACGTGAACCTCTAGATTCAGTCCCTGGTGCCTCCCCCCCCCCCCCGCCCCGAGCAGCGATGACTTCAAGTCAGCGTTTCCTGTCAGTGTTGGCCAGTCTCTCACACGCATTGGCCCATTCCGCGTTACAGAACCGCTTCAGCTCAGTGACATAGGAGGGCTTCCTTGCATGAACAGCTCGCTTCAGGTCCTGCCACAGCCTTTCGATGGGGTTTAGGTCCGGACCTTGACTAGGCCATTCTGGAAGACGGAATTTCTTCTTCCGCAGCCATTCTTTTGTAGATCTGCTTGTATGTTTACGATCACTGCCTTGTTGCATGACGCACTTTCTGATCGTTCAGTCATGAACACTCACATTAGCCAAGGCGAGAGTGGACTGCGGATCCTAGGATGTTCCTCTGGGGTGATTTTTACTTCCTCGATGATGCGCGGGTTTGTTCTTGGAGAGATTTTGGTAGGACAACCGCTCCTGGGTAAAGTGACTGTGGTCGTGAACCTTCTCCATTTGTAGCCTACCTGTCTGACAGTGGATTGGTGGAGGCCCAGATCACAGAAATGGTTTTGTGCCCTTTCTAGACCGATGAGTGGCAATAACTGCTTTTCTGAGGTCCTCAGAGGAGTCTTTTGACTGTGGCATGACGTGTTTCCACATAAGCGCATGGTGGAGACCAAACTCACCAAGTTTCTGATCCTTTTATAGCGTGGGCCCCTCAAACTCACCCCGAAGAGCCACCTCATTACTCCAACCCTGGATTCTAATTATGCCCTTTAGGGCTGATGCAACCAGGGGTTCACTTACTTTTGCAAATACCCTGACTCTTAAGTACTCCTTGTTTGCCAGATTTCATAGAGTCATAGAATAGGAGGGTTAGAAGGGCCTACAAGGCCATCGAGTCCAACCCCCCGCTCAATGGAGGAATCCAAGTCAGAGCATCTTGAAGAGCACTATCCCATCTCCCCTCAGTCTTCTCAAGGCTAAACATGCCCAGTTCTTTCAGTCTCTCTTCATAGGGCTTTGTTTCCAGTCCCCTGATCATCTTTGTTGCCCTCCTCTGAACCCCCTCCAGTTTGTCTGCATCCTTCTTAAAGTGTGATGCCCAGAACTGGAAACAGTAATCAAGATGAGGCTTAACCAGTGCTGAGTAGAGGGGAACTAGCACTTGACATGACTTGTAAGCTATACTTCTATACATGCAGCCCAAAAGAGCATTGGCCTTTTTTGCAGCCACATCACATCATTGGCTCATATTCAGCTTGTGATCGACAATAATTCTAAGATCCTTCTTGCTTGTAGTGTGGTTGAGCCATGTATCCCCCATCTTGTAACTGTGCCTTTGGTTTCTTTTTCCTAGCTGCAGAACTTGGCATTTGTCCCTATTCAATGTCATTCTGTTGTTTTCTGCCCAGCGCTCCAGTCTATCCAGATCACTTTGAATTTTGTTTCTGTCTTCCAAAGTATTAGCTATCCCGCCCAATTTTGTGTCATCTGCAAATTTGATCAGCATTCCCTGCACCCCATCCTCCAAGTCATTAATAAAAACGTTGAAGAGCATTGGGCCCAGGACTAAGCCCGGCGGTACCCCGCTCATTACCTCTCCCCAGTTTGAGAAGGTCCCATTCATAAGCACTCTTTGAGTCCAATTCTGTAGCCAACTGTGGATCCACCGGATCGTTGTTTCATCTAGCCCACTTTGAGCTAGTTTGCTCATCAGGAGATCATGGGGCACTTTGTCGAAAGCTTTGCTGAAGTCGAGGTATATGATGTCCACGGCATTCCCACAGTCCACAAGGAGGTGACCTAAAAAGATAATAGTGGTTCTGAGAGTTCTTATAGATCATAGAATCATAGAATAGTAGGGTTGGAAGGGGCCTACAAGGCCATCGAGTCCAACCCCCTGCTCAATGCAGGAATCCAAGTCAGAGCATCCCTGACAAATGGCTGTCCAGCCTCGTCTTGAAGGCCTCCAGTGTGGGAGAGCCCACCACCTCCCCAGGTAATTGGTTCCATCGCCGTATTGCTCTGACACTCAGGAAGTTTTTCCTGATGTTCAGTCGGAATCTGGCTTCCTGTAACTTGAGCCCATTATTCTGTGTCCTGCACTCTGGGATGATCAAGAAGAGATCCTGGCCTTCTTCTCTGTGACAACCTTTCAAGTACTTGAAGAGTGCTATCATATCTCCCCTCAGTCTTCTCTTCTCAAGGCTAAACATGCCCAGTTCTTTCAGTCTCTCTTCATAGGGCTTTGTTTCCAGTCCCCTAATCATCTTTGTTGCCCTCCTTTGAACCCTCTCCAGCTTGTCTGCATCCTTCTTAAAGTGTGGTGCCCAGAACTGGACACAGTACTCCAGACGAGGCCTAACCAGTGCTGAGTAGAGGGGAACTAGTACTTCCCGGGATTTGGAAGCGATGCTTCTATGAATGCAGCCCAAAATAGCATTTGCCTTTTTTGCAGCCACATCACATTGTTGGCTCATATTCAGCTTGTGATCGACGACAATTCCAAGATCCTTCTCGCTCGTAGTGTGGTTGAGCCACGTATCCCCCATCTTGTAACTGTGCATTTGGTTTCTTTTTCCTAGGTGCAGAACTTGGCATTTGTCCCTATTAAATGCCATTCTGTTGTTTTCTGCCCAGCACTCCAGTCTATCCAGATCACTTTGAATTTTGTTTCTGTCTTCCAAAGTATTAGCTATCCCTCCCAATTTTGTGTCATCTGCAAATTTGATCAGCATTCCCTGCACCTCCTCCTCCAAGTCATTAATAAAAATGTGGAAGAGCACTGGGCCCAGGACTGAGCCCTGCGGTACCCCACTCGTTACCTCTCCCCAGTTTGAGACGGTCCCATTGAGAAGCACTCTTTGAGTCCGATTCTGTAGCCAACTGTGGATCCACCGGATCGTTGTTTCATCTAGCCCACTTCGAGCTAGTTTGCTCATCAGGATATCATGGGGCACTTTGTCGAAAGCTTTGCTGAAGTCGAGGTATATGATGTCTACAGCATTCCCACGGTCTACAAGGGAGGTGACTTGATCTTCTGCCAGTTCCTTTATTACTCTAGGGTGCAGCTCATCTGGCCCTGGAGATCTGAACTCCTGGTCGTTCACTGAGGTGAAACGAGCAGGAATGACTTCAGTCAGGAAGTTTGATTCTATTCTATGATTCAAAGTGACAGGAAGCCAGATTCCGGCTGAACATCAGGCAAAACTTCCTGAGTGTTAGAGCAATACGACAATGGAACCAATTACCTAGGGAGGCAGTGGGCTCTCCCACACTGGAGGCATTCAAGACGAGGCTGGACAGTCACCTGTCAGGGCTGCTCTGATTTGGATTCCTGCATTGAGCAGGGGGTTGGACTCGATGGTCTTCTACGCCCCTTCCAACTGTACTATTCTATGAAATCCATGTTGGCTTTGAGTAATCACGGCATTGTTTTCAAGGTGCTTCCAGATGGATTGTTTGATCCAGAATTTTCCCTGGGATTGATGTCAGACTGACTGGTCTGTAGTTCCCAGGTTCCTCCTTTTTACCCTTTTTGAAGATAGGGACAACATTAGCCCTCCTCCAGTCATCTGGCACTTCCCCCGTCCTCCATGATTTCTCAAAGAGAATAGACAGCGGTTCTGAGAGTTCTTCTGCCAGTTCCTTTATGTCTCTAGGATGCCGTTCATCTGGCCCTGGAGATTTGAACTCATTCAAAGTCATTAGGTGTTCCTTGACCATATGCCTATCAATCTCTCTTTTTTTAATCTATATTTATTTTATCTTTTATAAGTGAAATAAACAATACCAACAACATGGTCAAAATCCACAGTTTCCAACATTACAGTATTCTGGGGAAGAAGGAAAAAATAAGGAGGAAAGCAAAATAGAGAGGACAAAAACAACAACAAAAGATTATATCTAAGCTTCAATGAAAGCAAACCAAATATCCCAATACAAGTCCAATTGCAAATTATACCTATACAGCACTCTTCCAAACATTGCAGGTATTATTAAATCTTCAATCTGCTGCTCCATAAATTGTGAGACTTGTCTTTCAATGTTATAACCTCTGTCTTATAGCAAATAAATGGGAGCAAACCATCCATTTCCATTAACCATATATTACCATTCCATTGACACACAGTAAACATTAAAAGTTTAACCAACAAGAAATAATCATAATCCCATAATAATGATAGTAATACCAATATTAATGATAATTTTAAGAAAGATTTTTTAAAGGATAAAAAATAAAAACAAACCATTTATTTTAAGTAATATATCTAAAAATGTATTTATATGTGTACACCCACATACATACAATATAACACAAAGGAGAAAGAAAACAAAAATATGCAAACATTTAATCTGGCAAACTTCTCAGACATCCCATCAGCTAAACCCCAAACAAGACTTCAGAGGAGCAGTAAAAATGGCTAAGTTCCAACTCAGAAGGCTGAGAAAGTTGGCTCTCTTGTTTTAATGTTAACACCAATGAGATATGATTCGGCCGGGTCAGGATTTTAAAACCTTTTCATCTGGCCTTCAAAAAGAATGCAAAATGTAGCAGGATATTTAATATGATATTGCAGGTTATTTTGCTTTGCCAACCTTCTTGCTTTGGTGAATCTCCTTCTTCTGTCAGCAGTTCCTTTAGTATAATCAGGAAAGAGCATAATCTTGTCATTTGCTGGTCCCCACCTCAGCCCACCTTGTTCTCTTGCCAGATGCAGAAGATAATTTTTTGTAGAAACTCGTGAAAACTGAACAACAACATTCCCAGAAGTCCCTTTAGTGCCACGTTATTGAGCCAGGAACATGATATGCCTGCTCAATATCCAGTAGAAAATCAGATGGCAAAACCAATAACTCATGCAAAAGTTTATCCATAAATGCAGCCAAACATACATCAGCAGCCAAGTCTTTAATACCAAGAATATGAAGGTTCGCTCTGCGTGTAAAAGCCTCCAATTGGGAAATTCAAGCAGACAAAGTATTGTGAGACGCTTGCATAGCAGTTTCCTGAGTAATAACTCAATCTTCAAGCACATTAACCTTTGTTTCCATTTTTTGAAGAGAGAGATTAATTAAGTCCACAGTCCATTGGAGGACAGTGATTGAGTCCTGGATTGTTTCAAGCTTCTCTGACTGCACTGATAGCTGAAACTAAATAGTTTTTATCAAAGCAAGCAACTCCTCTTCTGGCATTTCTAGAAACCTTTGCCGGAGGAGCAATTTGGGGGGGGGGGTAGATGGCATTCCCAGACCTTTTGTTTTTCCCTTTGATACTGCCATCCTCCACTTCCAGAAGCACAAGCAAGTATAATTGCAGAAACAAAAAACAAACGTTTAGTTAGATTTAAGTGCCAGTCCCCAGATATTGCTGGTAGTTTAAATTCACAAATATTTTCTGGAACTCGTCAGTTTTGTAGTCCCCTAATTGCTAGGAGTTTCAAACAGCATTCAGTAGATGATACTCCGGCCACTGACCTTAGATTGCAGCCCTTCTGCTGCAGCGCAAAAGCAGCTGTTCTTCCGAGATTTCAACCAGATGGTACTGTAAGATTCCCCTTTTAATTCCAGGGGAATTGTAAAAGGTTTCTCAACCTTTTCATAGCTGGTTGAGATAAGTAACCTGCAGAGCTCCGCAGGTCACTACCAAGACATGGCTCCGACCGGAAGATCTGAACTCATTCAAAGTAATTAGGCGCTCCTTGACCATATGCCTATCAATCTCAAGTTGCAACCCTGCCCCTTTACCCCCACCCCACCCCACCCAGGTACAACATTACCCCCCCATGTTCCCCAGCAACTGCTGCATATAGGAATACTGCCTGTGATACTGAGGGTAGCATATTGCCATCAGGACTACTAGCCATTGGACAAATTCCTGGAGAAGACTTCTCCAGGAATTTGTCCAATCCCCTTTTAAAGCTGCCAAAATTTGTGGCCATCACTACATCTTGTGGTTGTGAATTCCATAGTTTAACTATGCCCTGTGATCTTCTAGTAATACAAGTACTAATTATTATTATCATAGAATCATAGAATAGTAGGCTTGGAAGGGGCCTACAAGGCCATCGAGTCCAACCCCCTGCTCAGTGCAGGAATCCAAGTCGGAGCATCCCTGACAGATGGCTGTCCAGCCTCATCTTGAACACCTCCAGTGTAGGAGAGCCCACCGCCTCCCTAGGTCATGGGTTCCATTGTCATATTGCTCTAACAGTCAGGAAGTTTTTCCTGATGTTCAGCCAGAATCTGGCTTCCTGTCACTTGAGCCCATTAGTCTGTGTCCTGCACTCTGGGATGATCGGGAAGAGATCTTGGCCTTCCTCTCTGTGACAACCTTTCATGGAATCATAGAATAGTAGGGCTCGAAGGGGCCTAAAAGGCCATCGAGTCCAACCTCCTACTCAATACAGGAATCCAAGTCACAGCATCCCAGACAGGTGGCTGTCCAGCCTCGTCTTGAATGCCTCCAGTGTGGGAGAGCCCACCACCTCCCTAGGTCATTGGTTCCATTGCTGTATTGCTCTAACAGTCAGGAAATTTTTCCTGATGTTCAGCCGGAATCTGGCTTCTGGTAACTTGAGCCCATTATTCCGTGTCCTCCACTCTGGGATGATCAAGAAGAGATCCTGGCTTTCTCTGTGACAACCTTTCAGGTACTTGAAGAACGCTATCATATCTCCCCTCAGTCTTCTCAAGGCTAAATATGCCCAGTTCTTTCAGTCTCTCCTCATGGGACTTTCTTTCCAGTCCCCTGATCATCTTCGGTGCCCTCCTCTGAACCCTCTCCAGTTTGTCTGCATCCTTCTTAAAGTGTGGTGCCCAGAACTGGACACAGTACTCCGGGTGAGGCCTAACCAGTGCTGAGTAGAGGGGAACTAGGACTTCCTGGGATTTGGAAGCCATGCTTCTATTAATGCAGCCCAAAAGAGCATTGGCCTTTTTTGCAGCCACATCACATTGTTGGCTCATATTCAGCTTGTGATTGACAACAATTCCAAGATCCTTCTCGCCTGTAGTGTTGTTGAGCCACGTATCCCCCATCTTGTAAGTGTGCATTTGGTTTCTTTTTCCTAGGTGCAGAACTTGGCATTTATCCCTATTAAATGTCATTCTGTCATTTTCTGCCCAGCGCTCCAGTCTATCCAGATCACTTTGAATTTTGTTTCTGTCTTCCAAAGTATTAGCTATCCTGCACAATGTTGTGTCATCTGCAAATTTGATCAGCATTCCCTGCAACACCTCCTTCAAGTCATTCATACAAATGTTGAAGAGCACTGGGCCCAGGACTGAGCCCTGCGGTACCCCACTCGTTACCTCTCCCCAGTTTGAGAAGGTCCCATTCATAAGCACTCTTTGAGTCCGATTCTGTAGCCAACTGTGGATCCACCGGATCGTTGTTTCATCTAGCCCACTTCGAGCTAGTTTGCTCATCAGGAGATCATGGGGCACTTTGTCGAAAGCTTTGCTGAAGTCGAGGTATATGATGTCCACAGCATTCCCACGGTCCACAAGGGAGGTGACTTGATCAAAAAAGATCAAGATTTGTATGGCAGGATTTGAGATCAGATTTGTCTGGCAGGACTTGTTTTTCACAAATCTATGTTGGCTTCGAGTAATCACTGCATTGTTTGCAAGGTGCTTCCAGACTGATTGCTTTATCATCTGCTCCAGAATTTTCCCAGGGATGGATGTCAGACTGACTGGTCTGTAGTTCCCAGGTTCCTCCTTTTTACCCTTTTTGAAGATAGGGACAACGTTAGCCCTCCTCCAGTCATCTGGCACTTCCCCCGTCCTCCATGATTTCTCAAAGAGAATAGACAGTGGTTCTGAGAGTTCTTCTGCCAGTTCCTTTATTACTCTAGGATGCTTTTCATCTGGCCCTGGAGATTTGAACTCATTCAAAGTCATGAGGTGTTCCTTGACCATATGCCTATCGATCTCAAGCTGCAATCCTGCCCCTTCAGCCTGTACTTTGCCTCTGCCAGGTGGGTCATAGACCCTCTTTTGGAGGAAGACTGAGCCAAAGTAGGAATTGAGCACCTCTGCCTTTTCTTTGTCATCTGTTATTGTTTTGCCATCCTTATTTAATAGCTGAACCACCATTTCTTTCCTCTGCCTTTTACTCTGCACGTAGCTGAAGAAAGCCTTTTTGTTGTTTTTAGCCTCCCTCGCTAACCTCAGCTCGTTCTCAGCTTTAGCCTTCCTGACGCCATCCCTGCAATTCTGTGCGACCTGCCTGTACTCTTCCTTTGTAGCTTGGCCTTCTTTCCACTTCTTATATGTGTCCTTTTTTGTTTTCAGGTCATCCCTAAGCTTTATGTGAAGCCACATTGGCTTCTTCTGTTGTCTTCCACCTTTTCTTCTTGTTGGAATGGTTTGTGATTGTGCCTTGAGAATTTCCTTTTTTAAAAGCTCCCACCCATCTTGGACTCCTTTTCTCGCTAGCGTCGCTTGCCATGGGACCTGACTGATCATTGTTCTGCGTTTATTAAAATCAGCTTTCCTAAAATCCAGGGTATGCGTTTGACTACACTCGGCTTTTGCTTCCCTTAGAACCAAGAACTCAAGTGCAGCATGGTCGCTTTCCCCCAGAGTTCCTGTAACTGCCACTTTATCCACCAAGTCATCTCTGTTGGTTAGGATCAAGTCAAGGATAGCCGATCTGCTAGTTCCTTCCTTTACTTTCTGTAGGAGGAAGTTATCTGCCACACAAGTCAGGAATTTCCTGGAGGGGCCATGTTTTGCAGAATTTGTCTCCCGCTATTCTCGCTATTATTTTGACTATTTGTTGTAAATTATTCCACACGTTTCCACAAAAGTTCAAAGGGCAGCTTACACAAATCAATATAGTAAAAAGGCAACCTTAAAAACAAATAAACCCAACAGCCGTTAAAAACAAGCCACCGTTTCTAAAACCAGCAAATCCCATAATCACAGATTGGTGCCCACGGGGGACTGCGTGATCCTCACCTTGTCTGGCTCAAATCTCTTACGCCAGCCCTATCCAGGTTCCCTCTTAAGCAGGGTTTGAGGCTTTCCCAAGAGTTTCGAGGGAGCCTGGTCCACAGGTGTGTGTGTGTGGGGGGTCTCTCCAGGTCAAAAACCTGGGACTTCTTTTGGAGCTGGGTCTTGTCCCAGTCCCCCCCAATCCCAGCCTACAGATGTGGGGCGGGTGGCTGGAGGAGTCTGAGGTGCTGTTGTGAGTGGGCGCTGCCACTGCCATTGCAGCAGCTACTGCCCCAGAAACGCCAGACATGGGGCAAGAAGCGTGGCAAATTCCCCCGTCGCCTGTCCAGAGCGCGCCTGGGCAAGGCAGCCTTGCCCCGGCAAAGGGCGAATTTTCCCTTTCTCGCAACCCGCCTTCCCTCACTCCGAGATGGAGAGAGGAAGGAGCTGCCCCCATGCCTGTGCCTCAGACCACGCCATCTTCACTGTCCGGGTTCAGGGAAGGACAGGAGCAGGTGGGCGATGGCTCAATTGCTTGCTGGAGACGCTGATCCTGACCGTCAGTCCTGCGCCCCCAGCAAGCCCAGCAAGCCGTTGAGCTGCGGCAACCCAGAACGCAGACGCAACACGCCTGAGAACCCGCTGGCCAGCATCAGACTTGGATCGGTCAGCTCAAGTCAGTTTGTGGGTGGTGGCAGCCAGAAAAGGCAGCGGGGCATGGGGTTGGGGCGTGGGGAGGGCAGAGAGGAGGAGGAAGTCTGTATGAGTGAAAAACAAATGAAAATAATTTTTAAAAATTATATTAAAATGATAGAAATACCTGGGAATAAACCCCATTGAAACCTATATATTTTACTTCACCTGCCTCCACACAGCCCGCACAGCTCTGGGCAGGGGCTGCAGAACGTCTCTATCCCATTTCTCACCCAGCCTTGTGCCCTCCAGATGTGTTGGACTGCAAATCCTATCATCCCCCTCCCAGCTAGCATAGCCATTATGCTGCCTGGAGCTGATGGGAGTTGTCCAGCAGATCTGGAGGGCGCCAAGTTGGAGAAGGCTGCAGCCCACTGCATTTCTTCTTGGTTGCTCCTGCAGAGGGTGAGGGCCTAAAGTGCACACGGCCAGCAACCCTGATGGTCTTTAAATACATTTGTTAAGTAAAGCAGTTTTTCTCTTGTTCTCCCACACATACACACACACATTTCCTCCATACAGCTGCTTTGTGCTTGAGAATAAGGGTGTGTCTACATTAAGCAAACCCCCCACAAAACCCCACATCCTTTCCAGAGCTTGCTGCTTTCAGTTTCTTTGCGGGGTTAGGAAGGGCTTCTTTACATGGCAGCCACGTGGCTTGAACTGAGGGAGTGCCTTCCTCCCTGGCATGGGTGCAAAGGGGGTGGAGTCTCATTTTCGTAGCTTAACTTCTGCTGTAGTGTTTTCTCACAGCCCCCAGGAAACCTCTGACTTACTTCTGAGTAGATATAAAATTTAAGATTGTGCTGTAAATGTGCAACCCTTGGCACACTTATGTGGAAGCTGCATTGAACTCAGTGGGATTTACTTCTGAGTAGACATGAGATCACCCTGTAAGACTGCAACCCTCGAGTAAGCCCCAATGAACTTAACAGGGTGCTCTCAAACAACAGAGGACGTTGCTTCTGAGCTTGGTGGGGTGGGGGATCAGATGTGTCTCCCTTCATTGCAGAAAGGCATTTTACCCTCTTCTCCCTCCAACTGAGAAATGCAGAGGCAGGAGACGGTGCCTGGGGAATCTTGCCCTGTCTCCTGTCAAATCTCATCCTGACCCCAACAGCTGAAAACAAACACCCACCGCAGGCGGACACAGCGGTTTCTTCTGCTATTGGAGAATTTCACAGGGAGGTTATGGTGCTCCTGTGCCGTGGGCTGGAAAAAATACGTTTTGCGTTTGGGGAAAACACGGGATAGGCTGGAGGGAATGGCGGGAGATACCCTGGAGAGTAACTGGTGCCATCTAAAGAGCCTGCAAACTTCCGAGAGAAAGCCATCTCAGTAGCAGGATAAAAGCTCTGTGTGATGAAGCCCTAAGCCCCCATACTTTAGAGTAAGCCCCATGGCCATGAGGCTTTATTCTATCCATATGACAGGGTCACTATTTCATCTGAGGTAGGAAAAAAAATACATCATTCTTGTCCATACCTGTATTATTTATTTAATTAGGGCACAATCATATGCATGTTTAGACGGAAAGAAGTCCTACACTTCCAACATTCCCCAGCTAGCTTAGCTGGCTGGGGAACGCTGGGAGTTGTAGAACTTTTTTCCGTCTAAACATGCATAGGATTGCACCCTCAATTGATTGGATGTATAGTCTACTTCATCCCAAAGGCTAAGGGCTGGTAACAACATGCTAATCAATCTACATTATCTTTCCCTGTTGCTGGTCACCAAAAGACAGTTTGAATAAAACATGTCTTCCGCTGCTTCCAGAAGATGCACAGACTTCAGTGTTTACAATATATGTGGTACTTTACAGAGAATCATAAGGAAAAAAGTCAGGTCTCTGCCCCCAAAACCTTACAATCTGAATTAAAATTTAATTTGTAATCTAAAGTTACATAGCTGTTTGAAACTTATTTTTTTATTATACAAGCTATTATTATTTTATTATTATGAATGCTCTCCTTTTTCCTTAGACCTTTTAGATATAATGTGCCTTTAGGAAGTGTGGAGATGTGAATGGCTGACACCCTCTTGAAAATATGCTCCCAGTTTTTAACGCTTTATTAAAACACACACATAAAGCTGACTTACATGCCCTTAACTGAGGTGGGCGGGGGGCTCATTACGGCATCACCCTTAAAACTCCCGATGCTTAAACTTGTTCTTGGCAGTTCTCCAGACTAGACCCAGCACCAGCAGCCAGAGCCAGCCAGAGCCCCCTCCTCTCCCACTCCCACAATTCAAGGGCAGGAAAGGGGAACGGGGCCGCAGCAACACAGCAGCTCCCACAGTAGGTGTGTCTAGGATTGGTGCCTTTTTGTGCTTACTGTGCTGGGGCGGGGGGGAAATGTTATTGAAAGGTTTCTTTCACATCCTGAGAACATGAAAAAGAGGGAGGCTGATGCAAGACAGTTGTGCAACTGAGAAGCAAGACAATGTCTTGTTCAGCTATTGAATTATTAATATTCATTGTAAGAGTTGGTTTGTGCCAGTTTTTAGGATTCCAAAGAAGGGCAATGCCAAAGAGTGTTCAAACTACTGTACAACTGCGCTCATTTCACATGCCAGCAAGGTGATGCTCAAAATCCTACAAGCTAGGCTTCAGCAGCACGTGAACCGAGAACTACCGGAAGTACAAGCTGGGTTTCGAAGAGGCAGAGGAACTAGAGATCAAATCGCCAACATTCGCTGCATCATGGAGAAAGCAAGAGAATTCCAGAAAAACGTCTATTTCTGCTTCATTGACTATGCTAAAGCCTTTGATTGTGTGGATCACAACAAACTGTGGCAAATTCTGAAAGAGATGGGGGTACCAGACCACCTTACCTGTCTCCTGAGAAACTTGTACGAGGGCCAAGAAGCAACAGTAAGAACCGGACATGGAACAACCGATTGGTTCAAAATTGGGAAAGGAGTACGACAAGGCTGCATATTATCGCCCTGCTTATTTAACTTATATGCAGAGTACATCATGAGAAACGCCAGCTTGGATGAATCACAGGTCGGAATTGAGATTGCTGGGGGAATTATCAACAACCTTGGATATGCAGACGATACCACCCTAATGGCAGAAAGCGAAGGGGATCTCAAGAGTCGCTTGTTGAGGGTGAAAGTGGAGAGTGCAAAAGCTGGTTTGAAACTCAACATTAACAAAACTAAGATCATGGCATCTGGCCCCATCACTTCCTGGCATATAGAAGGGGAAGAAATGGAAGCAGTGACAGATTTTACTTTCTTGGGCTCCAAGATCACCGCAGATGGTGACTGTAGCCATGAAATTAAAAGACGCTTGCTCCTTGGGAGGAAAGCTATGGCAAACCTAGACAGCATAGTCAGAAGCAGAGACATCACCTTGTCGACAAAGGTCCGGCTAATCAAAGCTATGGTTTTCCCAGTAGCAACGTATGGCTGTGAGAGCTGGACTATAAGGAAGGCTGAGCACCAAAGAATTGATGTCTTCGAAATGTGGTGCTGGAGAAGACTCTTACGAGTCCCCTGGACTGCAAGGAGGTCAAATCAGTCCATCGTAAAGGAACTCAACCCTGAGTGCTCATTGGAAGGACAGATACTGAAGCTGAAGCTCAAATATTTTGGCCACCTAATGCGAAGAGAAAACTCTCTGGAAAAGACCCTGATGCTGGGAAAGACTGAAGGCAAAAGGAGAAGGGGACGGCAGAGGATGAGATGGCTAGATAGCATCACCGATGCAATGAATATGAACTTGAGCAGAGAGCGCAGGACAGGAAGGCCTGGTGTGCTATGGTCCATGGGGTCACGAAGAGTCGGACACGACTGAACAACAACAACAGTCCCTTAGGACAGGCAAGTGGCAGGGAGGGGAGGATACCGTGGGCCTTGAATCCTCCCCCTGGTGTCCGCTCCTTGCGCAGGGAGGATTGAAAGACCAGGCGGGAAATGGCCTCGTGGAGGAGAGGCCAGCACCATTTCCCCCGAAAGCCGTATCTCTGCCCCGGAAAGGGAAGGCCCAGCGTGGAGATCGGCACCTGCGTGCGACCACCCTCCGCCTCCGGAGGAGCGCCAGGGATTCTCCCCCTCCCACCCCCCCAATCGCGGGCAACCGGTCGCGTACCCAGAGAGGCCACCATCACATAATTCTCCAGCATGACCTCCCTGTACAGTGCCCTTTGGCCCGGTTCCAGCAGAGCCCACTCCTCCTTGGAGAACTGTACGGCCACCTCCTCAAAGGAGACTGCAATCTGGAAGAAAGAGAATCCATTTCCCATTGCAAAAAATACAGATAAGCAATCAGCCATCGAGAAATCCAGACGAGAATGGCAGATATGGGGGCAAAGGAAAACAACAGCGACGCTTTCCTTTGGCAGTCTACAGAAAACATTTAAAACCCCCATCTGTTTTAGCTATTGTCTGAGACGGATCTGGATAACCTTGGACTTTTCCGTTTACACAGAAAAAAGAGCCCATGCATCTGTCTCCCAGGATCCCTTGGGCCCGAGCATGGCTGCAGTCCTCTGCACCATGCAGAAGCTGATCTCATCTGCCTGCAAAGGGATAGCTAAATTCAGAGGCTACGGGCTGGATTCCTGCAGCACGAATATCGAACACCCCCCCCACACACACAAATCACCTTGATTCTTGTGCAACAGTAATGCAAAGGAAGAGTCCTGTGAAACCTGGAAATCCACTCTGGGTTTCCTGATTGCTCAGCGAAGACATTTTCAGTGTCTGACTTTGATTGATCCTCCCTGGTGACCCTTGGAAGGGCGACACCCAGCTCCTGCTACCCTAGTGCAGAGGAGGGCTCTGCTTGTTGTTGGCTCAACAACACTGCAAGCGAGAAGGATCTTGGAATTGTTGTCGATCACAAGCTGAATATGAGCCAACAATGTGATGTGGCTGCAAAAAAGGCCAATGCTCTTTTGGGCTGCATTCATAGTGTAGCAGCCATATCGGGGGTCAGACTAAGTAGCCTCATGCAGTCTCATGCTTCATGTTCTTGCTGAGCTCTTTCTCCCTTGAATATATTGTTGTAAGCTGACGAGACACAGGAATTCCTTATCTTGTCAAAGGCCATACAATTGTATATCTTGTTCTCTGCTGTTCTCTGCTGTTCTCTCCTTATCATGGCTACCCTATAACCCAGTTCTTGTATTATAAACAATGGTGCTAGGAGAAGAAATGTTGAGGACTGCAACCCCACGCGGGAGGGGGAGGAGGAGCCGTTTCATGTGTGTCACAGCCAGGAAGGCCAGCACCACAGTGATCGTTTTGGCCAACAGTGTCTATAAAAACAATGTGCTGATGTATTTCGGGGCTTCTGGCTCTTTGGAAATGATTCCAAATCATTTTAAGAATCCAATGATTCTTAAGCCCGCGCGTTAAATAAAGAATCTCTTTTTCCTTCACTCCGTGGTCTCTCTGACTCTGGGTTCTGCAACATCTGACTCTGATTTCTGCTACACATTCATCCATCGAAACATTTTTATACCGCCTTTCAACCCTGAAAAGGGCCCACAAGGTGTTTCATAATGGTAAAACTTGACAGAGAGCAACGAAAGCCAGAACAAAGAGTTAAAACAAACACCACAGGTAGCAGGATTAAAATGCATGGACCACCATATTTAAAAATAGCGGAATATCAAGTGTTTGGTAAGAAAACAAATCAGTTCTATACTTCTGTTTTCTTCACGAGATGCTCCTTTGTATTCAGATCAGGCCTCAGAATAATAACATAGCACTTGGGGAGAAAGATGCAGCCCAGTAGCCCAGCGCTGGAGGCCAAGATGGAGAAGACCTGCACGGCCACCATGTATTTCCCCTTGGTGCTCAGGTAGGTGGGCACAAAGGACACCCACACGCTGCAGAAGACCAGCATGCTGAAGGTGATCAGCTTGGCCTCATTGAAGGCCCCGGGCAGCTTCCGGGCTAGGAAAGCCACCGTGAAGCAGATGGCAGCCAGGAAGCCCATGTAGCCAAGGGCGGCATAGAACATGGCGACAGACCCTTCGTTGCACTGCAGGACGATCTCTCCAGGCTGGGAGTGCATGTCAGAGTCAGGGAATGGGGGAGAGAGGCCCAGCCAGATGGTGCAGATGACAACTTGGATGCTGGAACCAGAAATGACAATGGAGTTGGCCAGACTCTTCCCCAGCCACCCCCTCACCCCGTTCCCTGGCTTTGTGGCCAGGAAGGCCAGCACCACAGTGATCGTTTTGGCCAAGAGAGAAGAAACGGCAACGGAGAAGATGATGCTGAAGACCATTTGTCGGAGGAGGCAGGTCGCTTTCCTTGGCTGGCCGATGAAGAGGGAGGAGGAGGAGAAGGAAAGCAGGAGGGAGACAAGGAGAATGTAGGAGAGGTCCCGGTTGTTGGCTTTGACTATTGGGGTTTCGAGGAATTTTATGAAGATTCCTAACACAAGGCCTGTGGTTAAGGACAGGAATAGGGCAAAGGAAGACAGGATGATCCCCAGATACTCTTCATAGGACAGGAAGGTTGTAACCTTGGGGATACATTGATCTTGGTCCTTGTTTGGATGCTGCTCGTCCAGACACTTGCTGCAATGGTCCGCATCTGGAAAAAACAGGAGTGCCATCTCCCTTATATCTTTAGCCTTCTCTGCCCTTTCACAATCCATCCAAGATATTTCTCTGGTGTGACAGACACTACACATTCATTTCATGCAGGACACAGACCGGGTCCGGACACAGGTCCGGGCAGGCACATATGGGAGGAGGCGATCCTTCTTCAGGTAACCTGGCCCCAAGCCGTTAAGGGCTTTGAATGTTAACACCAGCACTTTGAATCGGGCCCGGAAATGGACTGGCAGCCAGTGCAGCTGGAAAAGTACTGGCGTAATATGAGCTCGCAGGCCAGTCCCTGTTAACAATCTTGCTGCCCTATTTTGGACCAGCTGAAGTTTCCGGACCGTTTTCAAAGGCAGCCCCACGTATAACGCATTGCAGTAATCCAGACGAGAAGTTATCAGAGCATGGATAACTGTAGCTAGGCTCTCTCTGTCCAGATAAGGGCGTAGTTGGTACACCAGCCCAGGCTGATAAAAAGTGCTCCGTGCCACTGAGTCCACCTGTGCCTCAAGTGACAGTTCTGGATCCAAGAGCACCCCCAAACTACGAACGTGGCCCTTTAGCAGGAGTGCAACCCCCTCCAGAACAGGTTGAATATCACCTAGCCGGGCAGACAAACCACCAACTAACAGCACCTCCGTCTTGTCTGGACTGAGTTTCAGTTTATTGGCCCTCATCCAGTCCATTACCGTGCCCAGGCACTGATTCAGAACAGCCACTGCCTCACCTGGGTTTGATGAGAAAGAGAGGTAGAGCTGGGTGTCATCCGCATATTGATGGCACCTCAGCCCACACCTCCGGATAACCTCCCCCAGCGGTTTCATGTAGATGTTAAACAGCATGGGGGATAAAATAGAACCCTGTGGAACCCCATGGCACAATTGCCATGGCACAGAGCACTAATCCCCCAGCACCACCTTCTGGAGTCGGCCATCCAAGTAGGAGCGGAACCACTGTAGTGCAGTGCCTCCTACTCCCAACCCAGACAACGTATCCAGAAGGATACCATGGTCGATGGTATCGAAAGCTGCTGAGAGGTCCAGGAGAATCAACAGGGTCGCACTCCCCCTGTCCCTCTCCCAGCAGAGGTTATCCCACAGGGCGACCAAGGCAGTTTCCGTTCCAAAACCAGGCCTGAAGCCCGATTGAAATGGATCTAGAGAATCCGTTTCCTTCAACAGTGCCTGGAGCTGTCCTACAACCACCCGCTCAAGCACCTTGCCCAGGAAGGGGATGTTGGCCACTGGCCTATTATTGTTAACATCCTCTGGGTCCAGGTTAGGCTTTTTCAGGAGTGGTCTAATTACTGCCTCTTTTAAAGCGGCAGGCACCACTCCCTCTCTCAAGGAGGAATTTACAACCTCCTGGACCCAGCCGGACATCCCCTCCTTGTTTGATTTAATAAGCCGTGAAGGGCAAGGGTCAAGCACACAAGTGGTCGATCGGACTTGGCCAAGCACCTTGTCCGCATCCTCAGGCCTCAGTAACTGAAACTCATCCAATAAAACTGGACCAGATGGTGCTCTGAACGCCTCTACCAATGGAACTGCATTAATGGTGCGACTTTATCCTCAAAGTGCCGTGCAAACTCGTCACAGCGTGCTACCGAGGGTTCCACCGTCTCTCTCCCTGGCCCAGAATGTAACAGGCCGCGAACCACTCGGAAAAGCTCCGCTGGACGACACTGAGAAGACGCAATGCTGGTAGAAAAGAACTGTCTCTTTGCCCCCCTCACCGCCACAGAGTAGGCTCGATAGTGGGCTCAGGTGCTACCTGACTAGGGGCCAATCTAAACAGAAACGCTTTGTGAAGCAATTTGGGCAAAATCCACATTTTCACAGAATCGAATTAGCTCTTTCCACAGTACATGCAGTGCTGTCTTCCTCTGCTTTTGCAGTGTATATGGGAACTGAAGCTGCATTCATAGGGGTGGGGTGGGCGAGTCCTGCTCCAAGTAGAAATGAACGTCAGCAAGTGCATAGGTGCAGGGCAGCCGTGAGCAGAGGCTTGCTCCCCCTCCCTCGCATGTTCAATGAAGCGCAGTGGAGGACTTGCTTACGAGTAGATGTTCATGACAAACCCCCCAACGCCCCCACACAGACATTTGTGAGGTGGGCAGGCAAGGAGGCAGCCATCGCTGCCCAGAGACTGAGCAGAATGAGTGGGAGTGCGAGAGGCGCCGAGAGCAGGGAGCGCGGAGCGGGCAAGGAGGGGGATCTACTGGCACATTGCTTTTGGTGTATATTAACTGCTCAATCAACAGCCCCCCCCAACTAGCACAGGCTCCATGAAGTGCTTCTGAGGACACATTCATGAAAATCATCCGCCCTGGCAATCGCCCTTTCTTAGCTGCACAGCTTCAAGTCAACAGGCATCCACCGTTTCTCAGCTGTGCTCCTTCATAGCTGCACAGCTTCAAAACAGCAGGGCTGGCAAAGTGGAACTGAAGGCAATGAGTTACTTCCGGGTAGACATGTTTACCCCTCTGCTCTCCCCCCGCCCTCTCCCCCCACTACTTTCCCTTCCACCAGTCAGCACCACTCCACCAGCCCGCGCCAAAGCCAGCTGAGGCCACATGGACTCCCGAACAGCACTGAAGCCACTGTGACAGGAAAATCTGACACAAAATGAGTTTGGGGGGAAAAAACGGATTTAGGGCAAGAAACGCCAGGCTAGCTGCAGAGAGCAGCATGCGTCATCTGACACCATCGACTTAGGGGTGGAGTAGAACCGGAGTAAAAGCCCCATGTAGCTGCGGCAGAGAGCCTGCGTATGAAGGTTGGTCCCAATCCTGCAAACTTCCAAGGGTTTGAGGAAAGGCTCAAGGGTTTATTTGTGCCACCCCTTTTTTGGTGCACACCAGGATTTTGCTCCCTGCTTCTGGGGGTCTTCAAAGGCTTGGCAGAAACGGTAAAGAAAGCAGGCCGGTCATGTAAGAGGGCGCTTGCTTCCACAAGATATGGAGCCCATTTGCAGCACTGTCTTTCAGTAGGCTGAGCATGAAACACACCTGAACTCAGTCTGAGGGGAAATCGTCTGGATGAAGATCCATGTGAACCTGGCCTTGGGCCAAAATCTCCCCCAAACTTCTCTGGGAAGCTGACTGGTTGGAGAGGACACTAAGCAGCCTTAGCATCCTGCAACTGGCCCTGTAGGCTTAGGTTTTCTGCTGGGCGTTGGGCAACCTGCACCCGAAGAACTTGTTTCTCAGCAGACAGCTCCTGATTTTCCACTACCAACATTTCCATTCTGAAGGGGCTGAGTCAAACTGTCCTGTCTGCCTTGGTTCAAGGCACCCACAGGGCTAAGCCAGCAAGGCATGTACAGGCAAAGACTTGGCAAGGCAGGTCAGGGCAAGGCAAGTCCAGTTTAAGGGTGCTGAATAGCCAGGCAAGTCAGGCCAGGCAGGATCACAGCATCATAGAATAGCAGGGCCGGAAGGGGCCTACAAGGCCATCGAGTCCAACCCCCTGCTCAAGGCAGGAATCCGAGTCAGAGCATCCCTGACAGGTGGTTGTCCAGCCTCGTCTTGAACCCCTCCAGTGTGGGAGAGCCCAGCGCCTCCCTAGGTCATTGGTTCCATTGTCGTATTGTTCTGACAGGAAGATTTTCCTCATGTTCAGCCGGAATCTGGCTTCCCGTCACTTGAGCCCATTCTTCCGTGTCCTGCACTCTGGGATGATCGAGAATTGATCCTGGCCTTCCTCTCTGCAACAACCTTTCAAGTACTTGAAGAGCACTATCATATCTCCCCTCAGTCTTCTCTTCTCAAGGCTAAACATGTCCAGCTCTTTCAGTCTCTCCTCGTAGGGCTTTGTTTCCAGTCCCCTGATCATCTTTGTTGCCCTCCTCTGAACCCCCTCCAGTTTGTCTGCATCCTTCTTAAAGTGTGGTGCCCAGAACTGGCATCACCACAGTAGTGGTGAGGCCTAACCAGTGCTGAGTAGAGGGGAACTAGTACTTCCCGGGATTTGGAAGTGATGCTTCTATGAATGCAGCCCAAAAGAGCATTTGCCTTTTTTGCAGCCACATCACATTGTTGGCTCATATTCAGCTTGTGATCGACAACAATTCCAAGATCCTTCTCGCTCGTAGTGTGGTTGAGCCACGTATCCCCCATCTTGTAACTGTGCATTTGGTTTCTTTTTCCTAGGTGCAGAACTTGGCATTTGTCCCTATTAAATGTCATTCTGTTGTTTTCTGCCCAGCGCTCCAGTCTATCCAGGTCACTTTGAATTTTGTTTCTGTCTTCCAAAGTATTAGCTATCCCGCCCAATTTGGTGTCATCTGCAAATTGGATCAGCATTCCCTGCACCTCCTCCTCCAAGTCATTCATAAACGTGTTGAAGAAGATCTTCCAGGACCTTGGCCAGCTCTGAGTTAGGTGGGACTCTGGCAAAAGGAGCTATTGACTTGGCAGCAGTCAAAGGCTTTCCGAGGCCTCCTGAAGGCAGCGCTCAAGACCTGCTGGTAACGCCACCCCCTCAAGGGCCGTTTGCTTCTTAAAGGGTGACTGCCTGATTTGCAGCCACGGGCTCCTGTGTGGTGCGGGTGGTGAAGGCTGTCATGGGGGAGCGTCCTCTGCCTCTGAGGAGAAGGCCCTGGCCTAGCAGAGGTCGGATTAATGGAGGGAGCCTCCTCTGCCTCTGAGCCCTCTCCGGAACCAGAGGATGGGTCAAGGCTGAGGAACATGGTAGACATGGTCCCTGAAGGCTTTCTTAAAGACATCCTGAACTCAGATCCTTTCTTGCAATATCCGTAATTGGACCTGGGGTAAGTGGGGAGGCAGTGGGTGGGGCACGGATTGGCACCACCGGCATACACGTATCTTCCACACTGTACATCTCATGCACATTCCCTGTGCTTCATATAGTTATTTCATCCCACTTCTCTGAGAGGTGAGAAATTCCAGAGATATTTTGTAATATTTGAGCTTATTCACAAATATCCATAAAAATGTAAGAAACCCCTGCTGGATCAGACCAAAGTCCTTTCTAGCCCGGCATTCTGTTCCCACAGTGGCCAGCCAGGTGCCCCATTGGAAAGCCCACAAGAAGGACATGAGTGCACAGTTACAAGATGGGGGATACATGGCTCAACAACACTACAAGCGAGAAGGATCTTGGAAATGTTGTCTATCACAAGCTGAATATGAGCCAACAATGTGATGTGGCTGCAAAAAAGGCCAATACTATATTGGGCTGCATTAACAGAAGCAAGCTTCCAAATCCCGGGAAGTACTAGTTCCCCTCTGCCCGGCACTGGTTAGCCTCATCTGGAGTACTGTGTCCAGTTCTGGGCACCTCACTTTAAGAAGGATGCAGACAAACTGGAGAGGGTTCAGAGGAGGGTAACAAAGATGATCAGGGGACTGGAAACAAAGCCCGATGAAGAGACACTGAAAGAATTGGGCATGTTTAGCCTTGAGAAGACTGAGGGGAGCTACGATAGCGCTCTTCAAGTACTTGAAAGGTTGTCACAGAGAGGAAGGCCAGGATCTCTTCTCGATCATCCCAGAGTGCAGGACATGGAAGAATGGGCTCAAGTGACAGGAAGCCAGATTCCGGCTGAACATCAGGAAAACAGATTCCGGCTGAACATCATTTCATTTCTATACCTCCCAATAGCTGAAGCAACACCCTCTCACCCATGTTACTCGTGTTCTTTCCAGCTGCAGACCATTGCAACAAGTCTCTGGATTATCAGCATCCAAACAAGGACGAAGATGAATGTATCCTCAAGGTTATAAACTTCCTGTCCTATGAGGAGTATCTTGGGATCATCCTGGCTTCCTTTGCCCTATTCTTGTCCTTAACCACAGGCTTAGTGTTAGGAAACTTCATTAAAAACTTCACAACTCCAATAGTCAAAGCCAACAACTGTGACCTCTCCTACATTCTCCTCATCTCCCGCCTGCTTTCCTTGTCCTCCTTCCCCTTCATTGGCCGGCCAAGGAAAGCGACCTGCCTCCTCCGACAAACGGCCTTCAGCATCATCTTCTCAGCTGCTGCCTCTTCACTGTTGGCCAAAACAACCACTGTGGTGCTGGCCTTCCTAGCCACAAAGCCAGGGAGCAGGGTGAGATGGCTGGGGAAGACTGGCGAACTCCATGATATTTTCCTGTTCATAGAATCATAGAATCATAGAATAGTAGGGTTGGAAGGGGCCTACAAGGCCATCGAGTCCAACCCCCTGCTCAATGCAGGAATCCAAGTCAGAGCATCCCTGACAAATGGCTGTCCAGCCTCGTCTTGAAGGCCTCTAGTGTGGGAGAGCCCACCACCTCCCCAGGTAATTGGTTCCATTGCCGTATTGCTCTGACACTCAGGAAGTTTTTCCTGATGTTCAGTCGGAATCTGGCTTCCTGTAACTTGAGCCCATTATTCCGTGTCCTGCACTCTGGGATGATCAAGAAGAGATCCTGGCCTTCTTCTCTGTGACAACCTTTCAAGTACTTGAAGAGCGCTATCATATCTCCCCTCAGTCTTCTCTTCTCAAGGCTAAACATGCCCAGTTCTTTCAGTCTCTCTTCATAGGGCTTTGTTTCCAGTCCCCTGATCATCTTTGTTGCCCTCCTTTGAACCCTCTCCAGCTTGTCTGCATCCTTCTTAAAGTGTGGTGCCCAGAACTGGACACAGTACTCCAGATGAGGCCTAACCAGTGCTGAGTAGAGGGGAACTAGTACTTCCCGGGATTTGGAAGCGATGCTTCTATGAATGCAGCCCAAAATAGCATTTGCCTTTTTTGCAGCCACATCACATTGTTGGCTCATATTCAGCTTGTGATCGACGACAATTCCAAGATCCTTCTCGCTCGTAGTGTGGTTGAGCCACGTATCCCCCATCTTGTAACTGTGCATTTGGTTTCTTTTTCCTAGGTGCAGAACTTGGCATTTGTCCCTATTAAATGCCATTCTGTTGTTTTCTGCCCAGCACTCCAGTCTATCCAGATCACTTTGAATTTTGTTTCTGTCTTCCAAAGTATTAGCTATCCCTCCCAATTTTGTGTCATCTGCAAATTTGATCAGCATTCCCTGCACCTCCTCCTCCAAGTCATTAATAAAAATATTGAAGAGCACTGGGCCCAGGACTGAGCCCTGCGGTACCCCACTCGTTCTAGTGTCCAAGTTGTCATCTGCACCATCTGGCCAGGAATCTCTCCCCCATTCCCTGACTCTGTCACTCACACCCTGGACTCAATGCAGTGACGGGTCTGTCACCATGTTCTATGCTGCCCTTGGCTACATGGGCTTCCTGGCTGCCACCTGCTTCACGGTGGCTTTCCTAGCCCGGAAGCTGCCCGGGGCCTTCAATGAGGCCAAGCTGATCACCTTCTGCATGCTGGTCTTCTGCAGCGTGTGGGTGTCCTTTGTGCCCACCTACCTGAGCACCAAGGGGAAATACATGGTGGCCGTGCAGGTCTTCTCCATCTTGGCCTCCAGTGCTGGGTTGCTGGGCTGCATCTTTGTTCCAAAGTGCTACATTATTGTACTGAGGCCTGATCTGAATATGAAAGAGCATCTTGTGATGAAAACAGAAGTCTAAATCTGATTCATATTGTTACCAAGCACTCCGAAATTCTGCTAATTTTTTTATGGCAGTCTGTGCTTGGAAAGGCTCCATTCATGCGTGGGGAAAGTGCAGTAGAAGCCTTTTTGCCATTTTAAGGTATTTCTTTTCACAATCCTTCATCTATTTTGCAGGTCTTTCCATATGGGTAGTCTCCACCCTACACTCCTTTTCCTTTCTGGTGTGCATGTAAGCTCAGATTTGGTCTATTTCTGGAAATGGATTTTGCCAAAGCCCCACTTGCTTTGTGGCACCTGTCCTGGTGTTCCATTGCCAAGGCTTGTAACTGTGATTCCTGCACTGTTTGTTCCCTGGTCAGCCTGGGCCATTCAAAGAGTCCAGATTAATCCAGGTTGGCAAAAATCTCAAAGGAACACACCAGAGTGAAGCATGCAAAGCACGCCAATTGGGCTGGGTGCATTTTTAGCCTGAGACAACCTCCTTCCTCCACCTCTTCGTTATTGTGACCTTGTGTCAGCACTAGCCTGATCACCCCCCCTCATTAGAACAAACCTCCCTGAAATGCTTTTCTTTCTCCCCATTCCCTAACACTCACCTTAAACCTTTCTTTTCTTTCCCAAGTGTATCAGGGACTCCCAGTTTACCGAAACCCCAGCCCTTTGACCTCTCACACTGACAAGACACAACATTCGAAAAACGAAGATCATGGCATCTGGCCCCATCACTTCCTGGCATATGGAAGGGGAAGAAATGGAAGCAGTGACAGATCTTACTTTCTTGGGCTCCAAGATCACCGCAGACGGTGACTGTAGCCATGAAATTAAAAGACGCTTGCTCCTTGGGAGGAAAGCTATGGCAAACCTAGACAGCATAGTAAGAAGCAGAGACATCACCTTGCCGACAAAGGTCCACATAATCAAAGCTATGGTTTTCCCAGTAGCAACGTATGGCTGCGAGAGCTGGACCATAAGGAAGGCTGAGTGCCGAAGAATGGATGCTTTCGAACTGTGTTGCTGGAGAAGACTCTTCCGAGTCCCCTGGACTGCAAGGAGGTCAAATCAGTCCATGCTAAAGGAAATCAACCCTGAGTGCTCATTGGAAGGACAGATACTGAAGCTGAAGCTGAAGCTGAAATATTTTGGCCACCTAATGCGAAGAGAAAACTCTCTGGAAAAGACCCCGATGCTGGGAAAGACTGAAGGCAAAAGGAGAAGGGGACGGCAGAGGATGAGATGGCTAGATAGCATCACTGATGCAATGAATATGGACTTGAGCACGCTCCGGGAGAGAGCGCAGGACAGGAAGGCCTGGCGTGCTCTGGTCCATGGGGTCACGAAGAGTCGGACACGACTGAATGACTGAACAACAACTGACAAGACCATCGTGTATTAGCACAGACTGGGTTCATACAACATGATAACCCCCACTCAAAGGTTGCGTATGGGTTGAGTGTGGGATGTTGTTTAACTGTGGGTTGTTGTGTTGTCTGAACCCAGTCATGCCAACAAACCATGATTTGTTAACCACAAATACCCCATGAAGAGATCCAATGGTTTGTTTTGGGGTTATGAATATGGTGGCTTGTTCATGGTTTACAAACCATCGTTCATTAGCATGTTTGGGTTCAGACAACACAACAACCCACAGTTCAACAACAACCCACAGTTCATGCGACAGGCAAAGTGGGGGGAACCAAACAACACATGGCTTGAGAAAACAACCTGCGCTTTGCATGAGCGTCCAGCAAACAAATCATGGGTAAATTCTGGGTAAGGCAATAACCCATACTCTGGGATGTGAACCAGATCATGTCGTCGTCCCAAAAGCCACAGACCACAGGAGGGGCTGAATGCAGAGGATGTCTGCACTCCATTCCTGGTTGTGAGAGATTGGCTGGGTTAGAGTTAAGGGAAATTGGATCTGTGGAGGGAAAGCTATTGAGAGCTTCAATGCTAAATTATTCAAGACTAATTCAGGTTCCTATGTATCATAGAAGACGCTCTTGATCCTGGCTCTTATGAAGGAGTTTCATAGGTAAAGGTCAGGCCAAGTTCACCTCCTCCCCATCTCACCCCCCTATGACTGGCTCATGTCAAGAGGATGGAGCCGCATTTATGAGTTGTGACAAAAATGTTTTTCTCCAGCCATACATCTGGGCATGGAAACAAATAGAAGGTTCAGGAAGTTGGAGAGATGATGCAATTTCTTCCCTTATGGTTATGAAAATCATAGTGATTTATTCTTCTTCTTCTTGCCAAAGCTCAAGGGATTCCTCACCCCCTCAAATAACACCCTTGAGTCCACTGACATAGACATCGGACTCAAGAGCAACGTGAGGAGACGTCTGGCAGCCAGGCGCAAAAGGGCTGATGCACAAACCCTCCTGTGCCACTGAGAGCATGGGAGGCGGCTCGGGGCAGGCGAGGAGGCCTGTGTGGGCGTGAGGCTGCCTTCCTGCCATCCCCTTCGGACGGGAAGCCGTGGCTGTTGGGGCTCCCATCTGTGCCGGGAAATACACGGAAGCCCCGGTCTGGAAAGAGCGCTTTGACTTCTTCTGTTCATTCTTCCAGTTAGCGGAGAGGAGCCAGGCGGAGGCTGTGCCAGGCACATAGCATGACTCCGCTCTTGCTGCTGCTGCTGCTGCCCCAGGCAGCCTGTGGGGCGCTCAAGGCCAAATGCCCCTTGACTCTGGAAAGGGCTGGAACAGACCCACGGAACCATTACCGGCCAGGGGACCTCCTCCTGGGCGGGGTCATCTCCGCAACACGTGCTGGGTTCCTATCGTGCAGTTTCAGCAAGGCTCCCTCTACCAGACGTGTTCTGTAAGTCATTGTGTGTGTGATGGAGTTCCTGCTGCTAACTCTATGAGCTCCAATTATCTCTAATCACCAAGGACTGTCTGTGTTATCCAGTACCAGGGAAATTGCTGTCCCTATTTTGCCTTTGGGGAGGTGTCAGCACTAAGGCTCCATCCAGTGCTCAGCCTGCGGGTTCATTTTTAAAAGTGTAGTAACAGACTACGGGATGATTTGATCAGAGTGCAGCCTGCCGTTCCAGAAGCTGAAACGGCAGCTGGCTGGGCTCCTTTTTTAACTATAAAGTGTGTTGCAGGGCAAGGGGTCTTTCTGCCATCTTGTTAATGTGAAGAAGAAACATCCAATTTTCTTTTACACCATGTGAGCAGACACAGGCTGTGGCTCGGGGCAGAGCACGGCTCCCCCCTCTACTCCCCCCCCCCATGACTGCCTATTAAGATTGTAAATCTGAGTCTGGAACCAAGCTGGAAGTGCTGGGTAGAATCATAGAATAGTATATCAATCCTAATGTTTTGCTGAAATCTGCTTCCTTTCCATTTCCACCCATTGGTTCTGGTTCAGCCCTCTGGACTATAGAATCATAGAATAGTAGGGCTGGAAGGGGCCTACAAGACCATCAAGTCCAACCCCCTGCTCAAGGCAGGAATCCAAGTCAGAGCATCCCTGACAGGTGGCTGTCCAGCCTCATCTTGAACGCCTCCAGTGTAGGAGAGCCCACCACCTCCCCAGGTAATTGGTTCCGTTGTCGTATTGCTCTGACAGCGAGTTTTTCCTGATGTTCAGCCGGAATCTGGCTTCCTGTCACTTCAGCCCATTCTTCCGTGTCCTGCACTCTGGGATGATCGGGAAGAGATCCTGGCCTTCTTCTCTGTGACAACCTTTCAAGTACTTGAAGAGTGCTATCATATCTCCCCTCAGTCTTCTCTTCTCAAGGCTAAACATGCCCAGTTCTTTCAGTCTCTCCTCGTAGGGCTTTGTTTCCAGTCCCCTGATCATCTTTGTTGCCCTCCTCTGAACCCTCTCCAGTTTGTCTGCGTCCTTCTTAAAGTGTGGTGCCCAGAACTAGACACCGTACTCCAGATGAGGCCTAACCAGTGCTGAGTAGAGGGGAACTAGTACTCATATTCAGCTTGTGATCTACAAACATTCCAAGATCCTTCTCGCTTGTTGTATTGTTGAGCCCAGTATCCCCCATCTTGTAACTGTGCATTTGGTTTCTTTTTCCTAGCTGCAGAACTTGGCATTTCTCCCTATTAAATGTCATTCTGTCGTTTTCTGCCCAGCGCTCCAGTCTATCCAGATCACTTTGAATTTTGTTTCTGTCTTCCAAAGGATTAGCTATCCCGCCCAATTTGGTGTCATCTGCAGATTTGATCAGCATTCCCTGCACCTCCTCCTCCAAGTCATTCACAACAATGTTGAAGAGCACTGGGCCCAGGACTGAGCCCTGAGGTACCCCACTCGTTACCTCCCCCCAGTTTGAGAAGGTCCCATTCATAAGCACTCTTTGAGTCCAGTCCTGTAGCCAACTGTGGATCCACCGGATCGTTGTTTCATCTAGCCCACTTTGAGCTAGTTTGCTCATCAGGAGATCATGGGGCACTTTGTCGAAAGCTTTGCTGAAGTCGAGGTATATGATGTCCACAGCATTCCACAAGGGAGGTTACTTGATCCAAAAATGAGATCAGATTCGTCTGGCAGGATTTGTTCTTGACAAATCCATCTTGGCTTCGAGTACTCACTGCATTGTTTTCAGGTGCTTCCAGATGGATTGCTTGATCATCTCCAGAATTTTCCCAGGGATTGATGTCAGACTGACTGGTCTGTAGTTCCCATGTCCCAAGTCTGCTCCATCTTCTCCATGGCCACCCTTCAGATATTGAAGACAGCCTGCACATGTCTCCTTAATCTCCAGACCAAACAAACCCAGTTCTGAGGCGATTTCTTCCTCACAATAGCCAGGGAATGCCTGTGTCCACGACCAGCTGTGTCCTAGAACAGCTGGTCATGGAACTGACCAGAAAGGAGGTGACCCTGGGCTTGACTGTAAATGGAGCCACCCAGGCCCTAGCACAAGAGGTGAGTCGCTTTAAGCCAATTAGACCACAGTGCTATCAGTGTGTGTGTGTGTGTGTGTGTGTGTGTGTAAAATTGCCCAGGAAGTCCAATACAATCACATTTGACTTCAAAGGAGGAAAGTTCTCCAAAATGAATTTTTAAAAGAAGTTCAAAGGGGGAGTCTAGAAGATTAAATCCTTTCAAAATGCTTGGAGGTTACTCAAAACCACAATAACAGAAGCTCGGCTAGAACGTATACCACAGGTTAGGAAAGGTGGCACCAAGTCCAAGAGGTCACCGGCATGGTTAACAAGCAGCATCAAGGGAGCTATGAGAGAAATGAGAGCTTCCTTCAGAAAATGGAAGTCTAGCCCAAGTGAGGAAAACAAAAGGGAGCACAAGCTTGCACAAAGGTGATGCAAGCAGACAATAAGAGATGCAAAAAAGCATTTTGAAGAGCATATTGCTAACAACATCAAAGCCAACAATAAAGAATTCTTTCAATATATCAGAAGCAGAAAACTAGCTAGGGAGGCAGGTAGTTGGACCGTTGGATGACCACTGAGTTAAAGGAGTACTTCAGGAGGGGAAGGAAATTGTGGAGAAGCTGAATAAATTATTTTCATCTGTCTTCACTGGAGAAGATGTAGGACAGTACCAGTGCCTGAACTGATGTTTTCAGGAAGGGAGCTTGAGGAACTGGGGCAAATAGATGACAAAAGATGAATTTCTCAATCTCACTGACAAAATGAAAGCTAATAAATCACCAGGCCCAGATGGAATCAGCCTAGAGTTCTTAAAGAACTCAAATTTGAAATGGAAGATCTACTAAAAAACATGTAACATGTCTCTGAAATCAGCCTCTTACCAGAGGACTGGAGAATAGCCAATGGAATGCCAATTTTCAAAAAGGGATCCAGGTTAGCTTAATGTCTGTTCTTGGTAAATGGTTTGAAAGCATTATTAAAGATAAAATTAGTAAGCATATAGAAGGACAAGCCCTGCTGAGAAAGAATCAACACGGCTTCTGCAAAGGTAAATCCTGTCTCACTAACCTTTTAGAGTTCTTTGAGTGTCAATAAGCATGTACATGGGGTGATCTGGTAGTCATTGTTTGCATAGACTTCCAAAGGCTTTTGACAAAGCCCCTCACCAAAGACTCCTGCGCAAACCTAGCAGTCAGGGAATAAGAGGACAGGTCCTCCTATGGATCAGTAACTGGTTGAAGAACAGAAAGAGGAGAGCGGGAATAAATGGTAAATTCTCCCAATAGAGGGATGGGAACACTGGGGCCCCATACCAATCTGTACCGGGACCAATGCTTTTCACCTAGTTCATAAATGATCTGCAATTAGGAATGGGCAGTGAGGTGGCCAAGTTCATTGATGACACCAAATTATTTAGGGTGGTTAACTAAAAAGGGATTGTGAGGAGCTCCAAAAGGATCTCTCCAAACTGGGAGAATGGGCATCAAAATGGCAAATGCAGTTCAATGTAAGCAAGTGTAAAGTGATGCACATTGGGGCAAAACATCCCAACTTCAAGTATAACCTGATGGGATCTGAAGTAGCAGTGACTGGCCAAGAAAGAGATCTTGGAGTTGGGGTGCACAGCGCAATGAAAATGTCAACCCAGTGTGTGGCTGCTGTAAAAAAAAGGCAAGCTTTTAAGGCCCTTTTACAAATCTAGGCTGCGACCACACTTGGAATACTGTGTACAGTTCTGGCCACCACACCTAAAAAGTCTAAGACTGCAATGTCTGGGACTGTAATTTAGAAAAAAGGTGAGTGAGGGGAGACATGATGGAGGTGTTCAAGTTAAGCATGGTGTGGAGAATGTGGAGAGGGAGACATTTTTCTCCCTCTCTCAAAATACCAGAACCCAAAGGGGCCCTCCCATGAAGCTGATCGGTGGGAGCTTCAGGACAGATGAAAGGAAGGGCTTCTTCACATGGCGCATAGTTAAACTATGGAATTCGCTACCAGCAGATGTAATAATGGCCACCAATTTGGATGGCTTTAAAGGGGGGTTAGGGACACATGGAGGAGAAGACCATCAACAGCGACTAGTCCTGGTGGCTATATGCTAGGAGGGAGGGGCGCTATTGGACTGATGCCCTACTGAGGGGTCCCACAGGCAGCTGGTTGGCCACTGTGAACAGAATGCTGGCCTAGAAGGGCCTTGGTCTGATCCAGCGTGAGGGCTCTTCTTACGTTCATATGCTCTTACTTCCATCCACATGTTCTTGAATGAGACCAATTATTTGGATCGATTTCAACTTGGGTTCAAGCTGGGTTTTGGCTTGTAAATAGCCTCGGTCACCCTCTGTGATGACCTATGTTGGGAGAGAGACAGGGGGAGTGTTACCCTGTTGATTCTCCTTGATCTTTTGGCAGCTTTCGATACCATCAACCATGGTATCCTTCTGGGGTTATTGTCTGAGTGGACAAACTATCAGGAGACTATAAAACACAGATGATGCCATCAGCCACTCCTCTTGCCTTGACAGCACCGCACTGAGTCCCAATTCCTTTGCAAGCTAAGATGAAAGATGAATTAGCTAGAATAGACAAGATGGGAGTCATCTCTCCAATCGACAGTCCTAATGAATGGTCCACAGGAACTGTTGTTGTGCCAAAGCCCAGTTAGAAAATCCACATTTGTGTGGATGTAACGCAACTGAACAAATATGTTTGCAGGGAAAGGCACATGCTTCAAGCAGTTGATCAGACATTGGCTCAGTTATCAGGAGCCAAGATATTCACAAAGCTTGATGCTACAGCTGGTCTGAGGCAAATTCCCCTTATATATTTTTATGTATGTATGTATGTATGTATGTATTTATTTCTATACCGCCCAATAGCCGAAGCTCCCTGGGCGGTTCGCAAAAATTTCATTCCTTGCTGAGGAATCTAGACCATTGTACACTTTCATTACTCCCTTTGGAAGATACTGTCAATCCCCCATTGTTCACTCAACCTCAGTCCTAACCCATTGTCCCGCCACGATTTCTCTCTCATCGTGAAGGATTGCACATGACTAATTCCAGCACTGGAATGCAAATCTGCACAGGTTCTGTTTTAAAATGGGTAATGGCTTGCCTTGACCCTGTCACCTAGGGATGTCAGAGAATTCCACCATGGATCTCAGTGAGGCCGAATGCCAGTGCATTCGGCCCCCCGAAATCCGTGGCAGAACGAAGCCCCCCCACCCTCCTACCCCGTGAAAGGCATGCAAAACGGGACCCTTACCTGGTGCCATTTGCGCTGCTTTGCGAATGGCAGCCACATCTGCGGCCGCCATTCACTTCTTCATTATTACTGTGATAGGCTACGTAAATACATAGCTTATCATGGCTAACACAGGAGTACCATTTGCGTCCCTGTGGAGGCCGTGATAGGCTATGTAAATATATACGTAGCCTATCACGGCAAAATACAGGGATGCAAATGGCGGCAGCTACAGTGGTCACCATTTGCGTCCCTGTGCAGCCCAGCGGCCGGATGTCCGGCTGCGGGCGGCCCCAGCCAGCAGCGCCACGGAGTTGCTGCGGAGCGGAGCTGGCCGGCTGGGGAGAATTTCAGGGGGAGGGACAGAGCGCCTCCCCCCCCCCCGTGAATGTCACCCTTCGAAAAGGTAAGTGACTTTCGTACATCTCTACTGTCACCCCCAGAAACATACCAGCCATTATGTGAGGATTGGCTGCTGTGCTTCTGGCTTTGGCTTGGGGGCAGTGTTAGCATGAGGAAAGTTCTAGAAGCATAAGGCAGAGAGAGATATTGCCTTGAAAAGCTGGTGGAGCCAATGAAGCAGCAACTGAATATTTTTGTTTCATTGAAGATGGGATGACAATGTGACACTTCTTTTTCAGAGGAGACACAGAATACTGGAAGATCCTTTCCTTCTTGTTTGCTGTTGAGGAGATCAACCAGAATCCCAGGATCTTACCCAACATCACCCTGGGCTACAACATCCATGAAACCTATTTTGATGCAAGAATGACTTCTGATGCCTTGCTAGAACTGCTCTCTCCTGGGCAGGCGAATGTTCCCAACTACAGCTGTGGAAGACAGAATCACCCATTGGCTGTTCTTGAAGGGGCCGACTCTGACATCTCCATGCAGATCTCAACCATGTTAGGCATCTACAAAATCCCTCAGGTGGAAGGGGGGGATCCACACTGTGGATCAAGAACACACACACGCATCCTATTTTCATGGGGAGGGGAAGTGCCCGTTGAAGGTCTCTGGAAAACTTCTTGATTTCTGTGAAGTCCAGAGTAGAGTTAGATTCAGCCTGCAAATTCGTGTGTGTGTGTTCTAGATCCACAGTGGGGCACAAAGGGTAAAATCCTCCCCACTACATACCAAGGTCCCAATCTGTATTAGTGGGGTGGGGCACACTGGCTATTTGTGGAAGAAAAACCCACTCAAGGGCAAATGACGTGATTAACATCATAGCATCATAGAACAGTAGGGTTGGAAGGGGCCTACAAGGCCATCGAGTCCAACCCCCTGCTCAGTGCAGGAATCCAAGTCAGAGCATCCCTGACAGGTGGCTGTCCAGCCTCGACTTGAAGGCCTCCAGCGTGGGAGAGTGTACTCCCCTCTCCCAGCGTGGAAGACGTACTAACTACATCATATGTAGTTGTACTCATTCATACGCTTATAGCTCAGAAAGCAATGTGAGCGGGCGCTCAGACACCCCAGTGATGGGGGAAGCTAAACTCCTTCGCAGCTGCCGATCACCTCCAAGAACCAAGGGTGCTCCTATCTTGGGTTGTGTCAGTCTACACGGGTGATTTAGTGTGGAGTGAGAGCACATCAGGGTTGTTCATGACACATGATGTTACTGCCACTCTACACAGCCCCACAGCTTTCCACTGAAAACAGCACATTTTTTGAAAGTCATTTTACTGCGTCTTTTCCCCTTAAATGCGGCTCCCGTGCAGTTCTGCTGCAGTGTGCCCCATTCCCTCGAATTAAGTCCTGCATGCTGGGTGTGCCTGGGGGTGTGCCTGTGACCTGGTTATGACCTGGTCAAGGGGTGGGGCCATCCCTCCCCCCCCCCATTCCTTTTTTCCCACCATTGGCAGTAGCGTGCTTTTTGGACACAGGGTGTTCTTTTCCTGCCAGTTAGCACTAATTCGCAGTAGCACTATTTTGCAATAGTGCTGTTTCACTCTTTCATGGCTGGCTCTCCCTTTCCTTCTCTGTTTATTTCTACTTTGAGATGCTCCACAGCTTGGGGCATCTTTGTTTTCCATTGTTCATTATGGGGCATCAGTATTGGAGGATTTGCCTCACTACATTTTGGAATATCAGCTATATTCTGCTATCAGAAAACATCAGCTAGAGCCTCTATTAAAGAAAATGAAGTTCTGGAATGTGAAAGAAAAATTAAGCATGATACTATAAGCAACTAATCCGTGCATAACTCAGAGAGTAGCTTCCTCTGCAGAAAAGGCTAATAGACTTAGAAAAAGATATTTGGAATCTATCTCAGTTAACTGTGGTGGAGATTCTGAGCTCTGAGGATATAAAACCCATGTTGGTATGTACTTCCTCAATCTTTAAATTTTGTTGCTTTTAGAATACTTTTAATCATAATTCTTAGTTTTGTTTTATTAAAGCCCAAATATTAAATTCTGTCCTATGTATAATTTTATGTGGAGTTTTAAATGTATTTTATTTTGCTCTCTTTTAATATAGTGTGGTCTTATGTTTACTTCTACATGGAATTTTAAATCTATTTTACTTTGTTCTTTTTGATAAAGTCTTTGGACTAACTCAATAAACTCTATTCTATTTTTCTACTATGGAGACTCAGGAGATGCTCTGTAGTTTAGGGCATTTTTGTTTTTCAGTGTTCATTATGAAGCCTGAACGTTTCATTCACCATAAAATTAAGACCATTTGTTCCATTGATATGAAGTCTGGCACAGGTAATTCCCAGTTAATAAGTGTGATCTGGACAGATTTTAGAAATACTCAAAGGAGAAGTAAAATTTAGTTGAGAAGCAAAACCACTCATCTCTTCGTTTCTTTGCCAGGTCAATTATGCTTTTGTTTCTCATGTTGTGAGCGACAGAACTGAGTTCCCATTTTTCTACCCGATGGTCCCCAGAGAAGGAACCCAGTACCCGGGGATTGTCAGACTGCTCCTGCATTTCAGGTGGACATTTATTGGTCTCGTTGCTCCAGACACGGACAACGGAGAGAGATGCGTGAAGACCTTGACGCCTGAGCTCATCAGGAACGGTGTTTGCGTTGCTTTCTCAGAAAGCGTCTCAGGAATGCATAAATCCAAAGTGCAGCTCAATTATGGTTCATTCTACAAGTGGAGACAAGTCAATGTCTTTGTTTATTTTGCAGAGACTAGTTCCTTCTTAAGCGTAATATACTTTATGCAACAACAAATTGCAATGTTGATGAAATCTGTTGTAGGGAAAGTCTGGATCACAACCGCTTTGTGGGACATCACCTGGGAGTTGATGTATAATGACATGTCTTTCCAACACATCCATGGTATTTTTTCCTTCTTTATCCAGACAAATAAAAGGACAAGATATGATGATTTGGGAACCATTTTCTCTTTTATCATGCAGTTTGGGGAGGCAGCATTCAGTTGTTCATACTCAAAGCATGCACTGTCTGTGAAAGGCTGGACAAGATGCAGAGAGAAGGAGAACCTGGAGGCCATGTCTCAAGTGGGCATGGAGAAAATCCTGTCTCTAGACAGCTATCACACTTACAACACCGTCCATGCTGTGGCCCGTGCCTTGGATGCTGCTTATTCGTCCAGATCCAAGAGGAGGGTGGTGGAGGGTGGAGGCAGGACGGACGTTCAGAGCATACAGCCATGGCAGGTATTCCCTTTCCCATCATGGATATCTCTGGTGAACATGATGATCAATTGTACAATTTCTTGCCTTGGATTTCTAATATGAGGAAATGAAATGTGCGTATTTATGGAGCAAAGCCAGCTGAGAAACTCCCTGTGGTGGCCTCTCTTTTGCCTGTTTACACTGGGCTTGGAGGACTTGGCCCCTCTGGCCACAGTCCCCATCATCGGCGCAGCTCATTTCATTTAATAGATAGGAACATAAGAGCTCTGCTGGGTCAGACCCAGGGTCCATCTGGCCCAGCATTCTGTCCACACAGTGGCCCGCCAGCTTCCCATGGGGAAACCCACAAGCAGGACATGAGTGCAACAGCACCCTCCCTCCCATGTTCCCCAGCAACTGATGTACACAGGCACATGGCCTCTGATGCTGGAGGCGGCACAGAGCCATCAGGACTGGCAGCCATCGACAGCCTTCTCCTCCAGGAGTTTGTCCAGCCCCTCTTAAAGCCATCCAAACAGGTGGCCATCACCGCGTCCCGTGGAAGTGAATTCTCCAGCACTGCCACTCCCTATGGGGAAACTGCTCCTTCACTGGGCAAACCCACCTATGGGGTTTCTTATTTCTTAGCAATTGCTCATATTTCAGGGCCCAAGGAACTCTGTGCCAGTATAAGGGTTCCCCAAGCCGGCCTTTTGCACTGCCACCAATTCTCTGAGAATCCTTGAAAGCTTCCTAGTAGCTGGCCTAAGAGGCTGAGGTGTGAGATGGGCACCAACACCAGAGACGAGATGAGCTATTCACTAAGTTAATTTATTAAAGGGATATTTTGTACATAAGGGAATTCCGATACTTACTTTGGGGCTTTCAACAGACCGCTTGCTGGCACCACTTAAGGGCTGAAGGGACGCTGCTGCTGTTGCAAGGCTCCCTCGATCCCTAGCTGCCAGCTCCGTGACGGCCAACCGTCAACTCTTTCCCAGCGAGCTGGAGCCCCCAGCCAACCAGCATCACAGTTACCTGATCCAGGCCCCCCAATAACATTCAAAGCGATCCTCTCTCCCCCTGCCACCCCCAGAACACGTCACCAAGCAGCCACCACCAAGACAGGCCTCCAGCACTGCAACCCCAGTAGGCCTCTGGCCCACACAGAGCCACTAGAGCCTCTCAGAGTCCACACAGAGCACTTGCAGAACAACAGTTACGTACGTGGCATTTCTTCACAATTACGCTACAGGCCCGCTGTTGCCTTTTAAGGGTGCCCGGGATGTGCCCCATGCAGTTGCCAGCCTCCCTTTGCCTGAGAGCAAGACCAGGCCCAGAGCGCAGAACCAGTTTATATGGCGAATGGCTTCTGCTTCCCCAACCGCTCAAGGGCGGACAACGGGCACCCAGGGATGACATCATTTCCCCTGCAAGTGTGAAAAGACACTCTTGAGTTTGGAACCAGCCCTGAGCCATGGGAGATTCAGGCGTGACATGGGCACAACTGAGGCATGGGGTGCGGTTTCTTGTCTCCTCCATGCCGGTGTTTCCTCTGCCATTCCAGCTTCACCCTTTCCTGAGAAACCCCCAGTTCTACAATAATTCTATGGATGGAGTGTATTTGGACGAGAACGGAGACCTGGCAGCCGACTTCGACATTGTGAACAGGGTGGTGCTACCCAATAGGTCTGTTGTTACAGTGAAATTTGGGGGTATGGAAAGACGGGGACTCCCAGGCCTCAAGTTCACCCTCGACCAGGATGCCACCGTGTTGCCCAAATGGCTCAACCAGGTGGGGGAATCCTTCATTTCAGTGGTTTTATTTTTATCCCTTCACCTCTAACAAATGCTGCAGACTCTGCGTCAGGCTTCCCCGACATGGTGCCCTTGAGGTGTGCCAGACCAAACCCCCACTCATTCCCAGCCAGCAGGGCCATTGGGAATGATGGGAATTGCGATCTATCCTGTGTTGTGGAAGGCTGCTCCAGGTGGGGCTGCCTTGGACTCCCTCTCAATTCCAACAAGAAACAGTTCTTCCAGATCTCAGCAAGAGGGAGCCTTTTCCCAGCTCTGCTACCCAGCTGGGCACCAGAAGGATTGCCTTCCGACCCAGGCTGCGGGTTACTTGGTACTCAGATCATCGATCCATTTTATACAGCACCACCAGTCTGCCCGGCACTTGACAGACAAGAGGACAGGTCCCTGCCCCAAGGTGCTTCCAATCCAAAATTCAACGTGAGGGGAATAGCAGAGGAAGGGGAAGGAAGCGGAGGCTCAGGGGGAGCAAGCACGGAAGCAACGTGCAGTTGCTCAGCTGCACATGCTCAGCCTTGGTTGCAGGCTTCACGGTGGCCCTAGAGGTCCTGCTGGTCCTTTCCGACTGCACCAAACCATTGCTGCAGATAAATGCGCCCTAACACATTTTCCTTGTTGGTCCTCGTCTTTCTGCTTAGACCCTGCCGCATTCCAGATGTGTGGAAAGCTGTTGCCCGGGATTTGTCAAGGTGGTTCAGGAAGGAAGGCCCGTTTGCTGCTATGACTGTGCTCCCTGCGTGGAAGGGACCATCTCCAGCCAGGAAGGTGGGTGACTCCAGAAGAGAAGGCAGCCCCTGGGGAGGAGGGCAAAGATCCACCCAGACGTGGCCTCTGAAGGTTTCCTTAAAGGCATTTCTAGACATGGATCCTTTTTTCCAATATCTCTTATTTTACAAAGTGAGTCATAAGAAATGAGGTTGGACCAGGAGTGGTGGGGAGGCAGTGGATCATAGAATCATAGAATAGTGGGGTTGGAAGGGGCCTACAAGACCACTGAGTCCAACCCCCTACTCAGTGCAGGAATCCAAGTCAGAGCATCCCCGACAGGTGGCTGTCCAGCCTCGTCTTGAAGGCCTCCAGTGTGGGAGAGCCCACCCCTAGGTGATAAAGTTGCATGGGGTGAGGGTCTGGGGAGAGCAGACGGCTAAATGTCTACCTGGAAGTGGCTCATTGCCCTCAACTGCATTTTGTCTACAGGAGCAGAGGGGTCGGGAGAATGCCTTTGCCAGCCCTTTTTCTTAAAACTGCTCAATCTCTGCCTCTCCCTTTAAATATTCATTCACTGAGCAGTGGGTAGTCATGCTTACTCAGAAGTGGGAATGGGCGAACTCAGCCTTACTTCACCCAGGCCTAGGGGTGCTGCCACAGCAGTATCTGTTATTATTACCATTATTGCTACTGCCACCTCTGCTTCCCCTGCCCCAAACTCTTGTTTCTGCAGGGAAGCCTCCCACTCCCCCCATACACGTAACAGGGGAAACTGGCTGGAATTTCTGGATGAAGAAGGTTAATGCTGTCTGTTAAAGGGGCAAACCTGGGGCTGTGGATGAAGGAAGCGGGGATGTGATTGTGAATGACTTAATCAGAGGCTAGTATTTATGAATGAAAAAGGCCAACTAGTGCAGTCCAGTGAAGGAGAGAAAAAAGCACCCTGGGCACATTTGCTCGGAAGTAAGTTTCACTCACCCCTTCATGGCTCACTGCCTTGTTGTGGCGAAGGGGCTTGCGTAACTCAGTGAAGCCATAAGCTATGCCATGCAGGGCCACCCAAGACGGACAGGTCATGGCAGAGAGTTCTGACAAAATGTGGTCCACTGGAGAAGGAAATGGCAACCCGCTCCAGTATTCTTGCCAAGAAAACCCCATGGAACGTATCACAAGGCTACAAGATGCGAGGGATGCTAAAAACAACAAAAAGGCTTTCTTCAGCTACGTGCATAGTAAAAGGCAGAGGAAAGAAATGGTTGTTCAGCTATTAAATAAGGATGGCAAAATGATAACAGATGACAAAGAAAAGGCAGAGGTGCTCAATTCCTACTTTGGCTCAGTCTTCTCCCAAAAGAGGGTCTATGACCCCCCTGGCAAAGGCGAAGTACAGGCTGAAGGGGCAGGATTGCAGCTTGAGATCGACAGGCATATGGTCAAGGAACACCTCATTACTTTGAATGAGTTCAAATCTCCAGGGCCAGATGAACTGCATCCTAGAGTCATAAAGGAACTGGCAGAAGAGCTCTCAGAACCGCTGTCTATTCTCTTTGAGAAATCATGGAGGACCGGGGAAGTGCCAGATGACTGGAGGAGGGCTAACGTTGTCCCTATCTTCAAAAAGGGTAAAAAGGAGGAACCTGGGAACTACAGACCAGTCAGTCTGACATCAATCCCTGGGAAAATTCTGGAGCAGATCATAAAGCAATCCATCTGGAAGCACCTTGACAACAATGCAGTGATTACTCGAAGCCAACATGGATTTGTCAAAAACAAGTCCTGCCAGACAAATCTGATCTCATTTTTTGATCAAGTCACCTCCCTTGTAGACCGTGGGAATGCTGTAGACATCATATACCTCGACTTCAGCAAAGCTTTCGACAAAGTGCCCCATGATATCCTGATGAGCAAACTAGCTCGAAGTGGGCTAGATGAAACAACGATCCAGTGGATCCACAGTTGGCTACAGAATCGGACTCAAAGAGTGCTTATCAATGGGACCTTCTCAAGCTGGGGAGAGGTAACGAGTGGGGTACCGCAGGGCTCAGTCCTGGGCCCAGTGCTCTTCAATATTTTTATTAATGACTTGGAGGAGGAGGTGCAGGGAATGCTGATCAAATTTGCAGATGACACAAAATTGGGAGGGATAGCTAATACTTTGGAAGACAGAAACAAAATTCAAAGTGATCTGGATAGACTGGAGTGCTGGGCAGAAAACAACAGAATGGCATTTAATAGGGACAAATGCCAAGTTCTGCACCTAGGAAAAAGAAACCAAATGCACAGTTACAAGATGGGGGATACGTGGCTCAACCACACTACGAGCGAGAAGGATCTTGGAATTGTCGTCGATCACAAGCTGAATATGAGCCAACAATGTGATGTGGCTGCAAAAAAGGCAAATGCTCTTTTGGGCTGCATTCATAGAAGCATCGCTTCCAAATCCCGGGAAGTACTAGTTCCCCTCTACTCAGCACTGGTTAGGCCTCATCTGGAGTACTGTGTCCAGTTCTGGGCACCACACTTTAAGAAGGATGCAGACAAGCTGGAGAGGGTTCAAAGGAGGGCAACAAAGATGATCAGGGGACTGGAAACAAAGCCCTATGAAGAGAGACTGAAAGAACTGGGCATGTTTAGCCTTGAGAAGAGAAGACTGAGGGGAGATATGATAGCGCTCTTCAAGTACTTGAAGGGTTGTCACAGAGAAGAAGGCCAGGATCTCTTCTTGATCATCCCAGAGTGCAGGACACGGAATAATGGGCTCAAGTTACAGGAAGCCAGATTCCGACTGAACATCAGGAAAAACTTCCTGAGTGTCAGAGCAATACGGCAATGGAACCAATTACCTGGGGAGGTGGTGGGCTCTCCCACACTGGAGGCCTTCAAGACGAGGCTGGACAGCCATTTGTCAGGGATGCTCTGACTTGGATTCCTGCATTGAGCAGGGGGTTGGACTCGATGGCCTTGTAGGCCCCTTCCAACCCTACTATACTATTCTATGATTCTATAAGAGATGACGCCGGAAGATGAGCCCCTCAGGTCGGAAGGTGTCCAATATGCTACTGAGGAAGAGCAGAGGGTATTTCCAAGTAGCGCCAGAAAGAGTGAAGCGGCTGGGCCAAAGCCGAAAGGACACTCAGCTGTGGATGTGTCTGGTGGTGAAAAGAAACTCCGATGCTGTAAAGAACAATATTGTTTAGGAACTTGGAATGTAAGATCAATGAATCAAGGCAAGCTGGAGGTGGTCAAACATGAGATGGCGAGACTGAACATCGACATCTTGGGAATCAGCGAACTAAAATGGACAAGCATGGGCAAATTTAATTCAGGTGACCATTATATCTACTACTGTGGGCAAGAATCCCTTAGAAGAAATGGAGTAGCACTCATAGGCAACAAAAGGGTGGGAAAAGCAGGACTGGGGTACAATCTCAAAAACGATAGAATGTTCTCAGTACGAATCCAAGGCAAACCATTCAACATCACAGTAATTCAAGTCTATGCCCCAACCACTGATGCCGAGGAAGCTGAGGTTGATCGGTTCTATGAAGACCTACAACACCTTCTAGAACTAACACCAAAAAAAGATGTCCTCTTCATCATAGGGGATTGGAATGCTAAAGTAGGAAGTCAAGAAATCACTGGGATAACAGGCAAGCATGGCCTTGGTGTACAAAATGAAGCAGGACAAAGGCTGATAGAGTTTTGCCAAGAGAACACGCTGATCATAGCAAACACTCTTTTCCAACAGCACAAGAGGCGACTCTACACATGGACATCACCAGATGGTCAATATCGAAATCAGATTGATTATGTCCTTTGCAGCCAAAGATGGAGAAGCTCTATACAGTCAGTAAAAACAAGACCTGGAGCTGACTGTGGCTCAGATCATGAGCTGCTTCTTGCAAAATTTCGGCTTAAATTGAAGAACGTAGGGAAAACCACTAAACCATTCAGGTATGACCTAAATCATATCCCTTATGAATACACAGTGGAGGTGAGGAACAGATTTAAGGGATTAGACCTGATAGACAGAGTGCCTGAGGAACTATGGACGGAGGTCCGTAACATTGTTCAGGAGGCAGCAACTCAATCCATCCCAAATAAAAAGAAATGCAAAAAAGCCAAGTGGCTGTCTGAGGAGGCTTTACAAGTAGCTGAGGAAAGAAGGGAAGCGAAAAGCAAGGGAGAAAGGGGAAGATATATCCAACTGAATGCAGAGTTCCAGAGAATAGCAAGGAGAGACAAGAAGGCCTTCTTAAATGAACCATGCAAAGAAATCGAGGAAAACAACAGAATGGGGAAAGACTAGAGATCTCTTCAAGAAAATCGGAGCTATCAAGGGAACGTTTTGTGCAAAGATGGGCATGATAAAGGACAGGGACCTTTATCCTAAAATGACAGTATTCCAGCTGAGCTATTTAAAAACCTAAAAGATGATGCTGTTAAAGTGCTGCACTCAATATGCCAACAAATTTGGAACACTCAGCAGTGGCCACAAGACTGGAAAAGGTCAGTTTACATTCCAATTCCAAAGAAGGGCAACGCCAAAGAGTGTTCAAACTACCGTACAATTGCGCTCATTTCACATGCCAGCAAGGTGATGCTCAAAATCCTACAAGCTAGGCTTCAGCAGTATGCGAACCGAGAACTACCGGAAGTACAAGCTGGGTTTCGAAGAGGCAGAGGAACTAGAGATCAAACTGCCAACATTTGCTGGATCATGGAGAAAGCAAGAGAAATCCAGAAAAACGTCTATTTCTGCTTCATTGACTACGCTAAAGCCTTTGATTGTGTGGATCACAACAAACTGTGGCAAATTCTGAAAGAGATGGGGGTACCAGACCACCTTACCTGTCTCCTGAGAAACCTGTAAAAGGGCCAAGAAGCAACAGTAAGAACCAGACATGGAACAACCGATTGGTTCAAAATTGGGAAAGGAGTACGACAAGGCTGCATATTGTCGCCCTGCTTATTTAACTTATATGCAGAGTACATCATGAGAAATGCCGGGTTGGATGAATCAGAGGTCGGAATTAAGATTGCCAGGAGAATTATCAACAACCTCCGATATGCAGATGATACCACCCTAATGGCAGAAAGCGAAGAGGATCTCAAGAGCCTCTTGTTGAGGGTGAAAGTGGAGAATGCAAAAGCTGGTTTGAAACTCAACATTCAAAAAACGAAGATCATGGCATCTGGCCCCATCACTTCCTGGCATATGGAAGGGGAAGAAATGGAAGCAGTGACAGATTTTATTTTCTTGGGCTCCAAGATCACTGCAGATGGTGACTGTAGCCATGAAATTCAAAGATGCTTGCTCCTTGGGAGGAAAGCTATGGCCAACCTAGACAGCATAGTAAGAAGCAGAGACATCACCTTGCCGACAAAGGTCCGCATAATCAAAGCTATAGTTTTCCCAGTAGCAACGTATGGCTGTGAGAGCTGGACTATAAGGAAGGCTGAGAGTAGGGATGGGGGAGAATTTCTCCCCGAAACTTTGGGGGGCCGAGTGCCAACGTATTCAGCCCCCCGAAGTAGTTTCGGGGAGAAATTCTCGGCCCCCCCTCCGGATGGGACTTACCTTTCCCGAATGTCCCTCCCGGCGGCGGGTCCCGGCGGCGGTTCGGCAGGTCTTCGACAGGGGCAGAGGCGGCAGCCAGTCTTTCGACCAGCTGCCGCCGCCGCCATTCCAATAAAAGTAAAAAAAAAAAAAAACGCCCCCGTGATAGGCTACGTGACGATTAACGTAGCCTATCACAGCTAGATTTGCAAAGTAGCCTATCAGGGGTGACTTTAAAAAAAAAAAGCGCGTACGGCTAATGGCAGCCCCCATAGGGAGCCGCCATTCGCATTCCTTATTTGGTCGCTGTAGTCTATGTAAAGATTACGTAGACTACGGCGACCAAATAAGGAACGCGAATGGCGGCTCCCTATGGGGGCCGCCATTTGCGTACGTGCTTTTTTTTTTTAAAGTCACCCGTGATAGGCTACTTTGCAAATCTAGCTGTGATAGGCTACGTTAATCGTCACGTAGCCTATCACGGGGGCGTTTTTTTTTTTTTAACTTTTTATTTCGCGGCCGGGCGAGGCGAGGCGCCTCCTCCCCAGCCTGAATTTCGGCCAGGCGAGGAGGGAAGCCTCCCCCCCTGGCCTGAACTTCGGGGGGAGCAGCGAAGCGCCTCCCCCCCACCGCGAAGCAAGCTGCGAGACCAGGTAAGTGGCTTTCGTGCACCCCTAGCTGAGAGCCAAAGAATCGATGCTTTCGAACTGTGGTGCTGGAGAAGACTCTTACGAGTCCCCTGGACTGCAAGGAGGTCAAATCAGTCCATCCTAAAGGAAATCAACCCTCAGTGCTTATTGGAAGGACAGATACTGAAGCTGAAGCTCAAATATTTTGGCCACCTAATGCGAAGAGAAAAGTCACTGGAAAAGACCCTGATGCTGGGAAGGATTGAAGGCAAAAGGAGAAGGGGACGGCAGAGGAAGAGATGGCTAGATAGCATCACCGATGCAATGAATATAGACTTGAGCACGCTCCGGGAGAGAGCGCAGGACAGGAAGGCCTGGCGTGCTATGGTCCAGGGGGTCACGAAGAGTCGGACACGACTGAACGACTGAACAACAACAAAAGTTTCACTCCCCGGTTAGAAGTAAATCTAGCTCCCATGCAGTCTGAAGCAGGGGATTTATAAAGTTCAGCAGATCCCCCGTTTTTCCCAACTTCCCTGAGCAGGAGAGCGTTGACAGGGCTGGGGAAGAACTCTCTCACTCGCTGAGCAGCACCTACGGGATTGATGACACTTTTCATTATGAAATCAGCTTTGGCCCGTGAGTGGCACACGAAGCAAGAAAAGCCGGGGTTTAGGCAGCACACACTTGGCTTCTCTTGCTTCATGCGCCACTGATCATAGAATCATAGAATAGTAGGGTTGGAAGGGGCCTACAAGGCCATCGAGCCAAAGACATACCAAAGCTGATTTCAGGAAAAAGCGGAGACAAGCTGAAAATGCTTCTCTGTACATTTCCGTGAAGATCGGCTCCAGGTCATCTTGGAGTTCTTGACAGAGAGGCCGTGAAAACTGAGCTTAGTTGAATGCGCACCTTGAACTTTTGGGAAGCCAATTTCGCGAAGCTCCAAGAAAAATTGGGTCAGGTCCCATTGCTAGAAATCCTGAAGGAAAAAAGATCTCAAGAGTGAAGGGAGATCCTGAAAATTGAAATACTGAAGGCACAATCAGAAAGTATTCCATGAGAAGGAAAAATGGGGGACATCAAAAGAAACCCGGGTGGCTGCACAAAGAGTTCTCTGATGAGCTGAGACTTATTACCAAGAAGGAGTACAGTAGAGTTCTATTTTGCCTCAGTCTTCTCCCACAAGGGGAGCTGTGTTCAACCTGGGACAAGTAGAACAAATGATACATAGAGAGACTGTAAGAGACTACTTCAAATGAGTTTACGTCTTAAGGGCCAGACACAAGTACAGGATGGGGGAGACCTGGCTTGGCAGAAGAACAGGTGAAAAGGACCTTGGTGTCTTACTGGATCACAAGCGAAATATGAGCCAGCAGAGTGATACAGCAGCTTCGAAAGCTAATGCAATCTCAGCTTACATTAACAGAAGCATAGTGTTCAGATCACAAGAAGTAATAGTTCTCCTCTATTCTGCGTTAGTCAGGCTGCATTTGAAGTATTGTGTCCAGTCCTGGGCCTCCATTTTAAGGAGGACATTGACAACTTGGATTGCATCCAAAGAAGAGAAACCAGTATGGTGAGGGGTCTAGAAACCAAGTCCTATGAGGAGTGGTTGAAAGAGCTGGGCATGTTTATCCTGGAGAAGATTAAGGGGAGACATTATAGTGGTCTTCAAATACCTGCAAGGGTGTCATGCAAAAGAGAGTCTCTGTTGCTCATGAAGGGAGGACTAGAACCAATGGGTGGAAATTGCAGGGAAGCAGAATTGGGCTAAACATTAGCAGAAAGTTTCTAACTGTGAATGCTGTTCAGCAGTGGAACAGATTCTGCCTTGGGAGGTGGTGGGTTCTCCTTCCCTGGGATTATTTAAGCAGAGGAGATAACAGCAGGGATTCCTCCAGAGGGTGCAGGATTGGAGGTTAAACTCATGTTTAAATATATGGAACACAAAATGTGGCCTAGCAGGTCTGTGTCCTGCATGAAATGAATGTGTAGTGTCTGTCACACCAGAGAAATATCTTGGATGGATTGTGAAAGGGCAGAGAAGGCTAAAGATATAAGGGAGATGGCACTCCTGTTTTTTCCAGATGCGGACCATTGCAGCAAGTGTCTGGACGAGCAGCATCCAAACAAGGACCAAGATCAATGTATCCCCAAGGTTACAACCTTCCTGTCCTATGAAGAGTATCTGGGGATCATCCTGTCTTCCTTTGCCCTATTCCTGTCCTTAACCACAGGCCTTGTGTTAGGAATCTTCATAAAATTCCTCGAAACCCCAATAGTCAAAGCCAACAACCGGGACCTCTCCTACATTCTCCTTGTCTCCCTCCTGCTTTCCTTCTCCTCCTCCTCCCTCTTCATCGGCCAGCCAAGGAAAGCGACCTGCCTCCTCCGACAAATGGTCTTCAGCATCATCTTCTCCGTTGCCGTTTCTTCTCTCTTGGCCAAAACGATCACTGTGGTGCTGGCCTTCCTGGCCACAAAGCCAGGGAACGGGGTGAGGGGGTGGCTGGGGAAGAGTCTGGCCAACTCCATTGTCATTTCTGGTTCCAGCATCCAAGTTGTCATCTGCACCATCTGGCTGGGCCTCTCTCCCCCGTTCCCTGACTCTGACATGCACTCCCAGCCTGGAGAGATCGTCCTGCAGTGCAACGAAGGGTCTGTCGCCATGTTCTATGCCGCCCTTGGCTACATGGGCTTCCTGGCTGCCATCTGCTTCACGGTGGCTTTCCTAGCCCGGAAGCTGCCCGGGGCCTTCAATGAGGCCAAGCTGATCACCTTCAGCATGCTGGTCTTCTGCAGCGTGTGGGTGTCCTTTGTGCCCACCTACCTGAGCACCAAGGGGAAATACATGGTGGCCGTGCAGGTCTTCTCCATCTTGGCCTCCAGTGCTGGCTTGCTGGGCTGCATCTTTCTCCCCAAGTGCTATGTTATTATTCTGAGGCCTGATCTGAATACAAAGGAGCATCTCGTGAAGAAAACAGAAGTATAGAACTGATTTGTTTTCTTACCAAACACTTGATATTCCGCTATTTTTAAATATGGTGGTCCATGCATTTTAATCCTGCTACCTGTGGTGTTTGTTTTAACTCTTTATTCTGGCTTTCGTTGCTCTCTGTCAAGTTTTACCATTATGAAACACCTTGTGGGCCCTTTTCAGGGTTGAAAGGCGTATAAAAATGTTTCGATGGATGAATGTGTAGCAGAAATCAGAGTCAGATGTTGCAGAACCCAGAGTCAGAGAGACCACGGAGTGAAGGAAAAAGAGATTCTTTATTTAACGCGCGGGCTTAAGAATCATTGGATTCTTAAAATGATTTGGAATCATTTCCAAAGAGCCAGAAGCCCCGAAATACATCAGCACATTGTTTTTATAGACACTGTTGGCCAAAACGATCACTGTGGTGCTGGCCTTCCTGGCTGTGACACACATGAAACGGCTCCTCCTCCCCCTCCCGCGTGGGGTTGCAGTCCTCAACATTTCTTCTCCTAGCACCATTGTTTATAATACAAGAACTGGGTTATAGGGTAGCCATGATAAGGAGAGAACAGCAGAGAACAAGATATACAATTGTATGGCCTTTGACAAGATAAGGAATTCCTGTGTCTCGTCAGCTTACAACAATATATTCAAGGGAGAAAGAGCTCAGCAAGAACATGAAGCATGAGACTGCATGAGGCTACTTAGTCTGACCCCCGATATGGCTGCTACACTATGAATGCAGCCCAAAAGAGCATTGGCCTTTTTTGCAGCCACATCACATTGTTGGCTCATATTCAGCTTGTGATCGACAACAATTCCTTCTCGCTTGTAGTGTTGTTGAGCCAACAACAAGCAGAGCCCTCCTCTGCACTAGGGCAGCAGGAGCTGGGTGTCGCCCTTCCAAGGGTCACCAGGGAGGATCAATCAAAGTCAGACACTGAAAATGTCTTCGCTGAGCAATCAGGAAACCCAGAGTGGATTTCCAGGTTTCACAGGACTCTTCCTTTGCATTACTGTTGCACAAGAATCAAGGTGATTTGTGTGTGTGTGTGTGGGGGGTGTTCGATATTCGTGCTGCAGGAATCCAGCCCGTAGCCTCTGAATTTAGCTATCCCTTTGCAGGCAGATGAGATCAGGTTCTGCATGGTGCAGAGGACTGCAGCCATGCTCGGGCCCAAGGGATCCTGGGAGACAGATGCTTGGGCTCTTTTTTCTGTGTAAACGGAAAAGTCCGAGGTTATCCAGATCCGTCTCAGACAATAGCTAAAACAGATGGGGGTTTTAAATGTTTTCTGTAGACTGCCAAAGGAAAGCGTCGCTGTTGTTTTCCTTTGCCCCCATATCTGCCATTCTCGTCTGGATTTCTCGATGGCTGATTGCTTATCTGTATTTTTTGCAATGGGAAATGGATTCTCTTTCTTCCAGATTGCAGTCTCCTTTGAGGAGGTGGCCATACAGTTCTCCAAGGAGGAGTGGGCTCTGCTGGAACCGGGCCAAAGGGCACTGTACAGGGAGGTCATGCTGGAGAATTATGTGATGGTGGCCTCTCTGGGTACGCGACCGGTTGCCCGCGATTGAGGGGGTGGGAGGGGGAGAATCCCTGGCGCTCCTCCGGAGGCGGAGGGTGGTCGCACGCAGGTGCCGATCTCCACGCTGGGCCTTCCCTTTCCGGGGCAGAGATACGGCTTTCGGGGGAAATGGTGCTGGCCTCTCCTCCACGAGGCCATTTCCCGCCTGGTCTTTCAATCCTCCCTGCGCAAGGAGCGGACACCAGGGGGAGGATTCAAGGCCCACGGTATCCTCCCCTCCCTGCCACTTGCCTGTCCTAAGGGACTGTTGTTGTTGTTCAGTCGTGTCCGACTCTTCGTGACCCCATGGACCATAGCACACCAGGCCTTCCTGTCCTGCGCTCTCTGCTCAAGTTCATATTCATTGCATCGGTGATGCTATCTAGCCATCTCATCCTCTGCCGTCCCCTTCTCCTTTTGCCTTCAGTCTTTCCCAGCATCAGGGTCTTTTCCAGAGAGTTTTCTCTTCGCATTAGGTGGCCAAAATATTTGAGCTTCAGCTTCAGTATCTGTCCTTCCAATGAGCACTCAGGGTTGAGTTCCTTTACGATGGACTGATTTGACCTCCTTGCAGTCCAGGGGACTCGTAAGAGTCTTCTCCAGCACCACATTTCGAAGACATCAATTCTTTGGTGCTCAGCCTTCCTTATAGTCCAGCTCTCACAGCCATACGTTGCTACTGGGAAAACCATAGCTTTGATTAGCCGGACCTTTGTCGACAAGGTGATGTCTCTGCTTCTGACTATGCTGTCTAGGTTTGCCATAGCTTTCCTCCCAAGGAGCAAGCGTCTTTTAATTTCATGGCTACAGTCACCATCTGCGGTGATCTTGGAGCCCAAGAAAGTAAAATCTGTCACTGCTTCCATTTCTTCCCCTTCTATATGCCAGGAAGTGATGGGGCCAGATGCCATGATCTTAGTTTTGTTAATGTTGAGTTTCAAACCAGCTTTTGCACTCTCCACTTTCACCCTCAACAAGCGACTCTTGAGATCCCCTTCGCTTTCTGCCATTAGGGTGGTATCGTCTGCATATCCAAGGTTGTTGATAATTCCCCCAGCAATCTCAATTCCGACCTGTGATTCATCCAAGCTGGCGTTTCTCATGATGTACTCTGCATATAAGTTAAATAAGCAGGGCGATAATATGCAGCCTTGTCGTACTCCTTTCCCAATTTTGAACCAATCGGTTGTTCCATGTCCGGTTCTTACTGTTGCTTCTTGGCCCTCGTACAAGTTTCTCAGGAGACAGGTAAGGTGGTCTGGTACCCCCATCTCTTTCAGAATTTGCCACAGTTTGTTGTGATCCACACAATCAAAGGCTTTAGCATAGTCAATGAAGCAGAAATAGACGTTTTTCTGGAATTCTCTTGCTTTCTCCATGATGCAGCGAATGTTGGCGATTTGATCTCTAGTTCCTCTGCCTCTTCGAAACCCAGCTTGTACTTCCGGTAGTTCTCGGTTCACGTGCTGCTGAAGCCTAGCTTGTAGGATTTTGAGCATCACCTTGCTGGCATGTGAAATGAGCGCAGTTGTACAGTAGTTTGAACACTCTTTGGCATTGCCCTTCTTTGGAATCCTAAAAACTGGCACAAACCAACTCTTACAATGAATATTAATAATTCAATAGCTGAACAAGACATTGTCTTGCTTCTCAGTTGCACAACTGTCTTGCATCAGCCTCCCTCTTTTTCATGTTCTCAGGATGTGAAAGAAACCTTTCAATAACATTTCCCCCCCGCCCCAGCACAGTAAGCACAAAAAGGCACCAATCCTAGACACACCTACTGTGGGAGCTGCTGTGTTGCTGCGGCCCCGTTCCCCTTTCCTGCCCTTGAATTGTGGGAGTGGGAGAGGAGGGGGCTCTGGCTGGCTCTGGCTGCTGGTGCTGGGTCTAGTCTGGAGAACTGCCAAGAACAAGTTTAAGCATCGGGAGTTTTAAGGGTGATGCCGTAATGAGCCCCCCGCCCACCTCAGTTAAGGGCATGTAAGTCAGCTTTATGTGTGTGTTTTAATAAAGCGTTAAAAACTGGGAGCATATTTTCAAGAGGGTGTCAGCCATTCACATCTCCACACTTCCTAAAGGCACATTATATCTAAAAGGTCTAAGGAAAAAGGAGAGCATTCATAATAATAAAATAATAATAGCTTGTATAATAAAAAAATAAGTTTCAAACAGCTATGTAACTTTAGATTACAAATTAAATTTTAATTCAGATTGTAAGGTTTTGGGGGCAGAGACCTGACTTTTTTCCTTATGATTCTCTGTAAAGTACCACATATATTGTAAACACTGAAGTCTGTGCATCTTCTGGAAGCAGCGGAAGACATGTTTTATTCAAACTGTCTTTTGGTGACCAGCAACAGGGAAAGATAATGTAGATTGATTAGCATGTTGTTACCAGCCCTTAGCCTTTGGGATGAAGTAGACTATACATCCAATCAATTGAGGGTGCAATCCTATGCATGTTTAGACGGAAAAAAGTTCTACAACTCCCAGCGTTCCCCAGCCAGCTAAGCTAGCTGGGGAATGTTGGAAGTGTAGGACTTCTTTCCGTCTAAACATGCATATGATTGTGCCCTAATTAAATAAATAATACAGGTATGGACAAGAATGATGTATTTTTTTTCCTACCTCAGATGAAATAGTGACCCTGTCATATGGATAGAATAAAGCCTCATGGCCATGGGGCTTACTCTAAAGTATGGGGGCTTAGGGCTTCATCACACAGAGCTTTTATCCTGCTACTGAGATGGCTTTCTCTCGGAAGTTTGCAGGCTCTTTAGATGGCACCAGTTACTCTCCAGGGTATCTCCCGCCATTCCCTCCAGCCTATCCCGTGTTTTCCCCAAACGCAAAACGTATTTTTTCCAGCCCACGGCACAGGAGCACCATAACCTCCCTGTGAAATTCTCCAATAGCAGAAGAAACCGCTGTGTCCGCCTGCGGTGGGTGTTTGTTTTCAGCTGTTGGGGTCAGGATGAGATTTGACAGGAGACAGGGCAAGATTCCCCAGGCACCGTCTCCTGCCTCTGCATTTCTCAGTTGGAGGGAGAAGAGGGTAAAATGCCTTTCTGCAATGAAGGGAGACACATCTGATCCCCCACCCCACCAAGCTCAGAAGCAACGTCCTCTGTTGTTTGAGAGCACCCTGTTAAGTTCATTGGGGCTTACTCGAGGGTTGCAGTCTTACAGGGTGATCTCATGTCTACTCAGAAGTAAATCCCACTGAGTTCAATGCAGCTTCCACATAAGTGTGCCAAGGGTTGCACATTTACAGCACAATCTTAAATTTTATATCTACTCAGAAGTAAGTCAGAGGTTTCCTGGGGGCTGTGAGAAAACACTACAGCAGAAGTTAAGCTACGAAAATGAGACTCCACCCCCTTTGCACCCATGCCAGGGAGGAAGGCACTCCCTCAGTTCAAGCCACGTGGCTGCCATGTAAAGAAGCCCTTCCTAACCCCGCAAAGAAACTGAAAGCAGCAAGCTCTGGAAAGGATGTGGGGTTTTGTGGGGGGTTTGCTTAATGTAGACACACCCTTATTCTCAAGCACAAAGCAGCTGTATGGAGGAAATGTGTGTGTGTATGTGTGGGAGAACAAGAGAAAAACTGCTTTACTTAACAAATGTATTTAAAGACCATCAGGGTTGCTGGCCGTGTGCACTTTAGGCCCTCACCCTCTGCAGGAGCAACCAAGAAGAAATGCAGTGGGCTGCAGCCTTCTCCAACTTGGCGCCCTCCAGATCTGCTGGACAACTCCCATCAGCTCCAGGCAGCATAATGGCTATGCTAGCTGGGAGGGGGATGATAGGATTTGCAGTCCAACACATCTGGAGGGCACAAGGCTGGGTGAGAAATGGGATAGAGACGTTCTGCAGCCCCTGCCCAGAGCTGTGCGGGCTGTGTGGAGGCAGGTGAAGTAAAATATATAGGTTTCAATGGGGTTTATTCCCAGGTATTTCTATCATTTTAATATAATTTTTAAAAATTATTTTCATTTGTTTTTCACTCATACAGACTTCCTCCTCCTCTCTGCCCTCCCCACGCCCCAACCCCATGCCCCGCTGCCTTTTCTGGCTGCCACCACCCACAAACTGACTTGAGCTGACCGATCCAAGTCTGATGCTGGCCAGCGGGTTCTCAGGCGTGTTGCGTCTGCGTTCTGGGTTGCCGCAGCTCAACGGCTTGCTGGGCTTGCTGGGGGCGCAGGACTGACGGTCAGGATCAGCGTCTCCAGCAAGCAATTGAGCCATCGCCCACCTGCTCCTGTCCTTCCCTGAACCCGGACAGTGAAGATGGCGTGGTCTGAGGCACAGGCATGGGGGCAGCTCCTTCCTCTCTCCATCTCGGAGTGAGGGAAGGCGGGTTGCGAGAAAGGGAAAATTCGCCCTTTGCCGGGGCAAGGCTGCCTTGCCCAGGCGCGCTCTGGACAGGCGACGGGGGAATTTGCCACGCTTCTTGCCCCATGTCTGGCGTTTCTGGGGCAGTAGCTGCTGCAATGGCAGTGGCAGCGCCCACTCACAACAGCACCTCAGACTCCTCCAGCCACCCGCCCCACATCTGTAGGCTGGGATTGGGGGGGACTGGGACAAGACCCAGCTCCAAAAGAAGTCCCAGGTTTTTGACCTGGAGAGACCCCCCACACACACACACCTGTGGACCAGGCTCCCTCGAAACTCTTGGGAAAGCCTCAAACCCTGCTTAAGAGGGAACCTGGATAGGGCTGGCGTAAGAGATTTGAGCCAGACAAGGTGAGGATCACGCAGTCCCCTGTGGGCACCAATCTGTGATTATGGGATTTGCTGGTTTTAGAAACGGTGGCTTGTTTTTAACGGCTGTTGGGTTTATTTGTTTTTAAGGTTGCCTTTTTACTATATTGATTTGTGTAAGCTGCCCTTTGAACTTTTGTGGAAACGTGTGGAATAATTTACAACAAATAGTCAAAATAATAGCGAGAATAGCGGGAGACAAATTCTGCAAAGCATGGCCCCTCCAGGAAATTCCTGACTTGTGTGGCAGATAACTTCCTCCTACAGAAAGTAAAGGAAGGAACTAGCAGATCGGCTATCCTTGACTTGATCCTAACCAACAGAGATGACTTGGTGGATAAAGTGGCAGTTACAGGAACTCTGGGGGAAAGCGACCATGCTGCACTTGAGTTCTTGGTTCTAAGGGAAGCAAAAGCCGAGTGTAGTCAAACGCGTACCCTGGATTTTAGGAAAGCTGATTTTAATAAACTCAGAACAATGATCAGTCAGGTCCCATGGCAAGCAATGCTAGCGAGAAAAGGAGTCCAAGATGGGTGGGAGCTTTTAAAAAAGGAAATTCTCAAGGCACAATCACAAACCATTCCAACAAGAAGAAAAGGTGGAAGACAACAGAAGAAGCCAATGTGGCTTCACATAAAGCTTAGGGATGACCTGAAAACAAAAAAGGACACATATAAGAAGTGGAAAGAAGGCCAAGCTACAAAGGAAGAGTACAGGCAGGTCGCACAGAATTGCAGGGATGGCGTCAGGAAGGCTAAAGCTGAGAACGAGCTGAGGTTAGCGAGGGAGGCTAAAAACAACAAAAAGGCTTTCTTCAGCTACGTGCAGAGTAAAAGGCAGAGGAAAGAAATGGTGGTTCAGCTATTAAATAAGGATGGCAAAACAATAACAGATGACAAAGAAAAGGCAGAGGTGCTCAATTCCTACTTTGGCTCAGTCTTCCTCCAAAAGAGGGTCTATGACCCACCTGGCAGAGGCAAAGTACAGGCTGAAGGGGCAGGATTGCAGCTTGAGATCGATAGGCATATGGTCAAGGAACACCTCATGACTTTGAATGAGTTCAAATCTCCAGGGCCAGATGAAAAGCATCCTAGAGTAATAAAGGAACTGGCAGAAGAACTCTCAGAACCACTGTCTATTCTCTTTGAGAAATCATGGAGGACGGGGGAAGTGCCAGATGACGGGAGGAGGGCTAACGTTGTCCCTATCTTCAAAAAGGGTAAAAAGGAGGAACCTGGGAACTACAGACCAGTCAGTCTGACATCCATCCCTGGGAAAATTCTGGAGCAGATGATAAAGCAATCAGTCTGGAAGCACCTTGCAAACAATGCAGTGATTACTCGAAGCCAACATAGATTTGTCAAAAACAAGTCCTGCCAGACAAATCTGATCTCAAATCCTGCCATACAAATCTTGATCTTTTTTGATCAAGTCACCTCCCTTGTGGACCGTGGGAATGCTGTGGACATCATATACCTCGACTTCAGCAAAGCTTTCGACAAAGTGCCCCATGATCTCCTGATGAGCAAACTAGCTCGAAGTGGGCTAGATGAAACACTCAGGAAGTTTTGCCTGATGTTCAGCCGGAATCTGGCTTCCTGTCACTTTGAATCATAGAATAGAATCAAACTTCCTGACTGAAGTCATTCCTGCTCGTTTCACCTCAGTGAACGACCAGGAGTTCAGATCTCCAGGGCCAGATGAGCTGCACCCTAGAGTAATAAAGGAACTGGCAGAAGAACTCTCAGAACCACTATTATCTTTTTAGGTCACCTCCTTGTGGACTGTGGGAATGCTGTGGACATCATATACCTCGACTTCAGCAAAGCTTTCGACAAAGTGCCCCATGATCTCCTGATGAGCAAACTAGCTCAAAGTGGGCTAGATGAAACAACGATCCGGTGGTTCCACAGTTGGCTACAGAACTGGACTCAAAGAGTGCTTATGAATGGGACCTTCTCAAACTGGGGAGAGGTAATGAGCGGGGTACCGCAGGGCTCAGTCCTGGGCCCAATGCTCTTCAACGTTTTTATTAATGACTTGGAGGATGGGGTGCAGGGAATGCTGATCAAATTTGCAGATGACACAAAATTGGGCGGGATAGCTAATACTTTGGAAGACAGAAACAAAATTCAAAGTGATCTGGATAGACTGGAGCGCTGGGCAGAAAACAACAGAATGACATTGAATAGGGACAAATGCCAAGTTCTGCACCTAGGAAAAAGAAACCAAAGGCACAGTTACAAGATGGGGGATACATGGCTCAACCACACTACAAGCGAGAAGGATCTTAGAATTATTGTCGATCACAAGCTGAATATGAGCCAATGATGTGATGTGGCTGCAAAAAAGGCCAATGCTCTTTTGGGCTGCATGAATAGAAGTATAGCTTACAAGTCATGTCAAGTGCTAGTTCCCCTCTACTCAGCACTGGTTAAGCCTCATCTTGATTACTGTTTCCAGTTCTGGGCACCACACTTTAAGAAGGATGCAGACAAACTGGAGGGGGTTCAGAGGAGGGCAACAAAGATGATCAGGGGACTGGAAACAAAGCCCTATGAAGAGAGACTGAAAGAACTGGGCATGTTTAGCCTTGAGAAGACTGAGGGGAGATGGGATAGTGCTCTTCAAGATGCTCTGACTTGGATTCCTCCATTGAGCGGGGGGTTGGACTCGATGGCCTTGTAGGCCCTTCTAACCCTCCTATTCTATGACTCTATGAAATCTGGCAAACAAGGAGTACTTAAGAGTCAGGGTATTTGCAAAAGTAAGTGAACCCCTGGTTGCATCAGCCCTAAAGGGCATAATTAGAATCCAGGGTTGGAGTAATGAGGTGGCTCTTCGGGGTGAGTTTGAGGGGCCCACGCTATAAAAGGATCAGAAACTTGGTGAGTTTGGTCTCCACCATGCGCTTATGTGGAAACACGTCATGCCACAGTCAAAAGACTCCTCTGAGGACCTCAGAAAAGCAGTTATTGCCACTCATCGGTCTAGAAAGGGCACAAAACCATTTCTGTGATCTGGGCCTCCACCAATCCACTGTCAGACAGGTAGGCTACAAATGGAGAAGGTTCACGACCACAGTCACTTTACCCAGGAGCGGTTGTCCTACCAAAATCTCTCCAAGAACAAACCCGCGCATCATCGAGGAAGTAAAAATCACCCCAGAGGAACATCCTAGGATCCGCAGTCCACTCTCGCCTTGGCTAATGTGAGTGTTCATGACTGAACGATCAGAAAGTGCGTCATGCAACAAGGCAGTGATCGTAAACATACAAGCAGATCTACAAAAGAATGGCTGCGGAAGAAGAAATTCCGTCTTCCAGAATGGCCTAGTCAAGGTCCGGACCTAAACCCCATCGAAAGGCTGTGGCAGGACCTGAAGCGAGCTGTTCATGCAAGGAAGCCCTCCTATGTCACTGAGCTGAAGCGGTTCTGTAACGCGGAATGGGCCAATGCGTGTGAGAGACTGGCCAACACTGACAGGAAACGCTGACTTGAAGTCATTGCTGCTCGGGGCGGGGGGGGGGAGGCACCAGGGACTGAATCTAGAGGTTCACGTACTTTTTCACAGGTGGATATTGAATGTTGAATCCGGTGTGGATAAATAGATGTTGAAAAGCATCATCTTTGGGTGTCATTTGTTTAATTGCGTTATCTATCGTTCTTTAGGATTATGGGGTAAGGTTAAGATCTGATAACTTTTTAGGTTGGAAATATGTGACAGTCCTAAGGGGTTCACAAACTTTTTCTTGCCACTGCTGGAACAGACCAAGGATCCTTCTAGTCCAGCATTCGGTTCACACAGTGGCCAACCAGCTGCCCCCCTGGGAAACCCACAAGCGGAACAGGAGTGCAACAGCATCCTCCCACCCGGGTTCCCCAGCGACTGGTGCACATAGGCTTACTGCCTCTAATGCTGGAGGTGGCACATAGCCATCAGGACTAGTAGCCATTGATAGCTTTCTCCTCCAGGAATCTGTCTAACCCCCTTTGTGAACCGCCCAGAGAGCTTCGGCTATTGGGCGGTATAGAAATGAAAGAAATAAAATAAATAAAAATAAATAAAGCCACCTAGATTGGTGGCTGTGACGTTCCTGCCCTGGGTTCTACCTTCTCCAGCCCCCACCTGATGACACTTGAGGACAGACACCCCTCAGGACATCTGCCTCCGCGGGGTCAGTTGTCCCCACTGACACACACAGCTTCAGCCCCGTTTTCTTTCTGGGTTAAAGAGACACCCAACATGCCTAATTGTTTCTCTCTGCCCAATACAGGAGAAGTATTATGAGAGAGGGAGAAAAATATCTCCCTGTCCACATAATTCTGTGCACATCCATCATGTTAAGTTAAAGCCCTATCACCTGGGCCATAACATTATTTGAGTAATTAACAGGTGTGAAATTGTATTATTCCAGGTCAAAAGTGTACTTAAAGTTCTCGCTTATCGATTCATGAGCAAAGACAATCGTGTAAGGTATACACATCAAAAAGCCTGATGTCTAGAAAAACTCATAGACTCAAGTTTTATTGGCAAATTTGGAGTAAGGAGTTAACTTCTCAAAGATACAATTCAAAATTGATCTTGTTTAGCCTGAAAGGTGGACATGTAAGCCTTTTATGTATGTTCTAATTTTTAAAGATGGTTTAATTACAGTGAGATAATTAAGACTGTGAGCCCTAATTTATGGGATGGTAGACAGTCTGTTTCCCGCCTCCCAGCAGAGCAGAGCAGAGCAGAGCAATCTGGTCCAGCTGGTCCAGGGACTACAAAAGCAAGCAAGCTCACAGAGAGCGAGCGACCGGAGCAAGCGGACAGGGGGAGCAAACAGGAGTTGGCCAGGGGAGTGCGGCAGGGGAGGTCAAGCCGGAGGCCCCTAACATTTTTTTTTCATTTTTTATTTTATTTTATTTTTTAACTAACTTTTTTCCATTTATTTGTCTTGTAACACACACTTCCATACCAATGGGACTCTGCTTTTAACCTCTACTGAGTAGAGGAGCAGGCACAGGCTAGTCTAGAACAATCACAAAGCCAGACACAAAAGGGAAAAGAGGCAATGGAAGGACAAGACTCTCCAGTGGTGGTGACCTGCAAGGTGTGTGCAATGTTTGTTTTCTTGCCGGAGAACAACATGGCCTACACCTGAGACAAGTGCAAGTTGATCACGCTGCTGGAGGAAAAAGTAAGCGGACTGGAGCGGCGACTGTCAACCCTCTGGGGAATAAGAGAACACGAAGAGTTCTTGGACAGAATGGGGGAACTACAGCAGCAAAGGGCAGACCAGAAGCTTGAAGAGCAACAGCAAGATGAGGCAGTGGGAAATGCTGAGGTGAAGAAAAATGGAGTAGAGGATACCCCTTGGACAAGGGTGACCGTCAGGAGAAGATGAACTAGACGCCACTCTGCGCCAGTGGAAGCAGTGGAGCTGTGGAACCGATTCCAGGTACTTGCGGATGAGACCGGAGGACAGCCTGCAGAGGAAGCATCACAGGGGAACCTGCATGAGAGCGAGCAAGAGGCTAAAGGTCAGTCAAACAGAGGCAATGAAACCCAGGCCTACAAGAAGAAGAAGAGAAGAGTGGTAGTAGTGGGAGACTCCTTGCTGCATGAGATCGAGACCCAAGTATGTCGCAAAGACCCGTGGACTCGCCAGGTATGTTGTCTCCCGGGAGGACGGATTAGAGACGTGACTGAAAGCTTGCCTGCACTCAGAAAGCCCACTGACAGGTATCCCTTTCTTCTCATCCATGTGGGAACAAATGATACTGCCAAGCGGAGCTATGAAGAGATCATGTCAGACTTTGAAGCTTTGGGAAGGAAACTCAAGAACTTTGGGGCCCAGATAGTTTTCTCATCCATCCTTCCAGTAGTTAGAAGAGGGATAGAAAGGGAAAGACTGACTGGCTACGAAGGTGGTGCTGACGAGAGAGATTTGAATTCTGGGACCACAGGCTATACTTCCGGGAAAATGGGCTGTTGGCAAGGGACGGGTTGCACCTCACAAAGGATGGGAAGAATGTGTTTGGCCACAGCATGAAGAACTTCATCAGGAGGGCTTTAAACTGAATCCTACGTGGAAGGGAGATGTAATGTTGGGGGTAACAATGGACGCAGGCGCATGCACTGCAACGGAGAGAACAGCTCTGATAGCGCCCAATAATAGTCTTCAGACACAGGTAGGAAGAAAGCCAGACTATGAAGCACATGGTCTTCGATGTCTATATACTAATGCCCAGAGTATGGGAAACAAACAAAATGAACTTGAACCCTTAATACAGGAGGGAAATTATGACTTGATAGGTGTAACTGAGACTTGGTGGGATGACTCTCATGACTGGAATACAGCAATGGAAGGATATCACTCGTTCAAAAAGAACAAGAGGAACAGAAAGGGAGGTGGGGTTGCACTGTATGTGAAAAATACATCTCTCTGCACAGAAATGCAGGAGGAGGAGCTTGGTAGCCCCATCGAGAGCATCTGGATCAAAATAAATGGAGCAAAGCATAAAAGGAACCTGGTGGTCGGAGTCTACTACCGGCCACCCAACCAAGGAGAAGACGAGGATGAAACTTTTGGAAAGCAAATAGCCAATGTTTTAAGGAAACATGATGTAGTAGTAATGGGGGACTTCAATTTCCCCGATATTTGTTGGGAGACAAATTCTGCAAAACATGGCCCCTCTTAAACAGGATCAAGCAGGGAAGCCGAGGACAAGCAGCCAAGAGCAATCGACCAGCCTCCCAACAGCCTCTCCCTCCGTCGTCTTCGATGGGCTGCTGGGAGGCGGGAGCCAAAGCGTGAAGCCAGCCTGGAGCTGCAGGTGATTCCGCCAACCCTGCATGCCAAGGCCAGGCAAGGATGTGGAGCGAACCCTGACCTGTTCCGCATGTAAGCGCAGGAGGGGCTTTTTCCCCCGTGTGAATTCTCTGATGATGTTTAAGGCTTCGGCCATGACTGAAGCTGTTTTTGCAGTCTAAGTATTTGAAGGGCTTCTCCTTTGTGAGTTTTTTGATGTGAGTTAAGGTTGGAACTCTGATTGAAGCTCTTTCCACACTCTGAGCATTTATACGGCTTCTCCCCATGTGAATTCTTTGATGATTCTTCAAGGTGGAACTCTGATTGAACCTCTTTCCACACTCTCAGCACTTAAAAGGCTTCTCCCCTGTGTGAATTCTTTGATGTGTTTTAAAGCTCAACCTCTCACTGAAGCTCTGCCCACATCCTGAGCATTTATAGGGCTTCTCTCCCTAGTGTATTCGTTGATGGGAGTTAAGGTCGGAGCTCCAACAAAAGCCCTTTCCACACTCTCGGCATTTATAGGGCCTCTCCCCTATGTGAATTCTTTGGTGTTTATTAAGGTCAGAGCTCTTAGTGAAGCTCTTTCCACACGCTGAGCATGTATAGGGCTTTTCCCCTCTGTGAATTCTTTGATGTACGTTAAGGTCAGAGCTCCTACTGAAGCTCTTTCCACACTCTGAGCATGTATAGGGCTTCTCCCCTGTGTGAATGCTTTGATGTGTGTTAAGCTGAGAACGCCAACCAAAGCTCTTTCCACACTCTGAGCATTTATGGGGCTTCTGCTCTGTGTGAATTCTTTGATGTGAGTTAAGCTGAGAACGCCGACCAAAGCTCTTTTTGCAGTCTGAGCAGTTATAGGGCTTCTCCCCTGTGTGAATTCTTTGATGAAGCTTAAGGCTGGAATTCTGATTGAAGCTCTTTCCGCAGTCTGAGCATCTATAGGGCTTCTCCCCTGTGTGAATCCTTTGATGATTCTTCAAGATGGAACTCTGACTGAACCTCTTTCCACACTCTGAGCACTTAAAAGGCTTTTCCCCTGTGTGAATTCTCTGATGTTTTTTAAAGTTCGACCTCTGACTGAAGCTCTGCCCACATTCTGAGCATTTAAAAAGCTTCTCCCCTGTGTGAATTCTTTGATGTTTTTTAAAGTTCGACCTCTGACTGAAGCTCTGCCCACATTCTGAGCATTTATAGCACGTCTCTCCTGTGTGCAGTTGTTGATGGCAGTTAAGGTTGGAGCTCCGACAGAAGCTCTTTCCACACTCTGAGCATTTATAGGGCTTCTCCCCTGTGTGAGTTCTTTGATGTCTTTTAAGGTTGGAGCTCCGACAGAAGCTCATTCCACAGTCTAAGCATTTAAAAGGCTTCTCCCCTGTGTGAATTCTTTGATGCACGTTAAGGTCAGAGCTCTGACAGAAGCCCTTTCCACACTCTGAGCATTGATAGGGCTTCTCCCCTCTGTGAATTCTTTGATGAATGTTAAGGTCAGAGCTCCTACTGAAGCTCTTCCCACACTCTGAGCATTTCAAGGGCTTCTCCCCTGTGTGAGTAGTTTGATACAGGTTAAGGCCTGAGCTGCAAATGAATTGCTTTTCGCACTCCAAGCATTTATATGATTCCTGTTCTGTGTGAGTTATCTGTTGTTCAGTAAGCTTCATCCGCTGAGTGAAGCTCTTTCCACACTCTGAGCATTTCAACGCTTTCTCTCTGTTCTCTATCATTCTTGTTTGTCCTTCAAAACGTTCTTTTAGTATTACAATTTCATGGAAGTCAGCCCCTTCAAAGGAAATAGAGTTTTTCAGCCAGTGCTGTTCATCTTCAGTTTTCCCTCTCTGTTGCTTGCCACTTTTACTGCTGTCCCTCCCATCAGTTGAAAGAATGAAAAGAGAAATTTCCTCAGTTCAGGGAATAAATCCAGTGGTTTGCAGTTTGGACTGACAGTGGAGAGACAGATCCTTCCACATATATTAAATAGCCTCTAATGTTGAATAGAAGTGTTAACTGGAGTGGCATATGGAGATTTTAACTTATTTATGCCAGTATTTATTGGCTGCCTACTAGGACATGATCTGCACAAGAGATCTCAGAATAATGAAAACATAACGCTACAGTAAAATAGACCTTCATTACATATAATCAGGCAGCAGAACAAACCTTGTTTGAAAAAATCGGCCAGTTACAAATAACAGTAGCCCAACCCAGCAAAAGGTACCATCCGGGCTGGCCCTCCCTTTCCATGGTCACACGTGGCTGCATCAGGTGGCGGAGCAACGTGTTCCACTCCCACTGCCCCCATGAGGAGGACATGCTGCCTCCTCCCGCACGTGGTCCTGAGAGCCCTGCCAGCTTCTCTCCTGCCGTGGCATTTCCTGTAACGGGGGAGCAGCCGGTGGGGCTCTCTGGAGCAGCTGCCCGCCCTCCTGGCGCATGCCCCCCTCACACAAAATCTTGCGAGGCTAGACTGAATTCTCACGGTGCCCGCCTGAAGTCCCATGCAGGTTTGACTTCGTCTGGGCCTCATGAGACTTCGGGGTGGCTCCCTGCAGCCGGAAAGGACGGCATCGGTGGACAGGTGGAGTCGGCGGCTTCCCGCCTCAGGAGGCAAGAGAGATTGGGCCAGGCCTGCATACCATGCTCAAAGGTACTGAAAGCCAGTGACAGATGCAAAAGAACCAATATGTATTAAACTGAACCGTTTCTCATGCAAGTCAACGACGAGCACGACAAGTGGGGATGGAAATACTCAGTATCCTCCAGGACCACCTGGAATTGAGAGGCCACCCCCTCTCCCTTACCTTGCCCCCAAAAGGCAGGACTGGGTGATAATCATCAGAAACTGTGGATTCCAGGCTTTCTTTAGTATTGACTGTAAGTGGTCTCTTGTGATCCAGTTTCAGTCCTGCTTTCTGGACTGCTTCCCGCCCTCAGGGATCTATCCATCGACCCGCGCATTCCACTGTGTTGAGCTCCTCAGAATACCAAGCAGCATTCGGGCCGGGCCCAGCACTGCAGTGGGCCCTCCGGGTCCGGAAGGGACTGGAACCCAGTTCGGTAATGAGAAGCCCAGGGCCCAAGAGTTTGGCTATGCCTCATTATTCATGTAATGGCAGGGGGGAGGCGGTGTATTGCAGCCTCACCCTCGCTTTTAAGCAGAGGCTCAGGCTGGGAGCCTTTGCTGGGAACATCGTCCTTCCTGCCCATCTTTCATTATTCGGTTCACCATCCGGCACTCACTGCCTGTAACCCTTCGTGTCTCTGACTTCCCTTCCTCTGAGCTGCGAGAAACTCTTCCTCCCTGGACTTTAGGCTGTTCCACTTGAATTGTCGGTGACACTCACAACATGATTTGACCCGTGAGTCAGTAAGAGGCTGCCAGGGACTGTATCACTACACTTGTCGTAGGCCCCGAGTTCTTGTTTGCTATGGACTGTGCATCTTCATCTTTGAAGGGCCAGCGCGCCTGCTGGCTTGGATGAGCTGACACCTGGATTCTTCCATGCCTTGACCCAAGTACAATGGAGATAGCAGGAAGGAACCTATGGTCATCAACAACTCTGCGTGTTTGGGGTTAGCTTGCACTACTTCTTGAACCTACGTTTTGACTCCTGGATCTAATAGCCCTTGACCATGTAGTATGGAGGTATCAGTGAAGAATTCAAGGCGGGGCTAGATCCCTATGTGGGTGGATTTACTTGGGTCTTTTTCTAGAACCCCTGTCTTCCAGTACCTGGGATGGTTTCCGCCAAGAACCATTCCAGCCCCTTGCCCTGTATGCCAATTGCAAAGAGGAAACCGTTGCCAGCACGGGCAGGAGACTGCTGGGCAGAGGGGTGGACGCAACACCCACAGAGTCCCTGTCCGGCCTATGAGCTCCGAACAGTCCCGGAGCAGACGGATCATGGAACAGGTCCTGGTTCTAGTCCCTGCTTGGCCAGGAAGCTCACCTGGCCTAACTCACAGGGTTGTTGTGATGACAGACTGGAGAGGAGGAGAACCGTGTGAGCACCCTGGGCTCCTTGCAGGAGAAAAAGGGTGAGGCAGGATGCATTGATGAATGACAAAAGTAAGGCAGAACGAGGGTATGGCCTGTCAGCCCTGGCATTCAACGGACGTTTCCCCCCCGCTTAGGCACAAATGGCGCTTTTCCCCGTTGGCCAAGTCCCTGACAGATCTCTCAAGAAGAAGAAATGTATTTTCCAGAAGAAACATCTGCCAGGAGGACAGAGGTCCTGGTGGGCCTGTGGAGCAAAGGTCCAGCCAGAGCCAAGCACCCACCTGCTGATCGTTCCCCTTCCTCAGCAGCCTGGACAAATGGATCATCCGCTTCTTCCTGCCGGGAGAGGAGATCCGGTCTGGGAACCGGAAGCCCTGTTGCGGAGGAGAGAAAGAGAGAACTTATTTCTGGCACCTCTGGCAATAACAATCGTTTAGGGATTTCAAAGCCCCCAGTCTGAATCCCCCTCCCAGCGTTCTCACCAGCCTGTCAAGGTCGAAGGGAGGACGGTCAGGTGTGGCAACTCCTCCAGACGGGAAAGCAGGAGGGCCGGGCAGTCATAGGATACTGCTTGGACCAAGAAGCATCCGCCTGCCAGCAGAATGCACTTGCTGCTTTTAAACTCCGCTTCCAAACGGAACGAGCATCGTGGGGAAGATGCCAGGGGTCTGTCTTGGCGACACCAGGATGAAGAGGAGTCCCGCCTGGAGGGAAGCTCCCTCTGAGGACATCCTGCTCTCTCCCAAGGGGAACCCAGAGTCTAACAGTGGGGATTAAACTCTACCAGGCGAGGCTGAAGGGACCCGCCACGTGGCCAGCTCCAAAGAGGAGCGTGTCTGTTTCCCATCTCCCAGCTGAGCAGAGCAGAGCAGAGCAAGCTGCTCCAGCTGGTCCAGGGACTACAGAAGCAAGCAAGCTCCCAGAGAGCGAGCGACCAGAGCGAGCGGACAGGGGGAGCAAACAGGAGTTGGCCAGGGGAGTGCGGCAGGGGAGGTCAAGGGGGAGGCCCCTAACATTTTTTTAAATTATTTTTCTTGTAACACACACTTCCACACCAGTGGGACTCTGCTTTTAACCTCTACTGAGTAGAGGAGCAGGCACAGGCTAGACTAGAACAATCACAAAGCTAGACACAAAAAGGGAACAGAGGCTATGGAAGGACAAGACTCTCCAGTGGTGGTGACCTGCAAGGTGTGTGCAATGTTTGTTTTCTTGCCTGAGAACATCATGGCCTACACCTGCAACAAGTGCAAGTCGATCACGCTGCTGGAGGAAAAAGTAAGTGGACTGGAGGCCATGGGCAAGTTTATCACGCTGCTGGAAGAAAAAGTAAGTGGACTGGAGGCCATGGGCAAGTTTATCACGCTGCTGGAAGAAAAAGTAAGTGGACTGGAGGCCATGGGCAAGTTTATCACGCTGCTGGAAGAAAAAGTAAGTGGACTGGAGGCCATGGGCAAGTTTATCACGCTGCTGGAAGAAAAAGTAAGTGGACTGGAGGCCATGGGCAAGTTTATCACGCTGCTGGAAGAAAAAGTAAGTGGACTGGAGGCCATGGGCAAGTTTATCACGCTGCTGGAAGAAAAAGTAAGTGGACTGGAGGCCATGGGCAAGTTTATCACGCTGCTGGAAGAAAAAGTAAGCGGACTGGAGCGGCGACTGTCGACCCTCCGGGGAATAAGAGAACACGAAGAGTTCTTGGACAGAATGGGGGAACTACAGCAGCAAAGGGAAGACCAGAAGCTTGAAGAGCAACAGCAAGATGAGGCAGTGGGAAATGCTGAGGTGAAGAAAAATGGAGTAGAGGATACCCCTTGGACAAGGGTGACAGTCAGGAGAAGAAGAACTAGACGCCACTCTGCGCCAGTGGAAGCAGCGGAGCTGTGGAACCGATTCCAGGTACTTGCGGATGAGACCAGAGGACAGCCTGCAGAGGAAGAATCACATGGGAACCTACATGAGAGTGAGCAAGAGGCTGAAGGTCAGTCAAACAGAGGCGATGTGTCTGAATAGTATGGGAAACAAACAGAATGAACTTGAACTCTTAATACAGGAGGGAAATTATGACTTGATAGGTATAACTGAGACTTGGTGGGATGACTCTCATGCCTGGAATAAAGCAATGGAAGGATATCACTTGTTCAAAAAGAACAGGAGGAACAGAAAGGGAGGTGGGGTTGCACTGTATGTGAAAAATACATAGTTCTGCACAGAAATACAGGAGGAGGAGCTTGGTAGCCCCATCGAGAGCATCTGGGTTGAAATAAATGGAGCAAAGCATAAAAGGAACCTGGTGGTCGGAGTCTACTACGGGCCACCCAACCAAGGAGAAGACAAGGATGAAACTTTTGAAAAGCAAATAGCCAATGTTTTAAGGAAGGGTGATGTAGTAGTAATGGGGGACCTAACCAACAGAGATGACTTAGTGGATAAAGTAGCAGTTACAGGAACTCTGGGGGAAAGCGACCATGTTGCACTTGAGTTCTTGGTTCTAAGGGAAACAAAAGCCGAGTGTAGTCAAACGCGTACCCTGGGTTTTAGGAAAGTTGATTTTAATAAACTCAGAACAATGATCAGGAAGGTCCCATGGCAAGCGACGCTAACGAGAAAAGGAGTCCAAGATGGGTGGGAGCTTTTAAAAAAGGAAATTCTCAAGGCACAATCACAAACAATTCCAACAAGAAGAAAAGGTGGAAGACAACAGAAGAAGCCAATGTGGCTTCACAAAAAGCTTAGGGATGACCTGAAAACAAAAAAGGACACATATAGGAAGTGGAAAGAAGGCCAAGTAACAAAGGAAGAGTACAGGCAGGTAGCACAAAATTGCAGGGATGGCGTCAGGAAGGCTAAAGCTGAGAACAAGCTGAGGTTAGCGAGGGATGCTAAAAACAACAAAAAGGCTTTCTTCAGCTACATGCATAGTCAAAGGCAGAGGAAAGAAATGGTGGTTCAGCTATTGAATAAGGATGGCAAAACGGTAACGGATGACAAAGAAAAGGCAGAAGTGCTCAATTCCTACTTTGGCTCAGTCTACTCCCAAAAGAGGGTCTATGACCCCCCTGGCAAAGGCCAAGTACAGGCTGAATGGGCAGGATTGAAGCTTGAGATCAATAGGCGTATGGTCAAGGAACACCTCATTACTTTGAATGAGTTCAAATCTCCAGGGCCAGATTAACAGCATCCTAGAGTAATGAAAACTTTTCTGTGGTTAAACAGAGCTCTGTGGAAGATCCTTAGGTCTCAACAGCTTAACAAGGAATAAGAACTTCTTAACTATTTCTTACTCAGTGATGCCATAAGCTATGCCGTGCAGGGCCACCCAAGACGGACAGGTCATGGCAGAGAGTTCTGACAAAATGTGGTCCACTGGAGAAGGAAATGGCAACCCACTCCAGTATTCTTGCCAAGAAAACCCCATGGAACGTATCACAAGGCTAAAAGAGATGACGCCGGAAGATGAGCCCCTCAGGTCGGAAGGTGTCCAATATGCTACTGGGGAAGAGCAGAGGGTATTTCCAAGTAGCGCCAGAAAGAGTGAAGCGGCTGGGACAAACCCGAAAGGACACTCAGCTGTGGATGTGTCTGGTGGTGAAAAGAAAATCCGATGCTGTAAAGAACAATATTGTTTAGGAACCTGGAATGTCAGATCAATGAATCAAGGTAAGCTGGAGGTGGTCAAACATGAGATGGCAAGATTGAACATCGACATCTTGGGAATCAGCGAACTAAAATGGACAGGCATGGGCGAATTTAATTCAGGTGACCATCATATCTACTATTGTGGGCAAGAATCCCTTAGAAGAAATGGAGTAGCACTCATAGTCAACAAAAGGGTGGGAAAAGCAGTACTGGGGTACAATCTTAAAAATGATAGAATGATCTCAGTACGAATCCAAGGCAAACCATTCAACATCACAGTAATTCAAGTCTATGCCCCAACCACTGAGGCCGAAGAAGCTGAGGTTGATCGGTTCTATGAAGACCTACAACACCTTCTAGAACTAACACCAAAAAAAGATGTCCTCTTCATCATAGGGGATTGGAATGCTAAAGTAGGTAGTCAAGAAATCACTGGGATAACAGGCAGGCATGGCCTTGGTGTACAAAATGAAGCAGGACAAAAGCTAATAGAGTTTTGCCAAGAGAACATGCTGATCATAGCAAACACTCTTTTCCAACAGCACAAGAGGCGACTCTACACATGGACGTCACCAGATGGTCAATATCGAAATCAGATTGATTATGTCCTTTGCAGCCAAAGATGGAGAAGCTCCATACAGTCAGTAAAAACAAGACCTGGAGCTGACTGTGGCTCAGATCATGAGCTGCTTCTTGCAAAATTTCGGCTTAAATTGAAGAACGTCGGGAAAACCACTAAACCGTTCAGGTATGACCTAAATCATATCCCTGATGAATATACAGTGGAGGTGAGGAATAGATTTCAGGGATTAGACCTGATAGACAGAGTGCCTGAGGAACTATGGACGGAGGTCCGTAACATTGTTCAGGAGGCAGCAACGAAATCCATCCCAAAGAAAAAGAAATGCAAGAAAGCCAAGTGGCTGTCTGATGAGGCTTTACAAGTAGCTCACGAAAGAAGGGAAGCGAAAAGCAAGGGAGAAAGGGGAAGATATACCCAACTGAATGCAGAGTTCCAGAGAATAGCAAGGAGAGACAAGAAGGCCTTCTTAAATGAACAATGCAAAGAAATCGAGGAAAACAACAGAATGGGAAAGACTAGAGATCTCTTCAAGAAAATTGGAGATCTCAAGGGAACGTTTTGTGCAAAGACGGGCATGATAAAGGACAAAGAAGGCAGGGACCTAACAGAAGCCGATGAGATTAAGAAGAGGTGGCAAGAATACACAGAAGAACTATACAGGAAAGATCTGAATGTCCCTGATAGCCATGATAGTGCGGTCACTGAACTTGAGCCGGACATCCTGGAGAGTGAAGTCAAGTGGGCTTTAGGAAGCATTAGTAACAACAAAGCTAGTGGAGATGACAGTATTCCAGCTGAGCTATTTAAAATCCTAAAAGATGATGCTGTTAAAGTGCTGCATTCAATATGCCAACAAATCTGGAACACTCAACAGTGGCCGCAAGACTGGAAAAGGTCAGTTTACATTCCAATTCCAAAGAAGGGCAACGCCAAAGAGTGTTCAAACTACCGCACAATTGCGCTCATTTCACATGCCAGCAAGGTGATGCTCAAAATCCTACAAGCTAGGCTTCAGCAGTATGCGAACCGAGAACTACCGGAAGTACAAGCTGGGTTTCGAAGAGGCAGAGGAACTAGAGATCAAATCGCCAACATTCGCTGCATCATGGAGAAAGCAAGAGAATTCCAGAAAAACGTCTATTTCTGCTTCATTGACTACGCTAAAGCCTTTGATTGTGTGGATCACAACAAACTGTGGCAAATTCTTAAAGTGATGGGAGTACCAGACCACCTTACCTGTCTCCTGAGAAACCTGTACGAGGGTCAAGAAGCAACAGTAAGAACCAGACATGGAACAACCGATTGGTTCAAAATTGGGAAAGGAGTACGACAAGGCTGCATATTGTCACCCTGCTTATTTAACTTATATGCAGAGTACATCATGAGAAATGCTGGGTTGGATGAATCAGAGGTCGGAATTAAGATTGCTGGGAGAATTATCAACAACCTCCGATATGCAGACGATACCACCCTAATGGCAGAAAGCGAAGAGGATCTCAAGAGCCTCTTGTTGAGGGTGAAAGAGGAGAGTGCAAAAGCTGGTTTGAAACTCAACATTAAAAAAACGAAGATCATGGCATCTGGCCCCATCACTTCCTGGCATATAGAAGGGGAAGACATGGAAGCAGTGACAGATTTTACTTTCTTGGGCTCCAAGATCACCGCAGACGGTGACTGTAGCCATGAAATTAAAAGACGCTTGCTCCTTGGGAGGAAAGCTATGGCCAACCTAGACAGCATAGTAAGAAGCAGAGACATCACCTTGCCAACAAAGGTCCGTCTAATCAAAGCTATGGTTTTCCCAGTAGTAATGTATGGCTGTGAGAGCTGGACTATAAGGAAGGCTGAGCGCCGAAGAATTGATGCTTTCGAACTGTGGTGCTGGAGAAGACTCTTACGAGTCCCCTGGACTGCAAGGAGGTCAAATCAGTCCATCCTAAAGGAAATCAACTCTGAGTGCTCATTGGAAGGACAGATACTGAAGCTGAAGCTCAAATATTTTGGCCACCTAATGCGAAGAGAAAACTCCCTGGAAAAGACCCTGATGCTGGGAAAGACTGAAGGCAAAAGGAGAAGGGGACGACAGAGGATGAGATGGCTAGATAGCATCACGGATGCAATGAATATGAACTTGAGCACGCTCCGGGAGAGAGCGCAGGACAGGAAGGCCTGGCGTGCTATGGTCCATGGGGTCACGAAGAGTCGGACACGACTGAACGACTGAACAACAAACTATTTCTTGTTCTTAGACGTCTAGTCTTAATACCTTTAAAGGGAGAGATCTCACTCTAAATTCCACGTTCCCTATTCAGTACTGAATGGGCTATTCAGCGGACAGGTACTCCGGCCTGGTGAGCTTCGAAGAAGCAGCTCCCACATTGTAGAATCAGCACATACTTATACTTTCTCATATGGACATTTCCTCAGAACTAATATTGTCAGCTGTCCCATACATTAGGGCTCACGGTCTTAATCATTTCATTGTTGTTACACATTCTTCAGAAATTTAGAACATACAAAGAAGGCTTACATGTACACTTTTCAGGCTAGATAAAACCTACTTTGAATTATACCTCTGAGAAGATAACTCTTTACTCAGCATTGGCCAATGAAACTTAAATCTACCAATTTTCCTACACATCTGTATATCAGGCGTTTCGATGTGTATACCTTGCACAATATTTTTTGCTCATTAACTGATAGGTTAACTCATTAACTGAATTCTCTTTTGACCTGGAATAATACGGCCTCACACCTGTTCATTCCTCAAGTAACTTTTAGGCCCAAGTGACAGGGCTTTAAAGCAGCATTTTCTCTTTGGATACCATCCAGGCCATCTTGACCATCATTTGTATGCCAGTTACCCAGAAGTCACTGTCAACCTGCTTGTGTCTCTGTGTTGCCTTCTCTACAATAGTTTAATACAAAACTTCTTGCTTATGTGCATTCTCAAATTCTCAGTTGTTCTTCGTTCATATTTAGCGCTTGCATTTCATGAGAAGGCATCTTTCTGGGAACTGGGGGGATAAATGGCGTTTTCATCACTCCTCCCTGTCAAAGGCCGGGGCACCGGTACAGAAAGGAGGACAGCGGGCAACGCAGATGGCGTCCTTCAGAACGGGCTGGCGGACCGTGGCCTCCGATGCCGGTATGAAGGACCCCTGGGCTGCACCGCGCGGGGACTGCAGAGGCCCGTCTTGGCAGGAGCCTCATAACCCTGATCGAGGGGCCTTCAAGCTAACTCACAGGAGGGGTGGGAAAGCCCGGAGCTCAGGGCTCCTAGGCCACGTCTTATGGAGAAGGACACGCAGGACCGAGAGGAGACAAGGCCCGGGAGGAGGATCCCACTGATGCCTGTGCACGAAGGACGGGAGCCAAAGAGGATGAACGTGAGACCGTAATGCAGGAGGGTACGTATGATCTGAGAGGCATCACTGAGGCTGGGGGGATAAGACTCATGACGGGAACAGTGCCACTTCGCAAACGAAACGGGCCCAGGAGGAGGGGGCGGGGAGAAGCATTACATCTCAGGAATATATCCTCCTGGGAGGAAACCCATGATGCTGAGCATGGAAGCCCGGCTGGAAGCCTTTGGGTAAAGACAGGGGCAGGGAGGAAGAAGAGGGATCTTGGTGTGGGAGTTTGCCAGGCAGCCAGCCAGCCAGAAGACACGGACGGTGCTTTCCTGGCACAAGGGGCGACACTTTCACAGAGGCTAGCAGGCGCAGCCATGGGGGAATTCAGCTGCTCTGACATCTGCTGGGAGTCTCCAAAGAATGGTGGATCTAATATGTTTTTGACTTGTCCTGCTGACAACTTCGTCTTCCAGAAGGTGGAAGGAGGAACAGGGGAACCTTCTTTCCTGGACTTAATCCTGACCAACCAGGAAGAAATGGCAGATGAAGTGGAAGTGGCAGGAACCTTCAGGGAAAGTGACGGTGTCTTCTTGTAATGTAAATCATGACAGAGAGGACAGTGAAAACTGAGCTCAGTTGAATGCGCACCTTGGACTTCAGGAAAGCCAATTCAAAGAAGCTCAGGGAGAACTTGGGTGGGATTCCATGAAGGCACAATCACAAACTATTCCCATGAGAAGGAAAAATGGGGGACATTCCAAGAATCCTGGCAGGCTGCACAAGGAGCTGGACCCTGCAGAACAGAGGCTGCACTGACCGGGAGGTTGGTCTAGATGGGCTCTGAGGTCCCTTCCAACTCTAGGATTCCAGGATGTGTCAGCCCAGGGAAAGAGGGAGCCTTACCCAGAGAGGCCAGAGTCCTGTAGTTCTCCGCCTGACTTCCCTGTGCAGAGCCCTCTGGCCTGGGTCCAGCAGAGCCCCCTCCTCCGCCGAGAAGCGCACGGCCACCTCCTCAAAGGTCACCGGAGCCTGGAAGAGGAAGAGTTTCCCTGAGCAGATGATGCAGGAGAGGCAGGAGAGGGGAGTTGGTTGGAGGCCCTCCCATGGGATCCAGGGCACCCTGTGGGACATTCCAGGCCTTCTTGGCTGCCACCTGTGATAGATCCTTCTTTCCGGCCCAGAGAGTCGTGCAGGGGCCTGAGGCACCCAGGCCTCCTGTACCTGTTCCGGCTGCCCAGAAGTTCTTCCCACTCCAGCACAGAGAGGATGGGAAGAAGCCCCTGTGTCCTCTCGCCATCTCTGCATCTCTTCCTATTTCCTAAGAGAAAGACAAAAAAGGAAGGTAGGAAGATAGTTTAGACCTCAAGCACATTTGCATTTTAGTTGCTAGCGTGAAATCAATCTTCCTCCACTTTGTTTTTGTCCATAATTCAATTTATATAAACTCTTAATCTATTGAAACAAATCATCTTTTTCATACAGTCAGGGCCAGAAATATTGGAACAAAGATAACTGTTTTGGCAGTTGGCCTCTGTACACCACCACATTGAAGTTGAAAGGAAACACACCCAGATGGGAGCGAAGCCAGGATTTCCAGCTGTAATTCAAGGGGCTTGACAAAAGTGGGGCACTAACCATCCAGGAAGGACAGCCAGTGGCGCGCGCGCGCGCACACACACACACACGTCGTCGGTGGCTCACAAGTAATGGAACGAATGGCTGACAAGCAGCTGCATGGCCAGGTGTGGCCTGTTTCCTGGGTGTCCCATGGCCAATCAAGCAGAGAAAAGGCCTGGAGGTGGTTCTGAGTGGTACATTTGCATGTGGTAGCTGTTCACTGGAACCCCCAACATGAGGTCCAAAGGGGTGTCCATGCGAGTGAAGGAGGCCATCATTAGGCCGAGGAAACAAAATACACCCATCTGAGAGAGAGCAAAAACAATTAACTGGCAAGCTCAGCGACAGCAAAAGGCCTGGAGGACCACAGACGACAACTAAAGTGGATGACCGCAGAATGCCGCTCATGGCGAAGAGGAACCCTTTCACAACATCTAGCCAGGCCAAGAACGCTCTTGCGGAGGTAGGCATGTCATTGTCAACATCTACAGTCAAGAGACGGCTTTATGAATGTAAATACAGAGGCTTCACGGCAAGGTGCAAACCACTGGTAACGCTCAAGAACAGACAGGCCGGATTAGCCTTTGCCAGCAAACGCCTAAAAAAGCCCGCCCAGTTCTGGAAGAAGATTCTTTGGACTGATGAAACCAAGATTAACTTGTACCAGAATGATGGGAAGAGAAAAGTATGGAGAAGGAAAGGAACAGCTCATGATCCAAAGCTTACTATATCATCTGTCAACCGTGGTGGAGGCAGTGTTGCAGCATGGGCATGTGTGGCTGCCAAGGGAGCCGGGTCACTGGTGTTTATTGATGACCTGACTGCTGACAAAAGCAGCAGGATGAATTCTGAAGTGTATAGGGCTATACTTTCTGCTCAGATTCAGCCGAATGCTGCCAAACTGATAGGATGCCGCTTCATCTTCCAGATGGGTAATGACCCAAAACATAAAGCAAAAGCTACCCAAGGGTTTCTCAAGGCAAAGAAGTGGGATGTTCTTCAATGGCCAAGTCAGTCACCTGGTCTCAGCCCAACAGAGCATGCTTCTCACTTGCTGAAGACAAGACTGATGGCAGAAAGACCCACAAACAAGCAGCAGCTGAAGGCAGCTGCAGTGAAGGCCTGGCAAAGCATCTCGAGGGAGGAAACTCAGCCTTCGGTCATGTCCATGGGTTCCAGACTTCAGGCAGTCGTTGACTGCAAAGGATTTTCATCCAGGTATTAAAGGCGAGCCTTCAGTTTGAAATGATGTTGGTTTGTTTCATTACTTATGAGCCACCAACGATGGGGGGGGGGTGTCTGCCACTGGCTGTCCTTCCTGGATGGGTAGTGCCCCACTTTTGTCACACCCCTTGAATTACAGCTGGAAGTCCTGGCTTCGCTCCCATCTGGGTGTGTTTCCTTTCAACTTCAATGTGGTGGTGTACAGAGGCCAACTGCCAAAACGGTTATCCTTGTTGCAATACTTCAGGCCCTGACTATATGTTAGACAGACGTTTCTTCTCCCCGCCCAGGCTCAAGGGGAACTTAAAAGCAGCCCACAGATATCAAGCACAGGTGACAGATGGAGGCCGTATTGAAAAATGCCCCATTGATCCTTACCCAGAGACCCTTACCCCGCAGGATCCCCCCGAACTGCAGCCTCTCTTTTGCTCGCGACGGAGCCCTCACTGGTTCAGCAACGTCTGGGGCCACTTGGGCTAACATCCCCTGCAGCTGGAAAAGGAGGAGGGAGCCCAGGTGAGGAATGACTATTACGTTATTCTGAAAGGAGTGGGGCAAGCAGAGGCCGAGGGCAGCATTTCCCCGTCCTTTGCACTGAGGCCTCCTGCTGCACTGATTCTGCCTCCCAGCTCGCTCACAGCCGGGTCCTTGGCAGGCAGGCACATAAGGAGCGGGGCTGATCATTCATCCCTGGCGTCCAAAGAGGAATAGAACAGGGCGCCTCAAACCCCCTCCTAAAACCAACTGAGCGGAGAGGGAGGGCTGCACCACTGGGAGGGCTGCACCACTGGCTGGAGATGGATCCCGCCCCCGGAACCTCCCAACCCCCTTCAATTGTTTTGTGGCCCCCCACCAGGAAGGGCCAGATCCACACATTCAGAAGCACTATCCTGTGGGGCGTTCAGCGAGGGGGTGGGGATGGGACACCCCTTCCTGGGTGACACTGGGGGGGATGTTTCGGGTCTCCGCCTCGGGGGCTCCCAGGGCGAAGTCCCCCCACCTGCAGCTGCCGCCGCCGCTCCTCGGCCGGCTCGGCAGGGCCACCGCCGGGCAGCTGCTCCCCGGCCCGCATTCGCGCGCCCAGCGCGCCGCCTCCGCGGGCAGGACGGCCAGGAGCTGCTCCAGCACCAGCGGGTCCACGACGGGCGGCTTGCGCCGCCGCCCCGGCTCCAGCCAGCGGCGGCACAGGCGGTGGAGGCGGCCGCAGCCCGGCAGCGCTGGCGCGCCTCCTCCCGCCGGGCGCCGCCGCCCCTCCGGCTCTCCTGCCGGGGCTTCCCGGAGCGCCGCACGGCTCCCCTCCTGGCCGGCGCGGGGGCCCCTCCGCCTTCGCCCCCGGAGGACGCGAGGGGCCCCAGCCTCGTCCTGGAGCCGGGGGAGGTCGCATCCTGCGCGGGTCGCCCGCCGGCCGCGCAGGGCTCCGGCCAAGGGCGGCTCCCCCGAGCCCCACGGGGTCCGGCCCACCCTCCGTCTGGGCCCCGAGCGGGCCTCCGCGCGCCAGCCTCTCGGCGCCGCTCTGCCCGCCGCCGCCCTGCCGCGCGGCTTCCCCCTCTGCGCCTCGCCCCGCCCCAGGGGCCCGCGGGGGGAGGCGAGGAGCCCCGCGCGCGCTCACCGGCTCCTTCGTGGGGCGGGGCGGGCGCGAGCCGCGGCGTGGGAACATCGCGGGCTCTTTTCCCACGGGGAGGGGGCGGGAGGGGAGCAGCTTCCCCGCCAGGGCCTCTCTAGGACGCGCCCCGCTCGGGCTCCGCCCTCCGGGCGCTGCCCCGGCGCTCGCGGGGACGGCCGGGAGCGGGCCGGGCCGGGCCGGGCCGGCGCCTCCGGCTCGCCGCTGTTCCCCGGCAGGGCGCGCCGCCGGGGCCCGGAGACCCTCGGGCCGCAGCCCCGTCAGCCGCAGCCAGCGGGGCCAGGGGCGGGGAGCGCGGGAGCTGCGGGCCGGAGCCGGGGCGGGAACGGAGGCCCCAGCGGCCTTCCCGGGGCGCTGGGGAGAAAAGCCAGTTCCTCGGGCCCCCCGACGCCCCCTTCCTTGGGGAACCCGGGAAGGGTCTGGGGAAGGCGGGAGCTGTGTCTGCTCCGGAGGAGCGCTCTGGCGGCCCCTCGGAGCGCAGCGTGATTTTATTTTTCCTGTTTTTCTCCGAGTTCTCTTTCTAATGTCCCTTCATATCCACTTATATTTCCCTTATTCACTCCCAATACTTTATCACTTTTATCAATTTCTCTCATTTCTTAAATCCTCCTTTACTTGATTTTTGTCAATAAAGGTAGCTTCTAGGTATAACTTCTCTTCCTGCTCACAGTAGATGATCTTGTAGGCTACTGGCACCTGGTGTACTCTTATTTTCTTCGGCAATGTGATAAATGTGGTGTGAAAAGAATTCGAATGCAACGTTTGACCCTGAACTCAAGCCTGAAGTGTGAACATCCTGGAATGTGATCTGTAACCCGCGATATCTTGTGTGTGAATTCAGAACACTATGAAATGCAAAAAGGTCAACGTTCTAAACCGGTCCATGTCACGTGAATAGCCCAGACCAGTAAAGGGAGGTGTGAATGGAGAGTAAATGGTGTTATTGCCGGAGGGCCAGATGAGGGTGCTCTGGTATGTGCTGAAGAGTGCCAGAGTATGCGACTGAGTTATCAGTTACGAAAGAGGGACATGGGCCAATAACGGAGGGGCATCTGCGGATGTTCTGATAACAAGGACGTTGGAGAGTCGGAAGGAGGTGCCTGGCTGTCTACAAGCAATGTCAATCTTGGGAAACTGGGCACATGATGTATTATCAGCAAAGAACATACTGAACCCCTCTTTGATCTCATGAGCCCCAATGAGGGAAGAAGAGTATAAAACCCCTGAATCTGCCATTGTCCAGGAGGTGCATGGTTGCATCTGGATTGTTCATATGAATCACAGAATCGTAGGGTTGGAAGGGGCCTACAAGGCCATCGAGTCCAACCCCCTGCTTAATGCTGGAATCCAAGTCAGAGCATCCCAGACAGGTGGCCGTCCAGCCTCACCTTGAACGCCTGCAGTGTGGGAGAGCCCACCACCTCCCTAGGGAGTGGGTTCTACTAGTGTCAGGGTGGACACTGAGCCCATAGAATCCCAGAGTAGTTCTGATTCTGAGGAAGAGGAGCCGCTCCTGGAGAGGGGCATGTTCATCTTTCCCAGGGCCAACAGCTGACAGAGATTCCTCCCACCGGCATTCCTAGCATAGATAGCAGTCCTGGGAGTGACAGAGCACAGGAAGCAGAGTTGCTGGACACGCGACGCCGACGCAGACAGCGGCGCCAAATGGAGGGCGCGGAAAGGAGGCGTAGTGCCCGGTTGGCGCACAAACAACGGTTGCGCCCAGAGGATCCAAGGGAAAAGGGGAGGGAGTCTCTCTAGCCCACAAGTTCAGGGTCTGCCAGGGATTCCCTTTCAAACGGGGACCAACTGTTCCAACTTAGGGCATAGGTACTCTGCTGCTCATATCTAGTTGCTAACAGCAGAGTTGTTAAGTTGTAAAAGAGGAATAAAGCTTTGAAAAGAATCCCTTTGTCTGTGTCTGGACTTGGCTACTGGATTAGACTGAGAGAGGCCTCCAAGGAGCCCTTGACAACTAGTTCCCCTCCACTCAGCACTGGTTAGGCCTCATCTGGAGTACTGTGTCCAGTTCTGGGCACCGCACTTTAAGAAGGATGAAGACAAGCTGGAGAGGGTACAGTAGGGATGTACGAAAGTTCCACCACGGATCTCGGGGAGGCCGAATACCAGCGCATTCAGCCCCCCGAAATCGGTGGCGGAATGGCCCGCCACCCCCCCCTCCCCGGGACGGGACTTACCTTGGGCGGATCTTCCTGGCAGCGGCGGCTGCGGTGGCTGGTCTTCTGACCGGCTGCCGCTACCGTTTCCAGATTAAAACAAAAACGAAAAAACGTGATTTTAAAAAAACACCATGATAGGCTACGTAAATGTTTACGTAGCCTATCACTGTTGCAGAACCCAGAGTCAGAGAGACCACGGAGTGAAGGAAAAAGAGATTATTTAACACGTGGGCTTAAGGCTGGAATCATTTCCAAAGAGCCAGAAGCCCTGAAATACATCAGCACATTGGTTTTATAGACATTGTGACACATATGAAACGGCTCCTCCTCCCCCTCCCGCGTGGGGTTGCAGTCCTCAACATTTCTTCTCCTAGCACCATTGTTTTTAATACAAGAACTGGGTTATAGGGCTTCCCCGTAAGATTCAGTTTAAAGCCCTCCTGATGAAGTTCTTCATGCTGTGGCCAAACACATTCTTCCCATCCTCTGTGAGGTGCAACCCGTCCGTTGCCAACAGCCCATCTTCCAGGAAGTATAGCCCGTGTTCCAGAATCCAAATCTCTCTCATCGGCACCACCTTCGTAGCCAGTCAGTCTTTCCCTTTCTCTCCCTCTTCTAACTACTGGAAGGATGGATGAGAAAACTATCTGGGCCCCAAAGTTCTTGAGTTTCCTTCCCAGAGCTTCAAAGTCTAACGTGATTTCTTCGTAGCTCCGCTTGGCGGTATCATTTGTTCCCACATGGATGAGAAGAAAGGGATACCTGTCAGTGGGCTTTCTGAGTGCAGGCAACCTTTCAGTCACGTCTCTAATCCGTCCTCCCGGGAGACAGCATACCTGGCGAGTCCACGGGTCTTCGCGACATACTTGGGGCTCGATCCCACGCAGCAAGGAGTCTCTCGCTACTACCACTCTTCTCTTCTCCTTGTTGTAGGCCTGGGTTTCATCGCCTCTGTTTGACTGACCTTCAGCCTCTTGCTCACTCTCATGTAGGTTCCCCTGTGATTCTTCCTCTGCAGGCTGTCCTCCGGTCTCATCCGCAAGTACCTGGAATCGGTTCCACAGCTCCACTGGTGCAGAGTGGCATCTAGTTCTTCTTCTCCTGTCACCATTTTCCAAGGAGTATCCTCTACTCTACTTTTCTTCACCTCAGCATTTCCCACTGCCTCATCTTGCTGTTGCTCTTCAAGCTTCTGGTCTTCCCTTTGCTGCTGTAGTTCCCCCATTCTGTCCAAGAATGTTCTCTTTTTCCCCGGATTTGTCTCCCAAATTGAAGTCCCCCATTACTACATCGTGCTTCCTTGAAACACTGGCTATTTGCTTTTCAAAAGTTTCATCCTCATCTTCTCCTTGGTTGGGAGGCCGGTAGTAGACTCTGATCACCAGGTTCCTTTTATTCTTTGCGCCATTTATTTTGATCCAGATGCTGTCAATGCGGCCACCAAGCTCCTCCTCCTGCATTTCTGTGCAGATATGTATTTCCATATGCACATGTCTTAGTCAATTTACCTTAGCCTCTCCAGCTGCTGAGGTGATCTATTAGCATCCATTTTAATTCATCTTTTGACTTCCCGTCATAAGGGAAATTTAGACTCTTACATCTCTCCAAGACCCCTTCCTCTTTTGTAGTTAAAAACTCAATTTTCCTCTGTGTTTTCTCACCCAATGTTACAGCTTGGCTTTTCCTGAAATAGGTTTTAGGACTGAGGTTTGTAACCCTATTGTAGTTTCCTGTCACCTCCTGTGATGAGAGACGTTTCTGTGCTTTCCCCCCCAGCGGTTCGTGATGAAATAAAGCCCCGTTATTTTGGATCCCACCATTCTCATTATGGGCTGCAGAGAGAGACTGGGTGAGGGGATCAGGGCGGTGGTGAACGCCTCCCTTGAGGAGGGAGCGATGCCATCAGCCCTCAAGGAGGCAGTGATAAGACCGCTCTTAAAGAAGCCCTCCTTGGATCCCCAAGTTCTGAACAACTTTCGCCCAGTCTCGAACCTGCCGTTTTGGGGCAAGGTGATTGAGCGCTGGCGACGATGCAGTTGAGGGTCCCTTTGTTGTGGACTGAAGCTGGAAAAAAACCCAGAACTTTGGGAGGGCTGTGCTCTGTTTTATTGTTCCGGTGGGTTATGCATGTAAAATTATTACATACGCAATATTGTTTTTAATTGCGACGTTAAAATATATTTTAATTGTCCCCATACAAAGCCTGTGCTGTGAGCCCCTTTCAAAGAAGTGTTACACTTGCCTGGGCAGGGTGGGGATCCTGCCCCCGGGGCTTCTCATCCCAAGCGGCCTGCCCGCCTGCCTGGCAGACTCCAGCCAGAGGCCATCTCGCCATCTCCGGCAAGGGCTGTTGCTGTCGCTGTTAATATCGAATCGCGCTTCTACACCACCCAAAGCCCCAACAGGGGAAATCTGGAGGCTGGAACCCGCCCGCCCGCTGGAACCCCGCCCCCCCCCGCCCCGTGCAGTTCGGGAGGCAGAGAACGTGCCGCGCTCCGAGGCCGCCTGAGCAGGCCCGCCTCAGCCAGGCTTCCTCCGGCTTGCCGTTAATCGCAGCTCCTCCGACGCGGCTCCGCCTTCCTGCGCCCAGCGCTGCGTCTACATGGCACCGCTTGGCGCCCCCGTCGAGGCGCGGCTCGCCCCCCCAGCCCGCCCCGCGCCGCGCCGCGCCGCGCCCCCCCACAGACGCGCCGCGCCCGCCGCCTGCTGCCGGTCTCCGGAACGCGCCGCTGTGCGGCCCCGCGAGCGCGGGGCGCGGCGCTGCAGCGGCTGCTTGGCGCCGGGGGCTGCGCGGGCTGCCCGGCCCTTCTGAGGCAAGCAGCGGGTGCTGGGCGCCTTCACTTCCGCTCGCGCTGCTCTCCGAAGCTGCCGTGGCTGCAGCCGGTCTCGCCGCCGCCCTCTGCTGCGATTCCCGAAATGCGCGCGGAGGCCCCGTTTCGCGCTCTCGGGGCGCGACCCAGGCGCGCTCAGGCAGCGCCGGCCCACAGCTGCGCGCGCCGCCCGGCCCCCCGATCCCGTGACCGCCCCGCCCCGCCGCCCTCCCGGAAACCGCGCGCCGGCCGCGCTCCCGCCCGGCCAGAGGCGCCCCGCAGCCGCGCGCGTCCCCGGCGGGCTGACGCGGGACGCGGAGCCGAGCGCCCGGGCGATGGCGCGCCTTGGCTCCGCGGGGCGCCTCCTGCTCCTGGGCGCCGCCGCCCTGGCCCTGGCGGGCCGCCCTGGCGAGTGCCTCGCTTCCGGGGCCGCGGCCCGCGAGCCCTGCCGCGGCAGCGCCAGGCTCGCGCGGCGCCCGAGCGACGCCGGGCCAGCCCCGGGCGCCGGCTCCCGGCAGCCCGGCCCCCCGGCGGGGAGCGCGCCGCGGTTGTTCCGCGCCAGAAGAGCCGTGCGAGGCCGCGCGGCGCTGCCGGACCCGGGGCAGAGCGGGGGCCCCTGCTGCGCGCCTCCTGGGCTGGGCGGGCCGGGGCGCGTCTGGCGGGCCGGAAGCAGGCGGGCGCGGGTCCCGCCGCCAGCCTTTGCTGCCGTCGTGGTGCGCGTTCTGGGAGCTCCTGGGCCCGGCGCCCCCCGCCAGGCGCTGGCCCGAAGGCGTTTGCCGCAGGGCTCCTTCCCTTTTCATCCTCCCGGCATTTTAGCTTCCTAATCTTTTAGCTCTGGTATTGCAAGTCTGCATTTCTGCTAGTTTGTATTCTGGTTGTACTGTTCTGTTGTGGCTTTAAGCTTTTGTGTTTTTATGCTGCACTTTGTGGTTTTATATACAATATGAGAAGTTTAAAAGCCATTTAATTTAATGACCCTGTGGCCCTCAGAACCAGGCTGAATGTGATGTAGCAGCCCTCCCCTCCCCTCCCCTCCCCTCCCCAGTTGCACTGGCTGTGCTGCTCTCTGCAGCACGTAACAAGGGGTGGTCGGATGTTCCGCCATAATAAATTTGTCAGGTTTCTTGATTTGTGTTGAAGGGCATTTCCCAGTTTGTTGCACAGGAAATGAATTCAGCCAAGTCATGAAAAACGTGCAACCAGATCAGGGAGAAACATAAATCACAAGTTGGATTTGTGATGGCATTTCTCTCTGTTTTTAATCCTAGAAGATGCATTCTCTAATACATTTGCGAGGCTCGCTAATATTCTCTCTCTCCTTTTTAAACCCCCGGAGAGGGCAAGAGGAGGTAGAGTCGTGCACCCAGCATCTGCTTTCATTTGCTCCGGTGCAGTCTGAGCCAGGGCTCTGCAGGGTTTGCCCCAGACCCTGGTGCTGGCTCCAGGTTTCTGAGAGCCCTACTGCTGCCCACGTGCTCCGCTGGCAGAGAGCCCGGGAGCAAGTCAGCGGGGTGGCGAGCAAGTCGGCCGGGTGGCTGCATCTCTTCCTCCTCCTTTTACCCCCACTCGTGTCTGGGCCAGAGGGGAAGGCAGGCCCATCAGGCGGCTGCAGCAGGGAAGAGGCGGACCAAGTCCAGGGCGCAGCAGTCAGTGGGCCCTTTTTAACTTTGTTGTTTGTGACTTGGTTTTTAATTTTTTGTGCACCACCTTGGTTACAAGATGTTACAATATTGCAATGAAATCTGGCCTTTTTTCTCTTGCAAGGAACCCAAGCTGGCTTACATGGTCTTCCTCCTCTCAGTTTTAACTTCACAATGAACCCCGTGAAGTAGGTTAGGCTTAGAGTTGGTGACTGGCACCAAATCACGCAGTGAACTTCAAGGCTGAGTCCCAGCCCAACACTCTAACCACTACGCTATACTGACTGACTGGAGCTGCTTGGTTTCAGAAAGGCGGTACAGGAACTGTTGTTGTTGTTGTTGTTGTTCAGTCATTAAGTCGTGTCCAACGTGACCCCATGGACCATAGCACGCCAGGCCTTCCTGTCCTGCGCTCCCTCCCGGAGCGTGCTCAAGTCCATATTCATTGCATCGGTGATGCTATCGAGCCATCTCATCCTCTGCCGTCCCCTTCTCCTTTTGCCTTCGATCTTTCCCAGCATCAGGGTCTTTTCCAGGGAGTTTTCGCATTAGGTGGCCAAAATATTTGAGGTTCAGCTTCAGTATCTGTCCTTCCAAAGAGCAGTCAGGGTTGGTTTCCTTCAGGATTGACTGATTTGACCTCCTTGCAGTCCAGGGGACTCGTAAGAGTCTTCTCCAGCACCACAGTTCGAAAGCATCGATTCTTCGGCGCTCAGCCTTCCTTACAGTCCAGCTCTCACAGCCATACGTTGCTACTGGGAAAACCATAGCTTTGATTAGACGGACCTTTGTCGGCAAGGTGATGTCTCTGCTTCTTACTACGCTGTCTAGGTTTGCTATAGCTTTCCTCCCAAGGAGCGTCTTTTAATTTCATGGCTACAGTCACCGTCTGCGGTGATCTTGGAGCACAAGAAAATAAAACCTGTCACTGCTTCCATTTCTTCCCCTTCTATATGCCAGGACGTGATGGGGCCAGATGCCACGATCTTTGTTTTTTGAATGTTGAGTTTCAAACCAGCTTTTGCGCTCTCCACTTTCACCCTCAACAAGAGGCTCTTGAGATCCTCTTCACTTTCTGCCATTAGGGTGGTATCGTCTGCATATCCGAGGTTGTTGATAATTCTCCCGGCAATCTTAATTCTGACCTGTGATTCATCCAACCCGGCGTTTCTCATGATGCACTCTGCATATAAATTAAATAAGCAGGGCGACAATATACAGCCTTGTTGTACTCCTTTCCCAATTTTGAACCACTCGGTTGTTCCATGTCTGGTTCTTACTGTTGCTTCTTGTCCCTCGTACAGGTTTCTCAGGAGACAGGTAAGGTGGTCTGGTACCCCCATCTCTTTCAGAATTTGCCAGAGTTTGTTGTGATCCACACAAGCAAAGGCTTTAGCGTAGTCAATGAAGCAGAAATAGACGTTTTTCTGGAATTCTCTTGCTTTCTCCATGATCCAACGAACGTTGGCGATTTGATCTCTAGTTCCTCTGCCTCTTCGAAACCCAGCTTGTACTTCCGGTAGTTCTCGGTTCACGTACTGCTGAAGCCTAGCTTGTAGGTCTTTGAGCATCACCTTGCTGGCATGTGAAATGAGCGCAATTGTGTGGTAGTTTGAACACTCTTTGGCATTGCCCTTCTTTGGAATTGGAATGTAAACTGGCCTTTTCCAGTCTTGTGGCCGCTGCTGAGTGTTCCAAATGTGTTGGCATATTGAATGCAGCACTTTAACAGCATCATCTTTTAGGATTTTAAATAGCTCAGCTGGAATACTGTCATCTCCGCTAGCTTTGTTGTTAGTAATGCTTCCTAAGACCCACTTGACCTCACTCTCGAGGATGTCCGGCTCAAGTTCAGTGACCGCACTATCATGGCTATCAGGGACATTAAGATCTTTCCTGTATAGTTCTTCATGTATTCTTTCCACCTCTTCTTAATCTCATCTGCTTCTGTTAGGTCCCTGCCTTCTTTGTCCTTTATCATGCCTGTCTTTGCACAAAACGTTCCCTTGATATCTCCGATTTTCTTGAAAAGATGTCTAGCCTTTCCCCTTCTATTGTTTTCCTCGATTTCTTTGCATTGCTCATTTAAGAAGGCCTTCTTGTCTCTCCTTGCTATTCTCTGGCACTCTGCGTTCAGTTGGATATATCTTCCCCTTTCTCCCTTGCTTTTCGCTTCCCTTCTTTCCTCAGCTACTTGTAAAGCCGATATTGACCATCTGGTGATGTCCATGTGTAGAGTCGCCTCTTGTGCTGTTGGAAAAGTGTGTTTGCTATGATCAGCGTGTTCTCTTGGCAAATCTCTATTAGCCTTTGTCCTGCTTCATTTTCTACACAAAGGCCATGCTTGCCTGTTATCCCCGTGATTTCTTGACTTCCTACTTTAGCATTCCAATCCCCTATGATGAAGAGGACATCTTTTTTTGGTGTTAGTTCTAGAAGGTGTTGTAGGTCTTCACAGAACCGATCACGCTCAGCTTCTTCAGCCTCAGTGGTTGGGGCATAGACTTGAATGACTGTGATGTTGAATGGTTTGCCTTGGATTTGTACTGAGATCATTCTGTCGTTTTTGAGATTGTACCCCAGTACTGCTTTTCCCACCCTTTTGTTGACTATGAGTGCTACTCCATTTCTAAGGGATTCTTGCCCACGGTAGTAGATATGATGGTCACCTGAATTAAATTCACCCATGCTTGTCCGTTTTAGTTCGCTGATTCCCAAGTTGTCGATGTTCAATCTTGCCATCTCATGTTTGACCACCTCCAGCTTACCTTGATTCATTGATCTGACATTCCAGGTTCCTCAACAAGATTGTTCTTTACAGCATTGGATTTTCTTTTCACCACCAGACACATCCACAGCTGAGTGTCCTTTCGGCTTTGGCCCAGCCGCTTCACTCTTTCTGGCGCTACTTGGAAATACCCTCTGCTCTTCCCCAGTAGTATATTGGACACCTTCCGACCTGAGGGGCTCATCTTCCGGCGTCATCTCTTTTAGCCTTGTGATACGTTCCATGGGGTTTTCTTGGCAAGAATACTGGAGCGGGTTGCCATTTCCTTCTCCAATGGACCACATTTTGTCAGAACTCTCCACCATGACCTGTCCGTCTTGGGTGGCCCTGCACGGCATAGCTTATGGCTTCACTGAGTTACGCAAGCCCCTTCACCACAACAAGGCAGTGATCCATGAAAGGGGGTACAGGAATACCTTCATTTAAAAACACACACACAATCCCAGCATATCTTGCAAACCTTTTCATTTCATTACAGCTTAACCTTGCCTCAGAGATGGAAATGGAGTGGGGAGGGGGGTGCGAGGCGGCATGCTGTGGGCCAGAATAAGGGAGACACCTCAAAATAAGCTTATTTTCCTCCCAGCACATGGAGATGAGTTTCATTTTCTTTATTGCATTTCTATACTGCCCAATAAATGAAGCTCTCTGGGCTCTTTACAGAGGTTAAAAACCATTAAAATGCATTATATAAAGTGTAAAACCATTGCACACAAACATATAAACAGACAGCACACACACAGATAACGCATATCGAAAACAATCTCAAACCATCGGCAATTAGACCAAACCAGGGCCTGACGAAAACTTTGTGATGTGTTGCCGAGCGCCTGAGAAGCAGAGAAAGGCGTTGCCAACACTTTGGGGCTCAGAATCTCTGATCAGCAAGCATTTGGGTTGTTCCCTCTGAGCAAGGCCAAAGTCGATGGAGATTCCCGTGCCCAGCTTGAAAATGAAATGAAACGGGAGGGGTTTGGGATCCATGCAAACCGGCAGCCCAGGAGGGAAGACTGCGACAGGAGAAACCATGTCGGTTAGGGTGAGTGTAGGGTAACAATCAAAGCTCCCCAGAAGGGAATGCAAGCGCAGTTTGCATGACTGAGACACACACATCTCCTGAAGGATGAGAGGCGGTGGCCCCGTGGCAGAACCCCTGCTTATGTGCAGAAGGCTGCAGGTTTGATCCCCAACAGCATCTCCAGGGAGGGCTGGAAGAATTCCTGCCTGCAACCCTGGAGAACCGCTGCCGCCAGTCCATGTCGACAATACTGGATTAGACCAACCGGGGGTGGGGGCACTGGCTCAGTATAAGACCACTTCCTATGTCCCGATGTAGTATCCGCCCTGCCGGCCTTCATCGGCCGCATTCCTCTGGGCAGCCGCCCTCCTTGTGTTTGCAGTGGAAGACAGCCAAGCCAGGGGTTACATTTGGAGAAGCTGCCCAACCCGTTTTCTGGCATATTACTGGCCAAGACTGCTATGGGCAAAAGGTGATACTGAAAGTCTGTTTCTCCCTTCGCCCCACTCCCCTATTTGCTTCAGGATTCCTTTCTTCTGATCCTACTTTCTTTTTTTAATCACAGAATATTGCATAGAATGTTAGGGTTGGGAGGGGCCTATAAGACGATCGAGTGATTGAACACCTTGTTTCATTATCCAAGCAGTTTGCCTGGTATTTCCAGAATAGGGGCTGGATTTAGGAGGGAGCCCCTCATTCCATCTCCCCACCCTGCCTCTGCAGCAGGAAGGGCACAGTAACAACACTTTTTAAAAACAAACAGCAAGGTTCCCTGTTGCAAGTCAGGCAGGAAGCGGACACAAGGCTCTTTGTTGCCCAGGGACAGGAAGGTCTCTGCTGTTCTCCCCACCCCTCGCTCAGCTGCTCAGAGGAGCAGTTTCAAAAAGCCACAAGGCAGAGGGGGGTTGGAGCTTCAGATTTTCTGCTTCTCGTAACAGCCCTGTGAAGTAGGTTAGCTGCAGAGATGGTGACTGGTGCCAGGTCACCCAGTCAGCGTTGTGGCCAAGTAGGGATTGGGGCCCAAGTCTACGTGGCTCCTGCCAACACTTTGTGATGAAAGAAGCATGTGAATGAGAAAGGAAGTTGGCAACCCCAGCAAAGAACAGGCCAGCCCAAAAGGACAATAGATGCAGTACAAACTTGAGTTCACCTGATTTCATTTCACCTGTTACATTTCTTTACCACCCAGTAGCCAAAGCTCTCTGGGCAGTTTGCAAAGCGTTACAAACTGATAGATTCCCCTCCATCTGGGCAACTGAATCAAGCATCACCATCCTGGGGTTTTTTTCCCTCCTCCCTCACAATCCCTTTCCTTACCTCTCGTGTTTTTTTACATTGTGAGCCTGAGGGCAGGGACTTCTGACTGTGGATTCTTGGACTGACTAGGGGAATGGAAAGGCTTTGAATAAATGAATAAATAAAATACAGACGTCCCAAGGCCCCAGCTCCATACAGTGGACACAGTTGTTGTCTTCCTACCAAACAACGATCTAATGACGTTACAGAGCTGGGCACAGGAATGGGAGGACGTGGTTCCGCTTAATTCCTGCAGAGAGTCAGTCCGGTGGGTGAGCCTCTTTCAGAGTTCGACATGTGGATAGAGATGGGCCACGCATTCTATTCCCTACTGAGAAATGCAGATCTTTTAACTTCTGGTCCATCTTGTATATAAAATTATGTAGAAAATTATCCCTGCTGTGGAGAAAGTAGATGGGAAGATGTTTTTCTCCCTCTCCCATAACCCTAGGACCCAAAGTATCATCCCACAAAGCTGATTGGGGTGAACTCCAGGACAGATAAGAGGAAGGACCTCTTCACACAGTCCGGAGTTAAACCATGGAATTCACTTCCACAAGATGCAGTAATGGCCACCAATTTGGAAGGCTTTAAAGAGGGATTGGACAAATTCCTGGAGGAGAAGGCTGCCCATGGCTACTAGTCCTGAGGGCTGTATGCCTCCTCCAGTATCAGAGGTGGAATGCCTATGTATACCAGTTGCTGGGGAGCCTGGGCGGGAGGGTGCTGTTGTGCTCATGTCCAACTTGACCAGCATGCTGGTCTAGATAGGCCTTTGGTGTGATTCAGCAGGGCTCTTTTTATGTTCTTGTACAGAAGAATTTGGCTAAGGGGCTTTAAACTGTTTGTGGCCAGGAGGGCCAGAAAGAGTCATCTTTTTCTTCTCTGTACAAAATATGGCCGCTGGGGAATTGCTGGTGGGATGTGTGATGTGTGCTGGGCTCTCTGTGGTAGGAGTCGTGGAATTATCAGGACCTGAATGGATGGTGGATCTTGTCCCTAGTGCTTCTGTCTGCGTCCGGGATGGTTGCCTACTCGGTTGTGGGTGATTAAGGTGAAGGGTGCTGGCTGTGGGTGATTAAGGTGAGGGGTGCTGGGGAGCTTGATTACCGCTAACTGAGCCTGGAACAGTGTCATCCTGAGTGGTGCCAGAAAAGGAGCAACCAGCGTCCTTTAAAAATCTCCATCGCGATTTTAAATTATGAAACTCGGCTGATAGCGCTGTGACACACACACACGCCCATCACCACCTCAGTGTCAGGAGCCAGGATTTTATTTTTGCCACCCCTCTTCTTTGGCTTCTTGGGCATCGCTTTCTCCTGTGGACACACGCGGGCACCCACCATACCCAGCTCCCTTCCATGGGGGTATCTGCCATGCACACAGACAGACCCCCCTCTCCAAGCTCGATGGAGCATAATGGGGGTGCTGTGGTCCTGTTGTGTGGGGGGAGCAAAGGAAGCCTTGTTTGGAGGCACCCTCAGCTGCATCCCCCTAAGTTGGCCCCTCTGCTCGGTTTCTCCAGGCCCTTCCTCCTCCGCCTTGCACTCCCTCCGCTTCTTCTACACACTGATGTCGGAGCCCGGTCAGGGTCTACCCGAGTTCTTCGCAGAGGGCTACTTGGACGACCAGCTCTTTGCTCGCTATGACAGCTTCACAAAGAGGGCGCAGCCTCGGGTGCTGTGGATCGAAGCCATCGAGCAGGACCACGCCCACTTCTGGGAGCAGAACACGCGGAGGGCCCTGAACTCGGAGCTGAGGTTCAGGGGGGACCTGGTGACCCTGCAGAACCACCACAACCGGAGCGGGGGTGAGTGGGAGGTGGCGAGGGCAGAGACCTGGGGGGCCCCTGGCTTTTGTGTGGGTTTCCCCCATCCCAAGGGGCTGGAGTGCCCCTCTGAAGGATGAGTTACTGGGCGTAAGCGCTCTGAGCTACAATAGGCTGGTGTTTGGGGCCCAACTCCTCCTGCCCGTTGTCATCTGTCAGAGCCACCTGTCAGGGATGCTCTGACTTGGATTCCTGCATTGAGCAGGGGGTAGGACCCGATGGCCTTGTCGGCCCCTTCCAACCCTATTCTATGATTCTATGCCCTGCTCTCCACTGGGATTCGGCCCCAGAGAGCATCTCCGGAAAGGGGATTCGGCGCCGCTGCTACGGACCCAACTTTGGAGCCGGGAAGGAGGTGGCGGAGGTCACCGCCATGGTTGCACTGCACATCTGGGTCGCACGGCAGCTGCAGGGGCGCTTCCTGCCCCCACGTTGGTTTGGCACTGCGCTGCACTCCCAAGGAGCACTGCCTGCTCGCGGGAATAATTCGACCACGTGCCGTGTGTTAAATCGGCCCTCGGGTTGTGGAGGAGAGCGCATGCTCTGCCCGAAATCTGCTTTGCCGCTCTGGGGGGAACAGAGGCTCATCTGGGTTTGCCCCAACCGGAACAGCCATAAGGCTGTGACTGGGGCTGTGGGCCTGACCCTGCTCCGCCTCCGGTGCTCCGGCCATGTGCGTGTGCCTCTCTTTTAGGCTCCCACACTTGGCAGCGCATGTATGGCTGTGAGCTGAGGGCGGACGGGCACCGAGGTGGGTACATGCAATACGGCTACGATGGGCAAGACTACATCAGCCTGGACAAGGAGACCCTCACCTGGACGGCCGCCAGCACCATGGCCCAGGTCTTCAAGAGGAAGCGGGACGCCAACCTAGCCTACTCCCAGCACTTGAAGGCCTACCTGGAGGGGGAGTGTGTGGAGTGGCTGCGGACCTTCCTGGCGTACGGGAAGGAGGCTCTCATGAGGAGAGGTGAGGGCAGCAGCTGGGGGGGAGTTCGTGGGCGCCACAACCTCTGCATGCAGGAGACAGATTGGGTAGCATGTCAGGCTGTCACTCTTTGGCCAGGTGGTGTGAGGAACGTCTTTATGGCGGGTTCTCTGAATACAAGCACTCCCTGCAAGAAGAACTCTAGCTCAGCAGGGAGAGGGCTGGATCAGGCCCTTTCCCCCTCATTTGCTGGTTTTCTAATTGCAGGGACATCTTTTTTAAAAATGTATTGTTTACAAAAAGGGAGCAAACAAAAACAGCATCCTGCCTGTGGAGTCTGAAGTGGTATGGTCATATTACTGCCTTTAGGACTCTATCGGAGTGGGCCTGCAAGCGAGACAGAGGGACATTGGATGTCTGGTCATGCCTGCACCCGGCTGGATCATTTCAGACTGCAGATGCATTGCCCTCTCCCCCTCAATTTTGGAAAACAATGCTGCCCTTCCTGCCCACAGAGAGGCCCCCCCGCTCTGCCGTGCTTGCTCCTCTGTTCTAGATCAGGGGTGCAGAACCCAGGGCGTCGTCCGAAGGCACATGAGCCTGAAGCTAAGCAGGTTTGGGGCTGGTCAGTGCTTGGAGGGGAGACCACTGGGAACCACATGTAGCCACCTTGAGTTCCATGATGGAAGAAAGGTGGATATAAATGTAATAAATAAACCCTTGGCCTGCAGGCTTAATCTGGCAGTGGGGCAGCTCAGACAGCACCCCAGGGCTGAAGCCAAGGGCCCCACAGCCCAGCCCCCCCTTCCATCCAGGGCGCAGCAGGTGACGGGGCAGCAGCCAACAGGGCCAGGGGCAGCACCTGGGCCAGGCCGGAGCCCGCTGTGGCTCACGCCGCTCCATGCAGCATCCTTTCTCCTCCTCTAAAAAACCAAACATTTCATAGAATCCGCTGGCTGGGCATGTGCCTGGTTGCAGAGGCTCATTCTGTTATTGTCACTTTTAAATACAGTCCTTTTCTACAACAAAACGGGGCTTATTCCCAGGTAAATGCGTTCGGCATCAGGGCAGCAGAAGCAAACTCCATTTTGTTGTGTCGCCTTGATGGCAGTATGGTTAAAATGAGTTTACAGTGCAAAACCGCACATGCTCAGAGTATTTCTTCTTCTGTCAGGGTGGCTGTGAAGAAATGCTATGTTCATAAATGTCTGCTTGCGTTTTGCTACGTTGGAAGGCTTCTTGCGCCCTCTGTGTGGCCATAGTGAGCCCGAGCAGGCCCGAGGCCCGGCGGCAGTGACTGCCAGTGGCGCCTCAAACCACTGTGGTTGCCGTGGCTACGGTGGCTTCTGAAGGGAGGATTCAGGCCTTTTAAAATGTTTTTGTGGGAGGGGGAGTTATCTTTGTTCTGATTGGTCAGGTGGGTCAACAAAGAGGATTGGCAGGTAGAAGTTCCATCAGGTACATGATTGGCCAGGAGATTTTGAAAGGTCAGGGAGAAGCCGGTTAGAGACAGTTAGGGGCAGCTGGGGTCAGTGGGTGGCAGGGACGCCACCTTTATTCGTGTTTGGGGGCTCAGCCCCTCTCCACTACCTCGTACTTAAGTTCCTGGACACACTTTTCTTTTAGCCTCACCACTTTGCCTTCTGGGAAATGAGCATTTTATGACTGGCTATGCCCACCATTGTAGCCATTTATGAATGGAAAAGCTCCCCCCATGACAGCCACTTTGTGAGAGTGCCCACAACGCCCTCAAAATTCCACATGTGCCCACTGACCCAAAAACTTTGGGCACCCCTGGATTAGAGACTGTTGGGGGCAGTTGGAGAATGGGCGACAGGGAGTTGGGGTAACTGGTGGTTAGCAGAAGGGAGCAGAGCTCAGAGCTGGGGGGAAAGAGAAAGTCACTCTGAGGGAATTTTTCTGGGGGGAGACTGGAATCTGGAGCCAGTGGCTGTGGAGGGCAGGGAGCAGAGCCCAGCACCAGGGGGGATCCGGTCAGAGGTCTGACCAGAGGGCGCTTCAGCAAGTGATCCCTCATACAGATCTGGTTCACACATAACAACAACCCTGAGTATGGGTTGTTGAATCCTGGGTTGTCGTCACGTGTGAACCCAGAACTATGGGTTGTTAACCACGAACAACCCAGGAAAAGAACCCATGGTTTGTTGTTGGGCTGTGAACTTTGGTTGTTTTAACTGTGGGTTGTGCAAACCCAGAACCAGGGATTGTTCATGGGTAGTTTCAGCAGGATACAACCTAGAACCATGGGTTGTTTCCTGGGCACATTGCCGATTCCCACACCCCAGCAGGAGCCTGCTGAAAGACCCCCCTGGGGCTGCTCCTCCCCTTTGCCGTTGAAGCCTGCCTGCTCGCCTGCCTCTTGTTCTGGCCAAGGCAGCGGAAGTGGTGAGGAGGAGGAGCGGGAGATGCCGCAGCTGCCTTGCGCCCTGGCTCTCCGCCTGCCAAGCAGGCCAGTGGGAACCAAGAGGAGGAAGAGGAGGGGGAGCAAGGGCAGTGGGTGACGCTGGCAGTGAGCAGGTAGGCTCCCGGGGAGGGGCCACGGAGGGCATCTTCCCCACGGCCCTCGGGAACCCGGAGCCGGCGCTGGCTGGCGTCACTGACAACGCTGTCGCCACCTTCCCAGAGCCGCCGGCCGTGACAGTGTCCCGCAGAGAGGGCTACGGCAGCCGGGAAACCCTTGTGTGCTGGGCCCACGGCTTCTACCCCCAGGAGATCAGCGCCGCCTGGAAGAAGGACGGGGGCGTCTGGGTGCAGGAGACCCTCCGCGGGGGCGTCATCCCCAACTCAGACAGGACCTACCACACCTGGGTTAGCATCCAGATTGACCCCAAGGATAGGGACCGCTACCGGTGCCACGTGGACCACGCCGGCCTGCCGAAGCCCCTCGTCTTGGCCTGGGAGGATCCTGGTGAGAGACGGTAGGGGGGAGAGGTAGATCCAAGCCAAAGACTGGGAGGCAAGTCTCCTCCTTGACAGAGAAGGAGGGACCTCAGGAAAAGGAGGACCCTTGTCCGTTTTGGGGGTGCAGAGTGGGTACCTGTGTTGACGTCAGGAGGAAATGCAGCCACTGATGGGGTGGGCAAAATCACTCTGGGAAGGGTGGAGCAGCTCCACTTGGGGCCTCAAGAAACGCCATCTGCTTCCCACATTGGAGGCGTTCAAGACGAGGCTGGACCACCATCTGTCAGGGATGCTCTGACTCGGATTCCTGCACTGAGCAGGGGGTTGGACTTGATGGCCTTGTAGGCCCCTTCCAGCCCTACTATTCTGTGATTCTTTTTCTTTCTTTAGACATGGAGTTAAGGCAGCTCACAGCGACCGAATAAAAGTTATGAGCGTGATCAAGACAAGGCAGCAAAATATAAACCATTAGTGGTCAATGCACTGCAATGAGCCCTCCATCTGAGCATGCCATAAAATGATGATCCAGTTCACTGGGCATGCTTTTAAAGGGAGAGGCCATGCCAGCTTCAGGGAAGGCACATACTGTTGGCCTTAAGTGGACGTCCTGGACGAGGGAAATCTATCAGGGTGCCGCTACAGAGAAGGCCCTTCCTTGCATAACCAGCAGTTTAATATCCAGGATCAATCCATTCCCTGGGAGGAGACACCCCCACCCATCCACGCTCTCTTTTGTAGTTCCTTTGGCTGGTCTGCATTCTCGATGTGGCCTTCATGGGCACCCACCCCTGGCTCTTTAGACACGTGCAGTATTCCTGCATAAAAGGGGCAGATTTTGTCGTGTTCCATCATTGTAATCTTTTTGTCTCCTCATTTCAGCTGCATCCAATTTGGGTCTCATTGCTGGAGCTGTCTTGGCAGTTGTGGCTGTGGCTGGCCTGCTGGTGACTGGGCTCATCTTATTCATCAGTAAGGGAACTGTGGGTGTTTTTCGGGGGAGGGCTTGGGGGGAAGATGGAGATCCAGGACCTTCCTGGACAGGGATAACCTGGCTGCCAGGAAGCAACTGGGCCCAATTCAGGATGTTAGCATGAGTGTGAACAGCCCTGAACGGCTCAGGACCGGGTACTTCAAGGACCTTCTTCCTCGGTACGGACCAGCCCACGATTTCAGATTGGCTGGGGAGGCGTTGCTTGTGGAGCCCTTGAGGAACGTGGCCCGTGGGGCTACCACATGTAGCAAGCCTTTTCAGTGGCAGCACCCTGGCTGTGGAATTCTGTTCAAGTAGAGACCTGGGAGGGAGAGCGGGATACAAATCCTAGCAGCGCTCAGGGGCTTAGGGGGTGTTCGATGCTCTGTGGAGGTCCCTTCCCTGTCTCTCATGCTGGTTTTCTTGTTGCAGAAAAACGGAAAGGAGATGGCTATAAAGCCACAGCAAGTGAGTGCCCTCCCCCTGCTCCCGGAAATATTATTCTGACAACACAAAAGAGCCCCTTTTTGGCTGGGGGAGGATGCTGGCTGTGAAGGGCTCCTGTCACCACCCTTGTTCCCTCTCTCCCTCCGCTGCGTAAATGATGTGGGGTTTGGGGGCATGTGGCGCCCACCTGCTCCTCCTGTCTGCAAAGAGACTCCCCCATTCCAGGAAATATATTTTGAAAGGGCCAAGCTGGGCATTGTGCAGGAGCGCTGTGCTTGCACCTCCCCATGGGTATTTCTAATTTCTCCAAAGGGGGGGGCTGCATTTGCATAAGGACCACCTCTGGCCCAGCTCCTCTGGTGGAAAGAAGGACATGCAGGCAGTGCCCATATCTTTTTCCAAGCTGGAGAAAAAAGCTTTGGCTTGGGGTAGGGGGGATACTGAGACTGGTAGTCCAACACATTTGGAGGACACCAGGTTGGGGAAGGCTGAGCTGGCTGGCTGGTCCAGATCCAGATGTAAACCTGAGGCACTGCCTGGCTCTCCAGCAGCCTCTTAATGTTTCGCTGCCCCATTGTCCCTTGGGATGAAAAAGCCTAAACCGACAATCAGACTTCAAGTGAGGGGGAAGGAGGGAAAAGAAAGGAGACCCCCGCCCCGTCCTGTCCCTCCCCCACAGTCTAACTCAGGATAGCCTCTGACTCCCTCCCTGTTTCTCCCTTTGCAGCAAAGGACCAGGGATGCGGCAGCTCTGCCAGGGGTAAGTGTCTGTCTGGGACAGGGGTGGGGAACCTTAAGCCCAGGGGTCAAGCCCAACCCTCCCGGCTCCCCAGAAGGCCACACCCCCTTTCCCCTCAGCACCCATCCTTCGATGGCTTCCCGACCTCTGCAGTGTTTTCCCCATTCTCAGAGGCTGGAATGCCTCTCCTAAGGCTCAGTTACTGCCAGTAAGAGCTTTAAGCTGCAACATGCTGGGATTGTGTGGAACTTGGGCCAGGCCCCTTTTGCCCTTGGCCCCGCCCACCACTGAGATGCGGCTCCCAAGAGCTCCTCTGAAATTGGATTTGGCCCTCCAGCTGAAAGAGGTTCCCCCCCTGGTCTAGGAGTTGTGGGGAATTTTAAAAGGGCCGCAGGACAGATTGGCTAGTGACTCTGCGTATCAGACTTTCCCCTCCAGATGTGTTGGACTGTAACTCCCAGAATCCCCCAGCAAGCCACGCTGGCTGGGAGCGATGGACATTGCAGTCCAACACAACCGGAGGGCATCAGGTTGGGGGAGGGTGCTTGCTGTGGGGGGCTGTGTGCCTCCTTTGAGCTGCGTACAGCTTGACTCACTTCCTCGAGTCATCCCTTGGAGCTGGGTTGCTCCGCTGGTGCCTCTCTGGGGCACTCATGTCCTGCTTGTGGATTTCCCAGGGGGCAGCTGGTTGGGCACTGTGAGAACAGAGTGCTGGACTGGATGGGCCTTGGTCTGACCCCGCATCAGGGCTCTTCTGTGTTCTCTCCCTGCTTCCCCCCCACACTGTGCCCTGAGTTGTGTGACTTGAGCAGCGGAGGGTGGGCGCCCCGCTTTCAGAGCAGGCGGCTGGACTGGGTGGCCCGTCAGATCCCTCCCGGTCTGAAATCCTACTGCCCTCCTAGCTGCACCTCTACATGGCCTGCTTAACTCGAGACTTCCGTGCTTCTCTTCCCCGCAGCATGAGAGCCTTGCGTGGGAGAAGAGAGCGGGGGGATCTGACCACATCTTGTGTGAATCGTCTGCTTCTCCAGAGCTCCTGCCAGACTCCCACAGGGTCTGCATATGGCCCAATCCAGGCTCTGGGACAGCACCAGGACCCCATCTCTGGCTTGGATTTGGGGGGAATCCCCTATTTTTCTTGTTGTCTTTTAACATTTTGATATTTTTACAATTTTAATATTGGTGATTTAATTACATTTTTAACTTTTGTACACTTCTATTTATAGGTTTTAACTGTATATGTTTTAATGTTGTAAAGTCGTCTTGAGTCCCAGTATTGGGGAAAAGGCGGGATATAAATAATAATAAATATAATAATAATAATAATAATAATCCCTTTCCAGTGTAGATGTAGGTGTGTTTTATTCTTCTGCTGGTCTCTTACACAGAAAAACCCATGAGGCCTGCTCTGTAGCCAGGGCTTTCTTTGTTTATTGGGCTACTGGGCTGCAATGATGATGATCCCCTTCATCTTTTTGTTAATCGTGCTCATTCGTCACAGGGGGTACCGTCCAACACATCTGGAGGGCACCAGGCTGGGGGAGGATGCTGGCGGCGGGGTGTGCGTTCGCCTTCCTCAGAGCTGTGTGTGGCTTGACTCACCTCCTCGAGTCGTCCCTTGGAGCTGCTTGTGCTGCAGGTGCATCTTCTCCCACACTTTGTCGCCCAAGCCAGCACCCCATGGGGGCCGGGGGAGGAGAATTGGCTGCGGTCCAGTGGCCGGGGCCCTCTTTGGCAGAGGCCAGTCCTCCATTAGAAGGGCAGTCAGAGGACTGTCCTCTGTCGGAAGGCCGGCCCAGTCCAGGTCTTGTGGGAAAAGACAGAACTATAAGCGCTCTTGCCACCCACAGTGCACCGCCGAGGCACAGCAGGTGGAAGAGGCAGGCAGAGGTGGCCTGGAGCTTGGCACTCCGGGGAGAAGGGCTGTGCTCCTGCCTGAACTGGCAGTGATGACTCGACGCCAACATGGATTTGTCGACAACAAGTCCTGCCAGACGAATCTGATCTCATTTCTTGATCAAGTAACCTCCCTTGTGGACCGTGGGAATGCTGTAGACATCATACACCTCGCCTTCAGCAAAGCTTTCAACAAAGTGCTCCATGATATCCTGATGAGCAAACTTGCTCAAAGTGGGCTAGATGAAACAACGATCCGGTGGATCCACAGTTGTCTACAGAAGTGGACTCAAAGCGTGTTTATCAATGGGACCTTCTCAAACTGGGGAGAGGTAACGAGTGGGGTCCCGCAGGGCTCAGTCCTGGGCCCAGTGCTCTTCCACATTGTTGTGAATGACTTGGAGGAGGAGGTGCAGGGAATGCTGATCAAATTTGCAGATGACACAAAATCGGGCGGGATAGCAAATGCCTTGGAAGACAGAAACAAAAGTCAAAGTGATCTGGATAGACTGGAGCGCTGGGCAGAAAACAGCAGAATGACATTTTCAGGCGGGAAGGCAGGCGGGGGCTCTAGCCCCTAAGCAGGGAGGGTGGACCTTTGGACTCCAGCTCCCACAATCACTGCCCATTGGCCATGCTGGCTGGGGCACCTGGCAGTTGTAGTCCAAAACGTCCGCAGGGCGCCAAGTTGCTCATCTTGCCAGGGACGGGAGATCGGGATACTCCGCTCCGGACTCCCCACCCAGCACCACCCCGGAGGATGCCGGGTCGACCCACTCCCCGGACCCCACTTCTGCCAGAAGCACGTGGTGCATCCAAGGGGCATTGGGGAGGGCCCCTCCCTCCAAGGGTTAGAGCCAGAGAGAGCTGCTTCCTAGAGAAGCCCTTGGAGGGGAAGGACTGGCTGGCCCCTCTTCACTTTTGCCTCCCTCTCACCCCTCCCCCCCACAGGAGAAGAGCCCAGAATTTTCCTGCACCATTTGGAGTTGCCTGGGGCGGGGGGTCCCAGCCAGGATGATGGGGCAGTTGGGAGGGGAGACACTGAAATCCCCCCCACCCCATACTCACCTTGGTAGGAGGAGGCCCAGCACAGTTTCCTGGGTGCCAGATTAGTGCAGGGCTCAAAAAGGAGAAGGGGGGGAGGCAGATGTTTGAGGCTGCTTGGGGCAGGGGTCTCAAGCAGGGAGGGCTGGGGAGGGGGAGCTGAGAGGGCGGGAGCCGCACTAGCAATGCTCCATCCAGCAATCCACTTGTGACCCAGAGGGAAGTTTGGCCCTGATCCACTTTGGCTCTAAGACGCAGTGGGAGCAACTCCCCCCTCTGCTGCCACCCCATCTCCCATGCCCCCCTGACTTCCCCTCACAGCTGGTTGGCCTCTGTGTGAATAGAATGCTGGACTAGATGGACCCTTGGTCTGATCCAGCTTCAGGACTCTTCTTATGTATGTATGTATGTATGTATTAATCACATTTCTTAAAACTACAGTATGAAAATATAACCAGAATAAAACCTAGCAGCAATGCAGAGCAAGGTTATGCTCAAAATCCCCTGGACAGAGTCCCCTGGACTGCAAGGAGGTCAAATCAGTCCATCCTAAAGGAAATCAACCCTGAGTGCTCATTGGAAGGACAGATACTGAAGCTGAAGCTCAAATATTTTGGCCACCTAATGCGAAGAGAAAACTCCCTGGAAAAGACCCTGATGCTGGGAAAGACTGAAGGCAAAAGGAGAAGGGGACGGTAGAGGATGAGATGGCTAGATAGCATCACCGATGCAATGAATATGAACCTGAGCACACTCCGGGAGAGAGCGGAGGACAGGAAGGCCTGGCGTGCTGTGGTCCATGGGGTCACGAAGAGTCGGACACGACTTAACGAATGAACAGCAAACAGATTTAAAACAGCAGAGCTAAAAGGCTAGAACCGTAAAATACTAAAATCCCTGGGAAGATAAACAGGTCTTCACCTGGTTTCCCGAAAGAGCACAATGTAAGCACCAGGCAAACCTCCCTAAGAAGCTCATTCCACAGCGGGGGTGCCACAGCAGAAAATGCCCTTTTCATAGAATCGCAGAACAGTAGGGCTGGAAGGGGCCTACAAGGCCATCAAGCCCAACCCCCTGCTCAGTGCAGGAATCCAAGTCAGAGCATCCCCAACAGATGGCTGTCCAGCATCATCTTGAATACTCATCTGGAGTACTGTGTTCTGGGCACCACACTAAGAAGGATGCAGACAGAGGAGACAAAGGATGCAGAGGGTTCAGAGGAGGGCAACAAAGATGATCAGGGGAGTGGAAACAAAGCCCTGTGAAGAGAAACTGAAAGAACTGGCCATGATTAGCCTTGAGAAGAGAAGACTGAGGGGAGATTGGATAGCACTTTTCAAGTCCTTGAAAGGTTGTCACAGAGAAGAAGGCCAGGATCTCGTCTTGATCATCCCAGAGTGCAGGACACGGAATAATGGGCTCAAGTGACAGGAAGCCAGATTCCGGCTGAACATCAGGAAAAACGTCCTGACTGGTAGAGCAATACGACAATGGAACCCATGACCTAGGGAGGTGGTGGGCTCCCCCACACTGGAGGCGTTCAAGACGAGGCTGGACAGCCATCTGTCAGGGATGCTCTGACTTGGATTCCTGCATTGTGCACGGGGTTGGGCTTGATGGCCTTGTGTAGCAGAAATCAAAGTCAGAGAGACCACGGAGTGAAGGAAAATGAGAACTTCTTTATTTAACGCGCGGGCTTGAGGCTGGAATCTTTTCCAAAGAGCCAAAAGCCCTGAACTATGGTTACACGTTCTTTTTATAGTAATGATGACATACATGCGACCCTTTCTCTCGTCCCCTCTTTCGTGGTTTTGCAGTTAGCACAGTTGTTTACAGTACAGGAAGTGGGCCACAGGATGTTCTATCTTAAGACATGGTTACAGCCTGCGGTAAGCAAAATGTTAAAGGCATGACTAGGTTGTGCAATCCAGCTTGCTGACAAGGGCAGTTTCTACATTGCTGATCTTTTGCTAAACTATACTAACTTAGCAGAAATATAAGACCACTCAGTCTGGCCTTAAATATGGCTACTACATTCCCCCCTTAAATGCATAATTTTCCTTACAATTATAGCATTTCTTAGCAAAACTTAGATTATTTTATATCTTGCAGCGCTAACAGCGTATAGTCTTTGAGGTTAAGGCATTCAGCATATTTTTCAGGCAACGTATAAACCAGGGGATACAGAGACATAACAGTATTCCCATTAACACTACAGGCAGAATTAGAACAAATGCCACCTTGAGCCAATTAAGATTTGGAATCCAAGAGGTCAGTCAGTCAAGCCAATCATGTTTTCCTATTGTGATATCGGCCACAATTTGGTGCAGTCTGTTGATTTGTTTATCTATAGCATTGCTATTGTCAGATAAATTGAAACAACAGAGGTTCTGGTGGGTTTCATAACCTAAATGATGAAGGAGGTAGAGGTAATCTATACCAGCCCTGTTTTCTAGCACGGCACCTCTTAGGTCATGGAATTCTTTATTGAGCAAGGACAGAGCTTGTGAGGTGGCGTTTATACTTTTTGCCATGGCACAGGCCAACAACCGGTTGACCTCTAGACCATCTTCTAGGGCTAGCCCCCCTATCCCAACTAATGATACTGCTAATGCCAGCTTTTCTGAATCTGAGTAAAGTCGTAAATGGCTATTACAATCTTCAGTCAGCTTTAAAGCTCGACGTTGTCGGTGATGGGCTTTCTTTATCGGCCACGGGGGAAGAAAAGGGGCTAGGTGACTGAGGCAACATGGTTGGCTGTCGGACAAGTTGGCTGGAGTAAATGACCACATACGGGAACCACAGGTCCAAAACCATCCATTAGGTAAAAGTACATGTGCAAAATTAAAGGGAATATCTTGAACTTTCTTGCAATTTATGGATGGACCAGGGACAATTATACATCTTTTTTTACAACTAATCATTCGTCCACACGTAGCATTTGTAGCGGCGACAATAGGGGTGTCTAAATAGAACTCTGCAGGGGGTAGAGTTTTTGAGAGTACCCCATGAAGGATTATGAGAATAAGACAAATCTGTAGTATAACCCCTAATTTCTATTTTATCAGGTTGTCTACAGACAGGTATTAGACATGTGCTAATGAGCTTACTGGTGGGTAGGTTCTTTGGGAGGCAGAAGTGGGTGATTCCAGTGATGTTAGCTAAGTGTAGCCAATAGTTTTCAGCTAACTTTTGGGGCAGACTTTCTTCCTTAAAGGCACCGCCTTGTGGGAACTTTTTCTTCTGTTTTATATCAGGCAAGACATTTGGGACATCACTTTCTAGAACCTCTCTTTTACTTATACCAGGTCCCCCTTTTCTACATATTGTTAGAGAAACATAATTTATTACTACTAATATTACTAGCTTAGCAGCACACATACTTGATCTTTTTGGGATCTGACCGTACGCAGGACAGCTAATTTCCTGGTTAGCTGCAGTAAGGTCTAGTCCCCTTTTTCAATTCTCCAGTTGCAGATCTGACCGTACGCAGGGTGGACAATCTCCCGGTGTGTCCACAGTAGGGTCTAGTCTGAATCTTGTTACTGTTTTCTTAAAGTGATTTTTAAAGGATCTTCAGAATTCCTGTTTATAGTCCATTCTCCCTCCCTTGCCCTCATGACTCACGTCCAGTGTATCCAGGGCTTAATTCCAGCTACTTTTACAGCTGTAGAGGTGGAAAGTATAACAGTATTTGGTCCTTTCCATTTGGGAATCAGAGGGTCATCTCTCCATTCTTTGATCCACACCTCGTCTCCTGGTTGGAAGGGATGAATTTCTGTAATGGGAATTGGGGGTCGGTTCTCCAAGACAAACCGGCGTTGAGTTTGGAGAACTTTGCCCAGTGCTTGAATTTCCTGCCTTAGACTGACATTTGCTAATTCTTGTAGGTCTCCTCTTAACCCAACTAATATTTGAGGAGGCCTGCCGTACATTAGCTCAAAAGGGGACAAACCAGTAGTTTTGTGAGGAGTACAGCGAATTCTGAACAGAGCTAAGGGCAACATTTCTGTCCATTTTCTCCTGGTTTCTTGACATAACTTGGCTAAGTGGGTCTTGAGGGTTCGATTCATCCTCTCTACCTGTCCAGAACTTTGCGGACGGTAAGCACAATGGAGTTTCCATTGAATGCCAAGTAACGAGTTAATTTCTTGTAATACTTTGTTGATAAAAGCAGGACCATTATCAGATCCAATGAATAGAGGTAGGCCATGTCTGGGGATAATGTCCCTCATTAGAATCATAGAATCATAGAATCATAGAATAGTAGGGTTGGAAGGGGCCTACAAGGCCATCGAGTCCAACCCCCTGCTCAATGCAGGAATCCAAGTCAGAGCATCCCTGACAAATGGCTGTCCAGCCTCGTCTTGAAGGCCTCCAGTGTGGGAGAGCCCACCACCTCCCCAGGTAATTGGTTCCATTGCCGTATTGCTCTGACACTCAGGAAGTTTTTCCTGATGTTCAGTCGGAATCTGGCTTCCTGTAACTTGAGCCCATTATTCCGTGTCCTGCACTCTGGGATGATCGAGAAGAGATCCTGGCCTTCTTCTCTGTGACAACCTTTCAAGTACTTGAAGAGCGCTATCATATCTCCCCTCAGTCTTCTCTTCTCAAGGCTAAACATGCCCAGTTCTTTCAGTCTCTCTTCATAGGGCTTTGTTTCCAGTCCCCTGATCATCTTTGTTGCCCTCCTTTGAACCCTCTCCAGCTTGTCTGCATCCTTCTTAAAGTGTGGTGCCCAGAACTGGACACAGTACTCCCGATGAGGCCTAACCAGTGCTGAGTAGAGGGGAACTAGTACTTCCCGGGATTTGGAAGCGATGCTTCTATGAATGCAGCCCAAAATAGCATTTGCCTTTTTTGCAGCCACATCACATTGTTGGCTCATATTCAGCTTGTGATCGACGACAATTCCAAGATCCTTCTCGCTCATAGTGTGGTTGAGCCACGTATCCCCCATCTTGTAACTGTGCATTTGGTTTCTTTTTCCTAGGTGCAGAACTTGGCATTTGTCCCTATTAAATGCCATTCTGTTGTTTTCTGCCCAGCACTCCAGTCTATCCAGATCACTTTGAATTTTGTTTCTGTCTTCAAAAGTATTAGCTATCCCTCCCAATTTTGTGTCATCTGCAAATTGGATCAGCATTCCCTGCACCTCCTCCTCCAAGTCATTAATAAAAATATTGAAGAGCACTGGGCCCAGGACTGAGCCCTGCGGTACCCCACTCGTTACCTCTCCCCAGCTTGAGAAGGTCCCATTGATAAGCACTCTTTGGGTCCGATTCTGTAGCCAACTGTGGATCCACATGATCGTTGTTTCATCTAGCCCACTTCGAGCTAGTTTGCTCATCAGGATATCATGGGGCACTTTGTCGAAAGCTTTGCTGAAGTCGAGGTATATGATGTCTACAGCATTCCCACGGTCTACAAGGGAGGTGACTTGATCAAAAAATGAGATCAGATTTGTCTGGCAGGACTTGTTTTTGACAAATCCATGTTGGCTTCGAGTAATCACTGCATTGTTGTCAAGGTGCTTCCAGATGGATTGCTTTATGATCTGCTCCAGAATTTTCCCAGGGATTGATGTCAGACTGACTGGTCTGTAGTTCCCAGGTTCCTCCTTTTTACCCTTTTTGAAGATAGGGACAACGTTAGCCCTCCTCCAGTCATCTGGCACTTCCCCGGTCCTCCATGATTTCTCAAAGAGAATAGACAGCGGTTCTGAGAGCTCTTCTGCCAGTTCCTTTATGACTCTAGGATGCAGTTCATCTGGCCCTGGAGATTTGAACTCATTCAAAGTAATGAGGTGTTCCTTGACCATATGCCTGTCGATCTCAAGCTGCAATCCTGCCCCTTCAGCCTGTACTTCGCCTTTGCCAGGGGGGTCATAGACCCTCTTTTGGGAGAAGACTGAGCCAAAGTAGGAATTGAGCACCTCTGCCTTTTCTTTGTCCTCTGTTATCATTTTGCCATCCTTATTTAATAGCTGAACAACCATTTCTTTCCTCTGCCTTTTACTATGCACGTAGCTGAAGAAAGCCTTTTTGTTGTTTTTAGCATCCCTCGCTAACCTCACCTCGTTCTCCGCTTTAGCCTTCCTGACGCCATCCCTGCAATTCTGTGCTACCTGCCTGTACTCTTCCTTTGTTACTTGGCCTTCTTTCCACTTCCTATATGTGTCCTTTTTTGTTTTCAGGTCATCCCTAAGCTTTTTGTGAAGCCACATTGGCTTCTTCTGTTGTCTTCCACCTTTTCTTCTTGTTGGAATTGTTTGTGATTGTGCCTTGAGAATTTCCTTTTTTAAAAGTTCCCACCCATCTTGGACTCCTTTTCTCGCTAGCATTGCTTGCCATGGGACCTTACTGATCATTGTTCTGAGTTTATTAAAATCAGCTTTCCTAAAATCCAGGGTACGCGTTTGAGTACACTCGGCTTTTGCTTCCCTTAGAACCAAGAACTCAAGTACAACATGGTCGCTTTCCCCCAGAGTTCCTGTAACTGCTACTTTATCCACTAAGTCATCTCTGTTGGTTAGGATCAAGTCAAGGATAGCCGATCCTCTAGTTCCTTCCTCTACTTTCTGTAGGAGGAAGTTATCCGCCACACAAGTCAGGAATTTCCTGGAGGGGCCATGTTTTGCAGAATTTGTCTCCCAACAAATATCGGGGAAATTGAAGTCCCCCATTACTACTACATCATGCTTCCTTAAAACATTGGCTATTTGATTTTCAAAAGTTTCATCCTTGTCTTCTCCTTGATTGGGTGGCCGGTAGTAGACTCCAACCACCAGGTTCCTTTTATTCTTTGCTCCATTTATTTCAACCCAGATGCTCTCGATGGGGCTACCAAGCTTCGATGGGGCTACCAAGCATTAAGGCCCTTATAACTTCTCTAGCTTTTTCAGTCCGGGTGGGATAGGCTTCTACCCATTTGGTATAAGTACATACAAAAACTAATAAGTGGCGATAGTGTCCTGCCTTGGGCATGTCGGTGAAATCGACCACTAGGGCTTCAAAAGGGAGAGAACCATATTGCTGAATTCCTGGTGGAGGCCCTTTTCCTTGTCTTGGATTATTTTTGGAACATTCTACACACCGCGCAGACGCTGAATTGGCAAGGCCGTGCATGCCATTGATGTAAACTTGCTTCTGTAGCAATGCTGCCAGGGCACTTTTCCCTAGATGGGTAGCTTTGTGTGCCATTTGTACAATACTCCAAGCGAGCCGATGAGGTACATAGATTCGTCCATCTGGCAACTCCCACCACTTCTTGGCTGTTTTTTTAGCTTGGAGGGAATTAACAGCCATCTGATCTTCTTCTGGAGTATATGCTGGACACATATCCGCCAAGTTGACTTGGAACAGCGGAGTTGCTATGACCGTCACTTCTTCTCTGTCTGTATTTTGTCCCTTTTGAAGGGCAGCTTGTTTTGCTACTTGATCCGCCCATCTATTTCCTTTTGCTACATCACTGGTCCCTTTTTGATGTCCATGGCAATGCATTACCGCCACTTGTTTAGGGTGCCATACAGCATCTAATAAAGCAGATATTTCTGCAACGTTCTTGAGACCTTGGCCAACTGAATTTATTAATCCTTTTTCACGATACAATGCTCCATGGGCGTGGAGGGTAGTGAAGGCATACTTGGAGTCCGTGTAAATATTGACTGTAAGTCTAGCGGCTAATGTTAGAGCTCGAATAAGAGCAATTAATTCTGCTCTTTGGGCTGAGGTTCCTACAGGCAAGGGATTGGCCTCAATGACTTTGTCGTTTGTTACTATTGCGTAGCCGGCATATCTTTTTCCATTTTGGACAAAACTGCTTCCATCAGTAAAATAAGTGATATCTGGGTGTGGCCAAGGGCTATCACGCAAGTCTGGACGGCTGGAGTAAACTTCATCCATAGTTTTGATACAGTCGTGTTCGGGCTGACTTCCTGGTGCTATTGGTAGTAACGTAGCTGGATTTAAGTTGGATGACACTTCTAACTTGATACGCGGGTTCTCACAGAGCATGGCTTGGTATTTGGTCATGCGCTCATTGGTGAACCAATAATTTCCCTTGTATTCCATCAGGGTGAGTACTGCATGTGGAACTCGAACAGTTAATTCCTGTCCCATTGATAACTTATCTGCTTCTTGGACTAAGAGGGCTGTTGCTGCAATGGCCTTTAGGCATGCTGGCCAGCCTTTTGCGACCGGGTCTAATTGCTTGGATAAATATGCAACAGGTCGCTGCCAGGAGCCTAGCTGCTGTGTTAGTACTCCTACAGCTACATTGTCTCACTCGTGCACATACAGTAGAAAAGGCTTAGTCACATCAGGCAGTCCTAGAGCTGGCGCTTGGAGTAGTGCAGTTTTAATATTTTTGAAAGCTCTTTTCTGGGACTCTTCCCACTGAAACGGTGCCGTCTCGGGGCCCTTAGTAGCTTCATACAAAGGCTTGCACATAACAGCGAAGTTAGGAATCCAAATTCTACAGAATCTGGCGGCCCCCAGAAACTCTCGCACTTGTTTTCTAGCGGCCGGCTCAGGCAAGGCACACACAGTCTCTTTTCGTTCGGGGCCCAATTCTCGCTGATGTTGAGACACTATAAAATGTCACTGATTTTCACAGACTTTTTCACAATTTTCACAAATGTCACAGACACTGATGTTGAGACACTATAAACCCTAGATACCGCACCTGGGTTTTACATAGCTGCGCTTTTTTCCGGGACACTTTGTATCCGCGTTCCCACAGAAGGTGTAACAGTTCTCGTGTCCCTTGCCAACACTCAAGTTCTGATGATGATGCAAGAAGCAAATCATCTACGTACTGCAACAGAACTCTTTTTCCCGGTTCCGAATGGAAATTTTGAAGGTCTTGACTTAGGGCAGTCCCAAACAGCGTAGGGGAGTTTTTAAAACCTTGTGGTAAACGACACCAAGTTAATCGGGTTTTTCTCCCTGTCAGTTGATCTTCCCACTGAAATGCAAAGATAGCTTGACTTGTGGGGGCCAGTCAGATGCAGAAGAAAGCATCTTTCAGGTCTAAAATAGTAAAATGAGTAGCTTCAGATGGAATTAATCCTAGCAAAACATAGGGATTTGGGACGACTGGATGTATTGTCATGGTTGCTTGGTTGACCAACCTCAGGTCTTGCACTGGACGGTATTCTTCAGTGCCGGGCTTTTTCACTGGCAGGAGGGGTGTATTCCACGGTGACTGACATTCTCGGAGTATCCCATATTTTAGTAGACGATCTAGGTGCTTCTGTATTCCTAGTATCGCTTGGCGTGGCAGTGGATACTGTCGCACATGTACTGGTATTGCTCCTGGTTTTAACTCAACTACACCTGGAGGCACACATCTGGCCATTCCTGGAGGGTTATCTTCCGCCCATACTCCGGGCACCTGAAAGGCTTGCCATGGCTCTTCATCGAGTACTGGCATGGTCCAATGTAATCTCCACTCTTCCTCTTGCGGATAAGTGAGTGTCAAGAGCTTGCCCTTCTGAGGCTGCCGAAAGGCTACAGCCGCTGTTCCGTCTTCTTCAAAGGATATTTGGGCCCTTAATTTTGATAACAAATCTCATCCTAATAATGGCATTGGACACTCGGGCAGATATAAAAACTGATGCTTTACTATGTGGCTCCCAAGCTGACAAGTCCTTTGTTGTAACAAATGCCTTTCCTCTACTACTCGTACCTTTTGATGGGTGAGGGGTGCCACTGGGTAGGTTATTACAGAGGAGGCTGCTCCGGTGTCTATCATAAAATTAATATTTCGGCCCCCTACAGTGGCGGTGACCAAGGGCTCCCCGGGGCCAAGATGAAGGGGGCCCGGTCTGTCCTATTTGAGACTTTCTGTCACGGCCATCCCCGTGAAAGGATTCATCTCATATCTCTCTATGGACTCTCCTTGCCTCTGTCAATTATTAGGTTGCCAGCTTGGCTGCCCCCCTGCTCGCCCTTGGTATTCTCCTTGATTCCCTTCTTGGTACATTGATGGTCCACCTGGACACTCACGCCACCAATGTCCATCTTTTCCACACTGTGCACACTGATTTCTCCTCAAAAGTTCTCTTCTTCCTCGTCCACGTCCTCTTTGCCCTCTGCCTCTTCCTCTGCCTCTTTCTCCGATTTGCGGCCCTACTAGTGCCGCAGCTAGTAGTTCTGCCTTTTTAACCATTCTCTTCTCTTTCTCTTTCTTTTCTTCTTGATCTCGATTCACATACACTTTCTGAGCAACTTCTAAAAGTTCTGTCAATTTTTTTCCTGCAAACCCAGTCAACTTTTGAAGCTTTTTCCGGATGTCTTTGTAACTTTGGGCTACGAAAGCCATGTTGACTACCTTCAGGTTATCTGGGGCTTCGGGGTCGAGGGGGGTATACTGGCGGTATGCATCTAAGAGGCGTTCTAAATACTCTCCAGGGGCTTCGGTTGCACCTTGCAGCACTTCGGAGACTTTAGTCATATTTATAGACTTCTTCATACCCGCCCTCATTGCCTGCAATAGCAGGGTTTGATACTGGGTAAGGCGCTCTAACCCCGCGGGGGTATTTGGATCCCAATGGGGATTCTCTAAGGGCACTCTTTCTCTCATCCATCCTTGGGGGTTTACGTGGTTTTCAGGAGCCCTTTCCAAGGCAATACGCTCTACCTGTTGATGGATTTGTCGCCTTTCTTCTGTGGTAAATAATGTCAATAGTAGCTGTTGGCAATCTTGCCAATTGGGCATATGCGAGGCCATAATACTAGAGCATAGTTCTACTAACTCATGAGGCTTTGTGGTATAGGAGGCATAGTGGGTTTTCCAATTTAATAAGTCTGAGGTTGTAAAAGGCGCATAGGTATAAGCTTGAACTGGAATATAATGCGCCTCTGCCTCTGGGTCCGGGTTATGCACCATCTGGGTTACTTGTCTCAGGGGAAATAAATGTTGAGCCTCGTTTTCCGACTGACGAACAGTAGGCGAGCTCTCTTCGTCACTTTGTCGGAACAAACATCTCTTCTTAAGGGCATTTGCTGATTTTACTAAATCTGCGGCCCAATTCCTTAAACCTTCCAGTTCTTCAGTTTCCCTACTTAGCGCTGTTTGAGGCGATAAAAGAGAACCTTCAGACCCTACAGAAATAGACGTCTCCACAGGCATCATGGGGGAGTTGGGGGCAGTAGTTGAAAGCGGCGAATTATTGCCTGCTAGGCTTGAAGCCGATGGTGACGGTTCCAAATCGAAACGTGGGGCTATGATACGGTTTCTGCGGGGGGGCCGGGGAGACAACATAGGCTCAGGAACTCCTGTGTTTTGGCGCGGCGGCCTCACGGTGACATGGGCCCGCGGTGGGAGCGGGGCATAGGCAGGTGGCAACTAGGGGTGGACGAAAGTCACTTACCTTTTCTCGCAGCTTGTTTGCGGTGGGGGGGAGCGCTTCGCTGCTCCCTGCGCGAAGTTCAGGCCGGGGGGGGGGAGGCTTCCCGCCTCGCCCGGCCGAAATTCAGGCCGGGGAGGAGGCTTCCCGCCTCGCCCGGCCGCGAACACGAAAGTAAAAAAAAAAAAAAAAAAAAGTCCCCTGATAGGCTACGTGACGATTCACGTAGCCTATCATGGCTAGATCGGGAAAGTCAGCCGTGATAGGCTACGTGAATTGTCACGTAGCCTATCAGGGGACGTGTTTTTTTTTTTTCTTTCATTGCAATGGCGGGGGCGGCAGCCGGTCGAAAGACCGGCTGCCGCTCCCGCCCCGCTCGAACACCCAACGAACCGCCAGCCGGACCCGCCGCCGGGAGGGACATTCAGGGAAGGTAAGTCCCGTCCCGGGGGGGGGGGCGGGGGGCGGGGGGGGCGGAGGATTTCTCCCCGAAACTTGTTCGGGGGGCCGAACACGTTGGCGCTCGGCCCCCCGAAGTTTCGGGGAGAAATTCTCCGCCATCCCTAGTGGCAACGCCGTTAGCTCTGTTAAGTCTTCATTTGGGGCGTCTAACACTGGTTGCATTTTTTTGGCTATCTTTTCCTTTCTAAGCACTAAAATTCTGGCCTGGGTTTCTAAGCATTTCTTAAGCCAGGGGGGAAAGGTGCAGACCACAGAATCCCATGAGTCAATGTAGGGAAATTGGTCTGGATGCCCAGGCTCCCCTACCACAATGGCATATACATGACTAATTGAGCTAAGATCTAAAGAGCCTTCAGTGGGCCATCCCACACCAAAAGACGGCCACTCTACTTCACACAAGGTTCGCAACCGTTGTGGAGTCATGGGGGGGTCACCATAATCTCCACTGAAACCCTTCTTAAAATTCTTTAACATACATCCCAAGGGGGTGCAAGGTTTGCTTCCCCCTCCACCCATAACCTCCCTCCTAAATTGAAGACAGACACAATTAGGGAAGGGGAATTGGTCAGTGAGTAAGGGGTCTCACTGGCCGACACAAGAGGATTTTACACACCACGCACTTTGCTACTGGCCTGGGCACCTGGACGGTCAACGGTATGCTTCAGAAACCGCAGTAGCCACTCACACAATCATCATTCTCTCCACTACATCCATATGTCCCTGCCACCCACTTTTCCTACTTTTTACCAGAGCGGAAAACGGCTTCCCCAGCTTCCTCAGCTTCCTACTGAGTACTAGCGTGCTGGGTACTGGCGCCCACTCGGGGGTGTGATCAGGCCCCCCTTCTACCCGCAAGGAGTAGGTTCTTTTCGTATACGTATACCACCAACACTGACCTTCTTCATGAGGCGGGGCCCTCTTTTTTTCTGCCCAGTGGCCTTTCTCCCTAAAGGCGGGGCCCTCTTTTTCCCATATACTTGCCTTTCTCCTGAAGGCTTCCAATGTGGGTTTCAACGCAATTTCAGCTGCGATACAGGCAGGGCTCAAGTTCCTTTCTCCACTCGCCGGGGTTCCCTTGATGCTCACAGCCGTTCAGGAGATCCCGGCGCAGGCGGTCTCCCGTTCACCCGACAAAAAGGTCGGTGGCGCCAAGAAGGGAAAATGTGCGCCGAGGTCTCCCTCCTGGTGCGGCAAAAAAAGAGCAGGCAACTGCCACCTGTCTGGCTCAGAGCCTGCCACATCCGAGTCACGGCACCATTTATGTAGCAGAAATCAAAGTCAGAGAGACTACGGACTGAAGGAAAATGAGAACTTCTTTATTAGAGTGAGCAAGAGGCTAAAGGTCAGTCAAACAGAGGCGATGAAACCCAGGCCTACAAGAAGAAGAAGAGAAGAGTGGTAGTAGTGGGAGACTCCTTGCTGCGTGGGATCGAGACCCAAGTATGTCGCGAAGACCCGTGGACTCGCCAGGTATGTTGTCTCCCGGGAGGACAGATTAGAGACGTGACTGAAAGGTTGCCTGCACTCATAAAGCCCACTGACAGGTATCCCTTTCTTCTCATCCATGTGGGAACAAATGATACCGCCAAGCGGAGCTACGAAGAAATCACGTCAGACTTTGAAGCTTTGGGAAGGAAACTCAAGAACTTTGGGGCCCAGATAGTTTTCTCATCCATCCTTCCAGTAGTTAGAAGAGGGATAGAAAGGGAACGAAAAATACTCCGGGTGAATGACTGGCTACGAAGGTGGTGCCGACGAGAGAGATTTGGATTCTGGGACCACGGGCTATACTTCCTGGAAGATGGGCTGTTGGCTAGGGATGGGTTGCACCTCACAAGGGCTGGGAAGAATGTGTTTGGCCACAGCATGAAGAACTTCATCAGGAGGGCTTTAAACTGAATCCTACGGGGAAGGGAGATGTAATGTTGGGGGTAACAATGGACGTAGGCGCATGCACTGCAATGGAGAGAACAGCTCTGATAGCGTCCAATAATAGTCTTCAGACACAGGTAGGAAGAAAGCCAGACTATGAAGCACATGGTCTTCGATGTCTATATACTAATGCCCAGAGTATGGGAAACAAACAGAACGAACTTGAACTCTTAATACAGGAGGGAAATTATGACTTGATAGGTATAACTGAGACTTGGTGGGATGACTCTCATGACTGGAATACAGCAATGGAAGGATATCACTTGTTCAAAAAGAACAGGAGGAACAGAAAGGGAGGCGGGGTTGCACTGTATGTGAAAAATACATATCTCTGCACAGAAATACAGGAGGAGGAGCTTGGTAGCCCCATCGAGAGCATCTGGGTTGAAATAAATGGAGCAAAGCATAAAAGGAACCTGGTGGTCGGAGTCTACTACCGGCCACCCAATCAAGGAGAAGACAAGGATGAAACTTTTGAAAAGCAAATAGCCAATGTTTTAAGGAAGCATGATGTAGTAGTAATGGGGGACTTCAATTTCCCCGATATTTGTTGGGAGACAAATTCTGCAAAACATGGCCCCTCCAGGAAATTCCTGACTTGTGTGGCGGATAACTTCCTCCTACAGAAAGTAGAGGAAGGAACTAGAGGATCGGCTATCCTTGACTTGATCCTAACCAACAGAGATGACTTAGTGGATAAAGTAGCAGTTACAGGAACTCTGGGGGAAAGCGACCATGTTGTACTTGAGTTCTTGGTTCTAAGGGAAGCAAAAGCCGAGTGTACTCAAACGCGTACCCTGGATTTTAGGAAAGCTGATTTTAATAAACTCAGAACAATGATCAGTAAGGTCCCATGGCAAGCAATGCTAGCGAGAAAAGGAGTCCAAGATGGGTGGGAACTTTTAAAAAAGGAAATTCTCAAGGCACAATCACAAACAATTCCAACAAGAAGAAAAGGTGGAAGACAACAGAAGAAGCCAATGTGGCTTCACAAAAAGCTTAGGGATGACCTGAAAACAAAAAAGGACACATATAGGAAGTGGAAAGAAGGCCAAGTAACAAAGGAAGAGTACAGGCAGGTAGCACAGAATTGCAGGGATGGTGTCAGGAAGGCTAAAGCGGAGAACGAGGTGAGGTTAGCGAGGGATGCTAAAAACAACAAAAAGGCTTTCTTCAGCTACGTGCATAGTAAAAGGCAGAGGAAAGAAATGGTTGTTCAGCTATTAAATAAGGATGGCAAAATGATAACAGAGGACAAAGAAAAGGCAGAGGTGCTCAATTCCTACTTTGGCTCAGTCTTCTCCCAAAAGAGGGTCTATGACCCCCCTGGCAAAGGCGAAGTACAGGCTGAAGGGGCAGGATTGCAGCTTGAGATCGACAGGCATATGGTCAAGGAACACCTCATTACTTTGAATGAGTTCAAATCTCCAGGGCCAGATGAACTGCATCCTAGAGTCATAAAGGAACTGGCAGAAGAGCTCTCAGAACCGCTGTCTATTCTCTTTGAGAAATCATGGAGGACCGGGGAAGTGCCAGATGACTGGAGGAGGGCTAACGTTGTCCCTATCTTCAAAAAGGGTAAAAAGGAGGAACCTGGGAACTACAGACCAGTCAGTCTGACATCAATCCCTGGGAAAATTCTGGAGCAGATCATAAAGCAATCCATCTGGAAGCACCTTGACAACAATGCCGTGATTACTCGAAGCCAACATGGATTTGTCAAAAACAAGTCCTGCCAGACAAATCTGATCTCATTTTTTGATCAAGTCACCTCCCTTGTAGACCGTGGGAATGCTGTAGACATCATATACCTCGACTTCAGCAAAGCTTTCGACAAAGTGCTCCATGATCTCCTGATGAGCAAACTAGCTCGAAGTGGGCTAGATGAAACAACGATCCGGTGGATCCACAGTTGGCTACAGAATCGGACTCAAAGAGTGCTTCTAAATGGGACCTTCTCAAGCTGGGGAGAGGTAACGAGTGGGGTACCGCAGGGCTCAGTCCTGGGCCCAGTGCTCTTCCACATTTTTATGAATGACTTGGAGGAGGAGGTGCAGGGAATGCTGATCCAATTTGCAGATGACACAAAATTGGGAGGGATAGCTAATACTTTGGAAGACAGAAACAAAATTCAAAGTGATCTGGATAGACTGGAGTGCTGGGCAGAAAACAACAGAATGGCATTTAATAGGGACAAATGCCAAGTTCTGCACCTAGGAAAAAGAAACCAAATGCACAGTTACAAGATGGGGGATACGTGGCTCAACCACACTACGAGCGAGAAGGATCTTGGAATTGTCGTCGATCACAAGCTGAATATGAGCCAACAATGTGATGTGGCTGCAAAAAAGGCAAATGCTATTTTGGGCTGCATTCATAGAAGCATCGCTTCCAAATCCCGGGAAGTACTAGTTCCCCTCTACTCAGCACTGGTTAGGCTTCATCTGGAGTACTGTGTCCAGTTCTGGGCACCACACTTTAAGAAGGATGCAGACAAGCTGGAGAGGGTTCAAAGGAGGGCAATAAAGATGATCAGGGGACTGGAAACAAAGCCCTATGAAGAGAGACTGAAAGAACTGGGCATGTTTAGCCTTGAGAAGAGAAGACTGAGGGGAGATATGATAGCACTCTTCAAGTACTTGAAAGGTTGTCACAGAGAAGAAGGCCAGGATCTCTTCTTGATCATCCCAGAGTGCAGGACACGGAATAATGGGCTCAAGTTACAGGAAGCCAGATTCCGACTGAACATCAGGAAAAACTTCCTGAGTGTCAGAGCAATACGGCAATGGAACCAATTACCTGGGGAGGTGGTGGGCTCTCCCACACTGGAGGCCTTCAAGACGAGGCTGGACAGCCATTTGTCAGGGATGCTCTGACTTGGATTCCTGCATTGAGCAGGGGGTTGGACTCGATGGCCTTGTAGGCCCCTTCCAACCCTACTATTCTATGATTCTATGATTCAACGCGCGGGCTTGAGGCTGGAATCTTTTCCAAAGAGCCAAAAGCCCTGAACTATGGTTACACATTCCTTTTATAGTAATGATGACATACATGCGACCCTTTCTCCCATCCCCTCTTTCGTGGTTTTGCAGTTAGCACAGTTGTTTACAGTACAGGAAGTGGGCCACAGGATGTTCTATCTTAAGACATGGTTACAGCCTGCGGTAAGCAAAATGTTAAAGGCATGACTAGGTTGTGCAATCCAGCTTGCTGACAAGGGCAGTTTCTACATTGCTGATCTTTTGCTAAACTATACTAACTTAGCAGAAATATAAGACCACTCAGTCTGGCCTTAAATATGGCTACTACATTGTAGGCCCCTTCCAGCCCTACTATTCTATGATTCTATGAATGCCTCCAGCATTCGGTGACTGTAGCCATGAAATTAAAAGACGCTTGCTCCTTGGGAGGAAAGCTATGGCAAACCTAGACAGCATAGTCAGAAGCAGAGACATCACCTTGCCGACAAAGGTCCGTCTAATCAAAGCGATGGTTTTCCCAGTAGTAATGTATGGCTGTGAGAGCTGGACTCTAAGGAAGGCTGAGCGCCGAAGAATTTATGCTTTTGAACTGTGGTGCTGGAGAAGACTCTTATGAGCCCCCTGGACTGCAAAGAGGTCAAATCAGTCCATCCTAAAGGAAATCAACCCTGAGTGCTCATTGGAAGGACAGATACTGAAGCTGAAGCTCAAATATTTTTGCTACCTAAGGCGAAGAGAAAACTCCCTGGAAAAGACCCTGATGCTGGGAAAGACTGAAGGCAAAAGGAGAAGGGGACGGCAGAGGATGAGATGGCTCGATAGCATCACCGATGCAATGAATATGGTCTTGAGCACGCTCCGGGAGAGAGCACAGGACAGGAAAGCCTGGCGTGCGATGGTCCAGGGGGTCACGAAGAGTCGGACACGACTGAACGACTGAACAAAAATAGAAGCATAGCTTCCAAATCCCGGAAAGTACTAGTTCCCCTCTACTCAGCACTGGCTAGGCCTCATCTGGAATACTGGTCTTAAAGGCCCCTTCCAACCCTACTATTCTATGATTCTATGATTTTATGAAATTATCTGGATCCCGAATTCCCTGTCATGCAACATGCTCCATTGCCTGGGGCTTGCCACTCCAGGGCCGGATCTACATGGCAGCAAATGTGAAGCGCTTTCACGCTTAATGCGGATTTCACGAAATGGGCTTTGGTCCGCCAGGAGCACACAGGAAGCAAAAAATGTGGCGTCAACCCGGCCGTGAAACCTGCCTTTCACAGGTCAGACCATGGTCTGCTCCGCCTCACTCTGCAGCTGGATGGGCGGCGTCCCACTTCTCGAAGGGAGCGCCATCAACCCTGCAGATGCTGCACAGCCCCCGAGAGAGACTTGCTCCCGCCCCTCTCCGTGCTCCGCCACTCTGGGAAGCATCATGGCAGAGTTGACCAGCGTTGCATAGTTTCCCCTACCCGTCTCCCGCTCACATCCAGCAGTGGTGAACCAGCCACACTGAAGCCATGCAAAGACCAGCGGGCGGGCAGGCGGGCAGGAGGCGCCTTGGCCTGCAGGGAGGGAAGGGGCTGGAGTGGCCTTCCGCTGCTAGCACTCTGGAATCAGGCGGTGGCTGGTCAGGGGTGCCGCCTCCACACCCCTGACCAGAACTAGGCCTCCTCGTCCTCCCCGCAAACACGCGGGAAAATGACACACACCGGGGACTAAGCTGCAGGGGAGAGATGAAGGCGTCCGAGGCTGCTGTGCGTGACTGGAAACAGCCGACTGCTGCGTTGCTCCACAGGGGCGACCCAGCGCCATTCCGCGGCTGGGGAGGCGGTTCCCGGCCCTGTCCAGGCTCCCTCGCTGTGCTGGCCGCCTCTCTCCTCCCGGTCTGCGCATCCTCGGCTGCAGGGCTGTCGCGCGGCTGAGAGGCTGCAGGTGTCGCCACTGCGTAACCGCGGCTGGCCGCCTCTCTGCTTCCGCTCTGTGCCGTCTTGATCGCGCACTACGTATAGACGGGTCGCTCCACTACTGTGAGGGAAACGGGGCTACTGATATTATGAACGGGGAAAGGAGGCCACTGGCTGTGAAAGCCGCCCTACTGCAGGTGGGGAGGAAGAGGGAAGGGGGCAGCCCCACCCCTGACCACCAGGCCACAGCCCCTCGCGGGAGCTGGAAGAGGGGGCATCTCTGGGGAGGTCCTGACAGCTCCCCCCCCCCCACACACACAGAAAAGCTTTCTTCACTGAGTTACTCCCTAGCGTAGAGGCGGATTGCTCCGTTTCACCACAGCTGCACCCAGGCACCTCCCTTCTTCAAAGAATCAAAGACCAGCAAAGCCCCCTCCCCTCAGAGCAGCCCTCCCCACCTGGCACCTTCAGATGCTTTGGACTTCCGCGTTGGCCGATGGCCAGGAATGCTGGGAGTTGTAGTCCGAAGCAGCTGGAGGGCACCAGGTTGAGCAAGGCTGCCTTAGAGCAATGCCTGGCCGTTGAATGGACCTGAATCCTCCCCCCCGGTGGATCACTATTTCTCTCTCGGGTCCAAGAGTTTATTTGTTATTTATTTATTTATGTAAAACATTTATGTCCCACCCTATATCATTAAGATCTCAGGCTGGCGTGCAGATAAAATCAATTTAAGCAGTATAAAACAATAATTTAAACAGCTAAAAACATATTAAACCATTAAACAAGTTAATACCAATTAAAATCTAAAACAATAAAACAGAACAGTGTGCTACTTTAGGGAATGCATTTGGCCCTCAAAGGCTTTGGTAAAAAGCCATTTGGCTGACCTGGCATGTATTACTGAGACCTGGGTGGGGGAACTGGGAGGGTCACCCTCTCCCAGCTGTGCCCTCCTGGGTACTCGGTGCAGCACCAACATCGACTTGAGGGTCGGGGAGGGGGGGTTGCCGTGGTCTATAGGAATTCAATCTCCCTCTCCAGGCTTCCTGCTCATTCGAGTGCAGATCTTGAGTGTTTGTACCTTGTGTTGGGTACCCGGGACAGATTGGGGATTCTGTTGGTGTACCGCCCACCCCGCTGCCCATCAGACTCCCTGCCTGAGCTGACGGAGGTGGTCTCGGACTTGGTGTTGAGGACCCCTAGGATGATGGTCCTGGGGGATCTCAACTTCCATGCCGAGGCCGCTGTATCCGGGGCGGCTCAGGACTTCATGGCCGCCATGACAACCATGGGGCTGTCCCAACATGTCATCGGCCCAACGCATACAAAAGGACACACGCTTGATCTGGTTTTCTCGACTGGGCAGGAGGATGGTGATCTGAAAGTGGAGGACTTAACATCTGTCCCTTTGTCATGGACAGATCACTTCCTGCAGAGGTTTAGACTCCTGGCGGCCTTCCCCCTCTGCAAGGGTGGGGGACCTATTAAAATGGTCCGCCCCCGGAGATTAATGGATTCCGATGGATTCCAGAGGGCTCTGGGGGATTTTCCCGCTGGTATGGCTGGTGCTCCTGTCGAAGCCCAGGTCGCTCTGTGGAATGCAGAGATGACTCGGGCGGTTGACACGATCGCGCCCAAGCACCCTCTCCCTCTGAGCAGAGCCCGGCCAGCTCCTTGGTATACACCTGAGCTGAGGGCAATGAAGCAGGAGGGGAGACGGCTGGAACGCAGGTGGAGGAACACTCGGGCTGAGTCTGACCGAACACAGGTAAGAGCCCACTATTGAGCCCACTCTGTGGCGGTGAGGGGGGCAAAGAGACAGTTCTTTTCCACCAGCATTGCGTCTTCTCAGTGTCGTCCAGCGGAGCTTTTCCGAGTGGTTCGCAGCCTGTTACATTCTGGGCCAGGGAGAGAGACGGTGGAACCCTCGGTAGCACGCTGTGACGAGTTTGCACGGCACTTTGAGGATAAAGTCGCTCAAATTCGTCATGAATTGGACACCACCATTAATGCAGTTCCATTGGTAGAGGCGTTCAGAGCACCGTCTGGTCCAGTTTTATTGGATGAGTTTCAGTTACTGAGGCCTGAGGATGCGGACAAGGTGCTTGGCCAAGTCCGATCGACCACTTGTGTGCTTGACCCTTGCCCTTCACGGCTTATTAAATCAAACAAGGAGGGGTTGTCCGGCTGGGTCCAGGAGGTTGTAAATTCCTCCTTGAGAGAGGGAGTGGTGCCAGCCGCTTTAAAAGAGGCGGTAATCAGACCACTCCTGAAAAAGCCTAACCTGGACCCAGAGGATGTTAACAATTATAGGCCAGTGGCCAACATCCCCTTCCTGGGCAAGGTGCTTGAGCGGGTGGTTGTAGGACAGCTCCAGGCACTCTTGAATGAAACGGATTCTCTAGATCCATTTCAATCGGGCTTCAGGCCTGGTTTTGGAACGGAAACTGCCTTGGTCGCCCTGTGGGATGACCTCTGCCGGGAGAGGGACAGGGGGAGTGCGACCCTGTTGATTCTCCTGGACCTCTCAGCGGCTTTCGATACCATCGACCATGGTATCCTTCTGGATACGTTGTCTGGGTTAGGAGTTGGAGGCACTGCACTACAGTGGTTCCGCTCCTACTTGGATGGCCGATTCCAGAAGGTGGTGCTGGGGGATTACTGCTCTGTGCCATGGCAATTGTGCCATGGGGTTCCACAGGGCTCTATTCTATCCCCCATGCTGTTCAACATCTACATGAAACCGCTGGGGGAGGTTATCCGGAGGTGTGGGCTGAGGTGCCATCAATATGCGGATGACACCCAGCTCTACCTCTCTTTCTCATCAAACCCAGGTGAGGCAGTGGCTGTTCTGAATCAGGGCCTGGGCATGGTAATGGACTGGATGAGGGGCAATAAACTGAAACTCAATCCAGATTCCAGACAAGACAGAGGTGCTGTTAGTGGGCTCTGAAACAGGAGGCGAGACGGCTAGAGCGCCGGTGGCGGAAGTCTCGCTCCAAAGATGATCAGACACGGGCTAGAGCTGTATCTTCAGCCTATCACGTGGCGGTGAAGGCAGCAAAAAAGGAATATTATGCTGCCTGCATCGCGTCTGCAGAGTGCTGCCCCAGGAGGCTGTTCCAAGTGGTCCGGAGCCTGGTCGGTCCTGTGGCTCCGGAACCACTGGAGCATTCTAAGGCCTCCTGTGAGGCTTTGGCAAGGCACTTTGCAGATAAAATTGATCAGATTAGGTGTGTTACTCTGCACACTGTGGATACAGTTAGTGAGCAAGAGGCGGCCTGTGGCAAACCGGTTTTGTGGGATCGGTTCCAGCTTCTTCCTCCTGAGGAAGTGGACAAGGTGCTTTCATCTGTAAGGCCGACCACCTGCTTATTTGATCCTTGCCCATCTTGGCTCATTATGGGCGGCAGAGAGAGACTGGGTGAGGGGATCAAGGCGGTGATGAACGCCTCCCTTGAGGAGGGAGTGATGCCATCAGCCCTCAAGGAGGCAGTGATAAGACCGCTCTTAAAGAAGCCCTCCTTGGATCCTCAAGTTCTGAACAACTTTCGCCCAGTCTCAAATCTGCCATTTTTGGGCAAGATGATTGAGCGGGTGGTGGCGGTGCAGTTGAAGGCACACTTGGAAGAAACTGATTATCTAGACCCATTTCAGTCGGGCTTCAGGCCTGGGCATGGGACAGAAACGGCCTTGGTCGCCTTGGTGGATGATATGAGGAGGGCTGTGGATAGGGGGGAATGCTCCTTCCTTGTTCTCCTCGACCTCTCAGCGGCTTTTGATACCGTTGACCACGGTATCCTCCTGGACCGCCTGGAGGGGTTGGGCATTGGAGACACCGTATTGCGGTGGTTCCGGTCCTTCCTCTCCGGCAGGTACCAGAGGGTAGCACTGAGAGAGGAGGTTTCGGACCCGTGGCCACTTACTTGTGGGGTGCCACAGGGTTCCATCCTCTCCCCGATGCTATTTAACATCTATGTGAAGCCACTGGGGGCTATCATCAGGAGGTTTGGGGTGCAGTGTCATCAATATGCGGATGACATGCAGCTCTACCTCTCATTCAAATCTTCACCAAGGTTGGCCGTAGAATCCCTGTCCAAATGTCTGGAGACGGTGAGTGGCTGGATGGGGAGGAATAAGCTGAAGCTCAACCCTGACAAGACTGAGGTACTTTTGGTGGGAGACAAGAGGAGGCTGGGGGATGTTGACCTGGTGTTGAATGGGGTACGGCTACCCTTGAAAGACCAGGTCCGCAGCCTGGGGGTCATTTTGGACTCCCAGCTGTCCATGGAGGCTCAGGTGTCAGCTGTGAGCCGGACAGCGCTGTATCAACTCCATCTGATACGGCGGCTGCGCCCCTTCCTTCCCGACCATCTGCTCCCATCGGTAGTACATGCCCTGTCTCCTCTTGTTTAGACTACTGTAATGTGCTCTACGTGGGGTTACCCTTGAAGACGGTTCGGAAACTGCAGCTGGTACAGAACGCGGCGGCTCGCCTGATTAAAGGCAGCTGCCGGCGAGATCACATCACTCCAGTGCTGAAGGAGTTGCACTGGTTACCAGTTGTTTTCCGGGCCAAATTCAAGGTGTTGTTTTTGACCTTTAAAACCCTATATGGTTCCGGCCCAGCCTATCTTAAGGAGCGCCTCCAGCAACACCAGACAGGCCGCTTAACAAGATCAGCCTCGGATGGCCTTCTCTCTGTCCCATCAGCCAGGACAGCTAGACTGGTGGGGACAAGGGAGAGGGCCTTCTCTGTGGTGGCCCCCACTCTGTGGAACTCCCTCCCTAGGGAACTCCGTCATGCCCCCTCTTTAATGCGCTTCCGTCGTGCATTAAAAACGTGGTTGTTCAGGCAGGCATTTGGGGTGGGTTAGGGTATTTAAAAAAAAAAAATTATGGTAAAATTTTATTGTTTTAAATTGTTTTATGGTGGGTTGTACATTGCCCAGAGTGGCTGGGTGACCAGTCAGATGGGCGATTAATAAATTTAATAAATAAATAAATAAATAAAATAGTGGGTGGTTCGTCTGCCTGGCTAGGTGATATTCAACCTGTTCTGGAGGGGGTTGCACTCCTGCTAAAGGGCCACGTTCGTAGTTTGGGGGTGCTCTTGGATCCAGAACTGTCACTTGAGGCACAGGTGAACTCAGTGGCACGGAGCACTTTCTATCAGCTTAGGCTGGTATGCCAACTGCGCCCTTATCTGGACAGAGATAGCCTAGCGACAGTTCTCCATGCTCTGATCACTTCTCGTCTGGATTACTGCAATGCATTATACGTGGGGCTGCCTTTGAAAACGGTCCGGAAACTTCAGCTGGTCCAAAATAGGGCAGCAAGATTGTTAACAGGGACTGGCCAGCGAGCTCATATTACGCCAGTACTTTTCCAGCTGCACTGGCTGCCAGTCCATTTCCAGGCCCGATTCAAAGTGCTGGTGTTAACATTCAAAGCCCTTAACGGCTTGGGGCCAGGTTACCTGAAGGATCGCCTCCTCCCATATGTGCCTGCCCGGACCTTAAGATCATCCTCAGCGGCCCTTCTCCATGAGCCCCTGCCAAAGGAAGTGAGGCGGGTGGCTGCTAGGAGGACGGCTTTTTCTGCTGTGGCACCCCGGCTCTGGAATGAGCTCCCTAGCGAGGTTCGTCTGGCACCTACATTGTATTCCTTTTGGTGCCAGGTGAAGACCTTTTTATTCTCCCAGGCATTTTAGCATTTTAGCATTTTAGCTTTCTGAACTTTTAGCTTTGCTGTTTTAAATCTGTATTTTAAACTCCTGCACTGCTGCTAGGTTTTATTGTTGTTCCATTGTTATATTGTGGTTTTAATGTTCTGTATATTTTAAATTGTTTTATTGTGTGCTGTTGGGTTTTAATTGGGTTTTAATTTTTGTGAACCGCCCAGAGAGCTTCGGCTATTGGGCAGTATAGAAATGAAATAAATAAATAAATAAATGTTTCTACTTGTGCTGAAACGAGACTTATGTCTGCTCCAATGGAGCCTCCAAGGGGAGGGCATTCCACAACCGGGGTGCCACAGCAGAGAAGGCCCTCTCCCACATCCCACCGTAGCGTATGTCTCACACTGATGGGACATAGAGGACTCACATCACCATCCAGATTTCAACCATGTTGGGTATCCACAAAATCCCACAGGTGAAGAGGGTGTTTGCAGGCTGAATCTCATTCTCCTTTGGGGTCCCCTCCAGAGAAATCAAAACGTTCTCCAGAGAACTTCAATGGGAATTTCCTCTTCCCATGAAGATGGGAGGCATGGGAAGTGATTTGGATCCACAACGGGGTGCAAAGGATTAAAGTGCCCATACCCTCGCATCAGGGTCCCAATCCATACTGGGGGGCACTCTGGGTATATGTGAAAGGAAAGGCGTGCCTCAATGTCAAATCCCGTGATTGGTTATCCTGAATTCTGTTTCTTGGACACATTAAATACTGCTGGGAAAGTGGGAGTGAACCATTGGGAATTTGTTTCAGTTATGGAGATGCAGATGCTCTGTAATTTAGGACATCTTCGATTTTCAGAGTTCATTAGGAAGCCTGAACATCTTAATCACCATAGAATTAAAACCATTTGTTCCATTGAATCATAAAATAGTAGGGTTGGAAGGGGCCTACAAGGCCATCGAGTCCAACCCCCTGCTCAATGCAGAAATCCAAGTCAGAGCATCCCTGACAGGCGGCTGTCCAGCCTCGTCTTGAAGGCCTCCAGTGTGGGAGAGCCCACCACCACCCTAGGTCATTGGTTCCATTGTCGTATTGCTCTAACAGTCAGGAAGTTTTTCCTGATGTTCAGCCGGAATCTGGCTTCCTGTAACTTGAGCCCATGATTCCGTGTCCTGCACTCCGGGATGATCAAGAAGAGATCCTGGCCTTCCTCTCAGTGACAACCTTTCAAGTACTTGAAGAGCGCTATCCTATCTCCCCTCAGTCTTCTCAAGGCTAAACATGCCCAGTTCTTTCAGTCTCTCCTCACAGGGCTTTGTTTCCAGTCCCCTGATCATCTTTGTTGCCCTCCTCTGAACCCTCTCCAGTTTGTCTGCATCCTTCTTAAAGTGTGGTGCCCAGAACTGGACACAGTACTCCAGATGAGGCCTAACCAGTGCTGAGTAGAGGGGAACTAGTACTTCCTGGGATTTGGAAGCGATGCTTCTATGAATGCAGCCCAAAAGAGCATTGGCCTTTTTTGCAGCCACATCACATTGTTGGGTCATATTCAGCTTGTGATGGTCAACAATTCCAAGATCCTTCTCGCTTGTAGTGTGGTTGAGCCCCGTATCCCCCATCTTGTAACTGTGCATTTGGTTTCTTTTTCCTAGGTGCAGAACTTGGCATTTCTCCCTGTTAAATGTCATTCTGTTGCTTTCTGCCCAGCGCTCCAGTCTATCCAGATCACTTTGAATTTTGTTTCTGTCTTCCAGAGTATTGCCTATCCCGCCTAATTTTGTGTCATCTGCAAATTTGATCAGCATTCCCTGCACCTCCTCCTCCAAGTCATTCATAAAAATGTTGAAGAGCTCTGGGCCCAGGACTGAGCCCTGCGGTACCCCACTCATTACCTCTCCCCAGTTTGAGAAGGTCCCATTGATAAGCACTCTTTTAGTCCGATTCTGTAGCCAACTGTGGATCCACCGGATCGTTGTTTCCTCTAGCCCACTTTGAGCTAGTTTGCTCATCAGGAGATCATGGAGCACTTTGTCGAAAGCTTTGCTGAAGTCGAGGTATATGATGTCTACAGCATTCCCACGGTCTACAAGGGAGGTGACTTGATCAAAAAATGAGATCAGATTTGTCTGGCAGGACTTGTTTTTGACAAATCCATGTTGGCTTCGAGTAATCACGGCATTGTTGTCAAGGTGCTTCCAGATGGATTCCTTTATCATCTGCTCCAGAATTTTCCCAGGGATTGATGTCAGACTGACTGGTCTGTAGTTCCCAGGTTCTGCCTTTTTACCCTTTTTGAAGAGAGGGACAGCGTTAGCCCTCCTCCAGTCTTCTGGCACTTCCCCCGTCCTCCATGATTTCCCAAAGAGAATAGACAGCGGTTCTGAGAGTTCTTCTGCCAGTTCCTTTATGACGCTAGGATGCAGTTCATCTGGCCCTGGAGATTTGAACTCATTCAAAGTAATGAAGTGTTCCTTGACCATATGCCTGTCAATCTCAAGCTGCAATCCTGCCCCTTCAGCCTGTACTTGGTCTTTGCCAGGGGGGTCATAGACCCTCTTTTGGAGGAAGACTGAGCCAAAGTAGGAATTGAGCACCTCTGCCTTTTCTTTGTCATCTGTTATCATTTTGCCATCCTTATTTAATAGCTGAACCACCATTTCTTTCCTCTGCCTTTTACTATGCACGTAGCTGAAGAAAGCCTTTTTGTGGCTTTTAGCATCCCTCGCTAACCTCAGCTCGTTCTCAGCTTTAGCCTTCCTGACGCCATGACTGCATTTCTGTGCTACCTGCCTGTACTCTTCCTTTGTTACTTGGCCTTCTTTCCACTTCCTATATGTCTCCTTTTTTGTTTTCAGGTCATCCCTAAGCTTTTTGTGAAGCCACATTGGCTTCTTCTGTTGTCTTCCACCTTTTCTTCTTGTTGGAATTGTTTGTGATTGTGCCTTGAGAATTTCCTTTTGTGAAAGCTCCCACCCATCTTGGACTCCTTTTCTTGTTAGCGTCGCTTGCCATGGTGTAGCAGCCATGTCGGGGGTCAGACTAAGTGGTCTCATGTTCTTGCTGAGCTAGCATAGTTTGGCAGGAACAGCAATGTAGAGACTTCCCCTGTCAGCAAGCCGAATTGCACAACACAGTCATGATTTTGCCTTTTTGCTTACTGCAAGACTGTATCCTTGTTCTCAAGATAGAATGTCCTATGGCCCATTTCCTGTACTATAAACAACTATACCAACTGTAAAACCACAGGAGAGGGAGTGGGAGAAAGGGTCGCTTGTGTGTCATCATCTCTATAAAAGTAATGTGTGGCTATGCCTCGGGGCTTTTGGCTCTTTGGAAAAGATTCCAGCCTTAAGCCCGCGCGTTAAATAAAGAATACTCATTTTTCTTTACTCCGTGGTCTCTCTGACTCTGATTTCTGCTACAATGGGACCTTACTCATCCCAGAGTGCAGGACATGGAATTATGGGCTCAAGTTACAGGAAGCCAGATTCTGGCTGAACATCTGGAAAAACCTCCTGACTGTTAGAGCAATACGACCATGGAACCAATGACCTAGGGAGGTGGTGGGCTCTTCCACCCTGGAGGCATTCAAGACGAGGCTGGACAGCCATCTGTCAGGGATGCTCTGACTTGGATTCCTGCACTGAGCAGGGGGTTGGACTTGATGGCCTTGTAGACCCATTCCAACCCTACTATACTATTCTATGATTCTACTACTATTATATTCTAGGTGCAAACCACTGGGAACACTCAAGAACTGAAAGGCCAGATTAGCCTTTGCCAGCAAACACCTAAAAAAAGCCTGCCCAATTCTGGAATAAGATTCTTTGGACTGATGAAACCAAGATTAACTTGTACCGGAATGATGGGAAGAGAAAAGTATGGAGAAGAAAAGGAACAGCTCATGATCAAAAGCATACCACATCATCTGCCAATGGAACTGGTTCACTGGTGTTTATTGATGACCTTGTTGTTGTTGTTCAGTCGTTCAGTCGTGTCCGACTCTTCGTGACCCCATGGACCATAGCACGCCAGGCCTTCCTGTCCTGCGCACTCTCCCAGAGTGTGCTCAGGTTCATATTCATTGCATCAGTGATGCTATCTAGCCATCTCATCCTCTGCCGTCCCCTTCTCCTTTGGCCTTCAGTCTTTCCCAGCATCAGGGTCTTTTCCAGAGAGTTTTCTCTTCGCATTAGGTGGCCAAAATAGTTGAGCTTCAGCTTCAGGATCTGTCCTTCCAATGAGCACTCAAGGTTGATTTCCTTTAGGATGGACTGATTTGACCTCCTTGCAGTCCAGGGCACTGGTAAGAGTCTTCTCCGGCACCACAGTTCGAAAGCATCAATTCTTCGGCGCTCAGCCTTCCTTATAGTCCAGCTCTCACAGCCATACATTACTACTGGGAAAACCATAGCTTTGATTAGACGGACCTTTGTCAGCAAGGTGATGTCTCTGCTTCTTACTATGCTGTCTAGGTTGGCCATAGCTTTCCTCCCAAGGAGCAAGCGTCTTTTAATTTCATGGCTACAGTCACCGTCTGCGGTGATCTTGGAGCCCAAGAAAGTAAAATCTGTCACTGCTTCCATGTCTTCCCCTTCTATATGCCAGGAAATGATGGGGCCAGATGCCATGATCTTCGTTTTTTTAACGTTGAGTTTCAAACCAGCTTTTGCACTCTCCTCTTTCACCCTCAACAAGAGGCTCTTGAGATCCTCTTCACTTTCTGCCATTAGGGTGGTATCGTCTGCATATCCGAGGTTGTTGATAATTCTCCCGGCAATCTTAATTCCGACCTGTGATTCATCCAACCCGGCATTTCTCATGATGTACTCTGCATATAAGTTAAATAAGCAGGGCGACAATATGCAGCCTTGTCGTACTCCTTTCCCAATTTTGAACCACTCGGTTGTTCCATGTCTGGTTCTTACTGTTGCTTCTTGACCCTCGTACAGGTTTCTCAGGAGACAGGTAAGGTGGTCTGGTACTCCCATCACTTTAGGAATTTGCCACAGTTTGTTGTGATCCACACAATCAAAGGCTTTAGTGTAGTCAATGAAGCAGAAATAGACGTTTTTCTGGAATTCTCTTGCTTTCTCCATGATGCAGCGAATGTTGGCGATTTGATCTCTAGTTCCTCTGCCTCTTCGAAACCCAGCTTGTACTTCCGGTAGTTCTCGGTTCACGTGCTGCTGAAGCCTAGCTTGTAGGATTTTGAGCATCACCTTGCTGGCATGTGAAATGAGCGCAATTGTGCGGTAGTTTGAACACTCTTTGGCGTTGCCCTTCTTTGGGATTGGAATGTAAACTGACCTTTTCCAGTCTTGCGGCCATTGCTGAGTGTTCCAAATTTGTTGGCATATTGAATGCAGCACTTTAACAGCATCATCTTTTAGGATTTTAAATAGCTCAGCTGGAATACTGTCATCTCCGCTAGCTTTGTTGTTACTAATGCTTCCTTGATGACCTTACAGCTGATAAAAGCAGCTGGATGAATTCTGAAGCGTATAGGGCTATACTTTCTGCTCAGATTCAACCGAATGCTGCCAAACTGATAGAACGCCGCTTCATATTATTTATTAAATTTATTTATTAAATGTATTAATAAATACATTTAATAAATGTAAATGTAAATATGCTCTGGGCGATGTACAGAGCATATAATAAAACAGTTCAAAACAATAAAATTCTACAATAAAAACATTTTCTAAAATACCCTAACCCACCCCAAATGCTTGCCTGAACAACCACATTTTTAATGCATGGCGGAAGCTCATTAAAGAGGGGGCATGGCGGAGTTCCCTAGGGAGGGAGTTCCACAGAGTGGGGGCCAGCACAGAGAAGGCCCTCTCCCTCGTCCTCACCAGTCTAGCTGTCCTGGCTGATGGAACAGAGAGAAGGCCATCCGAGGCTGATCCTGTTAAGCGTCCTGTCTGGTGTTGCTGGAGGCACTCCTTAAGATAGGCTGGGCCAGAACCATATAGGGTTTTAAAGGTCAAAACCAAGACCTTGAATTTGGCCCGGAAAACAACTGGGAACCAGTGCAACTCCTTCAGCACTGGAGTGATGTGATCTCACCGGCAGCTGCCTTTAATCAGGCAAGCCGCCGTGTTCTGTACCAGCTGCAGCTTCCAAACTGTCTTCAAGGGTAACCCCACATAGAGCACATTACAGTAGTCTAAATGAGAGGAGACCAGGGCATGTACTACCAATGGGAGCAGCTGCCGTATCAGTTGGAGTTGATACAGCACTGTCCGGCTCACAGCTGACACCTGAGCCTCCATGGACAGCTGGGAGTCCAAAATGACCCCCAGGCTGCGGACCTGGTCTTCCAAGGGTAGCTGTACCCCATTCAACACCAGGTTGACATCCCCCAGCCTCCTCTTGTCTCCCACCAAGAGTACCTCGGTCTTGTCAGGGTTCAGCTTCAGCTTATTCCTCCCCATCCAGCCACTCACCTTCTCCAGACATTTGGACAGGGATTCCACGACCAACCCTGGTGAAGATTTGAATGAGAGGTAGAGCTGCATGCCATCCGCATATTGGTGACACCGTACCCCAAACCTCCTGATGATAGCCCCCAGCAGCTTCACATAGATGTTAAATAGCATCGGGGAGAGGATGGAACCCTGTGGCACCCCACAAGTAAGTGGCCACGGGTCCGAGACCTCCTCTCCCAGTGCTACCCTCTGGTACCTGCCGGAGAGGAAGGACTAGAACCATCGTAATATGGTGTCTCCAATGCCCAACCCCTCCAGGCGGTCCAGGAGGATAATGTGGTCAATGGTATCAAAAGCTGCTGAGAGGTCGAGGAGAACAAGGAAGGAGCATTCGCCCCTATCCAGAGCCCTCCTCATATCATCCACCAAGGCGACCAAGGCCGTTTCTGTCCCATGCTCAATACTGCAGATGGATACCCAAAACATACAGCAAAAGCTACCCAAGTTTCTCAAGGCAAAGAAGGGGGATTTTCTTCCATGGCCAAGTCAGTCACCTGATCTCAACCCACCAGAGCATGCTTCTCACTTACTGAAGACAAGACTGAAGGCAGAAAGACCCACAAACAAGCAACAGCTGAAGGCAGCTGCAGTGAAGGCCTGGCAAAGCATCTCGAGGGAGGAAACTCAGCCTTCGGTCATGTCCATGGGTTCCAGACTTCAGGCAGTCATTGACTGCAAAGGATTTTCATCCAGGTATTAAAGGCGAGCCTTCAGTTTGAAATGATGTTGGTTTGTTCCATTACTTATGAGCCACCAACGATGGGGGGGGGTGTATGCCACTGGCTGTCCTTCCTGGATGGGTAGTGCCCCACTTTTGTCACACCCCTTGAATTACAGCTGGAAGTCCTGACTTTGCTCCCATCTGGGCGTGTTCCTTTTCAACTTCAATGCGGTGGTGTACAGAGGCCAACTGCCAAAACGGTTATCCTTGTTCCAGTATTTCTGGCCCTGACTATAAATAATAATAAATCCTTCTTCAAGTGTGGTGCCCAGAAATGGACACAGTACTCCAGATGAGGCCTAACCAATGCTGAGTAGAGGGGAACTAGTACTTCACAGGATTTGAAAGCTAGAGTTCTATTCATGCAGCCCAAAACAGCATTTGCCTTCTTTGCAGCCACATCATATGGTTGGCTCATATTCAGCTTGTGATCGACAACCATTCCAAGATCCTTCTCGCTTGTAGTGTTGTTGAGCCAAGTATCCCCCATCTTGTAAGTGTGCATTTGGTTTCTTTTTCCTAGAACGTGGCATTTATCCCTATTAAATGCCATTCTGTTGTTTTCTGCCCAGCACTCCAGCCTATTAAGATCACTTTGAATTTTCTTTCAAAGTAGGAATTGAGCATTTCTGCCTTTTCTTTGTCATCAGTTATAATCTTGCCATCATTATTTAATAGCTGAACCAGCATTTCTTTCCTCTGTCTTTTACTACGCACGTATCTGAAAAAAGCCTTTTTGTTGCTTTTAGCGTCCCTCGCTAACCTCAGCTCATTCTCAGCTTTAGCCATCCTGACGCCATCGCTGCAGTTCTGTGCTACCTGCCTGTACTCTTGTTGCTTGGCCTTCCTTCCACTTCCTGTATGTGAAGCTTTTTGTGAAGCCACATTCCCTTTTTCTGTTGTCTCCTACCTTTTTTCTTGTTGGAATTGTTTGTAATTGTGCCTTGAGAATTTCCTTTTTTAAAAACGATCACCCATCTCAGACTCCTTTTCTCATTAGAGTCGCTCGCCATGGGACCTTACTGATCATTGTTCTGAGTTTATTAAAATTCCGAAAATCCAGGGTACGCATTTGGCTACTCTTGGCTTTTGCATCCTTTACAACCAAGAACTCAAGTATAACGTGGTCACTTTCCCCCAGAGTTCCTGTAACTGGTACTTTATCCACTAAGTCATCTCTGTTGGTTCGGATCAAGTCAAGGATAGCCGATCCTCTAGTTCCTTCCTCTACTTTCTGTAGGAGGAAGTTATCCAACATGCAAGCCAGGAATCTCTTGGAGGGGCCATGTTTTGCAGAACTTGTCTCCCAACAAATATCGGGGAAATTAAAGTCCCCCAGTGCTACTACATCATGCTTCCTTGAAACATTGGCTATTTGCTTTTCAAAAGTTTCATCCTCGTCTTCTCCTTGGTTGGGTGGCCAGTAGTAGAGTCCGACCACCAGGTTCCCATTATTCTTTGCTCCATTTATTTCAACCCAGATGCTCTTGATGGGGCTACCAAGCTCCTGCTCCTGTATTTCTGTGCAGAGATAGGTATTTTTCACATACAGTGCAACCCCACTAATTGCCAATATCATACTGCTCCTATACAAACCTATTGTGCAGCCACACTTGGAATACTGTCTACAGTTCTGGTCACCACACTTTAAAAAAGATATTGTGGAGCTGGAAAAAGTGCAGAAAAGGGCAACTAAAATGATCAAGCAGCTGGAGCATCTCCCCTGTGAGAGGAGGTTACAACAGCTGGCATGGTTTAGCTTCGAAAAATGGAGGGTAAGGGGAGACATGAGAGAAGTGTGCAAAATTGTGCATGGTGTGGAGAATGTGGGTAGGGAGACATTTTTCTCCCTCTCTCAAATACTAGAACCCAGGGTCATCCTGTGAGGCTGATTGGTGGGAGATTCAGGGCAGATAAAAGGATGGCCTTCTTCACACAGCGCACAGTTAAACTATGGAACTCGCTACCACAGGATGTGGTGATGGCCACCAATTTGGATAGTTTTAAAAGGGGGTTGAACAAATTCTTGGAGGAAAAGGCTATCAGTGGCTACTAGTCCTGATGGCTATGTGCCACCTCCAGTACCAGAGGCAGTGAGGCTGTGTACACCAGTTGCTGGGGAACATGGGTAGGCTGGTGCTGTTGTGCTCATGCCCTGCTTGTGGGTTCCCGGTCGACAGCTGGTTGGCCACTGTGTGAGCAGAATGCTGGACTAAATGGACCCTTGGTCTGATCCAGCAGGGCTCTTCTTATGTTCTTATGTTCTAACAATAAATAAACAATGGGGAGGAAATATCCAGGTGTTTTCCACTTTAGCAGTCTGTGAACAAGTCAATTGAAAGGGGAAAATTTAAAGGTGCTTCTTCTGCCTGAATCTCTGACCCAGCCTCCAGTCTTTCTGTCCAATGCATGCTTACACACAGAAAAGTCTGACTTTCCATGTGGTTTGACCACATTGTCTAGTCCCCAGAGGTACACTGCTTCTGCACATGGAGGCTCAATTCGCCATCATGGTGAATAGCTGCTGATGGAACCATCCTACATGAACAAAAGCTGCCAATGTGAGTGGCCATCACCATATCTTTGCGTCAGGGAATTCTGTGTGTTAATTGTGCGCGGCTGTGTGTTGTTTGCATTTGCAAATCACCTGCACTCATTGTATGATAAGAATATGTCATATGGAGGTGAGGGTGAGATTTTGTTTTTCTGGTTAACTATGTTGCAGAACTCAGAGTCAGAGAGACCATGGAGTAAAGGAAAAAGAGTTTCTTTATTTAACGCGCGGGCTTAAGGCTGGAATCATTTCCAAGGAATCAGAAGCCCCGATTTACATCAGCACATTGTTTTTATAGATATTGTGACACATAGGAAACGGCTCCTCCTCTCCCTCCCGCGTGGGGTTGCAGTCCTCAACATTTCTTCTCCTAGCACCATTGTTTATAATACAAGAAATGGGTCATAGGGTAGCCATGATAAGGAGAGAACAGAAGAGAACAGCAGAGAACAAGATATACAATTGTATGACCTTTGACAAGATAAGGAATTCCTGTGTCTCGTCAGCTTACAACAATATATTCAAGGGAGAAAGAGCTCAGCAAGAACATGAAGCATGAGACTGCATGAGGCTACTTAGTCTGACCCCCGATATGGCTGCTACATTCCCCCTTAAATGCATAATTTTATTACAATTATAGCATTTCATTACGCAAATAGGCATTCTGGTTTGCGAAGCATAACACAGGACTCTTATAGCAACCCTCTTACTTAATATCTTGTTGAGCTATTAGAGTGTAGCGGGCGGCAGTTTTACTAGCCGAGACATAAAACAGATTGGTTAAACAGAGCATAAGACAAGGAATGCAAAGGCATAACAGTATCTCTATGAACAACACTGGTAGAATTAGGATGAACAATGCCTTAAGCCAGCTAAGATCTGGAAGCCAAGGGGTTAACCAATTTAGCCAATTGTTTTGTCCCATTGTTATGTTAGCTACTATATTATGCATGCAGATTATTGATTTGAACATCTACAGCATTACTATTATTAGTTAAATTAAATGATGGAGGAGAAAAAGATTTTAAAAAAAGCCTGTTTACAGGTGTAGCAGCTATGTAAAAAAATCAGAAATGTCCTTGCTGAGCTGGCATAAGATAGCAAAAACAGCAATGTGGAAATTCCCCGAATTATTGACAAGACTGGGTCTCTCTGACACTGGCATATCATGTTCCAGTCCTCTGCTTGGCTTGCATATTGCTTGGATACATATCAAGGCCTCATTCTTTGCAAATCATGCCCTATTACCCATTTTCATAGACCTCGCAGTTAGAAACCGTGACAGAAGGGGAGGGGGAAACTGCTTGCTGTCATATCTATAAAAGTCATGTATTACTGTGATTCGGGGCTTCTGGCTCTTTGGAAACGATTCCAGCCTCAAGCCCGCGCGTTAAATAAAGAAGAATCTCTTTTTCCTTCACTCCGTGGTCTCTCTGACTCTGATTTCTGCTACATAAATGGTGCCGTGACTCGGATGTGGCAGGCTCTGAGCCAGACAGGTGGCAGTTGCCTGCTCTTGATCGCCGCACCGGGGAGACGGGCTCGGCGCATGCCTCCCTTTCTTGGCGCCACCGACCTTTTTGTTGGATGAACGGGAGACAGCCTGAGCTGGGACCGCCCGAACGGTAGCGAGCGGCAAGAGAACCTTGGGAAGCGGTGGAAGGAATTTGAGCCCTGCCTGTGAATTCCACATTGGAAGCCTTCAGGAAAAAGGCAAGTATATGGGAAAAAGAGGGCCCCGCCTTTAGGGAGAAAGGCCACTGGGCAGAAAAAAAGAGGGCCCCGCCTTATGAAAAAGGTCAGTGTTGGTGGTATACGTATACAAAAGAACCTACTCCTTGCGGGTAGAAGGGGGGCCTGATCACACCCCCGAGTGGGCGCCAGTACCCAGCACGCCAGTACTCAGTAGGAAGCTGAGGAAGCTGGGGAAGCCGTTTTCCGCTCTGGTAAAAAAAGTGGGAAAAGTGGGTGGCAGGGACATATGGAAGCAGTGGAGAGAATGATGATTGTGTGAGTGGCTACTGCGGTTTCTGAAGCATACCGTTGACTGTCCGGGTGCCCAGGCCAGTAGCAAAGTGCGTGGTGTGTAAAATCCTCTTGTGTCGGCCAGTGAGACCCCTTCCTCACTGACCAATTCCCCTTCCCTAATTGTGTCTGTCTTCAATTTAGGAGGGAGGCTATGGGTGGCGGGGGAAGCAAACCTTGCACCCCCTTGGGATGTATGTTAGCAAATTTTAAGAAAGGTTTTAGTGGAGATTATGGGGACCCCCCCATGAATCCTCAACGGTTGCGAGCTTTATGTGAAATAGAGTGGCCATCTTTTGGTGTAGGATGGCCTACTGGAGGCTCTTTGGAGCCCAGCAAAATCAGTCGTGTATATGCCATCATAGTTGGGAACCCTGGCACCCTGAGCAATTTCCCTACATAGACTCGTGGGATTCCATAGTCCGTGTTTCTCCTCCGTGGCTAAAGAAATGCCTAGAATCCCAAGCAAAAGTTTTGGTGCTCAGAAAAGAAAAATTAGCCAAGAAATTACAGCCAGTGTTAGAAGCCCCGGGTGAAGATCTGGCAGAGCTAACGGCGTTTCCACCCGCTTATGCCCCGCTTCCACCCCGGGCCCATGTTACTGTAAGACCGCCTCGTCGAAATCCTGAGCCCCTGCCATCCTCCCCTTCCGGAGGCCCTGCCCCGCGCCTTGACTTGGAGTTGACGCCATCAGTTTCAAGCCCCACGGGCAGTAATTCACCGATTTCAGCTACGGTCCTCAACTCTCAGATATTGCCTGCTGAGGCTTCCATCTCTGCAGGATCGGGAGATTCCCCTCTTACACCTCAGTCAGCATTAATAAAAGAGGCTGCAGAATTGAGGAGTTGGATAGAAGAGGTAGTAAAATCAGCAGCGGCCCTTACAGAGATGTGCTCACAAAAAGAAGAGGGGTTGAGCCCGTCTACGGCTCAGCAGTCAGGGAGTGAAGCCCAGCCTCTGCTTCCTCTGAGGCAGATAACTCAGATGGTGCACAACCCAGATCCCGAGGCGGCAGAGCATTATATCCCCATCCAAGCCTACACTTATGCACCCTTTACAACTTCAGACTTGCTAAATTGGAAGACCCATTATGCTTCATATACCACAAAGCCTAATGAGCTAGTGGAACTATGCTCCAGCATTATGGCCTCGCATATGCCTAACTGGCAAGATTGCCAACAGTTGCTTTTGACGTTATTCACCACTGAGGAAAGGCGACGAATCCATCAGCAAATGGAGCAAATCGCCTTAGAAAGAGCCCCAGAAAATTATGTAAATCCCCAAGGATGGATGAGAGAGAGAGTGCCCTTAGAAAATCCCCATTGGGATCCCAACCTACCGGCAGGGTTAGAACGCATCACACAGTACCAAACCTTGCTGTTGCAAGCTATGAGAGCAGGAATGAAAAAGTCTATTAATATGACAAAAGTCTCTGAAGTGTTGCAAGGAGCAACCGAAGCCCCTGGAGAATATTTAGAACGTCTCCTGGATGCGTATCGCCAGTACACCCCTCTCGACCCAGAAGCCCAAGAAAATATGAAAGTGATTAATATGGCTTTTGTAACTCAGAGTTATAAAGATATTCGAAGAAAGCTACAAAAGTTAAATGGTTTTGCTGGGAAAAATTTAACGGAATTATTAGAAGTTGCTCAGAAGGTGTATGTAAACAGGGACCAAGAAGAAAAGAAAGAAAAGGAGAAGAGAATGGTGAAAAAGGCGGAACTGCTTGCTGCAGCACTAGTAGGTCCGCAAGATGGAGGACTGGGCGGAGAGCAAAGAGGACGTGGACGAGGGAAGGGGAGAGCAGGAAGAAGAGAATTTTTGAGAAGGAATCAGTGTGCCCAATGTGGACAAGATGGGCATTGGTGGCGTGAGTGTCCAAATGGAACCAATCCGATGTACCAGGCGGAAAATCGAGGGGGCCACCACGGACGAGGGAGGGGACAGCCGCCATGCTGGCAACCAAATAACTGGCAAATGCAAAGAGAATCAACTGGGAATTACGAAGTGAATCCCTTTACGGGAATGGCTGCAACTGAAAGTCTTGAATAGGACAGACCGGGCCCCTTTAATCTTGGCCCCGGGGAGCCCATGGTCACTGCCACTGTGGGGGGCCAAAATATTGATTTTATGATTGACACTGGAGCAGCGTCATCAGTGGTGACCTACCCCGTTGCTCCCCTCACCCATCAAAAAGTGCGGGTGATTGGGGCAACTGGTGCAGTAGAAGAAAAGCATTTGCTGCAGCAACGGACTTGTCGGCTTGGAAGCCACATAGTAGAACATCAGTTTTTATATTTACCTGAATGCCCTATGCCATTGTTGGGACGTGATTTATTGTCAAAGCTGAGGGCCCAAATATCCTTTGAAGAAGATGGAACAACGGCTGTCGCCTTCCGCAGGCCCCAAGAAGGTCAGCTCCTGTCACTCACATATCCACAGGAAGAAGAGTGGAGGCTACATTGGACCATGCCAGTACTTGATGAAGAGCCATGGCAGGCTTTCCATGTGCCTGGAGTGTGGGCTGAAGATAATCCACCAGGAATGGCAAGATGTGTGCCCCCTGTTGTAGTTGAATTAAAACCAGGAGCAATACCAGTGCACGTACATCAGTATCCACTGCCGCGCCGAGCGGTGCTAGGAATTCAGAAGCACCTAGACCGTCTGTTACAATATGGTATCCTTCGAGAATGTCAGTCTCCATGGAATACCCCCCTTCTGCCAGTCAAGAAACCTGGCAGCACAGAAGATTACCGTCCAGTACAAGATCTCAGACTGGTCAACCAAGCAACTGTGACGATACATCCGGTGGTCCCGAACCCTTATGTCTTGTTGGGATTGATTCCATCTGAAGCAACTCACTTTACTACCTTAGACTTAAAAGATGCTTTTTTTTGTATCCGACTGGCACCTAAGAGCCAAGCTATTTTCGCCTTTCAATGGGAAGATCACATGACTGGGAGGAAGACCCAACTGACCTGGGGCCGTCTTCCCCAAGGTTTCAAAAACTCCCCCACATTATTTGGGACGGCCCTAAGTCAAGACCTCCAAAATTTTCATTCCGAACCCGGGAAAAGAGATCTATTGCAGTACGTTGATGATTTGCTCTTAGCAGCATCATCAAGACTCGAATGCTGGCAAAGCACCCAAGAACTGTTGCAACTTCTGTGGGAACGAGGATATAAAGTATCCCGGAAAAAGGCACAACTTTGTAAAACCCAGGTACGATATCTAGGGTTCATAGTATCTCAACATCAGCGAGAATTGGGTCCTGAACGGAAAGAGACTGTGTGTGCCCTGCCAGAGCCCACTACTAGGAAGCAGGTGCGGGAGTTCCTTGGGGCTGCAGGGTTTTGTAGAATCTGGATTCCCAACTTTGCTGTAATGAGTAAGCCTCTTTATGAAGCTACCAAAGGTTCAGAGGCAGATCCGTTTCAGTGGGGAGAGCCACAAAAACAAGCTTTCATAGATATTAAGAAAGCATTACTCCAAGCGCCTGCTCTAGGACTTCCTGATGTGGCTAAGCCTTTCCTGTTGTATGTCCATGAACGAGATAATGTAGCTGTAGGGGTGCTGACACAGCAACTTGGATCATGGCAGAGACCTGTTGCATATTTATCCAAGCAGTTGGATGTAGTTGCCAAAGGCTGGCCAGCTTGCCTGAGAGCCATTGCCGCAACCGCCCTCCTGGTTAAAGAGGCAGATAAGTTGTCAATGGGACAAGAACTAACCGTCCGGGTTCCACATGCAGTACTCACGCTAATGGAGTATAAAGGAAATTACTGGTTCACCAACGAGCGCATGACCAAGTACCAAGCTCTGCTCTGTGAAAATCCACGTATCAAGTTAGAGGTGTCATCCAACTTAAATCCAGCCACGTTGCTGCCAATAGAACCAGGAGGTCAGCCTGAACACGATTGCATCAAAACTATGGATGAAGTTTATTCCAGTCGTCCAGACTTGCGTGATAGCCCCTGGCCTCACCCAGACGTCACCTACTTTACTGATGGAAGCAGTTTTGTCCGAGATGGGAAAAGATACGCCGGCTATGCAGTAGTAACTAAAGACAAGGTTATCGAGGCCAATCCTCTGTCTGTGGGAACTTCAGCCCAAAAGGCAGAATTAATTGCCCTAATTCGAGCCCTGACGTTAGCTGCTGGACTCACGGTCAATATTTATACGGACTCTAAGTATGCTTTCACCACCCTCCATGCCCATGGAGCATTGTACCGTGAGAAAGGATTAATAAACTCCACCGGACAAGGTATCAAAAATATAACAGAAATATCGGCTCTATTAGACGTCGTATGGCACCCCAAACGTGTGGCAGTAATACATTGCCGAGGGCATCAAAAGGGAACAAGTGAGGTGGCAGAAGGCAATCGATGGGCAGATCACGTAGCCAAGCAAGTTGCCCTCAGAAAAGAGCACAATAGAGAAAAAATTGAGATGACCATCTCGGAAGCCCCGTTGTTCCAAGTTAACTTGACAGATGTGCATCCAACCTACACTCCAGAAGAGGATCAAATGGCTGTTGAGACCCTGCAAGCTAAGAAAATAGCCCAGAAGTGGTGGGAACTGCCAGATGGACGAATCTATGTGCCACAACGGCTAGCTTGGAGCATTGTCCAGACTGCACACAAAGCTACCCATCTGGGAAAAAGTGCTCTGGCAGCACTACTACAAAAGCAAGTCTACATCAATGGACTACACAGTTATGCCAATTTAGCATCTATGCGATGTGTAGAATGCTCCAGAAATAACCCCAGACAAGGGAAGAAACCCCCTCCCGGCATTCAGCAACTTGGCACTCTTCCTTTTGAGGCCCTAGTTGTTGACTTTACTGAAATGCCTAGGGTAGGCCATTATCGTTATCTACTAGTTTTTGTGTGCACTTACACAGGATGGGTAGAAGCCTATCCTACCCGAACTGAGAAAGCACGTGAAGTTATAAAAGTCTTAATGAAAGACCTAATTCCGAGACACGGATTACCCCTATTTATAGGATCCGATAATGGCCCTGCATTTGTTGACCAGGTGTTGCAAGGAGTTAACCATTTATTAGGCATTCAGTGGAAGCTTCATTGTGCGTACCGTCCGCAAAGTTCTGGACAAGTGGAAAGGATGAATCGGACCCTCAAGACCCACTTAGCCAAGCTGTGTCAGGAAACTCAGCGAAAATGGATAGAGATGCTGCCCTTAGCTCTGTTCAGAATTCGATGCACTCCACACAAAACTACTGGTCTGTCTCCCTTTGAATTAATGTATGGCAGGCCTCCCCAAATTTTAGTAGGATTAAAGGGAGACCTGCAAGAATTGGCCAATGTTAGTTTAACCCAAGAGGTTCAGGCACTGGGCAAAGTTCTTCAAGCCCAGCGTCGGTATATTTTGGAAAATAGACCCCCAATTCCTATTACTGAAATCCATCCTTTCCAGCCGGGAGACGAAGTGTGGGTCAAAGATTGGAAAAATGACCCTTTAACTCCCAGATGGAAAGGACCAAATACTGTTATACTTTCCACCCCTACAGCTGTAAAAGTAGCTGGAGTTAAACCTTGGATACATTGGACGCGAGTCAAGAAAGCAAAAGGGGGGGAGTGGATTGCAAACAGAAATCCTGACAATCCTTTAAAAGTTGTACTGAAAAAGAAAAAGCAGTAAAAGAAGACTCAGGCTAGACCTTACTGGGGACAAACCAGGAAATTGTTCCCCCTGCGTACGGTCAGACCTGCAGCTAGAGAATTGAATTGCAGTAGGGACTAGACCCTACTGCAGCTTGCCAGGTGAATAGCTGCCCAGCGTACGGTCAGATCCCGAAGAAGATTAAACATGTATATTGCAATATTAGTAGTGATAAGCTGCACCTCCTCAGTATTGTGCGCAAAAGGAGGGCCTGCTTTAGGAGAGGGGAGTATGCCCTTAAGGTTTGCTGATAATTATTGGCTTCACTTAGCTAATATCACTGGAGTAAAGCATTTTTGTTTGCCAGAAGATATACCAGCCAATAGACTCATTAGTTCCTGTTTAATACCCGTTTGTAGGCATCCCGATGAGATTCAAAATGATACTATGTTAAGCCATTACTATATAAATTTGACTTATTCCCAAAATGCAAACTGGGGCGCAGTTACAAAAACTCTGCCTCCTACTGAATTTACTTTACGCACTCCCATTGTAGCCGGTATAAATGCCACTTGTGCTCGTATGATTAATTGTCAAAAATCTTCTGGAAAATGTAAAGCTATCCCTGGACCCCCCTTCCACTGTAACGAAATTCAAAACATATCCTTTAATTATGCACATATACTTCTGCCTCATGGATGGTTTTGGACCTGTGGTTCCCGTACCTGGTCTTTCATCCCTGCCAATTTGTCTGATAACCACCCATGTTGCCTTAGCCGTCTGGTACCAGTCCTTCCCCCATGGCCTGAGAAAATTTGCCAACGACAGCCCCGGGCACTCCAGCTGACTGAGAGCTGTACTAGTCATGTGAGTCTGTACTCTGATTCAGAGAAACTAGCATTAGCAGCATCTCTGGTTGGAGTGCCAGGCCTAGCCCTGGCCGATGGTCTGGAGATTAACAGGTTAGCCTGTAGCTTAGCCAAAAGCATAAATGCCACCTCACGAGCTCTGTCATTATTAAATAAAGAATTACGTGACCTAAGAGGTGCCGTCTTAGAAAACAGAGCTGGTATAGATTATCTTTTCCTTCTCCATCACCTGGGCTGTGAGTCACACCAGAAGCTTTGCTGTTTTAATTTAACTGATAACAGCAACGCTGTAAATGTGCAGATCAATAATCTGCGTAATATAGTAGCAGATATAACAATAGGAAAACATGATTGGCTCGATTGGTTGACCTCTTGGCTTCCAGACCTCAGATGGCTAAAAGCATTGTTCGTTCTAATATTGCCAGTAATAGTGGTAGGAATGCTGTTGTGTTTCTGCATCCCCTGGTTCATGCGTTGCTTGAAACATCAGTTTACTGCCTCGGCCACCAAAACAGCTGCCCGCTATGCTTTAATAGCTCAGCAAGATATACAGTAAAAGTGCTATAGTAATCCTGTGTTATGCATTGCCAACTTCTTGTGTAATTTAATGCTATAATTGTAATAAAATTATGCATCAAAGGGGGGAATGTAGCAGCTATGTAAAAAAATCAGAAATGTCCTTGCTGAGCTGGCATAAGATAGCAAAAACAGCAATGTGGAAATTCCCCAAATTATTAACAGGACTGGGTCTCTCTGACACTGGCATATCATGTTCCAGTCCTCTGCTTGGCTTGCATATTGCTTGGATACATATCAAGGCCTCATTCTTTGCAAATCATGCCCTATTACCCATTTTCATAGACCTCGCAGTTAGAAACCGTGACAGAAGGGGAGGGGGAAACTGCTTGCTGTCATATCTATAAAAGTCATGTATTACTGTGATTCGGGGCTTCTGGCTCTTTGGAAACGATTCCAGCCTTAAGCCCGCGCGTTAAATAAAGAAGAATCTTTATTTATAGGCTGTGAGCTCACCAGGAGCTTCTGAGAGCTCCAACTGAATTGGAGGGGTGTGGCCTGAGTACTCCCAGCAGCTGACTGGGCGGGAAGCTTCAGTCTGTTTCCCGCCTCCCAGCTGAGCAGAGCAGAGCAGAGCAAGCTGCTCCAGCTGGTCCAGGGACTACAGAAGCAGGCAAGCTCCCAGAGAGCGAGCGAACAGGGGGAGCAGACAGGGGGAGCAAACAGGAGTTGGCCAGGGGAGTTGCAGTGGTTGAAGAGACAAAGGAGACAAAGGAGACAGAGGCTAAGAGGTAAGTGGGTTGCAGGAAGCCCAGGGCGCTGCCCTTTATCCTTCTGACTGGCTGTGAGCTCACCAGGAGCTTCTGAGAGCTCCAACTGAATTGGAGGGGTGTGGCCTGAGTACTCCCAGCAGCTGACTGGGCGGGAAGCTTCAGTCTGTTTCCCGCCTCCCAGCTGAGCAGAGCAGAGCAGAGCAAGCTGCTCCAGCTGGTCCAGGGAATACAGAAGCAGGCAAGCTCCCAGAGAGCGAGCGAACAGAGCGAGCGCACAGGGGGAGCAAACAGGAGTTGGCCAGGGGAGTTGCAGTGGTTGAAGAGACAAAGGAGACAAAGGAGACAGAGGCTAAGAGGTAAGTGGGTTGCAGGAAGCCCAGGGCGCTGCCCTTTATCCTTCTGACTGGCTGTGAGCTCACCAGGAGCTTCTGAGAGCTCCAACTGAATTGGAGGGGTGTGGCCTGAGTACTCCCAGCAGCTGACTGGGCGGGAAGCTTCAGTCTGTTTCCCGCCTCCCAGCTGAGCAGAGCAGAGCAGAGCAAGCTGCTCCAGCTGGTCCAGGGAATACAGAAGCAGGCAAGCTCCCAGAGAGCGAGCGAACAGAGCGAGCGCACAGGGGGAGCAAACAGGAGTTGGCCAGGGGAGTTGCAGTGGTTGAAGAGACAAAGGAGACAAAGGAGACAGAGGCTAAGAGGTAAGTGGGTTGCAGGAAGCCCAGGGCGCTGCCCTTTATCCTTCTGACTGGCTGTGAGCTCACCAGGAGCTTCTGAGAGCTCCAACTGAATTGGAGGGGTGTGGCCTGAGTACTCCCAGCAGCTGACTGGGCGGGAAGCTTCAGTCTGTTTCCCGCCTCCCAGCTGAGCAGAGCAGAGCAGAGCAAGCTGCTCCAGCTGGTCCAGGGACTACAGAAGCAGGCAAGCTCCCAGAGAGCGAGCGAACAGAGCGAGCGAACAGGGGGAGCAAACAGGAGTTGGCCAGGGGAGTTGCAGTGGTTGAAGAGACAAAGGAGACAAAGGAGACAGAGGCTAAGAGGTAAGTGGGTTGCAGGAAGCCCAGGGCGCTGCCCTTTATCCTTCTGACTGGCTGTGAGCTCACCAGGAGCTTCTGAGAGCTCCAACTGAATTGGAGGGGTGTGGCCTGAGTACTCCCAGCAGCTGACTGGGCGGGAAGCTTCAGTCTGTTTCCCGCCTCCCAGCTGAGCAGAGCAGAGCAGAGCAAGCTGCTCCAGCTGGTCCAGGGAATACAGAAGCAGGCAAGCTCCCAGAGAGCGAGCGAACAGAGCGAGCGCACAGGGGGAGCAAACAGGAGTTGGCCAGGGGAGTTGCAGTGGTTGAAGAGACAAAGGAGACAAAGGAGACAGAGGCTAAGAGGTAAGTGGGTTGCAGGAAGCCCAGGGCGCTGCCCTTTATCCTTCTGACTGGCTGTGAGCTCACCAGGAGCTTCTGAGAGCTCCAACTGAATTGGAGGGGTGTGGCCTGAGTACTCCCAGCAGCTGACTGGGCGGGAAGCTTCAGTCTGTTTCCCGCCTCCCAGCTGAGCAGAGCAGAGCAGAGCAAGCTGCTCCAGCTGGTCCAGGGACTACAGAAGCAGGCAAGCTCCCAGAGAGCGAGCGAACAGAGCGAGCGAACAGGGGGAGCAAACAGGAGTTGGCCAGGGGAGTTGCAGTGGTTGAAGAGACAAAGGAGACAAAGGAGACAGAGGCTAAGAGGTAAGTGGGTTGCAGGAAGCCCAGGGCGCTGCCCTTTATCCTTCTGACTGGCTGTGAGCTCACCAGGAGCTTCTGAGAGCTCCAACTGAATTGGAGGGGTGTGGCCTGAGTACTCCCAGCAGCTGACTGGGCGGGAAGCTTCAGTCTGTTTCCCGCCTCCCAGCTGAGCAGAGCAGAGCAGAGCAGAGCAAGCTGCTCCAGCTGGTCCAGGGACTACAGAAGCCAGCAAGCTCCCAGAGAGTGAGCGACCAGAGCGAGCGAACAGGGGGAGCAAACAGGAGTTGGCCAGGGGAGTTCGGCAGGGGAGGTCAAGGGGGAGGCCCCTAACATTTTTTTTTATTTTTTTTTACTAACTTTTTTTCATTTATTTGTCTTGTAACACACACTTCCACACCAGTGGGACTCTGCTTTTAACCTCTACTGAGTAGAGGAGCAGGCACAGGCTAGTCTAGAACAATCACAAAGCTAGACACAAAAAGGGAAACGGGGCTATGGAAGGACAAGACTCTCCAGCGGTGGTGACCTGCAAGGTGTGTGCCATGTTTGTTTTTTTGCCTGAGAACAACATGGCCTACACCTGCAACAAGTGCAAGTTGATCACGCTGCTGGAGGAAAAAGTAAGTGGACTGGAGCGGCGACTGTCAACCCTCCGGGGAATAAGAGAACACGAAGAGTTCTTGGACAGAATGGGGGAACTACAGCAGCAAAGGGCAGACCAGAAGCTTGAAGACCAACAGCAAGATGAGGCAGTGGGAAAGGCTGAGGTGAAGAAAAATGGAGTAGAGGATACTCCTTGGAAAACGGTGACAGTTAGGAGAAGAAGAACTAGACGCCACTCTGCACCAGTGGAAGCGGTGGAGCTGTGGAACCGATTCCAGGTACTTGCAGATGAGACTGGAGGACAGCCTGCAGAGGAAGAATCACAGGGGAACCTGCATGAGAGTGAGCAAGAGGCTAAAGGTCAGTCAAACAGAGGCGATGAAACCCAGGCCTACAAGAAGAAGAAGAGAAGAGTGGTAGTAGTGGGAGACTCCTTGCTGCGTGGGATCGAGACCCAAGTATGTCGCGAAGACCCGTGGACTCGCCAGGTATGTTGTCTCCCGGGAGGACAGATTAGAGACGTGACTGAAAGGTTGCCTGCACTCATAAAGCCCACTGACAGGTATCCCTTTCTTCTCATCCATGTGGGAACAAATGATACCGCCAAGCGGAGCTACGAAGAGATCACCTCAGACTTTGAAGCTTTGGGAAGGAAACTCAAGAACTTTGGGGCCCAGATAGTTTTCTCATCCATCCTTCCAGTAGTTAGAAGAGGGATAGAAAGGGAACGAAAAATACTCCGGGTGAATGACTGGCTACGAAGGTGGTGCCGACGAGAGAGATTTGGATTCTGGGACCACGGGCTATACTTCCTGGAAGATGGGCTGTTGGCTAGGGATGGGTTGCACCTCACAAAGGCTGGGAAGAATGTGTTTGGCCACAGCATGAAGAACTTCATCAGGAGGGCTTTAAACTGAATCCTACGGGGAAGGGAGATGTAATGTTGGGGGTAACAATGGACGTAGGCGCATGCACTGCAATGGAGAGAACAGCGCTGATAGCGCCCAATAATAGTCTTCAGACACATGTAGGAAGAAAGCCAGACTATGAAGCACATGGTCTTCGATGTCTATATACTAATGCCCAGAGTATGGGAAACAAACAGAACGAACTTGAACTCTTAATACAGGAGGGAAATTATGACTTGATAGGTATAACTGAGACTTGGTGGGATGACTCTCATGACTGGAATACAGCAGTTGAAGGATATAACTTGTTCAAAAAGAACAGGAGGAACAGAAAGGGAGGCGGGGTTGCACTGTATGTGAAAAATACATATCTCTGCACAGAAATACAGGAGGAGGAGCTTGGTAGCCCCATCGAAAGCATCTGGGTTGAAATAAATGGAGCAAAGAATAAAAGGAACCTGGTGGTCGGAGTCTACTACCGGCCACCCAATCAAGGAGAAGCCAAGGATGAAACTTTTGAAAAGCAAATAGCCAATGTTTTAAGGAAGCATGATGTAGTAGTAATGGGGGACTTCAATTTCCCCGATATTTGTTGGGAGACAAATTCTGCAAAACATGGCCCCTCCAGGAAATTCCTGACTTGTGTGGCGGATAACTTCCTCCTACAGAAAGTAGAGGAAGGAACTAGAGGATCGGCTATCCTTGACTTGATCCTAACCAACAGAGATGACTTAGTGGAGAAAGTAGCAGTTACAGGAACTCTGGGGGAAAGCGACCATGTTGCACTTGAGTTCTTGGTTCTAAGGGAAGCAAAAGCCGAGTGTACTCAAACGCGTACCCTGAATTTTAGGAAAGCTGATTTTAATAAACTCAGAACAATGATCAGTAAGGTCCCATGGCAAGCAATGCTAGCGAGAAAAGGAGTCCAAGATGGGTGGGAACTTTTAAAAAAGGAAATTCTCAAGGCACAATCACAAACAATTCCAACAAGAAGAAAAGGTGGAAGACAACAGAAGAAGCCAATGTGGCTTCACAAAAAGCTTAGGGATGACCTGAAAACAAAAAAGGACACATATAGGAAGTGGAAAGAAGGCCAAGTAACAAAGGAAGAGTACAGGCAGGTAGCACAGAATTGCAGGGATGGCGTCAGGAAGGCTAAAGCGGAGAACGAGGTGAGGTTAGCGAGGGATGCTAAAAACAACAAAAAGGCTTTCTTCAGCTACGTGCATAGTAAAAGGCAGAGGAAAGAAATGGTTGTTCAGCTATTAAATAAGGATGGCAAAATGATAACAGATGACAAAGAAAAGGCAGAGGTGCTCAATTCCTACTTTGGCTCAGTCTTCTCCCAAAAGAGGGTCTATGACCCCCCTGGCAAAGGCGAAGTACAGGCTGAAGGGGCAGGATTGCAGCTTGAGATCGACAGGCATATGGTCAAGGAACACCTCATTACTTTGAATGAGTTCAAATCTCCAGGGCCAGATGAACTGCATCCTAGAGTCATAAAGGAACTGGCAGAAGAGCTCTCAGAACCGCTGTCTATTCTCTTTGAGAAATCATGGAGGACCGGGGAAGTGCCAGATGACTGGAGGAGGGCTAACGTTGTCCCTATCTTCAAAAAGGGTAAAAAGGAGGAACCTGGGAACTACAGACCAGTCAGTCTGACATCAATCCCTGGGAAAATTCTGGAGCAGATCATAAAGCAATCCATCTGGAAGCACCTTGACAACAATGCAGTGATTACTCGAAGCCAACATGGATTTGTCAAAAACAAGTCCTGCCAGACAAATCTGATCTCATTTTTTGATCAAGTCACCTCCCTTGTAGACCGTGGGAATGCTGTAGACATCATATACCTCGACTTCAGCAAAGCTTTCGACAAAGTGCCCCATGATATCCTGATGAGCAAACTAGCTCGAAGTGGGCTAGATGAAACAACGATCCAGTGGATCCACAGTTGGCTACAGAATCGGACTCAAAGAGTGCTTATCAATGGGACCTTCTCAAGCTGGGGAGAGGTAACGAGTGGGGTACCGCAGGGCTCAGTCCTGGGCCCAGTGCTCTTCAATATTTTTATTAATGACTTGGAGGAGGAGGTGCAGGGAATGCTGATCAAATTTGCAGATGACACAAAATTGGGAGGGATAGCTAATACTTTGGAAGACAGAAACAAAATTCAAAGTGATCTGGATAGACTGGAGTGCTGGGCAGAAAACAACAGAATGGCATTTAATAGGGACAAATGCCAAGTTCTGCACCTAGGAAAAAGAAACCAAATGCACAGTTACAAGATGGGGGATACGTGGCTCAACCACACTACGAGCGAGAAGGATCTTGGAATTGTCGTCGATCACAAGCTGAATATGAGCCAACAATGTGATGTGGCTGCAAAAAAGGCAAATGCTATTTTGGGCTGCATTCATAGAAGCATCGCTTCCAAATCCCGGGAAGTCCTAGTTCCCCTCTACTCAGCACTGGTTAGGCCTCATCTGGAGTACTGTGTCCAGTTCTGGGCACCACACTTTAAGAAGGATGCAGACAAGCTGGAGAGGGTTCAAAGGAGGGCAACAAAGATGATCAGGGGACTGGAAACAAAGCCCTATGAAGAGAGACTGAAAGAACTGGGCATGTTTAGCCTTGAGAAGAGAAGACTGAGGGGAGATATGATAGCGCTCTTCAAGTACTTGCAAGGTTGTCACAGAGAAGAAGGCCAGGATCTCTTCTTGATCATCCCAGAGTGCAGGACACGGAATAATGGGCTCAAGTTACAGGAAGCCAGATTCCGACTGAACATCAGGAAAAACTTCCTGAGTGTCAGAGCAATACAGCAATGGAACCAATTACCTGGGGAGGTGGTGGGCTCTCCCACACTGGAGGCCTTCAAGACGAGGCTGGACAGCCATTTGTCAGGGATGCTCTGACTTGGATTCCTGCATTGAGCAGGGGGTTGGACTCGATGGCCTTGTAGGCCCCTTCCAACCCTACTATTCTATGATTCTATAAGAATCTCTTTTTCCTTCACTCCGTGGTCTCTCTGACTCTGATTTCTGCTACACAGGTATATCTCTTGGCAAACAAAAATGTTTTACTCTAGTGATGTTAGCCAGGTGAAGCCAGTAATTATCAGCGAATTGCTGGGACAGATTTCCCTCTCTAGGGGCAGACCCCCCTTTTTCGCACCTTATTAAGGAAACACAATGCAACGCTACTAACACTACAACACGCATGTTTGATCTTCTTTGGGATCTGACCGTACGCCGGGCAGCTATTCACCTGGCAAGCTGCAGTAGGGTCTAGTCCCCTTCTTCAATTCTCCCCAGTTGCAGGTCTGACCGTACACAGAGTGGACAGTCTCCTGGTGTGCCCACAGTATGGTCTAGCCTGAGTCTTCTTACTGCTTTTTCAGAATAATTTTTAAAGGATTTTTGAAAAGGAAAGAAATCCTTTCAAAGGATTTTTGTTTACAGTCTACTCCCCCCCTCTCGCTCTCTTGACTCGTGTCCAATGTATCCAGGGTTTAACTCCAGCTGCTTTTATAGCTGCGGGGGTGGAAAGTTGACAGTTTTCAGTCCTTTCCATCTGGGAGTCAAAGGGTTATTTTTTTCCTCTTTAACTCAGACTTCATCTCCTGGTTGGAAAGGATGAACTTCTGTGATGGGAATGGCTTATTTTTTTAAGACAAAGCGACGCTGGGCTTGAAGAACTTCGCTCAGTGTTTGGACTTCTTGTTTAAGGCTAACGTTTGCTTGCTCTTGATGCCGCTCCAGTGTCAATCATGAAGTCAATGTCATGGCCCCTCTCAAGCTGTCTTCTCTCTCGCCCGTTCTGGCTCCTTTGGTTTTCTCCTTTGTGTATTTGATTCATTTTATTTGGGCATTCATGCCACCAATGTCCATCTTGTCCACACTGGGCACACTGGTTCTTTCTTAAGAATCCTCTGCCTCTGCTGGGTCTTCTTCTATTTTTTCGTCCACGTCTTCTTGGGCCTCTGGGTCGAGGGAGGTATACTGGCGATAGGCATCTGAAAGACGCTCCAAGTACACTCTGGGGCCTCGGTGGCACCTTGCAGCACTTTAGATACCTTGGTCATATTAACTGACTTCTTCATACCTGCCTTCATGGCTTCTAACAGCAGGGTTTGATACTGGGTGAGGTGCTCTGGCCCCGCTTGTGTTTTGGGATTCCAGCAGGGGGGGGTTACTTACAAGGAGACTTTATTGGGTAACTTACAGCACACAGGCGTACCTAATGGTTGGATCAGACAGCTTCTCTGAACCACGAGCTATTGGGCTAAATGGGTTTTATACCATACATGTTACCCATGAGGCAGCACAACACTAGCAAGCATTTTCAGCATAGGCTAGAAGTGTTTGGTTCTCAGGCACAGCTTCCTGTAAACAACTTTGCTTCCCAAGCAAAGTGCTTGATAACACTTTCATTCATTAGTATTGTTAGATAAAAAGTTCTTGCTTCTGGTTGAAAGAAGGGGCCTGAAAAGGGGACTGCCAACTGAACTAACCCACAAGCTCCAGACCAATTGGAGGGCAACACCTCATACAACTCTAGACTCCCACAATACCACCAAAGATCAGCTTGTGGGATTGAAAGGGAATTATTCCTAAAGCGGGTGGAATTAACACACTTTATTTTACTCATCAGGTTCCCTATGCGCCCCTCTGTGTCTGCAAGGTTTCGGTGTATGCATCCGGTATGGTTTCTTCTTTGCAAGAAGACTGTGGAAGGTCTGACGCGATCTTTTAATCTGAGTGGGGGGTATAACTTATTGAGGGTCTGGCATTCCTCCTCTCCCCATGCATCAGGATGTTGGAACAAACGGATCACGCAGGTGAGGAGGGAAGGAGTGTCCCACCCCAGAGGAAAAGGCAGCACCTTTGCTACCGATCTTCCTGTGGCACAAACAAAACAGTCAGACTTATTTAAGGACTTGGCTGTATATTTTATCCATTCTAACCACACATTATCAGTTTCCTCTGTTATCGGGATTCCTAATCTGGTTCTCCAGGGACGCCTCTCTTTCTCGGGGATTTGTACCAGAAGTGGTTTGAGGGGCATAGGTGTGACATTTTGGGGTTTTATTTTAAAGCTGTCAAGCCCAAACCCTTGAGGTATCACCGCCCATGTTAATATCTCTTTGATTAGCATTATCACCACCACCCACAATACTTGCTTCATATTACAAGTTCTTTGTAATCTGAACCCGAGCTTTTCCCAGATGTTGTGACTTGTATATTACAGGCGATTGTGGCTCCTGGATGGCTTCTTCGCTTGTGTCCCTGGCAGCTTCCGGGGGGGGGTGCCAGGGAGCAGAGGACCGTTGCCCGTGTCCTCCTGTTCTTTCCAGGTGACAGGAGGAAGCAGGGGTCGTCTAAATGGCTTTATCCAGCTGCAATGTGTCCATTTGCTAGAACCTACAAGTTTTACACATGAGTGGCTGGTTGGCCCCACCAAATAGGGTCCTTCCCACCCTTCCTTTAAGGCTTCTTTATTCCACTTTTTCAGCAACACCTCGTCTCCCGTCTGGAAGAGATGGATAGGTGCATCTAACGGTAATCTCTGGAACGGAACGGAATAAGCTCGTAGCTGTGAAAGAACAGACTGTAGAGAAGTCAACTGATCCCTTAGCATCTGATCACCCATCTCCCATTTGACCTCCTCCCTCCTTCCTCAGTGTACCCAAGGTGGGAACCCAAACATCAGCTCAAAGGGGGACAACTTTATGTCCTTTCTTGGCATCCTTCGAAGTTTTGTTAAAGCTATTGGCAGAGCCTCAACCCAAGTGAGCTTTACCCCTTGTTGGAGTTTGGTTAAAGTCTCTTTGAGACTCCAATTGACTCTTTCAACTTGTCCACTTGCCTGGGGCCTCCAGGGGCAATGTAAGTGCCACTCTACTCCCAGAGTCTGTGCCAGTCCCCGTGTAATAACTGAGGTGAAGTGTGAGCCTTGATCGGACTCTATCAGGCAGGGAGAACCGGGGCACCACCTCCTGTTACAACTTAACAACAACAGTTTTAGCTTGGCAGTTTCTGCATGGAAACACCTCTACCCACCCTGTCATTTGACACACTATTACAAGCAAATACCTGTAACCCCTACATGGTGACATTTCAGCAAAATCAATCTGCACCCTCTGGAAAGGATAGTAGGCCCATGGTCGCCCTCCTTTTGGCGGAGGGGGTGCCCTGGGAGGGTTGGTTTTCTGGCAAATTTCACAAGTTGCGGCTAGTCGGTGGGCGCGTATGGTTAAGCCAGGGGAAACAAACAGCCTCTTGCAATAGTCGATCATGGCTGATGCTCCAGGGTGTCCAAGAGAATGGTGGACTTGTTCTAGAACAACCTTCTGCAGGGTCTGTGGAAGAAGCAGTCTTCCATCTGTCATCTGTGTCCATCCGTCATTGCAGAGACTTATTCCGTGTTCTTGTGCCATCTGTAACTCAGCAGGGGAGTATGTGGGGCGCTCTTTTCTTTTGGGTAAAACAAGAAATGTACTTTGGATTCCTTCTCTGGCTGCTCTTTTTGCGGCTTCATCTGCCTTCTGGTTTCCCCGTCTCCATTTTTCCTCTTTTTCTTTCCCATGGGCTCGGACGTGGACAATGGCCACTTGTGAGGGCAGCTGGAGGGCATCCAGAAGATCCACTATTAGGCCGCCATTAGCCACTGGAGATCCGTTTGCTGTAAGGAATCCCCTCTCTTTCCACAATTGCCCATGAGCATGCACAACGGCGAAGGCGTTTTTGCTATCGGTATAAATATTTACTCGCTTTCCCTTGCTGGCTTGCAGGGCTCTTGTCAGGGCTATCAGTTCAGCGGAATGGGCGGAGAAATGAGGAGGCAGTCTTTCCTCATGCACACTCTCGTCTAGGGTAACAACAGCCGCTCCTGTATAGCGCCTTCCATCCAGCATATAGCTAGACCCATCTACAAACAGATCTTCGGCTCCCTCTATTGGTTCATCCTCAAGGTCTGGTCGGCCTTTGGTGTCTAGGTCCAGCACTTCAAGGCAGTCATGATCTGGGAGTCCCGATCCGTTTGTGCCCAGTAACGTTGGCAGTAGTGTGGCGATATTAAAGCTAGAGCAAGCCTTAAAAGTGAGGTTTTCGTTTGTTAGTAAACCTATTTCATATCGGGAATGCTGAGCTGGGTTGAGAAATTTGCTTCCTCCTCCTGATCCTAAAATTTGCGGCACCCCATGTGGCACCCAAACTTCAGTGGGTCCTCCCATCGTCATTTTCTCGGCCTCGGTGCAGATCAGAGCTGTTGCTGCCACTGCCCTCAAGCAACTTGGCCATCCTCGTGCTACGACATCTAGGACCTTGGAATAATAACCCACTGGTCTCCAAGAGGGCCCTTTTCACTGGCAAAGCACTCCCGAAGCTATGCCCTTATTTTCATGCACATAAAGTCTAAATGGCTGGCTGGGATTTGGTATGGCCAGGGCGGGCGGTGACACAAGGGCAGCTTTAAGACTGAGGAAAGACTTATTCATTTCCTTAGTCCATTTCCATTTATCCAATCTATCTTTTTGCAGCGCCTCACACAACGGCCGCGCTGTCTCCCCATAGTTTGCTATCCATAGTCGGCAGAATCCGGTCAACCCCAGGTAGGCCCTCAATTCGCGGGGGGACCTAGGGACAGGAGTGTCACGGATGACTTCGACTCTTTCTTGCCCTAGGCTCCGAGTCCCTTTAGTTAAGTGGTAGCCTAGGAATTTTACAGTTGGTTGGGACAACTGTACTTTTTCCTTTGACACTTTATAAACCCCCCCCCCCGCGCTAGATGGTTGAGGAGGGAAACCGTCTCACTTAGGCATGTATTCTTGGCCTTGGCTGAAATCAGGAGGTCGTCACAGTACTGGAGGAGATGCACCTCTAGGTGCTGCTGGACCCAGGGTTCGAGGTCCTTTTGGAGCTGCTGGCCAAAGACGACCGGTGAGAGATTGAGCCCCTGAGGGATTACTGTCCATGTTAATTGAACCTTTGACCCTCCCTCTAGGCTCTCCCATTCAAAGGTGAACAAAGGCCTTGAATCAGGGTGGAGGGGGATGCTGAAAAAGGCGTCTTTTAGATCTATGACAGTGAACCAGGCGTGCTCTTCTGGAATTCCTACAAGGAGGGTGTGTGGGTTGGGGACCACAGGATGGGGGGCCTCAATCTGCTGATTAATGAAGCGGAGGTCTTGCACCAAGCGATAGCCCTTGCCCCCCCCTTTCGACACAGCGAGGATGGGCGTGTTATAGGGGGACATTATCTCGGTGAGCCAGCCTTCTTCTCAGAGCTTCGTTATTACTGGTTGTAGGCCCTCTTTCCCTTGGCGGGAAAGGGGATACTGTTTCACATGAACAGGCCTTGCTCCCTCCTTGAGGGGAATTTTGTATGGTGCTGCCAACTTGGCACGAGAGGCCCCTCCAATCCCAGCCCAAGCTAGAGGGTTGACTTTGTTTTCTATTAAACCCCAGTCCTCGCCGGCCTCTGAGGTGGGTTCTTCTGCAACCTTCAAAAGGGCCATTTGGTAGTTACTACTCTGCTGTTTAGGGAGCCGTACCTCCATCCTTCCGTCAGGGGTAAAAGCAATCTCAATTTGGAGTTTAGTCAATAAGTCCCATCCTAGCAATGCCACTGGACAGGAGGGGGTACAGACAAATGCATGCTCTAGGTGTGTTTTCCCAACCTTGGTGAACAGGGGACGAGAGAGAGGCACTCGGGTTGCCCTTCCCTCGACCCCCATTATGGTGGTGAACCCCCCACTTCCTGTTGGGGGCTCACTGAGGGGGAGGATGGACAGGGCAGCCCCTGTGTCTACAAGGGCTTTGTAGGAGCGGCCCCCAACCTTTATTTTGACCATGGGGTCCCATCTTGCCTCAGAGACGGCTAAGAGGGGGCCGGGCCCCGGTCTGTCCTAGTCTCTTTCTTGTTCGTACAGAACTCTCTCCGCTCCTTCCATATTCTCCTCTCTCTCTTTCTGCTTCAAAGCCTCACAATCACGCTTCCAGTGCCCCATTTTCTTACAGAAGGCACATTGATCTTTCCCCAGGGGAGATCCCTTCCTTCCCCCCTTTCCCCCCTTCTTAGCTCCCCCTTTGTCGGGTCTAAGAACCGCAGCAAGGAGCTTTGCCTGCCTCTTGTCTTTTTCTTTTCCTTCTTCTTCTTCTTGCCTTTCATAAACCTTTTGAGCTACCTCAACTAAAACTCCTAGGTCAGCTGCCAACCCTCCTTCGACCTTTTGCAACTTCTTTCTGATGTCTTGGCAGCTATTTCCCATGAACTGAGTCATGAGGATCCTTAAATTATTTGGATCATTCAAGTCAATGTCAGTATATTTAGCGAAGGCTTCTCTCAGCCTCTGGAGGAACACAGCAGGAGGTTCGTTTTTGTCTTGCTTTAGAGTCAGGACTTTTTGCAAATTGGGGGCCCTTCTCGCGGCTTGCTTCATGCCTGCTAAAATCAGCTGAAAATAGTCAGCATGTAAGCGTCTATGTGCCGCTGCGGCCACCCCCCAATCGGGTCGCCCTGTGGGCAGAACCTCTGCCATCTCCTCTTCAGTTGCCTGGGGATTTTCCTCCCTATACTTGGCTCGTGCCCCCGCAAGGATGGTTGGCTTTTGACTGAGGAAACAGGTGTTTAACAACATTTGTGTATCGTCCCATGTGGGGTTGTGAGTGAGCCTCACATTCTCCATCAGAGACAGGAGTGGGCCGGGATCCTCTTCAAAGGAGGGGTTAAATTGTTTCCAATTATACAAATCAGATGTCGTGAATGGGACATAGACAAACATCGTCCCTTGAGGATGTTGGGTGGTAGGGTCAGGGACTTCTCTGATGGGGAAGGTGAACTTCACCGGTGGTTGGGGGTCCTTTCGCAGGTTATAGTTAGGTCCCCCTTTTGCTTCTCTTTGTAAGACCTCCAATCTTTCCTCCAGGGAATGCAGGCGATCTTGGAGAATGTCCCGGCGTTCAACTAGAGGGGTGGGGTCCTCTGGTACTATTTCGTGAGAGGGGTCCTCCTTGGGGGCATCTAGCCACCGAGCAGGCCCCTCAGGAGAAGGTGGTGGTTGCAACGGGCGTGGTCGCCCTGCGACAGCTGTCCCGAAGGGAGGAGGAAGCAATGGGTCCTCCGGTGCCATGGCCACGACCCTAGGTGGTCCCTCTTTTGGTGGTTTCCTTTTGACCACCATGGGAAGCACCAGGGACATGCATTCAACAACCCATGGAGCGGGTCTGCCGCCAAGGGGCACACAAGTTGCCCATGAATCAATATAAGGGAACTGGTCCCAACTTCCCCTCTGTGTGACTGTTATTCGCACATCAGATACCAAGGTTGGGTCAAAAGACCCCTCGGGTGGCCATTTGGGCTCTAATATTGGCCATTCCCGGGTGCAAAAAAGGACAAGGCGATCCTTTGTCATCTTAGTTCCATAATCCTGCTTAAAATGTGACCAATTGCGCAAACAACACTCCAAGGGCGTATGGGACTTCTCCGCAGGCTTGGACTGGGACCCGCCCATGACGGTGGGAATTTCAATCAGAAATTCTTGCGCTTCGCCCTTCTCTGACCCAGCCCATCGCCGGGGTAGGGAAATGCAGATCGGGGCTCCTCACTCGCTTCGCCCGTAGGCGTCTCACACAATCACAAACACACCACCGTCCCGCGTTTATCCCCTAATGTAGGCTGTTTCACTTACCCCAAAAGCCTCTTCTGTCCCGCCCGCAGCTGTGTCCAGCTGCTTATTGATCCACTGCCGGTGCCTAAAAGGAGTGACCACGTCTCCCTCTTCCTCTGGCGTTGGTCCCCAAGCGCCTTCGCCGCCGCCGGCGTGAGGAGAAGGCAGTGTAAACAACCGCCTGTGGCCACTTCTCCTCCATGGCCCTTCGGTTCAGTGCAAAGGGGACGCGCCCCGAAGCAGGATCCGAGTCACGGCACCAAATTGTTAGATAAAAAGTTCTTGCTTCTGGTTGAAAGAAAGGATGCCAGGCAGGCAGCAGTGGATCCAACACTATTTTATTGAACGTTTTGCAAAATGGGTACAGAGCAGTCTGGACCCCGAGCTAAGCAAGCATAAGTCTTCTTATACCTCCGCCCCCTATACATTTTTGCTAGTGATAAGATATTTTAACCGACTAAGCTACTAGCTGACACAGCAGAAGCATGACCTGCAGATGTACAATGAGATAATGTCGGCATGTTTATTTTTGTGATTATGCTTATGTGCCTGTCTTAACCATGTTTTACGACTTCCCTTTTTAACAAATGTACATTCCCACTGGACATGTGTCCGGTGGGCTCAATAATTATGACTAATAGCTCAAAGGTCTAGCAAAGAGCTGACAGCCAAAGAATAAGAGGACAGTCTTTTTCTAACAGTATGGGAAGAGAAATCTCTCTCTCTCTTTCTTTTGCTTTCTTTTTCTTGCTGATCTGCCTGTATTGCAGATCATGTTTCAAACTTTTTACATAAAACTCTCCTCTCTATGCACCAGCCTTGTCTCTTCATTTGTCTTTTTTCAAGTTAAACTCACTTCCTTAAACCTTTCTGCCCTACACTAGTCCCAATGACACACATTTGGGATAGGCTGTTCTTCTCCTTCTAGTTACATTTTCTTCATCTTAAAGAACTATTACATTATTGTGGCTACTTTACCCCAGGTAATAAGCTCCAGGCATAATCAGCTGCTTCTAATTCACCCTGGGGGCAACTATGGCCACACTTCTTCTTTACAAAAGTTCTTTCTCTTTGCCTCTTGCCTTCTCTTTCTTCTTTTTTTTCCCCCTTCTCTATCTGTCTGCCACTTTCTCTATTTCTCTGTCTTTTCTACTTGCCTCTGTCTTTCTCTACTTGTCTTTGTCTTTTCTCTTGTCATCCATTGGGAACCACACTCAGGATCATTTGGAGTTGCAACTAACACTAATCTGCAAATATCACATATATTTTATGATATCTAAAAAATCATAAAATATACACAACTAACTTTTTCTGCAATTTAACACAATGAATGGAAAGCACTTTTTGCACGGTGAGGCATGATGGAGCAGATCCAGCAATTGGGGGGGGGGGAAGCTCTCGGGGCTATCTATCACTAGACAAGCTAGCCAGGGATTTACAATATCACACACACACACACACACACACACACCTCTTTTCTTCTCTTCCCCTTCAACTTGGTACACGAAAGCAAAGTGCCGAAACTCAGGATGCTGGGGGTGATGGGCATTGCCTCATACTTGCATTTTTCGGGCAGCCATTAATCTTCTTTGGGGAGGCGGTGGGGTGATTTGCAGGACTTCAAAGGCAAGCTTCTCAGTTTGTTTGTATTTGTAAATCCCAAGCTCAAAACAGGACACGGTGAGGTACAGGGCGGCCAAATCTTTGCTTTGGCATGGGCAACAAATAACTCGGGTCAGCTTTCTTCGCTGGGGTCTCAAACAGGAAAACAGTCTTAATTTAAAGTTGTAACATCACTGACAGCGTCAGCCAGCCAGCTACACAGATCTCACTGTTTTTCAAGACAGTTACTCCAATATCATCTTTTCTTCTCAATCAGGTTGGGTCTCCCAGCTTACACAGTTTATTGCAGCTTCCAGGAGCATGGTAGTAGCGTGATTTTGGCTTGACCAGGAACATGCTCTCTGGTTTCTCGGTCTCTTCAGCACACACTCTCAGGCAGTCTAACACTGGACACTCGAATCAGTGAGATTTCTTCATTGCAGGGAATCCCACAGCAAAAGCTTAACGGTTACGCTCTTCAAAAATCATATAGCTGATGGTCTACGGGCTCTATGAAATTCTAGGACAGTTCAAAGCTAAACACGGCTACCTTGACAGAGATCTTCATCGTGGTCTTTCTGCTTCATTCTGCCTTGGGACAGTCTTATGGCACACTTTCCACTCGAAGAGGGGTCTAGCCTGTGCCCTGGGGCTGATTCTTCACCTTTATTCCATTTTGCGCCTTTATCTTCTGGGTCTTCATTTTCAGTTTCTATTTCTTAAGGATTTTATCTCAATTAGGCGAGGTGATAATGTTGCACAACTCAGAACGTTGTGGGCAATTCTCCTGCCCCCCCTCCCGGTGCACTAGGCTAACGGCTACTCCTTCGGCCTCACGCTCCCATGCTTCATTAAAAGCCAGGCTGTCCTGCAACATTTCTCTAATTAACAGCCTCAGATCTTGTTCTTTTTTTTCTCTCAGCTCGGCCTTGAGCTTTTTGCTGTTTCCTCTCTCTATTCTGAATCCTTTAAAAAAAAAAAATCTTTTTCCTTTTTTTTTTAACATACATCTCAAGGGGGTGCAAGTCTTGCTTCCCCCACCTCCCATAGCCTCCCTCCTAAGATGAAAATGGACACAATTAGGGAATGGGAATTGGTCAGCGAGTAAGGGGTCTCACTGGCCGACACAAAAGGAATTTCACACCTTGCACTTTGCTACTGGCCTGGGCACCCGGACGGTCGACGGTATGCAACAGAAACCGCAGTAGCCACTCACGCAATCATCAATTTCACCACTTCATTCATATGTCCCTGCCACCCACTTTCCCACTTTTCCACTAGAGCGAAGCAGCTTCCTCAGCGCCTTGCTGAGTATTAGTGCCTGCTCGGGGGAGTGAACAAGTCCCCCCTCCACCCCCAATCGGGTGGGTCACCTTTTGTATACGTATACTAACACTGGCCTTCTTCATGAGGCAGGGCCCTCTTTTTTTCTGCCCAGTGGCCTTTCTCCTAAAGGCGGGGCCCTCTTTTTACTCCATATACTTGCCTTTCTCCTGAAGGCTCCAATGTGGGTTTCAACTCAATTGCAGCTGCGATACAGGTAGGGCTCAAGTTCCTTCCTCTGCTTCTCAAGGTTCTCTTGCTGCTCGCTGCCGTTTGGGCGGTCCCGGTGCAGGCTTTCTCCCATTCACCTGACAAAAAGGTCGGTGGCGCCAAGAAAGGGAGGCGTGCACCAAGCCCTCCCTCCCAATGCGGCAATAAAGAGCAGGCAACTGCCACCTCTCTGTCTCAGCGCCTGCCACATCTGAGTTACCGCACCATTTATGTTGCTGAACTCAGAGTCAGAGAGACCACAGAGTGAAGGAAAAAGAGTTTCTTTATTGAACGCGCGGGCTTAAGGCTGGAATCACTTCCAAAGAGCCAGAAGCCCCGATTTACATCAGCACATTGTTTTTATAGATATTGTGACACATAGAAAACGGCTCCTCCTCTCCCGCCCATGTGGGGTTGCAGTCCTCAACATTTCTTCTCCTAGCACCATTGTTTATATCCCAGGAAATGGGTTATAGGGTAGCCATGATAAGCAGAGAACAGCAGAGAACAGCAGAGAACATGATATACATATCACCATGACCTTAGCCTTGGTGACAAGATAAGAAATTCCTGTGTCTCGTCAGCTTACAAACATATATTTCAGAGAGCAAGAGCTCAGCAAGAACATGAAGCATGAGACTGCATGAGGCTACTTAGTCTGACCCCCGATATGGCTGCTACACTATCCCTGGTGCAAGCAGTGTTCTTAGGAGGCAGGATGGTACCCCTGATCCTCAGAGGCAGGGTACCTCTGATTGCCACCAGATCCTGGGGTCCAGCAGGAGGGAGGGCTGTCACCATCTTGCCCTATTTGTGGGCTTCCTGGAGGCATGTGGTTGGCACTGCTGGAGACATGGTTCTGCATTATTATTTTACACATGCCGGGGATGAGAATTAAGATGAATACTGCAGTCTACACACACTTACATGGAAGTAAACCCATTGAACTCAATGGGACATCTGAGTCAACAGCCATAGCACTGATTTGCATTGAGCAAACTTAATTGGGAGAAATTATGGCTTAGAGATAAAGTAAGTGGCTGAAAGCTCATTTTTACTGTATAGTTGTAAAAGGTTGTATAACCCTAGAAGGGGGCGTGGCTGTGAGGGGTGTGTCTGTGAAGGGACCCTGCACTTCTGAATTTGCCACTACACTACTGCTTAAGAGGCAGATCAGTAGGGCTCCTTTAAGAAGATGTGCTCGACTCCTAAGGGGCAATCCTCAGGAGGAGGAGACTCCTTGGGAGCAAGGCTAGTAATATACTGCAGCTGAGTCTCAGGTGGGGCTAAGGAGGCTTTGGTAATATAAGGCTTTGTTATCAGTCTAGCCTTGACTGAACACAACACTGTTTCTTCAGCTCCATTATCTTGTACCCTGACCTTGATTTGTGATTGGACCTCCATGTTATCAGACTTTGGACTTCTGCCTAGCCCTGTCTTTTGGACTCTGATTCAACTTGACTGATATCCTGTGCATTTGACCTTGGATACTCCTGTGACTTCTCTCTCAAAACACCATGTTTGCCCAGTAAATCTGTGCTAATTTCTCTGGTTTTGAGGAATACATGAAAGCTACTTATGAGGAAGACAGCCAATCGCCACATCTGGCACCTCTGGCAAGAACAAGCAACAGCCTCTACCTACACCTGTTCTTTTTGTTTATTGTCTCAAGGCCTGCAGTGGAATGAGGCTGTGGTCACGGACCAGTTTCAGGAAGGACTGGCTGATGATATCTTGGATGAGCTGGCCAGGACAGAATGACCCACAACCTTGCAAAAACTGATCCAGTTGTGCCTAAGGATAAATGGATGACTAGAGAGTCGCCACCTGGCATGCTGGGTGCCTGTACCTTGTGGGGCATCAATTCAAACCCCAGATGCCCACAACATACATGAATCCTCCTATATCTTTGGAGGAACCCATGCAGCTGTGTGGTGTGCAACCGCGATTGATTTTGGGAAGCCTGGTTATTATGCAAATACCAGTCCAGCCAAGGGTCCATGTGTTATGTCATCAGGAAATGACTTGTCCCAAGCCGAGATGGGGTCACAGGTTTGCGATAAGAGACTCCTGCCAAACCTCTCGCCATCCACTAGTACTGGCCCTGGCTTTCCATCCTGTAAACTAGCCTTTGTTCCAGACTCCAGCAATGCCAGGCTCGGGAATCAAATCTGCACACAGGCACCAGATTCCAATCTGTTCCCTGGAATCCCCTGTCACAGTGGAGACCATTGATGGCAGGCCACTAACCTTTCGACCTGTGACTCAGGAGACAGAAGCCTGGAGTCTGGAAATCCAGGGACATAGAGGACCACTCCAGTTCTACCTGGCTTTGGTTCCAGTTTTTCTGTTAGTCCTGGGGATATCCTAGTTGACCCTTCATGATCTGCAGATCTCCTGGATCTTCCTTCTTCTCACGGAGAAGTAATACTTGTTTCACAATATTGTCAGGGGAACTGCTTGCCAGAAAGGGCAAACATCGCAACTGGTCCTTCGCCATGAGCTGCCGTGGTCTCTACCCCTACCATATGTCAAGATCCCTGCCTGGCCCTGTCTTTTGGGTTCGGATTCTACTTGACTGATATTCTGTGCGTTTGACCTTGGCTGTCCTCTGACTTCTCTCTCGAAATGTTATGTTTGCCTGGTAAACCTGTGCTTGACCAGCAATGGCCTGAGCCTACTTGGAGCAGAACAACTTATGTCAGAGCAGCCCTTGGTCTGGCATTCTCCTCAGGAATAGGTGAGGGTGCCTTGTGGCTAGAGGAGGACTTGGTGGCTCCATTGTCATTAGACAGCCTGTTGGAGCCTCAGGTTACCTCCACCGGCGTGGAGGGGCACGTTTGCCCCGGAGGCTGATGAATCCACAGGGGTGTCATGCAGTTGCATCTGGCATTCTCCTCCGAGGCTTTGGCCTCTGACAGGAAGGGCAAGGCTGTCGGTATGCTAAAGGTCTCCCTGGTGGAGGCCCAGTTTTAAGAAGTTTTAAGAAGGCCCCTCTGGTCAGATTTCTTTACATTTTGCAAATAAAATCTGTTACATTCACCGTGAAGCAGATGGCAGCCAGGAAGCCCATGTAGCCAAGGGCAGCATAGAACATGGCAACAGACCCTTCGTTGCACTGCAGGATGATCCCTCCAGGCTGGGAGTGCATGTCAGAGTCAGGGAATTGGGGGGGAGGCCCAGCCAGATGGTGCAGATGACAGCTTGAACACCGGAACAGGAAATGACAATGGAGTTGGCCAAGTTCTTCCCCAGCCACCCCCTCGCCCTGTTCCCTGGCTTTGTGGCCAGGAAGGCCAGCACCACAGTGATTGTTTTGGCCAACAGAGAAGAAATGGCCATGGAGAAGATGATGCTGAAGGCCGTTTGTCGGAGCAGGCAGGTCGCTTTCCTTGGCTGGCCAATGAAGAGAAAGGAGGAGAAGAAGGAAAGCAGGAGAGAGATGAGGAGAATGTAGGAGAGGTCCCAGTGAACAAGCCACAGTTGGTGTTCTGTGTGTTTAAACATGTCTGCGGCATATGCGCTGGTTCAGAGGTTCTCTCCAAGGATGTTCCCAATACGTGGGCAACCCTGACTTACCTGTTTACCTACAAATAATTCGATTCCTCTTAAAACCAGATACCATCGGACAAGATTTCTCTTTTGTTCCTTTACTATAAAAACACCAGCATAACTGTACTAGATACAAGGCTTCCACATGCATAGATTCAAACCCCTTACACATTCAACAACATCTTACCCCATATTTATTTGCAAGTAGAACTTGCTTGGTAAACTTTTTTGGCCATCCCAGCTCTGAGAACTATAGGATCCATACCAGTGGCATGGATATGCTTTGCGATTCCACTGCAATTTTGGATGCACTACTTGTAAAATCCAGATGATCCCTCAGGATCGGTGCCCGCGTAAATGGTTCACACCATGATATGAAGCTGCAGATCTGGGGTTCTTAGCAGTGCATACTTGGACACAGATGAGTTCTGTGCCTTGACTGGGGTTGGGGGGCGAGGTGAGAATCCAGGTAACAGTTCAGAGGATCCATATTGAATTGTGCCTCATATCTGTGTTTTTACACCATGATGGTGCCACGAAGCCCCAAATCTGTGATTTTTGTGGTTCATTCCCTCGGCATGGATGTGTATCACACGATTAGCAACAGTCTGATACTGCAGAAGGCGCCTTCAGGACTAACTTATCCAAGACCGACTAATTCAGGTTCATACACAGGGATGTCAGAGAAGTCCACCGCAGACTCACGTGAGGCTGGATTCTTTGGAATCAGGCCTCCAGAATCCGTGGCAGAATGGCTCCACTTACCTCCGCTCCAGGAGGATTCTGGCCGGAACAGCAGTCCGGATCCAGAGCACTGGCGATACGGTCATGGTGGCCAGAGTGCGGCTCCGCGGAATCCTCGGGGATCTGATTCCGGGGATCTGATCTGGAACCGATCTCCTCCCCCCCGGGTGGATTCCCCACTGGATCGGAAGGTGGGGAATCCGTACTTCCCTAGTCATACATACCATGGGGACATGCTTGGTCCTGGCCCTTTCGAAGGAGATTCGTGGGTGAAGGTCAGGCCAAGCTCACCTCCCCGCCCCCCCCTGACTGGCCCGTGTCAAGAGGATGGAGCCACATCGGCCAGTCCTCGCAAACATGCTTTCTTCCAGCCGTGCCCCTGCGCATGGAACTGAGCAGAGTTCAGGACTTGGCAGAGGAGGTGCTGCTTCTTCCCCTGTATAATTACCCAGATCATAGTGATTTATTCTTCTTCTTAACAGAGCCCAAGGGACTTCCACTCTCAGAAAAAGAGGTCACCCTTGAGTCCACTGCCATAAACATCAGACTCAAGAGCAACGTGAGGAGACGTCTGGCAGCCAGGCGCAAAAGGACAGATGCATAAAACCTCCTGTGCCACTGAGAGCGTGGGAGGAGGCTCGGGGCAGGCGAGGAGGCCTGTGTGGGCGTGAGGCTGCCTTCCTGCCATCCCCTTCAGACGGGAAGCCGTGGCTGGCGGGGCTCTGCTAGGAAATCCATGGAAGCCTCAGTCTTGCAAGGGGGATTTGGCAGCTCCTAATTCTTCCAGGTGGTAGAGAAGCGCATGGCGGAGGCTGTGCCAGGCGTACCCAGGATGGTTCTGCCGCTCTTGCTGCTGCTGCTGCCCCTGCCCCAGGCAGCCTGTGGGGTGCTCGAGGCCAAATGCCCCTTGACTCTGGAAAGGGCTGGAATAGACCCACGGAACCATTACCGGCCAGGGGACCTCCTCCTTGGCGGGGTCATCTCTGCAACAGATGCTTTCTTTGAGCCAGACACTTTCAGCAAGACTCCTGCTATCAGAGGTCGCTCGTAAGTCATTGTGTGTGCGATGGAGTTCCTGCTGCTCCACCCAGTGCTGATTTCATGAGCTCCAGTTATCCCGAATTCCTGCGGGCTGTACCTGGTCCCTGGGAAATGGCTGCCCTCTCTTGCCTTCGGGGAGGGGTCAGTGCTAAGGCCCCATTCCGAACATGATCTGCTGGTTCATTTTTCAAGGTGCAGGCACACACCACGGACATGTTGGCCCTTCCGCCCTCTTGCTAACGTGCAGAATGAACGCCAAGCTTTCTTTCGAACCCCGTGAGCGGACCCTGGCTGCGGCTCGGGGGCAGAGCACTGCTACCCCCCGACTGCCTGCTAGGAGTGCAAAGGCCAGTCTGGACAGCGCGTCCTAAGCGGGACGGTCCATGTTCAGCATGGGGAGGAGAAGGTTAAAGGGAGACGTGACAGCAGTCTCCAAATGTCTGGGAGGCTCTCGTGGCAGAGATCTGGCAGAGTCGGTCCCTGCTGCTCCCGGGGGCGGGGCGAGAACCCACTGTGGCAGATCAAGCACATCTTTCACATCTGCATGATCTTCCCCCTGCTGCTCGGTTAGGAAATTCTGAGATCAAATGCCTCCAAGGGAAGTCTGGGATTAAAAAGGGGATCCCAAGGCCTAATATCCCCCCGTATGGGCTTCCCACCCAAGAGTGATCAAAACATTTTAGCCCTGAGGTTGCCAGATGAGAGACAATTCTACCAGGCAATTAGAAATTGTTTCGAAAGGATTCCAGGGATGGAGGTGTCAATGTTAAATTTAGGTTTATGACTTGCAAGTAGCAGAGTCTCGTGAAGTCATCAGGTCAAATGGGCCATCAGATAAGTGACCAAGAGGCCTCACTGGAGACCGTAAATATGTAAGAGAAACAAGCCCGCAAGACAGGATGACATCAAGGAAGTGGATTTGTGTCAAAACATACCTGTACCATGTCAAGGAAAGTTAAGATGCTTGCATAAGTACGTTGCTATGCATATGACTCTCGATAAGAAACTTCAACATTTGACACTCTTATTTAGAGTAGAAAGGGTATCCCTGGAATTCTTGGATAAGAAATATAAGCTGTAGTAAAAATAGTTCAGACATATTTTATAGCAGCCAAAAAGTATATAAAGGAGACTCAGAACACGCCACAGGGGAAGCCATCCTTTAGGATCAGCTTTCCCCAACGTGTTGCCTGTAGAATCAAACTGGTAAGCCTGGTAGTGATTATCGTTGAGACCTAGCAAACGTGCTTCACTCTGCTTAGCAGCCTTGTTTAAGAATGATGTTCGATGTTTTTGTGTGTTTGAATTTATCATAGAATCACAGAATAGCAGGGTTGGAAGGGGCCTACAAGGCCATCGAGTCCAACCTCCTGCTCAGCACAGGAATCCAAGTCAGAGCATCCCTGACAGATGGCTGTCCAGCCTCGTCTTGAAGGCCTCCAGTGTGGGAGAGCCCACCGCCTCCCTAGGTCATGGGTTCCATTGTCATATTGCTCTAGCAGTCAGGAAGTTTTTCCTGATGTTCAGCTGGAATCTGGCTTCCTGTGACTTCAGCCCATTATTCCGTGTTCTGCACTCTGGGATGATCAAGAAGAGATCCTGGCCTTCTTCTCTGTGCATGCACAAGCTCCCGTAGTTAGTATTGTGATGCTAATACTTTGTAGTCAAAGGAAAAAGACAAAGTCTTGTCTGAGAGGGTGTCTCTTAGGAACTGGAATTCTGTACTACCTGGATCAGAGTGAAGTATTGAACTGGCTCTAGATGGTACCTGGTTGCAAGAGAAATCTGATTGTATACACAGTAGACAGGTGATCAGTGGTTGCCCACGTACTGGCAATATGTTGTTGTTGTTGTTGTTGTTGTTCAGTCGTGTCCGACTCTTCATGACCCCATGGACCATAGCATGCCAGGCCTTCCTGTCCTGCGCTCCCTCCTGGAGCATGCTCAAGTTCATATTCATTGCATCGGTGATGCTATCGAGCCATCTCATCCTCTGCCATCCTCTTCTCCTTTTGCCTTCAGTCTTTCCCAGCATCAGGGTCTTTTCCAGAGAGTTTTCTCTTCGCATTTGGTGGCCAAAATATTTCAGCTTCAGCTTCAGTATCTGTCCTTCCAATGAGCACTCAGGGTTGATTTCCTTTAGGATTGACTAATTTGACCTTATCAATGGGACCTTCTCAAGCTGGGGAGAGGTAACGAGCGGGGTACCGCAGGGCTCAGTCCTGGGCCCAGTGCTCTTCAACATTTTTATTAATGACTTGGAGGAGGAGGTGCAGGGAATGCTGATCAAATTTGCAGATGACACAAAATTGGGAGGGATAGCTAATACTTTGGAAGACAGAAACAAAATTCAAAGTGATCTGGATAGACTGGAGTGCTGGGCAGAAAACAACAGAATGGCATTTAATAGGGACAAATGCCAAGTTCTGCACCTAGGAAAAAGAAACCAAATGCACAGTTACAAGATGGGGGATACGTGGCTCAACCACACTACGAGCGAGAAGGATCTTGGAATTGTCGTCGATCACAAGCTGAATATGAGCCAACAATGTGATGTGGCTGCAAAAAAGGCAAATGCTATTTTGGGCTGCATTAATAGAAGCATCGCTTCCAAATCCCGGGAAGTACTAGTTCCCCTCTACTCAGCACTGGTTAGGCCTCATCTGGAGTACTGTGTCCAGTTCTGGGCACCACACTTTAAGAAGGATGCAGACAAGCTGGAGAGGGTTCAAAGGAGGGCAACAAAGATGATCAGGGGACTGGAAACAAAGCCCTATGAAGAGAGACTGAAAGAACTGGGCATGTTTAGCCTTGAGAAGAGAAGACTGAGGGGAGATATGATAGCACTCTTCAAGTACTTGAAAGGTTGTCACAGAGAAGAAGGCCAGGATCTCTTCTTGATCATCCCAGAGTGCAGGACACGGAATAATGGGCTCAAGTTACAGGAAGCCAGATTCCGGCTGAACATCAGGAAAAACTTCCTGAGTGTCAGAGCAATACGGCAATGGAACCAATTACCTGGGGAGGTGGTGGGCTCTCCCACACTGGAGGCCTTTAAGACGAGGCTGGACAGCCATTTGTCAGGGATGCTCTGACTTGGATTCCTGCATTGAGCAGGGGGTTGGACTCGATGGCCTTGTAGGCCCCTTCCAACCCTACTATTCTATGATTCTATTCTATGATTCTATGACCTCCTTGCAGTCCAGGGGACTCGTAAGAGTCCTCTCCAGCACCACAGTTCGAAAACATCAATTCTTCGGCGCTCAGCCTTCCTTATAGTCCAGCTCTCACAGCCATACGTTGCTACTGGGAAAACCATAGCTTTGATTAGACGGACCTTTGTCAGCAAGGTGATGTCTCTGCTTCTTACTATGCTGTCTAGGTTTGCCACAGCTTTCCTCCCAAGGAGCAAGCATCTTTTAATTTCATGGCTACAGTCACCGTCTGCGGTGATCTTGGAGCCCAAGAAAGTAAAATCTGTCACTGCTTCCATTTCTTCCCCTTCGATGCCGCACAACGGGTGGAAATAGCAGGAAAACTGATTTCAGCAAAACAGGAGGACAACCTTGCTAAGGCGAGGGCAGCTGAGCAGTGGAACAGTCTCTGCCTCGGGAGGTGGTGAGTTCTCCCTCTTCGGAGGTATTTAAGCAGAGGTTGGATGCCCACTTGTTGGGGACGCTGCATTTCTGTCCTGCACTGCAGGTCCTGCATTGAGCAGGGGGTTTAACGAGACAACTGCCAGGATCCCGTCCGATTCTACGCTTCTCTTATTGTTCTCCTCATGATCCCCAGTGTGGAACTTGCCTTTTCCACAGCAGCGGCAGATGAGGTGGGCCTTTTCCTTGAGCTGTCCAGCACACCCCCAACGTCTCTTTCTTGGCCATTCACCGCCAGCTCAAATCCCATTGGCATGTATGTGAAGTTGGGGACTTTGCCCCAATATGCATCTCCATATACTTTCCGTACATTGGATTGCATGTGTCCTCCTAATGCCCATTCCCCCAGTTTGGCGAGATCCTTCTGGAGCTCTTCACCATCCCTTTTTGCGTTAACCCTTCCAAATGATGCTCCTTCCTGATTCTGGAGCATTTCTGAACGAGTTCTAAAGTGCAGAATTGTTGCCAGACCCCCCAATGTTCTGCTGCTTTTGATATGGAAAGAAAGGCGTCATTCCAGCTTGGAAATGGGGACGAGACGTCTGCTGTCTTAAAAGCTGGGCCTCACATTCCGAGCAGAACGGTGTTTGTGATACAAAGCCATCACCTACAGTACCAAGGCTCCAAATGCCAGCCTAGCAGAGTCAGGCGTGTCAGTCTTCATTTTCAAACCTCTGCTAAGCTTTTGTGTAGCCACATTGGCTTCTTCTGATGTCCTCCATCCCCCTGCCCCCTGGAATTGTTTCGGATTGCGCCTTCAGTACCTCCCATCCCTCTGGAACCCCTCTCCCTCTTAGGTTTTCCTGCTGACTGCTGCGTTGCTCCACAGGGGTGACCCAGCGCCATTCTGCGGCTGGGGAGGCGGTTCCCAGCCCTGTCCAGGCTCTCTTGCTGTGCTGGCCGCCTCTCTCCTTCCAGTCTGCACATCCTCAGTTGCAGGGGTGTCGCGCGACTGAGAGGCTGATCATCTTTGTTGCCCTTCTCTGAACCCTCTCCAGTTTGTCTGCATCCTTCTTAAAGTGTGGTGCCCAGAACATAGTACTCCAGATGAGTATTCAAGATGATGCTGGACAGCCATCTGTTGGGGATGTTCTGACTTGGATTCCTGCATTGAGCAGGGGGTTGGACTCGATGGCCTTGTAGGCCCCTTCCAACCCTACTATTCTATGATCTCAGAGCAGAAAACTCAGATGCAGCGCAAATTACGTCAGGAGGAGCTAGAAGAGATGGCAACTCTGGTGAGGTCATGACAACCACCACCACCACCCCGGAAAAGGTTTCTTCACTGAGTTACTCCCTAACTTAGAGGCGGATTGTTCTATTTTAACACAGCCACATCCAGGCACAGCCCCCACCTTCTCTTAAGAATCAAAGACCAGCAAAGCAGCCCTCCCCAACCTGGCGCCTTCCAGATGTTTTGTACTTCAGCTTTGGCCAATGGCCAGGAATGCTGGGAGTTGTAGTCCGAAGCAGCTGGAGGGCACCAGGTTGAGCAAGGCTGCCTTAGAGCAATGCCCAGCCATGGAATGGACCTGAATCCTCCCCCCCCCCGGGTGGGTCACTATTTCTCTCTCAGGTCCAAGGGTTGCACATGCCTAATTCCAGCACTGGGACACTCAGCTGCCCCGGATGTTTTTTAAATGATCGTGGCTCTTGTCCCCGGAAGTCGGCTACCTTCTGTTGCCCACAGAACCACACCAGCCGTGAAGTGGGAACCGGCTATCATGCTTCTGGCTTTGGATCGGGTTCAGTGTTAGCCTGAGGAAAGTTCTAGAAGCATAACACAGAGATATAGATGTCAAAGAAGCAACAACTGCATAGTTTTGTTTCTTTATGTGACACCTTTTCTGCTTTTTTGTTTTTAGAGCAGACACAGAATACTGGAAGATCCTGTCCTTCTTGATTGCAGTTCAGGAGATCAACCAGAATCCCAGGTTCTTACCCAACTTCACCCTGGGCTACAACATCCATGACGACTATTTTGAGGCAAGAATGACCTCTGACGCTTTGCTAGACCTGCTGTCTCCTGGCCAGGCGAATGTTCCCAACTACAGCTGTGGCAGATGGAATCCGCCACTGGCTGTTCTGGAAGGGGCTGACTCTGACATTGCCATCCAGATTTCAACCATGTTGGGCATCCACAAAATCCCACAGGTGAAGAGGGTGTTTGCAGGCTGAATCTCATTCTCCTGTGGGGTCCCCTCCAGAGTGATCAGAATATTCCAGATGATCCTCAGCCAACCCTCACTCTCCACTGCCAGTCACACGCAGTCACTGCATCTTGATCTTGGTACAAGGGAGGCTGCTGCTACTGCAGCTTTGGGGTGGCATATAGGACAATCCGTCCAGCACACCCGAAGCACAGGCACTGGTGACTAAGAGGAGTAGAAAGCTCACACTCTCACGTGGCAGGAACAATAGCCCCAAATGCAGGTATTTTCTCTAAAAGCAAAAACGAAGTTACAGAGTACATTAAAGGCATTTGCACATCTATGCAACTTGCTTGATCTAAAGCATTATAGCACCTCACCCCTTAGGGGACTGACTCAATCGATACTACCCTTCTTATCTGCTACTCCAGGGTGGGGAAGACGGACCATGGGCGCTACCAGGTGGCCGTCGGGGAGTGCCAGAAATGGTCATTGTACTGAGAACAACCAGTCAGTCTCCACTTTTCTTTTTCAACATTTGGGCCTGATTTTGGAGTGGTTGTTGTTGTTGTCGTATTTATTTATATCCCGCCTTTTTCCCAATGCTCGCATCATTGTTGTGCAACATCTATAAATAATTGCCAGTTAATAGGCATAATCTGGCCAGGTTTCAGAAATGCCCAGTGAGAATTGAAATTTAGTGCAAAACAATCTAACATTCTCTTCCTTCCTTGGTCAGGTCAGTTATGGTTTTGTTTCTCACGTTCTGAGTGATCAAACTCAGTTCCCGTTTTTCTACCCGACGGTCCCCAAAGAAGGAACCCAGTACCCGGGGATTGTCAGACTGCTCCTGCATTTCAGGTGGACAATGACAGGTCTCATCGCTCCAGACACCGACAACGGAGAGAGATGCGTGAAGACCTTGACGCCGGAGCTCAGCAGGAACGGTATTTGTGTTGCTTTCACGCAAACCATCCCAGGACTGACTACACAGCAAGCAAGGCTCCATAAATCTTCATTGCAGAATTGGGGACAAGTCAACACTTTTGTTTATTGTGCAGAGACGAGTTCCTTCTTAAATGGATTACACATTATGCAAAAAGTAATTAAAATGTTGATGAAACCTGTTGTAGGGAAAGTCTGGATCACAACCGCTTTGTGGGACATCACCTTGGAGTTGATTCACGAAGTATCTTTCCAACACATCCATGGTCTTTTTTCCTTCTTCATCCAGACAAAGAGACGGACAAAATACGCTGATTTTCGATCCCTTTTCTCTCCTATCAAAAAGTTTGGGGTGAAGGCATTTAGCTGCTCATACATGAAGCGTGCGTGGTCTGTGAAAGGCTGGACAAGATGCAGGGAGAAGGAGGACCTGGAGTTCCTGCCCCAGGAGGACCTGGAGAGGTTCCTGTCCCTAGACAACCACGTCATTTACAGCACCATCCAGGATGTGGCCCGAGCCTTGGATGCCGCTTCTTCGTCCAGCTCCCAGAGGAGGGCGGTGGAGGGGGGAGGCAGGCTGGACGTGCAGAGGCTGCAGCCATGGCAGGTACTCCCTTTCCCGTCTCGGATAGCTGTGCTGACTGTGACGGTCCGTTGTCCGGTTCCAGCCTGAGTGCCTTGGATTTAGAACCCAAGAATATCAGCAAATGAGGGGAGATGCTGGATTTAACAGAGCCCCTCATTGGCCGACCCCTCTGTGCTGCCTGGGCCCACTCCTCGTGCCCCCCGCCCCAGAGGAGGACCCCACCCACCTACCCGCACTCTGCCCGGGAGCTCCCTTGGGCCGGGGGAACAGCGGTGCCTCTCTCCGAGCCCTCTGGCTGCCTGACTGGGCAGCTACTTGGGCGCCTCCCGGGCTCCACTGGGGCGTGTCCCCCCCTCTTCCATCTGCAGGAGTGCCCATGGGTGTCACGCCAGACCCTTCACTGGGGGTCTGGGTGGCTCCTGTCCTGGCAGTGTTGGACAGGCGTGGAGAGCCCTAATCTTTCTGGTGACGCCCCGTCTCGTGCCGAGCTGCACTTGTACCCATTATTTTCCGGCATGCGCAGAAGTGCGCCTTGCATGTTTTTACCAATAACAGTTTTGTAGTGGGAACATTTTATTTTAAATCAACGAGTACAATTCCATGATGTCTGAGGCAAAACGTTCAGATTTTTCTCCAAAGCACATTGCTAAGTGCTCAGTTATGTAACATACATGAGACAGAGTACTCCCTTGGAGGCCCAAACAACAAGAGACTGTTTACTGAGGGACGGGCTAACACTGAACGAAACAGGAAAGGGAAATAATCACAAACACAAGCTGAAGGGGTGGAGTCTAAACTCCAACCCATAATAACTGGAGACAGTATTGGGCTCCACAGTTTCCAGTTACTACACACATGCTAAACTTCCGTATTTACAGCATAATCTCCCCTCACTCGCCTTTTTGCTAAGCTAAACAGGCCCAGTTGTGGCCTTCCCGCACAGGGGAGATGCTCCAGCCCCTTGATCGTCTTGGTGGCCCGTTTCTGCACTCCTTCCAGCGCTACCATATCCTTTTTGAGGGGCAGTGACCAGAACTGGACGCAGGATTCCAGCTGTGATCACATCAGGAATTTGTACGGCGGCGGTGAGATGTTGGCAGCTGTATACGGAGCGGTGTTTCTTGTAGCTGTCTGCACGTCAAGAAGGTAACAGTTGTGTGCTGGGAGCATTTCTGTACTCACCTTGCACAATCTGATGCCTGAGGCAGGACATTCAGTGTCTCTCCCAAGCTCACACTAGAAATATAACGTATCTGGCAAATCCGTGTAAGGCGAACCCTACCGAGCTCCGTCGAAGACACTCCCGGGTAAGTGTGCCCAGGACGGCAGGCTCAGTTACATCCGCGACGCCTTGCTGCCTTTTCACGGTGTCCGCAATGTGCCCCATGACTTGACCGGCCCCCCTCTGCCTGAGAGCAAGACCAGGCCCGGGCTGCAGGCGATAATCAGGCCTGGACCTCGCGAGAACCACTCGGGGGGCTGACTGAGAGCGGAAGCAGCGCGCGCATGGAGGCGGCAGGGTCACCCACTCCCTGGCTCACTCTCGCCTGGCCGCGGCGATTCTTGGGTCAGACAACCCAGGAATCACCCGTATGTATGAGCTGGCTGTGCGTGTCCGATGGCTTCGCCTCCCCAGACTCCGAGAGGGCAGCCAAAGGGCGCTCGGGGATGAAATCAGGTCCCCCGCAAATGATGGAAGACACAGCCAGCCACTTGAGTCTGAACCAGCCCCGAGCCTGGCGAGACCCGGGCGCGACATGGGCAGAACCGAGGCATCGACCGTGGTGTCTTGTCTCCTCCATGCCGGTGTTCCCTCTGCCGTTCCAGCTCCACCCTTTCCTGAGAAACCCCCAGTTCTACAACCGCTCCATGGACGGCGTGTATCTGGATGAGAACGGGGACCTGGCAGCCGACTTTGACATCGTGAACTGGGTGAAGTTTCCGAATAAGTCCGTCGTCAGGGTGAAATTTGGGGGTATGGAAAGACGGGGACGCCCAGGCCTGACGTTCACCCTCGACCAGGACGCCATTCTCTGGCCCACGTGGCTCAACCAGGTGGGGGGAATCACGCCTTTCCTTTCAGTGCTCTTCTCTCCATCCCTCCACCTCTACTAAGGCCACAGACTCCGGGGCGCCAGGCTGTCGAACGCCGCTGGGGGCAGCAACCAGGAGCCGCTCTTCAGGAGCTCGCAGAGGGGAGCCTTTGCCCGCCTCTGCTTCCCAGCTGCGCGGCAGAAGGACTGCCTGTGAATACAGGCTGCGGGTTACCTGGCGCTGACAATATTTCAGCACCAGTGTACATGGCACTTTACGGACCCGAAGAGGACCGGTCCCTTGAATTCTGTCGCCAGGGAAACCCGAGAGGAAGGGGAGTAGAAGCCGGGGCGGGGGATTGGGAAGCGAGGGGCACTTCCTGCAGTTGCCGTCTTTAAGCTTAGTTATGGGCTTCAAGTTAAACCCCAGAGGTCCTGCTGGCTCCTTTCCAACTCTGTCGAGTTTCTCGACGTAAATTGGCCCTAACGTTTTTTCCTCGATGGTCCTTGCTTCTGTGCTTAGACGGTGCCGCATTCCCGGTGCGTGGAAAGCTGTCGCCCCGGATCCCTCAAGGCGGTTCAGGAAGGAAGGCCCGTTTGCTGCTACGACTGTATCCCCTGCGCGGAAGGGACCATCTCCGCCCAGGAAGGTGGGTGAGTCTGAAGGAAACGACAAGTCCTGTGAAGGTTTTCTTCACGCCATTTCTAAACGCGGATCCTTTATTGCACCGGCTGTGATGTGTTTCACAAGGTGTCTCACAAGAACTGGAGTTGGACCGGGGGGGGGACGTAGTGGATGGGGCAGGGATCAGCACCACCAGCATACATGTGTCTCCCGCACTTTGAATCGGGAAGAAATTAAAAGCCAGATTATGAAATCAAAGACGGATCCTCAGGACGTCATATCCTCATACCCCCCTAAACCACCATCAAATCACAGGGCACATCTGCCTCCATGGGCTGAGCCAGAAAGGTCAGCGATCCACCAGTCAGCGCCACAGCAGCATAGAAACGTGGACCTGAGGCGGGGATCTTCATGGATCCTCCTGGTGTTTACCTGGAGGATGCCCCAGCCGCCGTGACAGCACAGCACACAGTGCTTCCCTGGACTCCATCGCTAAAAGCAGAGATCCATCACTTGCTGGCCGCAGCAGTGCAAAAAGTTGGGTCCAAGGCATGGCTCCTCCTGGTCCCGCCTGGTTTTTATGAGGAACGTACCCAAGCCACCACCCCAACGTGGATCCTCTGACCTTTTACGCTGGATTCCCACTCGCCCCCAGCCCCAGTCGAGGCACAGAACTCACCTGTGTCCAAGTATGCACCGCTGAGAGCCCCAGATCTGCTGCTTCACATCATGGCGTCAACCGTTTACGCGGGCACCGATCCGGCGGGATCGTCTGGATTTTACAAGTAGCGCATCCAAAGTCTCAGCGGAATCGCAAAGCACATCCACATCACTGGCATGGATCCTATAGTTCTCAGAGCTGGGATGGACCCCCAAAAGGGGATTCAAGACATATATCCTCTGGATTTTAACCAAGTGTCCCCACAAATGCACCATTAAATCACAGATCACATCCATGGCCACAGAGCAAAGTATTATATTATGTATTACATCATATACCTCGACTTCAGCAAACTAGCTCAAAGTGGGCTAGATGAAACAACGATCCAGTGGATCCACAGTTGGCTACAGAATCGGACTCAAAGAGTGCTTATCAATGGGACCTTCTCCAACTGGGGAGAGGCAACGAGTGGGGTACCGCAAGGCTCAGTTTCATCTAGCCCACTTCGAGCTAGTTTGCTCATCTGGAGATCATGGGGCACTTTGTCGAAAGCTTTGCTGAAGTCGAGGTATATGATGTCTACAGCATTCCCACGGTCTACAAGGGAGGTGACTTGATCAAAAAATGCGATCAGATTTGTCTGGCAGGACTTGTTTTGACAGATCCATGTTAGCTTCGAGTAATCACGGCATTGTTGTCAAGGTGCTTCCAGATGGATTCCTTTATCATCTGCTCCAGAATTTTCCCAGGGATTGATGTCAGACTGACTGGTCTGTAGTTCCCAGGTTCTGCCTTTTTACCCTTTTTGAAGAGAGGGACAACGTTAGCCCTCCTCCCGTCATCTGGCACTTCCCCCGTCCTCCATGATTTCTCAAAGAGAATAGACAGCGGTTCTGAGAGTTCTTCTGCCAGTTCCTTTATTACTCTAGGATGCAGTTCATCCGGCCCTGGAGATTTGAACTCATTCAAAGTCACTAGGTGCTCCTTGACCATATGCCTATTGATCACAAGCTGCAATCCTGCCCCTTCAGCCTGTACTTCGCCTTTGCCAGGGGGGTCATAGACCCTCTTTTGGGAGAGGATTGAGCCAAAGTAGGAATTGAGCACTTCTGCCTTTTCTTTGTCATTTGTTATCATTTTGCCATCCTTATTTAATAGCTGAACCACCATTTCTTTCCTCTGCCTTTTATTATGCACGTAGCTGAAGAAAGCCTTTTTGTTGTTTTTAGCATCCCTCGCTAACCTCAGCTCGTTCGCAGCTTTAGCCTTCCTGACGCCATCCCTGCAATTCTGTGCTACCTGCCTGTACTCTTCCTTTGTTACTTGGCCTTCTTTCCACTTCCTATATGTGTCCTTTTTTGTTTTCAGGTCATCCCTAAGCTTTTTGTGAAGCCACGTTGGCTTCTTCTGTTGTCTTCCACCTTTTCTTCTTGTTGGAATTGTTTGTGATTGTGCCTTGAGAATTTCCTTTTTTAAAAGCTCCCACCCATCTTGGACTCCTTTTCTCGTCAGCATCGCTTGCCATGGGACCTTACTGATCATTGTTCTGAGTTTATTAAAATCAGCTTTCCTAAAATCCAGGGTACGCGTTTGACTACACTCGGCTTTTTTTCCCCTTAGAACCAAGAACTCAAGTACAACATGGTCGCTTTCCCCCAGAGTTCCTGTAACTGCTACTTTATCCACTAAGTCATCTCTGTTGGTTAGGATCAAGTCAAGGATAGCCAATCCTCTAGTTCCTTCCTCTACTTTCTGTAGGAGGAAGTTATCCGCCACACAAGTCAGGAATTTCCTGGAGGGGCCATGTTTTGCAGAATTTGTCTCGCAACAAATACCGGGGAAATTGAAGTCCCCCATTACTACTACATCATGCTTCCTTAAAACATTGGCTATTTGCTTTTCAAAAGTTTCATCCTTGTCTTCTCCTTGATTGGGTGGCCGGTAGTAGACTCCGACCACCAGGTTCCTTTTATGCTTTGCTCCATTTATTTCAACCCAGATGCTCTCGATGGGGCTACCAAGCTCCTCCTCCTGTATTTCTGTGCAGAGATATGTATTTTTCACATACAGTGCAACCCCACCTCCCTTTCTGCAGCCCATCTTCCAGGAAGTATAGCCCATGGTCCCAGAATCCAAATCTCTCTCGTCGGCACCACCTTCGTAGCCAGTCATTCACCCAGAGTATTTTTCATTCCCTTTCTATCCCTCTTCTAACTACTGGAAGGATGGATGGGAAAACTATCTGGGCCCCAAAGTTCTTGAGTTTCCTTCCCAGAGCTTCAAAGTCTGATGTGATCTCTTCGTAGTTCCGCTTGGCAGTATAAACATATACATGTTTAAACACACGAAACACCAACTGTGGCGTGTTCATGTGGGAGAAGGGGGAGGCCCAGCAGGCCTGCCTGCGCCCTGCGTGAAATCAAGGCGTGCCGTGAGTCACCCCCCAGCAACAGCTGGAGGGAAAGTAAAAGCACAGAGACTGCTGAGGACGGAAGGGAGATGTGACTCTTGTGCCTTTCAGATTCAGGCCATTGCACCAAGTGTCCTGGCGATCAGCATCCAAACCAGGACCGAGATGGATGTATGCCCAAGGTTGCAACCTTCCTGTCCTACGAAGAGTATCTGGGGATCATCCTGGCTTCCTTGGCCCTATTCCTGTCCTTAACCGCAGGCCTTGTGTTAGGAATCTTCATTAAATTCCTTGAAACCCCAATAGTCAAAGCCAACAACCGGGACCTCTCCTACATTCTCCTCGTCTCCCTCCTGCTTTCCTTCTTCTCCTCCTTTCTCTTCATTGGCCAGCCAAGGAAAGTGACCTGTCTCCTCCGACAAACAGCCTTCAGCATCATCTTCTCCGTTGCCGTCTCTTCACTGTTGGCCAAAACGATCACTGTGGTGCTGGCCTTCCTGGCCACAAAGCCAGGGAACAGGGCGAGGGGGTGGCTGGGGAAGAGTCTGGCCAACTCCATTGTCATTTCTGGTTCCAGCATCCAAGTTGTCATCTGCACCATCTGGCTGGGCCTCTCTCCCCCATTCCCTGACTCTGACATGCACTCCCAGCCTGGACAGATCGTCCTGCAGTGCAATGAAGGTTCTGTCGCCATGTTCTATGCTGCCCTTGGCTACATGGGCTTCCTGGCTGCCATCTGCTTCACGGTGGCTTTCCTAGCCCGGAAGCTGCCCGGGGCCTTCAATGAAGCCAAGCTGATCACCTTCAGCATGCTGGTCTTCTGCAGCGTTTGGGTGTCCTTTGTGCCCACCTACCTAAGCACGAAGGGGAAATACATGGTGGCCGTGCAAGTCTTCTCCATCTTGGCCTCCAGTGCTGGGTTACTGGGATGCATCTTTCTTCCCAAGTGCTACATTATTGTACTGAGGCCTGAGCTGAATACAAAGGAGCATCTTGTGACAAAAACAAAAGTCTAAATCTGATTCGTAGTTTTACCAAGACCCTGATCATAGAATCATAGAATAGTAGGGTTGGAAGAGGACCATCGAGTCCAACTCCCTGCTCATTGCAGGAGTCCCAAGTCAAAGCATCCCTGATGAATGGCTGCCCAGCTTCATCTTGAATGCCTCCAGTGTGGGATTGCCCACAACCTCCCTAGGTCATTGGTTCCATTGTTTTTCCTGATGTTCAGCCGGAATCTGGCTTCCTGTTACTCGAACCCTTTATTCCATGTCCTGCACTCTGGATGATGGAGAAGAGATCCTGGCCTTCTCTTCTCAAGGCTAAATGTGCCCCGTTCTTTCAGTCTCTCTTCATAGGGCTTTGTTTCCAGTCCCCTGATCATCTTTGTTGCCCTCCTCTGAACCCTCACCAGTTTGCCTGCATCCTTCTTCAAGTGTGGTGCCCAGAACCGGACACAGTACTCCAGATGAGGCCTAACCACTGCTGAGTAGAGGGGAACTGGTACCAGTGGGCAGCTTGATGAAAATATCAACTCAATGTGCGGCTGATATAAAAAAGGCAAACTCCATGTTAGGCATAATTAGAAAAGGAATTGAGAATAAATGTGTCAATATCATACGGCTCCTGTACAAATGTGTGGTGCGACCACACTTGAAATACTGTGTACAGTTCTGGTCAGCACACCTAAAAAAAGATATTTCATTTTCAAACGGCCTTGGTCACTTTGGTGGATGACATGAGGAGGGCTTTGGGTAGGAGTGAATGCTCCTTCCTTGTTCTCCTTGTCCTCTCAGCGGCTTTTGATACCATTGACCACATTTTCCTCCTGGACTGCCTGGAGAGGATGGGCATTGGAGACATTGTATTACGGTGGTTCCGGTCCTTCCTGTCTGGCAGGTACCAGAGGGTAGCACTGGGAGAGAAGGTGCCACACCCGTGGCTGTTCACTTGTTGGGTGCCACAGGGTTCCATCCTCTCCCTGATGCTATTTAACATCTATGTGAAGCCGCTGGGGGCTATCAGCAGGAGGTTTGGGATGTGGTGTCATCAATATGCGGATGACACGCAGCTCTACCTCTCGTTCAAATCTTCACCAAGGTTGGCCGTAGAATCCCTGTCCAAATGTCTGGAGATGGTGAGTGGCTGGGTGGGGAGGAATAAGCTGATGCTGAACCCTGACGAGACCGAGGTACTTTTGGTGGGAGACAAGAGGAGGCTGGGGGATGTCGACCTGGTGTTGAATGGGGTACGGCTGCCCTTGAAAGACCAGGTCCGCAGCCTGGGGGTCATTTTAGACTCCCAGCTGTCCATGGAGGCTCAGGTGTCAGCCATGAGCTGGACAGCATTGTACCAACTCCATCTGATACGGTGGCTGTGCCCCCACCTTCCCGACCATCTGCTCCCATCGGTAGTACATGCCCTGGTCTCCTCTCGTCTAGACTACTGTAATGCACTCTACGTGGGGTTACCCTTGAAGACGGTTCGGAAGCTGCAGCTCATACAGAACGTGGCGGCTCGCCTGATTACAGGCAGCTGCCAGCGAGATCACATCACTCCAGCATTGAAGGAGTTGCACTCGTTACCAGTTGTTTTCCAGGCCAAATTCTAGGTCTTGGTTTTGACCTTTAAAACCCTATACCAGGCGTCAGGCTCACTACTCTCAAGGAGCGCCTCCAGCAACGCCAGACAGGCCGCTCAACAAGATCAGCCTCGGATGGCCTTCTCCCTGTCCCATCAGCCAGGACAGCTAGGCTGGTGAGGATGAAGGAGAGGGCCTTCTCTGTGGTGGCCACTACTCTGTGGAACTCCCTCCCTAGAGAACTCCACCATGCCCCCTCTTTAATGAGCTTCCGCCAAGCATTAAAAACGTGGTTGTTCAGGCAGGCATTTGGGGTGAGTTAGGGTATTTTAAAATAAAGTTTTAAAGTATAATTGTACTGTTTTAAATTGTACCATTGCACATCACCCAGAGTGGCCTGGTGACCGGCCAGATGGGCGATTAAGATATTTAATTAAGAAATACATTATATAAATAAATTTCTTTATTTATTTACAGTATTTGTATACTGCTCCACAGCCAAAGACCTCTGAGCAGTGAATGGCAGACATGATAAAGAACAAAAACACCATGTTAAACACCAGGCAGGTTGGTAAGGAAGGAGGCGCTCCCTCAGGTCTCCTGCTCCCAAGTTGTTTAGGGCTTTGTTCACTAGTGCCAAAACCTGACAGTTGGCCTGGTAGCGAATAGGCTGCCAGTGCAGTTCCCTCCGCAGTGGAGCTGCATGCTGAGAAGGGGCAGCTCCGACGACAGCCGAGCGGCTGCGTTCTGCACTGGCTCCACCTTCCGGTCCAGCCTCAAGGGCGGCCCCACATAGAGCGCGTTGCAGTGATCCAGCCTTCAGGTTACTAGCGCCTGGACCGCTGGGGCCAAGCTGTCTGTGTCCGGGAGAGACCGTAGCTGGCGAACCAGCTGAAGCTGGGAAAAGGCACTCCGAGCTGCCACGGCCACTTGGGCCTCCAGCAACTGTGATGGATCTCGGAGTACCCCCAGACGAGGAACCTGATCTTTCAGAGGGAGGGCGACCCCTTCCAGAACAGGCAAGAGGCCCATCTCCTGGACTCGGGAATCACTCACCCACAGGGCTTCCATTGTTGCACAAAATGCTAGTTTCGCCCCCTGGAGGCTAGTCCAATTTGCCCCAAAGAGGAGAGTCAACTGCAGGCTGGGTCCAGCTCCATTTTATTGTTTGCAAACAGTTCGACAGAGGAGCTCACGCTCAAAAGCAGAGTCGACCCTGGGCAACCCCCACACTACAGTTTTATCACCTCAGCTTGCATTTCTTAGCCAGCGTGTCACTTTGATTGGTTGCTAGCAGTTTGCTTGGCAACCTTATCTTAGGGTTACTGTCTGCTCATTCCAGGCATGCGCAGCTCTTACAGTACTACGTGCTGCTTAAGACACATACAATGGCTTTTAGGTTACATTTTTACTACAATTCCCCCCTCAAAAGGCTTTTCTCAAATTTATACTCTCTTTGGTCCCACGGTGGACTACACACTTAAAGGCGCAAACTATTATCGCTGTGGCATTGACGGTTTTCTCTAAACAGCAAGTGAGGCCTGGGACGCCCTTGTTCTAGCTACTAGAATGTTGACAACAAAAACACATTTTTTGGGAACTTTTGGAACTCAGTTTTGTTCCGTTCATCAGGATCCCTTGAAACGAGAGTGCCCTCTTTCTGCAGAGCTACTTGAGTCCTTTCAGGGGTTCATTATTCCAGCGGTGACCTTCAGGTGGGTCAGCTTCCGGTGTGACCCTCTCTGGTGCAGGTGATGCCTTTATTCAGTGTGATGAATCCACTTTTTCCCTTTAGTGACTTTTATAGCAATGGGAGTGGTAAGCAGGATCTGAAACAGACTCTTCCACTTCTCTGTAGGTGGTTCATCTTTCTAGGACTGGATTAGCACCCAATCGCTGGGATTGAGATAATGCACTGAAGCGTCTAAAGGCCAGGATTGGTGAGGTGTCACAAATCTGTGAAAACAAAACAGACTGCAAGGCGGTAACATAACCTTGAATCTTAAAACTTTTACTTCTAAATTCACATTGAAGCTATCAGCCATAGGTAATATCCAAGGTGGGCGCTTATAGAACGTTGAAGGGTGTCAATAATACTTCCCTTGGGGGTGCACCGTACTCGAGTCAAGGTGATTGGCAAGGCCTGTGGCCTTTCAACTTAATTTTTAAACAAATTCTAGTGAGCATTGTTTTTAAGGCGGGGTTCATCTTCTCAACTTGACTTGTGGATTGAGGTTTCCAAGGGGGGTGTAGCTTCTAGTTAGTTTGTTATGCCTGGGCCACTACTTGTTGGACACCACTTGTCCAACAAAATGCGGCCCCTGATTTGATTCACCGCCTTTAGGTAACAAGAGCCTAGGGATTACTTTTTAACAGGATCTTGGCTACTGTCTGTGCGGTGCAGACAATTGGTTTTATTATTACTAGCAGGTAGCGATAGCCATGAGTCTGGGGCAACTCTGAAAAGTCAATTTGAAATCTCTGAAAAGGACAGTAAGCGCATGGGCGACTTCTCATTTGAGCTGGGGGCTCAAACATCTTTGAATCGTTTTTGAGACACAAAGGGCAGTCAGCCACTGTTCTCAGGTCTTGGTCTAACCTGAAAGAGGTGCTATCTGCCTCGGGCACACCCAAAATCGGGGTGTTAAAGGGGGATGATCCCTTTGTTAGCTAACCATAACTTTTGAACTTCTCAATGAGCGGCTTCAAGCCTGCACAGGTGGCTTTCTTCAGAGGATACTGCCTCACGCACACAGGGCTCTCCCTTTCTAAAGAAGATTTTAACTGGTGTTATGCATTTGCTCAGGCAGGGGTTCTGTCTGCCCACACACATGGATCAACATTCTCTAAAATCTCAGTCCCTTTGGCCTCTGACACAATCTCGATTGCTTGAAGGGCCATTCGATAATTTGAGCCCTGCATTATTGGCAGCTGTACTACAATCTGATTATCACGGAAGAAGATTTTAGCTTGCAGTTTTGTTAACAAGTCCCGCTCCAAGAGGGCAACCAGGTATGCAGATGAAACTACAGAGGCATGTTCCAGTATGTTGTTTCCAGTCTTCATGAGGAGGGGCTTACACAGGGGCAATTTAGGTTTTTTTCCTTTAATTTCTTTTATAGTTACATGCTTTCCACTTTCTCTTGCCAGGGGGGCTTCACAGGGATCATAGAAAATGTGGCTCCAGTATCTACTAGGGCCTCACAGTCCCTGCCACCAACCCTTACTTTTACCTTGGGATTCTCCAGGGCGTTTGTTCGTAGGGTGGTGGCCCTTCAGCTAGACTCCCCCCCAACCCCGGAGGACCCTGCCTGCGTTTGGCAGCCTTCAGGGTGAGTCTCTTTTCTCTTCTCTTTCAACTCTGGAAAATCTTTCTTCCAGTGTCTCTTCTCTTGACAATACGCACATTTATTGAGCCCCGGTTGGCCCTTTCCTTTTCCGCCCCCCCCCCCGGTCGCTTCTGTGCTCTCAAGCTGCAGTTTATATCTTCTGCCCATGGTGGCTGCCAGCATTGCCTTTTCCTTTTTTCAGGAATGGCACTCTTTTTATGTGTTCTCATGTGCACCATAGCTCTAAAAATTTTATGATCTGGGGTCTGATAAGGCTAAAGCAGGCGGTGGTATTAAGGCTTGCTTCAATTTAAGAAAAGTCTTTTTTATTTTAATTGTCCACTTCTAGTGGGTAATATTTTTGTTAGAGCTTCATACGGGGGCTTTGCCCCTTTTTATGGCTACTATAGCCTCCCTCTTGTAACAGGCACACTTATCTTTTGGCTTGCCTGTTCTGCAGATCATGTTTCAAATTCTCTGTGCCATGCACCAGTTTTAACTCTTTGTCTTCTCTGCAAGTTAGGCTGTTTGCCATTGCTTCGACAGAGACTCACTTGCTTAGATCTTCTTACTAATCTCAATGACACACATTTGGGATAAGCTCTCTTTCTTTTTTAAGCTTTTTTTTGGTCTGCTACTTCCTTCTGCCTTCTTTTATACCTTTTTCATATCATTAAAATCTAACACCATGACTGGAAAACATTTGTTTTGTATCGTAGGGCATGGTGGAGCAGATCTAACCATTATACTGCTCCTCTGTCTGCATGGTCAGGGCCCATCAAAATCAAGGAAAGGGCATTCTCCTACATGCAAAGAGTTCCAAGCCACCATTTTTGCACCGGCAACTCCACACTGCATGAGTTTTGGCAGAGTATCAGGTTTGCCTCTGAGCAAATGGAACGTCAGAACAGTTCAGATTTTGAGAAAGAGCTGGAACACATGGGGCAGGAACTTTCTTAGGCTTCAGAAACACAGCTGGGCTTAGAGGTCTCATGGGAGAGTGGGGGACTCTTTCCCTTTCACCTCTTAAGTTAAGAGAATTTGCTGCCCCCCTTTTAAAGGGAAACTAACTTTCATAGTTTCTCTTTGAACTTTTTGAAGGCTGTTTCCTTTGTTGTCTGTGAATCTCTAGCAATTTGCATCTGTATGCTTCATTAGGGTAAATGAAATCAAAGCCTTGGAAATCATAGAATCATAGAATAGTAGGGTTGGAAGGGGCTTACAAGGCCATCGAGTCCAACCCCCTGCTCAGTGCAGGAATCCAAATCAGAGCATCCCTGACAGATGGCTGTCCAGCCTCGTCTTGAAGGCCTCCAGGGTGGGAGAGCCCACCACCTCCCTAGGTAATGGGTTCCATTGTCATATTGCTCTAACAGTCAGGACGTTTCTCCTGATGTTCAGCCGGAATCCAGCTTCCTGTCACTTGAGCCCATTATTCCGTGTCCTGCACTCTGGGATGATCGAGAAGAGATCCTGGCCTTCTTCTCTGGGACAACCTTGCAAGTACTTGAAGAGCGCTATCAGATCTCCCCTCAGTCTTCTCTTCTCAAGGCTAAATATACCCAGTTCTTTCAATCAAATGCAGCTTTTTATCTGAGTGTTGAAATCACAAATCAAACTGTACACTGAGCTGATCACAAACAAACACACAATCTACAACAACGGGAGTTTAAGGCTATGACAAGCCTCACAGTACTTTTTATGGCAAGTCTTTAACTGGCCAAAGTTCCAGTCCGTGTGCAGAGTGCCTCTAACAAAGAAGGCTTTGGGCCATAAAGAAGGGATGTTTTTAACAAAAGCGCTCTGTCTCTTCATCAGTTCGAATGGGGAAGGTCTAACCTTACACCTCTTCTAGATTCCTCCACAGAGCAGTGCTGCTCAGCTTCCCGGCTGTGATGCCTTTCTTGTTTTTTTGCAAATCTCACTCTTTTGTCAGGTCCTCACAGACACCTTCCAGCCTCTCTGCTTGCCAAGGCTAAACCAGCCACGGCGAAGGGGGGTTAGGCAAGTCCCCTTTGGCTCTGCTCTGAGCAGGCTGACAGAGAGAAGCTCACGCAGACCCTGATATTTTAAGAACTTGCTCTGTCTTTGTTTCTTGATTCTGCCACAGTCTTTAAGACGTCAAACAAATCTCTTTCTTCAGAAGTTGCAACTTTTTCAACTGCTTTTGCTTCTTCTATCAGACTTGGATACGGTGGCAGACAAACGGTCTCTGGAGGGCCCCCTCCCTCCCCCGACAACCTCTCCTCCCAACCTAACAGACCGAATCAGACCGGGGGGAGCTCAGGGCACCTTGGGCAGGGTCTCCCAGTCTTCAAGCTCCTTCCATGGGGCTTGAATCGGGGGGAACAGGGGCTTTGGGCTTCACCTCGGAGCATACCATCATGACTTTACAAAACTGAACTTTATATTCAACCTTTGCTCGCCTTCAGTGGATTTTGGTCGGCACTCGTCCAAATGCTGATAACCTCACTTTCCCTGAGGCAAATCTATCTCACTACTTGATTCAGACAGCACCGGGGTCTCTTGCCCCTGCGGTCCTTTGCCAGTAACATATTTACACATTTACACTTCTGTAACTAAGGGGGATTCTTTCCGCACCACTTCAACCAACAATTAATATAGGCAAATTGATCCCATTGCCCATTATTCACCACATTTTTATATACAGCATTTACAAGATTTACTTCAAAGGATCCTATGTCTGGCCAACTAATTCCAAATGCTGGCCAGTCCAGTTGGCAAAAGAAGGTCAATTTACCCTTGGCCATCTTAATTCTAAAATCTCTTTTGAACTTCCTAAAGTTCCTGAGCATGCATCCCAAGGGAGTGGCAGAGCTTTCTAAACGGGAGCTACCCGACCCCATTGTGCCTACCTCTATTTGAAACCATACACGGAGCCTGACAAACCTCCGACGCTCCGAAGGCAACTCAAAGAGAAAGACAGAAGGGAAATCAAATACTTACTCTGCCCAGCACCCTAGTGCTCTTCAGACCCGTTCAGCCTGGTTGACTCAATCAATGGAGTCCACGCCTTTAACCTCCTGGGTGTCCCGACCCCCGTTCTCTGGTGCCGTGGCAGACCTCAAAGGCGGTCCGGCGCGCCCCACAGGCACCTTCGCCGGTTCTGTCGTTTGACCCCAGGGTGGTCCAAGGGACTCCTGCCGACTCGCCAGATTGTTGCACAAAATGCTAGTGTCGCCCCCTGGAGGCTAGTCCAATTTGCCCCAAAGAGGAGAGTCAACTTCAGGCTGGGTCCAACTCGATTTTATTGTTTGCAAACAGTTCGACAGAGGAGCTCACGCTCAAAGCAGAGTCGGCCCTGGGCAACGCCCGCGCTGCAGTTTTATCACTTAGCTTGCATTCCTCAGCCAGCGTGTCACTGTGATTGGTTGCTAGCAGCAGTTTGCCTGGCTGCCTTATCTTAGGGTTACTGTCTGCTCATTCCAGGCATGCGCAGCTCTTACAGTACTACGTGCTGCTTAAGACACATACAATGGCTTTTAGGTTACATTTTTACTACACCATCTTGTCAGGATTCAGCTTCAGTTTACTGGCCCTCATCCAGCCCACCACTGAGTCTAGGCACTGATCCAGGACTTGTACAGCCACCCCTGATTCAGGTGTCACAGGGAGACAGAGCTGCGTGTCATCAGCATACTGATGGCATTTAGCTCCATATCCCCGAATGACCGCTCCCAGTGGCTTCATATAGATGTCAAACAACACTGGGGACAAGGTGGTGCCCTGCGGCGCCCCACAGCTCAATCGCCAAGGGGCCGAGGAACAGTCACCCAATGTTACTCTCTGAAATCGGCCCCATAGGTAGGACTGGAACCACTGTAGCACAGTGCCTCCGATACCCATCCCGCGGAGTCGGTCCAGGAGGATACCATGGTCGCTGGTATCAAAAGCCAATGAGACATGGAGCAGCATTAACGGGGGTGGGGGTGGGGCTTCACAACATGGAGTGAGAAGCGCGTTGGAGTATTACCTGGATTTTCATGGCGTCGGCTTTGCTCCATCAGGGACACACAAAGCAAGATAAGCGAGTGCAGCGTACCTTCCAAATCTGGTATCCAGGGGTCCCACAGCACTTCAAAGGGACATACTTCCGGGCGGGGTTGTAGCAGCCATATCGAGGGTCAGACTAAGTAGCCTCATGCTTCATGTTCTTGCTGAGCTCTTTCTCCCTTGAATATATTGTTGTTGTTGTTGTTGTTGTTATTATTATTATTATTGCATTTATATCCCGCCTTTATTCCTCTTGCAAGGAACCCAAGGCGGCTTACATTATCCTCCTCCTCTCCATTTTATCCTTACAACAACAACCCTGTGAGGTAGGTTGGGCTGAGAGTGTGTGACTGGCCCAAGGTCACCCAGTGAGCTTCCATGGCCGAGTGGGGACTAGAACCTGGGTCTCCCGACTCCCAATCCAACTCTCTTGCCACTACACCACACTGGCTGTCTCGTCAGTTGTAAGCTGACGAGACGCAGGAATTTCTTATCTTGTCAACAAAGGCTAAGGTCAGCATAGAGTTGTATATCTTGTTCTCTGCTGTTCTCTGCTTATCATGGCTACCCTATAACCCAGTTCTTGTATTATAAACAATGGTGCTAGGAGAAGAAATGTTGAGGACTGCAACCCCACACGGGAGGGGGAGGAGGAGCCGTTTCATATGTGTCACAATATCTATAAAAACAATGTGCTGATGTAAATCGGGGCTTCTGGCTCTTTGGAAATGATTCCAGCCTTAAGCCCGCGCGTTAAATAAAGAAACTCTTTTTCCTTCACTCCGTGGTCTCTCTGACTCTGAGTTCTGCAACAGGGGGTAGAACTGAACATCGTCGGACTGGCGGAGGCCGTGATGGCAAGTCCTGGAAATGTGTTTTGGAAGGGCCAAGCTGGGGGCCAAGCTGGGCATCAGCCGGTGCCGAGGACTGCGGGTTTCGGCACGTGCTGGTGACCTTCCACCTTGCCCAAGCCATCCCAGTGTGACTTAGGCTGATCGAGTGTGCTGCTGGTTCCGCTTTTAGATGCGGACGTGCTCAAACTGGCAGCTTATCCACCGGATCCGAAATCGCGGTGCCCTTACTCGGGCGCAGACCCAGAACAGGGAAGCATAGAATCATCCAGCCCCCTGTGCTCGACACCCTGGACAGGGAGAAAACAGCATGAGCCTTGGCTCCAGGGCAGTCGCCTGCCCTCCTGCTGGAAACAATGGCTGAGGAAACACGTTTAAGAAGAAAAAACTAGCGAGGAGAAAAGACAGAGGTAAAAAGTGCCTCCCCCCCACCGCTCCTCTGACCTGGTCAACGTCAGCCCGGCAGGGCCGAGGAAGTGCCGGTCCCCCCCCCATAGAATCACAGAATCATAGAATAGTAGGGTTGGAAGGGGCCTACAAGGCCATCGAGTCCAACCCCCTGCTCAATGCAGGATCCAAGTCAGAGCATCCCTGACAAATGGCTGTCCAGCCTCGTCTTGAAGGCCTCCAGTGTGGGAGAGCCCACCACCTCCCCAGGTAATTGGTTCCATTGTCGCATTGCTCTGACACTCAGGAAGTTTTTCCTGATGTTCAGCCGGAATCTGGCTTCCTGTCACTTGAGCCCATTCTTCCGTGTCCTGCACTCTGGGATGATCAAGAAGAGATCCTGGCCTTCCTCTCTGTGACAACCTTTCAAGTACTTGAAGAGCGCTATCCTATCTCCCCTCAGTCTTCTCTTCTCATGCCCAGTTCTTTCAGTCTCTCTTCATAGGGCTTTGTTTCCAGTCCCCTGATCATCTTTGTTGCCCTCCTCTGAACCCTCTCCAGTTTGTCTGCATCCTTCTTAAAGTGTGGTGCCCAGAACTGGACACAGTACTCCAGATGAGGCCTAACCAGTGCTGAGTAGAGGGGAACTAGTACTTCCTGGGATTTGGAAGCGATGCTTCTATGAATGCAGCCCAAAATAGCATTGGCCTTTTTTGCAGCCACATCACATTGTTGGGTCATATTCAGCTTGTGATGGTCAACAATTCCAAGATCCTTCTCGCTTGTAGTGTGGTTGAGCCCCGTATCCCCCATCTTGTAACTGTGCCTTTGGTTTCTTTTTCCTAGGTGCAGAACTTGGCATTTGTCCCTATTAAATGTCATTCTGTTGTTTTCTGCCCAGTGCTCCAGTCTATCCAGATCACTTTGAATTTTGTTTCTGTCTTCCAAAGTATTAGCTATCCCTCCCAATTTTGTGTCATCTGCAAATTCGATCAGCATTCCCTGCACCTCCTCCTCCAAGTCGTTCATAAAAATGTGGAAGAGCACTGGGCCCAGGACTGAGCCCTGCGGTACCCCACTCGTTACCTCTCCCCAGCTTGAGAAGGTCCCATTCATAAGCACTCTTTGAGTCCGATTCTGTAGCCAACTGTGGATCCACCGGATCGTTGTTTCATCTAGCCCACCTTGAGCTAGTTTGCTCATCAGGATATCATGGGGCACTTTGTCGAAAGCTTTGCTGAAGTCGAGGTATATGATGTCTACAGCATTCCCACGGTCTACAAGGGAGGTGACTTGATCAAAACATGAGATCAGATTTGTCTGGCAGGACTTGTTTTTGACAAATCCATGTTGGCTTCGAGTAATCACGGCATTGTTGTCAAGGTGCTTCCAGATGGATTGCTTTATGATCTGCTCCAGAATTTTCCCAGGGATTGATGTCAGACTGACTGGTCTGTAGTTCCCAGGTTCCTCCTTTTTACCCTTTTTGAAGATAGGGACAACGTTAGCCCTCCTCAAGTCATCTGGCACTTCCCCGGTCCTCCATGATTTCTCAAAGAGAATAGACAGCGGTTCTGAGAGTTCTTCTGCCAGTTCCTTTATGACTCTAGGATGCAGTTCATCTGGCCATGGACTCTCCCCTGTTCGTGACCACCTTCAGTTGCTCTGCCCACTGAATATTTGGACAGACCCACAGCCTGCCCCATCCACAGAGCTCGGGGAGGCTGACAGTCTGTCGTTAATTCTGCCTTGCACAGATGGCAGTCGTAGTAAGCAGAGCTCCCCGGAGGGGGGGCAAAAAGCAGTGGTTCTTGCTGCACCCCTTTTGCAGACACCCTACAGAGCAGCCCCGGCCTGCCAGAGGAGGCAACGCTGGGCTGCATTTAGCATCCGTCTGATGCTGCAGGAGGCGCCTTCAAGGCCAACTTGTTCAAGACTGACTAATTCGGGTTCCTTGATCCCGGCCCTCTCGAAGGAGATTCGTGGGTGAAGGTCAGGCCAAGCTTGCTTCCCCCACCCCATCCCAACTGGCCCGTGTCAAGAGGATGGAGCCACATCAACCAGTCCTCGCAAACATGCTTTCTTCCAGCCGTGCACCTGCGCATGGAACTGAGCAGAGTTCAGGACTTGGCAGAGGGGGTGCCGCTTCTTCCCCTGTATAATTACCCAGATCATAGTGATTTATTCGTCTTCTTAACAGAGCCCAAGGGACTTCCACTCTCAGAAAAAGAGGTCACCCTTGAGTCCACTGCCATAAACATCAGACTCAAGAGCAACGTGAGGAGACGTCTGGCAGCCAGGCGCAAAAGGACAGATGCATAAAACCTCCTGTGCCACTGAGAGCGTGGGAGGAGGCTCGGGGCAGGCGAGGAGGCCTGTGTGGGCGTGAGGCTGCCTTCCTGCCATCCCCTTCAGATGGGAAGCCGTGGCTGGCGGGGCTCCCATCTGTGTTAGGAAATATACGGAAGCCTCAGTCTGGAAAGGAGGCTTTGCTTCTTTTAAATATTATTTTAATTTGCTGAGAGGAGCCAGGTGGAGGCTGTGCCAGGCAAACCCAGAATGATTTTTCTCCTGCTGCAGCTGCTGCCCCAGGCAACCTGTGGGGCGCTCATGACCAAATGCCCCTTGACTTTGGAAAGGGCTGGAATAGACCCACGGAACCATTACAGGCCAGGAGACCTCCTCCTTGGCGGGGTCATCTCCGCAACAGATGCTTTCTTGGAGCCCGACAGTTTCAGCAAGACTCCTGCTATCAGAGGTCTCTCGTAAGTCATTGTGTGTGCGATGGACTTCCTGCTGCTCCACTCAGTGCTGATTTCATGAGCTCCAGTTATCCCGAATTCCCGCGGGCTGTACCTGGTCCCTGGGAAATGGCTGCCCTCTCTTGCCTTCGGGGAGGGGTCAGCGCTAAGGCCCCATTCCGAACACGATCTGCTGGTTCATTTTTCAAGGTGCAGGCACACACCACGGACACGTTGGCCTTTCCGCCCTCTTTTCAGTGTGCAGAAGAAACACCCACTTTCCTTTTAGAGCATGCAAGCAGACTCAGGCTGTGGCCCAGGCACTGAGGGGGTTTTTGATGGCCTTGTAGGCCCCTTCCAACCCTACTATAGTATTCTATGATTCCCCCCTCTCTCTCCCCCCCCCCGACTGCCTAACAAGATTGCAATTGCCCGTCTGGAAACCACGTCCTCTGAGGAACGGTTGAAAGAGCGGGAGATGTTTAGCCAGGCGCAGAGAGGATCAAGGGGAGACGTGAGAGTGGGCTCCAAATATCTGAAGGGCGGTCATGCAGGCGTTGGAGCAGAGCTGGTTTCTGTTGCTCCCGGGGGCGGGACTGGAACCAACCGGTGGAAATGGCAGGGAAAGGGATTGCAGCTAAACATGAGGAGAACCTTGCTAAAGGCGAGGGCAGTTGAGCAGTGGAACCATCTCTGCCTCGGGAGGTGGTGAGTTCTCCCTAAGCAGAGGTTGGACGCCCACTTGTCAGGGACGCTGCATTTCTGTCCTGCACTGCAGGTCCTGCATTGAGCAGGGGGCTGAACGAGACGACCCCCAGGATCCCTTCCATGTCTCAACTTCTATTATTGTTCTTCTCATGATCCCCAACATGGAACTTGCCTTTTTCACAGCAGTGGCACACTAGATTGACATTTTCCTTGAGCGATCCAGCGCATGATCTGGTAGACATTGTTTACTTGGACTTCCAAAGGCTTTGGACAAAGCCCCTCACCAAAGACTCCTGCGCAAACCTAGCAGTCAGGGAATAAGAGGACAGGTCCTCCTATGGATCAGTCGCTGGTTGAAGAACAGAAAGAGGAGAGCGGGAATAAATGGTCAGTGGGGGAGGTGTTGCCCTGTACGTCAAAGAGGGCATAGTATCGAGCGGACTAGAACACCTAAAAGGGATAGGCTTTTCCACAAAAGTGCTGTGGATGACAATACCAGGCTCGAAAACTAATTTAGTGCTAGGAACATGCTATCATCCCCCAGACCACAATGCTCAGAGTGAGCTTGAGATACAAAATGAAATCAGGGAGGCCTCCAAACAAGGAAGAGTTGTGATAATGGGCGACGTCAATTACCCCCACATTGACTGGATAAATGCAAGTTCCAGCCATGACAAAGAGGTTAAATGTCTAGATGCCCTAAACGGTTGTGCCCTACAACAGTTGGTCAGAGGGGAGGCGACCTTGGATTTAATCCTAAGTGGCGTCGCCCAGGACCTAGTATGAGAGGTAAATGTTGCTGAACCTATTGGGAACAGCGATCACAGTGCTATCAGATGTAATATATATTTAAGTGGAAAATTGCCCAGCAAGTCCAGCACAGTCACATTTGACTTCAAATGAGGAAACTTCTGTAAAATGAGGGAACTGGTGAAACGGACGCTAAAAGGGGGAGTCAAAAGTATTAAATCCCTTCAAAATGCTTGGAGATGACTCAAAATCACAGTAATAGAAGCCCAGCTAAAATGTATGCCACAGGTTAGGAGAGGCAGCACCAAGTCCGAGAGGTCAGCGGCATGGTTAACGGGCAGCATTAAGACAGCTATTAGAGAAAAGAGAGCTTCTTTCAGAAAATGGAAGTCTTGTCCAAGTGAGGAAAACAAAAAGGGAGCATAAACTCACACAAAGGTGATGCAAAGCAGACAATAAGAGATGCAAAAAAGCATTTTGAAGAGCATATTGCTAACAACATCAAAGCCAACAATAAAGAATTTTTTCAATATATCAGAAGCAGAAAACTAGCTAGGGAGGCAGTTGGACCATTGGATGACAATGGAGTTATAGGAGTACTGAAGGAGGGCAAGGAGATGGCAGAGAAGCTGAATGAATGATTTTCCTCCATCTTCACTGCAGAAGATATAGGACAGATACCAGTGCCTGAACTGATGTTTTCAGGAAGGGAGTCTGAGGAACTGAGGCAAATGGTGGTGACAAAAGATGAAGTTCTCTACCTTACTGATAAATTGAAAGCAAATAAATCACCGGGCCCAGATGGTATCCATCCTAGAGTTCTCAAAGAACTCAAATATGAAAATGCTGATCTTCTAACCAAAATTTGCAACATGTCCCTAAGATCAGCCTCTATACCAGCGGACTGGAAGATGGCCAATGTAGCACCAATTTTCAAAAAGGGATCCAGGGGGGATCCGGGAAATTATAGGGCCGTTAGCTTAACGTCTGTTCCGGGTAAATTGGTTGAAGGCAATAATTAAGGTAAAATTAGTAAACACATAGAAGGACAAGCCCTGCTGAAAAAGAATCAACACGGCCTCCGCAAAGGTAAGTCCTGTCTCACTAACCCTTTAGAGTTCTTTGAGAGTGTCAGTAAACATGTAGACAGGGGTGATCCAGCAGACATTGTTTACTTGGATTTCCAAAAGGCTTTTGACAAAGTCCCGCACCAAAGACTCCAGAGAAAACTTGGCAGCCCGGGAATCAGAGGACAGGTCCTCTTATGGATCAGTAACTGGTTAAAGAACAGAAAGCAGAGAGTAGGAATAAATGGTAAATTCTCCCAGTGGAGGGAAGTAAATAGTGGGGTCCCAGAGGGATCTGTATTAGGACCAATGATTTTCAACCTGTTCATAAATGATCTGGAATTAGCAGTGAGCAGTGAAGTGGCCAAGTTTGCCGAGGACACCAATTTATTTAGGGTGGTTAAAACAAAAGTGGATCGTGAAGAGTTCCAAAAGGATCTCTCCAAACTGGGAGAATGGGCATCTAAGTGGCAAACGCAGTTCAGTGTAAGCAAGTGTAAAGTGATGCACGCTGGGGCAAAAAATCCAAACTTCAAGTCTAGCCTGAATTGATCTGAGCTAGCAGTGGCCGACCAGGAAAGAGATCTTGGGGTTGTGGTTGGCAGCTCAATGGAGATGTCAACCCAGTGTGCAGCCGCTGTAAAAAAAAAAAGCCAAACTCCATGTTATACGTAATTAGAGAAGGGATTGAGAATAAAACTGCCAACATCATACTGCACCTATACAAATCTATGGTGCAGCCACACTGGGAATGCTGTGTCCAGTTCTGGTCACCACACTGAAAAAAAGATACTGTAGAGCTGGAAAAAGTGCAGAAAAGGGCCACTAAAATGATCAAGGGGCTGGAGCTTTTCCCACCCTTTTCTTGACTATGAGTGCTACTCCATTTCTTCAAAGGGATTCTTGCCCACAGTAGTAGATATGATGGTCACCTGAATTAAATTCGCCCATTCCTGTCCATTTTAGTTCGCTGATTCCCAAGATGTCGATGTTCAATCTTGCCATCTCATGTTTGATCACCTCCAGCTTACCTTGATTCGTTGATCTTACATTCCAGGTTCCTAAACAATATTGTTCTTTACAGCATCGGATTTTCTTTTCACCACCAGACACATCCACAGCTGACTTCAGCTTTGGCCCAGCCGCTTCACTTTTTCTGGCGCTACTTGGAAATTCCCTCTGCTCTTCCCCAGTAGTATATTGGACACCTTCCGACCTGAGGGGCTCATCTTCCGGCGTCACCTCTTTTAGCCTTGTGATACGTTCCATGGGGTTTTCTTGGCAAGAATACTGGAGTGGGTTGCCATTCCCTTCTCCAGTGGACCACATTTTGTCAGAACTCTCCGCCATGACCTGTCCGTCTTGGGTGGCCCTGCATGGCATAGCTTATGGCTTCACTGAGTTATGCAAGCCCTTTCGCCACAACAAGGCAGTGATCCTTGAAGGGGTATATGCAGAATACATCATGAGAAACGCCGGGCTGGATGGATCACAGGTCGGAATTAAGATTGCCGGGAGAATTATCAACAACCTCAGATACGCAGATGATACCACCCTAATGGCAGAAAGTGAAGAGGATCTCAAGAGCCTCTTGTTGAGGGTGAAAGAGGAGAGTGCAAAAGCTGGTTTGAAACTCAACATTAACAAAACTAAGATCATGGCATCTGGCCCCATCACTTCCTGGCATATAGAGGGGGAAGAAATGGAAGCAGTGACAGATTTTATTTTCTTGGGCTCCAAGGTCACCGCAGATGGTGACTGTAGCCATGAAATTAAAAGACGCTTGCTCCTTGGGAGGAAAGCTATGGCACACCTAGACAGCATAGTAAGAAGCAGAGACATCACCTTGCCGACAATGGTTCGTACAATCAAAGCTATGGTTTTCCCTGTAGCAACGTATGGCTGTGAGAGCTGGACTATAAGGAAGGTTGAGCGCCGAAGAATGGATGCTTTCGAACTGTGGTGCTGGAGAAGACTCTCATGAGTCCCCTGGACTGCAAGGAGATCAAATCAGTCCATCCTAAAGGAAATCAATCCTGAGTGCTCACTGGAAGGACAGATACTGAAGCTGAAGCTCAAATCTTTTGGCCATCTAATGCGAAGAGAAAACTCTCTGGAAAAGACCCTGATGCTGGGAAAGACTGAAGGCAAAAGGAGAAGGGGACGGCAGAGGATGAGATGGCTAGATAGCATCACCGATGCAATGAATATGAACTTGAGCACGCTCCGGGAGAGAGCGCAGGACAGGAAGGCCTGGCGTGCTATGGTCCAGGGGGTCACGAAGAGTCGGACACGACTGAACAACAAAACTGGTGGCCATCACTACCTCCTGTGATAGCAAATTCCATAGTTTAACTGTGCGCTGTGTGAAGAAGTCCGGCCTTTTATCTGTCCTGACTCTCCCACCAATCAGCTTCATAGGATGACCCGGATTCTAGTATTTTGAGAGAGGGAGAAAAATGTCTCCCTACTCACATTCTCCACACCACGCATAATTTTGCACACCTCTATCATGTCTCCCCTTACCTCCCTTTTTCCAAGCTAAACAAACCCAGCTGTTGTAACCTTCCCTCATAGGGGAGGGGCTCCAGCCCCTTAATCATGTTAGTTGCCCTTTTCTGCACTTTTTCCAGCTCTACAATATCTTTTTTTAGGTGTGGTGACCAGAACTGTAGACAGTATTCCAAGTGTGGTCGCACCATAGGTTTGTATAGGGGCAGTATGATGTTGGCAGTTTTATTCTCAATTTCTTTTCTAATTATGCCTAACATGGAGTTTGCCTTTTTTACAGTGGCTGCACACTGGGTTGACATCTTCACTGAGCTGCCCACCACAACCCCAAGATCTCTTTCCTGGTCGGTCCCCGCTAGCGCAGATCCCATCAGGCTAGACTTGAAGTTGGGATTTTTTGCCCCAACGTGCATCACTCTTATTTTATATATTAGGCCCTCTCCCTCTTAGGTCTTCCTGCCGCGGAATCCTACTGATCATTGCTCTGTGTTTATAGAAATCAGCTTTCCTGACGCTCCAGGTGCACCTTCGACTGCCCTCAGCGTTGCTGTTCCTTACTCCGAGCGTTGCGAGAGAGACAGCGAGAGCCACGTACCTCATATGCTGCAGTGGCCTCCTTGCACTTCCTTTAGGAGCCTTATCGCGGCCCACTAGAGCTGCTCGCTCCGTCCCTGCGACAGGCAGGAGCCCTCACCGGCAGCCCCCCCGGGCCTTGGTCTCCACCCCCACAGCATTCAGCCGGAAGCCCCCCGGTCGAACTCCCCGGTCTTCAGGCTCTTCCCAGTCTCCGTGAGGTGCAGGCCATCTCCCGCCAGCAGCCCGTCATCCAGAGAGTGTGAACCGTGGTCCCAGAAACCAAGTCGCTCCCAGCAACACCTCCCCATGGCCAGTAGCTCACCTGCAGAATCCTCCTTCCCCTTCCCCGCCCTCTGCCTGGGCTGGAGGGGGGATGAGAAGGCCACTGGGCCCACAGCCCTTGAGCGCCCTTGAGAGTCTGGGACGATGTGGTCACGGCTGCGTGAGGCGGTGTCCGCAGTTCCCACAAGGGTGAGTGGGAGAGGATGACTGCCTGTGGACCTGAGCAGCTTGGGCAGGTGTTCATCCGCATCTCCCGCTTGTGCTTGGGGGGCAACCGACCCCTGAGCCGGTGGGTCTGGCCGGCACACGGCTCTTCTGTTCCTCGCAGGAGGCAGTCACCAGCCATGGCATCCTGCTCTTCCTCCTGGGGAAGGGAGCGATTCCATCCCATCAGTTCCATAGGCGCCAGCGTCTTGCTGCCTGTCCTGCGAGGTCTGCTGTGGATCTCCCCCGGGGGCTCAGAGCCGCCCCGTCTTCAAGAGCCGCAGAGGGGCTCCTCAGTGCCAGCAGCGCAGAGCGCCTTCCGGATCTCTTCCTCCGGGCTGGCCCCGTCATCCCTGCAGGTCGCTCCCCCCTTCGCTCGCCCTGCTCCTCTTTCAGCGGCTCCCCACACTTGTCCTTCCAGCGCTTCCTGCTTCTGTCCACGAGCGCTTCATGCGCTCTTATACACTCGAGTTCAGCCGCTCGCTCTTCCAGGCCCCCCGCCTTGTCTTCTAGTAATGCAACCGGCTTGCACCGGTTGCAAATGTACGCCATGATAGCTGCAGATCAGGAGCCCGGCTCAGACCTTGAGTGCAGAGGTATCTGCTCTGAGAGAAAGACAGGTTTCAGTCTGCAAAGTAGAGAGTCTCCGCAAAAATGTGTGCAGAGCTCAGCAAAAGGAATTTCGGACAATGGTGATCCCTCCTGATTGGTCATTTACAAGAGCACAGGCTAGCTTTGACATATACAAAGTTGGGGCAAAAGGGCAGCTTTTAGAAGGTAGAGGAAGGCTGAAATAGCAAGGAAGGCTGGAAGGAAAGGAGAATCAGAAAGAGAAAGAAAATCAGAGAGCTGCGTGGAAGACGCTGAATGCTTGGAAAAGCAGAGAACTGTAACAGCAAGGTACTGCTAGGAAGAATGTAGCTCAAATAGGGACCCTGTCTAACTAAAAAAATTAGCTGGATGCACTTACCCTGCTTATTTTCTCGCCCTTTTGCTCTTATGGGTTTGTTTGTGTGTTTGTGTTGCAACCATTCAGATGTTGAAACCTCTTTCCTAATAATAAGACTTCCTCTTTAAGCAACAATTTTGTTGTGGTTTCCTTTCCTGTTGGATTACTCACACCATGCCTAAGAGCCAACTGCACACTACCTAAAGGTATTTTCGAGAGACCCTGAGTGTTTTACGGCTGTTTGGTGGAGGCAGCTGGGGACATCCTCACACAGGACAGGGCATAGCTGGTCCTGCGACAACGTTCTATGCCTCATACATGTCTTTAAATGGTTGGACAAACTATGAAGATAGGGATGTAAACATGGATAGTATGGGGCTAAGAATAAAAATACCTTTGTAGATGCGACATGATTTCAATACCTCAAAGTGCAATATAAATGCTAAGAATTATAGAGCTGAAGTGAAGTTAACCTCCCCCCCTCCCTCAAGACTCATAGAATAGCAGGGTTGGAAGGGGCCTACAAGGCCATCGAGTCCAACCCCTGCTCAATGCAGGAATCCAAGTCAGAGCATCCCTGACAAATGGCTGTCCAGCCTCGTCTTGAAGGCCTCCAGTGTGGGAGAGCCAACCGCCTCCCTAGGGAAATGGTCCCATTGTCATGTTGCTCTGACAGCCAGGAAGTTTTTCCGGAGGTTCAGCCGGAATCTGACTTCCTGTTGCTTGTGTCCATTCTTCCATGTCCTGCATTCTGGGAGGGCTCATGTAATTGAGTTTTAATAGAAGCATTATAGCTTCCAAATCCTGGGAAGTACTAGTTCCCCTCTACTCAGCACTGGTTAGGCCTCACCTGGAGTACTGTGTCCAGTTCTGGGCACCACACTTTAAGAAGGACGCAGACAAACTGGAGAGGGTTCAGAGGAGGGCAACAAAGATGATCAGAGGACTGGAAACAAAGACCTGTGAGGAGAGACTGAAAGAACTGGGCATGTTTAGCCTTGAGAAGAGAAGACTGAGGGGAGATAGGATAGCACTCTTCAAGTATTTGAAAGGTTGTCACAGAGAGGAAGGCCAGGATCTCTTCTCGGTCATCCCAGACTGCAGGACACGGAATCATGGGCTCAAGTGACAGGAAGCCAGATTCCGGCTGAACATCAGGAGAAACTTCCTGACTGTGAGAGCAAGATGACAATGGAACCAATTCCCTAAGGAGGCGGTGGGCTCTCCCACACTGGAGGCCTTCGAGACGAGGCTGGACAGCCATCTGTCAGGGATGCTCTGACTTGGATTGCTGCCTTGAGCAGGGGGTTGGACTCGATGGCCTTGTAGGCCCCTTCCAACCCCACTATTCTATGATTCTATGCGTTTTTCTTGTTCTGTTGTTATGGCAGCACAGAAATTCTAGGATGCAGGCTGAGGCAGGAGCTAAAGGTAGGCATTGGCCCACTTGGCACGACTGTGCCTGGGGAAATAAGCCACCGTGGCTTATTTCCCCCATTCATGTGCCAGTCACAGGTCGGGGGATTCACATAATTACCCTCATCAGCACAGCCAGGGTGGCTTGTTGCTGTGGTTATGGAGACAGGACAGCCCAGATGTTTCGGATGGCTTGTTATCCGCAGCAACAAGCCACCCTGGCTGGGTTTGCCCAACACAACAAGCTGAGCTGAGAAGGGTGGTCTGCTAATCCCCCCGGGCCGACCAGCAGCTGCAGGCTGGGTCACAAGTCACCATGGCTTGTTGAGCACCCTGCGATTGTGCGAAGCAGGTCAGTGACTTGCAACCCCCTGGGATGTGGCCCACGACAGACATCTCAGAGCAGAAATCTCAGATGCAGCGCAAATTACGTCAGGAGGAGCTAGAAGAGACGGCAACTCTGGTGAGGTCATGACAACCACCACCACCACCCCGGAAAAGGTTTCTTCACTGAGTTACTCCCTAACTTAGAGGCGGATTGTTCTATTTTAACACAGCCACATCCAGGCACAGCCCCCACCTTCTCTTAAGAATCAAAGACCAGCAAAGCAGCCCTCCCCAACCTGGCGCCTTCCAGATGTTTTGTACTTCAGCTTTGGCCAAAGGCCAGGAATGCTGGGAGTTGTAGTCCGAAGCAGCTGGAGGGCACCAGGTTGAGCAAGGCTGCCTTAGAGCAATGCCCAGCCGTTGAATGGACCTGACTCCTCCCCCTCGGTGGGTCACTATTTCTCTCTCGGGTCCAAGGGTTGCACATGCCTAATTCCAGCACTGGAACACTCAGCTGCCCCAGATGTTTTTTAACTGATCGTGGCTCTTGTCCCCGGAAGTCGGCTACCTTCTGTTGCCCACAGAACCACACCAGCCGTGAAGTGGGGATTGGCTATCGTGCTTCTGCCTTTGGATCGGGATCACTGGTAGCATGAGGAAAGTTCTAGAGACGTAACACAGAGATATAGTTGTCAAAGAAGCAACAATTGGATATTTTTGTTTCGTTATATGACATTTTCTTCTTTTTTCTATTTTAGAGCAGACACAGAATACTGGAAGATCCTGTCCTTCTTGATTGCAGTTCAGGAGATCAACCAGAATCCCAGGTTCTTACCCAACATCACCCTGGGCTACAACATCCATGACGACTATTTTGAAGCAAGAATGACCTCTGACGCTTTGCTAGACCTGCTCTCTCCTGGCCAGGCAAATGTTCCCAACTACAACTGTGGAAGATGGAATCCCCCGTTGGCTGTTCTGGAAGGGGCCGACTCTGACGTCTCCATCCAGATTTCAACTGTGTTGGGCATCTACAAAATCCCACAGGTGAAGAGGGGTGTTTGCAGGCTGAATCTCATTCTCCTTTGAGTTTCTCTGCAGAATGATCAAAATACTATCCAGAGAACTTCAATGTTAACTTCTCTCCCCCTGAAAATAGGAGGCATGGGGAATGATCTGGATTCACAGTGAGGTGCAAAAGGTTAATGCCCCCCTATCCCCACACCAGGGACGCAATCAGTACTGGGGGGGGGGACTCTGGGTATTTGTGAAAGAAAAGTCCTGCATCAAGGGCAAATCACATGATTAACTATCCTGGGTTCTGTTTCTTTGCTGGGAAAATGGGGTGAACCATTGGGAATTTCCTTCAATCATGGAGATGCAGGAGATCATAGAATCATAGAATAGTAGGCTTGGAAGGGGCCTACAAGTCCATCGAGTCCAACCCCCTGCTCAATGCAGCAATCCAAGTCAGAGCATCCCAGAGCATACCAAGCAATCCAAGTCAGGGAAAATTCTGGAGCAGATTATCAAGCAATCCATCTGTAAGCACCTTGAAAACAGTGCCGTGATTACTCGAAGCCAACATGGATTTGTCAACAACAAATCCTGCCAGATGAATCTGATCTCATTTTTGGATCAAGTCACCTCCCTTGTGGACCGTGGGAATACTGTAGACATCATATACCTCGGCTTCAGCAAAGCTTTCGACAAAGTGCCCCATGATCTCCAGATGAGCAAACTAGCTCAAAGTTCAACATTTTTATTAATGACTTGGAGGAGAAGGTGCAGGGAATGCTGATCACATTTGCAGATGACACCAAATTGGGCGGGATAGCTAATACTTTGGAAGACAGAAACAAAACTCAAAGTGATCTGGACAGACTGGAGCGCTGGGAGAAAACAACAGAATGACATTTAATAGGGATAAATGCCAAGTTCTGCACCTAGGAAAAAGAAACCAAATGCACAGTTACAAGATGGGGGATACCAGGCTCAACAACACTACAAGCGAGAAGGATCTTGGAATTGTTGTTGATCACAAGCTGAATATGAGCCAACAATGTGATGTGGCTGCAAAAAAGGCCAATGCTCTTTTGGGCTGCATGAATAGAAGCATAGCTTCCAAATCCCGGGAAGTACTAGTTCCCCTCTACTCAGCACTGGTTAGGCCTCATCTGGAGTACTGTGTCCAGTTCTGGGCACCACACTTTAAGAAGGATGCCAACAAACTGGAGAGGGTTCAGAGGAGGGTAACAAAGATGGTCAGGGGACTAGCCCTATGAGGAGAGACTGAAAGAACTGGGCATGTTTAGCTGTGAGAAGAGAAGACTGAGGGGAGATAGGACAGGGCTGTTCAGGTCTTTGAAGGGTTGTCACAGAGAGGAAGGCCAGGATCTCTTCTCCATCATCCCAGAGTGCAGGACATGGAATAATGGGCTCAAGTGACAGGAAGCCAAATTCCGGCTGAACATCAGGAGAAACTTCCTGACTGCTAGAGCAATACGACAATGGAACCCATTCCCTAGGGAGGCGGTGGGCTCTCCCTCATTGGAGGCATTTAAGACGAGGCTGGACAGCCACCTGTCAGGGATGCTCTGACTTGGATTCCTGCATTGAGCAGGGGGTTGGACTCGATGGCCTTGTAGGCCCCTTCCAACCCTACTGTTTTATGATTCTATGATTTAGTTGGGAAGCAAAACAAACTAACATTCTCTTTCTTCCTTTGTCAGGTCAATTATGGTTTTGTTTCTCATGTTCTGAGTGATAAAACTCAGTTCCCGTTTTTCTACCCAACGGTCCCCAAAGAAGGAACCCAGTACCCGGGGATTGTCAAACTGCTCCTGCATTTCAGATGGACAATGACAGGTCTCTTCGCTCCAGACACCGACAACGGAGAGAGATGTGTGAAGACCTTGACGCCTGAGCTCAGCAGGAACGGTGTCTGCGTTGGTTTCACGCAAACCATCCCAGAAGTGAATAATAAAAAAGTGGTGATCCGTTATCCTTCATTCCACAAGTGGAGACAAGTCAATGCTTTTGTTTATTGTGCAGAGACGAGTTCCTTCTTAAATGGATTACACATTATGCAAAATATAATTAAAATGTTGATGAAACCTGTTGTAGGGAAAGTCTGGATCACAACCGCTTTGTGGGACATCACCTTGGAGTTGATTCACGAAGTATCTTTCCAACACATCCATGGTCTTTTTTCCTTCTTCATCCAGACAAAGACTCGGACAAAATATGCTGATTTTCGATCCCTTTTCTCTCCTATCAAAACGTTTGGGGCGAAGGCATTTAGCTGCTCATACGCGAAGCGTGCGTGGTCTGTGAAAGGCTGGACAAGATGCAGGGAGAAGGAGGACCTGGAGTTCCTGCCCCAGGAGGACCTGGAGAGGTTCCTGTCCCTAGACAACCATGTCATTTACAGTGCCATCCAGGCTGTGGCCCGAGCCTTGGATGCCGCTTCTTCGTCCAGCTCCCAGAGGAGGGCGGTGGAGGGGGGAGGCAGGCTGGACGTGCAGAGGCTGCAGCCATGGCAGGTACTCCCTTTCCCGTCTCGGATAGCTGTGCTGACTGTGACGGTCTGTTGTCCGGTTCCAGCCTGAGTGCCTTGGATTTAGAACCCAAGAATATCAGCAAATGAGGGGAAAGGCTGGATTTAACAGAGCCCCTCACTGGCCGACCCCTCTGTGCTGCCTGGGCCCACTCCTCGTGCCCCCCGCCCCAGAGGAGGACCCCACCCACCCACCTGCGCTCTGCCCGGGAGCTCCCTTGGGCCGGGGGAACAGCGGTGCCTCTCTCCGAGCCCTCTGGCCGCCTGACTGGGCAGCTACTTGGGCGCCTCCCGGGCGCCACTGGGGCGTGTCCCTCCCTCCCTCCCCCGTCTGCCCTAATCGTTCTGGTGACAATTACGCTAGTGCCAAGCTGCACTTGCCCCCATTATTTCTCCACTATGTGCAGAACTGTTTCTTGCATAGAATCATAGAATAGCAGGGTTGGAAGGGGCCTATAAGACCATCAAGTCCCACCCCCTGCTCAATGCATGTTTTTATAGATAATAATTTTGTGGTGGGAGCATTTTTTAAACTTAACTTGTACAATTCCATCATCCCTGAGGCAAGAAATTCAGATTTTTCTCCATAGCACATTATGAACATATAATATTTACAGCACAATCTCCTGTTACCCAGTTTTTTTCTACGCCCCAGTTGTAACCTTCCCTTATAGGGGAGAGGCTCCAGCCCCTTGATCATTTTACTTGCCCCTTTCTGCAATTTTTCCAGCTCTACAATATCCTTTTTGAGGTGCAGTGACCAGAGCTGGACACAGGATTCCAGCTGTGATCACATCATGAATTTGTACGCAGGCAGTAAGATGTTGGCAGTTTTATCTGTAGCAGTGTTTCTTGCGTCTGTCTTCTTAACAGTTGTGCACTGGGAGCATTTTTGTAACCCACTAGTACAATTTGATGCCTGAGGCAAGAAATTCAATGTCTTTCCCAAGCACACAATACAAAAATATTTTCTATGGCAAATCCTTATAAGGCAAATCCTATTGAGCTCAGTCAAATATACTCCCAGGTAAGTGTGTCTAGGACTGCAGTTTTAAGAACATGAGACGAGCCCTGCTGGATCAGACCAAGGGTCCATCTAGTCCAGCATTCTGTTCACACAGTGGCCAACCTGCTGTTGACTGGGAACTCACAAGCAGGGCATGAGCGCAACAGCACCCTCCCACCCATGTTCCCCAGCAACTGGTGTACACAGGCTCACTGCCTCTGGTCCTGGAAGTAGCACATAGCCATCAGGACTAGTAGCCACTGATAGCCTTTTCTTCCAGCAATTTGTCCACCCCCCTTTTCAAGCCATCCAAACTGGTGGCCATCACTACATCCTGTGGTAGCAAATTCCATAGTTTAACTCCACATGGTGTCAAGAAGTCCATCCTCTTATTTGTCCTGCATCTCCTACCAATCAGCTTCATGGGATGACTCTGGGTTCTACTATTTGAGAGGAAGAAAAATGTCTCCCAACCCGCATTATCCACACCATGCATAATGTTGCACACCTCTGTCATGTCTCCCCTTACCCCCGTTTTTCCAAGCTAAACCATCCCAGCTGCTGTAACCTCCTCTCAGAGGGGAGAGGCTCCAGCCCCTTGACCATTTTAGTGGCTCTTTTCTGCACCTTTTCCAGCTCTACAATATCTTTTTTTAGGTGTGGTGACCAGAACTGGACACAGCATTCCAAGTGTATAGGGGCAGTATGATAATGCAGTTTTATTCTCAATTCCTTTTCTAATCATGCTTAACATGGAGTTTGCCTTTTTTACAGCGGCTGCACACTGGGTTGACATCTCCATCGAGCTGTTCACAACCCCAAGATCTCTTTCCTGGTTGGTCACCACTAGCTCAGATCCCATATACCTGAAGTTGGGATTTTTTGCCCCAACGTGCATCACTTTACACTTGCTTACACTGCACTTCATTTGCCATTTGGATACTCATTCTCCCAGTTTGGAGATATCCTTTTGGAGCTCTTCACAATCCCTTTTTGTTTTAACCACCCTAAATAATTCCCTGTGGGACCCCACTATTTACTTCCCTCCATTGGGACAATTGAGCATGTATTCCTATTCTGTTTTCTGTTCTTTAACCAGTTACTGATCTGTAAGAGGACCTGCCCTCTGATTTCATGACTGCTAAGCTTTCTCAGGAGTCTCTGATGGGGGACTTTGTCACAAACCTTTTGGAGGTCCAAGTAAACAATGTCTACCAGATCACCCCTGTCTGTGGGTTTATTGACACTCTGAAAGATCTCTAAAAGGTTAGTGAGACAGGACTTACCTTTGTGGAAGCAGTGTTAATTCCAGTGTTGAAGGCTTGCCTGTCTATATGCTTACTAATTTTATCTTTAATGTGTTCAACAAATTTTCCTGAAAAAGACGTTAAGCTAACAGGCCTGTAATTTCCCTTATCCCTCCTGGATTCCTTTCTGAAAATTGGTGTTCCATTGGCCATAGAATCATAGAATAGTAGGGTTGGAAGGGGCCTACAAGGCCATCGAGTCCAACCCCCTGCTCAATGCAGGAATCCAAGTCAGAGCATCCCTGACAGGTGGCTGTCCAGCCTCGTCTTGAAGGCCTCCAGTGTGGGAGAGCCAACCGCCTCCCTAGGGAAATGGTCCCATTGTCATGTTGCTCTGACAGCCAGGAAGTTTTTCCGGAGGTTCAGCCGGAATCTGGCTTCCTGTAACTTGAGCCCATGATTCTGTGTCCTGCACTCTGGGATGATCAAGAAGAGATCCTGGCCTTCCTCTCTGTGACAGCCTTTCAAGTACTTGAAGAGCGCTATCCTATCTCCCCTCAGTCTTCTCTTCTCAAGGCTAAACATGCCCAGTTCTTTCAGTCTCTCTTCATAGGGCTTTGTTTCCAGTCCCCTGATCATCTTTGTTGCCCTCCTCTGAACCCTCTCCAGCTTGACTGCATCCTTCTTAAAATGCGATGCCCAGAACTGGACACAGTACTCCAGATGAGGCCTAACCAGTGCTGAGTAGAGGGGGACTAATACTTCCCGAGACTTGGAAGCTATGCTTCTATTAATGCAGCCCAAAAGAGCAGTGGCCTTTTTTGCAGCCACATCACATGGTTGGCTCATATTCAGCTTGTGATCGACAACAATGCCAAGATCGTTCTCGCTTGTAGTACTGTTGAGCCAAGTAGCTCCCATCTTGTAACTGTGCCTTTGGTTTCTTTTTCCTAGGTGCAGAACTTGGCATTTCTCCCTATTAAATGTCATTCTGTTGTTTTCTGCCCAGCGCTCCAGTCTATCCAGATCGCTTTGAATTTTGTTTCTGTCTTCCAAAGTATTAGCTATCCCGCCCAATTTTGTGTCATCTGCGAATGTGATCAGCATTCCCTGCACCTCCTCCTCCAAGTCATTCATAAACATATTGAAGAGCACTGGGCCCAGGACTGAGCCCTCCGGGACCCCACTCGTTACCTCTCCCCAGTTGGAGAAGGTCCCATGGATAAGCACTCTTTGAGTCCGATCCTGTAGCCAACTGTGGATCTGCCAGATTGTTGTTTCGTCTAGCCCACTTTGAGCAACTTTGCTCATCAGGAGATCATGGGGCACTTCCAGTCCTCTGGTACAGAGGCTGATCTTAGGAACACGTTGCTTATTTTGATTAGAAGATCAGCAATTTCATATCTGAGTTCTTCATGAACTCTAGGATTGGTGCCATCTGGGGCTGGTGGTTTATGTACTTTCAATTTATCAATAAGGTTGAGAACTCCATCTTTTGTCACCTCCATTTGCCTCAGTTCCTCAGACTCCCTTCCTGAAAACATCAGTTCTGCCCTATATCTTCTGCAGTGAAGACAGATGAGAAGAATTCATTCAGCTTCTCTGCGGTCTCCTTGTCCTCCTTCAGAGCCCGCCCCTTCTGGGGCTCCAGTCCGCTCGACACTATGCCCTCTTCGATGTACAGGGCAACACCCCCCTCAGCACACCCTTCCCTGTCCAAGTTAAAAACTTCACATTGCCACCTTGAGAGGGTTTTACCCTTAAAGGAAGCCTAAACATTGTTATACTTATTTATTTATTAATTAAATTTATTGGTCACCCAGCCACGCTGGGCGATGTACAACAAAACAGTTAAAACAATGAAATTCTACATTAAAAACATCATAAAGAATACTCTAACCCACCCTGAACGCCTGCCTGAACCACCACGTTTTTAATGCGTGGCAGAAGCTCATTAAAGAGGGGGCATGGCGGAGTTCCCTAGGGAGGGAGTTCCGCAGAGTGGGGGCCATCACAGAGAAGGCCCTCTCCCTCGTCCTCACCAGCCTAGCTGTCCTGGCTGATGGGACAGAGAGAAGGCCATCCGAGGCTGATCCTGTTAAGCGTCCTGTCTGGTGTTGCTGGAGGCGCTCCTTAAGATAGGCTGGGCTGGAACCATATAGGGTTTTAAAGGTCAAAACCAAGACCTTGAATTTGGCCTGGAAAACAACTGGGAACCAGTGCAACTCCTTCAGCACTGGAGTAATGTGATCTCGCCGGTGGCTGCCTGTAATCAGGCGAGACGCCGCGTTCTGTACGAGCTGCAGCTTCCGAACTGCAGCTACCCTTCTTCAAGGGTAACCCCACGTACAGTGCATTACAGTAGTCTAGACGAGAGGAGACCAGGGCATGTACTACCGATGGGAGCAGATGGTTGGGAAGGAAGGGGCGCAGCCGCCATATCAGATGAAGTTGGTACAGCGCTGTCCGGCTCACAGCTGACACCTGAGCCTCCATGGACAGCTGGGAGTCCAAAATGACCCCCAGGCTGTGGACCTGGTCTTTCACGGGTAGCCGTACCCCATTCAACACCAGGTCAACATCCCCCAGCCTCCTCTTGTCTCCCACCAAATGTACCTCGGTCTTGTCAGGGTTTAGCTTCAGCTTATTCCTCCCCATCCAGCCACTCACTGTCTCCAGACATTTGGGCAGGGCTTCTACGGCCAACCTTGGTGAAGATTTGAACGAGAGGTAGAGCTGCGTGTCATCCACATATTGGTGACACCACACCCCAAACCTCCTGATAGCTCCCAGTGGCTTCACATAGATGTTAAATGGCATCGGGTCCGAAACCTCTTCTCCCAGTGCTACCCTCTGGTACCTTCTAGAGAGGAAGGACCGGAACCACCACAATACGGTGTCTCCAATGCCCAACCCCTCCAGGCGGTCCAGGAGGATACTGTGGTCATAGGAAAGATGTAGTATTTGTTGTTGTTGTTCAGTCATTCAGTCGTGTCCGACTCTTCGTGACCCCCTGGACCATAGCATGCCAGGCCTTCCTGTCCTGCGCTCTCTCCTGGAGTGTGCTCAAGTCCATATTCATTGCATTGGTGATGCTATCTAGCCTTCTCGTCCTCTGCCATCCCCTTCTCCTTTTGCCTTCAGTCTTTCCCAGCATCAGGGTCTTTTCCAGAGAGTTTTCTCTTCGCATTAGATGGCCAAAATATTTGAGCTTCAGCTTCAGTATCTGTCCTTCCAATGAGCACTCAGGGTTGATTTCCTTTAGGATGGACTGATTTGACCTCCTTGCAGTCCAGGGCACTCGTAAGAGTCTTCTCCAGCACCACAGTTCGAAAGCATCAATTCTTCGGCGCTCAGCCTTCCTTATAGTCCAGCTCTCACAGCCATATGTTGCTACTGGGAAAACCATAGCTTTGATTAGACGGACCTTTGTCGGCAAGGTGATGTCTCTGCTTCTTACTATGCTGTCTAGGTTTGCCATAGCTTTCCTCCCAAGGAGCAAGCGTCTTTTAATTTCATGGCTACAGTCACCGTCTGCAGTGATCTTGGAGCCCAAGAAAATAAAATCTGTCACTGCTTCCATTTCTTCCCCTTCTATACACCAGGAAGTGATGGGGCCAGATGCCATGATCTTCGTTTTTTTAACGTTGAGTTTCAAACCAGCTTTTGCACTCTCCTCTTTCACCCTCAGCAAGAGGCTCTTGAGATCCTCTTCGCTTTCTGCCATTAGGGTCGTATCATCTGCATATCTGAGGTTGTTGATAATTCTCCCGGCAATCTTAATTCCAACCTGTGATTCATCCAACCCGGCGTTTCTCATGAAGTACTCTGCATATAAGTTAAATAAGCAGGGTGACAATATGCAGCCTTGTCGTACTGCTTTCCCAATTTTGAACCACTCGGTTGTTCCATGTCTGGTTCTTACTGTTGTTTCTTGACCCTCGTACAGGTTTCTCAGGAGACAGGTAAGGTGGTCTGGTACTCCCATCACTTTAAGAATTTGCCACAGTTTGTTGTGATCCACACAATCAAAGGCTTTAGCGTAGTCAATGAAGCAGAAATAGACGTTTTTCTGGAATTCTCTTGCTTTCTCCATGATCCAGCGAACGTTGGCGATTTGATCTCTAGTTCCTCTGCCTCTTCGAAACCCCACTTGTACTTACGGTAGTTCTCGGTTCGCATACTGCTGAAGCCTAGCTTGTAGGATTTGGAGCATCACCTTGCTGGCATGTGAAATGAGCGCAATTGTGCGGTAGTTTGAACACTCTTTGGCGTTGCCCTTCTTTGGAATTGGAATGTAAACTGACCTTTTCCAGTCTTGCGGCCACTGTTGAGTGTTCCAAATTTGTTGGCATATTGAATGCAGCACTTTAACAGCATCATCTTTTAGGATTTTAAATAGCTCGGCTGGAATACTGTCATCTCCGCTAGCTTTGTTGTTACTAATGCTTCCTAAGGCCCACTTGACTTCACTCTCGAGGATGTCCGGCTCAAGTTCAGTGACCGCACTATCATGGCTATCAGGGACATTCAGATCTTTCCTGTATAGTTCTTCTATGTATTATTTCCACCTCTTCTTAACCTCATCTGCTTCTGTTAGGTCCCTGCCTTCTTTGTCCTTTATCATGCCCCTCTTTGCACAAAACGTTCCCTTGAGATCTCCGATTTTCTTGAAGAGATCTCTAGTCTTTCCCATTCTGTTGTTTTCCTCGATTTCTTTGCATTGTTCATTTAAGAAGGCCTTCTTGTCTCTCCTTGCTATTCTCTGGAACTCTGCATTCAGTTGGATATATCTTCCCCTTTCTCCCTTGCTTTTTGCTTCCCTTCTTTCCTCAGCTATGTGTAAAGCCTCCTCAGACAGCCCCTTGGCTTTCTTGCATTTCTTTTTCTTTGGGATGGATTTCGTTGCTGCCTCCTGAACAATGTTATGGACCTCCGTCCATAGTTCCTCAGGCACTCTGTCTATCAGGTCTAATCCCTTAAATCTATTTGTCACCTCCACTGTATATTCATAAGGGATATGATTGAGGTCATACCTGAATGGTTTAGTGGTTTTCCCTACATTCTTCAATTTAAGACGAAATTTTGCAACAAGAAGCTCATGATCTGAGCCACAGTCAGCTCCAGGTCTTGTTTTTACTGACTGTGTAGAGCTTCTCCATCTTTGGCTGCAAAGGACAGAATCAATCTGATTTCGATATTGACCATCTGGTGATGTCCATGTGTAGAGTCGCCTCTTGTGCTGTTGGAAAAGAGTGTTTGCTATGATCAGCGTGTTCTCTTGGCAAAACTCTATTAGCTTTTGTCCTGCTTCATTTTGTACACCAAGGCCACGCTTGCCTGTTATCCCGGTGATTTCTTGACTTCCTACTTTAGCATTCCAATCCCCTATGATGAAGAGGACATCTTTTTTTGGTGTTAGTTCTAGAAGGTGTTGTAGGTCTTCATAGAACCGATCAACCTCAGCTTCTTCGGCATCAGTGGTTGGGACACAGACCTGAATTACTGTGATGTTGAATGGTTTTCCTTGGATTCGTACTGAGATCAATCTATCGTTTTTGAGATTGTACCCCAGTACTGCTTTTCCCACCCTTTTGTTGACTATGAGTGCTACTCCATTTCTTCTAAGGGATTCTTGCCCACAGTAGTAGATATCATGGTCACCTGAATTAAATTCGCCCATGCCTGTCCATTTGAGTTCGCTGATTCCCAAGATGTCGATGTTCAGTCTCGTCATCTCATGTTTGAACACCTCCAGCTTACCTTGATTCATTGATCTGACATTCCAGGTTCCTAAACAATATTGTTCTTTACAGCATCGGATTTTCTTTTCACCACCAGACACATCCACAGCTGAGTGTCCTTTCGGCTTTGGCCCAGCCACTTCACTCTTTCTGGCGCTACTTGGAAATTCCCTCTGCTCTTCCCCAGTAGCATATTGGACACCTTCCGACCTGAGGGGCTCATCTTCCGGCATCATCTCTTTTAGCCTTGTGATAGGTTCCATGGGGTTTTCTTGGCAAGAATACTGGAGTGGGTTGCCATTTCCTTCTCCAGTGGACCACATTTTGTCAGAACTCTCTGCCATGACCTGTCCATCTTGGGTGGCCCTGCACGGCATAGCTTATGGCTTCACTGAGTTACGCAAGCCCCTTCGCCACAACAAGGCAGTGATCCATGATGGGGTAAAATACTACATCTTTCCTGTCATAGGAAAGATGTAGTATTTGCCCTTTTTTAAAATAAAACTAAGAAGAAAGATTAAATGTATTTTAGGAGCCGGACAGCTCCATGAAAACGTAAAGCCAGTATAAGGCTGCAGTGAAAAAGGCAAACTCCACGTTAGGCATCATTAGGAAAGAAATTGAGGATAGAACTGCCAATATCATACTGCCCTGATACGTACCTATGCTAGGGTCCAAAATTATGCACGGTCCTCCTCTCCATTTTATCCTCACAACAACCCTGTGAGGTAGGTCAGGCGGCGAGTCACCCAAAATCACCCAGTGAGCGTCATGGCCGAGTGGGGACTAGGACCAGGATCTTCTGACTCCCAGTCCAGCACTCTCACCACAGCGCCATTCTGGCTCTCGCGCAGTAGAAGGCTCCCCCGCGCCCAAGTTTCCACCACTTGGTTTTCTTTGGTAGAGCCTTTAGCTAGTGTTCTCTGGTATCAAAGTACAGCCGACTTTCCGAAAATATATACCATACCACCCAATAGCCAAAGTTCTCTGGGTAGTTTACGAAGATTAAAAACCATAAAAATACAATACTGTGACAAAAAATAAAAACGATTCGTATACAACATGTAAGCGTGCACACGCGCACACACAGACATATATACATACATGCATACAATTTTAATAACCAAGAATAAGAAACCCCAGGGCCAGTAAAAACAAAACAAAACCCATTCGTGTGTTGTCAAATGCCTGGGAGTAGTCAGGTCTTAACCTGGCAGCAAAGAAATGACAGTGTCGGCACCAGGTGGGCCTCGGTGAGGAGCATGTTCCACAATTGGGGGCCACCACTGAGAAGGCCCTCTGCCTTGTTGCTACTCTCCAAGCCTCCCTCAGAGGAGGACCTCAGATGACGGTCACAGGGTATGAGTAGGTTCATTCCATGAGAGGCACTCAAAGCTTTATTATTGCTGTACATTGTTGCACAAATGTTTTGTGTGAGCTCAGTAGTGGGGGCAGACTAGGGCTGGATGGCTAGCCCTGGGGCCCATCATGGGCTTGATCCGACCTGGAGAACATCACCATAGGAAATCTTTATTTGTACGGTTGTGTGACTCCCCCGCCCCTGCCCCCACTGTTCTCATGACCTTAAAGTCACTTCATCCTCTGTGGAATGGGGGTTGCCACATGAAATAGGAGAACGTGGGTCCGCAGGAGAGCTTTTGTGCGGCTGTGTGATTTCACCATCCCCTCCTTTGAATGCAAGATCTTAACGTTCATGTGCCCCAGTTTTCCCCTTCTGTGATACGGCCTGCTGGCTGTTGGGGACCCAAAAGACAGCTCCGCCTCCTCTGAACCCCTTGGTCGTGCCTTGGTGGACCCTCTGGTCTCCGCCTCTGCTGACCCAGCCCTCCACCCGCTGCCCACCAGCCTCAGTGGGCACCAGCTGACACTGTGGAGGATGCAGCCTTAGTTACGTAACCGACAATTTGCTGGCTTCTAAAGGTGCCCCAAACGTGCCCCATGGGGTGGCCGGCCTCCCTTTCCCCGAGGTTCAGGCCAAGCCCAGGGTATAGAATTCTCCCCAGGAGACAAAACGTCAAATGGGTTTAGCTGCCCATCTCTAAAGGAGACGGAGGAAGGAAATCGGGTCCCTTATGAAGGTCAAGGGATGCACTCAGCCACTTGCTTCTGGAACCAGTCCTGAACCGTGGGAAATGGGCAGAACCGAGGCATCGACCGTGGTTGCTTGTCTCCTCCATGCCGGTGTTCCCTCTGCCGTTCCAGCTTCACCCTTTCCTGAGAAACCCCCAGTTCTACAACCGTTCCATGGATGGCGTGTATCTGGACGAGAACGGGGACCCGGCAGCCGACTTTGACATCGTGAACTGGGTGGTGTTTCCCAATAGGTCCGTCGTCAGGGTGAAATTCGGGAGCATGGAAAGACGGGGACCCCCAGGCCTCACCGTCGCCCTCTATCAGGACGCCATTGTGTGGCCCAAGTGGCTCAGCCAGGTGGGGAGAGTCGTCCCCTTCATTCCACAGGCTTCTTCACACCTTCAGCGCACGTCACAGGCCCTGGGTCAGGCCTGTCTGCGGGAGCGCGGGGGAGATGGGGAGGGCACGTGGGCTGTGCCGCCTCGCCGCGCCTCGTGGCGCCTGAGCCGCCTCAGGCGGGGAGCGGCGAGTTGCGGCGCCCGGTTTCCTCCTCCTCTTGCGACTCAGCCGGCAGAGCGCCGCCTGCACTGTGGCGAAGCAGCGGAGGCTTAGAAATAGCCGTGAAAAATAACGACTTTAGACTCGACACAACACAAGGGAAGCAACGGAGGAAGGGGAGGAAGGGGAGGCCCTGGCGGAGTGAACGGGGGGGGGCAGCGTGGAGTTCTTCCAGCTGCACGTGCTTGTGCTCCGCCGCAGGCTTCAGGTTAACCCCTAGAGGTCCTGCTGGGTCCTTCTCAGCTCGATCTCCATTTCTGCTGATCAATGCATCCTGACGCATTGTCCTTGTTGGTCCGTGTCTCTGTGTTCAGCCCCTGCCGCATTCCCGGTGCGTGGAGAGCTGTCGCCCTGGATTCAAGAAGGTGGCTCAGGAAGGAAGGCCCGTTTGCTGCTACGACTGCGCTCCCTGTGCGGAAGGGACCATCTCCACCCAGGAAGGTGGGTGACTCCAGAGGAGAAGGCAGCCCTGAGGAGGAGGGCAAAGATCCACCCAGACATGGTCTCTGAAGGTTTCCTTAAAGGCATTTCTGGAGTTGGATCTTGCAAAGTCCACAATTTATTTCACAAAGCAAGCCACATGGGGGTGGATGGGGACGCAGTGGATGGGTAGGGATTTGCACCATCACCCACACTTGACATAGTGTGCAAGCCCTCCATGGCCGAGATTGTTATGTTCGCCCCACTTCTTGGCACGACGAGAACTCCCAGGGGTGGAGCGCTCGCCAGGGTTGGGTTTCCTTCGGAAGGAGGTCAGTGGAGGCTTAGTCGCATGTTGAAATATTTGCCTTTATTCACAAGCACACATAAAAACTTAAGACCCCTGCTGGATCAGACCAAGGTCCTATCTCGCCTGGCATTCTTTTCCCCCTGTGGCCAACCAGTTGCCTCAATGGGAGGCTCACATGTAGGACACGAGAGCAACAGCACCCTCCCGCCCATGTTCCCCAGCATACTGCCTCTGATACTGGAGGCAGTACAGAGCCATCAGGACTGGAGCCATCGACAGTCCTCTCCTCCCCCATGAATTTGCCCAATCCCCTCGTAAAACTGTCCTAGTTGGCGGCCATCTCTGCATCTTGTGGTAGCAAACTCCACAGTTTAATTATGCATCCTTTGTAGAAGTCCTCCCTTTCTCTGCCTTGAATCTTCCACCACTCCGCTTCATTGCATGACCCTGGTTGAGCAGAGCTTGAGCATAGGTGGAGGCACAGCTTAAATCATGCTGGATATGGATGATGGGAGTTGTAGTCCAAGACATCCAGAGGGCACCAGGAAGGCTGGCTTGAACACTCAAATGGGCAGCCAACATCCACTGCTCCCATATCAGTCTCCCGAGAGAGAGAGAGAGAGAGAGAGAGAGAGAGAGCAGCAGCAGCGCAACTTTAAGATGCTTGGAGAGCTCAAATTCTATCTCTTCCTCTGTCTCACCAAACTGTCTCCTTTACATCGGAGATAACACAGGGGATCCCGCCAGAGGGAGGGAGATTGGAGGCCAAGCCCTGCCCCCTGAGGAATTCATGGAGGTTGCACATGCCAGATGGGGAACCTCTGCAGGTCAGATAAGGCCCCCGGGCCGGAGGTTCCCCATCCCTGGGTTGAAGTCATGTTGAAACACATGAGACACCAACTGTGGCTTGTTCACGTGGGAGAACGAGGAGGCCCAGCAGGCCGGTCTGTGTCCTGCGTGAAGTGAATCTGTGCTGTGAATCACCCAGAGGTGATTGCTTGGGCGCAATGTAACGGGACAGAGATGGCTAAAGATGCAAGGAAGATGGCCCTCCTGTTCTTTCCAGATGCGGACCACTGCACCAAGTGTCCGGACAATCAGCATCCAAACACAGACCGAGATGGATGTATGCCCAAGGTTGCAACCTTCCTGTCCTATGAAGAGCATCTGGGGATCATCCTGGCTTCCTTGGCCCTATTCCTGTCCTCAACCACGGGATTTGTACTGGGAACCTTTATTAAATTCCTAGAAACTCCACTAGTCAAAGCCAACAACCGGGACCTCTCCTACATTCTCCTCGTCTCCCTCCTGCTTTCCTTCTTGTCCTCCTTCCTCTTCATTGGGAGGCCAAGGAAAGCCACCTGCCTTCTTCAACAAACAGCCTTCAGCATCATCTTCTCCGTTTCCGTCTCTTCTCTCTTGGCCAAAACGATCACTGTGGTGCTGGCCTTCCTGGCCACAAAGCCAGGGAACAGGGCGAGGGGGTGGCTGGGGAAGAGTTTGGCCAACTCCATCGTCCTTTCCTGTTCTGGTGTCCAAGTTGTCATCTGCGCCATCTGGCTGGGCATCTCTCCCCCGTTCCCTGACTCCGAAATGCACTCCCAGCCTGGACAGATCCTACTCCAATGCAACGAAGGGTCTGTCGCCATGTTCTATGCCGCCCTTGGCTACATGGGCTTCCTGGCTGCCATCTGCTTCACAGTGGCTTTCCTAGCCCGGAAGCTGCCCGGGGCCTTCAATGAGGCCAAGCTGATCACCTTCAGCATGCTGGTCTTCTGCAGCGTGTGGGTGTCCTTTGTGCCCACCTACCTGAGCACCAAGGGGAAATACATGGTGGCCGTGCAGGTCTTCTCCATCTTGGCCTCCAGTGCTGGGTTGCTGGGCTGCATCTTTCTTCCCAAGTGCTACATTATTATTCTGAGGCCTCATCTGAATACAAAAGAGCATCTCATGATGAAAATAAAAGTCTAAATCTGATTCATGTTGTTATGAAACACCCTTTATTCCGGGGAAAAAATTATATGGTACTCTGCGCTTGGAAAGAGAGGCTTCACTCCGTCTTGGGAAGGCACCATAGAAGCCTTTTGCCCATTTTAATCTTGCTAGCAATGGTTCTGGTTTAACTGTTTTACTTGGGCTCTCGGCACTGCCTGCGAGGTTTTCCCATTGTGAAATGTGTTGTGGGTTCCTTTCAGGGCCGAAAGGCAGTATAAAAAATGTCTGTGGATAAATAAATTGAAGACATAAGTAAACCTTAGACACCAGGCCATGCACTCAAGGCAGAACTCTTTCTATGTGACCAGGGGTGTCCCTGCCTCCAGAAGCCGGCCCTTGAAGAGGTGCCAGGCAAATGCTTTCAGCAGCCTCTTTCTGTAGTAGCAATGCAAAGGGTCAGACTAAGTAGCCTCATGCCTCATGTTCTTGCTGAGCTCTTGCTCTCTGAAATATATGTTTGTAAGCTGACGAGACATAGGAATTTCTTATCTTCTCAACAAGGCTAAGGTCAGCATAGAGTTGTATATAATGTTCCCTGCTTATCATGTCCTATAACCCATTTCCTGGGATATAAACAATGGTGCTAAGAGAGGAAATGTTGAGGACTGCGACCCCACACGGGAGGGAGAGGAGGAGCCGTTTCCTGTGTGTCACAATATCTATAAAAACAATCTGCTGATGTAAATCGGGGCTTTTGGCGCTTTGGAAGTGATTCCAGCCATAAAGCCCGTGCGTTAATAAAGAAAAACTGTTTTTCCTTCACTCCATGTTCTCTCTGACTTTGCTTTCTGCAACATTTCTGCTTACCTTCCTGCGAAAGCCAGGAGGCGGCAGAATTGTCAGCCAGTTGACTCCCAAACGGACACCCAGGCAACCATTTCACAGCTCCATCTCAGTTCTGACAAACCACGGGAGAGAGGGTTTTGCCGCTGTTTGATTCTTAATGGTTAAACTGAGGCTGGGGGCAGCTGCGGCCTCCAAGCACCCCAGTGGCCAGGGCTCTTTGGCCCATAGGAGCCTTGCGTGTCTCCCACAACAGCAGCCTTGTGGCATCACACACTCTCCCCCCCGGGGGAAAAAGGGACCAGCCTCCCTCCATGTTCGACCGGCGTCTCCCCCTCTCAGGCATGCTGGGAAGACGTATGTGACAAAGAGCACATACGGCCAGCAGTAGCCTTTGGCGTGTAAAAACGGACCTGGCCTCTCCGCCCGGCGAGTCAGCCTGAAGGAGTGCGAGTGATCTCATTTTTTGATCAAGTCACCTCCCTTGTAGACCGTGGGAATGCTGTAGACATCATATACCTCGACTTCAGCAAAGCTTTCGACAAAGTGCCCCATGATATCCTGATGAGCAAACTAGCTCAAAGTGGGCGAGATGAAACAATGATCCGGTGGATCCACAGTTGGCTACAGAATCGGACTCAAAGAGTGCTTATCAATGGAATCTTCTCAAACTGGGGAGAGGTAACGAGTGGGGTCCCGCAGGGCTCAGTCCTGGGCCCAGTGCTCTTCAATATTTTTATTAATGACTTGGAGGAGGAGGTGCAGGGAATGCTGATCAAATTTGCAGATGACACAAAATTGAGAGGGATAGCTAATACTTTGGAAGACAGAAACAAAATTCAAAGTGATCTGGATAGACTGGAGTGCTGGGCAGAAAACAACAGAATGGCATTTAATAGGGACAAATGCCAAGTTCTGCACCTAGGAAAAAGAAACCAAATGCACAGTTACAAGATGGGGGATACGTGGCTCAACCACACTACGAGCGAGAAGGATCTTGGAATTGTCGTCGATCACAAGCTGAATATGAGCCAACAATGTGATGTGGCTGCAAAAAAGGCCAATGCTATTTTGGGCTGCATTCATAGAAGCATCGCTTCCAAATCCCGGGAAGTACTAGTTCCCCTCTACTCAGCACTGGTTAGGCCTCATCTGGAGTACTGTGTCCAGTTCTGGGCACCACACTTTAAGAAGGATGCAGACAAGCTGGAGAGGGTTCAAAGGAGGGCAACAAAGATGATCAGGGGACTGGAAACAAAGCCCTATGAAGAGAGACTGAAAGAACTGGGCATGTTTAGCCTTGAGAAGAGAAGACTGAGGGGAGATATGATAGCACTCTTCAAGTACTTGAAAGGTTGTCACAGAGAAGAAGGCCAGGATCTCTTCTTGATCATCCCAGAGTGCAGGACACGGAATAATGGGCTCAAGTGACAGGAAGCCAGATTCCGACTGAACATCAGGAAAAACTTCCTGAGTGTCAGAGCAATACGGCAATGGAACCAATTACCTGGGGAGGCGGTGGGCTCTCCCACACTGGAGGCCTTCAAGACGAGGCTGGACAGCCATTTGTCAGGGATGCTCTGACTTGGATTCCTGCATTGAGCAGGGGGTTGGACTCGATGGCCTTGTAGGCCCCTTCCAACCCTACTATTCTATGATTCTATGAGTGGGCGCCTGGCCAGGCGTCGCCTCCTGGTGACCGGGCAGATCGCAGTTGCCCAGATTTCCTCGCGGGACTGACTTCCTTTGCTCTCTCAGAGACGTAACTCAGATCACTGAAGTTTACGAGAAAGGGTTCACCGACTGCTTGGCATGTAACCCGCCCAGAGATAGCATTGGGGTCTTTTTGCTTTCCTCTGCTTTCCTCCCCCTTTTCACTGCCAGTATGAAAGCGTCTGCCGCCCTCCGTTCTCTGCCGCTTGCTCTCTGAGACTTGTGCCACTGCTCAGGCAACAGAACACGTGTTTGCGCCAGAGCTCGCCCATGTCTGGTTGGTTCACTGGACCATCAGCTGGCCAGCGAACTGAAACGAGGGGCCTTTCGCCCCTCTTCCCACACCCTTCGCCCCCCCTTTGCGGCAGGCCCACTGCTGCCAGGCCCCCCTCCCCCGGCTGGGGACCCCTGTGCTGTGGCTGCGTCTCGCATGCCAGCCTGGGAGGCCCGCCGACCCACACTAGGAGCTGGGGGGGCACGGGGTGCAGCTGGCCAGGGGCTGGGGGGGACGACCGCAGGCGCTGGCCCTCTTCTCGCGCTCCTCCGCGCCGATGCTCCCCCGTCGGTTCTTCTCTGCTTCTCTGTGCTCCTCCTCAGCCTCCTTCCCCGCAGCTCGTCCTCCGAGCGCCCATGGAAACGCGAGCGGAGCCCAGCCCTTCGCCTCTGTCCTCGGAAGAAGGGCCTCATGCAGGCCCGGCTCCAGCCCTCTTAGAATCATAGAAACATAAAAAAGTAGGGTTGGAAGGGGCCTACAAGGCCATCGGGTCCAGCCCCCTGCTCAGTAAAGGAATCCAAGTCAGAGCATCCCTGACAGATGGCTGTCCAGCCTCGTCTTGAAGGCCTCCAGTGTGGGAGAGCCCACCACATCCCCAGGGAATTGGCTCCATTGTCGTATTGCTCTTACAGTCAGGAAGATTTTCCTGATGTTCAGCCGGAATCTGGCTTCCTGTAACTTGAGCCCATTCTTCCGTGTCCTGCACTGTGGGATGATCAAGAAGAGATCCTGGCCTTCTTCTCTGTGACAACCTTTCAGGTACTTGAAGAACGCTATCATGTCTCCCCTCAGTCTTCTCTTCTCAAGGCTAAACATGCCCAGTTCTTTCAGTCTCTCTTCATAGGGCTTTGTTTCCAGTCCCCTGATCATCTTTGTTGCCCTCCTCTGAACCCTCTCCAGCTTGACTGCATCCTTCTTAAAATGCGATGCCCAGAACTGGACACAGTACTCCAGATGAGGCCTAACCAGTGCTGAGTAGAGGGGAACTAGGACTTCCCGGCATTTGGAAGCTATGCTTCTATTCATGCAGCCCAAAAGAGCATTGGCCTTTTTTGCAGCCACATCACATTGTTGGCTCATATTCAGCTTGTGATCGACAACAATGCCAAGATCCTTCTCGCTTGTAGTGTGGTTGAGCCACGTATCCCCCATCTTGTAACTGTGCATTTGGTTTCTTTCTCCTAGGTGCAGAACTTGGCATTTGTCCCTATTAAATGTCATTCTGTTGTTTTCTGCCCAGTGCTCCAGTCTATCCAGATCACTTTGAATTGTGTTTCTGTCTTCCCAAGTATTAGCTATCCCACCCAATTTGGTGTCATCTGCAAATTTGATCAGCATTCCCTGCACCTCCTCCTCCAAGTCATTCATACAAATGTGGAAGAGCACTGGGCCCAGGACTGAGCCCTGCGGTACCCCACTCGTTACCTCTCCCCAGCTTGAGAAGGTCCCATTGATAAGCACTCTTTGGGTCCGATTCTGTAGCCAACTGTGGATCCACCGGACCGTTGTTTCATCTAGCCCACTTCGAGCTAGTTTGCTCATCAGGAGATCATGGGGCACTTTGTCGAAAGCTTTGCTGAAGTCGAGGTATATGATGTCTACAGCATTCCCATGGTCTACAAGGGAGGTGACCTGATCCAAAAATGAGATCAGATTTGTCTGGCAGGACTTGTTGACAAATCCATGTTGGCTTCGAGTAATCACAGCATTGTGTTCAAGGTACTTCCAGATGGATTGCTTTATGATCTGCTCCAGAATTTTCCCAGGGATTGATGTCAGACTGACTGGTCTGTAGTTCCCAGGTTCCTCCTTTTTGCCCTTTTTGAAGAGAGGGACAACGTTAGCCCTCCTCCAGTCATCTGGCACTTCCCCCGTCCTCCATGATTTCTCAAAGAGAATAGACAGTAGTTCTGAGAGTTCTTCTGCCAGGTCCTTTATGACTCTAGGATGCAGTTCATCTGGCCCTGGAGATTTGAACTCATTCAAAATCATTAGGTGTTCCTTGACCATACGCCTGTCGATCTCAAGCTGCAATCCTGCCCCTTCAGCCTGTACTTCGCCTTTGCCAGGGGGGTCATAGACCCTCTTTTGGGAGAAGACTGAGCTAAAGTAGGAATTGAGCACCTCTGCCTTTTCTTTGTCATCTGTTATCATTTTGCCATCCTTATTTAATAGCTGAACCACCATTTCTTTCCTCTGCCTTTTACTCTGCACGTAGCTGAAGAAAGCCTTTTTGTGGCTTTTAGCATCCCTCGCTAACCTCAGCTCATTCTCAGCTTTAGCCTTCCTGACGCCATCCCTGCAATTCTGTGCCACCTGTCTGTACTCTTCCTTTGTTACTTGGCCTTCTTTCCACTTCCTATATGTGTCTTTTTTTGTTTTCAGGTCATCCCTAAGCTTTTTGTGAAGCCACATTGGCTTCTTCTGTTGTCTTCCACCTTTTCTTCTTGTTGGAATGGTTTGTGATTGTGGCTTGAGAATGTCCTTTTTTAAAAGCTCCCACCCATCTTGGACTCCTTTTCTCGCTAGCATCGCTTGCCATGGGACCTTGCTGATCATTGTTCTGAGTTTATGAAAATCAGCTTTCCTAAAATCCAGGGTACGCGTTTGACTACACTCAGCTTTTGCTTCCCTTAGAACCAAGAACTCAAGTGCAACATGGTCGCTTTCCCCCAGAGTTCCTGTAACCGCTACTTTATCCACTAAGTCATCTCTGTTGGTTAGGATCAAGTCAAGGATAGCCGATCCTGTAGTTCCTTCCTCTACTTTCTGTAGGAGGAAGTTATCCGCCACACAAGTCAGGAATTTCCTGGAGGGGCCATGTTTTGCAGAACATGGCCCCTCCAGGAAATTCCTGACTTGTGTGGAATTCCACGTCCCTTCCACGCCCCCCTCTTCCCCCCGCCTGCCCGCCGAGGAGGGCCGCGCTGCCGCCCTCTCTGCCCGGGGCTTCCGATCAGGGCTGGCCGGAGGTTCACTCCCCGCCGGGCAGGCTGCTGCGGATGCCCAGATCCCCAAGAGGGACGCCGCAGGATGGACTCCGCTGCCAACGCGGCACCCGGGCTCGTCCTCCGGGAGGGGCCACTGCGCCAGGCGGGCGAGTCCGCTCTCGTTGCATCGATGGCTGCGAACGTGGCCGCTGCCCATGGCTCCAACAGCAGGACAGGCCATGATCCCATACATGTTGACTTAGAAGGAAGGGAGTCCTACAGTCACGCCTTCCCTTTTAAGCCGATGCAAGGGCAGAGCCTTTGCCAGGAACATCTTGTCTTCGTGGCCAAAGCCTTCTCTGTTTGGATCCATCATCGTTTGGACTTTTGGAGGCACTCTGCACCGGGACTGGAACTTTGGATTGTTAAGGACTTGCCATGGAAAGTACTGGGAGGCTTTTTCAGAGACTTGGACTCTCGTTGCTGTGGATGGTGTGTGTCTGTTTGTCATCAGCTCAGTGTAGGCAGGCTGGGTTTGGTCTACGACTTTTGGACTCTCCTCTGCCCGGATGTGCAATATGGATTTCAGTTTACCCAGGACCACTCAGTTGATCAGGCTGAGAGGTTTGGGATCTTATAAGGTAGAGAAGAACACACACACAACCAATGTAGATGCAAGAAAAGGAGATTTATTGAAATAAAAGAAATACGCAAAAGTCGAACCACCCCAGACGCACACTCTCTGAGGCTGAAGAGGTCGCACACCTCTTAGGCAAGAGCTTAACACAAAACAATCCTCAAGAAGCTGCGCCCTTCTTGGTCAAGACATAGTTACTCTGTTTTCCGCCTCCCAGCTGAGCAGAGCAGAGCAAGCTGCTCCAGCTGGTCCAGGGACTACAGAAGCAAGCAAGCTCCCAGACAGCGAGCAAACAGGGGGAGCAAACAGGAGTTGGCCAGGGGAGTACTACAAGGCTATCGTGTCCAACCCCCTGCTCAGTGCAGGAATCCAAGCCAGAGCATCCCGACAGATGGCTGTCCAGCCTCGTCTTGAATCCTCCAGTGTGGGACAGCCCACTGCCACCCTGGGTAATTGGTTCCATTGTCGTATCGCTCTAACAGTCAGGAATATTTTCCTGATGTTCAGCTGGAATCTGGCTTCCTGTCACTTGAGCCCATGATTCCATGTCCTGCACTCTGGGATGATGGAGAAGAGATCCTGGCCTTCCTCTCTCTGACAACCTTTCAAGGACTTGAAGAGCGCTATCATATCTCCCCTCCGTCTTCTCTTCTCAAGGCTAAATATGCCCAGCTCTTTCAGTCTCTCTTCACAGGGCTTTGTTTCCAGTCCCCTGATCATCTTCGGTGCCCTCCTCCGAACCCTCTCCAGTTTGTCTGCATCCTTCTTCAAGTGTGGTGCCCGGAACTGGACACAGTACTCCAGAGGAGGCGTTTTAGAACCATCAACTCAAGTGCAACATGGTCGCTTTCCCCCAGAGTTCCCGTAACCGCTACTTTACCCACTAAGTCCTCTCTGTTGGTTAGGATCAAGTCAAAGGTAGCCGATTCTCCAGTTCCTTCCTCTACTTTCTGTAGGAGGAAATTATGAGAACTCCACAGAGAACTCCCCCAAAGGGCCAAGTGTATCAGTGCTCAAAATACGGTAGAAAGAGCTGGCAGTTTCGGTGCAAAGTCCACCCTCCCTTTTGAGTATCTGGCCACGCTTTCAGCAGCCACCCCGTCTCCTTCAGTGGACAAGCTGGTTTTCTGCATAGGATTCCTACTGCACTTGCCGCATCTGGTCTGGCAGTGGTGGTGGTTCTGTGGCACCTCTGCTTTGCCCTGGCTGTTCCGGGGTCCTCCTTGCTGCATGTGGCTGCTTAATGAAAAGCGCTATAGAACTGGTGGCCATCACTCCATCATGTTGGTGAAGTCCAAATCAGCCCCCCGCCAGGAGCCATGGATGTAGACAAAACACACTCGAGTGGTGGGTTAGGAACAGAACTTACTGGACATATAACAAGCTTACGTCTCGAGGTAAGTTGGCTGAGGCCAGCCCCATGGTCAGCATCACGTGCAGAGGGAAGAAAGAAGAGTTGAGGGAGGAGACAAGGAAAAGGCAGAACGACCCCCCCAGAGATCCCCTCCCACCTGACTCAGGTACGTATCCACCCTTCAGGTTCAGGTTAAGTGACTCGTGGCCCTTGTCCCTCCAACAGTTGGTAGCGAATTCCATCGTTTAACTATGCCCCGTGATGATAAGATGACGATGAAATGTATCCCACACCTTTCCTCAAAAGTACAAGGGGTAGCTTAAACAAATAAGAACTAGTGTTAGCTGTTGCTAGGCAACACAGGTTCATAGGGAGCTAGGAAAAACATAAGAGGAAGTACAAAGTACAAATCAACATAGTACAAAATTAGACAAAGGTACAGCCTGAGTGAAAAACAAAATACCACCTAAGCAATCAAATAAAAGCAGCAGCTCTTAAAAGCGAGCCGCGGGCTTTAAAAGCAGCAAGCCACATCGTCCAAGATCGAGAGTCGTGGGGGGATGGCATCATTCTCTGGCTCCAGTCAGTCACGCCAGCCCTCCCCGGGGTTCTCTTGTAGCAGCCATATCGGGGGTCAGACTAAGTAGTCTCATGCGGTCTCATGCTTCCTGTTCTTGCTGAGCTCTTTCTCCCTTGAATATATTGTTGTAAGCTGACGAGACACAGGAATTCCTTATCTTGTCAAAGGTCATACAATTGTATATCTTGTTCTCTGCTGTTCTCTTCTGTTCTCTCCTTATCATGGCTACCCTATAACCCAGTTCTTGTATTATAAACAATGGTGCTAGGAGGAAAAATGTTGAGGATTGCAACCCCATGCGGGAGGGGGAGGAGGAGCCGTTTCCTATGTGTCACAATGTCTATAAAACCAATGTGCTAATGTAAATCGGGGCTTCTGGCTCTTTGGAAATGATTCCAGCCTTAAGCCCGCGCGTTAAATAAAGAATCTCTTTTTCCTTCACTCCGTGGTCTCTCTGACTCTGGGTTCTGCAACATAAATGGTGCCGTGACTCGGATGTGGCAGGCTCTGAGCCAGACTGGTGGCAGTTGCCTGCTCTTGATCGCCGCACCGGGAGGATGAGCTCGGCGCATGCCTCCCTTTCTTGGCGCCACCGACCTTTTTGTCGAGTGAATGGGAGAAAGCCTGCACTGGGATCGCCCAAACGGCAGCGAGCGGCAAGAGAACCTTGGGAAGCGGAGGAAGGAACTTGAGCCCTGCCTGTATCGCAGCTGCAATTGAGTTGAAACCCACATTGGAAGCCTTCAGGAGAAAGGCAAGTATATGGGAAAAAGAGGGCCCCGCCTTTAGGGAGAAAGGCCACTGGGCAGAAAAAAAGAGGGCCCCACCTCATGAAGAAGGCCAGTGTTGGTGGTACACGTATACAAAAGAACCTACTCCTTGCGGGTAGAAGGGGGGCCTGATCACACCCCCGAGTGGGCGCCAGTACCCAGCACACCAGTACTCAGTAGGAAGCTGGGGAAGCCGCTTTCCGCTCTGGTAAAAAGTGGGAAAAGTGGGTGGCAGGGACATATGGATGCAGTGGAGAGATTGATGATTGTGCGAGTGGCTACTGCAGTTTCTGACGCATACCGTTGACCGTCCAGGTGCCCAGGCCAGTAGCAAAGTGCGTGGTGTGTAAAATCCTCTTGTGTCGGCCAGTGAGACCCCTTACTCACTGACCAATCCCCATTCCCTAATTGTGTCTGTCTTCAATTTAGGAGGGAGGCTATGGGTGGTGGGGGAAGCAAACCTTGCACCCCCTTGGGATGTATGCTAGCAAATTTTAAGAAAGGTTTTAGTGGAGATTATGGGGACCCCCCCATGAATCCTCAATGGTTGCAGACTTTGTGTGAAATAGAGTGGCCGTCTTTTGGTGTAGGATGGCCTACTAAAGGCTCTTTGGAGCCCAGCCGTGTATATGCCATTGTGGTTGGGAGACCTGGGCACCCCGACCAATTTCCCTACATAAACTCGTGGGATTCCATAGTCCGCGCTTCTCCTCCATGGCTAAAGAAATGCCTAGAATCCCAGGCAAAAGTTTTGGTGCTCAGAAAAGAAAAACTGGCCAAGAAATTACAACCAGTGTTAGAAGCCCCGTGTGAAGGTCTGGCAGAGCTAACGGCGTTTCCACCTGCTTATGCCCTGCTTCCACCACGGGCCCATGTTACTGTGAGACCGCCCCGTCGAGATCCAGATCCTGTGGCTCCTGAGCCCCTGCCATCCCCCCTGCAGAGGCATTGCCCCTCGCTTTGACTTAGAACTGCCGCCATCAGTTTCAAGGCCCACCGGCAGTAATTCGCCGATTTCAGCTACGGTCCTCAACTCCCAGATACTGTCTGCCGAGACTTTCATCTCTACGGGATCGGGAGGTTCCCCTCTTACACCTCAATCAGCATTAATAAAAGAAACTGAAGAATTGAAGTGTTGGGCCGAAGATTTAATAAACTCGGCAGTGACCCTTAAAAAGATGTGTTCTCACAAAAAAGAGGAGGCGAGCTCGTCTACTGCTCAAGACTTGCACCCCCTTGAGATGTATGTCAAACAAAGAAGAAAAAAGTTTTTTTAAAAAAAGATTCAGAATAGAGAGAGAAAACAGCAAAAAGCTCAAGGTCGAGCTGAGAGGAAAAAAAGAACAAGATCTGAGGCTGTTAATTAGAAAAATGTTGTTGCAGGACAGCCTGGCTTTTAACGAAGCGTGGGAGCGTGGGAGTGTGAGGCCGAAGAAGTAGCTGTTAGCCTAGCGCGCCGAGGGGGGGGGGCAGGAAAATTGCCCACAATGTTCTGAGTTGTGCAACATCATCACCTCCCCTAATTGAGATGAAATCCCTAAGAAATGGAAACTGAAAATGAAGACCCAGAAGATGAAAGCGCAAAATGGAGAATAAAGGTGAAGAATCAGCCCCCAGGGCACAGGCTAGACCCCTCTCCGAGTGGAAAGTGTGCCATAAGCCTGGCATAATAATACCTCTTCCTTCTTCATCATTTAAGTTGTGAGACACACCAAAAGCTCTGTTGTTTTAACTTAACTGATAATGGCAATGCTGTAGATGAACAGATCAACAAGCTGCACAATATAGTAGCTAACAAAGCAGTAAGACAAAACAATTAGCTCAGTTGGTTAGCCCCTTGGCTTCCAGATCTTAGCTGGCTTGAAGCACTGTTCATCCCAACTCTACCAGTGTTGTTCATACAAGTTCTGTTATGTCTCTGCGTTCCTTGTCTTATGCGCTGTTCAACCAATCTGGTTTATGTCTCCGCTAGTAAAACTGCTGCCCTCTACGCTCTAATAGCCCAGCAAGAGGCGAAGTAATATGTATGTCACAAAAAGCTTTGTATGGTTATCAGTAATGCTATAATTGTAATGAAATTATGCATTTAAGGGGGGAATGTAGCAGCCATATCGGGGGTCAGACTAAGTAGCCTCATGCAGTCTCATGCTTCATGTTCTTGCTGAGCTCTTTCTCCCTTGAATATATTGTTGTAAGCTGACGAGACACAGGAATTCCTTATCTTGTCAAAGGTCATACAATTGTATATCTTGTTCTCTGCTGTTCTCTTCTGTTCTCTCCTTATCATGGCTACCCTATAACCCAGTTCTTGTATTATAAACAATAGTGCTAAGAGAAGAAATGTTGAGGATTGCAACCCCACGCGGGAGGGGGAGGAGGAGCCGTTTCCTATGTGTCACTGTTGCAGAACCCAGAGTCAGAGAGACCACGGAGTGAAGGAAAAAGAGATTCTTTATTTAACGCGCGGGCTTAAGGCTGGAATCATTTCCAAAGAGCCGGAAGCCCCGATTTACATTAGCACATTGGTTTTATAGACATTGTGACACATATGAAACAGCTCCTCCTCCCCCTCCCGCATGGGGTTGCAATCCTCAACATTTCTTCTCTTAGCACTATTGTTTATAATACAAGAACTGGGTTATAGGGTAGCCATGATAAGGAGAGAACAGAAGAGAACAGCAGAGAACAAGATATACAACTGTATGACCTTTGACAAGATAAGGAATTCCTGTGTCTCGTCAGCTTACAACAATATATTCAAGGGAGAAAGAGCTCAGCAAGAACATGAAGCATGAGACTGCATGAGGCTACTTAGTCTGACCCCTGATATGGCTGCTACATTCCCCCCTTAAATGCATAATTTCATTACAATTATAGCATTTCTGATAACTATACAAAGCTTTTTGTGACATACATATTACTTAGCCTTTTGTTGGGCTATTAGAGCATAGAGGGCAGCAGTTTTACTAGCTGAGACATAAAACAGATTGGTTAAACAGCTCATAAGACAAGGAACGCAGAGACATAACAGAACTTTATGAACAACACTGGTAGAATTAGGATGAACAATGCTTTTAAGCTAGCTAAGATCTGGAAGCCAAAGGGTCAACCAAGTGAGCTAATTGTTTTGTCTTATTGTTTTGTTAGCTACTATATTGTGCAGCTTGTTGATCTGTTCATCTACAGCATTGCCATTATCAGTTAAGTTAAAACAACAGAGCTTTTGGTGTGTCTCACAACTTAAATGATGAAGAAGGAAGAGGTAATCTATACCAGCTTTATTTTCTAGAACTGCACCTCTTAGATCACGCAACTCTTTATTTAACAATGACAATGCTTGTGAGGTTGCATTTATGCTTTTGGCTAAGCTGCAAGCTAACCGGTTGATTTCCAGACCATCAGCCACGGCTAAACCTGGAACCTCAACTAGTGACATTGCTAAGGCCAATTTTTCTGAGTCAGAATATCACTGCACATGACTATTACAATTTTTAGTTAGTTGGAGTGCTCGAGGCTGCCGTTGACGGATTTTCTCGGGCTACAGGGGAAGAATTGGCACCAGTTCAATTGGCGGCTGAGGCAACATGGGTGGTTATCAGACAAGTTGGCAGGAATGAATGACCAAGTGCGGGAATTACATGTCTAAAACCATCCATGAGGCAAAAGTATGTGGGCATCATTAAAAGATATGTTTTGAATTTTATTACAGTGGAAGGGGGCCAGGGATAGCTTTATATTTTCTGGAAAAAATTTTGACAATTAAGCATTCGTGCACACGTAGCATTTGTTTCAGCAACGATGGGGGTGCGTAGAGTGAACTCTGTAGGGGGTAGGATCTTTGCAACCACGCCCCAATTAGCATTTTGGGAATAAGTTAAACTTACACCATAAACTCTTAACATGGTATCTTTTTGAATTTTCCTAGGATGTCTACAGACAGGTATTAGGCAAGAGCTAATAAGCCTGTTTGCAGGTATACCTCTTGGCAAACAAAAATGTTTTACTCTCGTGATGTTAGTCAGGTGGAGCCAGTAATTATCAGCAAATCACTGGGACAAACTTTTTTTTCCAGGGGCAGACCCCCCTTTTGCACCTTATTAAGGAAACACAATGCAACACTACTAACACTACAACACACATGTTTGATCTTCTTTGGGATCTGACCATACGCTGGGCAGCTATTCACCTGGCAAGCTGCAGTAGGGTCTAGTCCCCTTCTTCAATTCTCCAGTTGCAGGTCTGACCGTACGCAGGGGGACAGTTTCCCAGTGTGTCCACAGTAAGGTCTAGCCTGAGTCTTCTTACTGCTTTTTCAGAATGATTTTTAAAGGATTTTCAGGATTTCTGTTTATATTCTACTCTCCCCCTCTCGCTCTCTTGACTCGTGTCCAATGTATCTAGGGTTTAACTCTAGCTGCTTTCATAGCTGCGGGGGTGGAAAGTATGACAGTTTTCAGTCTTCTCTATCTGGGAGTCAAAGGGTTATTTTTCCCTCTTTAACTCATACTTTAACTCTTGGTTGGAAAGGATGAACTTCTGTGATGGGAATTGGGGGCTTATTTTTTAAGACAAAGCGACGCTGGGCTTGAAGAACTTCGCTCAGTGTTTGGACTTCTTGTTTAAGGCTAAGGTTTGCTTGCTCTTGATGCTGCTCCAGTGTCAATTATGAAGTCAATGTCACGGCCCCTCACAGTCAATGTCACGGCCCTTCTCAAGCTGTCTCCCTCTTCGCCCATTCTGGCCCCTTTGTTTTTTTCCTTTGTGTATTTGATTTATTTTATTTGGGCATTCATGCCACTAATGTCCATCTTGTCCACACTGGGCACACTGGTTCTTTTTTAAGAATCTTCTGCCTCTGCCGGGTCTTCTTCTTTTCTTCTTTCATCCATGTCTTCTTGGGCCTCTGGGTTGAGGGAGGTATACTGGCGATAGGCATTTGAAAGACACTCCAAGTACGCTCTGGGGCCTCGGTGGCACCTTGCAGCACTTTAGACACTTTGGTCATATTAACTGACTTCTTCATACCTGCTTTCATGGCTTCTAACAGCAGGGTTTGATACTGGGTGAGGCGCTCTAGCCCCACTTGTGTTTTGGGATTCCAGCGGGGGGGGGGGGTACTTACAAGGAGGCTTTATTGGGTAACTTACAGCACACAGGCGTACTTAATGGTTGGATCAGACAGCTTCTCTGAACCACGAGCTATTGGGCTAAATGGGTTTTATACCATACATGTTACCCATGAGGCAGCACAACACTAGCAAGCATTTTCAGCATAGGCTAGAAGTGTTTGGTTCTCAGGCACAGCTTCCTGTAAACAATTTCGCTTCTCAGAGTGCTTGATAACACTTTTATTTATTAGTATGGGAAGACAAATTTTTTCTCTTTTTTTTACTTTCTTTTTCTTTGCTGATCTGCCTGTATTGCAGATCATGTTTCAAACTTTTTACACAAAACTTTCTGCTCCATGCACCAGCCTTGTCTCTTTATTTGTCTTTTTCAAGTTAAACTTACTTAAACCTTTCTGCCTTACACTAGTCCCAATGACACACATTTGGGATAGGCTCTTCTTCTCCTTCTAGTTACATTTTCTTTATCTTAAAGAACTATTACATTATTGTGGCTACTTTACCCCAGGTAATAAGCTCCAGGCACAATCAGCTGCTTTTAATTTACCCTGGGGGCAACTATGGCCACGCTTCTTTTTTACAAATGTTTTTTCTTTGCCTTTTGCCTTTTCTTTTTCTCTCTTCTCTATCTGTCTTCTACTTTCTCTATTTTTTCTTTTCTACTTGCTTTTGTCTTTTCTCTTCGTCATCCATTGGGAACTACACTTAGTATCATTTGGAGTTGCAACTAACACTAATTTGCAAATATCACATATATTTCATGATATTTAAGAAATCATAAAATATACACAACAAACTTTTTCTGCAATTTAACACAATGAATGGAAAACACTTTTTGCATGGTAAGGCATGATGGAGCAGATCCAGCAATTATACTGCTCTTCTGGCTGAAAGCTCAGGGCTCATCAAAATCAAGGGAAAGGCATACCCACACACACAAAGAGTTCTAGGTCACCATTTTTGCATCGGCAACTCTATGCTGCATGAGTTTTAGCAGAAGGAAATTTAAAAGTTATAAATCAAACTTAGCCTGCTGTACACTGAGCTGACTACAAACATAGACACATGGTCCACAGCGATGAGAGTTCAAGTTTATCAAAAGCTTCACAGCACTGTCCATGGCAAGTCTTTGACAATTTAAAATTTTAGTTCATGTGCAGAGTGTCTCTAAAAAGCCCAGATGATGATGGAGGCAAACAGTGAAGGCTCTGGGCAATGAAGATGCGATGTTTCCAGCAAAGGCTCTCTACTTTTGCATGAGTTTAAAAAGGGAAAGTGTGGCCCTACACCCCTTTTGACAGACAAGGGCCTTTAACTTTTTAGCAAGGCCTCTGTCTAAACAGAGCGGCACAGCTCAGCTCTCTAGCCGTGACACTTTAACCTGGGCAACTCCTTTGTAAATTTTATTTTACTTCTGTCAGGTTCTCTCACAGACATTTTAAAAACTTACTCTTTTTTTTTTTTTCTTCTAACCTGGTACACGAAAGCACTGAAACACTGAGTGCCGAAACTCAGGACGCTGGGGGGTGATGGGCATCGCCTTATACTTGCATTTTTCAAGCAGCCATTAATCTTCGGGGAGGCGGTGGGGTGATTTGCAGGACTTCAAAGGCAAGCTTCTCAGTTTGTTTGTATTTGTAAATCCCAAGCTCAAAACAGGACACGATGAGGTACAGGGCCACCAAATTCTTGCTTTGGCACGGGCAACAAATAACTCGGGTTAGCTTTCTTCGCTGGGGTCTCAAACAGGAAAACAGTCTTAATTTAAAGTTGTAACATCACTGACAGCGTCAGCCAGCCAGCTACACAGATCTCATTGTTTTTCAAGACAGTTGCTCCAATATCTTGTTTTCTTCTCAATCAGGTTGGGTCTCCCAGCTTACACAGTTTATTGCAGCTTCCAGGAGCATGGTAGTAGCGCGATTTTGGCTTGGCCAGGAACATGCTGTCTGGTTTCTCGGTCTCTTCAGCACACACACTCAGGCAGTGTAACACTGGACACTCAAATCAGTGAGATTTCTTCATTGCAGGGAATCCCACGGCAAAAGCTTAATGGTTACGCTCTTCAGAAATCATATACCTGATGGTCAGTAGCTACAGGCTCTATGCAATTCTAACACAGTTCAAAGCTAAACACGGCTACCTTGACAGAGATCTTCAACGTGGTCTCTCCGCTTCATTCTGCCTTGGGCCAGTCTTATGGCACACTTTCCACTCGAAGAGGGGTCTAGCCTGTGCTCTGGGGGCTGATTCTTCACCTTTATTTCTATTTTGCCTTCATCTTCTGGGTCTTCATTTTCAGTTTCCATTTCTTAGGGATTTCATCTCAATTAGGCGAGGTGATGATGTTGCACAACTCAGAACACTGTGGGCAATTTTCCTGCCCCCCCCCCTCTCGGCGCGCTAGGCTAACAGCTACTTCTTCGGCCTCACACTCTCACGCTCCCACGCTTTGTTAAAAGCCAGACTGTCCTGCAACATTTCTCTAATTAACAGCCTCAGATCTTGTTTTTTTTTTCCTCTCAGCTCGACCTTGAGCTTTTTGCTGTTTTCTCTCTCTATTCTGAATCTTTAAAAAAAAACCTTTTTCCTTCTTTGTTTGACATACATCCCAAGGGGGTGCAAGGTTTGCTTCCCCCACCACCCATAGCCTCCCTCCTAAATTGAAGACAGACACAATTAGGGAATGGGAATTGGTCAGTGAGGAAGGGGTCTCACTGGCCGACACAAGAGGATTTTACACACCACGCACTTTGCTACTGGCCTGGGCACCCGGACGGTCAACGGTATGCGTCAGAAACCGCAGTAGCCACTCACACCATCATCAATCTCTCCACTGCATCCATATGTCCCTGCCACCCACTTTCCCCACTGTTTACCAGAGCGGAAAGCGGCTTCCCCAGCTTCCTACTGAGTACTGGCGTGCTGGGTACTGGCGCCCACTCGGGGGTGTGATCAGGCCCCCCTTCTACCCGCAAGGAGTAGGTTCTTTTGTATACGTATACCACCAACACTGGCCTTCTTCATGAGGCGGGGCCCTCTTTTTTTCTGCCCAGTGGCCTTTCTCCCTAAAGGCAGGGCCCTCTTTTTCCCATATACTTGCCTTTCTCCTGAAGGCTTCCAATGTGGGTTTCAACTCAATTGCAGCTGCGATACAGGCAGGGCTCAAGTTCCTTCCTCCGCTTCCCAAGGTTCTCTTGCCGCTCGCTGCCGTTTGGGCGATCCCGGCGCAGGCTTTCTCCCATTCACTCGACAAAAAGGTCGGTGGCGCCAAGAAAGGGAGGCATGCGCCGAGCTCGTCTTCCCGGTGCGGCGATCAAGAGCAGGCAACTGCCACCTGTCTGGCTCAGAGCCTGCCACATCCAAGTCACGGCACCATTTATGTTGCAGAACCCAGAGTCAGAGAGACCACGGAGTGAAGGAAAAAGAGATTCTTTATTTAACGCGCGGGCTTAAGGCTGGAATCATTTCCAAAGAGCCGGAAGCCCCGATTTACATTAGCACATTGGTTTTATAGACATTGTGACACATATGAAACGGCTCCTCCTCCCCCTCCCGCATGGGGTTGCAATCCTCAACATTTCTTCTCTTAGCACTATTGTTTATAATACAAGAACTGGGTTATAGGGTAGCCATGATAGGGAGAGAACAGAAGAGAACAGCAGAGAACAAGATATACAACTGTATGACCTTTGACAAGATAAGGAATTCCTGTGTCTCGTCAGCTTACAACAATATATTCAAGGGAGAAAGAGCTCAGCAAGAACATGAAGCATGAGACTGCATGAGGCTACTTAGTCTGACCCCTGATATGGCTGCTACAAAATGGCTGCTACAAAATGTCTATAAAAACAATGTGCTGATGTATTTCGGGGCTTCTGGCTCTTTGGAAATGATTCCAGCCTTAAGCCCGCGCATTAAATAACGAATCTCTTTCTCCTTCACTCTGTGGTCTCTCTGACTCTGGGTTCTGCAACACTCTCTCCACCAGGATTTGAACCCAGGACTTGAGGCTCTTTCCAGGGCTATGAGGGAGCCTCCTTGGTGTCCGCTGCAGGGAACGTTACTCCTCAGCCAGAGATCTGGGGGGGGAGGGGGCATGAATCCTGCACCCCCTCGCAGTCTCGCCAGCCCGGTTAAGAGAGGTGCAGGGTTCTGGCTGCACCCAGTCCAGCCAGCTCCTCCTGCACCTCACGCCATGCAGCCTCGTGGCCCATGCCGCACTTGCCCAGCCCTCCCCGCCACGCTTGCCTCCCCAGAAGCTCTGTCTGCTGTGGCCTTGTGTCTTTGAAGCCCCATGGCTTCCCGGCCCCTGCCTGGCTGTGGGGAGGGGGCCAAGGAAGATCCCAGCTTGTGGGGCAGCAAGGGAGGGGGGGTCTTTGGCGGGAGCAGCGAGAGAGCTTGCGATGGCTGAGCCCTTTGGGGCCGTGGGACTCTCCCTTTTCCAGAAGAGCATCTGCAGACGCAGACCGAGTCCCCCAAAGTTTTAGGCCATCACGATGTGTTTGTCTTCAAGGAGCCACAGGAATCATAGAATCATAGAATAGTAGGGTTGGAAGGGCCCTACAAGGCCATCGAGCCCAACCCCCTGCTCAATGCAGGAATCCAAGTCAGAGCATCCCTGACAGATGGCTGTCCAGCCTCATCTTGAACGCCTCCAGCGTGGGAGAGCCCACCGCCTCCCTAGGTCATTGGTTCCGTTGTCATATTGCTCTATTGCCCATCTTCCAGGAAGTACAGCCCGTGGTCCCAGAATCCAAATCTCTCTCGTCGGCACCACCTTCGTAGCCAGTCATTCACCCAGAGTATTTTTCGTTCCCTTTCTTTCCCTCTTCTAACTACTTGAGAGATGGATGAGAAAACTATCTGGGCCCCCAAGTTCTTGGGTTTCCTTCCCAAAGCTTCAAAGTCTGACGTGATTTCTTCGTAGCTCCACTTGGCGGGATCATTTGTTCCCACATGGATGAGAAGAAAGGGATACCTGTCAGTGGGCTTTATGAGTGCAGGCAACCTTTCAGTCACGTCTCTTATCTGTCCTCCCGGGAGACAACATACCTGGCGAGTCCACGGGTCTTCGCGTCATACTTGGGTCTCGATCCCACGCAGCAAGGAGTCTCCCACTACTACCACTCCTCTCTTCTTCTTCTTGTAGGCCTGGGTTTCATCGCCTCTGTTTGACTGACCTTCAGCCTCTTGCTCACTCTCATGCAGGTTCCCCTGTGATTCTTCCTCTGCAGGCTGTCCTCCAGTCTCATCCGCAAGTACCTGGAATCGGTTCCACAGCTCCACTGCTTCCACTGGTGCAGAGTGGCGTCTAGTTCTTCTTCTCCTGTCACCCTTTTCCAAGGAGTATCCTCTACTCCACTTTTCTTCACCTCAGCATTTCCCACTTCTGCCTCATCTTGCTGTTGCTCTTCAAGCTTCTGGTCTGCCCTTTGCTGCTGTAGTTCCCCCATTCTGTCCAAGAACTCTTCGTGTTCTCTTATTCCCCGGAGGGTCGACAGTCGCCGCTCCAGTCCGCTTACTTTTTCTTCCAGCAGCGTGATCGACTTGCACTTGTTGCAGGTGTAGGCCATGTTGTCCTCAGGCAAGAAAGCAAACACAGCACACTCCTTGCAGGTCACCACCACTGGAGAGTCCTGTCCTTCCATAGCCTCTTGTCCCTTTTGTGTCTGGCTTTGTGATTGTTCTAGACTAGCCTGTGCCTGCTCCTCTGCTCAGTAGAGGTTAAAAGCAGAGTCCCACTGGTGTGGAAGTGTGTGTTACAAGACAAATAAATGAAAAAAACGTTAGTTAAAAAATAAAAAAAATGTTAGGGGCCTCCCCCTTGACCTCCCCTGCCGCACTCCCCTGGCCAACTCCTGTTTGCTCCCCCTGTGCGCTCGCTCTGTTCACTCGCTCTCTGGGAGCTTGCCTGCTTCTGTAGTCCCTGGACCAGCTGGAGCAGCTTGCTCTGCTCTGCTCTGCTCAGCTGAGAGGCGGGGAACAGACTATGCTTCTATATGCATAGATTCAAACACCTTACATATTCAACATCTTACCCCATATTTATTTGCAAGTAGAACTTGCCTGGTAAACCTCATGCTGACTATTTTTTGGCCATCCCAGCTCGGAGAACTATAGGATCCCTGCCAGCGGCATGGATGTGCTTTGCGATTCCACTGCGATTTTGGTTGCACTACTTGTAAAATCCAGATGATCCCGCAGGATCAGTGCCCGCGTAAATGGTTCACACCATGATGTAAAGCTGCAGATCTGGGGTTCTTAGCAGTGCATACTTGGACACAGATGAGTTCTGTGCCTTGACTGGGGTTGGGGGGTGAGGTGGGAATCCAGGTAACAGTTCAGAGGATCCATATTGAATTGTGCCTTATATCTGTGTTTTTACACCATGATGGTGCCACGAAGCCCCAAATCTGTGATTTTTGTGGTTCATTCCCTCGGCATGGATGTGTATCACACGATTAGCAACAGTCTGATACTGCAGAAGGCGCCTTCAGGGCTAACTTATCCAAGACCGACTAATTCAGGTTCATACACAGGGATGTCAGAGAAGTCCACCGCAGACTCACGTGAGGCTGGATTGTTTGGAATCAGGGCTCCGGAATCCGTGGCGGAATGACTCCACTTACCTCCGCTCCAGGAGGATTCTGGCTGGAACAGCAGTCCGGATCCAGAGCACTGGCGATACGGTCATGGTGGCCAGAGTGCGGCTCCGCGGAATCCTCGGGGATCTGATTCCGGGGATCTGATCTGGAACCGATTTCCTCCCCCTCGGGTGGATTCCCCACTTGATCAGAAGGTGGGGAATCCGTATATCCCTAGTCATACATATCATGGAGACATGCTTAGTCCTGGCCCTTTCGAAGGAGATTCGTGGGTGAAGGTCAGGCCAAGCTCGCCTCCCCCCCCTCCGACTGGCCCATGTCAAGAGGATGGAGCCACATCGGCCAGTCCTCGCAAACATGCTTTCTTCCAGCCGTGCACCTGCGCATGGAAGTGAGCAGAGTTCAGGACTTGGCAGAGGGGGTGCCGCTTCTTCCCCTGTATAATTACCCAGATCATAGTGATTTATTCTTCTTCTTACCAGAGCCCAAGGGACTTCCACTCTCGGAAAAAGAAGTCACCCTTGAGTCCACTGCCATAGACATCAGACTCAAGAGCAACGTGAGGAGACGTCTGGCAGCCAGTGCATAAATGCCCCCTGTGCTGCTGGATGCTTTGCGGGAGGCTCGGGGCAGGCGAGGAGGCCTGTGTGGGCGTGAGGCTGCCTTCCTGCCATCCCCTTCAGACGGGAAGTCGTGGCTGGCGGGGCTCCCATCTGTGCCAGGAAATACACGGAAGCCCCGGTTTGGAAAGAGCGCTTTGACTTCTTCTGTTCATTCTTCCAGTTAGCGGAGAGGAGCCAGGCGGAGGCTGTGCCAGGCACATAGCATGACTCCGCTCTTGCTGCTGCCGCTGCTGCCCCAGGCAGCCTGTGGGACGCTCAAGGCCAAATGCCCCTTGACTCTGGAAAGGGCTGGAATAGACCCACGGAACCATTACCGGCCAGGGGACCTCCTCCTGGGCGGGGTCATCTCCGCAACGTATGCTTTCTTTGAGCCAGACACTTTCAGCAAGACTCCTGCTATCAGAGGTCGCTCGTAAGTCATTGTGTGTGCGATGGAGTTCCTGCTGCTCCACCCAGTGCTGATTTCATGAGCTCCAGTTATCCCGAATTCCTGCGGGCTGTACCTGGTCCCTGGGAAATGGCTGCCCTCTCTTGCCTTCGGGGAGGGGTCAGTGCTAAGGCCCCATTCCGAACATGATCTGCTGGTTCATTTTTCAAGGTGCAGGCACACACCACGGACATGTTGGCCCTTCCGCCCTCTTGCTAACGTGCAGAATGAATGCCAAGCTTTCTTTCGAACCCTGTGAGCAGACCCTGGCTGCGGCTCGGGGGTAGAGCACTGCTACCCCCTGACTGCCTGCTAGGAGTGCAAAGGCCAGTCTGGACAGCGCGTCCTAAGCGGGACGGTCCATGTTCAGCACGGGGAGGAGAAGGTTAAGGGGAGATGTGACGGTGGTCTCCAACTGTCTGGGAGGCTCTCGTGGCAGAGATCTGGCAGAGTCGGTCCCTGCTGCTCCCGGGGGCGGGGCGAGAACCCACTGTGGCAGATCAAGCACATCTTTCACATCTGCATGATCTTCCCCCTGCTGCTCGGTTAGGAAATTCTGAGATCAAATGCCTCCAAGGGAAGTCTGGGATTAAAAAGGGGATCCCAAGGCCTAATATCCCCCCGTATGGGCTTCCCACCCAAGAGTGATCAAAACATTTTAGCCTGGGTTGCCAGATGAGAGACAGTTCTACCAGGCAATTAGAAATTGATCCTTTTATTGTTTAGAAAGGATTCCAGAGAAGGAGGTGTCAATGTTAAATTTAGGTTTATGACTTTCAATCAGTAGAGTCTCATGAAGTCGTCAGGTCAGACGGGCCATCAGATAAGTGACCAAGAGGCCTCACTGGAGACCGTAAATATGTAAGAGAAACAAGCCCGCAAGACAGGATGACATCAAGGGAATGGATTTGTGTCAAAACATACCTGTACCATGTCAAGGAAAGTTAAGATGCTTGCATAAGTACGTTGCTATGCACATGACTCTCGATAAGAAACTTCAACATTTGACACTCTTATTTAGAGTAGAAAGGTTATCCCTGGAATTCTTGGATAAGAAATATGAGCTGTAGTAAAATAGTTCAGGCATATTTTACAGCAGCCAAAAAGTATATAAAGGAGACTCAGAACACGCCACAGGGGAAGCCATCCTTTAGGATCAGCTTTCCCCAACGTGTTGCCTGTAGAATCAACCTGGTAAGCCTGGTACTGATTATCGTTGAGACCTAGCAAACGTGCTTCACTCTGCTTAGCAGCCTTGTTTAAGAATGATGTTCGATGTTTTTGTGTGTTTGAATTTATGCATGCACAAGCTCCCGTAGTTAGTATTGTGATGCTAATACTTTGTAGTCAAAGGAAAAAGACAAAGTCTTGTCTGAGAGGGTGTCTCTTAGGAACTGGAATTCTGTACTACCTGGATCAGAGTGAAGTATTGAACTGGCTCTAGCTGGTACCTGGTTGTAAGAGAAATCTGATTGTATACACAGTAGACAGGTGATCCATGGTTGCCCACGCACTGGCAATATAGTGTGAGAGAATTTCTGAACCAGGGCAGATGCCGCACAACGGGTGGAAATAGCAGGAAAACCGATTTCAGCAAAACAGGAGGAGAACCTTGCTAAGGCGAGGGCAGCTGAGCGGTGGAACAGTCTCTGCCTCGGGAGGTGGCGAGTTCTCCCTCTTCGGAGGTATTTAAGCAGAGGTTGGACGCCCACTTGTCAGGGATGCTGCATTTCTGTCCTGCACTGCAGGCCCTGCATTGAGCAGGGGGTTGAACGAGACGACTGCCAGGATCCCGTCCGACTCTACGCTTCTCTTATTGTTCTCCTCATGATCCCCGGCGTGGAACTTGCCTTTTCCACAGCAGCGGCAGATGAGGTGGGCCTTTTCCTTGAGCCGTATACTTTCCGTACATTGGACTGCATGTGTCCTCCTAATGCCTCTCAGTCCTGGGCCCAGTGCTCTTCAACATTTGTATGAATGACTTGGAGGAGGAGGTGCAGGGAATGCTGATCAAATTTGCAGATGACACAAAATTGGGAGGGATAGCTAATACTTTGGAAGACAGAAACAAAATTCAAAGTGATCTGGATAGACTGGAGCGCTGGGCAGAAAACAGAATGACATTTAATAGGGAGAAATGCCAAGTTCTGCACGTAGGACAAAGAAACCAAATGCACAGTTACAAGACGGGGGATACGTGGCTCAACCACACTACGAGCGAGAAGGATCTTGGCATTGTTGTCGATCACAAGCTGAATATGAGCCAACAATGTGATGTGGCTGCAAAAAGGCCAATGCTCTTTTGGGCTGCATTCATAGAAGCATCGCTTCCAAATCCCGGGAAGTACTAGTTCCCCTCTACTCAGCACTGGTTAGGCCTCATCTGGAGTACTGTGTCCAGTTCTGGGCACCACACTTTAAGAAGGATGCAGACAAACTGGAGAGGGTTCAGAGGAGGCCAACAAAGATGATCAGGGGACTGGAAACAAAGCCCTATGAGGAGAGACTGAAAGAACTGGGCATGTTTAGCTGTGAGAAGAGAAGACTGAGGGGAGATAGGACAGGGCTGTTCAGGTCTTTGAAGGGTTGTCCCAGAGAGGAAGGCCAGGATCTCTTCTCGATCATCCCAGAGTGCAGGACACGGAATAATGGGCTCAAGTTACAGGAAGCCAGATTCCGGCTGAACATCAGGAAAAACTTCCTGAGTGTCAGAGCAATACGGCAATGGAACCAATTACCTGGGGAGGTGGTGGGCTCTCCCACACTGGAGGCATTCAAGACGAGGCTGGACAGCCATCTGTCAGGGATGCTCTGACTTGGATCCTGCATTGAGCAGGGGGTTGGACTCGATGGCCTTGTAGGCCCCTTCCAACCCTACTATTCTATGATTCTATGATTCTATGCCCATTCCCCCAGTTTGGGGAGATCCTTCTGGAGCTCTTCACAATCCCTTTTTGCGTTAACCCCTCCAAATGATGCTCCTTCCTGATTCTGGAGCATTTCTGAACGGGTTCTAAAGCACAGAATAGTTGCCAGACACCCCAGTGTTCTGCTGCTTTTGGCATGGAAGGAAAGGCGTCATTCCAGCTTGGAAATGGGGACGAGACGTCTGCTGTCTTAAAAGCTGGGCCTCACCTTCCGAGCAGAATGGTGTTTGTGATACAAAGCCATCACCTACAGTACCGAGGCTCCAAATGCCAGCCTAGCAGAGTCAGGCGTGTCAGTCTTCATTTTCAAACCTCTGCTAAGCTTTTGTGTAGCCACATTGGCTTCTTCTGATGTCTTCCATCCCCCTGCCCCCCGGAATTGTTTCGGATTGCGCCTTCAGTACCTCCCATCCCTCAGGGTGGACACTGAGCCCATAGAATCCCAGAGTAGTTCTGATTCTGATGTGGAGCAGCCGCTCCTGGGAGAGGAGCGTGCTCATCCTTCCCAGGGCCAACAGCTGCCAGAGATTCCTCCCACCGACATTCCTGGCATAGATAGCAGTCCCAGAAGTGAGAGAGCGCGGGAAGGAGACTTGCTGGACGCAGGGAGCAGCGCCAAATGGAGGGCGCAGAAAGGAGGTGTAGTTCCCAGTTGGCGCGCAAACAACGGTTGCGCCCAGAGGATCCAAGAGAAAAGGGGAGGGACTCTCCCTAGCCCATAAGTTCAGGGTCTGCCAGTGATTCAAACGGGGACCAACTGTTCCAACTTAGGGCATAGGTACTCTGCTGCTCATAGCTAATTGCTAACAGTAGAGTTGTCAAGTTGTAAAAGAGGAATAAAGCTTTGAAAAGAATCCCTTTGTCTGTGTCTGGACTTGGCTACTGGATTAGACTGAAAGAGGCCTCCAAGGAGCCCTTGACACGCTCTCCCTCTTAGGTCTTCCTGCTGCGGAATCCTACTGATCATTGCTCTGTGTTTATAGAAATCAGCTTTCCTGATGCTCCACGTGCATCTTCGACTACCCTCAGCATTGCTGTTCCTTACTCCGGGCGTTGCTAGAGAGACAGCGAGAGCCACGTACCTCATATGCTCCAGTGGCCTCCTTGCACTTTCTTTAGGAGCCTTATCGCGGCCCACTAGAGCTGCTCGCTCCGTCCCTGCGACAGGCAGGAGCCCTCACCGGCAGCCCCCCCGGGCCTTGGTCTCCACCACCACAGCATTCAGCTGGAAGCCCCCCGGTCGAACTCCCCGGTCTTCAGGCTCTTCCCAGTCTCCGTGAGGTGCAGGCCATCTCCCGCCAGCAGCCCGTCATCCAGAGAGTGTGAACAGTGGTCCCAGAAACCAAGTCGCTCCCAGCAACACCTCCCCATGGCCAGTAGCTCACCTGCAGAATCCTCCTCCCCTTCCCCGCCCTCTGCCTGGGCTGGAGGGGGGATGAGAAGGCCACTGGGCCCACAGCCCTCGAGCGCCCTTGAGAGTCCAGGACGATGTGGTCACGGCTGCGCGAGGCGGTGTCCGCAGTTCCCACAAGGGTGAGTGGGAGCGGATGACTGCCTGTGGACCTGAGCAGCTTGGGCAGGTGTTCATCCGCATCTCCCGCTTGTGCTTGGGGGGCAACCGACCCCCTGAGCCGGTGGGTCTGGCCGGCACACGGCTCTTCTGTTCCTCGCAGGAGGCAGTCACCAGCCATGGCATCCTGCTCTTCCTCCTGGGGAAGGGAGCGATTCCATCCCATCAGTTCCATAGGCGCCAGCGTCTTGCTGCCTGTCCTGCGAGGTCTGCTGTGGATCTCCCCCGGGGGCTCAGAGCCGCCCCGTCTTCAAGAGCCGCGGAGGGGCTCCTCAGTGCCAGCGGCGCAGAGCGCCTTCCGGATCTCTTCCTCCGGGCTGGCCCCGTCATCCCTGCAGGTCGCTCCCCCCTTCGCTCGCCCTGCTGCTCTTTCAGCGGCTCCCCACACTTGTCCTTCCAGCGCTTCCTGCTTCTGTCCACGAGCGCTTCATGCGCTCTTATACACTCGAGTTCAGCCGCTCGCTCTTCCAGGCCCCCCGCCTTGTCTTCTAGTAATGCAACCAGCTTGCACCGGTTGCAAATGTACGCCATGTTTTCGAGAAAGACAGGCGTTACTCTCCCACTTTGGAGGAAAAGCATTAACTGCTTTTCTGAGGTCCTCAGAGGAGTCTTTTGATAGTGGCATGACGAGTTTCCACATAAGCGCATGGTGGAGACCAAACTCACAGAGTTTCTGATCCTTTTATAGCGTGGCCCTCTCAAACTCACCCCTGAAGAGCCATCTCATTACTTCAACCCTGGATTCTAATTATGCTGCTCCGGGAAGCGTCATGGCAGAGATGACCAGCGTTGCATAGTTTCCCCTACCCGTCTCCCGCTCACATCCACCAGTGGTGAACCAGCCACACTGAAGCCAGGCACAGACCGGCGGGTGGGCGGGCGGGCAGGAGGCGCCTTGGCCTGCAGGGAGGGAAGGGGCTGGAGTGGCCTCCTGCTGCTAGCGCTCTGGAGTCAGGCGGCGGCTGCCGCCTCCATGTCCCTGACCAGAACTAAGCCTCCTCGTCCTCCCCGCAAACACGTGGGAAAATGACACACACCGGGGACTAAGCTGCAGGGGAGAGATGAAGGCGTCTGAGGCTGCTGTGCGTGACTGGAAACAGCCGACTGCTGCGTTGCTCCACAGGGGCGACCCAGCACCATTCCGCGGCTGGGGAGGCGGTTCCCGGCCCTGTCCAGGCTCCCTCACTGTGCTGGCCGCCTCTCTCCTCCCGGTCTGCGCATCCTCGGCTGCAGGGGTGTCGCGCGGCTGAGACGTGTCACCACTGCGTAACCGCGGCTGGCCGCCTCTCTCCTTCCGCTCTGTGCCGTCTTGATCGCGCACTACGTATAGACGGGCCCCTCCACTACTGTGAGGGAAATGGGGCTACTGATATTATGAACGGGGAAAGGAGGCCACTGGCTGTGAAAGCCGCCCTACTGCAGGTGGGGAGGAAGAGGGAAGGGGGCAGCCCCACCCCTGACCACCAGGCCACAGCCCCTCGCGGGTGCTGGAAGAGGGGGCATCTCTGGGGAGGTCCTGACAGCTCCCCCCCCACACACACAGAAAAGCTTTCTTCACTGAGTTACTCCCTAGCGTAGCTGCGGATTGCTCCGTTTCACCACAGCTGCACCCAGGCACCCCCCTTCTTCAAAGAATCAAAGACCAGCAAAGCCCCCTCCCCTCAGAGCAGCCCTCCCCACCTGGCGCCTTCAGATGCTTCAGACTTCCGCGTTGGCCGATGGCCAGGAATGCTGGGAGTTGTAGTCTGAAGCAGCTGGAGGGCACCAGGTTGAGCAAGGCTGCCTTAGAGCAATGCCCAGCTGTTGAATGGACCTGAATCCCCCCCCCCGGTGGGTCCCGAGTTCTCTCTCGGGTCCAAGGGTTGCACATGCCTAATTCCAGCACTGGAACACTCAGCTGCCCCGGATGTTTTTAAAAAATGGATCGTGGCTCTTGTCCCCGGAAGTCGGCTACCTTCTCTTGCCCACAGAACCACACCAGCCATGAAGTGGGGATTGGCTATCGTGCTTCTGGCTTTGGATCGGGATCAGTGTTAGCATGAGGAAAGTTCTAGAAGCATAACACAGAGATACAGATGTCAAAGAAGCAACAACTGGATTTTTTTGTTTCTTTATGTGACACTTTTTCTGCTTTTTTGTTTTTAGAGCAGGCACAGAATACTGGAAGATCCTGTCCTTCTTGATTGCAGTTCAGGAGATCAACCAGAATCCCAGGTTCTTACCCAACATCACCCTGGGCTACAACATCCATGACGACTATTTTGAGGCAAGAATGACCTCTGACGCTTTGCTAGACCTGCTCTCTCCTGGCCAGGCGAATGTTCCCAACTACAGCTGTGGAAGACGGAATCCGCCGCTGGCTGTTCTGGAAGGGGCCGACTCTGACATCGCCATCCAGATTTCAACCATGCTGGGCATCCACAAAATCCCACAGGTGAAGAGGGTGTTTGCAGGCTGAATCTCATTCTCCTGTGGGGTCCCCTCCAGAGTGATCAGAATATTCCAGATGATCCTCAGCCAACCCTCACTCTCCACTGCCAGTCACACACAGTCACTGCATCTTGATCTTGGTACAAGGGAGGCTGCTGCTACTGCAGCTTTGGGGTGGCATATAGGACAATCCGTCCAGCACACCCGAAGCACAGGCACTGATGACTAAGAGGAGTAGAAAGCTCACACTCTCACGTGGCAGGAACAATAGCCACAAATGCAGGTATTTTCTCTAAAAGCAAAAACGAAGTTACAGAGTACATTAAAGGCATTTGCACATCTATGCAACTTGCTTGATCTAAAGCATTATAGCACCTCACCCCTTAGGGGACTGACTCAATCGATACTACCCTTCTTATCTGCTACTCCAGGGTGGGGAAGACGGACCATGGGCGCTACCAGGCGGCCGTTGGGGAGTGCCAGAAATGGTCATTGTACTGAGAACAACCAGTCTCCACTTTTCTTTTTCAACATTTGGGCCTGATTTTGGAGGAGTTATTGTTGTCATATTTATTTATATCCCGCCTTTTTCCCAATGCTCGCATCATTGTTGTGCAACATCTATAAATAACTGCCAGTTAATAGACGTAATCTGGCCAGGTTTCAGAAATGCCCGGTGAGAATTGAAATTTAGTGCAAAACAATCTAACATTCTCTTCCTTCCTTGGTCATAGAATCATAGAATAGTAGGGTTGGAAGGGGCCTACAAGGCCATCGAGTCCAACCCCCCGCTCAATGCAGGAACCCAAGTCAGAGCATCCCTGACAAATGGCTGTCCAGCCTCGTCTTGAAGGCCTCCAGTGTGGGAGAGCCCACCACCTCCCCAGGTAATTGGTTCCATTGCCGTATTGCTCTGACACTCAGGAAGTTTTTCCTGATGTTCAGTCGGAATCTGGCTTCCTGTAACTTGAGCCCATTATTCCGTGTCCTGCACTCTGGGATGATCGAGAAGAGATCCTGGCCTTCTTCTCTGTGACAACCTTTCAAGTACTTGAAGAGTGCTATCATATCTCCCCTCAGTCTTCTCTTCTCAAGGCTAAACATGCCCAGTTCTTTCAGTCTCTCTTCATAGGGCTTTGTTTCCAGTCCCCTGATCATCTTTGTTGCCCTCCTTTGAACCCTCTCCAGTTTGTCTGCATCCTTCTTAAAGTGTGGTGCCCAGAACTGGACACAGTACTCCAGATGAGGCCTAACCAGTGCTGAGTAGAGGGGAACTAGTACTTCCCGGGATTTGGAAGCGATGCTTCTATGAATGCAGCCCAAAATAGCATTTGCCTTTTTTGCAGCCACATCACATTGTTGGCTCATATTCAGCTTGTGATCGACGACAATTCCAAGATCCTTCTCGCTCATAGTGTGGTTGAGCCACGTATCCCCCATCTTGTAACTGTGCATTTGGTTTCTTTTTCCTAGGTGCAGAACTTGGCATTTGTCCCTATTAAATGCCATTCTGTTGTTTTCTGCCCAGCACTCCAGTCTATCCAGATCACTTTGAATTTTGTTTCTGTCTTCCAAAGTATTAGCTATCCCTCCCAATTTTGTGTCATCTGCAAATTTGATCAGCATTCCCTGCACCTCCTCCTCCAAGTCATTAATAAAAATATTGAAGAGCACTGGGCCCAGGACTGAGCCCTGCGGTACCCCACTCGTTACCTCTCCCCAGCTTGAGAAGGTCCCATTGATAAGCACTCTTTGAGTCCGATTCTGTAGCCAACTGTGGATCCACCGGATCGTTGTTTCATCTAGCCCACTTCGAGCTAGTTTGCTCATCAGGATATCATGGGGCACTTTGTCGAAAGCTTTGCTGAAGTCGAGGTATATGATGTCTACAGCATTCCCACGGTCTACAAGGGAGGTGACTTGATCAAAAAATGAGATCAGATTTGTCTGGCAGGACTTGTTTTTGACAAATCCATGTTGGCTTCGAGTAATCACGGCATTGTTGTCAAGGTGCTTCCAGATGGATTCCTTTATCATCTGCTCCAGAATTTTCCCAGGGATTGATGTCAGACTGACTGGTCTGTAGTTCCCAGGTTCCTCCTTTTTACCCTTTTTGAAGATAGGGACAACGTTAGCCCTCCTCCAGTCATCTGGCACTTCCCCGGTCCTCCATGATTTCTCAAAGAGAATAGACAGCGGTTCTGAGAGTTCTTCTGCCAGTTCCTTTATGACTCTAGGATGCAGTTCATCTGGCCCTGGAGATTTGAACTCATTCAAAGTAATGAGGTGTTCCTTGACCATATGCCTGTCGATCTCAAGCTGCAATCCTGCCCCTTCAGCCTGTACTTCGCCTTTGCCAGGGGGGTCATAGACCCTCTTTTGGGAGAAGACTGAGCCAAAGTAGGAATTGAGCACCTCTGCCTTTTCTTTGTCCTCTGTTATCATTTTGCCATCCTTATTTAATAGCTGAACAACCATTTCTTTCCTCTGCCTTTTACTATGCACGTAGCTGAAGAAACCCTTTTTGTTGTTTTTAGCATCCCTCGCTAACCTCACCTCGTTGTCCGCTTTAGCCTTCCTGACGCCATCCCTGCAATTCTGTGCTACCTGCCTGTACTCTTCCTTTGTTACTTGGCCTTCTTTCCACTTCCTATATGTGTCCTTTTTTGTTTTCAGGTCATCCCTAAGCTTTTTGTGAAGCCACATTGGCTTCTTCTGTTGTCTTCCACCTTTTCTTCTTGTTGGAATTGTTTGTGATTGTGCCTTGAGAATTTCCTTTTTTAAAAGTTCCCACCCATCTTGGACTCCTTTTCTCGCTAGCATTGCTTGCCATGGGACCTTACTGATCATTGTTCTGAGTTTATTAAAATCAGCTTTCCTAAAATCCAGGGTACGCGTTTGAGTACACTCGGCTTTTGCTTCCCTTAGAACCAAGAACTCAAGTACAACATGGTCGCTTTCCCCCAGAGTTCCTGTAACTGCTACTTTATCCACTAAGTCATCTCTGTTGGTTAGGATCAAGTCAAGGATAGCCGATCCTCTAGTTCCTTCCTCTACTTTCTGTAGGAGGAAGTTATCCGCCACACAAGTCAGGAATTTCCTGGAGGGGCCATGTTTTGCAGAATTTGTCTCCCAACAAATATCGGGTCAGGTCAGTTATGGTTTTGTTTCTCACGTTCTGAGTGATCAAACTCAGTTCCCGTTTTTCTACCCGACGGTCCCCAAAGAAGGAACCCAGTACCCAGGGATTGTCAGAGTGCTCCTGCATTTCAGGTGGACAATGACAGGTCTCATCGCTCCAGACACCGACAACGGAGAGAGATGCGTGAAGACCTTGACGCCGGAGCTCAGCAGGAACGGTATTTGTGTTGCTTTCACGCAAACCATCCCAGGGCTGACTACACAGCAAGCAAGGCTCTATAAACCTTCATTGCAGAATTGGGGACAAGTCAACGCTTTTGTTTATTGTGCAGAGACGAGTTCCTTCTTAAATGGATTACACGTTATGCAAAAAGTAATTAAAACATTGATGAAACCTGTTGTAGGGAAAGTCTGGATCACAACTACTTTGTGGGACATCACCTTGGACTTGATTCATGATGTATCTTTCCAACACATCCATGGTCTTTTTTCCTTCTTCATCCAGACAAAGACTCGGACAAAATACGCTGATTTTCGATCCCTTTTCTCTCCTATCAAAAAGTTTGGGGCGAAGGCATTTAGCTGCTCATACGCGAAGCGTGCGTGGTCTGTGAAAGGCTGGACAAGATGCAGGGAGAAGGAGGACCTGGAGTTCCTGCCCCAGGAGGACCTGGAGAGGTTCCTGTCCCTAGACAACCACGTCATTTACAGCGCCATCCAGGCTGTGGCCCAAGCCTTGGATGCCGCTTCTTCGTCCAGCTCCCAGAGGAGGGCGGTGGAGGGGGGAGGCAGGCTGGACATGCAGAGGCTGCAGCCATGGCAGGTATTCATAGAATCATGGAATCATAGAATAGTAGGGTTGGAAGGGGCCTACAAGGCCATCGAGTCCAGCCCCCTACTCAATGCAGGAATCCAAGTCAGAGCATCCCTGACAGATGGCTGTCCAGCCTCGTCTTGGATGCCTCCAGTGTGGGAGAGCCCACCACCGCCCAAGGGAATTGGTTCCATTGTCCTAGTGCTCTGATGGTCAGGAGGTTTTTCCTGCTGTTCAGCCGGAATCTGGCTTCCTGTCACTTGAGCCCATTCTTCCATGTCCTGCACTCTGGGATGATCGAGAAGAGATCCTGGCCCTCCTCTCTGTGACAACCTTTCAAGGTATTCCCTTTCCCATCTCAGATAGCTCTGCTGACTGTGACAGTCCGTTGTCCACTTCCACCCTGAGTGCCTTGGATTTAGAACCCAAGAATATCAGCAAATGAGGGGAAAGGCTGGATTTAACAGAGCCCCTCACTGGCAGACCCCTCTGTGCTGCCTTGGCCCACTCCTCGTGCTCCCCCCCCCGGAGGAGGACCCCACCCACCCGCACTCTGCCCGGGAGCTCCCTTGGGCTGGGGGAACAGCGGTGCCTCTCTCCAAGCCCTCCGGCCACCTGACTGGGCAGCTACATGGGTGCCTCCCGGGCTCCGATGGGGCATCTCTCTCCCTCCCTCCCTGTCTGGAGTGCCCTAGCTGCTTCTTGCAGTCCCCTCCAATAGCCAACTGAGGACACAGATGACAAGGATTCTTTCCAAGGCTTTATTCCTTTATGACTCTTTCAGATATTAATCACTAGCGACTAAGCAAGGAACAGCACTGGGGAAAGATAGCAGAGTAGCATAAGCTCCAGGTAAGGCAGTTGGTCCCCGTTTGAAGGAGAACCACAGGAAGACCCTGAACTTATGGGCTAGGGAGAGATCCTCCCTCTTTCCCTTGGGTCCTCTGGACGCAACTGTTCTTTGCGCGCCAAACGAGCAGAGCGCCTCCTTTGTTCTGAGGCTCTAGGGGCTCAGTTTCCACCCTGACACTCCCCTTCCGTCTGCAGGAGTGCCCACGGGTGTCGCGCCGGACCCTTCACTGGGGGTCTGGGTGGCTCCTGTCCTGGCAGTGTTGGACAGGCGTGGAGAGCCCTAATCTTTCTGGTGACGCCCCGTCTCGTGCCGAGCTGCACTTGCACCCATTATTTTCCGCCATGCGCAGAAGTGCGCCTTGCATGTTTTTACCAATAACAGTTTTGTAGTGGGAACATTTTATTTTAAATCAACGAGTACAATTCCATGATGTCTGAGGCAAAACGTTCAGATTTTTCTCCAAAGCGCATTGCTAAGTGCTCAGTTATGTAACATACATGAGACAGAGTACTCCCTTGGAGGCCCAAACAACAAGAGACTGTTTATTGAGGGACGGGCTAACACTGAACGAAACAGGAAAGGGAAATAATCACAAACACAAGCTGAAGGGGTGGAGTCTAAACTCCAACCCATAATAACTGGAGACAGTATTGGCCTCCACAGTTTCCAGTTACTACACACATGCTAAACTTCCGTATTTACAGCATAATCTCCCCTCACTCGCCTTTTTGCTAAGCTAAACAGGCCCAGTTGTGGCCTTCCCGCACAGGGGAGATGCTCCAGCCCCTTGATCGTCTTGGTGGCCCGTTTCTGCACTCCTTCCAGCGCTACCATATCCTTTTTGAGGGGCAGTGACCAGAACTGGATGCAGGATTCCAGCTGTGATCACATCAGGAATTTGTACGGCGGCGGTGAGATGTTGGCAGCTGTATACGGAGCGGTGTTTCTTGTAGCTGTCTGCACGTCAAGAAGGTAACAGTTGTGTGCTGGGAGCATTTCTGTACTCACCTTGCACAATCTGATGCCTGAGGCAGGACATTCAGTGTCTCTCCCAAGGCCACACTAGAAATATAACGTATCTGGCAAATCCGTGTAAGGCGAACCCTACCGAGCTCCATCAAAGACACTCCCGGGTAAGTGTGCCCAGGACGGCAGGCTCAGTTACATCCGCGACGCCTTGCTGCCTTTTCACGGTGTCCGCAATGTGCCCCATGACTTGACCGGCCCCCCTCTGCCTGAGAGCAAGACCAGGCCCGGGCTGCAGGCGATAATCAGGCCTGGACCTTGCGAGAACCACTCAGGGGGCTGACTGAGAGCGGAAGCAGCACGCGCATGGAGGCGGCAGGGTCACCCACTCCCTGGCTCACTCTCGCCCGGCCGAGGCGATTCTTGGGTCAGACAACCCAGGAATCACCCGTATGTATGAGCTGGCTGTGCGTGTCCGATGGCTTCGCCTCCCCAGACTCCGAGAGGGCAGCCAAAGGGCGCTCGGGGATGAAATCAGGTCCCCCGCAAATGATGGAAGACACAGCCAGCCACTTGAGTCTGAACCAGCCCCGAGCCTGGCGAGACCCGGGCGCGACATGGGCAGAACCGAGGCATCGACCGTGGTGTCTTGTCTCCTCCATGCCGGTGTTCCCTCTGCCGTTCCAACTCCACCCTTTCCTGAGAAACCCCCAGTTCTACAACCGCTCCATGGACGGCGTGTATCTGGATGAGAACGGGGACCTGGCAGCCGACTTTGACATCGTGAACTGGGTGAAGTTTCCGAATAAGTCCGTCGTCAGGGTGAAATTTGGGGGTATGGAAAGACGGGGACGCCCAGGCCTGACGTTCACCCTCGACCAGGACGCCATTCTCTGGCCCACGTGGCTCAACCAGGTGGGGGGAATCACGCCTTTCCTTTCAGTGCTCTTCTCTCCATCCCTCCACCTCTACTAAGGCCACAGACTCCGGGGCGCCAGGCTGTCGAACGCCGCTGGGGGCAGCAACCAGGAGCCGCTCTTCAGGAGCTCGCAGAGGGGAGCCTTTGCCCGCCTCTGCTTCCCAGCTGCGCGGCAGAAGGACTGCCTGTGAATACAGGCTGCGGGTTACCTGGCGCTGACAATATTTCAGCACCAGTGTACATGGCACTTTACGGACCCGAAGAGGACCGGTCCCTTGAATTCTGTCGCCAGGGAAACCCGAGAGGAAGGGGAGTAGAAGCCGGGGCGGGGGATTGGGAAGCGAGGGGCACTTCCTGCAGTTGCCGTCTTTAAGCTTAGTTATGGGCTTCAAGTTAAACCCCAGAGGTCCTGCTGGCTCCTTTCCAACTCTGTCGAGTTTCTCGACGTAAATTGGCCCTAACGTTTTTTCCTCGATGGTCCTTGCTTCTGTGCTTAGACGGTGCCGCATTCCCGGTGCGTGGAAAGCTGTCGCCCCGGATCCCTCAAGGCGGTTCAGGAAGGAAGGCCCGTTTGCTGCTACGACTGTATCCCCTGCGCGGAAGGGACCATCTCCGCCCAGGAAGGTGGGTGAGTCTGAAGGAAACGACAAGTCCTGTGAAGGTTTTCTTCACGCCATTTCTAAACGCGGATCCTTTATTGCACCGGCTGTGATGTGTTTCACAAGGTGTCTCACAAGAACTGGAGTTGGACCGGGGGGGGGACGCAGTGGATGGGGCAGGGATCAGCACCACCAGCATACATGTGTCTCCCGCACTTTGAATCGGGAAGAAATTAAAAGCCAGATTATGAAATCAAAGACGGATCCTCAGGACTTCATATGATTTCTAAGGGAGCACCCCCAAACCACACTCAAAACACAGAAAACAGCTGCCTCGTAGAAGCATAGAACAGTAGGGATGGAAGGGGCCTATAAGACCAGTACTCCAGGTGAGGCCTAGCCAGTGCTGAGTGGAGGGGAACTAGTCCTTCCGGGATTTGGAAGCTGTGCTTCTATTACTGCGGCCCAAAAAGCATGTGCCTTTGCGGCAGCCACATCACAGTGTTGGCTCCTATTCAGCGTGTGATCGACCACCATTCCACGATCCTTCTCGCCTGCCGTGTTGTTGAGCCAGAAGCAAACCCTCGAAGACTCTGGCGGCAGAGGAATGCCTCCAGGGGGCTCAACTGGGGGAAACGAGAGTTGCCCGCGGTCGGGAAGGGCGGCTGTCTGGCTCGGCCAGCTGAGAGAGGGAGGTCCCGCCCCGCGCCTGCCGCTCCCCTGCGTCGCCTCACACGCCTCGCTAACCGGTCCGAAGGGCTCCGCTCCGGCCCGACGTCTCCCCGTGGCTCTGCGTCTCGCCTGGCGTCCCTCAGGTCGCAGCCCTCCAGCCCTCCTCCTCCCGCTCGCTGCTCCTCACGGGGGCTGAGGATGCGGCGTCGCGCCCGGCCGTCTGGGAGCTGGCCACCTGAGAAGCACGCCTGCCCACAGCTGACCGGCCAGCGGAAAAGCCTCCCCCACTCTGGCTGCTCCTCTTCTGCCGAGCTGCTAACTCTCTCCCCGCGCACAGGTTCCGTCCCAACAGATGCTGCCGCAGCACAAGGACGTGGGTCCGAGGCATGGATCCTCGTGGTTTCATGTGATTTCTAAGGGAACCCCCCCACCACAGTCCAGCCACAGGGCACGTCTGCCCCCACGGGCTGAGCCAGCAAAACCACAGATCTGCCACCGGGCGCCAGCATAGTGCAATAACGTGGGTCCGGGGCACGGATCTTCGTGGGTCCTCACGATTCTTACAGGGAAATAGCCCAGACCACCCGGCCAGGTCCGGGATGTGAGCGGCAGGCGTCCTCGAGCAGGACACCGGGGCCAAGGCTGAGGCAGGTGGGCCGAGAGCCAAGGTCACCCGTTGAGGGTCGGACACAGGCGAGCGGCAGGAGGGCCAGAGGCGAGAACAGGGTGCCGAGGGGGCAGGGCTCGGGCACAGACAAGGTGTGGCAGGGCCAGAGGGAACAGCGGGGTCCGGCCGGCTACGGTCAGCTACTGGCAAGGTGCCGCAGGGCCAGAGGCAGAGGCGCCGTCGAGAACAGGCGAGGGTCAAGAACAGCAAGGCGTGGCGAGGCCAGGAACAAGCGGCAGAAGCATGCTGCTGCCCCCACGAAGACCCGTGTTGCTGTCGCAAAGCTTGGAGGGGCGAGGAGACCTTTCACAGGGCTTCCTGGGGCTCCCAGCCGGTCTGCATTGGAGGCCCTGCGGGCACCTGCTGGCCTAGGGCTTAATCCTGCAAGCCCTGCAGTGTGGGCCAGGCTGCCTCCTGCATCTGGCCACCAACTGGAGCTGACGCACCAGGACGTCGCAGAGCGATGGCCTTGTAGGCCCCTTCCAACCCTATTATTCTATGTGCGTCCACGGACGCCATCACTGCAAGCACAGACCCGCCACTTGTGGGCGTCGCTGCAGCGCAAAAGTTGGACCCGAGGCACAAATACTCATGGATGCTGACGATTTGTACAGGGAAAATCTCCCGAACCACAGTCAAATCATGGGGCACATCTGCCTCCAGGGACTGAACCCAGAAAATTTTGGATTCGCCACTCGTTGGTGCCTCCACGGCATGGAAACATGGATCCGAGGCATGGATCCTCCGGGATCCTCATGGTTTTTGTAGGAAACATACCCCAAATCACCATCCCATCCCAGAGCAGATGCACCTCAAGGGACTGAACCACAAAAATCGTGGATCTGCCACTCGGCATCAATGCAGCACAAGATGTGGATCTGAGGCATGGATCCACACGGTTCCCCTTGGTTCTTACACAAGATCTGTCCCAAACCCCAATCAAATCACAGAACACATCCTTCTCCATGGATTGCCCAATGAAACGGCCCAGAGAGCTGTGGCCATTGGGTGGTACAATGCAGTAAATGAATAAATACAATTCACGGATCCACCACTTCACAGCGCCATCACGGCACAAAAACATGCATGGCGCAAAATCACGCATGTGTTGTGCAGATCTTCATGGACCCTCATGATTTTTGCATGGGATGCCCCCCAAAACACTGTCACTTCATAGATGTCACATCCATGGCCATAGATCAAACCATAAAACCAGAGGTCCCATGCTCATGGTGCCATTATGGAACACAGCTTTGGATCTGAAGCACTGCCCATCTTGGAGCCCGCAGGTTTCTGTGGGGATTCCATGATCACCTCCACCAGATCACAGACTGCATCTGTGTCCACAGACTGAACCATAAAAACTACAGAAAAGGCACGTCATGGAGCTGGTCTACTGGATTTTTTCAGGGGATATCCGGAGAGCTATAATCAAATCAGGAAACACATCCATGCCCAGGGAATGAACCCCCGAAATCACAGATTTGGGGCTTCGTGGCACCACCATGGTATAAAAACATAGGTATGAGGCACAGTTCAATATGGATCCGCTGAACTGTTACATTGGATTCCCACCTCGCCCCCCAATCCCAGTCAAGGCATGGAACTCATCTGTGTCCAAGTATCCAAAATCACAGTGGGATCGCAAAGCACATCCATGTCAGTGGCATGGATCCTACAGTTCTCTGAGCTGGGATGGCTCCCAAAATAGTCAGCAAGTTCTACTTGCAATTAAATATGGGGTAAGATGTTGCTGAATGTGTAAGGTGTTGGAATCTCTGCATGTAGAAGCCTTGTATCCAGTACAGTTATGCTGGTGTTTTTATAGTAAAGGAACAAAAGATAAATCATAGAATCATAGAATCACAGAATAGTAGGGCTGGAAGGGGCCTACAAGGCCATCGAGTCCAAACCCCTGCTCAATGCAGGAATCCAAGTCAGAGCATCCCTGACAAATGGCTGTCCAGCCTCGTCTTGAAGGCCTCCAGTGTGGGATCTTGTCCGAGACTGTGATTCAAGGAAATGCAAACTGTGTACGTCCTCTATCCAAGATAAAGCGATTTATCTTGCCCTGCGATGGTATCTGGTTTTAAGAGGAATCGGATTATGTGTAGTTAGACAGGTCAGTCAGGGTTGCCCACATTCTGAGAACGTCACTGCAGAGAACCTCTGAACTGGCACAGATGCCACAGACATGTTTAAACACACGAAACACCAACTGTGGCGTGTTCACGTGGGAGAAGGGGAGGCCCAGCAGGCCTGCCTGTGCCATGCGTGAAATCGAGGCGTGCCGTGTGTCACCCCCCAGCAACAGCTGGATGGAAAGTAAAAGCACAGAGACTGCTGAGGACGGAAGGGAGATGTGACTCTTGTGCCTTTCAGATTCAGGCCATTGCACCAAGTGTTCCGGCGATCAGCATCCAAACCAGGACCGAGATGGATGTATGCCCAAGGTTGCAACCTTCCTGTCCTACGAAGAGTATCTGGGGATCATCCTGGCTTCCTTGGCCCTATTCCTGTCCTTAACCGCAGGCCTTGTGTTAGGAATCTTCATTAAATTTCTCGAAACCCCAATAGTCAAAGCCAACAACCGGGACCTCTCCTACATTCTCCTCGTCTCCCTCCTGCTTTCCTTCTTCTCCTCCTTTCTCTTCATTGGCCGGCCAAGGAAAGCGACCTGCCTCCTCCGACAAACAGCCTTCAGCATCATCTTCTCCGTTGCCGTCTCTTCACTGTTGGCCAAAACGATCACTGTGGTGCTGGCCTTCCTGGCCACAAAGCCAGGGAACAGGGTGAGGGGGTGGCTGGGGAAGAGTCTGGCCAACTCCATTGTCATTTCTGGTTCCACTGTCCAAGTTGTCATCTGCACCATCTGGCTGGGCCTCTCTCCCCCATTCCCGGACTCTGACATGCACTCCCAGCCTGGAGAGATCGTCCTGCGGTGCAGCGAAGGGTCTGTCACCATGTTCTATGCTGCCCTTGGCTACATGGGCTTCCTGGCTGCCATCTGCTTCACGGTGGCTTTCCTAGCCCGGAAGCTGCCCGGGGCCTTCAATGAAGCCAAGCTGATCACCTTCAGCATGCTGGTCTTCTGCAGCGTGTGGGTGTCCTTTGTGCCCACCTACCTGAGCACGAAAGGGAAATACATGGTGGCCGTACAGGTCTTCTCCATTTTGGCCTCTAGTGCTGGGTTACTGGGCTGCATCTTTCTTCCCAAGTGCTACATTATTGTCCTGAGGCCTGAGCTGAATACAAAGGAGCATCTTGTGACAAAAACAAACGTCTATGATTCTTAGAATCATAAGAAAAGCCCTTCTGGATCAGACCAAGGGTCCATCTAGTCATAGAATCATAGAATAGTAGGGTTGGAAGGGGCCTACAAGACCATCGAGACCAACCCCCTGCTCAATGCAGGAATCCAACTCAGAGCATCCCTGACAGATGGCTGTCCAGCCTCGCCTTGAATGCCCTGAGTGTGGGAGAGCCCACTACCTCCCCAGGTAATTGGTGCGGGGGAGTGGGGTACCGCAGGGCTCAGTCCGGTGCCCAGTGCTCTTCAACATTTGTATTAATGACTTGGAGGAGGAGGTGCAGGGAATGCTGATCAGATTTGCAGAGGACACATTGGGCGGGATAGCTAATACCTGGGAAGACAGAAACAAAATTCAAAGGGATCTCCATTGCCTGGGGTTTGCAACTCCAGGGCCAGAACTACGTGGCAGCGAATGTGAAGCGCTTTCACGCTTGATGCGGATTTCACGAAATGGGCTTTGGTCCGCCAGGAGCACAAGAAGCAAAAAATGTGGAGTCAACCCGGCCGTGAAACCCGCCTTTCACAGGACAGACAGCAGTCTGCTCCGCCTCACTCTGCGGCTGGATGGGCGGCGTCCCGCTCCTCGAAGGGAGCGCTATCAACCCCGCAGATGCTGCGCGACTGAGAGGCTGCAGGTGTCGCCACTGCGTAACCGCGGCTGGCCGCCTCTCTGCTTCCGCTCTGTGCCGTCTTGATCGCGCACTACGTATAGACGGGTCGCTCCACTACTGTGAGGGAAACGGGGCTACTGATATTATGAACGGGGAAAGGAGGCCACTGGCTGTGAAAGCCGCCCTACTGCAGGTGGGGAGGAAGAGGGAAGGGGGCAGCCCCACCCCTGACCACCAGGCCACAGCCCCTCGCGGGAGCTGGAAGAGGGGGCATCTCTGGGGAGGTCCTGACACCCCCCCCACACACACACACAGAAAAGCTTTCTTCACTGAGTTACTCCCTAGCGTAGAGGCGGATTGCTCCGTTTCACCACAGCTGCACCCAGGCACCCCCCTTCTTCAAAGAATCAAAGACCAGCAAAGCCCCCTCCCCTCAGAGCAGCCCTCCCCACCTGGCACCTTCAGATGCTTTGGACTTCCGCGTTGGCCGATGGCCAGGAATGCTGGGAGTTGTAGTCCGAAGCAGCTGGAGGGCACCAGGTTGAGCAAGGCTGCCTTAGAGCAATGCCCAGCCGTTGAATGGACCTGAATCCTCCCCCCCTGGTGGGTCACTATTTCTCTCTCGGGTCCAAGGGTTTATTTGTTATTTATTTGTTTGTTTGTTTGTTTATGTATGTAAAACATTTGTATCCCACCCTATATCATTAAGATCTCAGGCCGGCGTACAGATAAAATCAGTTTAAGCAGTATAAAACAATAAATAATTTAAACAGCTAAAAACATATTAAACCATTAAACATGTTAATACCAATTAAAATCTAAAACAATAAAACAATTAAAATCATGTGTTACTTTAGGGAATGCGTTTAGCCCTCAAAAGCTTTGGTAAAAAGCCATGTTTTTACTTGGTGCCGAAACGAGACCGATGTCTGCTCCAATTGGGCCTCCAAGGGGAGGGCATTCCACAAGCGGGGTGCCACAGCAGAGAAGGCCCTCTCCCACATCCCACCATAGCGTACGTCTCCTACTGGTGGGACACAGAGGAAGGCCCCTCCAACAGATAGAATCACATAGAATCATAGAATAGTAGGGCTGGAAGGGGCCTACAAGGCCATTGAGTCCAACCCCCTGCTCAATGCAGGAATCCAAGTCAGAGCATCCCTGACAGATGGGACAGATGGACACCACACTTTAAGAAGGATGCAGACAAACTGGAGAGGGTTCAGAGGAAGGCAACAATGATCAGGGGACTGGAAACAAAGTCCTGTGAAGAGAGTCTGAAAGAACTGGGCATGTTGAGCCTTGAGAAGAGAAGACTGAGGGGAGATATGATAGCACTCTTCAAGGACTTGAAAGGTTGTCACAGAGAGGAAGGCCAGGATCTCTTCTCCATCATCCCAGAGTGCAGGACATGGAATAATGGGCTCAAGCTACAGGAAACCAGATTCCAGCTGAACATCAGGAAAAACGTCCTGACTGGTAGAGCAATACGACAGTGGAACCAATTCCCTAGGGAGGTGGTGGGCTCTCCCACACTGGAGGCGTTCAAGATGAGGCTGGACAGCCATCTGTCAGGGATGCTCTGAGATGGATACCTGCATTGAGCAGGGGGCTGGACTCGATGGCCTTGTAGGCCCCTTCCAACCCTACTATTCTACGATTCTATGGCTGTCCAGCCTCCTATCGATCTCAAGCTGCAATCCTGCCCATTCAGCCTGTACTTCGCCTTTGCCAGGGGGGTCATAGACCCTCTTTTGGGAGAAGACTGAGCCAAAGTAGGAGTTGAGCACCTCTGCCTTTTCTTTGCCATCTGTTATCATTTTGCCATCCTTATTTAATAGCTGAACCACCATTTCTTTCCTCTGCCTTTTACTATGCACATAGCTGAAGAAAGCCTTTTTGTTGCTTTTAGCATCCCTCGCTAACCTCAGCTCATTCTCAGCTTTAGCCATCCTGACGCCATCCCTGCAATTCTGTGCGACCTGCCTGTACTCTTCCTTTGTTACTTGGCCTTCTTTCCACTTCCTATATGTGTCTTTTTTTGTTTTCAGGTCATCCCTAAGCTCCTTGTGAAGCCACATTGGCTTCTTCTGTTGTCTTCCACCTTTCCTTCTTGTTGGAATTGTTTGTAATTGTGCCTTGAGAATTTCCTTTTTTAAAAGCTCCCGCCCATCTTGGACTCCTTTTCTCGTTAGCGTCGCTTGCCATGGGACCTGACTGATCATTGTTCTGAGTTCATTAAAATCAGCTTTCCTAAAATCCAGGGTACGCGTTTGACTACACTCGGCTTTTGCTTCCCTTAGAACCAAGAACTCAAGTACAACATGGCCACTTTCCCCCAGAGTTCCTGCAACTGCTACTTTATCCACTAAGTCATCTCTGTTGGTTAGGATCAAGTCAAGGATAGCCGATCCTCTAGTTCCTTCCTCTACTTTCTGTATGAGGATGTTATCCGCCACACAAGTCAGGAATTTCCTGGAGGGGCCATGTTTTGCTGAATTTGTCTCCCAACAAATATGGGGGAAATTGAAGTTCCCCCATTACTACTACATCGTGCTTCCTTAAAACATTGGCTATTTGCTTTTCAAAAGTTTCATCCTCGTCTTCTCCTTGATTGGGTGGCTGGAAGTAGACTCCGACCACCAGGTTCCTTTTATGCTTTGCTCCATTTATTTTGATCCAGATGCTCTCGATGGCGCTACCAAGCTCATCCTCCTGCATTTCTGTGCAGAGATATGTATTTTTCACATACAGTGCAACCCCACCTCCCTTTCTGTTCCTCCTGTTCTTTTTGAACAAGTGATATCCTTCCATTGCTGTATTCCAGTCATGAGAGTCATCCCACCAAGTCTCAGTTATACCTATCAAGTCATAATTTCCCTCCTGTATTTTAAGAGTTCAAGTTTGTTCTGTTTGTTTCCCATACTCTGGGCATTCGTATATAGACATCGAAGACCATGTTCCCCCATTCTGTCCAAGAACTCTTCGTGTTCTCTTATTCCCCTCCCAAAGTCTGATGTGATTTCTTTGCAGCTCCGCTTGTCGGTATCATTTGTTCCCACATGGATGAGAAGAAAGGGATACCTGTCAGTGGGCTTTATGAGTGCAGGCAACCTTTCAGTCACGTCTCTAATCTGCCCTCCCGGGAGACTACATACCTGGCGAGTCCACGGGTCTTTGCGACATACTTGGGTCTCGATCCCATGCAGCAAGGAGTCTCCCACTACTACCACTCTTCTCTTCTCCTTGTTGTAGGCCTGGGTTTCATCGCCTCTGTTTGACTGACCTTCAGCCTCTTGCTCACTCTCATGCAGGTTCCCCTGTGATTCTCCCTCTCCAGGCTGTCCTCCGGTCTCATCCGCAAGTGCCTGGAATTGGTTCCACAGCTCCACTGCTTCCACTGGTGCAGAGTGGCGTCTAGTTCTTCTTCTCCTGTCACCCTTTTCCAAGGAGTATCCTCTACTCTGTTTTTCTTCACCTCAGCATTTCCCACTGCCTCATCTTGCTGTTGCTCTTCAAGCTTCTGGTCTGCCCTTTGCTGCTGTAGTTCCCCCATTCTGTCCAAGAACTCTTCGTGTTCTCTTATTCCCCGGAGGGTCGACAGTCGCCGCTCCAGTCCGCTTACTTTTTCTTCCAGCAGCGTGATCGACTTGCACTTGTTGCAGGTGTAGGCCATGATGTTCTCAGGCAAGAAAACAAACACGGCACACTCCTTGCAGGTCACCACCACTGGAGAGTCCTGTCCTTCCATAGCCTCTTGTCCCTTTTGTGTCTGGCTTTGTGATTGTTCTAGACTAGCCTGTGCCTGCTCCTCCACTCAGTAGAGGTTAAAAGCAGAGTCCCACTGGTGTGGAAGTGTGTGTTACAAGACAAATAAATGAAAAAAAAGTTAGTTAAAAAATAAAAAAAATGTTAGGGGCCTCCCCCTTGCCCTCCCCTGCCGCACTCCCCTGGCCAACTCCTGTTTGCTCCCCCTGTTCGCTCGCTGTCTGGGAGCTTGCCTGCTTCTGTAGTCCCTGGACCAGCTGGAGCAGCTTGCTCTGCTCTGCTCTGCTCAGCTGAGAGGGGGGAAACAGTCTATGCTTCTACATGCATGGATTCAAACACCTTACATATTCAACAACATCTTACCCCATATTTATTTGCAAGTAGAACTTGCCTGGTAAACCTCATGCTGACTATTTTTTGGCCATCCCAGCTCGGGGAACTATAGGATCCCTGCCAGCGGCATGGATGTGCTTTGCGATTCCACTGCGATTTTGGTTGCATTACTTGTAAAATCCAGATGATCCCTCAGGATCGGTGCCCGCGTAAATGGTTCACACCATGATGTGAAGCTGCAGTTCTGGGGTTCTTAGCAGTGCATACTTGGACACAGATGAGTTCTGTGCCTTGACTGGGGTTGGGAGCCGAGGTGAGAATCCAGGTAACAGTTCAGAGGATCCATATTGAATTGTGCCTCATATCTGTGTTTTTACACCATAATGGTGCCACGAAGCCCCAAATCTGTGATTTTTGTGGTTCATTCCCTCGGCATGGATGTGTATCACACGATTAGCAACAGTCTGATACTGCAGAAGGCGCCTTCAGGGCTAACTTATCCAAGACCGACTAATTCAGGTTCATACACAGGGATGTCAGAGAAGTCCACCGCAGACTCACGTGAGGCTGGATTGTTTGGAATCAGGGCTCCGGAATCCGTGGCAGAATGGCTCCACTTACCTCCGCTCCAGGAGGATTCTGGCTGGAACAGCAGTCCGGATCCAGAGCACTGGCGATACGGTCATGGTGGCCAGAGTGCGGCTCCGCGGAATCCTCAGGGATCTGATTCCGGGGATCTGATCTGGAACCGATCTCCTCCCCCTCGGGTGGATTCCCCACTGGATCGGAAGGTGGGGAATCCGTACTTCCCTAGTCATACATATCATGGGGACATGCTTGGTCCTGGCCCTTTCGAAGGAGATTCGTGGGTGAAGGTCAGGCCAAGCTCGCCTCCCCACCCCCCCCCGACTGGCCCGTGTCAAGAGGATGGAGCCACATCGGCCAGTCCTCGCAAACATGCTTTCTTCCAGCCGTGCCCCTGCGCATGGAACTGAGCAGAGTTCAGGACTTGGCAGAGGGGGTGCCGCTTCTTCCCCTGTATAATTACCCAGATCATAGTGATTTATTCTTCTTCTTACCAGAGCCCAAGGGACTTCCACTCTCAGAAAAAGAAGTCACCCTTGAGTCCACTGCCATAGACATCAGACTCAAGAGCAACGTGAGGAGATGTCTGGCAGCCAGTGCATAAATTCCCCCTGTGCTGCTGGATGCTTTGTGGGAGGCTCGGGGCAGGCGAGGAGGCCTGTGTGGGCGTGAGGCTGCCTTCCTGCCATCCCCTTCAGACGGGAAGTTGTGGCTGGCGGGGCTCCCATCTGTGCCGGGAAATACACAGAAGCCCCGGTCTGGAAAGAGCGCTTTGACTTCTTCTGTTCATTCTTCCAGTTAGAGGAGAGGAGCCAGGCGGAGGCTGTGCCAGGCACATAGCATGACTCCGCTCTTGCTGCTGCTGCTGCTGCCCCAGGCAGCCTGTGGGGCGCTCAAGGCCAAATGCCCCTTGACTCTGGAAAGGGCTGGAATAGACCCACGGAACCATTACCGGCCAGGGGAACTCCTCCTGGGCGGGGTCATCTCCGCAACGTATGCTTTCTTTGAGCCAGACACTTTCAGCAAGACTCCTGCTATCAGAGGTCGCTCGTAAGTCACTGTGTGTGCGATGGAGTTCCTGCTGCTCCACCCAGTGCTGATTTCATGAGCTCCAGTTATCCCGAATTCCTGCGGGCTGTACCTGGTCCCTGGGAAATGGCTGCCCTCTCTTGCCTTCGGGGAGGGGTCAGCGCTAAGGCCCCATTCCGAACACGATCTGCTGGTTCATTTTTCAAGGTGCAGGCACACACCACGGACATGTTGGCCCTTCCGCCCTCTTGCTAACGTGCAGAATGAACGCCAAGCTTTCTTTCGAACCCCGTGAGCAGACCCTGGCTGCGGCTCGGGGGCAGAGCACTGCTACCCCCCGACTGCCTGCTAGGAGCGCAAAGGCCAGTCTGGACAGCGCGTCCTAAGTGGGACGGTCCATGTTCAGCATGGGGAGGAGACGGTTAAGGGGAGACGTGACGGCGGTCTCCAACTGTCTGGGAGGCTCTCGTGGCAGAGATCTGGCAGAGTCGGTCCCTGCTGCTCCCGGGGGCGGGGCGAGAACCCACTGTGGCAGATCAAGCACATCTTTCACATCTGCATGATCTTCCCCCTGCTGCTCGGTTAGGAAATTCTGAGATCAAATGCCTCCAAGGGAAGTCTGGGATTAAAAAGGGGATCCCAAGGCCTAATATCCCCCCGTATGGGCTTCCCACCCAAGAGTGATCAAAACATTTTAGCCTGGGTTGCCAGATGAGAGACAGTTCTACCAGGCAATTAGAAATCGATCCTTTTATTGTTTAGAAAGGATTCCAGAGAAGGAGGTGTCAATGTTAAATTTAGGTTTATGACTTGCAAGTAGCAGGGTCTTGTAAAGTCATCAGGTCGGATGGGCCATCAGATAAGTGACCAAGAAGCCTCACTGGAGACCATAAATACGTGGGAGAAGCAAGCCCACAAGACAGGATGACATCAAGGGAATGGATTTGTGTCAAAATATACCTGTACCATGTCAAGGAAAGTTAAGATGCTTGCATAAGTACGTTGCTATGCACATGACTCTCGATAAGAAACTTCAACATTTGACACTCTTATTTAGAGTAGAAAGGTTATCCCTGGAATTCTTGGATAAGAAATATGAGCTGTAGTAAAATAGTTCAGGCATATTTTACAGCAGCCAAAAAGTATATAAAGGAGACTCAGAACACGCCACAGGGGAAGCCATCCTTTAGGATCAGCTTTCCCCAACGTGTTGCCTGTAGAATCAACCTGGTAAGCCTGGTACTGATTATCGTTGAGACCTAGCAAACGTGCTTCACTCTGCTTAGCAGCCTTGTTTAAGAATGATGTTCGATGTTTTTGTGTGTTTGAATTTATGCATGCACAAGCTCCCGTAGTTAGTATTGTGATGCTAATACTTTGTAGTCAAAGGAAAAAGACAAAGTCTTGTCTGAGAGGGTGTCTCTTAGGAACTGGAATTCTGTACTACCTGGATCAGAGTGAAGTATTGAACTGGCTCTAGCTGGTATCTGGTTGCAAGAGAAATCTGATTGTATACACAGTAGACAGGTGATCCGTGGTTGCCCACGCACTGGCAATATAGTGTGAGAGAATTTCTGAACCAGGGCAGATGCCGCACAACGGGTGGAAATAGCAGGAAAACCGATTTCAGCAAAACAGGAGGAGAACCTTGCTAAGGCGAGGGCAGCTGAGCGGTGGAACAGTCTCTGCCTCGGGAGGTGGCGAGTTCTCCCTCTTTGGAGGTATTTAAGCAGAGGTTGGATGCCCACTTGTCGGGGACACTGCATTTCTGTCCTGCACTGCAGGCCCTGCATTGAGCAGGGGGTTGAACGAGACGACCGCCAGGATCCCGTCCGACTCTACGCTTCTCTTATTGCTCTCCTCATGATCCCTGGCGTGGAAATTGCCTTTTCCACAGCAGCGGCAGATGAGGTGGGCCTTTTCCTTGAGCCGTATACGTTCCGTACATTGGATGGCATGTGTCCTCCTAATGCCCATTCCCCCAGTTTGGGGAGATCCTTCTGGAGCTCTTCACAATCCCTTTTTGCTTTAACCCCTCCAAATGATGCTCCTTCCTAATTCTGCAGCATTTCTGAACGAGTTCTAAAGCACAGAATTGCTGCTAGACACCCCAGTGTTCTGCTGCTTTTGACATGGAAAGAAAGGCATCATTCCAGCTTGGAAATGGGGACGAGACGTCTGCTGTCTTAAAAGCTGGGCCTCACATTCCGAGCAGAACGGTGTTTGTGATACAAAGCCATCACCTACAGTACCGAGGCTCCAAATGCCAGCCTAGCAGAGTCAGGCGTGTCAGTCTTCATTTTCAAACCTCTGCTAAGCTTTTGTGTAGCCACATTGGCTTCTTCTGATGTTCTCCATCCCCCTGCCCCCCGGAATTATTTCGGATTGCGCCTTCAGTACCTCCCATCCCTCTGGAACCCCCCTCCCTCTTAGGACTTCCTGCCGCGGAATCCTACTGATCATTGCTCTGTGTTTATTGTTGTTGTTCAGTCGTTCAGTCATGTCCGACTCTTCGTGACCCCATGGACCATAGCACGCCAGGCCTTCCTGTCCTGCGCTCTCTCCTGGAGTGTGCTCAAGTTCATATTCATTGCATCGGTGATGCTATCTAGCCATCTCATCCTCTGCCGTGCCCTTCTCCTTTTGCCTTCAGTCTTTCCCAGCATCAGGGTCTTTTCCAGAGAGTTTTCTCTTTGCATTAGGTGGCCAAAATATTTCAGCTTCAGCTTCAGTATCTGTCCTTCCAATGAGCACTCAGGGTTGATTTCCTTTAGGATGGACTGATTGGAACTCCTTGCAGTCCAGGGGACACGTAGGAGTCTTCTCCAGCACCACAGTTCGAAAGCATCAATTCTTCGGCGCTCAGCCTTCCTTATAGTCCAGCTCTCACAGCCAAACATCACTACTGGGAAAACCATAGCTTTGATTAGACGGACCTTTGTCGGCAAGGTGATGTCTCTGCTTCTTACTATGCTGTCTAGGTTTGCCATAGCTTTGCTCCCAAGGAGCAAGCGTCTTTTAATTTCATGGCTACAGTCACTGTCTGCGGTGATCTTGGAGCCCAAGAAAGTAAAATCTGTCACTGCTTCCATTTCTTCCCCTTCTATATGCCAGGAAGTGATGGGGCCAGATGCCATGATCTTATTTTTTTTAATGTTGAGTTTCAAACCAGCTTTTGCACTCTCCTCTTTCACCCTCAACAAGAGGCTCTTGAGATCCTCTTCGTTTTCTGCCATTAGGGTGGTATCGTCTGCATATCGGAGGTTGTTGATAATTCTCCCGGCAATCTTAACTCCGACCTGTGATTCATCCAACCTAGCGTTTCTCATGATGTACTCTGCATATAAGTTAAATAAGCAGGGTGACAATATGCAGCCTTGTCATACTCCTTTCCCAATTTTGAACCACTCGGTTGTTCCATGTCTGGTTCTTACTGTTGCTTCTTGACCCTCGTACAGGTTTCTCAGGAGACAGGTAAGGTGGTCTGGTACTCCCATCACTTTCAGAATTTGCCACAGTTTGTTGTGATCCACACAATCAAAGGCTTTAGCATAGTCAATGAAGCAGAAATAGACGTTTTTCTGGAATTCTCTTGCTTTCTCCATGATGCAGCGAATGTTGGCGATTTGATCTCTAGTTCCTCTGCCTCTTCGAAACCCAGCTTGTACTTCCGGTAGTTCTCGGTTCGCATACTGCTGAAGCCTAGCTTGTAGGATTTGGAGCATCACCTTGCTGGCATGTGAAATGAGCGCAATTGTGCGGTAGTTTGAACACTCTTTGGCATTGCCCTTCTTTGGAATTGGAATGTAAACTGACCTTTTCCAGTCTTGCGGCCATTGTTGAGTGTTCCAAATTTGTTGGCATATTGAATGCTGCACTTTAACAGCATCATCTTTTAGGATTTTAAATAGCTCAGCTGGAATACTGTCATCTCCGCTAGCTTTGTTGTTACTAATGCTTCCTAAGGCCCACTTGACTTCACTCTTGAGGATGTCTGGCTCAAGTTCAGTGACCGCACTATCATGGCTATCAGGGACATTCAGATCTTTCCTGTACCGTTCTTCTGTGTATTCTTTCCACCTCTTCTTAATCTCATCTGCTTCTGTTAGGTCCCTGCCTTCTTTGTCCTTTATCATGCCCGTCTTTGCACAAAACGTTCCCTTGATATCTCCAATTTTCTTGAAAAGATCTCTAGTCTTTCCCATTCTGTTGTTTTCCTTGATTTCTTTGCATTGTTCATTTAAGAAGGCCTTCTTGTCTCTCCTTGCTATTCTCTGGAACTCTGCATTCAGTTGGATATATCTTCCCCTTTCTCCCTTGCTTTCCGCTTCCCTTCTTTCCTCAGCTACTTGTAAAGCCTCCTCAGACAGCCACTTGGCTTTCTTGCATTTCTTTTTCTTTGGGATGGATTTCGTTGCTGCCTCCTGAACAATGTTACGGACTTCCGTCCATAGTTCCTCAGGCACTCTGTCCATCAGGTCTAATCCCTGAAATCTATTCCTCACCTCCACTGCATATTCATAAGGGATATGATTTTGGTCATACCTGAACGGTTTAGTGGTTTTCCCTACGTTCTTCAATTTCAGCTGAAATTTTGCAACAAGAAGCTCATGATCTGAGCCACAGTCAGTTCCAGGTCTTGTTTTGACTGACTGTGTAGAGTTTCTCCATCTTTGACTGCAAAGGACATAATCAATCTGATTTCGATATTGACCATCTGGTGATGTCCATGTGTAGAATCGCCTCTTGTGCTGTTGGAAAAGAGTGTTTACTATGATCAGCGTGTTCTCCTGGCAAAACTCTATTAGCCTTTGTCCTGCTTCATTTTGTGCACCAAGGCCATGCCTGCCTGTTATCCCGGTGATTTCTTGACTTCCTACTTTAGCATTCCAATCCCCTATGATGAAGAGGACATCTTTTTTTGGTGTTAGTTCTAGAAGGTGTTGTAGGTCTTCATAGAACCGATCAACCTCAGCTTCTTCGGCATCAGTGGTTGGGGCATAGGCTTGAATTACTGTGATGTTGAATGGTTTGCCTTGGATTCGTACTGAGATCATTCTATTGTTTTTAAGATTGTACCCCAATACTGCTTTTCCCACCCTTTTGTTGCCTATGAGTGCTACTCCATTTCTTCTAAGGGATTCTTGCCCACAGTAGTAGATATGATGGTCACCCGAATTAAATTCGCCCATGCCTGTCCATTTGAGTTCGCTGATTCCCAAGATGTCGATGTTCAATCTTGCCATCTCATGTTTGACCACCTCCAGCTTACCTTGATTCATTGATCTGACATTCCAGGTACCTAAACAATAATGTTCTTTACAGCATCAGATTTTCTTTTCACCACCAGACACATCCACAGCTGAGTGTCTTTTCGGCTTTGGCCCAGCCGCTTCACTCTTTCTGGCGCTACTTGGAAATACCCTCTGCTCTTCCCCAGTAGTATATTGGACACCTTCCGACCTGAGGGTCTCATCTTCTGGCGTCATATTTTTTAGCCTTGTGATACATTCCATGGGGTTTTCTTGGCAAGGATACTGGAGTGGGTTGCCATTTCCTTCTCCAGGGGACTTTCCTGATGCTCCAGGTGCACCTTCAACTGCCCTCAGTGTTGCTGTTCCTTACTCAGAGCGTTGCGAGAGAGACAGCGAGAGCCACGTACCTCATATGCTGCAGTGGCCTCCTTGCACTTCCTTTAGGAGCCTTATCGCGGCCCACTAGAGCTGCTCGCTCCGTCCCTGCGACAGGCAGGAGCCCTCACCGGCAGCCCCCCCCGGGACTTGGTCTCCACCCCCACAGCATTCAGCTGGAAGCCCCCCCGGTCGAACTCCCCGGTCTTCAGGCTCTTCCCAGTCTCCGTGAGGTGCAGGCCATCTCCCGCCAGCAGCCCGTCATCCAGAGAGTGTGAACCGTGGTCCCAGAAACCAAGTCGCTCCCAGCAACACCTCCCCATGGCCAGTAGCTCACCTGCAGAATCCTCCTCCCCTTCCCCGCCCTCTGCCTGGGCTGGAGGGGGGATGAGAAGGCCACTGGGCCCACAGCCCTCGAGCGCCCTTGAGAGTCCGGGACGATTTGGTCACGGCTGCGCGAGGCGGTGTCCGCAGTTCCCACAAGGGTGAGTGGGAGCGGATGACTGCCTGTGGACCTGAGCAGCTTGGGCAGGTGTTCATCCGCATCTCCCGCTTGTGCTTGGGGGGCAACCGACCCCCTGAGCCGGTGGGTCTGGCCAGCACACGGCTCTTCTGTTCCTCGCAGGAGGCAGTCACCAGCCATGGCATCCTGCTCTTCCTCGTGGGGAAGGGAGCGATTCCATCCCATCAGTTCCATAGGCGCCAGCGTCTTGCTGCCTGTCCTGCGAGGTCTGCTGTGGATCTCCCCCGGGGGCTCAGAGCCGCCCCGTCTTCAAGAGCCGCGGAGGGGCTCCTCAGTGCCAGCGGCACAGAGCGCCTTCCGGATCTCTTCCTCCGGGCTGGCCCCGTCATCCCTGCAGGTCGCTCCCCCCTTCGCTCGCCCTGCTCCTCTTTCAGCGGCTCCCCACACTTGTCCTTCCAGCGCTTCCTGCTTCTGTCCACGAGCGCTTCATGCGCTCTTATACACTCGAGTTCAGCCGCTCGCTCTTCCAGGCCCCCCGCCTTGTCTTCTAGTAATGCAACCGGCTTGCACCGGTTGCAAATGTACGCCATGTTTTCGAGAAAGACAGGCGTTACTCTCCCACTTTGTTTGAGCTACATGTCTATATTTCAGTACTTTGGGAGGCTTCACCTGCCCGTTTACGCTCTATAGCAGATAAAGATACTTCTAAACATAGTGCACGCCAAAGACTGTTTTAAGTGGATTCCATTCCAGTTTTGTACTAACAAGAATTAGTAAAGGAAAATCTTTTTTGATCCATGTATTATTTTTATTAGAAACATACTTATAGCACCACATCAAAATATAACTTGCATAAAATAACATTTCTGGTTAAACAGAGTTTATTTATTTATTTATTATTAAATTTATTCATCGCCCATCTGGCTGGTCACCCAGCTACTCTGGGCGATGTACAACATACAATAAAACAGTTTAAAACAATAAAATTCTACAATAAAAACATTTTCTAAAATACCCTAACCCACCCCAAATGCCTGCCTGAACAACCACGTTTTTAATGCACGACAGAAGCTCATTAAAGAGGGGGCATGACGGAGTTCCCTAGGGAGGGAGTTCCACAGAGTGGGGGCCACCACAGAAAAGGCCCTCTCCCTCGTCCCCACCAGTCTAGCTGTCCTGGCTGATGGGACAGAGAGAAGGCCATCCAAGGCTGATCTTGTTAAGCGGCCTGTCTGGTGTTGCTGGAGGCGCTCCTTAAGATAGGCTGGGCCGGAACCATATAGGGTTTTAAAGCACTATCATATCTCCCCTCAGTCTTCTCTTCTCAAGGCTAAACATGCCCAGTTCTTTCAGTCTGTCTTCATAGGGCTTTGTTTCCAGTCCCCTGATCATCTTTGTTGCCCTCCTCTGAACCCTCTCCAGTTTGTCTGCATCCTTCTTCAAGTGTGGTGCCCAGAACTGGACACAGTACTCCAGGTGAGGCCTAACCAGTGCTGAGTATAGGGGAACTAGTACTTCCCGGGATTTGGAAGCTATGCTTCTATTAATGCAGCCCAAAACAGCATTACCCTTTTTGAAAATAGGGACAACATTAGCCCTCCTCCAGTCATCTGCCACTTCCCCCATCCTCCATGATTTCTCAAAGAGAATAGACAGCGGTTCTGAGAGTTCTTCTGCCAGTTCCTTTATGGCTCTAGGATGCAGTTCATCTGGCCCTGGAGATCTGAACTCATTCAAAGGAATTAGGTGCTCCTTGACCATATGCCTATCGATCTCAAGCTGCAATCCTGCCCCTTCAGCCTGTACTTCGCCTTTGCCAGGGGGGTCATAGACCCTCTTTTGGGAGAAGACTGAGCCAAAGTAGGAACTGAGCACCTCTGCCTTTTCTTTGTCATCTGTTATCGTTTTGCCATCCTTATTTAATAGCTGAAACACCATTTCTTTCCTCTGCCTTTTACTATGCACGTAGCTGAAGAAAGCCTTTTTGTTGTTTTTAGCATCCCTCGCTAACCTCAGCTCGTTCTCAGCTTTAGCCTTCCTGACGCCATCCCTGCAATTCTGTGCTACCTGCCTGTACTCTTCCTTTGTTACTTGGCCTTCTTTCCACTTCCTATATGTGTCCTTTTTTGTTTTCAGGAGTTTATTAAAATCAGCTTTCCTAAAATCCAGGGTACGCGTTTGACTACACTCGGATTTTGCTTCCCTTAGAACCAAGAACTCAAGTACAGCATGGTCGCTTTCCCCCAGAGTTCCTGTAACTGCTACTTTATCCACTAAGTCATCTCTGTTGGTTAGGATCAAGTCAAAGATAGCTGAGACTCTAGTTCCTTCCTCTGCTTTCTGTAGGAGGAAGTTATCCGCCACACAAGTCAGGAATTTCCTGGAGGGGCCATGTTTTGCAGAATTTGTCTCCCAACAAATATCGGGGAAATTGAAGTCCCCCATTACTACTACATCATGCTTCCTTAAAACATTGGCTATTTGCTTTTCAAAAGTTTCATCCTCGTCTTCTCCTTGGTTGGGTGGCCGGTAGTAGACTCCGACCACCAGGTTCCTTTTATTCTTTGCTCCATTTATTTTGATCCAGATGCTCTCGATGGGGCTACTAAGCTCATCCTCCTGTATTTCTGTGCAGAGATATGCATTTTTCACATACAGTGCAACACCACCTCCCTTTCTGCTCCTCCTGTTCCTTTTGAACAAGTGATATCCTTCCATTGCTGTATTCCAGTCATGAGAGTCATCCCACCAAGTCTTGATAGGCATAACTAAGTCATAATTTCCCTCCTGTGTTAAGAGCTCAAGTTCGTTCTGTTTGTTTCCCATACTCTGGGCATTAGTATATAGACATCGAAGACCATGTGCTTCATAGTCTGGCTTTCTTCCTACATGTGTCTGAAGACTATTACTGGGCGCTATCAGAGCTGTTCTCTCCATTGCACTGCATGCGCCTACATCAATTGCATCAGGGACTTTTCCAGAGAGTTTTCTCTTTGCATTAGGTGGCGAAAATATTTGAGCTTCAGCTTCAGTATCTGTCCTTCCAATGAGCACTCAGGGTTGATTTCCTTTAGGATGGACTGATTTGACCTCCTTGCAGTCCAGGGCACTCGTAAGAGTCTTCTCCAGCACCACAGTTCGAAAGCATCAATTCTTCGGCGCTCAGCCTTATAGTCCAGACCTCACAACTGTACGTTACTACTGGGAAAACCATAGCTTTGATTATACGAACCTTTGTCGGCAAGGTGATGTCTCTGCTTCTTACTATGCTGTCTAGGTTTGCCATAGCTTTGCTCCCAAGGAGCAAGCGTCTTTTAATTTCATGGCTACAGTCACCGTCTGCGGTGATCTTGGAGCTCAAGAAAGTAAAATCTGTCACTGCTACCATTTCTTCCCCTTCTATATGCCAGGAAGTGATGGGGCCAGATGCCATGATCTTAGGTTTTTGAACGTTGAGTTCAAACCAGCTTTTGCACTCTCCACTTTCACCCTCAACAAGAGGCTCTTTAGATCCTCCTCGCTTTCTGCCATTAGAGTGGTATTGTCTGCGTATCCAAGGTTTTTGATAATTCCCCCAGCAATCTTAATTCCGACCTCTGATTCATCCAACCCGGCATTTCTCATGATGTACTCTGCATATAAGTTATATAAGCAGGGTGACAATATGCAGCCTTGTCATACTCCTTTCCCAATTTTGAACCACTCGATTGTTCCATGTCTGGTTCTTACTGTTGCTTCTTGACCCTCATACAGGTTTCTCAGGAGACAGGTAAAGTGGTCTGGTACTCCCATCTCTTTCAGAATTTGCCACAGTTTGTTGTGATCCACACAATCAAAGGCTTTAGCGTAGTCAATGAAGCAGAAATAGACGTTTTTCTGGAATTCTCTTGCTTTCTCCATGATCCAGTGAAAGTTGGCGATTTGATCTCTAGTTCCTCTGCCTTGTCGAAACCCAGCTTGTACTTCCCGTAGTTCTCGGTTCGCATACTGCTGAAGCCTAGCTTGTAGGATTTTGAGCATCACCTTGCTGGCATGTGAAATGAGCGCAATAGTTTGTGCGGTAGTTTGAACACTCTTTGGCGTTGCCCTTCTTTGGAATTGGAATGTAAACTGACCTTTTCCAGTCTTACGGCCATTGTTGAGTGTTCCAGATTTGTTAGCATATTGAGTGCAGCACTTTAACAGCATCATCTTTTAGGATCTTAAATAGCTCAGCTGGAATACTGTCACCTCCACTAGCTTTGTTGTTACTAATGCTTCCTAAGGCCCACTTGACTTCACTCTCTAGGATGTGCGGCTCAAGTTCAGTGGCCGCACTATCATGGCTATCAGGGGCATTAAGATCTTTCCTGTATAGTTCTTCTGTGTATTCTTGCCACCTCTTCTTAATCTCATCTGCTTCTGTTAGGTCCCTGCCTTCTTTGTCCTTTATCATGCCCGTCTTTGCACAAAACATTCCCTTGAGATCTCCGATTTTCTTGAAGAGATCTCTAGTCTTTCCCCATTCTGTTGTTTTCCTCGATTTCTTTGCATTGTTCATTTAAGAAGGCCTTCTTGTCTCTCCTTGCTATTCTCTGGAACTCTGCATTCAGTTGGGTATATCTTCCCCTTTCTCCCTTGCTTTTCGCTTCCCTTCTTTCCTCAGCTACTTGTAAAGCCTCCTCAGACAGCCACTTGGCTTTCTTGCATTTCTTTTTCTTTGGGATGGATTTCGTTGCTGCCTCCTGAACAATGTTACGGACCTCCTTCCATAGTTCCTCAGGCACTCTGTCTATCAGGTCTAATCCCTGAAATCTATTCCTCACCTCCACTGTATATTCATAAGGGATATGATTTAGGTCATACCTGAATGGTTTAGTGGTTTTCCCTACGTTCTTCAATTTAAGCCGAAATTTTGCAACAAGAAGCTCATGATCTGAGCCACAGTCAGCTCCAGGTCTTGTTTTTACTGACTGTATGGAGCTTCTCCATCTTTGGCTGCAAAGGACATAATCAATCTGATTTCGATATTGACCATCTGGTGATGTCCATGTGTAGAGTCGCCTTTTGTGCTGTTGGAAAAGAGTGTTTGCTATGATCAGCGTGTTCTCTTGGCAAAACTCTATTAGCCTTTGTCCTGCTTCATTTTGTACACCAAGCCCATGCTTGCCTGTTCATAGAATCATAGAATAGTAGGGTTGGAAGGGGCCTACAAGGCCATCGAGTCCAACCCCCTGCTCAATGCAGGAATCCAAGTCAGAGCATCCCTGACAAATGGCTGTCCAGCCTCGTCTTAAAGGCCTCCAGTGTGGGAGAGCCCACCACCTCCCCAGGTAATTGGTTCCATTGCCGTATTGCTCTGACACTCATGAAGTTTTTCCTGATGTTCAGTCGGAATCTGGCTTCCTGTAACTTGAGCCCATTATTCCGTGTCCTGCACTCTGGGATGATCAAGAAGAGATCCTGGCCTTCTTCTCTGTGACAACCTTTCAAGTACTTGAAGAGTGCTATCATATCTCCCCTCAGTCTTCTCTTCTCAAGGCTAAACATGCCCAGTTCTTTCAGTCTCTCTTCATAGGGCTTTGTTTCCAGTCCCCTGATCATCTTTGTTGCCCTCCTTTGAACCCTCTCCAGCTTGTCTGCATCCTTCTTAAAGTGTGGTGCCCAGAACTGGACACAGTACTCCAGATGAGGCCTAACCAGTGCTGAGTAGAGGGGAACTAGTACTTCCCGGGATTTGGAAGCAATGCTTCTATTAATGCAGCCCAAAATAGCATTTGCCTTTTTTGCAGCCACATCACATTGTTGGCTCATATTCAGCTTGTGATCGACGACAATTCCAAGATCCTTCTCGCTCGTAGTGTGGTTGAGCCACGTATCCCCCATCTTGTAACTGTGCATTTGGTTTCTTTTTCCTAGGTGCAGAACTTGGCATTTGTCCCTATTAAATGCCATTCTGTTGTTTTCTGCCCAGCACTCCAGTCTATCCAGATCACTTTGAATTTTGTTTCTGTCTTCCAAAGTATTAGCTATCCCTCCCAATTTTGTGTCATCTGCAAATTTGATCAGCATTCCCTGCACCTCCTCCTCCAAGTCATTCATAAAAATGTTGAAGAGCACTGGGCCCAGGACTGAGCCCTGCGGTACCCCACTCGTTACCTCTCCCCAGCTTGAGAAGGTCCCATTGATAAGCACTCTTTGAGTCCGATTCTGTAGCCAACTGTGGATCCACCGGATCGTTGTTTCATCTAGCCCACTTCGAGCTAGTTTGCTCATCAGGAGATCATGGGGCACTTTGTTGAAAGCTTTGCTGAAGTCGAGGTATATGATGTCTACAGCATTCCCACGGTCTACAAGGGAGGTGACTTGATCAAAAAATGAGATCAGGTTTGTCTGGCAGGACTTGTTTTTGACAAATCCATGTTGGCTTCGAGTAATCACGGCATTGTTGTCAAGGTGCTTCCAGATGGATTGCTTTATGATCTGCTCCAGAATTTTCCCAGGGATTGATGTCAGACTGACTGGTCTGTAGTTCCCAGGTTCCTCCTTTTTACCCTTTTTGAAGATAGGGACAACGTTAGCCCTCCTCCAGTCATCTGGCACTTCCCCGGTCCTCCATGATTTCTCAAAGAGAATAGACAGCGGTTCTGAGAGTTCTTCTGCCAGTTCCTTTATGACTCTAGGATGCAGTTCATCTGGCCCTGGAGATTTGAACTCATTCAAAGTAATGAGGTGTTCCTTGACCATATGCCTGTCGATCTCAAGCTTCAATCCTGCCCCTTCAGCCTGTACTTCGCCTTTGCCAGGGGGGTCATAGACCCTCTTTTGGGAGAAGACTGAGCCAAAGTAGGAATTGAGCACTTCTGCCTTTTCTTTGTCATCTGTTATCATTTTGCCATCCTTATTTAATAGCTGAACAACCATTTCTTTCCTCTGCCTTTTACTATGCACGTAGCTGAAGAAAGCCTTTTTGTTGTTTTTAGCATCCCTGGTTATCCTGGTTATTTCTTGACTTCCTACTTTGGTTATGCTGTGAAAGCCGCCCTACTGCAGGTGGGGAGGAAGAGGGAAGGGGGGCAGCCCCACCCCTGACCACCAGGCCACAGCCCCTCGCAGAGCTAGAAGAGGCGGCATCTCTGGTGAGGTCATGACAACTCCCCCCACACACACGCACAGAAAAGCTTTCTTCACTGAGTTACTCCCTAGCATAGAGGTGGATTGCTCCGTTTCACCACAGCTGCACCCAGGCACCCCCCTTCTTCAAAGAATCAAAGACCAGCAAAGCCCCCTCCCCTCAGAGCAGCCCTCCCCACCTGGCGCCTTCTGATGCTTTGGACTTCCGCGTTGGCCGATGGCCAGGAATGCTAGGAGTTGTAGTCCGAAGCAGCTGGAGGGCACCAGGTTGAGCAAGGCTGCCTTAGAGCAATGCCCAGCCGTTGAATGGACCTGAATCCTCCCCCCCTGGTGGGTCACTATTTCTCTCTCGGGTCCAAGGGTTGCACATGCCTAATTCCAGCACTGGAACACTCAGCTGCCCGGATGTTTTTAAAAAATGGATCGTGGCTCTTGTCCCCGGAAGTCGGCTACCTTCTCTTGCCCTCAGAACCACACCAGCCGTGAAGTGGGGATTGGCTATCGTGCTTCTGGCTTTGGATCGGGATCAGTGTTAGCATGAGGAAAGTTCTAGAAGCATAACACAGAGATATAGATGTCAAAGAAGCAACAACTGCATAGTTTTGTTTCTTTATGTGACACCTTTTCTGCTTTTTTGTTTTTAGAGCAGACACAGAATACTGGAAGATCCTGTCCTTCTTGATTGCAGTTCAGGAGATCAACCAGAATCCCAGGTTCTTACCCAACATCACCCTGGGCTACAACATCCATGACGACTATTTTGAGGCAAGAATGACCTCTGACGCTTTGCTAGACCTGCTGTCTCCTGGCCAGGCGAATGTTCCCAACTACAGCTGTGGCAGATGGAATCCGCCACTGGCTGTTCTGGAAGGGGCCGACTCTGACATCGCCATCCAGATTTCAACCATGCTGGGCATCCACAAAATCCCACAGGTGAAGAGGGTGTTTGCAGGCTGAATCTCATTCTCCTGTGGGGTCCCCTCCAGAGTGATCAGAATATTCCAGATGATCCTCAGCCAACCCTCACTCTCCACTGCCAGTCACACACAGTCACTGCATCTTGATCTTGGTACAAGGGAGGCTGCTGCTACTGCAGCTTTGGGGTGGCATATAGGACAATCCGTCCAGCACACCCGAAGCACAGGCACTGATGACTAAGAGGAGTAGAAAGCTCACACTCTCACGTGGCAGGAACAATAGCCCCAAATGCAGGTATTTTCTCAAAAAGCAAAAACGAAGTTACAGAGTACCTTAAAGGCATTTGCACATCTATGCAACTTGCTTGATCTAAAGCATTATAGCACCTCACCCCTTAGGGGACTGACTCAATCGATACTACCCTTCTTATCTGCTACTCCAGGGTGGGGAAGACGGACCATGGGCGCTACCAGGCGGCCGTCGGGGAGTGCCAGAAATGGTCATTGTACTGAGAACAACCAGTCAGTCTCCACTTTTCTTTTTCAACATTTGGGCCTGATTTTGGAGTGGTTGTTGTTGTTGTCGTATTTATTTATATCCCTCCTTTTTCCCAATGCTCGCATCATTGTTGTGCAACATCTATAAATAATTGCCAGTTAATAGGCATAATCTGGCCAGGTTTCAGAAATGCCCAGTGAGAATTGAAATTTAGTGCAAAACAATCTAACATTCTCTTCCTTCCTTGGTCAGGTCAGTTATGGTTTTGTTTCTCACGTTCTGAGTGATCAAACTCAGTTCCCGTTTTTCTACCCGACGGTCCCCAAAGAAGGAACCCAGTACCCGGGGATTGTCAGACTGCTCCTGCATTTCAGGTGGACAATGACAGGTCTCATCGCTCCAGACACCGACAACGGAGAGAGATGCGTGAAGACCTTGACGCCGGAGCTCAGCAGGAACGGTATTTGTGTTGCTTTCACGCAAACCATCCCAGGACTGACTACACAGCAAGCGGTGATCCATTATCCTTCATTCCACAAGTGGAGACAAGTCAATGCTTTTGTTTATTGTGCAGAGACGAGTTCCTTCTTAAATGGATTACACATTATGCAAAAACTAATTAAAATGTTGATGAAACCTGTTGTAGGGAAAGTCTGGATTACAACCGCTTTGTGGGACATCACCTTGGACTTGATTCATGAAATATCTTTCCAACACATCCATGGTCTTTTTTCCTTCTTCATCCAGACAAATACTCAGACAAAATACGCTGATTTTCGATCCCTTTTCTCTCCTATCAAAAAGTTTGGGGCGAAGGCATTTAGCTGCTCAAACGCAAAGCGTGCGTGGTCTGTGAAAGGCTGGACAAGATGCAGGGAGAAGGAGGACCTGGAGTTCCTGCCCCAGGAGGACCTGGAGAGGTTCCTGTCCCTAGACAACCACGTCATTTACAGCGCCATCCAGGCTGTGGCCCGAGCCTTGGATGCCGCTTCTTCGTCCAGCTCCCAGAGGAGGGCGGTGGAGGGGGGAGGCAGGCTGGACGTGCAGAGGCTGCAGCCATGGCAGGTACTCCCTTTCCCGTCTCGGATAGCTGTGCTGACTGTGACGGTCTGTTGTCCGGTTCCAGCCTGAGTGCCTTGGATTTAGAACCCAAGAATATCAGCAAATGAGGGGAAAGGCTGGATTTAACAGAGCCCCTCACTGGCCGACCCCCCTGTGCTGCCTGGGCCCACTCCTTGTGCTCCCCCCTCGGAGGAGGACCCCACCCACCTACCCGCACTCTGCCCGGGAGCTCCCTTGGGCCGGGGGAACAGCAGTGCCTCTCTCCGAGCCCTCTGGCTGCCTGACTGGGCGGCTATTTGGGCGCCTCCCGGGCTCCACTGGGGCGTGTCCCCCCCTCTTCCGTCTGAAGGAGTGCCCACGGGTGTCGCGCCGGACCCTTCACTGGGGGTCTGGGTGGCTCCTGTCCTGGCAGTGTTGGACAGGCGTGGAGAGCCCTAATCTTTCTGGTGACGCCCCGTCTCGTGCCGAGCTGCACTTGTACCCATTATTTTCCGGCATGCGCAGAAGTGCGCCTTGCATGTTTTTACCAATAACAGTTTTGTAGTGGGAACATTTTATTTTAAATCAATGAGTACAATTCCATGATGTCTGAGGCAAAACGTTCAGATTTTTCTCCAAAGCGCATTGCTAAGTGCTCAGTTATGTAACATACATGAGACAGAGTACTCCCTTGGAGGCCCAAACAACAAGAGACTGTTTATTGAGGGACGGGCTAACACTGAACGAAACAGGAAAGGGAAATAATCACAAACACAAGCTGAAGGGGTGGAGTCTAAACTCCAACCCATAATAACTGGAGACAGTATTGGGCTCCACAGTTTCCAGTTACTACACACATGCTAAACTTCCGTATTTACAGCATATTCTCCCCTCACTCGCCTTTTTGCTAAGCTAAACAGGCCCAGTTGTGGCCTTCCCGCACAGGGGAGATGCTCCAGCCCCTTGATCGTCTTGGTGGCCCATTTTTGCACTCCTTCCAGCGCTACCATATCCTTTTTGAGGGGCAGTGACCAGAACTGGACGCAGGATTCCAGCTGTGATCACATCAGGAATTTGTACGGCGGCGGTGAGATGTTGGCAGCTGTATACGGAGCGGTGTTTCTTGTAGCTGTCTGCACGTCAAGAAGGTAACAGTTGTGTGCTGGGAGCATTTCTGTACTCACCTTGCACAATCTGATGCCTGAGGCAGGACATTCAGTGTCTCTCCCAAGCTCACACTAGAAATATAACGTATCTGGCAAATCCGTGTAAGGCGAACCCTACCGAGCTCCGTCGAAGACACTCCCGGGTAAGTGTGCCCAGGACGGCAGGCTCAGTTACATCCGCGACGCCTTGCTGCCTTTTCACGGTGTCCGCAATGTGCCCCATGACTTGACCGGCCCCCCTCTGCCTGAGAGCAAGACCAGGCCCGGGCTGCAGGCGATAATCAGGCCTGGACCTCGCGAGAACCACTCGGGGGGCTGACTGAGAGCGGAAGCAGCGCGCGCATGGAGGCGGCAAGGTCACCCACTCCCTGGCTCACTCTCGCCTGGCCGCGGCGATTCTTGGGTCAGACAACCCAGGAATCACCCGTATGTATGAGCTGGCTGTGCGTGTCCGATGGCTTCGCCTCCCCAGACTCCGAGAGGGCAGCCAAAGGGCGCTCGGGGATGAAATCAGGTCCCCCGCAAATGATGGAAGACACAGCCAGCCACTTGAGTCTGAACCAGCCCCGAGCCTGGCGAGACCCGGGCGCGACATGGGCAGAACCGAGGCATCGACCGTGGTGTCTTGTCTCCTCCATGCCGGTGTTCCCTCTGCCGTTCCAGCTCCACCCTTTCCTGAGAAACCCCCAGTTCTACAACCGCTCCATGGACGGCGTGTATCTGGATGAGAACGGGGACCTGGCAGCCGACTTTGACATCGTGAACTGGGTGAAGTTTCCGAATAAGTCCGTCGTCAGGGTGAAATTTGGGGGTATGGAAAGACGGGGACGCCCAGGCCTGACGTTCACCCTCGACCAGGACGCCATTCTCTGGCCCACGTGGCTCAACCAGGTGGGGGGAATCACGCCTTTCCTTTCAGTGCTCTTCTCTCCATCCCTCCACCTCTACTAAGGCCACAGACTCCGGGGCGCCAGGCTGTCGAACGCCGCTGGGGGCAGCAACCAGGAGCCGCTCTTCAGGAGCTCGCAGAGGGGAGCCTTTGCCCGCCTCTGCTTCCCAGCTGCGCGGCAGAAGGACTGCCTGTGAATACAGGCTGCGGGTTACCTGGCGCTGACAATATTTCAGCACCAGTGTACATGGCACTTTACGGACCCGAAGAGGACCGGTCCCTTGAATTCTGTCGCCAGGGAAACCCGAGAGGAAGGGGAGTAGAAGCCGGGGCGGGGGATTGGGAAGCGAGGGGCACTTCCTGCAGTTGCCGTCTTTAAGCTTAGTTATGGGCTTCAAGTTAAACCCCAGAGGTCCTGCTGGCTCCTTTCCAACTCTGTCGAGTTTCTCGACGTAAATTGGCCCTAACGTTTTTTCCTCGATGGTCCTTGCTTCTGTGCTTAGTCGGTGCCGCATTCCCGGTGCGTGGAAAGCTGTCGCCCCGGATCCCTCAAGGCGGTTCAGGAAGGAAGGCCCGTTTGCTGCTACGACTGTATCCCCTGCACGGAAGGGACCATCTCCGCCCAGGAAGGTGGGTGAGTCTGAAGGAAACGACAAGTCCTGTGAAGGTTTTCTTCACGCCATTTCTAAAAGCGGATCCTTTATTGCACCGGCTGTGATGTGTTTCACAAGGTGTCTCACAAGAACTGGAGTTGGACCGGGGGGGGGACGCAGTGGATGGGGCAGGGATCAGCACCACCAGCATACACGTGCCTTCCGCCCTTGAAATCGGGAAGAAATTAAAAGCCAGATTATGAAATCAAAGACGGATCCTCAGGACGTCATATCCTCATACCCCCCTAAACCACCATCAAATCACAGGGCACATCTGCCTCCATGGGCTGAGCCAGAAAGGTCAGCGATCCACCAGTCAGCGCCACAGCAGCACAGAAACGTGGACCTGAGGCGGGGATCTTCATGGATCCTCCTGGTGTTTACCTGGAGGATGCCCCAGCCGCCGTGACAGCACAGCGCACAGTGCTTCCCTGGACTCCATCGCTAAAAGCAGAGATCCATCACTTGCTGGCCGCAGCAGTGCAAAAAGTTGGGTCCAAGGCATGGCTCCTCCTGGTCCCGCCTGGTTTTTATGAGGAACGTACCCAAGCCACCACCCCAACGTGGATCCTCTGACCTTTTACGCTGGATTCCCACTCGCCCCCCAGCCCCAGTCGAGGCACAGAACTCACCTGTGTCCAAGTATGCACCGCTGAGAGCCCCAGATCTGCTGCTTCACATCATGGCGTCAACCGTTTACGCGGGCACCGATCCGGCGGGATCGTCTGGATTTTACAAGTAGCGCATCCAAAGTCTCAGCGGAATCGCAAAGCACATCCACATCACTGGCATGGATCCTATAGTTCTCAGAGCTGGGATGGACCCCCAAAAGGGGATTCAAGACATATATCCTCTGGATTTTAACCAAGTGTCCCCACAAATGCACCATTAAATCACAGATCACATCCATGGCCACAGAGCAAAGTATTAAAATTATGGATCCTGTACTTCATGGAGCAAGCGTGATGCAAAAACATGGATCCATAACAATCACGCTCCCATGCTGCTGCTGCTGCTATTATTATTATTATTATTATTATTATTAAACATTCAGCAATAAAAGTGACACAGCATAAACACAGTAAGAAATAAGAGTTCTAAAAAGGGGAGGCCTACCAGAATAATGGAGCCTTTAATTCCCACTTAAAAACCTTCAACGAGGTCAGCAGGCGCATTTCCGCCAGCAAGTCGTTCCACAACTGAGGGGGGGCCAAAGAAACGGTCCTCTGGCGTGTGGCTGCCAGTCTCACGTTAGGCAGCTGCAGCGGAGAGCCCTCGGAGGACCTGAGGCAGCGGACTGGGGCGTGGGGGGGAAGGCGCTCCCCAAGGTACCATGGGCCTAGACCATGCAAGGCCTTCAAGGTAAGAACTAGGGATGTCAGAGAATTCCACCATGGATCTCGGCGAGGCCGAATGCCAGTGCATTCGGCCCCCTGAAATCTGTTGCTGAACGAAGCCCCCCCGCCCCGCGAAATGGGCCCGGAACGGAGGACCTACTTGCGGCCGTCCGCACTGACTTGCAAATGGCGGCCGCATCTGCGGCCACCATTCGCTTCCTCCATATAGCCATGATAGGCTACGTAAATACTTACGTAGCCTATCACAGCTTAACTAAGGGAATGCAAATGGCGGCGGCTACAGCGGCCGCCATTTGTGTTCCTTTTTGTTGCCGTTTTAGCCTATGTAAATATTTACGTAGGCTATTACGGCGGGGAAAAAAGGGAACGCAAATGGCGGCTGCCGTAGCCGCTGCCATTTGCGTCCGTTGTTGTTGTTGTTTTTTGCTGTGATAGGCTACGTAAATATTTATGTAGCCAATCATGGTAAAATACAGGGATGCAAATGGCGGTGGCTACGGCAGCCGCTATTTGCAGCCCTGCAGGCTGCCCAGCGGCCGGATGTCCAGCTGCGGGCGGCCCTGGCCAGCAGCTCTGCAGAATCTCCGCAGAGCGGAGCCGGCCGGAGAGAATTGCGGGGGGAGGGACGGAGCGCCTCCCCCCCACCGCAAATGTCACCCTTCGAAAAGGTAAGTGACTTTCATACATCCCTAGTAAGAACAAGCACTTTATATTTTATTTTTATTTATTTTTATTTATTTATTTCATTTCTATACCACCCAATAGCTGAAGCTCTCTGGGCAGTTCACAAAAATTAAAACCCAACAGCACACAATAAAACAATTTAAAATATATAGAACATTAAAACCACAATATAACAATACAACCACAATAAAACCTAGCAGCAGTGCAGGAGTTTAAAATACAGATTTAAAACAGCAAAGCTAAAAATTTAGAAAGCTAAAATGCTAAAATGCCTGGGAGAATAAAAAGGTCTTCACCTGGCGCCGAAAGGAATACAATGTAGGCGCCAGGCGAACCTCACTAGGGAGCTCATTCCAGAGCCGGGGTGCCACAGCAGAAAAAGCTCTCCTCCTAGCAGCCACCCGCCTCACTTCCTTTGGCAGGGGCTCACGGAGAAGGGCCGCTGAGGATGATCTTAAGGTCCGGGCAGGCACATATGGGAGGAGGCAATCCTTCAGGTAACCTGGCCCCAAGCCGTTAAGGGCTTTGAATGTTAACACCAGCACTTTGAATCGGGCCCGGAAATGGACTGGCAGCCAGTGCAGCTGGAAAAGTACTGGCGTAATATGAGCTCGCAGGCCAGTCCCTGTTAACAATCTTGCTGTCCTATTTTGGACCAGCTGAAGTTTCCGGACCGTTTTCAAAGGCAGCCCCATGTATAACGCATTGCAGTAATCCAGACGAGAAGTGATCAGAGCATGGAGAACTGTCGCTAGGCTCTCTCTGTCCAGATAAGGGCGTAGTTGGTATACCAGCCTAAGCTGATAAAAAGTGCTCCGTGCCACTGAGGTCACCTGTGCCTCAAGTGACAGTTCTGGATCCAAGAGCACCCCCAAACTACGAACCTGATCCTTTAGGGGGAGCGCAACCCCCTCCAGAACAGGTTGAATATCACCTAGCCAGGCAGACAAACCACCCACTAACAGAACCTCCGTCTTGTCTGGATTGAGTTTCAGTTTATTGGCCCTCATCCAGTCCATTACCGGCCCAGGCACTGATTCAGAACAGCCACTGCCTCACCTGGTTTTGATGAAAAAGAGAGGTAGAGCTGGGTGTCATCCGCATATTGATGGCACCTCAGCCCACACCTCCGGATAGCCTCCCCCAGCAGTTTCATGTAGATGTTAAACAGCATGGGGGATAAAACAGAGCCCTGTGGAACCCCATGGCACAATTGCCACGGCACAGAGCAATAGTCCCCCAGCACCACCTTCTGGAGTCAGCCATCCAAGTAGGAGCAGAACCACTGTAATGCAGTGCCTCCAACAACCAACCCAGACAACCTATCCAGAAGGATACCATGGTCGATGGTATCGAAAGCTGCTGAGAGGTCCAGGAGAATCAACAGGGTCGCACTCCCCCTGTCCCTCTCCTGGCAGAGGTCATCCCACAGGGCGACCAAGGCAGTTTCCATTCCAAAACCAGGCCTGAAGCCCGATTGAAATGGATCTAGATAATCCGTTTCATTCAAGAGTGCCTGGAGCTGTCCCGCAACCACCCGCTCAAGCACCTTGCCCAGGAAGGGGATGTTGGCCACTGGCCTATAATTGTTAACATCCTCTGGGTCCAGGTTAGGCTTTTTCAGGAGTGGTCTAATTACTGCCTCTTTTAAAGCGGCAGGCACCACTCCCTCTCTCAAGGAGGAATTTACAACCTCCTGGACCCAGCCGGGCATCCCCTCCTTGTTTGATTTAATAAGCCATGAAGGGCAAGGGTCAAGCACACAAGTGGTTGATCGGACTTGGCCAAGCACCTTGTCCGCATCCTCAGGCCTCAGTAACTGAAACTCATCCAATAAAATTGGACCAGACGGTGCTCTGAACGCCTCTACCAATGGAACTGCATTAATGGTGGTGTCCAATTCATGACGAATCTGAGCGACTTTATCTTCAAAGTGCCGTGCAAACTCGTCACAGCGTGCTACCGAGGGTTCCACCGTCTCTCTCCCTGGCCCAGAATGTAACAGGCCGCGAACCACTCGGAAAAGCTCCACTGGACGACACTGAGAAGACGCAATGCTGGTGGAAAAGAACTGTCTCTTTGGCACCCTCACCGCCACAGAGTGGGCTCGATAGTGGGCTTTTACCTGTGTTCGGTCAGACTCGGCCCGAGTGTTCCTCCACCTGCGTTCCAGCCGTCTCCCCTCCTGCTTCATTGCCCTCAGCTCAGGTGTATACCAAGGAGCTGGCCGGGCTCTGCTCAGAGGGAGAGGGCGCTTGGGCGCGACCGTGTCAACCGCCCGAGTCATCTCTGCATTCCACAGAGCGACCTGGGCTTCGACAGGAGCACCAGCCATACCAGCGGGAAAATCCCCCAGAGCCCTCTGGAATCCATCGGAATCCATTAATCTCCGGGGGCGGACCATTTTAATAGGTCCCCCACCCTTGCAGAGGGGAAAGGCCGCCAGGAGTCTAAACCTCAGCAGGAAGTGATCTGTCCATGACAAAGGGACAGATGTTAATTCCTCCACCTTCAGATCACCATCCTCCTGCCCAGTCGAGAAAACCAGATCAAGCGTGTGTCCTTTTGTATGCGTTGGGCCGATGACATGTTGGGACAGCCCCATGGTTGTCGTGGCGGCCATGAAGTCCTGAGCCGCCCTGGATACAGCAGCCTCGGCATGGAAGTTGAGATCCCCCAGGACCACCATCCTAGGGGTCCTCAACACCAAGTCCGAGACCACCTCCGTCAGGGAGTCTGATGGACAGCGGGGTGGGCGGTATTATTTTATTTTGCTGGAAACATATTGGCAGCCAGTGTAAAGATTTTAAAACCGGTTCATGGAACCACCATAGCGCACCAACATGTTATATTCTATTTTATGGTGCATTCTGTGGTTCTCTTTTATTTATTCTTTATTTCATTTCTATACTGCCCAATAGCCAAAGCTCTCTCATGGTTTTAATTGTTGTGAGCCACCCAGAGAGTTTCAGCTATTGGGCCGTATAGAAATGTAATTAATTAATTAAAACAAAACAAAACAAAATAAAAACATGATTTGGGGCACGGATCCTATGAATTTTTTTAATTTTTTTTTTAAAGAAGATGCCACAAAAATAATCAGCAAATCACAGATCGTGTCTGTGTCCATGGACTGCATTGTAAAAATAATGGATCCACTAATTTGTGGTGCTGCCATGACACAAAACATAGACCTGAGGCATGGATACTCAGGATTCCCCTCGATTTTTTATCAGGATGCCTCACAAATCACAGTTCATGTCTGTGTACAGGGGCTGAACCATAAAAATCACTGATGCAGAACTTCATGGCGCAACGTGGGGAAGGGTTTGGGTCTGAGCTACACATGGCATGGGAGCTCTCCCAATGAGAACTTAACCCAAGGCTTCCAAGGAGAGCAATAACAATATCCATCTCAGTAACAGTCAGCATGAAGTTCACCAGGCAAGTTCTACTTGCAATTAAATAAGGGGTAAGATGTTGCTGAATGTATATGGTCTTTGAATCTATGCATGTAGAAGCCTTGTATCCAGTACAGTCATGCTGGCGTTTTATAGTAAAGGACAAAAGACAAATCTTGTCCGAGACTGTGATTCACGGAAATGCAAACTGTGTACGTCCTCTATTCAAGATAAAGCGATTTATCTTGCCCTGCGATGGTATCTGGTTTTAAGAGGAATTGGATTATGTGTAGTTAGACAGGTCATTCAGGGTTGCCCACATTCTGAGAACATCACTGGAGAGGACCTCTGAACCAGCGCAGATGCCACAGACATGTTTGAACACACGAAACACCAACTGTGGCGTGTTCACGTGGGAGAAGGGGGAGGCCCAGCAGGCCTGCCTGCGCCTTGCGTGAAATCGAGGCGTGCCGTGAGTCACCCCCCAGCAACAGCTGGAGGGAAAGTAAAAGCACAGAGACTGCTGAGGATGGAAGGGAGATGTGACTCGTGTGCTTTTCAGATTCAGGCCATTGCACCAAGTGTCCCGGCGATCAGCATCCAAACCAGGACCGAGATGGATGTATGCCCAAGGTTGCAACCTTCCTGTCCTACGAAGAGTATCTGGGGATCATCCTGGCTTCCTTTGCCCTATTCCTGTCCTTAACCGCAGGCCTTGTGTTAGGAATCTTCATTAAATTCCTCGAAACCCCAATAGTCAAAGCCAACAACCGGGACCTCTCCTACATTCTCCTCGTCTCCCTCCTGCTTTCCTTCTCCTCCTCCTCCCTCTTCATCGGCCAGCCAAGGAAAGCGACCTGCCTGCTCCGACAAACGTCCTTCAGCATCATCTTCTCCGTTGCCGTCTCTTCACTGTTGGCCAAAACGATCACTGTGGTGCTGGCCTTCCTGGCCACAAAGCCAGGGAACAGGTTGAGGGGGTGGCTGGGGAAGAGTCTGGCCAACTCCATTGTCATTTCCTGTTCCGGTGCCCAAGTTGTCATCTGCACCATCTGGCTGGGCCACTCTCCCCCGTTCCCTGACTCCGACATGCACTCCCAGCCTGGACAGATCGTCCTGCAGTGCAACGAAGGGTCTGTCGCCATGTTCTATGCTGCCCTTGGCTACATGGGCTTCCTGGCTGCCATCTGCTTCACGGTGGCTTTCCTAGCCCGGAAGCTGCCCGGGGCCTTCAATGAAGCCAAGCTGATCACCTTCAGCATGCTGGTCTTCTGCAGCGTTTGGGTGTCCTTTGTGCCCACCTACCTGAGCACGAAGGGGAAATACATGGTGGCCGTACAGGTCTTCTCCATTTTGGCCTCCGGTGCTGGGTTACTGGGCTGCATCTTTCTTCCCAAGTGCTACATTATTATTCTGAGGCCTAATCTGAATACAAAGGAGCATCTCATGACAAAAACAAAAGTCTAAATCTGATTCGTATTCTCACCAAGGACCCTGAATGAGGTCAGATTTGTCTGGCAGGATTTGTTCTTGACAAATCCATGTTGGCTTCGAGTAATCACGGCATTGTTGTCAAGGTGCTTCCAGATGGATTGCTTTATCATCTGCTCCAGAATTTTCCCAGGGATTGATGTCAAACTGACTGGTCTGTAGTTCCCAGGTTCCTCCTCCTTACCCTTTTTGAATATAGGGACATTAGCCCTCCTCCAGTCATCTGGCACTTCCCCTGTCCTCCATGGTTTCTCAAAGAGAATAGACAGCAGTTCTGAGAGTTCTTCTGCCAGGTCCTTTATTACTCTAGGACGCAGTTCATCTGGCCCTGGAGATTTGAACTCATTCAAAGTAATGAGGTGTTCCTTGACCGTATGCCTATCCATCTCAAGCTGCAATCCTACCCCTTCAGCCTGTACTTCGCCTTTGCCAGGGCCTCTTTTGGGAGAAGACTGAGCCAAAGTAGGAATTGAGCACCTCTGCCTTTTCTTTGTCATCTGTTATCATTTTGCCATCCTTATTTAATAGCTGAAACACCATTTCTTTCCTCTGCCTTTTACTCTGCACGTAGCTGAAGAAAGCCTTTTCGTTTTTAACATCCCTTGCTAACCTCAGCTCATTCTCAGCTTTAGCCTTCCTGACGCCATCCCTGCAATTCTGTGCTACCTGCATTTACTCTTCCTTTGTTGCTTGGCCTTCTTTCCACTTCCTATATGTGTCCTTTTTGGTTTTCAGGTCATCCCTAAGCTTTTTGTGAAGCCACGTTGGCTTCTTCTGTTGTCTTCCACCTTTTCTTCTTGTTGGAATTGCTTGTGATTGTGCCTTGAGAATTTCCTTTTTTAAAAGCTCCCACCCATCTTGGACTCCTTTTCTCGTTAGTGTCGCTTGCCATGGGACCTGACTGATCATTGTTCTGAGTTTATTAAAATCAGCTTTCTTAAAATCCAGGGTACGCATTTGACTACACTCGGCTTTTGCTTCCCTTAGAACCAAGAACTCAAGTACAACATGGTCGCTTTCCCAGCAGAGTTCCCGTAACTGCTACTTAGAATCATAGAATCACAGAATAGTAGGTTTGGAAGAGGCCTGCAAGACCATCAAGTCCAGCCCCCTGCTCAAGGCAGGAATCCAAGTCAGAGCATCCCTGACAAATGGCTGTCCAGCCTCGTCTTGAAGGCCTCCAGTGTGGGAGAGCCCACCACCTCCCCAGGTAATTGGTTCCATTGTCGTATTGCTCTTACGGTCAGGAAGTTTTTCCTGATGTTCAGCCAGAATCTGGCTTCCTGTAACTTGAGCCCATTATTCCGTGTCCTGCACTCTGGGATGATCAAGAAGAGATCCTGGCCTTCCTCTCTGTGACAACCTTTCAAGTGCTTGAAGAGTGCTATCATATCTCCCCTCAGTTTTCTCATCTCAAGGCTAAACATGCCCAGTTCTTTCAGTCTCTCTTCATAGGGCTTTGTTTCCAGTCCCCTGATCATCTTTGTTGCCATCCTCTGAACCCTTTCCAGTTTGTCTTGTTGTTGTTGTTCAGTCATGTCCAACTCTTTGTGACCCCATGGACCATAGCACGCCAGGCCTTCCTGTCCTGCGCTCTCTCCCGGAGCGTGCTCAAGTTCATATTCCTTGCATTGGTGATGCTATCTAGCCATCTCATCCTCTGCCGTCCCCTTCTCCTTTTGCCTTCAGTCTTTCCCAGCATCAGGGCCTTTTCCAGACAGTTTTCTCTTTGCATTAGGTGGCCAGAATATTTGAGCTTCAGCTTCAGTATCTGTCCTTCCAATGAGCACTCAGGGTTGATTTCCTTTAGGATGGACTGATTGGACCTCCTTGCAGTCCAGGGGACTCGTAAGAGTCTTCTCCAGCACCACAGTTCGAAAGCATCAATTCTTCGGCGCTCAGCCTTCCTTATAGTCCAGCTCTCACAGCCATACATTACTACTGGGAAAACCATAGCTTTGATTATGCGGACCTTTGTCAGCAAGGTGATGTCTCTGCTTCTTACTATGCTGTCGAGGTTGGCCATAGCTTTCCTCCGAAGGAGCAAGCGTCTTTTAATTTCATGGCTACAGTCACCGTCTGCGGTGATCTTGGAGCCCAATAAATAAAATCTGTCACTGCTTCCATTTCTTCCCCTTCTATATGCCAGGAAGTGATGGGGCCAGATGCCATGATCTTAGTTTTTTTCATGTTGAGTTTCAAACCAGCTTTTGCACTCTCCTCTTTCACCCTCAACAAGAGGTTCTTGAGATCCTCTTCGCTTTCTGCCATTAGGGTGGTATCGTCTGCGTATCTGAGGTTGTTGATAATTCTCCCGGCAATCTTAATTCCGACCTGTGATTCATCCAACCCGGCATTTCTCATGATGTACTCTGCATATAAGTTAAATAAGCAGGGCAACCATATGCAGCCTTGTCATACTCCTTTCCCAATTTTGGGAATTTTGAACCACTCGGTTGTTCCATCTCTGGTTCTGACTGTTGCTTCTTGACCCTCGTACAGGTTTCTCAGGAGACAGGTAAGGTGGTCTGGTACTCCCATCACTTTCAGAATTTGCCACAGTTTGTTGTGATCCACACAATCAAAGGCTTTAGAGTAGTCAATGAAGCAGAAATAGACGTTTTTCTGGAATTCTCTTGCTTTCTCCATGATGCAGCGAATGTTGGCGATTTGATCTCTAGTTCCTCTGCCTCTTCGAAACCCAGCTTGTACTTCCGGTAGTTCTCGGTTCGCATACTGCTGAAGCCTAGCTTGTAGGATTTTGAGCATCACCTTGCTGGCATGTGAAATGAGTGCAATTGTGTGGTAGTTTGAACACTCTTTGGCATTGCCCTTCTTTGGAATTGGAATGTAAACTGACCTTTTCCAGTCTTGTGGCCATTGTTGAGTGTTCCAAATTTGTTGGCATATTGAATGCAGCACTTTAACAGCATCATCTTTTAGGATTTTAAATAGCTCAGCTGGAATACTGTCATCTTCGCTAGCTTTGTTGTTAGTAATGTTACTAACATAATGTTGTTAGTAATGTTGGCTTCTTCTGTTGTTTTCCACCTTTTCTTCTTGTTGGAATTGTTTGTGATTGTGCCTTGAGAATTTCCTTTTGTAAAAGCTCCCACCCATCTTGGACTCCTTTTCTCGTCAGCATCGCTTGCCATGGGACCTGACTGATCATTGTTCTGAGTTTATAAAAATCAGATTTCCCAAAATCCAGGGTACACGTTTGACTACACTCAGCTTTTGCATCCCTTAGAACCAAGAACTCAAGTACAACATGGTCACTTTCCCTCAGAGCTCCTGTAACTGCTACTTTCTCCACTAAGTCATCTCTGTTGGTTAGGATCAAGTCAAGGATAGCCGGATCCTCTAGTTCCTTCCTCTACTTTCTGTAGGAGGAAGTTATCCGCCACACAAGTCAGGAATTTCCTGGAGGGGCCATGTTTTGCAGAATTTGTCTCCCAACAAATATCGGGGAAATTGAAGTCCCCCATTACTACTACATCATGCTTACTTAAAACATTGGCTATTTGCTTTTCAAAAGTTTCATCCTCGTCTTCTCCTTGGTTGGGTGGCCGGTAGTAGACTCTGACCACCAGGTTCCTTTTATTCTTGCTCCATTTATTTCAACCCAGATGCTCTCGATGGGGCTACCAAGCTCATCCTCCTGTATTTCTGTGCAGAGATATGTATTTTTCACATACAGTGCAACCCCACCTCCCTTTCTGTTCCTCCTGTTCTTTTGGAACAAGTGATATCCTTCCATTGCTGTATTCTAGTCATGAGATCATCCCACCAAGTCTCAGTTATACCTATCAAGTCATAATTTCCCTCCTGTATTAAGAGTTCAAGGTCGTTCTGTTTGTTTCCCATACTCTGGGCATTCATATATAGACATCAAAGACCATGTGCTTCATAGTCTGGCTTTCTTCCTACATGTGTCTGAAGACTATTATTGGGCGCTATCACGTAGCAGCCATATCAGGGGTCAGACTAAGTAGCCTCATGCAGTCTCATGCTTCATGTTCTTGCTGAGCTCTTTCTCCCTTGAATATATTGTTGTAAGCTGACGAGACACAGGAATTCCTTATCTTGTCAAAGGTCATACAATTGTATATCTTGTTCTCTGCTGTTCTCTTCTGTTCTCTCCTTATCATGGCTACCCTGTAACCCAGTTCTTGTATTATAAACAATGGCGCTAGGAGAAGAAATGTTGAGGACTGCAACCCCACGCGGGAGGGGGAGGAGGAGCCGTTTCATATGTGTCACAATGTCTATAAAAACAATGTGCTGATGTATTTCGGGGCTTCTGGCTCTTTGGAAATGATTCCAGCCTTAAGCCCGCGCGTTAAATAAAGAATCTCTTTTTCCTTCACTCCGTGGTCTCTCTGACTCTGGGTTCTGCAACAATCAGAGCTGTTCTCTCCATTGCAGTGCATGCGCCTACGTCCATCGTTACCCCCAACATTACATCTCCCCCGTAGGATTCAGTTTAAAGCCCTCCTGATGAAGTTCTTCATGCTGTGGCCAAACACATTCTTCCCATCCTTTGTGAGGTGCAACCCGTCCCTTGCCGACAGCCCCTCTTCCAGGAAGTATAGCCCATGGTCCCAGAATCCAAATCTCTCTCGTCGGCACCACCTTCGTAGCCAGTCACTCACCTGGAGTATTTTTCGTTCCCTTTCTGTCCCTCTTCTAACTACTGGAAGGATGGATGAGAAAACTATCTGGGCCCCAAAGTTGTTGAGTTTCCTTCCCAAAGCTTCAAAGTCTGACGTGATCTCTTCGTAGCTCCGCTTGGCGGTATCACTTGTTCCCACATGTTTGTTACTTTCTCCACTAAGTCATCTCTGTTGGTTAGGATCAAGTCAAGGATAGCCGATCCGCTAGTTCCTTCCTCTACTTTCTGTAGGAGGAAGTTATCCGCCACATAAGTCAGGAATTTCCTGGAGGGGCCATGTTTTGCAGAATTTGTCTTCCAACAAATATCAGGGAAATTGAAGTCCCCCAGTACTACTACAAGTCCCCCATTACTACTATTGCATCACTACTGCATCCAACCCTACTATTCTATGATTCCCCAACATTTCTCAAGGTTGTTTCTGTGGTCATAACGTGCTGTCCTCCTCCTTTATTGGCCCATGTCCATCTTCCGTAACTGATACTTTGGCAATCTTCAGCACATACCAGGGCACCCCCATTTGGCCTTCCTGCAACAGAGCCATTCGTACTTTATTCATAGAATCACAGAATAGCAGGGTTGGAAGGGGCCTACAAGGCCATCGAGTCCAGCCCCCTGCTGAATGCAGGAATCCAAGTCAGAGCATCCCTGACAGATGGCTGTCCAGCCTCGTCTTGAATGCCTCCAGCGTGGGAGAGCCCACCGCCTCCCTAGGCCTTAATTCACTCCTCCCTATTCACTCCTCCCCTTCCTGACCTGGGCTATTTACATGACATGGACTGGTTTAGGATGTTACCCTTTTTACATTTCATGGTGTTCTCAACTGACACTTGGATGTTTTGGGTTACAGGGTACATTGTGGACGTTTAACAATTCAGTCTTGTATTCAGGGTCAAACTTTGCATTTTATTTACTTCACACCACATTTATTACATTGCAAAAGAGGACAAGAGTTCATTGTGGTGCCTGAAGTCTACAAGGTAATCTACTAGGTGTAGGGAGAGAAGTTATAGAGGGAAGCAATCATTATTGACAAAAATCAAGTGAAGGTGGATTTAAGAAATGAGAGATATTAATAAAAGTGCTAAGATATTAAAGGTAAGGTATACACTTAACTATTTAAGGGAAATATATGTGGATGTAAGGAGATATAGGGCAGACAACATGAAGAAATAGGAAAAATAAAATCACATTGTGTCATGGACACACGCAGCGTGGAGTTACTGATGCGAAAGCGGCGGCACAGAGCTCTCTGTGTGTCTGGGTTTACCCTTCCCTTGGTCTTGACAGGCCTCAACAATGTAGCCTGGAGTGAGCAACAAAAGATTCAGGGTTGGCCTCTCTATGGGTGTGGTTTGTTTAGGCCCTTCAAGAAGCTATCCCTTGATTGCCTGATGGGCTCATTCCAGGAATCATTCCTTTCCATGTCCGGGGTTGGAAGCCCGTGAAAGGATTTCCTGGGTTAGGTACCCAGGAACCCAGAGTCCCTTCCCTTGTGTTCAGAACCGTGAATGACAAATCAGCAAGCGTGTTCTGTTGGCAGACGGACGCATCTTGGTCCCGGCACTACCCTATGACTACCCAGCCCTCTGGCCTTCCTATGTGGAGGAGCTACAGGATCTGCCTCTCCTCCCACGACAAGCTACTCTATTACAAACAATTCCAACAAGAAAAAGCTTCTGGGTTCCTGGTCAATAGCTGGTTGGCCACTGTGTGAACAGAATGCTGGACTAGATGGACCCTTGGTTTGATCCAGCCTCAGGGCTCTTCTTATGATCATTCATTCCTTAAATTTCTTAAAAGCCCATCTGGCTGGTCACCCGGCCACTCTGGGCAACATACAGCAATATAAACAGTTTTAAAACAATGAAATTCTACATTTGAAACATCATATTTATAAGAATACCCTAACCCACCCCGAATGCCCGCCTGAACAACCACATTTTAAATGCGTGGCGGAAGCTCATTAAAGAGGGGGCATGGCGGATTTCCCTAGGGAGGGAGTTCCACAGAGTGGGGGCCACCACAGAGAAGGCCGTCTCCCTCATCCTCACCAGCCTAGCTGTCCTGGCTGATGAGACAGAGAGAAGGCCATCCGAGGCTGATCTTGTTAAGCAAACTGTCTGGTGTTGCTGGAGGTGCTCCTTGAGATAGGCTGGGCCAGAACCGTATAGGGTTTTAAAGGTCAAAACCAACACCTTGAATTTGGCCCAGAAAACAACTGGTGGCCAGTGCAACTTCTTCAGCACTGGAGTGATGTGATCACGCCAGCGGCTGCCTTTAATCAGGTGAGCTGCCGTGTTCTACACCAGCTGCAGCTTCCAAACTGTCTACAAGGGTAACCCCACGCAGAGCACATTACAAAAGTCTACGAGAGGAGACCAGGGCATGTGCAACTGATGGGAGCAGATGGTCGGGAAGGTAGGAGCACAGCCGCCATTATCAGATGGAGTTGGTACAACGCTGTCCAGCTCACGGCTGACACCTGAACCTCCATGGACAGCTGGGAGTCCAAAATGACCCCCAGGCCGCGGACCTGGTCTTTCAGGGGCAGCCGTACCCCATTCAACACCAGGTCAACATCCCCCGACCTCCTCTTGTCTCCCACCAAAAGTACCTCGGTCTTGTCAGGGTTCAGCATCAGCTTATTCCTCCCCATCCAGCCACTCACCATCTCCAGATATTTGGACACGGATTCCATAGCCAACCCTGGTGAAGATTTGAACAAGAGGTAGAGCTGTGTGTCATCCGCATATTGATGACACCTCACCCCAAACCTCCGGATGATAGCCTCCAGCAGCTTCACATAGATGTTAAATAGTATCAGGGAGAAGATGGACCCTGTGGCACCCCAGATGTGACGGGCCACGGGTCTGACACCTCCTCTCTCAGTGCTACCCTCTGGTACCTGCCGGACAGGAAGGACCAGAACCACCGCAATACGGTGTCTCCAATGCCCAACCCCTCCAGGCAGTCCAGGAGGATACCGTGGTCAACGGTATCAAAAGCTGCTGGGAGGCCAAGGAGAACAAGGAAGGAGCATTCGCCCCTATCCAAATTCTTAACTTTCCCTTGAGCCTTTGTTGGGACAACAAATGCCTCCCCCCCTAACATACGAAAAATTGAGTTCTGTTGCAATAGATTAAGGCTTTATGTACATTGAATTATGAACAAAAGCCATGTGGAGACAGACTGATTTCACAGAAGGAACTAAAATGCAACATGTCTTTGTAAATTGAAAAAAAAAAGAGTGATTTGCTTCATTAGATTATGAGTTTACACGGAATGAATTATGGTCAAAAACAAAGTGGAGAAACATTAATTAAACTGAAGGAACTAAAATACAAATGATTACGAGCTCTAAAGTATCTTCCCACCGTCTTTCTTTGTCTTCCTTTTAGGAAAAGGGACAACGATCAGAGATAGCGAGGGGACACGGGGGGTTCCTTCTTGGCCTTCTCATGTTGGAGTGGAAAGAGCTTCTGGGCAGTTGGAACAGGCCTGGGTGCCTCAGTGCCCTGCATGTCTCTGTGGGCCTGAAAGGATCGTCCATCAACTGACGAAGGCTCATGCACCGCAACAGAGAGAACAGCTCTATGAGCGCCCAAAAACTGGATTTCATCTTTCTGTTCTTATTCAGTCTGTAACTCCCTCATGATCATGACTTTAATTTCCTTTGCAGAAATGGGTTTTTTTCTACCCCTTTGTTCATTTCACACAACACGAAACACATGCCATACACAAGTGGAAATCAACAAACTTCTCAGTGTCGTCCAGCGGAGCTTTTCCGAGTGGTTCGCGGCCTGTTACATTCTGGGCCAGGGAGAGAGACGGTGGAACCCTCGGTAGCACGCTGTGACAAGTTTGCACGGCACTTTGAGGATAAAGTCGCTCAGATTCGTCATGAATTGGACACCACCATTAATGCAGTTCCATTGGTAGAGGCGTTCAGAGCACCGTCTGGTCCAGTTTTATTGGATGAGTTTCAGTTACTGAGGCCTGAGGATGCGGACAAGGTGCTTGGCCAAGTCCGATCGACCACTTGTGTGCTTGACCCTTGCCCTTCACGGCTTATTAAATCAAACAAGGAGGGGTTGTCCGGCTGGGTCCAGGAGGTTGTAAATTCCTCCTTGAGAGAGGGAGTGGTGCCTGCCGCTTTAAAAGAGGCAGTAATTAGACCACTCCTGAAAAAGCCTAACCTGGACCCAGAGGATGTTAACAATTATAGGCCAGTGGCCAACATCCCCTTCCTGGGCAAGGTGCTTGAGCGGGTGGTTGTAGGACAGCTCCAGGCACTGTTGAAGGAAACGGATTATCTAGATCCATTTCAATCAGGCTTCAGGCCTGGTTTTGGAATGGAAACTGCCTTGGTCGCACTGTGGGATGACCTCTGCCAGGAGAGGGACAGGGGGAGTGCGACCCTGTTGATTCTCCTGGACCTCTCAGCGGCTTTCGATACCATTGACCATGGTATCCTTCTGGATAGGCTGTCTGGGTTGGGAGTAGGAGGCACTGCACTACAGTGGTTCCGCTCCTACTTGGATGGCCGATTCCAGAAGGTGGTGCTGGGGGATTACTGCTCTGTGCCATGGCAATTGTGCCATGCGGTTCCACAGGGCTCTGTTTTATCCCCCATGCTGTTTAACATCTACATGAAACCGCTGGGGGAGGTTATCCGGAGGTGTGGGCTGAGGTGCCATCAATATGCGGATGACACCCAGCTCTACCTCTCTTTCTCATCAAAACCAGGTGAGGCAGTGGCTGTTCTGAATCAGTGCTTGGGCACGGTAATGGACTGGATGAGGGCTAATAAACTGAAACTCAATCCAGACAAGACGGTGGTACTGTTAGTGGGTGGTTCGTCTGCCCAGCTAGGTGATATTCAACCTGTTCTGGAGGGGGTTGCACTCCCCCTAAAGGATCGGGTTCGTAGTTTGGGGGTGCTCTTGGATCCAGAACTGTCACTTGAGGCACAGGTGAACTCAGTGGCACGGAGCACTTTTTATCAGCTTAGGCTGGTATGCCAACTACGCCCTTATCTAGACAGAGAGAGCCTAGCAACAGTTCTCCATGCTCTGATCACTTCTCGTCTGGATTACTGCAATGCGTTATACGTGGGGCTGCCTTTGAAAACGGTCCGGAAACTTCAGCTGGTCCAAAATAGGACAGCAAGATTGTTAACAGGGACTGGCCTGCGAGCTCATATTACTTTTCCAGCTGCACTGGCTGCCAGTCCATTTCCGGGCCCGATTCAAAGTGCTGGTGTTAACATTCAAAGCCCTTAACGGCTTGGGGCCAGGTTACCTGAAGGATCGCCTCCTCCCATATGTGCCTGCCCGGACCTTAAGATCATCCTCAGCGGCCCTTCTCCGTGAGCCCCTGCCAAAGGAAGTGAGGCAGGTGGCTGCTAGGAGGAGAGCTTTTTCTGCTGTGGCACCCCGGCTCTGGAATGAGCTCCCTAGTGAGGTTCGCCTGGCGCCTACATTGTATTCCTTTCGGCGCCAGGTGAAGACCTTTTTATTCTCCCAGGCATTTTAGCATTTTAGCTTTCTAAATTTTTAGCTTTGCTGTTTTAAATCTGTATTTTAAACTCCTGCACTGCTGCTAGGTTTTATTGTGGTTGTATTGTTATATTGTGGTTTTAATGTTCTGTATATTTTAAATTGTTTTATTGTGTGTTGTTTGGATTTAATTTTTGTGAACCACCCAGAGAGCTTCGGCTATTGGGTGGTATAGAAATGAAATAAATAAATAAATAAAATAAACAAACAGGAGTAGCAATGACAGGAACCCAACCAGGATCTATTTTAGAAGAGGCTTGGAGGCTTCTTCCGCTGGAAGGCCTTGACCTACTTCATAGAATCACAGAATAGTAGGGTTGGAAGGGGCCTACAAGGCCATCGAGTCCAACCCCCTGCTCAATGCAGGAATCCAAGTCAGAGCATCCCTGACAGATGGCTGTCCAGCCTCGTCTCGAAGGCCTCCAGTGTAGGAGAGCCCACCGCCTCCCCAGGTCATTGGTTCCACGGTCGTATTGCTCTAACAGTCAGGAAGTTTTTCCTGATGTTCAGGATATAATGGTCACCTGAATTAAATTTGCCCATGCCTGTCCATTTTAGTTCGCTGATTCCCAAGATGTCGATGTTCAATCTTGCCATCTCATGTTTGACCACCTCCAGCTTACCTTGATTCGTTGATCGTACATTCCAGGTTCCTAAACAATATTGTTCTTTACAGCATCGAATTTTCTTTTCACCACCAGACACATCCACAGCTGAGTGTCCTTTCGGCTTTGGCCCAGCCGCTTCACTCTTTCTGGCGCTACTTGGAAATTCCCTCTGCTCTTCCCCAGTAGTATATCGGACACCTTCCGACTTGGGGGGCTCATCTTCCAGCATCATATCTTTTAGCCTTGTGATATGTTCCGTGGGGTTTTCTTGGCAAGAATATTGGAGTGGGTTGCCATTTCTTTCTCCAGTGGATCACATTTTGTCAGATGGCAAACCATCTACTACTGTGGGCAAGAATCCCTTAGGCTTAGAAGAAATGGAGTAGCATCTGACTTGGATTCCTGCATTGAGCAGGGGGTTGGACTCGATGGCCTTGTAAGCCCCTTCCAACCCTACTGTTCTATGATTCTATGAGCACTCATAGTCAATAAAAGGGTGGGAAAAGCAGTACTGGGGTACAATCTCCAAAATGATAGAATGATCTCAGTACGAATCCAAGGCAAACCATTCAACATCACAGTAATACAAGTCTATGCCCCAACCACTGAGGCCGAAGAAGCTGAGGTTGATCAATTCTATGAAGACCTACAACACCTTCTAGAACTAACACCAAAAAAAGATGTCCTCTTCTTCATAGGGGATTGGAATGCTAAAGTAGGAAGTCAAGAAATCACCGGGATAACAGGCAAGCATGGCCTTGGTGTACAAAATGAAGCAGGACAAAGGCTAATAGAGTTTTGCCAGGCAGGGACCTAACAGAAACAGATGAGATTAAGAAGAGGTGGAAAGAATACACAGAAGAACTATACAGGAAAGATCTGAATGTCCCCGATAGCCATGATAGTGCGGTCACTGAACTTGAGCCGGACATCCTTGGGAGTGAAGACAAGTGGGCCTTAGGAAGCATTACTAACAACAAAGCTAGCAGAGATGACAGTATTCCAGCTGAGCTATTTAAAATCCTAAAAGATGATGCTGTTAAAGTGCTGCATTCAATATGCCAACAAATTTGGAACACTCAACAATGGCCGCAAGACTGGAAAAGGTCAGTTTACATTCCAATTCCAAAGAAGGGCAACGCCAAAGAGTGTTCAAACTACCGCACAAGTGCACTCATTTCACATGCCAGCAAGGTGATGCTCAAAATCCTACAAGCTAGGCTTCAGCAGTATGCGAACCGAGAACTACCGGAAGTACAAGCTGGGTTTCGAAGAGGCAGAGGAACGAGAGATCAAATCGCCAACTTTCGCTGGATCATGGAGAAAGCAAGAGAATTCCAGAAAAACGTCTATTTCTGCTTCATTGACTATGCCAAAGCCTTTGTGTGGATCACAACAAACTGTGGCAAATTCTTCAAGAGATGGGAGTACCAGACCACCTTACCTGTCTCCTGAGAAACCTGTACTGTAGCAGCCATATCGGGGGTCAGACTAAGTAGCCTCATGCAGTCTCATGCTTCATGTTCTTGCTGAGCTCTTTCTCCCTTGAATATATTGTTGTAAGCTGACGAGACACAGGAATTCCTTATCTTGTCAAAGGTCATACAATTGTATATCTTGTTCTCTGCTGTTCTCTCCTTATCATGGCTACCCTATAACCCAGTTCTTGTATTATAAACAATGGTGCTAGGAGAAGAAATGTTGAGGACTGCAACCCCACGCGGGAGGGGGAGGAGGAGCCGTTTCATATGTGTCACAATGTCTATAAAAACAATGAGCTGATGTATTTCGGGGCTTCTGGCTCTTTGGAAATGATTCCAGCCTTAAGCCCGCGCGTTAAATAATCTTTTTCCTTCACTCCGTGGTCTCTCTGACTCTGGGTTCTGCAACATAAATGGTGCCGTGACTCGGATGTGGCAGGCTCTGAGCCAGACTGGTGGCAGTTGCCTGCTCTTGATCGCCGCACCGGGAGGACGAGCTCGGCGCATGCCTCCCTTTCTTGGCGCCACCGACCTTTTTGTCGAGTGAATGGGAGAAAGCCTGCACCGGGATCGCCCAAACGGCAGCGAGCAGCAAGAGAACCTTGGGAAGCGGAGGAAGGAACTTGAGCCCTGCCTGTATCGCAGCTGCAATTGCATTGAAACCCACATTGGAAGCCTTCAGGAGAAAGGCAAGTATATGGGAAAAAGAGGGCCCCGCCTTTAGGGAGAAAGGCCACTGGGCAGAAAAAAAGAGGGCCCCGCCTTATGAAGAAGGTCAGTGTTGGTGGTATACGTAAGCAAAAGAACCTACTCCTTGCGGGTAGAAGGGGGGCCTGATCACACCCCCGAGTGGGTGCCAGTACCCAGCACGCCAGTACTCAGTAGGAAGCTGGGGAAGCCGCTTTCCGCTCTGGTAAAAAGTGGGAAAAGTGGGTGGCAGGGACATATGGATGCAGTGGAGAGATTGATGATTGTGTGAGTGGCTACTGCGGTTTCTGACGCATACCGTTGACCGTCCGGGTGCCCAGGCCAGTAACAAAGTGCGTGGTGCCCATCACCCCCCAGCGCCCTGAGTTTCGGCACTCACTGTTTCAGTGCTTTCGTGTGCCAGGTTAAAAGGAAAAAAAGAGTAAGTTTTTAAAATGTCTGTGAGAACCTGACAGAAGTAGAATAAAATTTAGAGAGGAGTTGCCCAGGTTAAAGAATCACGGCTAGAGAGCTGAGCTGTGCCGCTCTGTTTAGACAGAGGCCTTGCTAAAAAGTTAAAGGCCCTTGTCTGTCAGAAGGGGTGTAAGGCCACACTTTCCCTTTTTAAACTGATGCAAAAGTGGAGAGCCTTTGCTGGAAACATCGCATCTTCATTGCCCAGAGCCTTCACTGTTTGCCTCCATCATCATCTGAGCTTTTTAGAGACACTCTGCACATGGACTAAAATTTTAAATTGTCAAAGACTTGCCATGGACAGTGCTGTGAAGCTTTTGATAAACTTGAACTCTCATCGCTGTGGACCGTGTGTCTGTGTTTGTAGTCAGCTCAGGGTACAGCAGGCTGAGCTTGATCTGTGACTTTTAGATTTTCTTCTGCCAGAACTCATGCAGCATGGAGTTGCCGATGCAAAAATGGTGACCTAGAACTCTTTGCGTGTGTGGGTATGCCCGTCCCTTGATTTTGATGGGCCCTGAGCTTTCAGCCAGAAGAGCAGTATGATTGCTGGATCTGCTCCATCATGCCTCACCATGCTAAAAGTGCTTTCCATTCATTGTGTTAAATTGCAGAAAAAGTTTGTTGTATATATTTTATGATTTCTTAAATATCATAAAATATATGTGATATTTGCAGATTAGTGTTAGTTGCAACTCCAAATAATACTAAGTGTGGTTCCCAATGGATGACAAGGAGAGAAAAGACAAAAGCAAGTAGAAAAAAAGGAATAGAGAAAGTAGCAGACAGATAAAGGAGAAAAAAAGAAAAAAGAAAAAAGAAAAGGCAAGAGGCAAAGAAAAAACATTTGTAGAAAAGAAGCGTGGCCATAGTTGCCCCAGGGTAAATTAAAAGCAGCTGATTGTGCCTGGAGCTTATTACCTGGGGTAAAGTAGCCACAATAATGTAATAGTTCTTTAAGATGAAGAAAATGTAACTAGAAGGAGAAGAAGAGCCTATCCCAAATGTGTGTCATTGGGACTAGTGTAAGGCAGAAAGGTTTAAGTGAGTTTAACTTGAAAAAGACAAATAAAGAGACAAGGCTGGTGCATGGAGCAGAAAGTTTTATATAAAAAGTTTGAAACATGATCTGCAATACAGGCAGATCAGCAAAGAAAAAGAAAGTAAAAAAAAGAGAAAAAATTTGTCTTCCCATACTAATAAATAAAAGTGTTATCAAGCACTTTGGGAAGCGAAGTTGTTTACAGGAAGCTGTGCCTGAGAACCAAACACTTCTAGCCTATGCTGAAAATGCTTGCTAGTGTTGTGCTGCCTCATGGGTAACATGTATGGTATAAAACCCATTTAGCCCAATAGCTCGTGGTTCAGAGAAGCTGTCTGATCCAACCATTAGGTACGCCTGTGTGCTGTAAGTTACCCAATAAAGTCTCCTTGTAAGTAACCCCCCCCCCCACTGGAATCCCAAAACACAAGTGGGGCTAGAGCGCCTCACCCAGTATCAAACCCTGCTGTTAAAAGCCATAAAAGCAGGTATGAAGAAGTCAGTTAATATGACCAAAGTGTCTAAAGTGCTGCAAGGTGCCACCGAGGCCCCAGAGCGCACTTGGAGCGTCTTTCAGATGCCTATCGCCAGTACACCCCCCTCGACCCAGAGGCCCAAGAAGACGTGAACGAAAGAAGAAAAGAAGAAGACCCGGCAGAGGCAGAAGATTCTTAAAAAAGAACCAGTGTGCCCAGTGTGGACAAGATGGACATTGGTGGCATGAATGCCCAAATAAAATAAATCAAATACACAAAGGAGAAAACCAAAGGGGCCAGAATGGGCGAAGAGGGAGACAGCTTGAGAGGGGCCGTGACATTGACTTCATGATTGACACTGGAGCGGCATCAAGAGCAAGCAAACGTTAGCCTTAAACAAGAAGTCCAAACACTGAGCGAAGTTCTTCAAGCCCAGCGTCGCTTTGTCTTAAAAAAATAAGCCATTCCCATCACAGAAGTTCATCCTTTCCAACCAAGAGTTAAAGTATGAGTTAAAGAGGGAAAAATAACCCTTTGACTCCCAGATGGAGAGGACTGAAAACTGTCATACTTTCCACCCCCACAGCTATGAAAGCAGCTGGAGTTAAACCCTGGATACATTGGACACGAGTCAAGAGAGCGCGAGGGGGAGAGTAGACTGTAAACAGAAATCCTAAACATCCTTTAAAAATCATTCTAAAAAAGCAGTAAGAAGACTCAGGCTAGACCTTACTGTGGACACACCGGGAGACTGTCCCCCTGCGTACGGTCAGACCTGCAACTGGAGAATTGAAGAAGGGGACTAGACCCTACTGCAGCTTGCCAGGTGAATAGCTGCCCGGCGTACGGTCAGATCCCAAAGAAGATCAAACATGCGTGTTGTAGTGTTAGTAGTGTTGCATTGTGTCTCCTTAATAAGGTGCAAAAAGGGGGGCCAGCCCCTGAAAGGGAAAGTTTGTCCCAGCGATTTGCTGATAATTACTGGCTTCACCTGGCTAACATCACGAGAGTAAAACATTTTTGTTTGCCAAGAGATATACCTGCAAACAAGCTTATTAGCTCTTGCCTAATACCTGTCTGTAGACATCCTAGGAAAATTCAAAAAGATACCATGTTAAGAGTTTATGGTGTAAGTTTAACTTATTCCCAAAATGCTAATTGGGGCGTGGTTGCAAAGATCCTACCCTCTACAGAGTTCACTCTACGCACCCCCATCGTTGCTGAAACAAATGCTACATGTGCACGAATGCTTAATTGTCAAAAATTTTCCAGAAAATACAAAGCTATCCGTAGCCCCCTTCCACTGTAATAAAATTCAAAACATATATTTTAATGATGCCCACATGCTTTTGCCTCATGGATGGTTTTTAACATGTGGTTCCCGCACTTGGTCATTCATTCCTGCCAACTTGTCTAATAACCACCCATGTTGCCTCAGCCGCCACTTGAACTGGTGCCAATTCTTCCCCTGTAGCCCGAGAAAATCCGTCGACGGCAGCCTTGAGCACTCCAACTAACTAAACATTGTAATAGTCATATGCAGTTATATTCTGACTCAGAAAAATTGGCCTTAGCAATGTCACTGGTTGGGGTTCCAGGTTTAGCCTTGGCTGATCATCTGGAAATCAACCGGTTAGCTTGCAGCTTAGCCAAAAGCATAAATGCCACCTCACGAGCATTGTCATTGTTAAATAAAGAGTTGCATGATCTAAGAGGTGCAGTTCTAAAAAATAAAGCTGGTATAGATTACCTCTTCCTTCTTCATCATTTAAGTTGTGAGACACACGAAAAGCTCTGTTGTTTTAACTTAACTGATAATGGCAATGCTGTAGATGAACAGATCAACGAGCTGCACAATATAGTAGCTAACAAAACAATAAGACAAAACAATTAGCTCAATTAGTTGACCCTTTGGCTTCCAGATCTTAGCTGGCTTGAAGCATTGTTCATCCTAATTCTACCAGTGTTGTTCACAGAGATACTGTTATGTCTCTGCGTTCCTTGTCTTATGCGCTGTTTAACCAATCTGTTTTATGTCTCAGCTAATAAAACTGCTGCCCTCTATGCTCTAATAGCCCAACAAGAGGTAATATGTATGTCACAAAAAGCTTTGTATAGTTATCAAAAATGCTATAATTGTAATGAAATTATGCATTTAAGGGGGGAATGTAGCAGCCATATCAGGGGTCAGACTAAGTAGCCTCATGCAGTCTCATGCTTCATGTTCTTGCTGAGCTCTTTCTCCCTTGAATATATTGTTGTAAGCTGACGAGACACAGGAATTCCTTATCTTGTCAAAGGTCATACAATTGTATATCTTGTTCTCTGCTGTTCTCTTCTGTTCTCTCCTTATCATGGCTACCCTATAACCCAGTTCTTGTATTATAAACAATGGTGCTGGGAAAAGAAATGTTGAGGACTGCAACCCCACGCGGGAGGGGGAGGAGGAGCCGTTTCCTATGTGTCACAATGTCTATAAAAACAATGTGCTGATGTATTTCGGGGCTTCTGGCTCTTTGGAAATGATTCCAGCCTTAAGCCCGCGCGTTAAATAATCTCTTTTTCCTTCACTCCGTGGTCTCTCTGACTCTGGGTTCTGCAACAGTACGAGGGCCAAGAAGCAACAGTAAGAACCAGACATGGAACAACCGATTGGTTCCAGATTGGGAAAGGAGTACGACAAGGCTGCATATTGTCGCCCTGCTTATTTAACTTATATGCAGAGTACATCATGAGAATCGCCGGGTTGGATGAATCAGGTCGGAATTAAGATTGCTGGGGGAATTATCAACAACCTCAGATACGCAGACGATACCACCCTAATGGCAGAAAATTGATGCTTTCGAACTGTGGTGCTGGAGAAGACTCTTACGAGTCCCCTGGACTGCAAGGAGGTCATATCAGTCCATCCTCAAGGAAATCAACCCTGAGTGCTCATTGGAAGGACAGATACTGAAACTGAAATATTTTGGCCACCTAATGCGAAGAGAAAACTCCCTGGAAAAGACCCTGATGCTGGGAAAGACTGACGGCAAAAGAAGGGGATGGCAGAGGATGAGATGGCTAGATAGCATCACCGATGCAATGAAGATGAACTTGAGCACGCTCCGGGAGACAACGCAGGACAGGAAGGCCTGGCGTGCTATGGTCCGTGGGGTCACGAAGAGTCGGACATGACTTAACGACTGAACAACAATATTCTTGCATCTGGTTATCAGGGTGGACTAGACTGCATGCTGCTGGGGCTGACACACCTGTTCTCTTTGGTCTCCCTGTCAAAATTTCATGTGGGCTAAGTTCATTTCAAGCCTTGTGTGGTGCAGAGTGGTAGGCGGCAGTATTGCAACCAAAACTCTCCCCACGACCTGAGTTCGATCCCAGCGGAAGCCAGGTCTCGGGTAGCCGGCTCAGGTCGACTCAGCCTTCCATCGTTCCGAGGTCGGTAAAATGAGTACCCAGCTTGCTGGGGGAAGGTTAGTCACGACTGGGGAAGGCAATGGCAAACCACCCTGCTATAGTCTGCCATGGAAATGCCAGCACAAGCGGCGTCCCTCTAGGGGTCAGTAATGACCCAGTGCTTGCACAGGAGGAACCTTTCCTTTCTAAGTTCATGTCTTCCTGGGGTGGCCCTCATACTGAACAAGGCCAGGGGCAGTGCCTCTGGCCAGGGTAACTTGCTTCGCTCACAGATCTTTGCTATTTTATTCTTCAAAATGCTGTTCTGCCTTTCTGCTGCCCCCGCTGACTGAAGGTGATAGGGGCCGTGAAAATGTTGTTCAGTGGCTAGACTTTTGGCCACTAACTGGACCACTTGGCCCTTAGGCATTTGGATGGAGTCCATTCGCAGTGACAGGAAGGGCCTCTCCGGAGGAGGGTGCGCCTCCCTTTATTTATTTATTTATTTATATTTATTTATTTATTGCATCTATATCCCACCATTTTTCCCATCCAAGGAACCCAAGGCGGTGTGCATAATCCTCCTCCTCTCCATTTTATCCTCACACAGATAAGGCAGAGGTGCTCAATTGCTACTTTGGCTCAGTCTTCTCCCCAAAGAGGGTCTATGACCCCCCTGGCAAAGGCGAAGTGCAGGCTGAAGGGGCAGGATTGCAGCTTGAGATCGACAGGCATACGGTCAAGGAACACCACATTACTTTGAATGAGTTCAAATCTCCAGGGCCAGATGAACTGCATCCTAGAGTCATAAAGGAACTGGCAGAAGAACTCTCAGAACCGCTGTCTATTCTCTTTGAGAAATCATGGAGGACGGGGGAAGTGCCAGATGACTGGAGGAGGGCTAACGTTGTCCCTCTCTTCAAAAAGGGCAAAAAGGAGGAACCTGGGAACTACAGACCAGTCAGTCTGACATCAATTCTGGAGCAGATCATAAAGCAATCCATCTGGAAGCACCTTGACAACAATGCCGTGATTACTCGAAGCCAGCATGGATTTGTCAAAAACTCCTGCCAGACAAATCTGATCTCATTTTTTGATCAAGTAACCTCCCTTGTGACCATGGGAATGCTGTGGACATCATATACCTCGACTTCAGCAAAGCTTTCGACAAAGTGCCCCATGATCTCCTGATGAGCAAACTAGCTCAAAGTGGGCTAGATGAAACAACAACCAGAGAAGGGGAGCGCTGGCTCATGCAAAACCACCAATTAATGGGTTTTAGTTGACTTCTGGGTCTGTCAAACTCAGTTTACATCAGAGTTTGCCTTGGTTTCTCACCAGTTAATGCATAGGCTGGAAAGCACCCAGAGTAGACCCACAAATGAGAGAAACATCTCAGGATGCAAACATTTTATCTACGGGAAGCCCAATGTGTTCCTGCCCGATTTAATTTTTGAGGGGCTGTAGTAATAAGAACAGAAATAAAAGACAGCACATGACAACACTGAATAATAATAAAACAATATCATAGCACATTGCAACAAGTCCTGTGCACAGCCCCAAACCCCCGCAGCCCAGCACAACCTCACGGCACATGTCTCCTCATGGCCCGCAACTTCCTGGCTGTTAGAGCAAGACAACAATGGAACCCATTCCCAAAGGAGGCGGTGGGCTCTCCCACACTGGAGGTATTCAAGACGAGGCTGGATAGCCACCTGTCTGGGATGCTCTGGCTTGGATTCCTGCATTGAGCAGGGGGTTGGACTTGATGGCCTTGTAGGCCCCTTCCAACCCGACTATTCTATGATTCTAACCTCTGCTACCCAATCTGGTAATTCTATAATGCAATGCCTTCAGGAGAATTCATAGAATCAGAATCATTCTGGAATTCTAACTCTGCAATCCAACTCTGAACATCCAATACTGTTTTGACCAGAAAGAAATAGTAGATGAAGTGGACGTGGCAGGAACCTTAGGGAAAAGTGTCCATGTCGTCTTGGAATTCATGACGGAGAGTGCTGTGAAAACTGAGCTTAGCTGGACACGCAACTTGGGTTTTAGGAACACCAATTTTTAGAAGGTCAGAGAAAAGTTGGTTCAGATCCTGTGGCTAGAAGGAAAAATGAGCTCCAGAAGCAAGGGAGATCCTGAGAAGGCACAGTCACAAACCATTCCCATGAGAAGGAAAAACAGGGACATTTCAAGAACCTTGGGTGGCCACAGAAGGCGCTCCACCTTGCAGAGCAGAGCCTGCACTGAGGGGTGGGTGGGACTAGATGGCCTCCAAGGCCCCTTCCAACTCTAGGATTCAACTTGGGCTGTATAGAAATACATACATACATACATACATACATAAATAATCTGGCACTGAAAGGGCTAAATAATAATTATTATTATCATCATTTCTATACCACCCAATAGCCAAACCTGGGTGCTTCACAACAATTCTCAAGATAACATATAGCATAATTTAAATATACAAAATTTTAAAACAGTTTAAACAGCTAAAAACAATTTCCAGAAATATTAGCCCCGTTCGGACAGTTCGCGTGAACGCCCATCACATCCCGCGGAACGCCTGGGAGGAGAGGGCAGCCCTAACCTGTCATCCCAAGGGGGCGGAGCTGGTGCCAAGCGGGCCTCAGTGGGGGATCATGCCCGCCAGGGGCCATCGCTGAGAAGGCCCTCTCCCTCGCTGCTGCCCCCCGAGCCTGCCTTAGGGGTGGCCCGCGGAGGGAGGCCTGCGGGTCGCGGGCCGGGAAGGGCGCGGCCGGGAGAGGCAGGCGCTGCGGTCACGGCCGCGCCGTAGTTCGAAATACTTTTGCAGCACGAGGCTGAAGAGCCGCTTCCAAGTGCAGGCGGCAATCCGGTGGGGAGCGGCGGGGCTGCCCGGCGGCGCGTCCGGGGGGCCGCAGGCGCGCCCGACGCACCTTCGCGGAGGCCCAGCCGCGCGCTCCAGGCCGGCGCGGGCGAGGAGGCCGCGGCCTCGCGCGCAGCCCGGCTCCCGGGTGGCCTCGCAGCCCCGCCGGCCGAGAGCCGCTCGGCGGAGGCGGGAGCGCCGGCGCGGGCGACGCCGCCGCGCACGGGCTCCGCGGACGCCCCCGTGGGCGCGCTCGCCCGGCGCCGGAGCTCGCCAGGAGCGCGCAGGCTGCGGCGCGGCGCGGCCGTTCTGCTCCCGGGAGCCCGACGCGGCGCCTCCTCTCCTCCGCGGCAGCGGCGCGCGCGGGAGCAAAAGGCGAGGCAGCGGCGCGCGGGGCGGGCGGGGCGGGAGACGGGCGGCCCCGCCGTGGCCCGGGAGCCTCGCCCCCGCCCCCGCCGAGGCCGGCCCGCGCCCGCGCCCTGTGCCGGGGCGCGGCGGGCTCCGCCTCCCCGCCTCAGGGACCGAGTCGGGATCCGCCCCCGAGCCTGCGATGGAGGCGCCGGGCTCCGCCGGGCCCGGGGCAGGAGGGGCCCCCCGCGCCGGCCGGGAGGGGGGCCGCGGGGCGCGCCGGGGAGGGCCCGGGCCGGGCAGCCGGGGCGGCGGCGGCGGCGCCCGGCGGGAGGAGGCGCGCCGGCGCTTCCGGGGCTGCGGCTACCGGGCGGCCGCGGGGCCGCGGGAGGCCTGCGGCCGCCTCCACCGCCTGTGCCGCCGCTGGCTGGAGCCGGGGCGGCGGCCCAAGCGGCAGATCGTGGACCTGCTGGTGCTGGAGCAGCTGCTGGCCGTCCTGCCCGCGGAGGCGGCGCGCTGGGCGCGCGAGTGCCGGCCGGAGAGCAGCTGCCAGGCGGTGGCCCTGGCCGAGGGCTTCCTGCTGGGCCGGGCCGAGGAGCGGCGGCGGCAGGTGGGGGGACCCTCGCTCTGGGAGCCCCCGGGGGCAGGGGCCGCCAGAATCCCCCCCAGGGCCTCCGAGGAAGGGGGTCCCACTCCCCCACATTGAGCGCCCCCCCCCGACACACACAAGAGAGCGGTTCTGCATGTGTGAATCTGGCCCTTTCTGGAGGGGGCATCACCAGACAGCTGAAGGGGGCTCGGAGGCTCCAAGGGAGGAGGGGGCGCCGTCTCCGCCAGCAGTGCAGCCCTCCCAGCAGAAAGGGACACCTGCGAGCTTCTCCCTCTCCCCTCAAGATGGTTTTCGGAGGGGGGTTGAAGCGCCCTGTGCCAGTCCTAATGCCAGGGTTGATTTACTAGCCCCAGTCCAAAGATCTGCCAAGGACCCTGCTGGGCTGCGAGTGAGCAGCTGGGCTTGGGAGGCGGACTGATTGCGAAGGAGGCCTGCATGCCAAGAGACGGGGAAGGCTGCCCCCGGCCTCCGCCTGCCCCGCTCCTCACACAAGAACATGCTCACAGTCCCTTTCCTGGGCAACCCCCTCCTCTTCCAGCCGCAGGGGATGGTAGCCCAGCTGGCCCCGGATGTTGCTGAACCAGCGAAGGCTCCGTCGGGAGCAGAAGAGCGGCCGCACCGCAGGGGGATCCTGCAGGAGGGGGGCGGAGATGGCGCCTCTCCGGGTGAGGATCAGTGGGGCATATTGCAATATGGCCTCCCTCTGTCACCTACACTTGACTTCCACGGGCGGCTTTTAAGTTCCCCTTGAGCCTGGGTGGGGACAAGGAACATCTGTCTAATGTATTGAAAAAGGTGACTTGTTTCAACAGATTAAGAGTTTATATAAATTGAATTACAGCCAAAAACAAAGTGGAGGAAGATTGATTTCACACTAGGAACTAAAATGCAAAGTGCTTCTGAAGTATAAAGTATCTTCTCACCTTCTTTGTCTTCCTCTTAGAAAATGGAATGACATTCAGGGATGGCAAGAGGACATTCGGAGCTGCTTGGTGGCCATCTCCTCTTTGTGGTACAGTAGAAAGAGCTTCTGGGCAGCCGGAACAGGTACGGGAGGCCTGGGTTTCTCAGTCCCCTGCACGTCTCCCTGGGCCGGAAAGGGTTGTCCATTCAGGTGGCTGCCAAGAAGGCCTTGAAAGTCCCCCACCGGGCCCTGGATCCCGCAGGGGGGCCTCCAACCACCTCCCTCTCCTGCATCACCTGCCCAGGGAAACTCTTCCTCTTCCAGGCTCCGGTGACCTTTGAGGAGGTGGCCGTGCGCTTCTCGGCGGAGGAGGGGGCTCTGCTGGACCCAGGCCAGAGGGCTCTGCACAGGGAAGTCATGGCGGAGAACTACAGGACTCTGGCCTCCCTGGGTAAGGCTCCCTCTTTCCCTCGGCTGACACATCCTGGAATCCTGTGTCTATTTGTTTATTATATTTATTTATTTATTTCATTTCTATACCACCCAATAGCCGAAGCTCTCTCGGCGGTTCACAAAAATTAAAACCAAACAACACACAATAAAACAATTTATAATAATGTTCAAATTGTGGAACATTAAAACCACAATTTGTTGCCTGTGTCAGTGCATTTGTGCTGATGTTATGGAGGACAACTGCTGGAATCTGGCCTGTCTGGGTCAGGCTGTTGCCTGGGCTGACGCATCCTTGAATCCTAGAGTTGGAAGGGGTCTAGGAGGCCATCTAGTCCCCCCCACTCAGTGCAGGATCTGCTCTGCAGCCTGGAGCACCTTGTGCAGCCACTCAAGGTTCTTGAAATGTCCATAGATTCATAGAATAGTAGGGTTGGAAGGGGCCTACAAGGCCATCGAGTCCAACCCCCTGTTCAATGCAGGAATCCAAGTCAGAGCATCCCTGACAAATGGCTGTCCAGCCTCGTCTTGAAGGCCTCCAGCGTGGGAGAGCCCACCACCTCCCCAGGTCATTGGTTCCATTGTCGTATTGCTCTTACAGTCAGGAAGTTTTTCCTGATGTTCAGCCGGAATCTGGCTTCCTGTAACTTGAGCCCATTATTCCATGTCCTGCACTCTGGGATGATCAAGAAGAGATCTGTGACAACCTTTCAAGTACTTGAAGAGTGCTATCATATCTCCCCTCAGTCTTCTCTTCTCAAGGCTAAACATGCCCAGTTCTTTCAGTCTCTCTTCATAGGGCTTTGTTTCCAGTCCCCTGATCATCTTTGTTGCCCTCCTCTGAACCCTCTCCAGTTTGTCTGCATCCTTCTTAAAGTGTGGTGCCCAGAACTGGACACAGTACTCCAGATGAGGCCTAACCAGTGCTGAGTAGAGGGGAACTAGTACTTCCCGGGATTTGGAAGTGATGCTTCTATGAATACAGCGCAAAAGAGCATTTGCCTTTTTTGCAGCCACATCACATTGTTGGCTCATACTCAGCTTGTGATCGACAACAATTCCAAGATCCTTCTCGCTTGTAGTGTGGTTGAGCCATGTATCTCCCATCTTGTAACTGTGCATTTGGTTTCTTTTTCCTATGTGCAGAACTTGGCATTTCTCCCTATTAAATGTCATTCTGTTGTTTTCTGCCCAGCGCTCCAGTCTATCCAGATCACTTTGAATTTTGTTTCTGTCTTCCCAAGTATTAGCTATCCCTCCCAATTTTGTGTCATCTGCAAATTTGATCAGCATTCCCTGCACCACCTCCTCCAAGTCATTAATAAAAATGTTGAAGAGCACTGGGCCCAGGACCAAGCCCTGCGGTACCCCACTCGTTACCTCTCCCCAGTTTGAGAAGGTCCCATTGATCAGCACTCTTTGAGTCCGATTCTGTAGCCAACTGTGGATACACCGGACTGTTGTTTCATCTAGCCCACTTTGAGCTAGTTTGCTCATCAGGAGATCATGGGGCACTATGTCGAAAGCTTTGCTGAAGTCAAGGTATATGATGTCTACAGCATTCCCACAGTCCACAAGAGTGGTGACTTGATCAAAAAATGAGATCAGATTTGTCTTGCAGGACTTGTTTTTGACAAATCCATGTTGGCTTCAAGTAATCACGGCATTGTTGTCAAGGTGCTTCCAGATGGATTGCTTTATGATCTGCTCCAGAATTTTCCCAGGGATTGATGTCAGACTGACTGGTCTGTAGAAGAGAGGGACAACGTTAGCCCTCCTCCAGTCATCTGGCACTTCCCCCGTCCTCCATGATTTCTCAAAGAGAATAGACAGCGGTTCTGAGAGTTCTTCTGCCAGTTCCTTTATGACTCTAGGATGCAGTTCATCTGGCCCTGGAGATTTAAACTCATTCAAAGTAATGTGGTTTTCCTTGACCATATGCCTGTTGATCTCAAGCTGCAATCCTGCCCCTTCAGCCTGTAGTTCGCCTTTTCCAGGGGGGTCATAGACCCTCTTTTGGGAGAAGACTGAGCCAAAGTAGGAATTCAGCACCTCTGCCTTTTCTTTGTCATCTGTTACCGTTTTGCCATCCTTATTTAATAGCTGAACCACCATTTCTTTCCTCTGCCTTTTACTCTGCACGTAGCTGAAGAAAGCCTTTTTGTTGTTTTTAACATCCCTTGCTAACCTCAGCTCATTCTCAGCTTTAGCCTTCCTGACGCCATCCCTGCAATTCTGTGCTATCTGCCTGTACCCTTCCTTGGTTACTTGGCCTTCTTTCCACTTCCTATATGTGTCCTTTTTTGTTTTCAGGTCATCCCTAAGCTTTTTGTGAAGCCACATTGGCTTCTTCTGTTGTCTTCCACCTTTTCTTCTTGTTGGAATTGCTTGTGATTGTGCCTTGAGAATTTCCTTTTTTAAAAGCTCCCACCCATCTTGGACTCCTTTTCTCACTAGCATAGCTTGCCATGGGACCTTGCTGATCATTGTTCTGAGTTTATGAAAATCAGCTTTCCTAAAATCTAGGGTACGCGTTTGACTACACTCGGCTTTTGCTTCCCTTAGAACCAAGAACTCAAGTACAACATGGTCGCTTTCCCCCAGAGTTCCTGTAACTGCTACTTTCTCCACTAAGTCATCTCTGTTGGTTAGGATCAAGTCAAGGATAGCCGATCCTCTAGTTCCTTCCTCTACTTTCTGTAGGAGGAAGTTATCCGCCACACAAGTCAGGAATTTCCTGGAGGGGCCATGTTTTGCAGAATTTGTCGCCCAACAAATATCGGGGAAATTGAAGTCCCCCATTGCTACTACATCATGCTTCCTTGAAACATTGGCTATTTGCTTTTCAAAAGTTTCATCCTTGTCTTCTCCTTGGTTGGGTGGCCGGTAGTAGACTCCGACCACCAGGTTCCTTTTATGCTTTGCTCCATTTATTTTGATCCAGATGCTCTTGATGGGGCTACCAAGCTCCTCCTCCTGCATTTCTGTGCAGAGTATTTTTCACATACAGTGCAACCCCACCTCCCTTTCTGTTCCTCCTGTTCTTTTTGAACAAGTGATATCCTTCCATTGCTGTGTTCCAGTCATGAGAGTCATCCCACCAAGTCTCAGTTATACCTATCAAGTCATAATTTCCCTCTTGTATTAAGAGTTCAAGGTCGTTCTGTTTGTTTCCCATACCCTGGGCATTAGTATATAGACATCGAAGACCATGTGCTTCATAGTCTGGCTTTCTTCCTACATGTGCCTGAAGACTATTATTGGGCGCTATCAGAGCTGTTCTCTCCGGTGCAGTGCATGCGCCTATGTCCATTGTTACCCCCAACATTACATCTCCCTTCCCTGTAGGATTCAGTTTAAAGCCCTCCTGATGAAGTTCTTCATGCTGTGGCCAAACACATTCTTCCCATCCTTTGTGAGGTGCAACCCATCCCTAGCCAACAGCCCCTCTTCCAGGAAGTATAGCCCGTGGTCCCAGAATCCAAATCTCTCTCGTCGGCACCACCTTCGTAGCCAGTCATTCACCCGGAGTATTTTTCGTTCCCTTTCTATCCCTCTTCTAACTACTGGAAGGATGGATGAGAAAACTATCTGGGCCCCAAAGTTTTTGAGTTTCCTTCCCAAAGCTTCAAAGTCTGACGTGATCTCTTCGTAGCTCCGCCTGGCGGTATCATTTGTTCCCACGTGGATGAGAAGAAAGGGATACCTGTCAGTGGGCTTTATGAGTGCAGGCAACCTTTCAGTCACATCTCTAATCTGTCCTCCCGGGAGACAGCATACCTGGCGAGTCCACGGGTCTTCGCGACATACTTGGGTCTCGATCCCACGCAGCAAGGAGTCTCCCACTACTACCACCCTTCTCTTCTTCTTCTTGTAGGCCTGGGTTTCATCGCCTCTGTTGGACTGACCTTCAGCCTCTTGCTCGCTCTCATGCAGGTTCCCCTGTGATTCTTCCTCTGCAGGCTGTCCTCCAGTCTCATCCGCAAGTACCTGGAATCGGTTCCACAGCTCCACTGCTTCCACTGGTGCAGAGCGGCGTCTAGTTCTTCTTCTCCTGTCACCCTTTTCCAAGGAGTATCCTCTACTCCATTTTTCATCACCTCAGCATTTCCCACTGCCTCCTCTTGCTGTTGCTCTTCAAGCTTCTGGTCTGCCCTTTGCTGCTGTAGTTCCCCCATTCTGTCCAAGAACTCTTCGTGTTCTCTTATTCCCCGGAGGGTCGACAGTCGCCGCTCCAGTCCACTTACTTTTTCCTCCAGCAGCGTGATCAACTTGCACTTGTCGCAGGTGTAGGCCATGTTGTTCTCCTGCAAGATAACAAAGATTGCACACACCTTGCAGGTCACCACCACTGGAGAGTCTTGTCCTTCCATAGCCTCTTTTCCCTTTTTGTGTCTAGCTTTGTGATTGTTCTATACTAGCCTGTGCCTGCTCCTCTGCTCAGTAGAGGTTAAAAGCAGGGTCCCACTGGTGTGAAAGTGTGTGTTACAAGACAAATAAATGGAAAAAAGTTAATTAAAATAAAAAATAAAAATAATTAAAAAAAATGTTAGGGGCCTCCCCCTTGCCCTCCCCTGCCGAACTCCCCTGGCCAACTCCTGTTTGCTCCCCCTGTTCGCTCGCTCTCTGGGAGCTTGCCTGCTTCTGTAGTCCCTGGACCAGCTGGAGCAGCTTGCTCTGCTCTGCTCTGCTCAGCTGGGAGGCGGGAAACAACAGGGGTCCCTGTTTTTCCTTCTCATGGGAATGGTTTGTGACTGTGCCTTCTCAGGATCTCCCTTGCTTCTGGAGCTCATTTTTCCTTCTAGCCACAGGATCTGAACCAACTTTTCTCTGACCTTCTAAAAATTGGTGTTCCTAAAATCCAAGTCGCGCATCCAGCTAAGCTCAGTTTTCACAGCGCTCTCTGTCATGAATTCCAAGACGACATGGACACTTTCCCCTAAGGTTCCTGCCACATCCACTTCATCTACCATTTCTTTCCAGTCAAAAATGTATTGGATGTTCAGAGTTGGATTGCAGAGTTAGGCTTCCAGCAGATGTCAGGAGAGTTGAAATCCCCCATAATTACTAGTTCTTGCCTCTGTGGGAGTTTTGTTATCTGTTCCAGGAAAGCACCGTCCATGTCTTCTGGCTGGGTGGTAAACTCCCACACTGCAATCCTTCTTGTTCCTCTCTCCCTCAAGTCTGTACCCAAAGGCTTCCAACAGAGCTTCCATGCTCAGCATCATGGGTTTCTTCACAGGTGGATATATTCCTGGCATGTAGCACACGGATGCAATGAATATGAACTTGAGCACGCTCCGGGAGAGAGCGCAGGACAGGAAGGCCTGGCGTGCTATGGTCCATGGGGTCACGAAGAGTCGGACACGACTGAACGACTGAACAACAACAAGCACTCTTCCCTCTCCCTTCCTGCTGGGCCTATTCCTTTTGAACAGGGTCTCTCCTTCAGTGGCACTATTCCAATCATGAGTTCCATCCCATCAAGTCTCAGTAATGCCTATTAGATTATACATTAGTATTTCAAGTTCATCCTGTTTGGTTCCCATCCATAGGTCTTAGTGGGATCCACCTCCCGTGCCTTGTCTCCTCTCAGTCCTGCGTGTTCTTCTCCATAAAGAACTACTAGGCCTCCATAAAACGTGGCCTAGTAGTCCTGAGCTCTGGGCTTTTCCACCCCACCTGTTTAAAGGCCTCTCAGTCAGGTTTGTGAGGCTCCTGCCAAGACCGTTCTCCCCTTCCCTGCGAGGTGGACCCCATCGTGTGCAAGGAGTCCTTTACACTGGCATCGTAGGCCACGGTCCGCCAGACCAGCCTTTCCCCAGGGCACCATCTGCCTTGCCGGCTGTTCGCTTTCAGTATCCTTTCCCCTGTACTGGTGCCCTGGCCTTTGACAGGAAGGGCTGCCCAAAACTCCACTTGTGCCCCAAATCAATCACTTTCCTACTCCCAGAGCCTCGCAGCCATTGGAAATCCAATCAGTTCTTTTTCCCAGTTAAATGTCATTCTGTTGTTTTCTGCCCTGCGCTCCAGCCTATCAAGATCCCTTTGAATTCCGTTTCTGTCTTCCAGGGTATTAGCTATCCCACCCAATTCTGTGTCCTCTGCAGGGCTAGGTGATGAAAATAGGAAAGAATTCCCTGATCTGCCACAGGAGGGGCGGGAGCCTTCAGACTGGGTGTTTTGAAATCGCTAAACAAATGCTATAGTCGGGAAGTGCCAGAAGTAATTTCGCTCTTTCTGTCCTCTGCAACAGGGCTTCCCATTCCCAGATCTGATCTCATCTCCTGGCAGGAAGAAGTGGGTGACCCCCTTGTCCAGGGCTCTGAGGGAGGGGAGAGATCAGCAGGTGGGTGCTTGGCTGTGGTTGGACCCTTTCTCCATAGGCCTACCAGATGTGTTTTCCTAGCAGATGTTTCTCCTGGCTAAATGTCACCCTCTTGAGAGATCTGTCAGAGAAACAGTCTGGGAACATGTGGAGGGACTCAGTCAACTGGGAAAAGGCTAGCTGGTGTCTAAAGAGTGGGAGAAAATCTATTCAACACCAGTCTCGAAAGACAGTATTTATAAAGTAATATATTTTATTATTACTTTATATCCTGCCTTTTTTTCCTCTTGCAAAGAATCCAAGGTGGCGTTCATGGTTCTCCTCCTCTCCATTTTATCCTCACAAAACCCCTGTGAGGTTGGTCAGGCGGAGAGTCAGCGACTGGCCCAAGTCACCCAGTGGGCTTCCTGGCCGAGTGGGGAGTAGAGTCCCAGGCCAGCCCTCTAACCCCTACTCCCCATGGCTGTCAGTCTTCAGCCTGTGCAATCAGGATATGGAGAAGCTGCTTGGAGGGGGAGGCCTCGCCCCTGTCCTCTGAGCCATGCCCTTCAGTGATAAAGGCAGCCAGGTTGGGCTTAGGATCTCAGAGGTGCTTCGTCCTTCCTCTCCGGAGCGCATGGTCCCCACTCTTCCGAAGGAGGCGGAGGTGCAGTCTTTGTTCAAGGAATCTAGCCTGCGGCCTCAGGTTTCTCGTAGTTATCACCCGATTCATAAACTGCTGGGGGGGGGGGAAGGTATGGGAGAGGGTGGCGGCCCCTCGACTCCCGGTGGTCTTGGGGGACACTGACTGTTGGATCCACATTTTCATGGTGGTGGATGAGTCACACTGGGAAATTCAGATTTCACAACATTGGTTCTTCGGGCTATCAGCGGCTTTCCATACCATCAGCCATGGATCCAAGTTGGTGCACCCTATCTTGCCGCCCAAGGCACACCCAAACTCTCACACGAATTCTGGCGAGTGGGGGTGCATGCTGGGAAGATGGGCTGCTGCAAATGCCACAGCAGGAAAGCGGCTGGCAGGGCTCTTGGGGGCCCCCACTGGAGGAGGAGGCCGGCCCTCGTGGCGGGGGGGACAGCAGCACAGTTCACTCCTCCTCCCGCTCCACCCCGATGTGCCCGCCTGAGGCCATTAATTGGGGCCAGCCCCGATCGCATCCTTCAGCGGGTCGGGTCGTTTTGTGCCGCTGCATGATTTAATTGTGAATTTTTATTCTGTTGAAGATGGTTTTTACCTCTTGCTCTGAGCCATCTAGCGTGGATTACGTCCTCTAGACAGTCCGCCAACATTGGTAGAAATGAGTCTCTGCACACCACTCTAGTTACCGGTTCTGTTCAGCATTAGAGCCAATTTATTGTATTTAGAAGAGATTGCCACTCCACTCAGTATTTTTCCTCTGTTAATCAAAACAGCAAACCACCGGCTTTGTTCCTTGAAGTGAGGAAACATTCTCTCTTCATTTTTTCAGCTGAATGTGGAAAGAGCTTCAATCAGGGCTCCCACCTTAAACAACATCGGAGACTTCGCTCAGGGGACAAGCTGTATAAATGCTCACTGTGTGGAAAGAGCTTTAGCTGGAGCTCCGACCTTAAACGGCATCAAAGAATTCACACGGGGCAGAAGCCTTATGAATGCTCGGTGTGTGGAAAGAGCTTCCGTCAGAGATCCCAACTCAGGTCTCATCAAAGAATTCACACAGGGGAGAAGCCCTATCAGTGCTCAGCGTGTGGCAAGAGCTTCAGTCGGAGCTCCGACCTTAACTCACATCAAAGAATTCACACAGGGGAGAAGCCCTATCAGTGCTTAGAGTGTGGAAAGTGTTTCAGTTGGAGCTCCCACCTTAAACACCATCAAAGAACTCACACAGGGCAGAAGCCGTACAAATGTTCAGAGTGTGGAAAGAGCTTCAGTCAGAGCTCCCAGCTTGAACAGCATCAAAGAATTCACACAGGGGAGAAGCCGTACAAATGCTCAGAGTGTGGAAAGAGCTTTAGTCAGAGCTCCCACCTTAAACACCATCAAACAATTCACACAGGGAAAAGCCCTCTAAAGGTGTCTGGAAAGTGTTCATTCTGAGCACGACCCTTAAGCAACACAAAAGAATTCACACAGTTGAGATGCCCTATAAATACTCGAGCGCAGATAGGGTGTCAATCAGGGCTCCCAACTTAACTTTCAGTACTTCCAAGAATTCACAGAAGGGAGAAGACCTCTAAATGCTCTGTGTAGAAAGCGCTTTGTTCAATGCAAATGCATGGAATTGCGAGACTGAACGCCCAGGAGGAATCCAGTAAATCCTCATAGTTCCTGAAACGCGGGAAGATCCTCTCCTGGTGCGCTGTTCGTTTCAAAAGCTTCAGCCCCAGGAGAGAGCATGGAAATAATTAGCAGCCAAGAGCATTCGCAGAAGGGGCCGGGTGCATCAGGGCTCGAAACGGGGCATGGACATCCACCCGGGTGGCCGCGTGTGGGCAAGGAACATCAGGTGGAGGCGCCTGCCTGGGCAGCCTCCTGTCCTGACCGGCTCCCACCTGCTCACCTGTCAGCATGGCCTCCCGCTGCTTGTGCCAGTCCAAAATGGGCCACGGGTAGATCTGTGGGAACAGTGCCTGATCAAGCCGGGCGACTCCTCCATATTCAAGTGTAATATAGTTTTCTAAAAACATTTTTATGTTGCTGTGGCTGTTTTTTTTTATCATCGCAAGGTTTTATTGTTTCAAATCGTTGTGCACCGTGTTGATGGCTTTTTAGGCAATAACGTGGTATATAAATGTTAATAACTTAGAATACATATTTGGGCTGTTTGCGTCTTGAAATCTGCGTTGACATCTCAGTTTTGGTCTCGGCATTCCTTTGGTTTCGGGCCGGAATGGCTTCGTCGAGCGATGCGATCCCCCCTTTGCGTCGAATGGGTCCGCGGTCGGGATTCGCCCCGCGCCCCTGCCTGGCCTGGGAGCGCGGGGCCGCCCGCATGCCCGGCCGCCCCGGCCCGGCCGCGCGCCCTGCTCCCGCCTCCCAGCAGCCCGCCGCAGAGGACGGAGCGGCGGCCCGCGGGAGGCTGGTGCGCCCCGCCGGCGGGCCCCTGCCCGCGCTGCCCGCCGGCTCCTCCCGGGCCCTGCGGGGCGGGCTCGGCCGCGTGCCCTCGGCCCCCCTCGCCGGCCCTGCTCTGAGCCGGCCGGCCCGGGCCGCGCCCCGCGTGGCCGTGACGGGCGCGCGGGCCCCTTCGTCCAGCAGCGCCAGGAGGCCCGCGCCGCCTCGGCCTTGCGCCCAGCCGCTCCAGCGCGGCCAGGGGGCAGCCGGCCTCCGCGCGACGACCCCGCGGCAGCAGCTTCCGCCGCAGGGCCGCGAGGCGGGCGCCCGCGCGTCACCCCAGCCCCCGCGCGCGCCCCTCCGGCCGCGCCGCACGAGCGCGGCAGCTGCCTCTGCGGGGGAGCCGCTCCGCCGCGGCCGCCGCTCGCCGGCAAGGCGCCGCCGCCACAGGCTGGGGCGCGCCCCCCGCGAGCGCCCCGCGCCCCTGGCCCGCGCAGTGCCCGGCCCGCGCGGCGCGGCGCGGGCACGGCCGGGGCTGGCGGCGCTGGAAGCGGAGCGGGAGCCCAGTCTCCCGGAGCCGGCCGAGCTCGGGGGGCGCGGCAGGGCCCGCGAGCCCCCGAGCCCGACGCGGAGCGGCAGCGCGCTCGGCTGGCGCGGCCTGTTGCTCGGCCCGGCTCGCCGCCCCCGCGGGAGCGGGCGCTGCCGCGGGCCGACGCCAGCGGGCGCGAGCGCGCTGTGTCTGCGGCGGGGCGGCCTTCCCCGCCGCGCGAGCGCGCTTTGTCCCCAGCCGCGGCCACCGGCTGGGCCACTTGTCGCAGGTGTGGGCCGTGTTGTTCTCCGGCAGGAAAACAGACATTGCACACACCTTGCAGGTCACCACCACTGGAAGAAGAGCCTTCAGGGTGGTGGCCCCATTTCTGTGGAACTGCCTGCCCCTGGAGGTCAGGCAGGTGCCAATGCTGTGCTGCTTTGTTTTTGAAGGAATAGTTTTGATGTGTTTTATTTTTATCTTTACCAGTTTAGATATCGAATGGTATATAAATGTTGTAAATAAATAAATGCATTTGTGTTTTTCTTTTAGCACAGACCCTACACCCAGTGGTGTGGGAAAGGCACTCAGCACATGCTCAGAGTTTCTCCATAACTTAGCCCTAGTTTTGAGGACAGGCTCCTTGGCTGACTCCTGGTGAAGACCGGGCACAGATTAAGTTATGGGGAGGAGGAGGAGACAGAGTTTGTGCATAACAAGGAGATGGAGGAGACATGCACAAAAGAGAAGGTGTCCTTGCATGAGCAGACACCTGCGGATGGGAGGAGGAGGAGGGATTGGTGTAGGAATGGGGGAAAAGATGCTGGAAATGCCCAGTAGTGGGAGAAAAGCGTTCTGGATAGGCTCAGGGGTCCTCTGTGTTTTATTACCTTTGGTGGAAGATAAATACATTCTCCTAATTCAAAAGCTACATGCGTGTATATAGATACACACACATACATACAAGTATATATATATATATATATATAAATTGGGGCAGTGCATTGAATTTGGACAAAGTTTGAAGCCCAAGCAGAATCGAGCAGAATAAGCCAAAACAACATGTTTTGGTTCGGTTTCGCAGGATGCTGCGGGAGGAGGGAGGGAGGGAGCGTGGCTGAGGAGCTGCCAGGCCCCCCCGCTAATCCCAGGGCACATTTTGCCAGGGGCTCCGCTCGCTGAGCGTTGGGGGAGGGCAAGGAGGGGGCCGCCCTTCCTGTGCCAGCCTGCTTCAGCACGAAGACGCCTTGCACTGGATTCCAGGCGCCGTCCTTCCCTCACCAGGCTTTTCGCCTTACGCCCCGTTGCAGGGTTCTTCCTCAGTGACGCCTCCGGGCTGCATGTGGCTTTTGGGTCAATGGTCGGCCAGGAGCACAGGAGGCGACCCGGCCCTCTCCTGGAGACCCTCAACATGTGCGTGGTCCAACCTGGCCCACCACCTTGTCAGCATCCTCGTGCTGCCACTGCCGAATCACGCCTGCCAGAGCTGGCCAGGCTTGGCAGTGGCGTGCAGTCCGGGGGATGCAGAGACCACCTTGGAATCAGAATCGCAGGGTTGGAAGGGGCCTGCAAGGCCATCGAGTCCAACCCCCTTCAATGCAGGAGTCCAAGTCAGAGCATCCCCAACAGGTGGCTGTCCAGCCTCGTCTTGAAGGCCTCCAGCGTGGGAGAGCCCACCGCCTCCCCAGGTCATTGGTTCCATTGTCGTACTGCTCTAACAGTCAGGAATTTTCTCCTGATGTTCAGCCGGAATCCGGCTTCCTGTCACTTGAGCCCATTATTCCGCGTCCTGCACTCTGGGATGATGGAGAAGAGATCCTGGCCTTCCTCTCTGTGGCAGCCTTTCAAGTCCTCGAAGAGCGCTATCGTGTCTCCCCTCGGTCTCCTCTTCTCAAGGCTAAACCTGCCCGGTTCTTTCCGTCTCTCCTCGCAGGGCTTTGTTTCCAGCCCCCTGGTCATCCCCGTTGCCCTCCTCTGAACCCCCTCCAGCTTGTCTGCGTCCTTCTTCAAGTGCGGTGCCCAGAACGGGACACAGTCCTCCAGACGAGGCCTGACCAGTGCGGAGTAGGGGGGGACTAGCACTTCCCGGGGTTTGGAAGCGATGCGGCTATTAATGCAGCCCAAAAGAGCCCGGGGCGGCCGGGCGCGGGCGGGCGGAGGGAGGGCCGCGAGCCGGGGCCCGGCCGGCGGCGGAGCCCGAGCGGCGCGGCCCTCTGCCGGGGAGCCGCGCCGAGGGCCGGGCCGGGCCGGGGCGCCCGGCTTCCCCGGGCCCGGGGGCGGCGGGGCGCGGCGGGGCGGGCCTGCGGGCGCGCAGCCGGGGAGGCGGAGCGCCGCTTCCGGAGAGGCCCGCGGCGAGGAAGGGCTGGCGAGGAAGGGCTGGGGGCCTCCGCGCTTCCGGCCCCGCCTGGGTTTCCCGCGCCGCCCCGCCGCCCCGCCGCCTTCCCTCGCCCCCCCTCGCCAGCGGCCTGGGCGACGGCCCGCAGCCGTTGCGGGACGTGACCGCGCCCTCCCCGTCTCCAGGCGTCGGGGCCTCCGCGCCCCCAGGGAGGCCGCGATGGAGCCGGGAGTGAAGACGGGACAGCCGGGCTCCGCCGGGCCCGGCGCAGGGGGGGCCCCCCGCGCCGGCCGGGACGGGGGCCGCGGGGCGCGCCGGGGAGGGCCCGGGCCGGGCAGCCGGGGCGGCGGCGGCGCCCGGCGGGAGGAGGCGCGCCGGCGCTTCCGGGGCTGCGGCTACCGGGCGGCCGCGGGGCCGCGGGAGGCCTGCGGCCGCCTCCACCGCCTGTGCCGCCGCTGGCTGGAGCCGGGGCGGCGGCCCAAGCGGCAGATCGTGGACCTGCTGGTGCTGGAGCAGCTGCTGGCCGTCCTGCCCGCGGAGGCGGCGCGCTGGGCGCGCGAGTGCCGGCCGGAGAGCAGCTGCCAGGCGGTGGCCCTGGCCGAGGGCTTCCTGCTGGGCCGGGCCGAGGAGCGGCGGCGGCAGGTGGGGGGACCCTGGCTCTGGGAGCCCCCGGGGCAGAGACCCTAAAAATCCCGCCCCCCCCCCCGCCGTGTCCCATCCTACACTCCACTGGGCGATGGTGCTGAACGTGTGGATCTGGCTCTCCCCGGGGGGTATCACTAGATATCACAGCGGAAGGGGGTTGGGGGGTTCCAGGGAAGGAACTGTCCTCCACACAGCGGTACAGGCCCCCCACCAGAGCAGAGATTAGCATTTGGAGGCACCAGAACTGCTGTGCAAGCAGTGGAAACTCCCGAGCACCAGGGAACACCCGGGGGCTTCTCCCTCTCCTCCCGGTTGGTGTCAGGAGGGGCTTTGGGGCGCCCTGTTCTGGTGCTCTCCGAACGCCAGGGTTGCCTTACTGGCCCCAGTCCGGAGGTCCTTGTGCGCCGCCGGCCAGACCCAGCCGTGTGAGCTGCGGTTCTTGGGAGGCAGAATAAGAGCGGCAGGAGGCCCGACGCCAGCAGACGGGAGACGCTGCCCTCGGCCTCTGCCCGGCTCAGCCCTTACGCAATGGCGTGAACGCAGTTCCCTCCCTGGGCTCCTCCCTCCTCTTCCAGGCGCAGGGGATGTTGGCCCAGGTGGCCACGGACGTTGCTGAAGCAGCAGAGGGTCCGTCGGGCCCCACGCAGAGGCCGCTGCTCACGGAGATCCTGCAGGAGGGGGACGGAGGTGCCAGCTCTCCAGGTAAGGATCAGCGGAGCGCATTTCAGCATATGCCTGATATTCCCGGCTGCTTTTAAGCACCCCTTAACCCTGTATGGGCTGGAGAAACCTTTGAAAAAGAGATTTGTTTCAGTAAATTGAGCCTTTATATGAATTAAGTTATGGCGAGCAACGAGGTGGAGAAAGCTTGATTTTACTCAAGGAACTAAAATACAAATGCCCACAAAGCATAAAGTATTTTCTCTCTTTCTTTCATTGTCTTTTTCTTAGGAAACGGAGCAACACTCCGAAGTAGTGAGGGGACACTGGAGGCTCCTGCTCGGCCTTCTCAGCGTTGTGTCAGAGTGGAAAGACGTTCTGGGCAGCTGGAACAGGTATGGGAGGCCTGGGTGCCTCGGCCCCCTGCACGTCTCCCTGGGCCGGAAAGGATCGCCCATCACAGGTGGCTGCCAGGAAGGCCTTGAATGTCCCCCACGGGCCCTGGATCCCGCAGGGGGGCCTCCAACCGCCCCCCCTTCCTGCCTCTCCGGCATCATTGCCCAGGAAACTCTTCTCTTCCAGGCTCCGGTGACCTTTGAGGAGGTGGCCGTGCGCTTCTCGGCGGAGGAGGGGGCTCTGCTGGACCCAGGCCAGAGGGCTCTGCACAGGGAAGTCATGGCGGAGAACCACAGGACTCTGGCCTCCCTGGGTAAGGCCCCCTCTTTCCCTCAGCCGACACATCCTGGAATCCTAGCATTGGAAGGGGGCTCAGAGGCCATCCAGACCAACCCCCTGCTCGGTGCACCCTCTGGTCTGCAGGGTGCAGCTCCTTGTGCAGCCAGTCAGGCTTCTTGCAATGTCCCCCATTTCTCCTTCTCATGGGCATGGTTTGCGATTGTGCCTTCTCCGGATCTCCCATCCCTGCTGAGCTCTTTTTTCTTTCAGCATTTCCAACGTGGGATCCCTCGCCAAGTTTTCTCTGAGCTTCTTGACATTGGCTTCCCTGAAATCCTAGTGTGCATTCAGCTAAACTCAGTTTCCACTGATCTCTCCATCACAAATCCCCCAATGACACGGTCACTTTCCCCCAAGGTTCCCTCCACGTCCACTTCACCTGCCATTTCTTCCCTGTCAAAAAGCGTATGGGATGTTCCGTTCTTTGCAGGGTTAGGCTTCCGGCAGACGCCAGGAGAGCTGAAATCCCCCATGGCTGTTACAGCTCTTCTCTGTGGAAGCTTTATCTTCCGTTCCAGGGAAGCGCCATCCATGTCTTCCAGCGGGTCCTGAACTCCCACGCCGCAACCCCTCCTCTTCCTCCCTCCCCGTCTTCCCCGAGGGCTTCCATGCTGCGCATCCTGGGTTTCCTCAGAGGTGGGACATTCCTGGCACGTGGTGCCCCTCCCCCGGGCCCATTTCGTTTGAGAAGCGGCGCTGTTCCCGTCAGGAGTCTCGCCCCCAAGCCTCAGTGATGCCTCTCCGCTTGCGCTTAGCCTCTTGCAACCGGAGGTGATGCTCGCCCGGGTCATTCCGCATCTTCCCTGCTTTCCTACACAGGCATCGGTGGGATCCACCTCCAGGGCCTTGTCTCCTCGCAGGCCTGCATGTTCTTCTCCACAGAAGGTGGCCCAGTAGTCCTGCGCTCCGGGCTTTTCCACCCTACCCGTGAGTTAGTTTAAAGGCCCCTCGATCGGGGTCGTGAGGCTCCTGCGAAGACCGCTCTCCCCAGTCCCCACGAGATGCACCCCCTCGTCCCCAAGGGCCCCTTCGTGCTGGCATCGTAGGCCACGGTCCGCCAGACCAGCCCTTTTCCCAGGGCACCATCTGCCTTGCCAGCTGTTTGCTTTCAGTATCCTTCCTCTGCACCAGCGCCCTGGCCTTTGACAGGAAGGGCTGCCGAAAACTCCTCTTGCCCCCCCGGTCCTTCCCTTTCCCACCTCCAGGGTCGCAGTCTCTGGAGATCCAGTCAGCGTTTCTTCCACGCTCCAGGAAGACAACGCAGTTCCGAAGATGACATGTCCGGTGTGTGTGGGGTGCCAGGGAGCGCTCCCGTGGCGGGCCGGTGTGCCTGGGGTCCAGCTGGAGCTCCCCTCCAGGCTGGGGCTGCCCTCCCCCTCGTGTGGCCACTGGCACCTGCTCCGTGGCTGCCTCTCCAGCAGAGTTGCAAAGCTGAGTTCAAAGGCAGCAGGCGCGTTCTGGCGGCACACTGGCGCTCCTTGGTCAGAGCAGGACCCTCTGGCTACAGCCCCTCTGGCCGCCCCATGTGGAGGAGCTGCAGGATCCGGCCAGCCTCCCATTGCTCTCACTGGGACTGGGGAGGACAGGGAGGAGGGGCAGGCTTCAGACTGCGTGGTTCCAAAGCCCTTTGTTGTTCATTCGTTCAGTCGCTTCCAACTCTTTGTGACGTCATGGACCAGCCCATGCCAGAGCTTCCTGTTAGCCGTCACCATCCCCAGCTCCCCCAAGGTCGAGCCCGTCACCTCCAGAATATCATCCATCCATCTTGCCCTTGGTCGGCCCCCCTTCCTTTTGCCTTCCACTTTCCCTTGCATCAGCATCTTCTCCAGGGTATCCTGTCTTGTCATGATGTAGCCAAAGTACTTCAGTTTTGCCTTTCATATCCTTCCCTCAAGTGAGCAGTCTGGCTTGATTTCCTGGAGGATGGACTGGTTTGATCTTCTTGCAGTCCAAGGCACTCTCAGAATTCTCCTCCAGCACCACAGTTCAAAAGCATCTATCTTCCTTCGCTCAGCCTTCCTTATGGTCCAGCTCTCGCAGCCATAGGTTACTGCGGGGAAGACCATTGCTTGAACTATGCGGACCTTTGTTGTCAGTGTGATGTCTCTGCTCTTCACTATTTTATCAATATTTGTCATTGCTCTCCTCCCAAGAAGTAAACGTCTTCTGATTTCCTGGCTGCAGTCAGCGTCTGCAGTAATCTTTGCGCCTAGAAAGGCAAAGTCTGTCACTGCCTCCACGTTTTCTCCCTCTATTTGCTAGTTATCAATCAAGCGGGTTGCCATAATCTTGGTTTTTTTGAGGTTGAACTGCAACCCAGCTTTTGCACTTTCTTCTTTCACCTTCGTCATGAGGTTCCTCAGCTCTTCCTCGCTTTCAGCCATCAAAGTGGTATCATCTGCATATTGGAGATTGTTAATGTTTCTTCCAGCGATTTTAACTCCAGCCTTGGCTTCATCAAGCCCAGCACGTCGCATGATGTGTTCTGCGTACAGGTTGAATAGGTAGGGTGAGAGTATACAACCCTGCCGTACTCCTTTCCCTATCTTAAACTAGTCCATTGATCCATGGTCTGTTCTTACCGTTGCTACTTGGTCGTTATACAGATTCCTCAGGAGGCAGACAAGATGACTTGGTATCCCCATCCCACGAAGAACTTGCCACAATTTGTGATGATCCACACAGTCAAAGGCTTTAGAATAGTCAATAAAACAGAAATAGATGTCTTTCTGAAACTCCCTGGCTTTCTCCATTCTCCAGTGGATATTGGCAATTTGGTCTCTAGTTCCTCTGCCTTTTCTAAATCCAGCTTGTACATCTGGCAATTCTCGTCCCATGAATTGCTGGAGTCTACCTTGCAAGATCTTGAGCGTTACCTTACTGGCATGTGAAATAAGTGCCACTGTACGATAGTTTGAACATTCTTTGGTGCTTCCCTTTTTTGGTATGGGGATATAGGTTGATTTTTTCCAATCTGTTGGCCATTCTTGTGTTTTCCAAATTTGCTGGCATATGGCATGCATCACCTTGACAGCATCATCTTGCAAGACGTTAAACAGTCCAGCTGGGATACCATCATCCCCTGCTGCCTTGTTATTAGCAATGCTTCTTAAGGCCCATTCTACCTCACTCTTCAGGTATGGTCAGTGGGCTCTAGCTCACTGACCATACCATCAAATCTATTCCCATTATTATTATCCTTCCTATACAGCTCTTCCGTATATTCTTGCCACCTTTTCTTGATCTCTTCTGCTTCTGTTAGGTCCTTGCCATCTTTGTTTTTGATCATACCCATTTTTGCCTGGAATTTACCTCCGATGTTTCTAATTTTCTGGAAGAGGTATCTTGTCCTTCCTATTCTATTATCTTCTTCCGCTTCCGCGCATTGCTTGTTTAAAAATAATTCCTTATCTCTTCTGGCTAACCTCTGGAATTCTGCATTTAATTGGGCATATCTCCCCCGATCACTGTTGCCTTTTGCTTTCCTTCTTTCTTGGGCTGCTTCCAGTGTCTCAGCAGACAGCCATCTTGCCTTCTTGTTTTTTTTTTCTTTGGGACGTTTTTTGTTGCCACCTCCTGAACAATGTTGCGAACTTCTGTCCATAATTCTTCCGGGACCCTATCTACTAAATCTAGTCCCTTAAATCTATTCTTCACCTCCACTGCATATTCATGAGGAATATTCGTGAGCTCATATCTAACTGATCTGTGGGTCTTCCCTATTCTCTTTGGCCTGATTCTAAATTGTGCAGTAAGAAGTTTGTGTCATTTGAAGAAGTGTCGTTTGACTACCTACCTTAGCATTCCAGTCTCCTGTAATGAAAATAACGTCTTCGTTTGGTGTACTATCCAGTAGGTGCTGCAGATCCTCATAGAACTGATCTACTTCTGCTTTTTCAGCATCTGTGGTTGGGGCGTATATTTGGATCACTGTGATGTTAAATGGCTTACCCTGAATTTGAATTGAGATCATTCTGTCGTTTTTTGGATTGTATCCCAGCACGGCTTTAGCCACTTTATTATTAATTATGAAGGCTACTCTATTTCTTCTGTGGTCCTATCATAGAATCATAGAATAGTAGGGTTGGAAGGGGCCTTCAAGGCCATCGAGTCCAACCCCCTGCTCAGTGCAGGAATCCAAGTCAGAGCATCCCTGACAGATGGCTGTCCAGCCTCGTCTTGAAGGCCTCCAGTGTGGGAGAGCCCACCACATCCCTAGGGAATTGGTGCCATTGTCATATTGCTCTAACAGTCAGGAAGTTTTTCCTGATGTTCAGCCGGAATCTGGCTTCCTGTCACTTGAGCCCATGATTCCGTGTCCTGCACTCTGGGATGATGATGAAGAGATCCTGGCCTTCCTCTCTGTGACAACCTTTTAAGTCCTTGAAGAGCGCTATCCTATCTCCCCTCAGTCTTCTCTTCTCAGGGCTAAACATGCCCAGTTCTTTCAGTCTCTCCTCATAGGGCTTTGTTTCCAGTCCCCTGATCATCTTTGTTGCCCTCCTCTGAACCCTCTCCAGTTTGTCTGCATCCTTCTTAAAGTGTAGTGCCCAGAACTGGACACAGTACTCCAGATGAGGCCTAACCAGTGCTGAGTAGAGGGGAACTAGTACTTCCCGGGATTTGGAAGCGATGCTTCTATTAATGCAGCCCAAAAGAGCATTTGCCTTTTTTGCAGCCACATCACATTGTTGGCTCATATTCAGCTTGTGATCGACAACAATTCCAAGATCCTTCTCGCTTGTAGTGTTGTTGAGCCCCGTATCCCCCATCTTGTAACTGTGCCTTTGGTTTCTTTTTCCTAGGTGCAGAACTTGGCATTTGTCCCTATTCAATGTCATCCTGTTGTTTTCTGCCCAGCGCTCCAGTCTATCCAGATCACTTTGAATTTTGTTTCTGTCTTCCAAAGTATTAGCTATCCCACCCAATTTTGTGTCATCTGCAAATTTAATCAGCATTCCCTGCACCTCTTCCTCCAAGTCATTAATAAAAATGTTGAAGAGCACTGGGCCCAGGACTGAGCCCTGCGGTACCCCACTCGTTACCTCTCCCCAGTTTGAGAAGGTCCCATTAATAAGCACTCTTTGAGTCCTCTTGTCCATAGTAGTAGATCTGGTGGTCATTTGATGTGAAATGGCCCATTCCAGTCCATTTCAGTTCACTGACACCCAAAATATCTATATTTAATCTTGACATCTCCCCAATAACCATTTCCAATTTGCCCTGGCTCATAGATCTTACATTCCAGGTTCCTATGGTATGTTGATCTTTAGAACATCGGATTCGTCGTTCACCACCAGCAGCATCCGCTGCTAGCCGTCCTTTCGGCTTTGAGCTAGCTGCGTCATCACATCTGGGGCTAGTTGAACATACCCTCTGTTCATCCCCAGTAGCATTTTGACCATCTTCCGACCTGGGAGTTCCATCTTCCGATGGTATACCGACACATCTCTGGTTGTACTGATCCATTTAGTTTTCATGGCAAGAATACTGGGGTGGGTTGCCGTTTCCTTCCCCAGGGATCATATTTAGTCTGACCTCTCTGCCATGACCTTCCCGTCTTCGGTGGCCCTGCACGGTTTAGCTCATGACATCATTGAGGTGCTCAAGCTCCAGCACCACAACAAGGTAACGATCTCCTTTGCTGAAGTCCAAAGTCCTAAACAACTACTACTGGAAGTGCTGGAAGTAATTTCCCTCTTTCTCTCCTCTGCAACAGGCCTTCCGGTTCCCAGATCTGACCTTCTCTCCTGGCAGGAAGCAGCGGATGATCCGCTTGTCCAGGGCTCTGAGGAAGGGGGGAGATCAGCAGGTGGGTACTAGTCATCTCTGGCTGGACTCTTTCTCCATAGGCCTGTCCAGCTTTGTGTTCCCCCAGCAGATGTTTCTCCTGGCTAAATGTCACCCTCCTGGGAGATCTCTCAGAAAATCAGCCTCAGAATAGGTGGAGGGACTTGACCAGCTGGGAAAAGGCTAATTCGTGTCAAAAGGGAGGTGGGGAACATCAGTTGAATAGAAGTCCTATGCTGTCATTTTATTTTGTATTATTTATTACAACATTGTAGCCCACCTTTTTTCCTCTTGCAAAGAGCCCAAGTTAGCTTTCCTGGTCCTCCTCCTCTCCATTTTATCTGCACAACACCCCTGTGAGGTAGGTCAGGTGGAGAGTCAGCGACTGGCCCAAGTCACCCAGTGGGCTTCCTGGCTGAGTGGGGAGTAGAGTCCCAGGCCAGCCCTCTAACCCCTACTCCCCACAGGCTCTCATTCTTCAGCCTGTGTGGCCAGAGGATGGAAAGAAGCTGCTTGGAGGGGGAGGCCTCGCCCCTGTCCTCTGAGCCGTACCCTTCGTGGGTGATAAAGGCAGCCAGGTTGGGCTTAGGATTTCAGAGGTGCTTCGTCCTTCCTCTCTGGAGCGCATGGTCCCCACTCTTCTGAAGGAGGCGGAGGTGCAGTCTTTGTTCACGAAATCTAGCCTCCAGCCTCGGGTTTCTCATACTTGTCACCCAATGCAGAAACTGCGGGGTGGGGGGGCAAGGCATGGGAGAAGGTGGCAGCCCCTCGACTCCCGATGGTCTTGAGGGCACTGACTGTTGGATCCACATTTTCATGGTGGTGGATGAGTTATACTGGGAACTCCAGAGTTTCACCATATTGGTTCTGTGGGATACATCACTGGCTTTCAATACCATCAGCCATGATATCCAAGTTCAACCAACCTATTTTGCCAGTCGAGGCACAGAGTTGTCCCCAGCCTGCTGCTGCCTTCCTTCCTGGCCGTGGGAACCTCACTGAAACACTCACAGGGATTTGGGTGAACAGGGCCCCACGCTGGGAGAACGAGCAGCTGCTCCAGAGAGCCCTGCCAGCCGTTCCCTTGCTGCTGCAAATGCTACAGTGGGAGAGCAGCTGGCAGGGCTCTCTAGAGCACCCACTAGAGGAGAAGGCCGGCCCTCCTGTTGAGGGCAGGGGACAGTGGCACAATTCACCCCTCCCCCGGCTCCACCAGCTGATGTAATGGGATGGCCAGCCCTGATTGTATCTTTCGCTGGGTTGGGCTATTGAAACCTATGGGTTAAAGAATTCTTGTACCGCTTCCTGGTTTATGAAATTATGAAATTTTATTTTATTGTAGTTTACATTTTTACCTGTTAGTGTGATCCATCTGGAATGGATTAAGTCCTCATAGGCAGTCCATCAGTATTGGTATAAATAAGATAAAATCTGTGTACACCACTCTAGTTATCAGTTCTATTCGGCGTTAGAGTCAATTTATTATATTTAGAAGAATCTGCCACTACACTCAGTATTGTTTCCTCTGTTAATCAAAACAGCAAACCACTGTCTTTGTACCCTGAATTGAGGGAATATTCTCTTTTCATTTTTTCAGCGGAATGTGGAAAGAGCTTCAGTCAGGGCTCCCACCTTACACAACGTCGAAGACTGCACTCAGGAGAGAAGCCGAATAAATGCTCAGAGTGTGGAAAGAGCTTCAGCTGGAGCTCCAGCCTTAAACTGCATCAAAGAATTCACACAGGGGAGAAGCCCTATAAATGCTCAGTGTGTGGAAATAGCTTCAGTAGGAGCTTTCTTCATAATTCCCATCAAAGAATTCACACAGGAGAGAAGCCCTATAAATGCTCAGAGTGTGGAAAGAGCTTCAGTCATGGCCAAATCCTTAAAGATCATCAAAGAATTCACACAGGAGAGAAGCCCTATAAATGCTCAGAGTGTGGAAAGAGCTTCCGTTGGAGTGCCAGCCTTAAACTGCATCAAAGAATTCACACAGGGGAGAAGCCCTTTAAATGCTCAGTGTGTGGAAATAGCTTCAGTAGGAGCTTTCTTCTTAATTCACATCAAAGAATTCACACAGGAGAGAAGCCCTATCAATGCTCAGAGTGTGGAAAGAGCTTCAGTTGGAGCTCCGACCTTAACTCACATCAAAGACTGCACACAGAGGAGAACCCCTATCAATGCTCAGAATGTGGAAAGACCTTCAGTCGGAGCTCCGACCTTAACTCACATCAGAGACTGCACACAGGGGAGAAGGCCTATAAATGCTCAGAGTGCGGAAAGAGGTTTAGGTGGAGCTGTAGCCTCCGATGTCATCAAAGAATTCACACTAGGGAGAAGCCCTCTCAATGCTCAGAGTGTGGAAAGTGCTTCAGTCGGAGCTCTGTCCTTAAAGAACATCAAAGAATTCACACAGGGGAGAAGCCCTATAAATGCTCAGAGTGTGGAAAGAGCTTCAGTCGGAGCTCCCACCTTAATCGACATCAAAGAATTCACACAGGGGAGAAGCCCTATAAATGTTCAGAGTGTGGAAAGAGCTTCAGTTGGATCTCTGAACTTAAGTCACATCAAAGAATTCACACAGGGGGGAAACCCTTTAAATGCTCACAGTGTGGAAAGTGCTTCGGTCGGAGCTCCGTCCTTAATCGACATCAAAGAATGCACACAGGGGAGAAGCCCTCTCAGTACTCAGAGTGTGGAAAGACCTTGAGTCGGCACTCTGAACGTAACTCACATTGCATAATGCACACTCAGGAGAAGCCCTATCAATGCTCAGAGTGTGGAAAGAGCTTCAGTCGGAGCTCCGTCCTTAAAGAACATCAAAGAATTCACACAGGGGAGAAGCCCTTTGAATGCTCAGAGTGTGGAAAGAGCTTCAGTCGGAGCTCCCACCTTAATCGACATCAAAGAATTCACACAGGGGAGAAGCCCTATAAATGCTCAGAGTGTGGAAAGAGCTTCAGTCAGAGCTCTGAACTTAAGTCACATCAGCCGTCTTGTTTGTTCCGGGTGGGGGAGCCATTTTTAAAATGGCAACTCCCTGTATTTCAGAAATAGATCCTGCGTGATCTATTGTCGAAAATATTTCCAGAAATACCGGGAGTTGCCATTTTAAAAATGGCTCCCCTGTCCTTGGCGGAACAAGACAGCTCTCAGTGCTGGTCCAGGGGCCCCAGGTAAGTTGCTGGGCAGACTTCTGGTTGGGGATGGTGGCATGATCGGCTCATTGCGTCTCTCCAGAGTTTCAGCTTTAAAATTACCTCTTTGAGGCTGCCGTGTTATCTGGTATTTGCAATTAAAGTTGCTTAAGCATTTGTTTTCTGTTTCCACATTTATATTTGCTTGTTGTGCTTTTGGAAGTGAGAGGAGGATAGCCACTTCAAGGGGGAGGAAAGCCTTGGGAACGCTGCTCCCCCCCCCCCCGCAAAGGTTTCTAAAGATGCGGGAGAGGGTGAGGAGTTGCTTGTTTTGATAAAGAATATGTCCTCGCAGTTATCAGTGCAGTCAAAGAAGCTTGAAACAATTCAGGATTCCATCACTACCCTTCAAGGCTCAGTGGACTCAAATATTTGTCTTCAAAAAATGGAGTTGAAAGTTAACGCACTTGAAGACCGGGTTACTGCCCACGAAACTCCTATGGATGCCTCTCAGCTAACCTCCGTATTCTTGGCTTTAAAGATCTCCACCTTGCTGAGTTCATGGATAAATTTTTGCGTGAGCTCTTGGCTTTGCCTTCTGATTTTCCACTTGATATTGAGCGAGCTTATCGTGTTCGTGGTGGTTGTTCAATTTTTACATACCTCCATGAAAAATTATCTTATGCGTTTAGCAGGAGTGGGGTGGGCTTCAGTGGGGGCCAGCAAACGACAAGATTATGCTCTTTCCTGATTATACTAAAGAAATTGCTGATAGAAGAAGACAATTTACTAAGGCGAGAAATCTAGCAAAGCAAATTAACTTGCAATATCATCTCAAATGTCCTGCCACATTTTGCATTTTTATTGTAGGCCAGATGAAGTTTTTACGTTCTGATGCAGCAGACTCATTTCTCACTGGCATTAAAATCAAAATGAGGGATCCGAGTTCTTCAGTTTCTTGAGTTGGAATCCAGCCATTTTCTATTCTTTTTTTTTTTACTGTTCCTCTGGCAGTATTCACTGTCAAGCTTGGTTTGGGTTATAGTTGATAAGTCTGGGTGGCATGCCAGATCAAATGCATTATATACTACTGCTCCCCCCTCTCTTTTTTTCTTTTCCTCTTCTATACGTGTAACATATACATAATTCCTGTTTTTGAGTGTGTTAATTTACACATTTTGAGTAGATACAGGTTATATGTAACTACTGTGTTAAATTTAGCTTAATAAGGTTATATAGGTACATACATGTGTGTGTATACATGGGTATGTATATGTATACACATATGCATTTGTGTGTGTATATATATATATGCATTTACACATATGAATACCTCTCCAGATATAATATTGGTTTAAATATCCAATTGGCTTTTTAATTTATTTTTTAAATTATTATAATTACTATTTCTTATTGGTTAAATTTGTAATGTTTGTAACTTTGCTCTGTGTATGTATTTAATATGCGGGAGGGGCCAAGCTGAGCATTGTGGTTACATGTCGTTCCAAACGGAAGGCAAAAGTTTTTATTCTTTGTTTTTGTTTTAGTTAAATTATTTTTCTTTTGTTTTGTTAGGGGTGGTTTTTTGGCACTTTTTTATGGTTTGTTGTTCAGTCGTTCAGTCGTGTCCGACTCTTCGTGACCCCATGGACCATAGCACGCCAGGCCTTCCTGTCCTGCACTCTCTCCCGGAGCGTGCTCAAGTTCATCTTCATTGCATCGGTGATGCTATCTAGCCATCTCATCCTCTGCCGTCCCCTTCTCCTTTTGCCTTCAGTCTTTCCCTGCATCAGGGTGTTTTCCAGAGAGTTTTCTCTTCTCATTAGGTGGCCAAAATATTTGAGCTTCAGCTTCAGTATCTGTCCTTCCAATGAGCACTCAGGGTTGATTTCCTTTAGGATTGACTGATTTGACCTCCTTGCAGTCCAGGGAACTCGTAAGAGTCTTCTCCAGCACCACAGTTCGAAAGCATCAATTCTTCAGCACTCAGCCTTCCTTAGAGTCCAGCTCTCACAGCCATACGTTACTACTGGGAAAACCATAGCTTTGATTAGACGGACCTTTGTCGGCAAGGTGATGTCTCTGCTTCTTACGATGCTGTCTCGGTTTGCCACAGCTTTCCTCCCAAGGAGCAAGCGTCTTTTAATTTCATGGCTACAGTCACCGTCTGCGGTGATCTTGGAGCCCAAGAAAATAAAATCTGTCACTGCTTCCATTTCTTCCCCTTCTATATGCCAGGAAGTGATGGGGCCAGATGCCATGATCTTCGTTTTTTGAATGTTGAGTTTCAAACCAGCTTTTGCACTCTCCTCTTTTACCCTCAACAAGAGGCTCTTGAGATCCTCTTTGCTTTCTGCCATTAGGGTGGTATCGTCTGCACATCGGAGGTTATTGATAATTCTCCCAGCAATCTTAATTCCGACCTGTGATTCATCCAACCCGGCATTTCTCATGATGTACTCTGCATATAAGTTAAATAAGCAGGGTGACAATATGCAGCCTTGTCGTACTCCTTTCCCAATTTTGAACCACTCGGTTGTTCCATGTCTGGTTCTTACTGTTGCTTCTTGACCCTCGTACAGGTTTCTCAGGAGACAGGTAAGGTGGTCTGGTACTCCCATCACTTTAAGAATTTGCCACAGTTTGTTGTGATCCACACAATCAAAGGCTTTAGCGTAGTCAATGAAGCAGAAATAGACGTTTTTCTGGAATTCTCTTGCTTTCTCCATGATGCAGCGAATGTTGGCGATTTGATCTCTAGTTCCTCTGCCTCTTCGAAACCCAGCTTGTACTTCTATTAGTTCTCGGTTTGCATACTGCTGAAGCCTAGCTTGTAGGATTTTGAGCATCACCTTGCTGGCACGTGAAATGAGCGCAATTGTGCGGTAGTCTGAACACTCTTTGGCGTTGCCCTTCTTTGGAATTGGAATGTAAACTGACCTTTTCCAGTCTTGCGGCCATTGTTGAGTGTTCCAAATTTGTTGGCATATTGAATGCAGCACTTTAACAGCATCATCTTTTAGGATTTTAAATAGCTCAGCTGGAATACTGTCATCTCCACTAGCTTTGTTGTTAGTAATGCTTCCTAAGGCCCACTTGACTTCACTCTCAAGGATGTACAGCTCAAGTTCAGTGACTGCACTATCATGGCTATCAGGGACATTCAGATCTTTCCTGTATAGTTCTTCTGTGTATTCTTTCCACCTCGTCTTAACCTCATCTGCTTCTGTGAGGTCCCTGCCTTCTTTGTCCTTTATCATGCCTGTCTTTGTACAAAACGTTCCCTTGAGATCTCCGATTTTCTTGAAGAGATCTCTAGTCTTTCCCATTCTGTTGTTTTCCTCGATTTCTTTGCATTGTTCATTTAAGAAGGCCTTCTTGTCTCTCCTTGCTATTCTCTGGAACTCTGCATTCAGTTGGATATATCTTCCCCTTTCTCCCTTGCTTTTCGCTTCCCTTCTTTCCTCAGCCACTTGTAAAGCCTCATCAGACAGCCACTTGGCTTTCTTGCATTTCTTTTTCTTTGGGATGGATTTCGTTGCTGCCTCCTGAACAATGTTACAGACCTCCTTCCATAGTTCCTCAGGCACTCTGTCTATCAGGTCTAATCCCTTAAATCTATTTGTCACCTCCACTGTATATTCATAAGGAATATGATTGAGGTCATACCTGAATGGTTTAGTGGTTTTCGCTACGTTCTTCAATTTAAGCTGAAATTTTGCAACAAGAAGCTCATGATCTGAGCCACAGTCAGCTCCAGGTCTTGTTTTGACTGACTGTATAGAGCTTCTCCATCTTTGACTGCAAAGGACATAATCCATCTGATTTCGATATTGACCATCTGGTGACGTCCATGTGTAGAGTCGCCTCTTGTGCTGTTGGAAAAGAGTGTTTGCTATGATCAGCGTGTTCTCTTGGCAAAACTCTATTAGCTTTTGTCCTGCTTCATTTTGTACACCAAGGACATGCCTGCCTGTTATCCCAGTGATTTCTTGACTTCCTACTTTAGCATTCCAATCCCCTATGATGAAGAGGACATCTTTTTTTGGTGTTAGTTCTAGAAGGTGTTGTAGGTCTTCATAGAACCGATCAACCTCAGCTTCTTCGGCATCAGTGGTTGGGGCATAGACTTGAATTACTGTGATGTTGAATGGTTTGCCTTGGATTCGTACTGAGATCATTCTATCATTTTTAAGATTGTACCCCAGTACTGCTTTTCCCACCCTTTTGTTGACTATGAGTGCTACTCCATATCTTCTAAGGGATTCTTGCCCACAATAGTAGATATGATGGTCACCTGAATTAAATTCGCCCATGCCTGTCCATTTTAGTTCACTGATTCCCAAGATGTCGATGTTCAGTCTTGCCATCTCATGTTTGACCACCTCCAGCTTACCTTGATTCATTGATCTGACATTCCAGGTTCCTAAACAATATTGTTCTTTACAGCATCGGATTTTCTTTTCACCACCAGACACATCCACAGCTGAGTGTCCCTTCGGCTTTGGCCCAGCCGCTTCACTCTTTCTGGCACTTCTTGGAAATACCCTCTGCTCTTTCCCAGTAGTATATTGGACACCTTCCGACCTGAGGGGCTCACCTTCTGGCGTCATCTCTTTTAGCCTTGTGATACATTCCATGGGGTTTTCTTGGCAAGAATACTGGAGTGGGTTGCCATTTCCTTCTCCAGCGGACCACATTTTGTCAGAACTGTCCGCCATGACCTGTCCGTCTTGGGTGGCCCTGCACGGCATAGCTTATGGCTTCACTGAGTTACGCAAGCCCCTTCGCCACAACAAGGCAGTGATCCATGAAGGGGTAGGTGGTAGGTGGACACAAATTGGATTGTTTGAGTTTTATTTTTATTTTCGTTTTTATTTTCAATTTTTGTTCATAGAATCATAGAATAGTAGGGTTGGAAGGGGCCTACAAGGCCATCGAGTCCAACCCCCTGCTCAATGCAGGAATCCAAGTCAGAGCATCCCCGACAAATGGCTGTCCAGCCTCGTCTTAAAGGCCTCCAGTGTGGGAGAGCCCACCACTTCCCCAGGTAATTGGTTCCATTGCCGTATTGCTCTGACACTCAGGATGTTTTTCCTGATGTTCAGCCGGAATCTGGCTTCCTGTAACTTGAGCCCATTATTCCGTTTCCTGCACTCTGGGATGATCAAGAAGAGATCCTGGCCTTCTTCTCTGTGACAACCTTTCAAGTACTTGAAGAGTGCTATCATATCTCCCCTCAGTCTTCTCTTCTCAAGGCTAAACATGCCCAGTTCTTTCAGTCTCTCTTCATAGGGCTTTGTTTCCAGTCCCCTGATCATCTTTGTTGCCCTCCTTTGAACCCTCTCCAGCTTGTCTGCATCCTTCTTAAAGTGTGGTGCCCAGAACTGGACACAGTACTCCAGATGAGGCCTAACCAGTGCTGAGTAGAGGGGAACTAGTACTTCCCGGGATTTGGAAGCGATGCTTCTATGAATGCAGCCCAAAAGAGCATTTGCCTTTTTTGCAGCCACATCACATTGTTGGCTCATATTCAGCTTGTGATCGACGACAATTCCAAGATCCTTCTCGCTCGTAGTGTGGTTGAGCCACGTATCCCCCATCTTGTAACTGTGCATTTGGTTTCTTTTTCCTAGGTGCAGAACTTGGCATTTGTCCCTATTAAATGCCATTCTGTTGTTTTCTGCCCAGCACTCCAGTCTATCCAGATCACTTTGAATTTTGTTTCTGTCTTCCAAAGTATTAGCTATCCCTCCCAATTTTGTGTCATCTGCAAATTTGATCAGCATTCCCTGCACCTCCTCTTCCAAGTCATTAATAAAAATATTGAAGAGCACTGGGCCCAGGACTGAGCCCTGCGGTACCCCACTCGTTACCTCTCCCCAGCTTGAGAAGGTCCCATTGATAAGCACTCTTTGAGTCCGATTCTGTAGCCAACTGTGGATCCACCGGATCGTTGTTTCATCTCGCCCACTTCGAGCTAGTTTGCTCATCAGGATATCATGGGGCACTTTGTCGAAAGCTTTGCTGAAGTCGAGGTATATGATGTCTACAGCATTCCCACGGTCTACAAGGGAGGTGACTTGATCAAAACATGAGATCAGATTTGTCTGGCAGGACTTGTTTTTGACAAATCCATGTTGGCTTCGAGTAATCACGGCATTGTTGTCAAGGTGCTTCCAGATGGATTCCTTTATCATCTGCTCCAGAATTTTCCCAGGGATTGATGTCAGACTGACTGGTCTGTAGTTCCCAGGTTCCTCCTTTTTACCCTTTTTGAAGATAGGGACAACGTTAGCCCTCCTCCAGTCATCTGGCACTTCCCCGGTCCTCCATGATTTCTCAAAGAGAATAGACAGCGGTTCTGAGAGTTCTTCTGCCAGTTCCTTTATGACTCTAGGATGCAGTTCATCTGGCCCTGGAGATTTGAACTCATTCAAAGTAATGAGGTGTTCCTTGACCATATGCCTGTCGATCTCAAGCTGCAATCCTGCCCCTTCAGCCTGTACTTCACCTTTGCCAGGGGGGTCATAGACCCTCTTTTGGGAGAAGACTGAGCCAAAGTAGGAATTGAGCACCTCTGCCTTTTCTTTGTCATCTGTTATCATTTTGCCATCCTTATTTAATAGCTGAACAACCATTTCTTTCCTCTGCCTTTTACTATGCACGTAGCTGAAGAAAGCCTTTTTGTTGTTTTTAGCATCCCTCGCTAACCTCACCTCGTTCTCCGCTTTAGCCTTCCTGACGCCATCCCTGCAATTCTGTGCTACCTGCCTGTACTCTTCCTTTGTTACTTGGCCTTCTTTCCACTTCCTATATGTGTCCTTTTTTGTTTTCAGGTCATCCCTAAGCTTTTTGTGAAGCCACATTGGCTTCTTCTGTTGTCTTCCACCTTTTCTTCTTGTTGGAATTGTTTGTGATTGTGCCTTGAGAATTTCCTTTTTTAAAAGTTCCCACCCATCTTGGACTCCTTTTCTCGCTAGCATTGCTTGCCATGGGACCTTACTGATCATTGTTCTGAGTTTATTAAAATCAGCTTTCCTAAAATCCAGGGTACGCGTTTGAGTACACTCGGCTTTTGCTTCCCTTAGAACCAAGAACTCAAGTACAACATGGTCGCTTTCCCCCAGAGTTCCTGTAACTGCTACTTTATCCACTAAGTCATCTCTGTTGGTTAGGATCAAGTCAAGGATAGCTGATCCTCTAGTTCCTTCCTCTACTTTCTGTAGGAGGAAGTTATCCGCCACACAAGTCAGGAATTTCCTGGAGGGGCCATGTTTTGCAGAATGTGTCTCCCAACAAATATCGGGGAAATTGAAGTCCCCCATTACTACTACATCATGCTTCCTTAAAACATTGGCTATTTGCTTTTCAAAAGTTTCATCCTTGGCTTCTCCTTGATTGGGTGGCCGGTAGTAGACTCCGACCACCAGGTTCCTTTTATTCTTTGCTCCATTTATTTCAACCCAGATGCTCTCGATGGGGCTACTAAGCTCCTCCTCCTGTATTTCTGTGCAGAGATATGTATTTTTCACATACAGTGCAACCCCGCCTCCCTTTCTGTTCCTCCTGTTCTTTTTGAACAAGTGATATCCTTCCATTGCTGTATTCCAGTCATGAGAGTCATCCCACCAAGTCTCAGTTATACCTATCAAGTCATAATTTCCCTCCTGTATTAAGAGTTCAAGTTCGTTCTGTTTGTTTCCCATACTCTGGGCATTAGTATATAGACATCGAAGACCATGTGCTTCATAGTCTGGCTTTCTTCCTGCATGTGTCTGAAGACTATTATTGGGCGCTATCAGCGCTGTTCTCTCCATTGCAGTGCATGCGCCTACGTCCATTGTTACCCCCAACATTACATCTCCCTTCCCCGTAGGATTCAGTTTAAAGCCCTCCTGATGAAGTTCTTCATGCTGTGGCCAAAGACATTCTTCCCAGCCTTTGTGAGGTGCAACCCATCCCTAGCCAACAGCCCATCTTCCAGGAAGTATAGCCCGTGGTCCCAGAATCCAAATCTCTCTCGTCGGCACCACCTTCGTAGCCAGTCATTCACCCGGAGTATTTTTCGTTCCCTTTCTATCCCTCTTCTAACTACTGGAAGGATGGATGAGAAAACTATCTGGGCCGCAAAGTTCTTGAGTTTCCTTCCCAAAGCTTCAAAGTCTGACGTGATCTCTTCGTAGCTCCGCTTGGCGGTATCATTTGTTCCCACATGGATGAGAAGAAAGGGATACCTGTCAGTGGGCTTTATGAGTGCAGGCAACCTTTCAGTCACGTCTCTAATCTGTCCTCCCGGGAGACAACATACCTGGCGAGTCCACGGGTCTTCGCGACATACTTGGGTCTCGATCCCACGCAGCAAGGAGTCTCCCACTACTACCACTCTTCTTCTTCTTGTAGGCCTGGGTTTCATCGCCTCTGTTTGACTGACCTTTAGCCTCTTGCTCACTCTCATGCAGGTTCCCCTGTGATTCTTCCTCTGCAGGCTGTCCTCCAGTCTCATCTGCAAGTACCTGGAATCGGTTCCACAGCTCCACCGCTTCCACTGGTGCAGAGTGGCGTCTAGTTCTTCTTCTCCTAACTGTCACCGTTTTCCAAGGAGTATCCTCTACTCCATTTTTCTTCACCTCAGCCTTTCCCACTGCCTCATCTTGCTGTTGGTCTTCAAGCTTCTGGTCTGCCCTTTGCTGCTGTAGTTCCCCCATTCTGTCCAAGAACTCTTCGTGTTCTCTTATTCCCCGGAGGGTTGACAGTCGCCGCTCCAGTCCACTTACTTTTTCCTCCAGCAGCGTGATCAACTTGCACTTGTTGCAGGTGTAGGCCATGTTGTTCTCAGGCAAAAAAACAAACATGGCACACACCTTGCAGGTCACCACCGCTGGAGAGTCTTGTCCTTCCATAGCCCCGTTTCCCTTTTTGTGTCTAGCTTTGTGATTGTTCTAGACTAGCCTGTGCCTGCTCCTCTACTCAGTAGAGGTTAAAAGCAGAGTCCCACTGGTGTGGAAGTGTGTGTTACAAGACAAATAAATGGGAAAAAGTTAGTTAAAAAAAAATGTTAGGGGCCTCCCCCTTGACCTCCCCTGCCGAACTCCCCTGGCCAACTCCTGTTTGCTCCCCCTGTGCGCTCGCTCTGTTCGCTCGCTCTCTGGGAGCTTGCCTGCTTCTGTAGTCCCTGGACCAGCTGGAGCAGCTTGCTTCATATTGTTCATATTTTGGAATAATTTAAAATTTTTCTGAGTTTCTACATAACAAGAATTCTTTTGATGAAATTTGAAATGCTCAGTCCTAAACGTAAATTAAGGATTTTTTTGTTACACCAGTTATGGTATATAAATTTAGTCATTGTTTGTAAATCTAGAAAGGTGTATTTGGGTGGAGGGGCAAACAATTTGCTTTGGTTTTGTCAGTGTTTAATGTGACTTCATGGAATGTCAAGGGGCTGCGAAATGTAAACAAATAGAATCATATAATCATAGCACAGAAGGGTTGGAAGGGGCCCGTAAGACTGTCGAGTCCAACCCGCTGCTCAGTGCAGGAATCTAGGTCAAAGCATCCCTGGCAGTTGGCTGTCCAGAAAGAAAAGAGTTCTTATGAAGTTAAAAGAACTTAATGCTGACATGGCCTTCTTACAAGAAACTCCCTTGACGGCTGCAGATCGGCAGAGCAAAAGGACTGGGATGGGGAGGCCTATGACACAGACACTTCCAACACGGTGTAGAGGGGTGGCGCTTTTAATCTATAAGAGACTTTCTATCTCAGTTCAACAGGTGATTTTTGATATGGAGGGTGGTTTTGATCTTGGTAGGAAGTTGCATATATATGCAAATAAATTGTTATGATCAATGTATATGGGCCAAATATTGATTCTCTGGTGATTGTTAATCTGGTACTGAAAGGGTTAACAAAGAGTAAAGGTGGCTGATTTGATCTGGGGGAGGCCTACAAGAAGAGCCCCTAGAAGACCCCAGACTCATAACCAGCTTTATGTTCCAGACTCTTGACCCCTGGGCGAGAAGACCGTGAGGTTTGATTCTGTGCCAAATGATGTTATTTCACTAACGGAGACTCTGAGATTCGCAGGACTGTCTTTGCAGAAAGGAAAAAAATGCAGCTGTCTTTGCAGGCGGCTTCACAGAGCTCGCTCAAGGCCCCGACGTGCTGGCAGAGTGTCTCAGTGAGACGAACACAGGACGGAGCCTGCTCAGAGGCCCCTGAGGGGAGGAAAAGGGCTGTTTCGGCATCTCGTGGTGCACCTCTGCCGACAAAGAGAGCCGCCTTCCTCGGGGCTAGTTGGGTGGGGACGTGCAGCCCTGAGCACGAGCGACAACCAGGAGGAGGCGTTTGGGTGGATATGACCAGAAATGGCCAAAGGTGACCGGGAGTTCAGAGAGGATGTACCAGGGAGAAATGCACCAACTGAGATAGCATGCCCAGATGGCAGACTGTGGGTCACCTTTGGGGACATTTCAAAGTAGCCCGTTTGTAATGGTGCCAGACACGTTCCCCAGACACATGGAACTGCGGGAGACAGATGGGACACCTTGCTTCTGGCTGGTGAGCAAGTGCTCCAACCAGGCGCGCCCCGTTCCGATCGGAGGCTGATCGTCTCATTGCTCCTTGGGCCCCACCTGTGGCCAGGGCAGGGGCGTAGGGCACAGGGAATGGGAGCTCCGGGGGGTGCTCCGGTTCCCGTTGCTCTGGCTGCTGCTGCTGCTGCTCCGCTTCCCTCCTCCTGCCGCGCCACCAGAGCCCCGGAGTTGGGTCGCTATGGGCCTCTTTTGACTCTTAAGAGTTGGAACTTAGGGTGTTTTCTGAAAGAAGAGCTTAGAATTATTTCCGAGTTCAGGACTTAGAGTGTTTTCTAAGCTTGAGACCTGGAGGTTATTTCTGAGGAGGGGATTTGGAATCCCCTCTTCAGAGGTGGCAAATTGAATTATTTCCAGGTCCTGGGTTTTCCTTTCACTCCGACTCCTGCCTCTATTCTTCACATGCCTAGAGGAACTTGGTTATTGTCATCAGTGGGTTAACAGAGTAAAGCTTTCCGAGGGCCACTGGGATAGTCCTGTACTCCACAGCACCTGGAGGGTGAGGAGTTTTGGCTGTTTTCAGCCTGGCAGCTTCAGTTGGTGTGGTCTATCTGAATAACTTCAGTGCTAAATACAGTGCCTGTTGGCCTGGGTGAGAGCTACTGGGCTACTCTGGGGAAAGCTGAGGCCGAGTTAGGCCCATCCTACCTTGCAGGGTTGTTGGGGTGAAACCAACAAACCTTCACAGTAATGCTTTGGTGAAGCTTTTGTATTCAAGTAAGAAGCAGGAAGAGGTAACGGCAGGGTTAACAGTTTAGGTTGTTTTAGTTTAGCTTTGAACCGCAAGTAGTAAAGAGCAGAAAGGTGGAAAGAGACGTCGTAACAATGTTAGAAGCTGAAGCCGTTATCTTATTGGCCAAGTCCATAATACCAGCTTTGGCAATTGCAATTCTTTTGATTAATCGTCTGTTTTTGTCGCATTCTCTTTCCCTGTAATTGTAGAGAAAATTTCTAACGCTCATACAACCACCATGCCACTTTATTTTGTATTTTCCTGAAATAAAGCCTTGAATAGATTTCAATTTACAATCTTGTCTGTAGTGATGTTTATCTGTTGGAATTAGCTTGGTTACCCACTGAGCTGCTTCGGACCCATTTGGTGCAGGTTCTGAGGTTAAACGGGACTGAATTTACAGCTATATTTCATGATTGTTTTGCTAAGCTGGTCGATATTACCTATGATCATTTGATTGTGAGTGGGGACTTCAACGAGCTCATAGATCCTTTGCTGGATAGGAGTACACCTCCTCCCAAGACTTGGTCTGCAGTGAGACCAGCACTCCAGGCTTACATGATGGAATACGGTTGAATTGCTGCCTGGAGAATTTCACATCCTGCTGACAGAGAGTATACTTTTGTTTCACCATTTCACAATTGCTTTAGCTTAGACTGTTCTTTTATTTCTACAACTTGAGTATGTCAAAGCAAAGACTGCAAGATTGATGCATCGGTAGCGGCAGATCATACCCCAGTATGTTTGGAACTGCATTTTTCTGATACTCCTAGGGCTGGATGGATTCCCAATTGTATAAATTGAATGGTATAAAAACATTTTCTAGCTTTTTCGCCCCAAAGTTGTATCGCCTTTATAACCATATTTTTGACGTGGGCTCCCGTTCTTCATCAAATGTGATTCCCAAGCCAGGCAAGGACCATACCTATGCTGCAAATTATCGAGCTATATCATTAATTAATGTAGATATCAAAATATCAGCAATCTTGGCTGATCGATTACAACAGGTCATGGCTGTATTGGTTAGACCAGACCAGGCGGGATTGATTCAAAATAGACAGGGGGCTGATCATCTTAGATTAGTTCATAGAATCATAGAATAGTAGGGTTGGAAGGGGCCTACAAGGCCATCGAGGCCAACCCCCTGCTCAATGCAGGAATCCAAGGCAGAGCATCCCTGACAGATGGCTGTCCAGCCTTGTCTTGAAGGCCTCCAGTGTGGGAGAACCCACCGCCTTCCTAGGTCATGGGTTCCATTGTCGTATTGCTCTAACAGGAAGTTTTTCCTGATGTTCAGCCGGAATTTGGCTTCCTGTCACTTGAGCCCATGATTCCGTGTCCTGCACTTTGGGATGATCAAGAAGAGATCCTGGCCTTCTTCTCTGTGACAACCTTTCAAGTTGTTGTTGATCTGGTTGCTTTAAACTCTGAAAGAAATGATCAGGCAGCCATCATTTCCTTGGATGCAGAAAAGGCCTTCGACAACGTTCATTGGAAATGTTTTTACTAGATTGACTAATTTTGGTTTTCCTATAGCATTTCTGAAATGGGTTAAAATTTAAAATTTTAAAATGGTTTAAAATCTAGGAACTCAGCTCCTAGAGCAAAACTATTGACCATCGGTTTATTCTCAGATTTTTTTTACTAGGACGGGGCACCAGACAAGGTTTCCCACTTTCCCCATTGATATTCAATTTATGTTTGGAACTCCTGGTGTGTGCTATTAGACAAAATAATAGTATTAATGGATTTGTCCATTTTGGATTAGAGTTTTAAATTAGTCTTTATCCTGATGATCTTTTGTTGTTTATCTTGAGACTCCAGTCGTCGGTTCCAGCTTTGATGAAATTAATACCTTTGGTGAATTGTCTGGCAATTCCAATTAATTGGTCAAAGTCGGGCATAATGCCAGTTGGACATAGGATATACTCTGATGTATTAGCCAATTGGCAATTTCAACAGTGCCCAGAGTTTATTACTTATTTGGGAATAATTCCTAGAGATATCGCAAATCAATTTAAACAAATTGATTAATGATATTTCACGAGATATAGATGGATGGGCATCTTTAAAGTTGAGTTTATGGGGTAAGGTGAAAACAGTTAAGATGAATACCATGCCCCGAATTATTTATGTTATATGAGAGATCCCTATACTTATTGTTGTTCAGTCGTTCAGTCGTGTCCGACTCTTCGTGACCCCATGGACCATAGCACGCCAGGCCTTCCTGTCCTGCGCTCTCTCCCGGAGCGTGCTCAAGTTCATATTCATTGCATCCGTGATGCTATCTAGCCATCTCATCCTCTGCCGTCCCCTTCTCCTTTTGCCTTCAGTCTTTCCCAGCATCAGGGTCTTTTCCAGAGAGTTTTCTCTTCGCATTAGGTGGCCAAAATATTGGAGCTTCAGCTTCATTATCTGTCCTTCCAATGAGCACTCAGGGTTGATTTCCTTTAGGATTGACTGATTTGACCTCCTTGCAGTCCAGGGCACTCGTAAGAGTCTTCTCCAGCACCACAGTTCGAAAGCATCAATTCTTCGGCGCTCAGCCTTCCTTATAGTCCAGCTCTCACAGCCATACATTACTACTGGGAAAACCATAGCTTTGATTAGACGGACCTTTGTCGGCAAGGTGATGTCTCTGCTTCTTACTATGCTGTCTAGGTTGGCCATAGCTTTCCTCCCAAGGAGCAAGCGTCTTTTAATTTCATGGCTACAGTCACCGTCTGCGGTGATCTTGGAGCCCAAGAAAGTAAAATCTGTCACTGCTTCCATTTCTTCCCCTTCTATATGCCAGGAAGTGATGGGGCCAGATGCCATGATCTTCGTTTTTTTAATGTTGAGTTTCAAACCCTATACTTATACCTGGCAAATATTTCCAAAAACTCAATGCTTTGTTTTGTAAATTCTTTTGGGGTTCCTCTGCACCAAGAATATCTTTTAAAAGGATGCAACTTACAATTAATGAAGGCAGGTTCGTTTTTCCTGATCTAGCTATGTACCATCAGGCCTATTTGCTGACCTCTGCTAAATTTTGGTCTTTCCCACTCAAATTAGCTTTTCCTTCATGGTCAGTATTGGAATCTTCTTGTCTTGAGCCTCTCTTTAAAAGGATGGCATTAGGTTCTTGGCATATTAAGGTAGACAGAGCTCCTCCCACAATTTTGGCAGTTAGGGAAGTCTGGCGTATAATGTGACGTCAATTACAGTTTGATGCATTTTCCCATGTCAAACTGACTTTATGGGGAAATCCAGATTTAAGAACTGGCAAGAAAATGTTTTAAGGGGGACCTGGACAGATAAGATGATCTTTACTTTAGATCGATTAGTGGGGGCTGATGATGAGTTTTTGGTATTCTCAATTTTGCGAGGTCAATTTGATCTGCCGGCTTCGGCGGAATGGCGGTATTTGCAACTGAAACATTTATTGGTTTCTAGATTCAGTCCTGCTGCTTTTACTGCCTTGGAGTCTCCTTTGCTACTGGAAATACTTATTGAAGTGGATCAGATTATTGACCTATGATTTATGTTTACAAATACTTATCAATGAATAAATATGACACAAGTGGTTTACAGCAGGGATGGAACAGGGAATTGGAACGTCCCGTTTTGCTTAATCAATGGACTGCCGTTTTGGCGTCTGTATCGAACCTTTCAATGGATCTTCGGTTATGCCTTATTCCGCAAAAGCTCTTGTTTCGGGTCTATTGGACGCCACAATGTTTTTTTAGTAAAGGCTTGTCAAATCCGGCTAATTGTTGGAGGTGTAATGCAGTCAATGCTTCTTTTATTCATATGTTTTGGAAATGCCCAATGGCTGCCTCCTTTTGGGAAGAAGTCATTGTACGGATAAATTTCATACTGGAAAGCTCTTTAATATTTACTGATGTAAATGTTCTCTTAAATTACTTACCTCCTTCTTGGAATGTAACACATGGTCAGCGTAAATGGATTTTTCGCGCCCTTTTGGTTGCTAAAAGACTGATACTGTGATATTGGAAGGATAAGAGCTCACCACATATAACACAGTGGACTGAAAGAGTGGTATATAGGCGTAACTTGCAAATGGACTTGGGTGTGGATATTTGGTCTGTTTCACTGAAGTTTATGTGTAACCTTCCCCCCCACTTTTTTTCCTCGAATATTGTAATGTTAGAAACTGAGGATTTTGAACATGTAGTATTTTTATTTCATTCTTTTTTTTCTTTTTTTAGGTTTTGTAATGTTTTTAGTTTGTTTTGTTTTGTAAAAATTAACACACACATCCAAAAAAGGTAAGGAGTTGGGCAGTGGCAGCAGCGCGGCTGGGCTTCAGGATTGCGGCAAAGCACTTGGGAGCGACCCGACTGGCTTTGTGCCCCCTCCACCTTGCCTCGTAGGCAGGCCAAAGCACCCCACTTTGACTCGGGGCTCGGGCTTCAGGCCAAAGTGGTGCACAGCCCTAATTAAGACCCTCCTCTTCTCAGGCATTTGGCAGCATATGATGAGGTTTCAGTTAGGTCCTGGGTTTTCTTGTTGATGGTTTAAATTTGCTCAGGGGTGTGTGTGTGTGTGTGTGTGTGTGTGTGCTTTCTGCTTATATGTTGTCTGTATTTTTTAATCCTGTGTATAGTATTCTGTTGTCATTTATAATACATGAAATTAAAATGAAGTGAAATCCCTGTCTAGGAAAGGATCTTGCCTGAATCCCAGGAGAGCCGCCACCAGCCGTGCTGACAATTCTGGGCTGCCTCGACCCAGGGTCTGACCCAGTATGAGGCAGCTTCCTCTCTCCCTCTGAACAGGAAGCGTGAATCAAACTAAGAGTTGCATCTTTGGGGTGGTGGTGGAGGGGAGATACATACTGCTCACTTATACAGTCCTATGTCTGTCTACTCAGAAGTAAGTCCCCTTGGGTGCAAAGAGGCGGAGTCCCAGGAAAATGTGCTTAGGATTTTGTGGGGAAGTTTGCAGCCTGATCTTCTGCATGTTGACTCGGAAAGAAGCCCTGGGTTCCGTGCATGGTTCTGCACTAACTGGCCCAGCCGTTTCCAACCCACTGAATTGCTACCCTGCAAGCCCAGTCGTCTGCAGATTTTGTGTGCTGGCAAGCCTGATGGCCTATAAGTGGGCAGGGGCGATGTGCGAATGTTATGAAATCCGTTCCGTTTCTTTTTCGTAGCTTGTTAGGGATCTTTCGTTCCGTCATCCACAGTGATTTGAGAAAGTGCATTTAATCCGGCCCGCGTTCTCTGGTTCGCCGTTTGCAAACTCCCTGCGTCCGCCTCTTTTCAAGGAGGGGGGAGGGAAATCCCATTGAAAGCGAATCGCCTTCTGATTTGGGGGGACAGACGCCCCTTTCCCGCCCGAGCAGTAGTGCCTGAAGGCCTCTTCCGGATGGAAGGGCAGCTTCTGTTTGCGGGGTGAACGGCGCTGCCGCAGGCGCTCTTTGCCTGCCCGCTCGCTCATCAGCCCCAGCGGCCATCCCTCTCCCGGATGGCCTGCCAAGGTGCCTCGTGCAAAGGCGGACCGGCACCCCACAGCCCCGGGCTCCCTTTCCTGGGCATCGGCTCTGGGCAACCCGAAGCCACGGAGTGCTCCGAGGAAGCTGGGCGCTGTCCCCCGGGTCTGGAAGTGGCCGGGACACCAAGGGCATCAGGAGCACCACAGGCCTTCTGGGTTCCCAGCTCCTCTCCTTGTGCAGCTGCCTAGGAGACTCCTCCGTGAGGCGGCTGTACTCTGTTAGGCCTCCCCTCTCCCGCTACAGTGTTAATTCAGCACAGCAAAGTACGGATGCGCGGGTGTGTTGCCACCAATGACTGCTGCCGTGGAGGGTTCCTGTGCCTGGGTTGGACCCAGATTGGAGAGTGTCACCTGCCCTGGCAGAAGTGGGCTTCCCTGCCCTCTTCTTCCCACAGTAGCCCCTCCAGCCCCCCCCCCCCCCGCCGCCGCCAAAAATGCTACAGAGAGGAGACCCTGCTGAACGGGTTGAGCTGCAGTGCAGCATCTGGGGAGGGGGGATCCCTCAAAATTTGATAGAGGGCCCTTCTGCAAGTGGATCCCTTCCTCTCGCAGAGGCAGATCCTGAACCCAACACCCTATCTTTATAAGGAGATATGTGCAATAGGCCAACTCAAGGCCACAAAAATAGGGCAAGCTTTCCAGATCTACAGATCTCTTCACCAGGCGCGACATTACAAAAAAGCAGGCTGGGGAGCGGGAGAGGAATTTAAAACGGCTGACTGGATGTCGAAAGTCCTGAAGTCTGCATGGTCAGAGTCATAAAGCAACACACACACACACCCCTGCCACCCCATCCCTGTCCTCTTTTGTCCCCATCACCTGCTTTTTGTAACATCTTTCCTAATGAAGTGATCCGGAGATCTCAGTGGTCACCAAGGGAGACTTTATTGTGTTGTATTTTAAGGTGTTTTATTGTTTTCATCTATTTTAAGTTGTTGTAAACTGCCCTAAGTGCTATTTTTGTTAGAAAGACGGGGTATAAACAGATACTTTTTTCAGGGGAAGCTGCAGGGTGCGGCAATTTGGCTGTAAAAGCCCCCATTGTCACCCAGATGAGGGCTGGGGGGGAGCCCCCGTGGGCTGTAGGTTCCCCATGCCTGCTTTAGAATGGGGGGGGGATGTTAGTCAGCTGCTGAGTCTTGCTGCCCACTGGCGGTGAACAAATGCATGTTGGCGCCTCCGGGCAGAGGGAGGGCACCTGGAAATGGCCTTGGGCAGCTCTGCCATCTTTTCCTCCTCTGTGGATTTTTGGGGTGAGGGAAAAGACAGAAGAAACAGTGATGGGAAACATAGGAGGGTTAGGAGTGGAAGATGGCCATGTCTGCCCCCTGCTAAAATCCCGTGAATGGGGCAGGGCGATGGCGGGACGGAGGCCTGGCCTGGAAGCAGCCCTGCGGCGAGCATCACGTCGCCCAAGCTGTGCCCTGGCAGTGGCAGCTATCCAGGCACAGCTGGGTGTGGAGGGAAAAGTCTTTGCGGCGAGGCCAGGTGGAAAGGGGACATCGGCAAAGGCCTTGCCACATACTGCAGAGGAGCCACACGGGTGGGAATGGTTGGCAATCCCACAAGTGGGTCATCCAGTCACTAGGAAGGGACAGCGAGGCTGGAGATATCAATATTTATTTATTTCATTTCTATACCGCCCAGCAGCCGAAGCTCTATATAGCTCGATCGCTACATATTTATGTACCACTTAATATAATAAAATCTCTATGCTATTTACATAAAAAAATACTAAAGCGTTAAAATATGTATATAATGCAATGTAACAATAAACCAGTTACAACATACAACAAGAACAGCAAACAAACAAATTGCAATCCAGTCGGAGGGGCCGTGGCTCAGTGGCGGAGCCCCCGCGTTGCATGCAGAGGGTCCCCGGTTCGATTCCCGGCAGCATCACCAGGGAGGGCTGGAAAAAAATCCCTTCTAAAACCCTGCAGAGCCATTGCTGCCAGTCAGCGTCAACTATACTGGGCCAGATGCTCCCAAAGAAAAAGAAACAATAAAATGGAGCAGCAGCATGATGTTACAAGCCTGGGAAATCTTGTGCAAACAAGTATATTTTCAGAAGGGTTAGAGATGTTTTTGTGATGGGCGAGTGGGCCATTTGATGGCTTGCCTGCCTGGTGCAAAGGTTGCCAATATCCTGTGCCATCTAGATTGCTTTGCAGATGGTGCCGGGGTGGAGTCAGATGTCGTGGTCCATGGTGGTATCAACACTATGGGGAAATGTTGTCGTGCGGTCCTGGATGCCGAATTTAGTTTGCTAGGTAGGAGGTCGAAATCCAGGGCCACCAAGGCGGCGTTCTCCGAAATGCTGCCTGTTCTACGCACAGGGCCAACTAGGCAGGTGGAGCTGAGGGGGCCTCAGAGCCGAGGAGATGGTGGCATAGAGCCGGAGGGACCAGGCTTCCTTGGCATGGGGAATGTTTTGGGACAAACCGGGCCTGTGCAAGAGGGACAGGCTCTGACAGGCCACTGGGAGACCATCCCTCCCACCCCCACCATGCATTTCTGGAATCTCTCCATACCACCATTTGACGCTAGCGAGCCCCTCTTGTGGCAGGGGCTCCACTGTGGACTCGCTGCTGGGTGAGATGCCTCACCTGGAGCTCCTGGCCCAATTTCACGAGGGGGCACCAAGTTCTAGTGGCATGAGAGAGGGAAGAAAGCCTCCCTCCCGCAGGTTCTTCTCTTCCCCCCATGCATAAATGGATAAACCCCCGTGGTGCCCTCCCTCAGCCACTTCTTCCATGCCAAATTAAAAATACCGACAAGTTGTCCCCCCAACCCTGACAAGGGAAGCCTCCAGATCATTTTGGTTGCCATTTCTAGCTGTTCTGAGGCACCCCTAGAAGACTGTGCAGTTTTCATTCCTTTATTTCATTTCTACACCGCCTGACACCTTTTTTGCGGTTTGCGCTTCTCTTGACCTGCAGCATCTGCTGCTGCGCTCTTCTGAACAGGCATTACGGAGGGGCGCTTCCTTAACCTTCTGCTGCAGGAGCTTGCAGGGCCGAAGAAGCAAGCCTGCTTTTCAGTCTACACGTCAACATTTTCCAAAAAGGCTTGTCTCTGCAGTGCAAGAACTCTGGCAGTTCCCCTTGTTATTGTCACAGTGGCCTTGAAGACCACCCAGACTTGCTCCAGGGTCCATCGCTGATTGTTTATTTGAGTCAGGTATTTAGATAGATTTGCTTTTTGCAATAGCTTGAAGGCAGATTATTCTGGCCCCACAAAATATAAAAAGCACAACAAAATGCAATAAAATGTGAATCAGACGAAAAACAACAGAATGATAAAAAGCAAATTATTATTTTATAATGAAAAGCAATGAGTTACTGGGAAAAAATCCAAATAAAACAGCAAAACAGCCATATCGGGGGTCAGACCAAGTGGTCTCCTGTTCCTGCTGAGCTACCATAGTTTAGCAAGAACAGCAATGCGGAAACTTCCTTACTTATCAGCAGGCTGAGGTTAAGTCGAATTGCATGTCATGTTCCTGTTCTCTGCTTATCACGGCTACCCTGTAACCCAGTTCTTGTATTATAAACAATGGCGCTAGGAGAAGAAATGTTGAGGACTGCAACCCCGCGCGGGAGGGGGAGGAGGAGCCGTTTCATGTGTGTCACAATGTCTATAAAAACAATGTGCTGCTGTATTTCGGGGCTTCCGGCTCTTTGGAAACGATTCCAGCCTTAAGCCCGCGCGTTAAATAATCTCTTTTTCCTTCACTCCGTAGTCTCTCTGACTCTGGGTTCTGCAACACTTATTTATTGATATGATTTCTACCCCACCTTCCTACCAAGAAAAATGGTATTCAAAGTTGCATCACAAAATGCCCAGGAGCAGGGGGCGGCGTTTTCCTGGTGCCTAAAAAAGGCCAGGGCTGTTGCTGGCCAAACATTATCTGGGGAAAGAGGAGCACGATTTGGAGCCACCACCGAACAGGCTCCCGCTCTTTGGTAGGACCCGACAAAGGTCCTAGGCTCTTGTGGCCCCTCACACAGGGAGGGCCCACGGCTACTTAGGGCCGCTCCCCCCTCAACCAGGGCCCCCCCAGTGTGTTGGACTACAAGGCCCAGCATGGCTGGGATCTGCAGGCCCACCACGCTCCTCGGGTGCCCGGTTGCGCGGGGCTGCTGGAGGGCTTTCCGGCACGAGCAGAAGAGCAGCGCCAGCCAGGAGGGGGGCGCCGCGGGAGCCCCCGCCGCCGAAAGAGGGGGCGGCCGAGGAGGCCGGGGGAGGGGGGGCTCCCCGGCCCAGGGCGAAGCTGCCCCGCCCGGAGCGCAGGCGCCCGTGGGTGGCCCGCGGGCGGGGGCTCCCCATCTCGGCGTCCAGGAGGGGCCGGGCCGGGCCGGGCCCGTGGCCGAGCGGCCGCCCCGCCGCGTCCCCCGCCCCCTGGGTATTTTTGCGAGCCGCCAAAGGGCGCGCCGGCCTTCAGAAGGCCCCAAGCCGGACGAGCCGCCCGCCGGCTCCGCGGCGCCCCGGGCCCTCCGGCCGGCCGGGGCCTGGGTCCGCGGCGCCGCCTGGCCGCCCTGGGCGGGGGGCGCCGCTCGGGGGCGGGGCCGAGCGCCCCGCCGCGCCCCGCCGCGCCCCGCCGGAGGCCGCTCGCGCTGGGCGGCGCGCGGCGGGCCGGGGAAGAGGCGGCGTCTGCAGCGCGAGGGGAGGTGAGCCCGCGCCCCCCCCCCCCGAAGCGGGGCTCGCGCTCGTGGCGCGAAGGGCCCCTCGCCGAGAGGCCGCGGCCGCTTCCCGATGGGAATGCCCGGCCGGGCGCCGCCGCCGCGACCAAGGCCCGCCCGGCCCGGCCGGCGAGGGCCGAGGGCAGCGCCGCAGCAGCCGCCGCGCCCTGCGCAGCTCTTGTCGCCGGAGCCCGGGCGACGCTGCGGGCGGGGAAAGCCAGAGGGGGCCAGCGCGCGCGGGGGGGCGGAGGCGCGCGGAGTTCCGCGCGGCGCGGGGAGGCGGGCCGGGAGGCAGGGGCCCCTCCTCTGGCCCGGGCCCCGCGGGGTCCCCCCTGAAGCTCCGGGGCAGATAAAGGGAGGCCCTTCGCGCAGCGCAGCGCAGCGGGCGTCGCCGCCCCGGGAGCAGTGGTGGCCACGGATTTGGGTGGCTTTAAAAGGGGACTGGACATCCTGCTGGAGGAGGCCAGCAATGCCCGCCCGTCCTGATGGCTGCACGCCACCCCCGGCGCCAGAGGCAGCATGCTGGGGAGCACGAGCAAGAGGGCGCTGCCGCACTCTTGTCCTCCGTGCGGGCTTCCCATGGCTGGCGGCGTGGCCCGTGTGTGAACAGAATGCTGGACTAGGTGGACCCTGGGTCTGAGCCAGCATCACAGCTCTTCTCATGTTCTTATGTGCTATGTAAGGCTTTATGGGTCAAAACCAGCTTCTTGAATTGGGCTCAGAAACAGACAGGCAGCCAGTGCAGACGGGCCAGAATCAGTGTCGTGTACTTTGACCTTCTCGTCCCCAGTATCAATCTGGCTGCTGCATTTTGCATGAGCTGCAGCTTCTGAACTGTCTTCAAAGGCAGCCCCATACAGAACACGTTGCAGTAATCTAGCTTGCAGGTTACCAGAGCATAGATGACTGAAGCCAGGTTATCTCTGCCCAGATAGGGGCATAGCTGGGCCACCAACCGAAGTCGGTAGAAGGCACTCTGTGCCGCTGAGGCCTCCTGAGCCTCACGCGATGGAGATGGCTCACTAAGCCTCGCCAACCTTTTAGAGTTTTCTGAGTGCCAGGAGACGGGGCGATGGGGTGGACACTGTTCACCTGGACTTCCAAACGGCCGTTGACCAAGCCCCTCACCAAGGGCTCCTGAGCAAACTCGGCAGCCGTGGAATGAGAGGAGATGGGCCAGGCCCTGGCTAAAGAACAGGAAGCAGAGAGCGGGAACAAAGGGTGCGTTCTCCCCGTGGGGGGAAGTCAGTCTCACAGGGATCTGTACTGGGACCAGCGCAGTTCAGCCTGTTCATTCATTCATTCATTTCATTTCTATACTGCCCAATAGCCGAAGCTCTCTGGGCGGTTCATCGGTGATAGGGAAGGAGGAGTGAGCAGGGAAGTGGCCAAGTTTGCCGATGACACCAAATTATTTAGGGTGGCTAAAGCAGAAAGGGATTGTGAAGAGCTCCAAAAGGATCTCTCCAAATGCAGGGAGCTCGCTGCCTCAGGATGGCCCTTTGAATTTGGATGGCTTTAAAAGGGGATTGGGGACCAATTCCTGGAGGAGAAGCTGCCGACGGCTACAGCCCTGACGGCTGCGCGCTGCTTCCAGGTCCAGCGGTCGGTGTGCCATTGCAGACCAGGTGCTGAGGGACATGGGCAGGAGGGTGCTCTTGCACCCCCGTCTCGCTGGTGGGCTCCCCGTGGGCAGCCGCCTGGCCCCGCATGAACAGGGCGCTGGACTAGGTGGCCCTTGGTCTGATCCGGCCTCAGGGCTCTTCTGATGGTCTTCCATTCTTCTTGCAGGGCCTCCCCTCTGGCGCTTCCTGACCTCGCCACCCCATGGCTCTGCACTCCTGCCCCAAGCGCTGCCCCCCACGCCACCGCCTGCTGTGGGGGCTCCTGGCCGGCCTGGCGGCTCTCTCTGTGGCCAGCTTCCTGGCCAGCGGCGGCCATGAAGAGCTGCTCTCGTACTCGCTGCCTTACCTCCTGGCCAGCAGCAGGCACCCCGTGAGCGCCCCCCTCCTGCCCTCCTCCGATGCCTTCCTTCTGCTGCCACCCCCAGACGCCTGCGCCCCCCGGCCCCCGGCCCTGCTGGTCCTGGTGGCCAGTGCCCCCGGCCACATGCTCCGGCGGCAGGCGGTGCGCAACACCTGGGGAGGGGTGCACTGGGCCGGCGAGTACACCATCCGGACGTTCTTCGCCCTGGGGCTGCCCGCCGAGCCCTCCCAGCAGGCGGCCCTGGAGCGAGAGGCAGCTGCTCACGGAGACATTCTGCAGGGGCGCTTCATGGACACCTACGCCAACCTGACCCTCAAGACACTGGCCCTCATGGGCTGGGCAGCCACCCGCTGCGACGGGGCCCTCTTCGTCATGAAGGCTGACGATGACATGTTTGTGAACCTGCCTGCCCTGGTGCGGCACCTCCAGGGCCCCGCCGGCCCCCGGCCCCTCTACCTGGGGAGGATCCACTGGCGGACGCGGCCCAACCGTGACCCCCGCAGCCGCCACCACGTGCCCGCCACGCTCTACCCCGGCGGCATCTTCCCCCCCTACTGCAGCGGCACGGCCTACGTCCTCTCGGGGGACGCGGTGGTGGCCGTCCTCGGAGCAGCCCGCCTGGTGCCCCTGGTGCCCCTGGAGGACGTCTTCGTGGGCCTCTGCGCCCACCGGGCTGGCATCATGCCGCGCCACACCAGCCGCATGTCAGGCGCCGCGCACTTCCCCCCGGACCCCTGCTGCTACCGGGAGGTGCTGTTCAGCGCCCACGGCGTGGCGCCCTCTGGCATGGCGGACATGTGGGACCGGGCCGCACCCCACGAGAAGGCGTGCAGCCCTGTGCAGCGGGCCCTGGGGCTGCTCCGGTGCAAGGCGCTGGCCTGGCTGGCGGCGCTGTGAGGGGATGGGGAGGCTCATGCTGCTGCCTTGGGCCGCAGCTGCGGAGAGGGGTAGGCCAGCCCAGTGATGGAGCGCTCCGACTGCTGGGGGCGGGGGGAGCCCCCTTCCGATGCACCGCCTCCTGCGTCTCAGGGCCTCCTTCTGCAGTCGCCCCCCCACAAGCACAGAACTCCGCCGGCCGTCCCCAGCCTAGTGCCCCCCAGACGTGTCGGACTGCCAAACAGGAGATCAAAGGGCACTCCTGGCTCGGATCCGCTGCCTTTGCCTGGACGCCGGACTTTGGGCCGACCTGGACTTGCCCTGCTCAGGAGAGCAGCTCAGGCCACAGGATGACGCCTCAGAGGCCTGTCAGACGCCTGGTCCATCCACCGAGCCTGGACCCGCGCCTCCTCTGATGGGCAGGAGCCCTGCAAGCACTCAGGCCAATAAGGGTCCCAGCCACCGCCCCCCCCCCCCCGCCGGAATAAATTTCATCCCGGGGATGCAGAAAGGGTGGAGCTGGGAGGTGCTGGAAAGAACACCCGCCCTGCTAGAGGGGAGAAAACCCAGTCCTCCCAGGCAGGGGAGAGAAAAGCCGGCTGGCCCATGGCGGGGGGATCTGCCCCCTCGGGGTTTCCCCAGCCCCAAGGTAATTGTTTGGCGGTTTCTTCGATTTCGGGCAGTTTTTCCCCTCATTGCAAACCGTGGAAATGCTCTGCTGAAGGATCAGTTAGCAGCAGGAAGATGTCCTGCCCCGACTGGAGGAGGCCCGCTCCAAGGAGCTAGAAGTGCCAGAAGCCCAGGGCACTGCAGAGCAGCGACTGCCCCCAGCACCACAGGAGCCTGAACCCTCGGGGGAAGAGGCTGCGGGGCGAGGGGCTGAGCGAGCGCTCACCTCCAGGAGAAAGGGGCTCCTCAGGAGTAGGCTCCAGGAAGGGTGCGCTGCTTGCCTCAGCTCCGCTCTGGGCAGGCCTGGCTGGCTTGGGGCTCACAAGCCTTGCCTGGAAACCCCCTCTGCTGCGTCTCCTCCATGCTGCACCGTGCCCTGTGACCGATGCGCCGTCTCCTGCCCTTCGGGGCCGCGCAGCAACCCAGCTTCCGTGCCCGGCCTCTTGCTTGTGGCCTGGAGTGCTCCGCTCTGCCTGATCCTTGCTGCCCACCCGCCTCTGCCTGGCCTCTGGCCACCCCGCCTGAGCTTAAGCCTTCTTGGGCGGAACCCCGTGGGCGGAACCCCGTGGGCCGGCCCTTCCCTTCCCGCTTGACCCCTCTGTTGCCTCGCTCCCTAGAATCATAGAATAGTAGGGTTGGGAGGGGCCTACAAGGCCGAGTCCAACCCTCTGCTCAAGGCAGGAATCCAAGTCAGAGCATCCCTGACAGGTGGCTGTCCAGCCTCGTCTTGAACGCCTCCAGTGTGGGAGAGCCCACCACCTCCCCAGGTCATTGGTTCCATTGTCGTATTGCTCTACTAGTCAGGACGTTTCTCCTGATGTTCAGCCGGAATCTGGCTTCCTGCAACTTGAGCCCATTATTCCATGTCCTGCACTCTGGGATGACCGAGAAGAGATCCTGGCCTTCCTCTCTGTGACAACCTTTTAAGTACTTGAAGAGCGCTATCATGTCTCCCCTCAGTCTTCTCTTCTCAAGGCTAAACATGCCCGGTTCTTTCAGTCTCTCTTCATAGGGCTTTGTTTCCAGTCCCCTGATCATCTTTGTTGCCCTCCTCTGAACCCTCGCCAGTTTGTCTGCATCCTTCTTAAAGTGTGGTGCCCAGAACTGGACACAGTAGTCCAGGTGAGTCCTAACCAGTGCTGAGTAGAGGGGAACTAGTACTTCCCAGGATTTGGAAGTGATGCTTCTATGAATACAGCGCAAAAGAGCATTGGCCTTTTTTGCAGCCACATCACACTGTTGGCTCATATTCAGCTTGTGATCGACAACAATTCCAAGATCCTTCTCGCTTGTAGTGTGGTTGAGCCACGTATCCCCCATCTTGTAAGTGTGCATTTGGTTTCTTTCTCCTAGGTGCAGAACTTGGCATTTGTCCCTATTAAATGCCATTCTCTTGTTTTCTCCCCAGCGCTCCAGTCTATCCAGATCACTTTGAATTTTGTTTCTGTCTTCCAAAGTATTAGCTATCCTGCCCAATTTTGTGTCATCTGCAAATTTGATCAGCATTCCCTGCACCTCCTCCTCCAAGTCATTCATAAAAATGTGGAAGAGCACTGGGCCCAGGACTGAGCCCTGCGGGACCCCACTCATTGCCTCTCCCCAGTTTGAGAAGGTCCCATTGATAAGCCAACTGTGGATCCACCAGATCGTTGTTTCACCTATCCCACTTTGAGCTAGTTTGCTCATCAGGATATCATGGGCCACTTTGTCGAAAGCTTTGCTGAAGTCGAGGTATATGATGTCTACAGCATTCCCACGGTCCACAAGGGAGGTGACTTGATCAAAACATGAGATCAGATTTGTCTGGCAGGACTTGTTTTTGACAAATCCATGTTGGCTTCGAGTCATCACGGCATTGTTGTCAAGGTGCTTCCAGATGGATTGCTTTATGATCTGCTCCAGAATTGTCCCAGGGACTGATGTCAGACTGACTGGTCTGCAGTTCCCAGGTTCCTCCTTTTTACCCTTTTTGAAGATAGGGACCACATTAGCCCTCCTCCCGTCATCTGGCACTTCCCCCGTCCTCCATGATTTCTCAAAGAGAATAGACAGCGGTTCTGAGAGTTCTTCTGCCAGTTCCTTTATGACTCTAGGATGCAGTTCATCTGGCCCTGGAGATTTGAACTCATTCAAAGTCATTAGGTGCTCCTTGACCATATGCCTGTCGATCTCAAGCTGCAATCCTGCCCCTTCAGCCTGTACTTCGCCTTTGCCAGGGGGGTCATAGACCCTTTTTTGGGAGAAGACTGAGTCAAAGTAGGAATTGAGCACCTCTGCCTTTTCTTTGTCATCTGTTATCATTTTGCCATCCTTATTTAACAGCTGAACCACCATTTCTTTCCTCTGCCTTTTACTCTGCACGTAGCTGAAGAAAGCCTTTTTGTTGTTTTTAGCATCCCTCGCTAACCTCAGCTTGTTCTCAGCTTTAGCCTTCCTGATGCCATCCCTGCATTTCTGTGCTACCTGCCTGTACTCTTCCTTTGTTACTTGGCCTTCTTCCACTTCCTATATGTGTCCTTTTTTGTTTTCAGGTCATCCCTAAGCTTTTTGTGAAGCCACATTGGCTTCTTCTGTTGTCTTCCACCTTTTCTTCTTGTTGGAATTGTTTGTGATTGTGCCTTGAGAATTTCCCTTTTTAAAAGCTCCCACCCATCTTGGACTCCTTTTCTTGTTAGCGTCGCTTGCCATGGGACCTGACTGATCATTGTTCTGAGTTCATTAAAATCAGCTTTCCTAAAATCCAGGTACGCGCTTGACTACACTCGTCTTTTGCTTCCCTTAGAACCAAGAACTCCAGTACAACATGGTCGCTTTCCCCCAGAGTTCCTGTAACTGCTACTTTCTCCACTAAGTCATCTCTGTTGGTTAGGATCAAGTCAAGGATAGCCGATCCTCTAGTTCCTTCCTCTGCTTTCTGTAGGAGGAAGTTATCCGCCACACAAGTCAGGAATTTCCTGAAGGGGCCATGTTTTGCAGAATTTGTCTCCCAACAAATATCGGGGAAATTGAAGTCCCACATTACTACTACATCATGCTTCCTTAAAACATTGGCTATTTGCTTTTCAAAAGTTTCATCCTCGTCTTCTCCTTGGTTGGGTGGCCGGTAGTAGACTCCGACCACCAGGTTCCTTTTATTCTTTGCTCCATTTTTTTCAACCCAGATGCTCTCGATGGGGCTACCAAGCTCCTCCTCCTGTATTTCTGTGCAGAGATACGTATTTTTCACATACAGTGCAACCCCACCTCCGTTCCTGTTCCTACTGTTCTTTTTGAACAAGTTATATCCTTCACTTGCTGTATTCCAGTCATGAGAGTCATCCCACCAAGTCTCAGTTATACCTATCAGGTCATAATTTCCCTCTTGTATTAAGATTTCAAGTTCATTATGTTTGTTTCCCATACTCTGGGCATTAGTATATAGACATCGAAGACCATGTGCATCATAGTCTGGCTTTCTTCCTGCATGTGTCTGAAGACTATTCTTGGGCGCTATCAGAGCTGTTCCCTCCGTTGCAGTGCATGCGCCTACGTCCACTGGTACCCCCAACATTACATCTCCCCCATAGGATTCCGTTTACAGCCCTCCTGGTGAAGTCCTTCACGCTGTGGCCAAACACATTCTTCCCATCCTTTGTGAGGTGCAACCCGTCCCTAGCCAACAGCCCATCTTCCAGGATGTACAGCCCTGTACTTGCAAACAGCCAAGACTCGGTCTAGAGCGAGGCAGAAGAGTGGCGAGCGGCACAACACCAGCACCGGGGAGAGCGGCGGCCGCCGGAGCGCCTCTGGACTGGCCCTTGGGACGGAAGCGGCTCTGCCCGCTGCGTTGGGGCGCGGGGGAGGCCACGGCGGCCCGCCTGCCGAGGGGGCCTCCGGCCTTCCTGAAACGGCCCCTGCGCTGGCTGAGGGCGGCCCCTGGGGAGGGACAGGGGAGCAGCGGGGGGACCCTAGGTAGCAAAATGCCACTGGGGGGGGCACAGCTGGGGCTGAGGAGGGGTGTCATGTCCCCCTGACCGGTCACGGCGGGGGCCCGGCCTCGGTCGCCTGCTCCTGGGAGGTGCCGCTTTGTCGCCTTCTGCCCCAGCAAACCCGGCAAGTCGGAGGGCCGCAGGGCCAGCTGCTCTTCGCGGTGCTTTCTGGGCCGCGTCACCTGGGCAAGAGATTCCAGGTGCGGAAGCCGCCTTAGCGCAAGCCTGAGCCTCTGGTCTGTCCACCCAAGTATTGCCTATGCAGGGGTGGGGGACACAACTGCCCAGATGCTGCTGGACCCCCCTTGCACAAAGAACCAAGGCAGCTCTCCTTCTGCAGAGAAAGTCCCGTGTTCCCTGCTTAGAACCACTCATGAAATGCCCCTCTTTGGGGAACTTCGACACCCCCCCCTTTCCCAAGTGTTGCGAAACTGCCCCCCATCATCCTCGCCAAAGAGGTGCAGACAAGCAGAGGGAAAAAGAACCAGAACTTTAATACAGGGGTTCACCGCAGGCCAGGCGGGAGGAAGGGGGAAGAGGACGGGGGCGTGCCTCCCCCCACACTGAGGGAATGCCAGCACCTCGCTGCAGGGGGGCTCCGAGGCCCCATCCACCGCACGGGGGCAGCTTCTTCTCTGCTCAACTGCCGGCCTACTTCTGGAAGCGGTCCAGGGCTGACCTCCGCCCTGCAGGGGCTGCTGCCTTGGACGCCTCCTGCTGCCGCTTCTGGGCCTCTGCCTTCTCAGCCAGGCTCTTCTGGACGGCGGCCTGGGGGCGGGCAGGGGGAGGAAGGGCATGAGCAAGAGCAAGCCGCTCAGCGGAGCGCGGGGGCAGGCCAGGAGGCAGAGCAGCCGACAGCCCCCACGGCGGGTCAGATGGGCACCCCTCCAGCCCAGGCGGGCAGCCACCCTGCAGTCCTGCCCAGGCTCTTTCCAGGCAGGGGCTGATGCTGGACCCTCCTGCATCGAAGCCCCGCCACTGAGCCACAGGGCTGCCCCAAAATGCGGCAGGTGGACTGCCGAGGGGGGGAGAGAGGAGGCTCCCCCACCCCCTTGACGCTTGCGGTGCTGCTGCCTGTCGGGGTCTGCCCCTGCCCGGCTGCTTCCCAAGACGGGGCAGGATGCGGGGCAGGGGGCCAGTCCCCAAACCAGCCTCCCTGGGGCTTATTTACACCCACAGACACCCCCCCCCCAAGGGCTGCCCGGCTGGCTTCTTGCCAAGTCAAGGGCAGAGGGCAGAGAGACCGTTCGGGGACGGCTTCCTCCCTGGGGTGGCTTCTCTTTGCCTGGGCTGCAAAGGGCCCTTCTGACATGCTCTCATTCTTTGCAACCCATTTGGAGAAAGAGAAGCCGCCCGTGGGGGAGGAAGCCCTTCCCGAAAGGCAGCGGGCATGACAGACCCCTCCTCAGGCCCCGGAGAATGCTTTCTCTCCTGTTTTGGGACACAGACGGGCCTTCCCCTCTCGCTGTTTCCGTGTGTAGAGGGTCAGGCCGCAGAGACCAGGGTGCAAATCCCATCTCACCCTGAGGAGGACAAAGCCGAGCGACGCTTGGGAAAGGGCAGTGGCCTGCTGGCAGCGAGAGCTGCCGGGAGCCTCCACTCCTGCCCACCAGCTGCCCTGAGAGCCCGGCTGGCGGGCGAGGCCGGACCCTCCCCAAATAGCAGCACGAGAAGAGGACGCGCAAGGGCCCAGAGGGACCTACCCGCCGCTCCGCTGCCGCCACCTTCTTCTTCCGCTTCAGCCGGCCGCCGGCCGAGTCGCGCCCCTTCAGCCGCCGCCTGGGGGAGAACTTGCCCTTGGCGCGGGGGTCGTAGCCCTGCAGGGAGGGGGCGCAGACGGCAGGCTGAGGCCTCCCCGCGGCGACGCAGGGCTCACCTGGCGCCCCTCCCCCGATCCTCTCCCAACGGCCCGCCAGCCCCCCGCCACGACCTCACCAGCCTCTCCACGCGCTCCGTGTGCCGCTGCTCCAGGGAGGTGCTGTCCACCGCACCCAGCTGGCCCAGGCTGAGCGAGATCAGTTCGGGCGGGATCTGTGCGGAGGAAGGTGGACAGGTGCGGTCGGCGGCAGAGTCGGAACAGGCACAACTGCTCTGGCGCGAGGGGGCAGAGTTCGCCGCCGCCGCCGGGAGAGGTCCGCGCCCCAGCGGAGATGGAGGAGACGCGAGCAAGGGCTACTGGCCCTGAGAGCTCCGTGCTGCCTCCCGACGCAGAGGCCCACTGCCTCGCCACACCGGGCCCTGGGGGGCGAGGGCAGGAGGGCGCCCTTGCACGCCTGCGTGGAGGCTTCCCATTCGAGCACTGGTGGTCCCGTGGGGCCAGAGAGGCCACTCTGGCCCCATCCAGCCCCAGGGCTCCTCTTACATCCTTAGGACGGCGCTGGAGAAGGGGGCCCTGCTTGAGCGAGCGCAACAGAGAGGGGTGGCGTGGAGGGCTGTGCTCATAACGGGGGGCACGACCTTTTGGCCCCAGGGGCTGCACTGGCGGGGTGCCAGGGGCCACGCAGACGCTCCCCCCAGAGGGGGCTCCCCGTGGCTAGCGCGGGCAAAGGGAAGCCCTTCCCGTCAGCAGCTGGAGAGAAGGGAAGGGTTTCCCTGGCTGGGCCTAGCTGAGCACCTACAAAGGGAATCCCGGGTTTCCCCTCGCTGGTGCTGACGAGGAAGCTCAGGGGTCCCCCCACAGCTCTGGGGCCCGGGCACCCTGGCTCCTTTTTTCCTGCTTAAAGGGAGGCCGCAGAGGTGAGAACCGATACTCACAAAATTAGGACAAGGAAATTTTAGGTTAGGAAAATTGGGACACCAGAGGGCAGGGTCACACAGCCAGCCCCAAGCAGCTTCCTCTGAGTGGAAGCAGCCCTGCCTGCTCTCGGGCAGGGGACTTTCCAACCCCATACCCGGAGAAGAGCTGTCTCAGGGGAGCGGAGCCTGGGCACTTCTCCACGCAAAGGACACACTCTGCTTCTGAGCTCACGTCCCCGTCCCCCCAGGCCCGAACCATCGCACGAGCCGCAGTCCAACACTGGAAGTGCGGAGGGAGCCACGAACCTGGCTGGGCCGACGGCCGAGCCAGGTGAATGTGCGCAGGGTATCTGGCAGTTCCTGTGCAGAAGCCACGATTCTGGCTCTCCGGTGTCAGGGAAAGTTTTGCTCCCATCCAAGAGCTTTGGGGCTGTTCTCTCTGGGGCAAGCGGGACGGTGGGGTGGCACAGACTAAGATCTCCCTAAGAAAACACCTGAGGCCTTCCCCTTCCCCCACGGTCAACAAGCCGCCAAATTTAAGGCCAGGAAACAGAACAAAAAATGAACCTGGAGGGGGCTCCTTATTGCCCTGCAACGCGGCTCACTTGCTCGAGACATCCAGTGCGCCCCTGGTTTTGTGCATAGCCTTCTGTGGGGCATGACCCTTGGCCACATGTGGCCGCCAGCCAGGGTGGCCATGTGCGACCTCCCAGCCAGAGGGCTTGTGCCCCTGACTGCCAGCTCCTCGAAGCAAGGATGGCAGAGACGGGCCTCCCCCTGTCCTGCATGAGCTCTCCCTGCGGGCTTCGCAGGGAAAGGGCACTGGAGGAGGGAGGCTTGGGGGCTGGTCAGCGGGACTGCTGCGTCCTTCCAGTGGCTGGTGGTTTGGATCGACTCATCATGTTTCCACCCTGCAACCTTCAGCACAAATACTCTGAAGCTTGCTGTCAATAAAAACCAATGACAAATTTAAAAGCCCAGCAGATGGATTAACGGACAGCAGCAACAATTAATGAATAAAGGAGAAACACAAGCACGGCTTCGGTGGGCTAAAGCCTCTCCGAGGCCCGGAGGGCATTGTCTGTGTGAACTATTATCGCTCCTCTTAAGACCAGCAAGAGTAACGGACAATGGGGCGAACCAGAACAAACATTGATCCAACAGCTTTCAGATACGTTCTTTTATAAACAGCCCTTTATCAGGGAAACTCGGAACAAAGGCGTTCCCAGGCCTGAGTGTGGGGCACGGGCCGGAGAGCGGGCACGCTCCTGCCTGGAAGCACCTTTGTTCCGTGTTTCCCCACTGAAGAGCCATTTCAACAAACGCGGCCCTCGCTGAGCCAGTGGTTTTTAACATCTTATTATGCCTGTATTTGTTTATTACTCTTGTCTTTTGAATTCTTGTAAACCGCCTTGGTTGGCTAGAAAAAGGCAGTATATAAATGCAATAAGTAAATCAATGCAATAAACAAGCAAACAAAAATTAAAGGGCCCGAAACCTGTTGGATTAATATTTCTTTCCGTGTACCCCATTGCTGTTGGGTGTTCTTCAGCTCTTGGCAGTCGTTTGGAAGCTCCTGTTTTGTGGGACGCCCTTCAAGGCCACCTGAGGGCCCAATCCTCTCCCACACAGGACCCCCCGCCCCCCGCGAGCGTTACCTTCTCCAGCAAGGCCTTCACTTCCCACTCCTGCCGCTGCTTCCGGCTCCGGAAGGGGTTGTTCTCCAGAGCGTCGAAGTTGGGCTCCCCTGCTCCTGCGACACAAGATGGGCCGGAGTGGGGTGGGGTGGGGGTGTGAGAAGGCCCTGACCCGCCCTCCCCCAAGATGCCCCTGCAGGCACCTCCCACAGCCCTCCTTACCTGGCACGAGCAGGCTGGCGAAGCCCGCCTCGTGCCCCACGCCCAGCACGTCCTCAAAGGGGCAGAAGCGCAGGCCATGGGAAGGGCGTGGCAGGCAGTGGCACAGGTAGGGCTTTGGGGGCGGGCAGATCAAGATGTCCTTGTACACCTGGGGAGGGAGAGAGGCGACGGAGGCGTCACGGCTGGGGAGGACGTTCGCGTGTCTCTGGACGCCTGAACACAGGGAAGGGGAACCGAGTCGAGGCTGCTGCGTCCAACTGCCAGGAGTCCTGGCGCAGGGTCAAGGGGTGGGGGGCTCTCTGGAACGGGAGCAGGAAGGTGGCAGCTTCCAGTGAGGACGCTGCCCCCCCAACCCGCAGCTGTTTGAATTCTTCCTGCAAAGCATACCAGGCCTCGGCCTGATCCAGCAAGGCGCTTCTTCGTATTCGTGAACAAGGGACAGACTCAGGATGACTCAAGACAGGTTAATGATGTTGGGATGCTGGGAGTTGTAGTCCGATCCATCGGGACAGCGCCAGGTGGGGGAAGGTCGCCTGAGCCGTTCCACGGACCCTGAGTTGGGCACCCTTGCCGCACACACTCCAAGCACAGATTAGTGTAACGTCTTAACAGTAACGTATTACGTCTGGCCACCAGGATCCCATGGAAGAAGACGGGCCGCGCCAGGGCTTGACCGCCCCCCCGGGGTCATCCAATCGCGCTGTCCAAAGCCAAGCGCTGCCTTTGCCTCTGTTCAATGTAATTCAGCGCCTCTGAATGGACGGAGGGAGTCAGAAGAGGAGACCGGGGAGGCGGGAGCGCGACCTCTGGAGCGGAGAAGGGAAGTTAACCAACCAGCCGTGCCAGGACCAGGAGGGCGCACACAGGCGTGCATCAGACCGAGGGGCCGGAGGGATTGCTGGCTGTGGTGCGCAGCAGCGAGGCTCTTCGACATTTGGGGGCCAGTGGGCCCGCTTGGAAATCTGAGAAACTGCCATGGGCACCACCACAAAGTGGCCGCCACAGAGCGGCCACCTTGTCACAAAATGGAACTAGCCCAGAAACGGAGTACAAAGCGGAGGGTGGGTTTGAACCACAAAGACCAAACCACATTTTGGCCACCATCAAGCGTGACTAGACACCCATTTCACAGAAGTACAAACTGGTGATGCTCTGAGAAACACTCGCCCCATATGAGGCCACCAGCAAACCCCACCCCCCTGCCGGCAAACAGCTCCCCCGCGCTGCTCCCCGCTGGCCGCTCAAGCTTACGAGGCGGGGCGGGTTCCCTCCTCCTTTCCCCCCTCAAGGGCCGTTTCATGGGCCTGCGGGATGTAGAGCCCCCCACCCCATCCACTTCCTCCCCCAAGGAGGCCCCTGGGCTCCGAGGACTTCTGGGGAAAGGCACAGAAGGCAGAGGGGCAGCTGGAGGCCCCTACTTTGCTTCCCAGCACGGCCCCAGGCAAACGACAGTGTTTTTTCTCCAAAAAGACCCCGTGCTGGCCATCGCACGGAGTCTCCAAACGGGGAGAACGAGGGAGGCCATTTGTGTGAACCAGTGGAAGCCAGAAATTGAAGCCAAGGGCGGGGCGGGGCGAGGCAGGCCAGGGCGCTCAGTCCTGCAGCTGGAGGGGTGTCTGACCCAGGCCCTCGCCCCGCCCCGGGCGGCTTGTTTCCGAGTCTTGGCTCAGCACGATCCCTTGCAACAGAAACTGGCGTTTTATGCCGACACGTCACACTTTAAAAGAACTGTGTATTAATATATTTTTTGGCAATTTCTAAAATGGATGCACAACGGATAGCGGCTTATCGTGGTTTAGAATTTTCAAAAGGCCAAAACCCAGGAGAGGCCAAGCGGGCCTTGGTGGGTGCGAAGTGGGCCCATGGGGACCCCAGCTGAGGAGAGAGAGGGGCAATGGCCGCCATGAAACGGCCTGGCCCAGAGCAACCACAGCAGCAGCCCTTTTGCTGACAAGGCCCCCCTCCACCCCCGTGCCCCCCAGTTACCTGGACCACCTCTTGACAGGCAGCCCCCAGGAGCCCCCGCTGGCTGAAGTCCAGGTGCCCGGCCCCCATGGGCAGCAGCAGGGAGTGGAGGCGCCGATACGCCCGCAGATCATAGATGTGGAGCTTCCGGTCCAGGCCCGAGGTTGCCATGTAGCTGCGTGAAGACAGGGGAGCCCCCGGTTAGGTGCTGCTCCCACCTTCGACCTGCCTGGCACCCCCTCCCTCTCACCCCACTCCATGTTACTCACGTCCCAGAGCCATCGACTGCCACGGCCCTGACAGCCCCATAGTGGCACAGCATCCGGACGAGGGGCTCCTTGACGCTGGGGCTCCACAGTGTCACTGTGCCTAGTGGGGCGGGGGGGGATCAGACAGGGAAGGAGAGGGGTCAGGGCTGGCGCAGGAAGGCTCATGAACCACGGTGTGAAGGACACGGAGAGCGCGCGACAGGACAAGGACACACACAGAGGGAGGCCGCGAGCCCTCCAGAGCAGGCTGGCGGATGGCGGCTTCACTCACCGTTGCTGTGTCCCAGGTGAACGACGGCATTGGAAGGGTTCTGGGCCATCACAGCAAGCCGCCCCCCCTTGGTGCAGATGGTGGCCACCTCCTTGCCCACAGAGATATCCAGGTACTGCAGGAAGCCTGTCTCGCTCTGGGTGGACATGCAGGCAGAAAAAGGCCGGTGCCGGCGTGTCACCGGCAGGACAGAAGACGCTGGAACAGGGTGGGGGCTTCTCACACTGGCCAGCCAGGGACCGCCCCCGCCCCCCGGTGGGGAAATGCACAAATGGAGTGGCCCAGGGGAGATGCAGCCACTGGATTCCACAGTGCTCCAAGGGGTTCAAATTACAAGAAGAACTATTCCGACTGCACTTCGGGAAGAACGTCCTGATCTGGTGACCCCTGCAGAGTTGAAAAGCCAGCTGCCCTCCTCTGCTGGAGGGTTCCCAGCAAGGGCTGGAGGGCCACCTGCCCGGGATGCTGTTGCTGCCGATTTCCTACATCCGCAGCTGCACGAGGGTGGGCTAGGTGACCTCCAAGGTTCTGTCCAAGTCTAGGAGCGCTATGCAGGAAAGAGAGCCAAGAAGAGGCCCATGCGGTGGTCGCAGCTGCACTGTAATACTACACTTGTTTCCTTGTAAGCTGCCCTGCGTGTGACGAGCGGGATAGAGTGATGTCACCGCCGTTGCGGGATGCTCTGTTTCCACCCGAGAGACCCGGTTTGCACGTTTTGAACCCTGGGTTGTTGTGAGTGCAGCAGGAGCGAGCTGGTTCCTGCTGCCAGACGGCTCCTGCTGCAGGACGTCAGGGGGAGCAGAACAAAGCAGGAGCGCTGCGTCCCTGGGATACTGAGTGCGGTGTGCGATTTCTGGAGGGCTGGGGGAGAGGCAACCCCACAGGGGTTGGGGGAGAGGCAGCCCAGAGCCGCCTCTCCCCCAACAGCCCAGAAATCCCAGGTCAGACATCATGCTTTGTAACTCAGGGACGGTGCGTCCACACGCGCAGGGGGAACCAGCCACTCGCTGCCCCCACTTCATTCACTACAACCCAGGCTTTGAAGAAGCCCTGGGTTGTTGGGATGACATGCAGACTGGGCCAGCGCACTCCTGTTTTGGCCGCAGCCAGAGAAGCCATTCCGAAAAGGTCAGCTTTAGGAGAGACATTTCAGCCTCTGAGAACGGGGAAAACTGAATCATAGAAAAGCAGGGTTGGAAGGGCCTATAAGACCATCGAGTCCAACCCCCTGCTCAATGCAGGAATCCGAGTCAGAGCATCCCCGACAGGTGGCTGTCTAGCCTCGTCTTGAAGGCCTCCAGTGTGGGAGAGCCCACCGCCTCCCCAGGTCATTAGGTCCATTGTCATGTTGCTCTAACAGTCAGGATGTTTCTCCTGATGTTCAGCCAGAATCTGGCTTCCTGTCACTTCAGCCCATGATTCCGTGTCCTGCACTCTGGGATCATAGAATCATAGAATACTAGGGTTGGGAGGGGCCTCAAGGCCATCGAGAAGAGATCCTGGCCTTCCGCTAAATGGCTGGGGCTCGGGGGAACTGCGGAGGGGTGTATTGTGACCCCAGGTAGGCCAGCTCTGATCTGCACCCAGGGCGACACACAGTGCCCAGCCACCAGGTTCAGAGCCGTCCCCTCTCCACCCACAAGACAGCGGAGAGCCACGCAAGGTCCCCTTGCAGCCCTCAAACGGTGCCATTTCCTGGAGGGGATTCTGGCTGGCAGCAAACCAAAGGGTGCCCAGATGGGGAGGGGCCCCGGGCGGTCCGCGCTCCCCGTGCCCGCCCTCCTCACCGCAGTGGCCAGCAGGAAGTGGTAGGGCAGGAACTCCATGCGCTGGACGCCGTTGAAGCGCTTCAAGCAGTTCAGCTCCACCCCTTGGTTGTCATAGACGTACAGCCACTGGCGCTGGGCCACCGCAAACATCGTCTCCGTGTGCAGCCACCTGCGAGGCGCAGCAAGGGAGACAAGAGCATGAGGCGGAGTGCAGACAGGCCCCCACCTGGCCCTGGGAATGATGCTGGCAGCAGCCGAGGGGAGGACACGGAGGTGGATGAGAGGCAAGCCGCAGAGGCGTCAGCTGGCTGGACTGGCATTTCTCTTGGCCGGGGCAGCCTCGAGCAATGCGTACGTTTTGTGTATGTATGTATGATGTATGTACGTACATATGTATGTTCTAATACAGCCTCCCCCAACCAGGCCCCCTCCAGGTGTGTTTGACTACAGCTTCCATAATCCCCCAGCCAGGCTGTACTAATAGAAATAAATTCCCAAGTTCAAATGTCATCTCAGGCACGGAGGAGACGTTGCGCGTGAAGAGACATGTATCAGCTCGACCGAGAGTAGGGATGTCAGAGAATTCCGCCACGGATCTCAGTGATTCCTCCGAAATCTGTGGCAGAACGAAGCCCCCTGCCCCACCACCCCATGAAAGGTGCGCGAAACTGAGCACTTACCTGGTGCCGTTTGCGCTGCTTTGCGAATGGCGGCCGCAGCCATTTTTGCCGTGATAGGCTACGTAAACTTCAGCAAAGGAGACTGTTACCTTGTTGTGGTGCTGGAGCTTGAGCACCTCAATGACTCCATGAGCTAAACCGTGAAGGGACACCCAAGACGGGAAGGTCACGGCAGAGAGGTCAGACTAAATACGATCCCTGGGGAAGGAAACGGCAACCCACCCCAGTATTCTTGCCATGAAAACTAAATGGATCAGTACAACCAGAGATGTGTCGGTATACCATTGGAAGATGGGACTCCCAGGTCGGAAGATGGTCAAAATGCTACTGGGGAGGAACAGAGGATAAGTTCAACTAGCCCCAGATGTGATGACACAGCTAGCTCAAAGCCGAAAGGACGGCTAGCAGCCGATGGTGCTGGTGGTGAACAACGAATCCAATGTTCTAAAGATCAACACACCATAGGAACCTGGAATGTAAGATCTATGAGCCAGGGCAAATTGGAAATGGTTATTGGGGAGATGTCAAGATTAAAGATAGACATTTTGGGTGTCAGTGAACTGAAATGGACTGGAATGGGCCACTTCACATCAAATGACCACCAGATCTACTACTGTGGACAAGAGGACCACAGAAGAAATGGAGTAGCCTTCATCATTAATAATAAAGTGGCTAAAGCAGTGCTGGGATTCAATCCAAAAAATGACAGAATGATCTCAATTTAAATTCAGGGTAAGCCATTTAACATCACAGTGATCCAAATATACGCCCCAACCACAGATGCTGAAGAAGCAGAAGTAGATCAGTTCTATGAGGATCTGCAGCACCTACTGGATAGTACGCCAAAAAAAGATGTCATTTTCATTACAGGAGACTAGAATGCTAAGGTGGGTAGTCAAACAACACCTGGAATTACAGGCAAGAATGGTCTGGGAGAACAAAATGAAGCAGGACATAGGCTGAAAGAATTTTGCCAAGACAACTCACTGTGAATAACAAACACTCTCTTCCAACAACCTAAGAGATGACTTCATACATGGACTTCACCGGACGGTCGACACCGAAATCAGATTGACTACATCCTTTGTAGCCAAAGGTGGCGGACATCTATGCAGTCGGTAAAAACAAGACCCGGAGCCGATTGTAGTTCAGATCACGAACTTCTTATTGCACAATTTAGAATCAGACTCAAGAGAATAGGGAAGACCCACAGATCAGTTAGATATGAGCTCACTTATATTCCTCATGAATATGCAGCAGAGGTAAAGAATAGATTTAAGGGACTAGATTTAGTAGACAGGGTCCCGGAAGAACTATGGATAGACGTTCGCAACATTGCGAACTATGTACAGAAGTTCATAAAAGAATATACGGAAGATCTGTATAGGAAGGATAATAATATCGGGGATAGATTTGATGGTATGGTCAGTAAGCTAGAGCTAGACATCCTGAAGAGTGAGGTTCAATGGGCCTTAAGAAGCATTGCTAATAACAAGGCAGCAGGAGATGACGGTATCCCAGCTGGACTGTTTAACGTCTTGCAAGATGATGCTGTCAAGGTGATGCATGCCATATGCCAGCAAATTTGGAAAACACAAGAATGGCCAACAGATTGGAAAAAATCAACTTATACCCCCATACCAAAAAAGGGAAGCACCAAAGAATGTTCCAACTATCGAACAGTGGCACTTATTTCACATGCCAGTAAGGTAATGCTCAAGATCTTGCAAGGTAGACTCCAGCAATTCATGGGACGAGAATTGCCAGCTGTACAAGCTGGATTTAGAAAAGGCAGAGGAACTAGAGACCAAATTGCCAATATCCGCTGGAGAATGGAGAAAGCCAGGGAGTTTCAGAAAGACATCTATTTCTGTTTTATTGACTATTCTAAAGCCTTTGACTGTGTGGATCATCACAAATTGTGGCAAGTTCTTGGTGGGATGTGGATACCAAGTTATCTTGTCTGCCTCCTGAGGAATCTGTATAACGACTAAGTAGCAACGGTAAGAACAGACCATGGATCAATGGACTAGTTTAAGATTGGGAAAGGAGTACGGCAGGGTTGTATACTCTCACCCTACCTATTCAACCTGTACGCAGAACACATCATGCGACGTGCTGGGCTTGATGAAGCCAAGGCTGGAGTTAAAATCGCTGGAAGAAACATTAACAATCTCCGATATCCAGATGATACCACTTTCATGGCTGAAAGCGAGGAGGAGCTGAGGAACCTCATGACGAAGGTGAAAGAAGAAAGTGCAAAAGCTGGGTTGCAGTTCAACCTCAAAAAAACCAAGATTATGGCAACCTGCTTGATTGATAACTGGCAAATCGAGGGAGAAAATGTGGAGGCAGTGACAGACTTTGTCTTTCTAGGCGCAAAGATGACTGCAGACGCTGACTGCAGCCAGGAAATCAGAAGACATTTACTTCTTGGGAGGAGAGCAATGACAAATCTTGATAAAATAGTGAAGAGCAGAGACATCACACTGACGACAAAGGTCCGCATAGTTAAAGCAATGGTATTCCCTGCAGTAACATATGGCTGCGAGAGCTGGACCATAAGGAAGGCTGAGCGAAGGAAGATAGATGCTTTTGAACTGTGGTGCTGGAGGAAAATTCTGAGAGTGCCTTGGACTGCAAGAAGATCAGTCCATACCAGTCCATACTCCAGGAAATCAAGCCAGACTGCTCACTTGAGGGAAGGATATGAAAGGCAAAACTGAAGTACTTTGGCCACATCATGAGAAGACAGGATACCCTGGAGAAGATGCTGATGCTAGGGAAAGTGGAGGGCAAAAGGAAGAGGGGCCGACCAAGGGCAAGATGGATGGATGATATTCTGGAGGTGACGGGCTCGACCTTGGGGGAGCTGGGGGTGGCGACGGCCGACAGGAAGCTCTGGCATGGGCTGGTCCATGAAGCCATGAAGAGTCGGAAGCGACTGAACGAATAAACAACAGGCTACGTAAATAGTTACGTAGCCTATCACAGCTAAAGCAGGGAGGCCATTTGCGTCCCTGCGGAGGCCGTGATAGGCTACGTAAATATTTACGTAGCCTATCACAGCAAAAAAAGGGAACGCAAATGGCGGCCGCCATAGCCGCCGCCATTCGCATTCCTGTTTTTTTGCCATGATAGGCTATGTAAATATTTACCTAGCATATCACGGTAAAAAAACAGGGGCGCAAATGGCGTAGCGGCTGCCATTTGCACCTGTCTTTCGCCGTGATAGGCTATGTAAATATTTATGTAGCCTTTCACGGCCAAAACATGAACGCAAATGGTGGCCACCGTAGCCACCGCCATTTGCGTCCGCAGGCTCCACACGCCTGCGAATGCACCCGGCCGGTGGCTTCACAGAGTTGCCGTGGAGAAGGTAAGTGACTTTCGCACATCCCTAACCGAGAGCCTGGGAGGAAGTCACCACAGCAACTCCTCAGCGTGCCCAGAAAATGTAATTGCCCTTCTCCCTCAGTGGCTTGAGAAGGCAAACGGGGAAACTTAGGGAGGGACAGGAAGAAGAAAGGGGGGAAGACACAGATGCACAAGTCCCATCCACCCCCCGTGAAAGGGACGGGCTAAAAACCCAATATATTAAATTTACAGGTGTTTTTCCAGAAATTTAAGACAGGGAGGGTTTTTTGGCACCTTTAACTATTTACATTACGCTTAATGAAGCAAGTCTGGTGGTGAAAGCAGAATGCATGCCGCTCACGCCGGGCCCACCACTGCAGCTTCTGGGGCGGCCCTGAAGATTTACCATTTCACTCTGGCCTTCCCCCGATTCTGTTCCATCAGGCTGGGTTGTGGCGCCAGTTGTCTGTCGTAAGGGTTATTTTATGCTGGTTCTTGCTGTTTTTTAGATTGTTTGCTGCTGTTTTTACTGTGTTTTTACTACCGCTCTGGCTTTTATTATGTGTTTTATTGTTCTATGCCGCCTGGGGAGGGCTCCTGCCCTGAAAGGTGGCCAAGGAATATTTTGAATAAGTAAATAATGCACAAATAACAGAGCCCTCAGCTTTAAGAGTATCGCCAGCAACCTCTGACGGGGCTCAGGTCACTATCTTCCCCGACTGCTCGCTGCTCAGGTGAGGGGGGGTGCGTGGGGGGGCCTTTCCCCCACCTCCGTTCCAATCCTTTTAAGCCAGAGATACTGCTGGGGCTCAAACCTGGGGCCATCTGCCCCTGAAGCAGGCACTGCGCCACTGAGCTACAGCCCTTTCCATTTTGGAAGGCCTTTAACGCAGAGAACCCCCTTTTCCTCCGATGCAGATGCTTGCTGCCCGCAGGGGTGGGCAGCCTACTATGCACCATGCACCGTGACTCTGCATGATGTGCACAAGCAGCTAGCAGAGAGGTGGGCACTCACGTGAGATCGGTGACAGACTCCATGACGTTGGTCTCGCACATCAAGGCCTTCGTGTGCCAGTCGAGAGCAGCCACGTGGCCCCGGCGCCCGCCCAGGAGGAGATGCCTGCGGAGGAGCAGAAGGCACAGGGGTGGCGGTCGGGGGGGAGAGAACACCCCCTGCACTCTGGGGGCAAAGCCCAGGCACACCTCCCTCGGGTGCCCCACAGATGCCACCGGGGCTCACCTGCCGTTGCGCGTGTAGCTGACCCTGTATGGGCCGAACTGGTCCAGTCTCAATTCGAAATGCTGCCAGGAGGGAAACAAAGACAAGGTCAGGCACTGAGGGCTCCACCCCACCCTGCGAGAAGCCCCCAGCCCCAGCCCTGTCCCCCACCTTTGCGCTGGCAGCAAGGTCAACGGCCTCGGCAATGTCGGCCTGGGTGATGGTGCAGGTGTCTTCTCCTTCCTCCCCTTCCAGGAACCTGGCAAGGCAGTGGGGGGTGAGCGAGGCAGAATCGCACCTCGTGGCCAGAGTCAAATGAACAAGGCGACAGGCACACTCGCAGCACGGCTGACCCCCCGAAACTTTATTTTTACACTTTATTTCTATGCTGCCCCCAGGGGCCCCCAAAGCAGCTCACAAAAAAGTACAAACACAATATTCAAGCAATACACTAGATGCAAGTTAAAACAAAAATATCACAACCACTGTTTAAAATGTCAACCGTCCTTAAGCCCAAACACAGCTCCTTCCTACCCAAAAGCAAACAAAAAACCACCCCCCCCGCCCCACAGCAAAAATGCCGGAGGAGGACCGGAAGAGTGAGCTTTGGCTCTTTGGCAGGTCTCCCAGACTGGGGGATGGAGCACAGCAGATGGGGGGAAAACCTGCCCTGGCCGGAACAGCGTCTCTCCCCTGAAGCGGGCCGCATGTGACACATCTGTATCCCAACATACTTGTAAAACAACCACACCCCTTAGAAATTGGTACAGGATTCTCTATTTTAAACCCAGGCAATGTTCACAGAACTATTTTAATGGGTAATTAAAAGATCGGGGCAATCTCTGAGAGAACCGCGACTCACGGGGGTCCTCCCATGAAGCCAACTGGTGGGAACGTTCGGGACAGGTGAAAGGAAGGGCTTCTCCACACAGCACGGAGTCAAACTGTGGTATTCGCCGCCGCAGGAAGGAGCGAGGGCCGCCCAAGTGGGTGGCTTTAAGAGGGGGAGGAGAAGGCACATTCCTGGAGGAGAAGGCTGTCGATGGCTCTGTGCTCCCTCCAGGGCCGGAGGCAGTGAGCCTGTATGCACCAGTTGCTGGGAAAGATGGGTGCGAGGTGCTGCTGCGCTCGTGCCCTGCTTGTGGGTTCCTGGTCGATGGTGGGTGGGCCACTCTGGGAACAGACTGCTGGACTGCACGGTCCTGCGGTGGTCTGATCCAGCATGCCCCTCGCTCCCCGCTGGCCTTGCAGAACGCACAGGGCCCCCCGGGCTATGCACCTTGTAGGCCACAAAACTCTGCTGGCTCCCTGTGATGACCTGAGTTGTGCCCACGCAGGAGCCCGCGGGAGCCTGGCCCAGAAGGACTGCATATACCCCTCGGCCGCCTCGCAGCAGAGTCTGAGCCACCTGGAATTCCCAGGCAGTCTCCAAGCACAGCTCCACGTGTACACTGCGTTGCAGTAGTCGGGCCAGGATGGTCCTCGGGCGTGGATCATTGGGGGCAGGCAACCTCCATCCAGGAGGGACCGCAACGGGTGTGGCAGTCTCTGCTTCATGGCACGGGCGCGCCTTGCATCCCCAACATTCAAGCCAAATCTAACAGCACCCCCTACCTGCCGACCTCATCCACAAGGGCAGGGGGCATATGCAACCCCATCGGGAAGACATTGAGCCCCCCGCTTGATCTGACAGACCAGCTCTGCGTTGGGGGAGGGACATCCCCCCAGGGGTCAGATTTGGCATCAGGCATCTTCAACATCTCGTTTCCCTTTTTATCAAAGGACAAGTTCCTAGCCCTCTTGACTGAGAGAGCAAAGCAGCAGCTGAGTTAGCTTTGCTGCATTAAAAACTGCGTGCCTCAGATGGCCACCGTGTCAGCTGCCCTTTCAGCGGATTCTCCTTGTGGCTTCACGGCTGGAAAGAGAGCCCCAGAGGCCTGCAGACAATGTCCCCCGCGCCAGGGCAGGGCCCCAGCCGGTGCTCCCATGGCGGAGGTCGCGGCTGCCGCCGCCTCACCCAACATCCGGCGAGATCCCCTGAGGCATGTCAGACGGCACTGTTGGCAGCCGCTGCTGCTCCGCCCTGGGAAAAGTTTCAGGACGAGCAGGCCGAGATGGCCACCCCGGGGGCCGAGAGAGATTGCGCCGTGAGGCTGGCCGGCCGGGCACTCCTGGGCAGGACGGCAGTGGCCGCTCTCTCTGCTGTGGCTTTGCCGGGGTGGTATTTCCCGGGGAATGGGGGGACCGTGCCCCCCAGACCAGGGATCACAGAAGCGGGGAAGCTGGGCTCGCCTGCATGCCAGGAAGGAGCTGCTCTGCTGGCAACGTTCAAGGGCTTTCCAGCAGCTGCTTTGGGGGCCTAAAGTAAAGCCCCGGACTGTGGAGGCCCTTTGGAGGCTCTCCTCTGGGGCCGCTGCCTGCAACGGTGCGGCACGCAGCTACCAGGGAAAGAGCCTTCCCTGGAGCGGCCCGTGTTTGGGGAGCGCCTCTCCCAAGGGACCCGCCCGGCCCCTTGCTGCATATGCGGAGACGCCCGGTGAAGGCCCTCCAGCAGGCACTCGACCAGTCATCGGTTGCTCTGAGGGCTGACTTCACTGCTGGCGCTCCACCATCGTTAACGCTGCGATGTTTCCGTTAGTTGTATTATTTTATTGTTTTATGGCTGCATGAGGGTCTTATGGCTGCAGGCCATCCAAGGGCATTTGTTAGTTGGCTGGTATACAAACCCAGCCAGTCAGTGCAGGCGAGGCACACGTATTCCGATGAAGGACGCCCCGACGCGCGCGCTTGCTCCGGCCTGGCTGACCAGCCGGCCTCGATTTGCGCTTGCCATGACCCCACCCCGGGGTCCTCTGGCCTGCAGGTGGGATGCAGGGGGGAGCGAGGCCCTCTCCCATCTGCACTGAGGCACAAGCGGTGCAAGGGGCTGGGCCCCCCCCTTCCTCATCCAAACCGCAGTGCCAGCGGGGTCAGGCACCCCGCTCCTGAGCCCCCAGGGAGAAGCGGGGGGGCTCTCCAAACTTCAGCGGGAACAAGGGGAGAGGCACGAAGGGGCGAGAGTGCCCGGGGTGAGCTAAGGGAGGGGACCTGAGCTGCCGTGCAGGCACCCTCCTGGGGGCTGCGGCACCGGGCAAGAGGGCTTCTGTGGTGGTGGGGGGCAGCGGCACGGCGGCTCATTAACCTCGCAACTGTCGTTGAAGGAACAGTGGACTCAGACAGAATACACAGAGCCCTGTGAAGGCCAGTGGCCCAGGGCCAGCTGGCCACGCAGAGGGGCAGGCTGGGACCCCAACTCCATTTGGGGGCGGGGGCAATTACCCAGGCTCCTCCAGGAGCAGCAGCTCCGTCCGGGCCGCCTGTTTGGCTGCCGTCTCCGCTTGCTCCTCCTGCAACGCCAGCTGGTGCCTGAGACGCTTGTTCGACACCATCCCCTGCAGGACAGAAGACGGGGGGGGGAGTGTAAAGATGGCGAGCGGCAGCCCAGAGGCCGAGGTAGGGGGCAGGTGGCAAAAGTGGCTCACCGGCTGGCCTTTGGCTCCTCGCTGGAACTTTTTCAGCCGTTCGCGGCAGATGGGGGCTGCACCAGGAAACGGATCCATCTTCTTTAACAAGAGGAAGGCAGAGTCATGGGGGGCACCCATCAGACCCCCTCCCCACTGCAGGGCTCACTCAGCCCCTCCCCCTCCCCGCTGCCCCTTACCCCCGAGATCCGACTCCTGCTGCCCGGCTTCGCCTTCCTCCTCCAGGCCCCCCCCTCCTGCCGGGGCTCCTGGGTCTCTGGAGGACCAGCCCACGCAGGGGCCGCCTTGCTCAGCTCCCCTTCCCAGTATCGCTGGGGCTGCTGCTTCTGGGAGGGAACAGAAAGCTTGGTTAGAAGCAGGAGAACTGGGGCACCACAGCCGGGCCTCTCCGGGCCACTTTTGGGCCACACACTAGATCAGCCGTCCCCAGCCCGGCACCCTTCAGACAGGCAGAACAGCTCCCAGAGCACCCCAGCCAGCTGTGCGGGCAGTTGGAGCCCTGCTCCCACGGTGTGGAGGAAGTAGACAGGAAGACATTTTTCTCCCTCTCCCATAATACTAGAACCCAGTGGGGTCTTCCCATGAAGCTGATGGGGGGAGATTCAGGACAGAGAAAAGGAAGGACTTTCAATGGGATCTTCTCAAACTGGGGAGAGCGGGATACCGCAAGGCTCAGTCCTAGATCCAGTGCTCTTCAACATTTTAATGACTTGGATGAGGAGGTGCAGGGAATGCTGATCAAATCTGCAGTTGACACAAAATTGGGCGGGATAGCTAATACAGTGGAAGACAGAAACGGAACTCAACGTGATCTTGACAGGCTGGAGCAGTGGGCTGAAAACAACAGAATGGCATTTAATAGGGAGAAATGCCAAGTTCTACACATAGGAAAAAGAAACCAAATGTGCAGTTACAAGATCGGAGAGACGTGGTTCAATAATACAACAAGCGAGAAGGATCTTGGAATTGTTGTAGATCACAAGCTGAGTATGCACCAACCACATGATGTGGCTGTCAAACAGGCAAATACCCTTTTGGGCTGCATTAATAGAACCATAGTTTCCAAATCCCGGGAAGTACCAGTTCCCCCCTACTCAGCACTGGTTAGACCTCATCTGGAGTACTGTGTCCAGTTCTGGGCACCACACTTTAAGAAGGATGCAGACAAGCTGGAGAGAGTTCAGAGGAGGGCAACAAAGATGATCAGGGGACTGGAAACAAAGCCCTGTGAAGAGAGACTGAAAGAACTGGGCATGTTTAGCCTTGAGAAGAGAAGACTGACGGGAGATATGATAGTGCTCTTCAAGTACTTGAAAGGTTGTCACAGAGAAGAAGGCCAGGATCTCTTCTCCATCATCCCAGAGTGCAGGACATGGAATAATGGGCTCAAGTGACAGGAAGCCGGATTCTGGCTGAAGATCAGGAAAAACCTCCTGACTGTTAGAGCAATACGACAATGGAACCAATGACCTATGGAGGTGGTGGGCTCTCCCACACTGGAGGCGTTCAAGACGAGGCTGGACAGCCACCTGTCAGGGATGCTCTGACTTGGATTCCTGACTTGAGCAGGGGGTTGGAATAGATGGCCTTGTGGGCCCCTTCCAACCCTACTATTCTATGATTCTATGAGGGGAGATAGGATAGCGCTCTTCAAGGACTTGAAAGGCTGTCAGAGAGGAAGGCCAGGATCTGCAAAACTTGGCCCCTCCAGGAAATTCCCGACTTGTGTGGCGGATAACTTCCTCCTACAGAAAGTAGAGGAAGGAACTAGAGGATCGGCTATCCTTGACTTGATCCGAACCAACAAAGATGACTTACTGGAGAAAGTAGCAGTTACAGGAACTCTGGGGGAAAGCGACCATGCTGCACTTGAGTTCTTGGTTCTAAGGGAAGCAAAAGCCGAGCGTAGTCAAACGCATACCCTGGATTTTAGGAAAGCTGATTTTAATAAACTCAGAACAATGATCAGTAAGGTCCCATGGCAAGCGACGCTAACGAGAAAAGGAGTCCAAGATGGGTGGGAGCTTTTAAAAAAGGAAATCCTCAAGGCACAATTACAAACCATTCCAACAAGAAGAAAAGGTGGAAGACAACAGAAGAAGCCAATGTGTCATCACAAAAAGCTTAGGGATGACCTGAAAACAAAAAAGGACACATATAGGAAGTGGAAAGAATGTCAAGCAAGAACAGAAGAGTACAGGCAGATAGCACAGAATTGCAGGGATGGCGTCAGGAAGGCTAAAGCTGCGAACGAGCTGAGGTTAGCGAGGGATGCTAAAAACAACAAAAAGGCTTTCTTCAGCTATGTGTATAATAAAAGGCAGAGGAAAGAAATGGTGATTCAGCTATTGAATAAGGATGGCAAAACGATAACAGATGACAAAGAAAAGGCAGAGGTGCTCAACTCCTACTTTGGCTCAGTCTTCTCCCAAAAGAGGGTCTATGACCCCCCTGGCAAAGGCGAAGTACAGGCTGAAGTGGCAGGATTGCAGATTTAGATCGATAGGCATATGGTCAAGGAACACCTCATTACTTTGAATGAGTTCAAATCTCCAGGGCCAGATGAACTGCATCCTAAAATAATAAAGGAACTGGCAGAAGAACTCTCAGACCCGCTGTCTATTCTCTTTGAGAAATCCTGGAGGACGGGGGAAGTGCCAGATGACTGGAGGAGGGCTAATGTTGTCCCTATCTTCAAAAAGGGTAAAAAAGAGGAACCTGGGAACTACAGACCAGTCAGGCTGACATCAATCCCTGGGAAAATTCTGGAGATGATAAAGCAATCCATCTGTAAGCACCTTGAAAGCAATACAGTGATTACTCAAAACCAACATGGATTTGTCAAAAACAAGTCCTGCCAGACAAATCTGATCTGATTTTTTGAAGACTACAAGGAGGTCATAGAATCATAGAATAGTAGAAGGGGCCCACAAGGCCATCGAGTCCAACCCCCTGCTCAAGGCAGGAATCCAAGTCAGAGCATTCCTGACAGGTGGCTGTCCAGCCTCGTCTTGAACGCCTCCAGTGTGGGAGAGCCCACCACCTCCCTAGGGAATTGGGTCCATTGTCGGATTGCTCTACTCCAGATGAGGCCTAACCAGTGCTGAGTAGAGGGGAACTAGTACTTCCCAGGATTTGGAAGCTATGCTTCTATTAATGCAGCCCAAAATAGCATTGGCCTTTTTTGCAGCCACATCACATTGTTGGCTCATATTCAGCTTGTGATCGACAACAATTCCAAGATCTTTCTCGCTTGTAGTGTTGTTGAGCCACGTATCCCCCGTCTTGTAACTGTGCCTTTGGTTTCTTTTTCCTAGGTGCAGAACTTGGCATTTCTCCCTATTCAATGTCATTCTGTTGTTTTCTGCCCAGCGCTCCAGTCTATCCATATCACTTCGAATTTTGTTTCTGTCTTCCAAAGTATTAGCTATCCCGCCCAATTTTGTGTCATCTGCAAATGTGATCAGCATTCCCTGCACCTCCTCCTCCAAGTCATTCATACAAATGTTGAAGAGCACTGGGCCCAGGACTGAGCCCTGCGGTACCCCACTCGTTACCTCTCCCCAGCTTGAGAAGGTCCCATTGATAAGCACTCTTTGAGTCCGATTCTGTAGCCAACTGTGGATCCACCGGATCGTTGTTTCATCTAGCCCACCTTGAGCTAGTTTGCTCATCAGGAGATCATGGGGCACTTTGTCGAAAGCTTTGCTGAAGTCGAGGTATATGATGTCTACAGCATTCCCACGGTCTACAAGGGAGGTGACTTGATCAAAAAATGAGATCAGATTTGTCTGGCAGGACTTGTTTTTGACAAATCCATGTTGGCTTCAAGTAATCACAGCATTGTTGTCAAGGTGCTTCCAGATGGATTGCTTGATCATCTGCTCCAGAATTTTCCCAGGGACTGATGTCAGACTGACTGGTCTGTAGTTCCCAGGTTCCTCCTTTTTACCCTTTTTGAAGATGGGGACAACTTTAGCCCTCCTCCCGTCATCTGGCACTTCCCTCGTCCTCCATGATTTCTCAAAGAGAATAGACAGCGGTTCTGAGAGTTCTTCTGCCAGTTCCTTTATGACTCTAGGATGCAGTTCATCTGGCCCTGGAGATTTGAACTCATTCAAAGTCATTAGGTGTTCCTTGACCATATGCCTGTCGATCTCAAGCTGCAATCCTGCCCCTTCAGCCTGTACTTGGCTTCTGCCAGGGGGGTCATAGACCCTCTTTTGGGAGAAGACTGAGCCAAAGTAGGAATTGAGCACCTCTGCCTTTTCTTTGTCATCTGTTATCGTTTTGCCATCCTTATTTAATAGCTGAACCACCATTTCTTTCCTCTGCCTTTTACTCTGCACGTAGCTGAAGAAAGCCTTTTTGTTGTTTTTAACATCCCTTGCTAACCTCAGCTCATTCTCAGCTTTAGCCTTCCTGACGCCATCCCTGCAATTCTGTGCTATCTGCCTGTACTCTTCCTTTGTTACTTGGCCTTCTTTCCACTTCCTATATGTGTCCTTTTTTGTTTTCAGGTCATCCCTAAGCTTTTTGTGAAGCCACGTTGGCTTCTTCTGTTGTCTTCCACCTTTTCTTCTTGTTGGAATTGCTTCTGATTGTGCCTTGAGAATTTCCTTTTTTAAAAGCTCCCACCCATCTTGGACTCCTTTTCTCGCTAGCATCGCTTGCCATGGGACCTTGCTGATCATTGTTCTGAGTTTATGAAAATCAGCTTTCCTAAAATCCAGGGTACGCGTTTGACTACACTCGGCTTTTGCTTCCCTTAGAACCAAGAACTCAAGTACAACATGGTCGCTTTCCCCAGAGTTCCTGTAACTGCTACTTTCTCCAGTAAGTCATCTTTGTTGGTTCGGATCAAGTCAAGGATAGCCGATCCTCTAGTTCCTTCCTCTACTTTCTGTAGGAGGAAGTTATCCACCACACAAGTCAGGAATTTCCTGGAGGGGCCATGTTTTGCAGAATTTGTCTCCCAACAAATATCGGGGAAATTGAAGTCCCCCATTACTACTACATCATGCTTCCTATGGTATAGGTCAAATTAGTCAATCCTAAAGGAAATCAACCCTGAGTGCTCATTGGAAGGACAGATACTGAAGCTGAAGCTCAAATATTTTGGCCACCTAATGTGAGAAGTCACTGGAAAAGACCCTGATGCTGGGAAAGATTGAAGGCAAAAGGAGAAGGGGATGGCAGAGGATAAGATGGCTAGATAGCATCACCAATGCAATGAATATGAACTTGAGCACAGTCCGGGAGAGAGCGGAGGAGAGGAAGGCCTGGCATGCTATGGTCCGTGGGGTCACGAAGAGTCGGACACGACTTAGCAACTGAACAACAACAACAACAAACCTCCCTTGTGGACCGTGGGAATGCTGTAGACATCATATACCTCGACTTCAGCAAAGCTTTCGACAAAGTGCCCCATGATCTCCTGATGAGCAAACTAGCTCGAAGTGGGTGAGATGAAACAACGATCCGGTGGATCCACAGTTGGCTACAGAATCGGACTCAGACAGTGCTTATCAATGGGACCTTCTCAAACTGGGGAGAGGCAATGAGTGGGGTCCCGCAGGGCTCAGTCCTGGGCCCAGTGCTCTTCATCATTTGTATTAATGACTTGGAGGAGGGGGTGCAGGGAATGCTGATCAAATTTGCAGATGACACAAAATTGGGCGGGATAGCTAATACTTTGGAAACACAGAAACAAAATTCAAAGTGATATGGATAGATTGGAGCACTGGGCAGAAAACAACAGAATGACATTGAATAGGGAGAAATGCCAAGTTCTGCACCTAGGAAAAAGAAACCAAAGGCACAGTTACAAGACGGGGGATACGTGGCTCAACAACACGACAAGCGAGAAGGATCTTGGAATTGTTGTCGATCACATGCTGAATATGAGCCAACAATGTGATGTGGCTGCAAAAAAGGCAAATGCTCTTTTGGGCTGCATTAATAGAACCATAGCTTCCAAATCCCGGGAAGTACTAGTTCCCCTCTACTCAGCACTGGTTAGGCCTCACCTGGAGTACTGTGTCCAGTTCTGGGCACCTCACTTTAAGAAGGATGCAGACAAACTGGAGAGGGTTCAGAGGAGGGCAAGTAAGATGATCAGGGGACTGGAAACAAAGCCCTATGAAGGGAGACTGAAAGAACTGGGCATGTTCAGCCTTGAGAAGAGAAGAGAAGACTGAGGGGAGATATGATAGCGCTCTTCAAGTACTTGAAAGGTTGTCACAGAGAAGAAGGCCAGGATCTCTTCTCGATCATCCCAGAGTGCAGGACACGGAATAATGAGCTCAAGTGACAGGAAGCCAGATTCCGGCTGAACATCAGGAAAAACTTCCTGAGTGTCAGAGCAATACGACAGTGGAACCAATTACCTGGGGAGGTGGCGGGCTCCCCCACACTGGAGGCCTTCAAGTCGAGGCTGGACAGCCATCTGTCAGGGATGCTCTGACTTGGATTCCTGCCTTGAGCAGGGGGTTGGACTTGATGGTCTTGCAGGCCCCTTCCAACCCTACTATTCTGTGATTCCTTCACCCAGCCCAGAATCAAACTATAGAATTTGCTACCACAAGACGTGGTGATGGCCACCAACTTGGATGGCTTTAAAGTGGGATTAGAAACAAATTCATGGAGGAGGAGAAGGCTATCAATGGCTACTAGTCTTGATGGCTATGTGCTACCTCCAGTATCAGGCAGTATGCCAAGGTAGACTAGTTGCTGGGGAACATGGGCAGGAGGGTGTTGTTGCACTCAGTTCCTGCTTGTGGGCTTCCCATTGGGGAACCTGGCTGGCCTCTGTGTGAACAGAACGCTGGACTAGATGGACCCTTGGTAAGATCCTGCCTCAGGGCTCCTCTTATCTTCACCTGCTACCTCATCTTTTCGGCTGGAGATGCTGCCAAGGTTTGAACCTAGGACCTTCTGCATGTGAAGCCACTGCCTTGCCTAAGTCTACATCAGGAACACGCTCCTGAGCTGGGTGGACTGAGGGCCCAGCTCGGAAGAAAGCCTCTTCAGCCTCCTCCCCTCTGCTCAGCCGTCTCTATGTTTCTGGCCTAAAACCTTTGCTTCTCATCAAGCAGGTCCCGTTCCCAGGTTCTGAAGAAGCGAACGGGTGGGGCTACAATGCAGGGTTGCTTGTGCAAGGCTGGGGAACAGGAAGGTAGGAAATCATGGAATCCTCACGCCGGCAGTGTCCTTGGAAGTCATCCAGTCCAGCCCCCTGCTCAGTGCAGGCTCTGGCTCCAGCCTCCTGAGGGCCTCCAGTCCCTGCTGAAATCCCTCCAGCAAGCCCACTGCCCCGAGGCAGAGTCTGTTCCACTGCTAAACGGCCCTTGCTGTTAGGGAGCTTCTGCTAATGTCCAGCCCAAACCTGCTTCCCTGCCAGTTCCACCTGTGCTCCCAGCCCAGCCTTCACGAGCAACGGAGACCAAGTCTTCTCCCTCCACTGTGCGACTGAGCAGCCTCCACGCCCCCCCTTCTCCAGCTAGGCGCCCCCAGTTCCTCCTTCAGCCCCGCCTCCCGGGGCTTAGTTTCCAGATCCCTCACGGTCCTGGCTGCTCTTCTCCGGATGCCCTCCAACTTGCCAAGGGCCTTCTCCAAATGGGGCGCTCGGAACAGGACACGGTACCCTGAATGTGGGGCCTAATGAACGCAGAATAGAGCGAAACTATTTTTTCCCGTGTTGTAGCAGCCATATCAGGGGTCAGACTAAGTAGCCTCATGCAGTCTCATACTTCATGTTCTTGCTGAGCTCTTTCTCCCTTGAATATATTGTTGTAAGCTGACGAGACACAGGAATTCCTTATCTTGTCAAAGGTCATACAGTTGTATATCTTGTTCTCTGCTGTTCTCTTCTGTTCTCTCCTTATCATGGCTACCCTATAACCCAGTTCTTGTATTATAAACAATGGTGCTGGGAAAAGAAATATTGAGGACTGCAACCCCACGCGGGAGGGGGAGGAGGAGCCGTTTCCTATGTGTCACAATGTCTATAAAAACAATGTGCTGATGTATTTCGGGGCTTCTGGCTCTTTGGAAATGATTCCAGCCTTAAGCCCGCGCGTTAAATAAAGAATCTCTTTTTCCTTCACTCCGTGGTCTCTCTGACTCTGGGTTCTGCAACATAAATGGTGCCGTGACTCGGATGTGGCAGGCTCTGAGCCAGACAGGTGGCAGTTGCCTGCTCTTGATCGCCGCACCGGGAGGACGAGCTCGGCGCATGCCTCCCTTTCTTGGCGCCACCGACCTTTTTGTCGGGTGAACGGGAGAAAGCCTGCGCCGGGATCGCCCAAACGGCAGCGAGCGGCAAGAGAACCTTGGGAAGCGGAGGAAGGAACTTGAGCCCTGCCTGTATCGCAGCTGCAATTGCGTTGAAACCCACATTGGAAGCCTTCAGGAGAAAGGCAAGTATATGGGAAAAAGAGGGCCCCGCCTCATGAAGAAGGTCAGTGTTGGTGGTATACGTATGCAAAAGAACCTACTCCTTGCGGGTAGAAGGGGGGCCTGATCACACCCCCGAGTGGGCACCAGTACCCAGCACGCCAGTACTCAGTAGGAAGCTGGGGAAGCCGCTTTCCGCTCTGGTAAAAAGTGGGAAAAGTGGGTGGCAGGGACAGATGGATGCAGTGGAGAGATTGATGATTGTGTGAGTGGCTACTGCGGTTTCTGACGCATACCGTTGACCGTCCGGGTGCCCAGGCCAGTAGCAAAGGGCGTGGTGTGTAAAATCCTCTTGTGTCGGCCAGTGAGACCCCTTACTCGCTGACCAATTCCCCTTCCCTAATTGTGTCTGTCTTCAATTTAGGAGGGAGGCTATGGGTGGTGGGGGAAGCAAACCTTGCACCCCCTTGGGATGTATGCTAGCAAATTTTAAGAAAGGTTTTAGTGGAGATTATGGGGACCCCCCCATGAATCCTCAACGGCTGCAGACTGTGTGTGAAATAGAGTGGCCGTCTTTTGGTGTAGGATGGCCTACTAAAGGCTCTTTAGAGCCCAGCAAAATCAGCCGTGTATATGCCATTGTGGTTGGGAGACCTGGGCACCCCGACCAATTTCCCTACATAAACTCGTGGGATTCCATAGTCCGCGCTTCTCCTCCATGGCTAAAGAAATGCCTAGAATCCCAGGCAAAAGTTTTGGTGCTCAGAAAAGAAAAACTGGCCAAGAAATTACAACCAGTGTTAGAAGCCCCGTGTGAAGGTCTGGCAGAGCTAACGGCGTTTCCACCTGCTTATGCCCTGCTTCCACCACGGGCCCATGTTACTGTGAGACCGCCCCGTCGAGATCCAGATCCTGTGGCTCCTGAGCCCCTGCCATCCCCCCTGCAGAGGCATTGCCCCTCGCTTTGACTTAGAACTGCCGCCATCAGTTTCAAGCCCCACCGGCAGTAATTCGCCGATTTCAGCTACGGTCCTCAACTCCCAGATACTGTCTGCCGAGACTTCCATCTCTACGGGATCGGGAGGTTCCCCTCTTACACCTCAATCAGCATTAATAAAAGAAACTGAAGAATTGAAGTGTTGGGCAGAAGATTTAATAAACTCGGCAGTGACCCTTAAAAAGATGTGTTCTCACAAAAAAGAGGAGGCGAGCTCGTCTACTGCTCAAGACTTGCACCCCCTTGAGATGTATGTCAAACAAAGAAGAAAAAAGTTTTTTTAAAAAAAGATTCAGAATAGAGAGAGAAAACAGCAAAAAGCTCAAGGTCGAGCTGAGAGGAAAAAAAGAACAAGATCTGAGGCTGTTAATTAGAAAAATGTTGTTGCAGGACAGCCTGGCTTTTAACGAAGCGTGGGAGCGTGGGAGTGTGAGGCCGAAGAAGTAGCTGTTAGCCTAGCGCGCCGAGGGGGGGGCAGGAAAATTGCCCACAACGTTCTGAGTTGTGCAACATCATCACCTCGCCTAATTGAGATGAAATCCCTAAGAAATGGAAACTGAAAATGAAGACCCAGAAGATGAAGGCACAAAATGGAAAATATAAGTAAAAAATCAGCCCCCAGAGCACAAGCTAGACCCCTCTTCGAGTGGAAAGTGTGCCATAGGACGGTCCCAAGGCAGAATGAAGCGGAGAGACCACGTTGAAGATCTCTGTCAAGGTAACCGTGTTTAGCTTTGAGCTGTGTTAGAATTGCATAGAGCCGGTAGCTACTGACCATCAGCTATATGATTTCTGAAGAGCGTAACTATTAAGCTTTTGCCGTGAGATTCCCTGCAATGAAGAAATCTCACTGGTTCGAGTGTCCGGTGTTAGACAGCCAGAGTGTGTGTGCTGAAGAGACCGAGAAACCAGACAGCATGTTCCTAGCCAAGCCAAAATCGCGCTACTACCATGCTCCTGGAAGCTGCAATAAACTGTGTAAGCTGGGAGACCCAACCTGATTGAGAAGAGAAGAAGATATTGGAGTAACTGTCTTGAAAAACAGTGAAATCTGTGTAACTGGCTGGCTGACGCTGTCAGTGATGTTACAACTTTAAATTAAGACTGTTTCCCTGTTTGAGACCCCAGCGAAGAAAGCTGACCCGAGTTATTTGTTGCCCGTGCCAAAGCAAGAATTTGGCTGCCCTGTACCTCATCCTGTCCTGTTTTGAGCTTGGGATTTACAAATACAAACAAACTGAGAAGCTTGCCTCTGAAGTCCTGCAAATCACCCCACCGCCTCCCCGAAGATTAATGGCTGCCTGAAAAATGCAAGTATAAGGCGATGCCCATCACCCCCCAGCGTCCTGAGTTTTGGCACTTTGCTATGGTGTACCAGGTTAGAAGAGAAAAAAAAAGAGTAAGTTTTTAAAATGTCTGTGAGAACCTGACAGAAGTAGAATAAAATTTACAGAGGAGTTGCCCAGGTTAAAGCATCACGGCTAGAGAGCTGAGCTGTGCCGCTCTGTTTAGACAGAGGCCTTGCTAAAAAGTTAAAGGCCCTTGTCTGTCAGAAGGGGTGTAGGGCCACACTTTCCCTTTTTAAACTGATGCAAAAGTGGAGAGCCTTTGCTGGAAACATCTCATCTTCATTGCCCAGAGCCTTCTCTGTTTGCCTCCATCATTGTCTGGGCTTTTTAGAGACACTCTGCACATGGACTAAAATTTTAAATTGTCAAAGACATCCATGGACAGTGCTGTGAAGCTTTTGATAAACTTGAACTCTCATCACTGTGGACCGTGTGTCTGTGTTTGTAGTCAGCTCAGTGTACAGCAGGCTGAGTTTGATCTATGACTTTTAGATTTCCTTCTGCTAAAACTCATGCAGCATAGAGTTGTCGATGCAAAAATAGTGACCTAGAACTCTTTGCGTGTGTGGGTATGCCCGTCCCTTGATTTTGATGGGCCCTGGGCTTTCAGCCAGAAGAGCAGTATGATTGCTGGATCTGCTCCATCATGCCTCACCGTGCAAAAAGTGTTTTCCATTCATTGTGTTAAATTGCAGAAAAAGTTTGTTGTGTATATTTTATGATTTCTTAGATATCATAAAATATATGTGATATTTGCAGATTAGTGTTAGTTGCAACTCCAAATGATACTGAGTGTGGTTCCCAATAGATGACAAGGAAGAAAAGACAAAAGGCAAGTCGAGAAAGACAGAGGCAAGTAGAAAAGAGGGAATAGAGAAAGTAGCAGACAGAAAGAAAAGGAAAAAAAGAAAAAGAAAAAAGAAGAGGCAAGAAGCAAAGAGAAGAAGCGTGGCCATAGTTGCCCCCAGGGTAAATTAAAAGCAGCTGATTGTGCCTGGAGCTTATTACCTGGGGTAAAATAGCCACAATAATGTAATAGTTCTTTAAGAAAAAAAAAATGTAACTAGAAAGAGAAGAGCCTATCCCAAATGTGTGTCATTGGGACTAGCGTAAGGCAGAAAAGTTTAAGTAAGTGAGTTTAACTTGAAAAAGACAAATAAAGAGACAAGGCTGGTGCATGGAGCAGAAAGTTTCATGTAAAAAGTTTGAAACATGATCTGCAATACAGGCAGATCAGCAAAGAAAAAGAAAGCAAAAGAAAGAGAAAAAAATTTGTCTTCCCATACTAATGAATAAAAGTGTTAACAAGGACTTTGGGAAGCGAAGTTGTTTACAGGAAGCTGTGCCTGAGAACCAAACACTTCCAGCCTATGCTGAAAATGCTTGCTAGTGTTGTGCTGCCTTATGGGTAACATGTATAGTATAAGACCCGTTTAGCCCAATAGCTCGTGGTTCAGAGAAGCTGTCTGATCCAACCATTAGGTACGCCTGTGTGCTGTAAGTTACCCAATAAAGTCTCATTGTAAGTAACCCCCCCCCCCCCCCCGCTGGAATCCCAAAACACAAGTGGGGCTAGAGCGCCTCACCCAGTATCAAACCCTGCTGTTAAAAGCCATGACAGCAAGTATAAAAAAAAGTCAGTTAATATGACTAAAGTGTCTGAAGTGCTGCAAGGTGCCACCGAGGCCCCCAGAGTGTACTTGGAGCGTCTTTTAAATGCCTATCGCCAGTATACCCCCCTTGACCCAGAGGCCCAAGAAGACGTGGGCGAGGAAAAGAAGACCCAGCGGAGGAAAAAGAATCTTAAGAAAGAACCAGTGTGCCCAGTGTGGACAAGATGGACATTGGTGGCATGAATGCCCAAATAAAATAAATCAAATACACAAAGGAGAAAACCAAAGGGGCCAGAATGGGCGAAGAGGGAGACAGCTTGAGAGGGGCCGTGACATTGACTTCATGATTGACACTGGAGCGGCATCAAGAGCAAGCAAACGTTAGCCTTAAACAAGAAGTTCAAACACTGAGCAAAGTTCTTCAAGCCCAGCGTCGCTTTGTCTTAGAAAATAAGCCCCCAATTCCCATCACAGAAGTTCATCCTTTCCAACCAAGAGTTAAAGTATGAGTTAAAGAGGGAAAAATAACCCTTTGACTCCCAGATGGAGAAGACTGAGAACTGTCATACTTTCAACCCCCGCAGCTATGAAAGCAGCTGGAGTTAAACCCTGGATACATTGGACATGAGTCAAGAGAGCGAGAGGGGGAGAGTAGACTGTAAACAGAAATCCTGAAAATCCTTTAAAAATCATTCTGAAAAAGCAGTAAGAAGACTCAGGCTAGACCTTACTGTGGACACCCCGGGAGACTGTCCCCCTGCGTACGGTCAGACCTGCAACTGGAGAATTGAAGAAGGGGACTAGACCCTACTGCAGCTTGCCAGGTGAATAGCTGCCCGGCGTACGGTCAGATCCCAAAGAAGATCAAACATGCGTGTTGTAGTGTTAGTAGTGTTGCATTGTGTTTCCTTAATAAAGTGCAAAAAAGGGGGTCTGCCCCTAGAAAGAGAAATCTGTCCCAGCAATTCGCTGATAATTACTGGCTTGACCTGGCTAATATCACGAGAGTAAAACATTTTTGTTTGCCAAGAGATATACCTGCAAACAGGCTTATTAGCTCTTGTCCAATACCTGTCTGTAGACATCCTGAGAAAATTTAAAAAGATACCATGTTACGCAATTATGGTATAAGCTTGACTTATTCCCAAAATGCTAATTGGGGCGTAGTTGCAAAGATCCTACCCCCTACAGAGTTCACTCTACGCACCCCATCGTTGCTGAAACAAATACTACGTGTGCACAAATGCTTAATTGTCAAAAATTTTCCAGAAAATGTAAAGCTATCCCTGGCCCCCCCTTCCGCTGTAATGAAATTCAAAACATATATTTTAATGATGCCCGCATACTTTTGCCTCATAGATAGTTTTAGACATGTAGTTCCTGCACTTGGTCATTCATTCCTGCCAACTTGTCTAATAACCACCCATGTTGCCTCAGCCGCCTGGTGCCAATTCTTCCCCTGTGGCCCGAGAAAATCCGTCGACGGCAGCCTCGAGCACTCCAACTAACTAAACATTGTAATAGTCATGTGCAGTTATATTCTGACTCAGAAAAATTGGCCTTAGCAATGTCACTGGTTGGGGTTCCAGGTTTAGCCTTGGCTGATGGTCTGGAGATCAACCGGTTAGCTTGCAGCTTAGCCAAAAGCATAAATGCCACCTCACGAGCATTGTCATTGTTAAATAAAGAGTTGCGTGATCTAAGAGGTGCAGTTCTAGAAAATAGAGCTGGTATAGATTACCTCTTCCTTCTTCATCATTTAAGTTGTGAGACACACCAAAAGCTCTGTTGTTTTAACTTAACTGATAATGGCAATGCTGTAGATGAACAGATCAACAAGCTGCACAATATAGTAGCTAACAAAACAATAAGACAAAACAATTAGCTCACTTGGTTGACCCTTTGGCTTCCAGATCTTAGCTAGCTTAAAAGCATTGTTCATCCTAATTCTACCAGTGTTGTTCATAAAGTTCTGTTATGTCTCTGCGTTCCTTGTCTTATGAGCTGTTTAACCAATCTGTTTTATGTCTCAGCTAGTAAAACTGCTGCCCTCTATGCTCTAATAGCCCAACAAAAGGCTAAGTAATATGTATGTCACAAAAAGCTTTGTATAGTTATCAGAAATGCTATAATTGTAATGAAATTATGCATTTAAGGGGGAAAAATCTCTTTTTCCTTCACTCCGTGGTCTCTCTGACTCTGGGTTCTGCAACAGTGACACATAGGAAACGGCTTGCTGAAGTTGGGCTGGTCTGGGCCAGTGCAGCCACGGCACGAGGTCCCACCTGCACCACCTGGAGGTCTGTTGTGGGAGAGGGGCAGGATGTCAGTGGAGCGGAGGTGGCTTTCTCCAGGGTCAGAACCCTGGTCCTCCCACCGAGCAAGGTCACAGGCAGAGGAGGCACCCGCCTTAGCAGCTCCTCCCCTTCTAAAAGCCCTTCCCATGAAACTGAAGCAAGCTTCCAGTCCTCATTGTCTTGAAAAAAGGGTGGATTTCAACAGGAACACAGAGCGCTGCCTTGCACAGAGCCAGCTCACAGGGGTCCTCCTGGCTCAGGACCGCCTGCACTGGCTCCCCGGGGTCTTGGGTCCTCCCTGGCGAAGCTCCCGGGGGTCGGACACAGGCGCATCCAAAACAGGCAGCCGCCCTCCCCAAAACGATTCTGCACCGGGCTGTATCCCATGTCCATCTAACTTCAGTCCCATTCATTCCAACAGGTCTACTCTAAGCACAACTTACAGGGAAGACAACCCTTGGATTCCACAGAAGCAGAGGAAGTCAGACGTGGTGTCCGTCTAGCTCAGGGCGGCCTCCTCTGACCTGCAGTGGCTCTCCGAGGTCTCGGGCAGAGGGCGCGGGGGGGTCCTTGGCCAGCCCTCCTGTGGTACTCCCCCACAGCAGTGGGCGGGGCGGCAGAAAGGGAAGTCTGTACCCGCTCAGAGGCTGCACTGACCCAGCCTTTCCGCCTCCCTGGTGCCCCATGCGTCGGACTACAGCTCCCAGCGTCCTTGACACTGGCCATGCTGGAGTCCCTAGAATCATAGAACGGTAGGGCTGGACGGGGCCTACGAGGGCATCGAGTCCAACCCCCAGCTCAAGGCAGGGACCCAACACGTCTGCAGCCCCTCCCCCTGCCCCGCGTCAGTGGGGGCTCTTATTCGCCCACCCCCAGGAAGGCGCAGGGAAGCCCCCGCTCTTCTCACCGCCGCCGCCGCCTGCTCCTGGGCCCCCGCCATGGCTCTGGGGCTCCTCCGTCGCCCTCCCCGCCTCCTCCTCGCGCCCGCGTGGAGCCCCTCGCGCGCACGCTTCCGGGTCTCTCGCCTGCCCAATCAGGGCGCAGGGGCCCGCCCCTTCCTCCAATCGGCGCCCGCGACTGAAGGCGCCCGCGAGGCACCGGGGCGAGGCGGCGGCGGCCATTTTGAGCGAGGGCGGCTGCCCAGAGCGCCCTCCGGCCAGGGGGCCCCGCCCCGCCCCGCCCCGCCCCGCCCCGCGCGGGCCGCCGGAGCTCTTCCTCAAAAACTGGGGAGAGGTCGCGAGCGGGGTCCCGCAGGGCTCAGTCCTGGGCCCACAGCTCTTCCACGTTGTTGTGAATGACTTGGAGGAGGAGGCGCAGGGAATGCTGATCAAACTTGCAGATGGCACCAAATTGGGCAGGATAGCGAATACCCTGGAAGACAGAAACAGAATTCAGAGTGATCTGGACAGACTGGAGCGCTGGCAGAAAACAACAGAATGGCATTTAACAGGGACAAATGCCAAGTTCTGCACCTAGGAGAAAGAAACCAAATGCACAGTTACAAGATGGGGGATACGTGGCTCAACCACACGACAAGCGAGAAGGATCTTGGCATTGTTGTCGATCACAAGCTGAATATGAGCCAACAATGTGATGTGGCTGCAAAAAAGGCCAATGCTCTTTTGGGCTGCATTCATAGAAGCATCGCTTCCAAATCCTGGGAAGTACTAGTTCCCCTCTACTCAGCACTGGTTAGGCCTCATCTGGAGTACTGTGTCCAGTTCTGGGCACCACACTTTAAGGAGGATGCAGACAAACTGGAGGGGGTTCAGAGGAGGGCAACAAAGATGATCAGGGGACTTTTTTTCATAGCATTTGCCTTTTTTGCAGCCACATCACATTGTTGGCTCATATTCAGCTTGTGATCGACAATAATGCCAAGATCCTTCTCGCTTGTAGTGTGGTTGAGCCATGTATCCCCATCTTGTAACTGTGCATTTGGTTTCTTTTTCCTAGGTGCAGAACTTGGCATTTCTCCCTATTCAATGCCATTCTGTTATTTTCTGCCCAGCGCTCCAGTCTATCCAGATCACTTTGAATTTTGTTTCTGTCTTCCAAAGTATTAGCTATCCCACTGATAAGCACTCTTTGAGTCCCATTCTGTAGCCAACTGTGGATCCACGGGATCGTTGTTTCATCTAGCCCACTTTGAGCTAGTTTGCTCATCAGGAGATCATGGGGCACTTTGTCGAAAGCTTTGCTGAAGTCGAGGTGTATGATGTCTCCAGCATTCCCACGGTCCACAAGGGAGGTTACTTGATCAAAAAATGAGATCGGATTCGTCTGGCAGGATTTGACAGCATGTGGGTGGTCCTGCATGCTGTGGACATAATATAGCTTGACTTCAGCGAAGCTTTCGACAAAGTGCCCCATGATATCCTGATTAGCAAAGTAGCTCAATGTGGGCTAGATGAAACAACCATCAGGTGGATCCATAGTTGGCTACAGAATCGGACTCAAAGAGTGCTTATCAGTGGGATCTGAATATGAGCCAACAATGTGATGTCACTGCAAAAAAGGCAAATGCTCTTTTGGGCTGCATTAATAGAAGCATAGTTTCCAAATCCTGCCAAGTACTAGTTCCCGTCCACTCAGCACTAGTTAGGCCCCGTCTGGAGTACTGTGTCCAGTTCTGGGCACCACACTTTAAGGACGCAGACAAGCTGGAGAGGGTTCAGAGGACAGCAACAGAGTTGATCAGGGGACTGGAAACAAAGCCCTATATTTAGCCTTGAGAAGAGAAGACTGAGGGGAGATAGGATAGCGCTCTTCAAGCACTTGAAAGGTTGTCACAGAGAGGAAGGCCAGGATCTCTTCTCGGTCATCCCAGAGTGCAGGACACGGAATCATGGGCTCAAGTGACAGGAAGCCAGATTCCGGCTGAACATCAGGAAAAACTTCCTGACTGTAAGAGCAATACGACAGTGGAACCAATTACCTGGGGAGGTGGTGGGCTCTCCCACACTGGAGGCCTTCAAGACGAGGCTGGACAGCCATCTGTCAGGGATGCTCTGACTTGGGTTCCTGCATTGAGCAGAGGGTTGGACTCGATGGCCTTGTAAGCCCCTTCCAACCCTGCTATTCCATGATTTTTAGAAACTGCTGGGTAAGTTACTATCAAGTACAAACTTACTATCAAGATGGCAGAGATCACAGAGGCCTGAATCTCGCACATCTTAAGGTGAGCACCCCAGTTCCCACAGGAGCTCCCCCATCCCCCAGCAGACGAAGAAAGGACCCCTTTTCTGCTAGATACGTTATGCAGTCCCATAATATGTGGCCGATTCCCTCTGATACTCCGGAGGTACCACAGACTCGACCAGGCGCACTGAAAATGTGAAAGTCTCTTAAATCAGGGGTCTCGCTCCCCCCCCCCGAGGCGGAGCCCCGCACAGGCCCTCGCTGCCGGGTCTCGCCCCCCACCCAGACAGGGCGCAGGGAACAGGCCCCGTCCTCCGGCCGGCGCCCGCACGAGGCCAGGGCGGAATCGAAGCCGCCAGGGGGGAGCCCGGAGGAGGGCGGGGGCTGCGGGGCGTCGCTTGCAGGCGCGGAGCGGCTCCCTGCGGAAGAGGCGCAGCGGCGGCGGCGGCGGGTCGCGTCCCCTCGCCACCGACGCTCCCGGGGGACCGCACTTCGCCTACCTCGCAGGGCCGTTGTGGCCTCCTTGGAGGAAGGGCGGAATAACGGGGAGGGTGACAGCGAGCAAACAGTAACAATATTAAAAAATGATCCGGAGCAGCCGCCCCAACTTGGCGCCCTCCGGAGGGGTTGATCACCAGTTCCCATCATCCCCAGCCAGCCACGACGATGGGCGTTACGGTCCACCCCATCTCCAGAGCGCCGGGGAAGAGGACGGTGCTGCTCCCAACAGGCGCTCCTCTTGGCTGCCCCCGAAGACGGGGGGATGGCCATTCTTTCCCCATCAGGTCCAGCAGCTTCTTTTTCTCCCCACCCCCGCCAACGTCCCCTGAAGAGGAGCTCTGTTGAACCCCAAGCTGGCACCCTACTGTTGCTGGCTGGATTTCCTTTTAAGCGGACCCCTGTGGCTACCTGCAGCGTTTGCCCACCCGGAGAGCCCCGCTATCGCTCTGTTCTGTTGACTCGGAAGTAAAGCTCGTCTATGTCCAACGGGGCCCGCTCCTGAAGCCTGATGTATTGCATCTACGCCTATTGGAAGGTGCCATGTCAGATGGCAGCCATTTTCTTTATTACTTATAAAGTATTCTTATCTTGCTCCACAGCCAAGGAGGCTCCTGGCTTACATACAATCAGTAAAAGAAGGCGGTCCCTGCCCCGCAGGCTTACAATCTAAAAAGACATGGCAAGCAAGGAACAAGGAACAGGGAGGGAAGAGGAAACTGAAAATAATGAGCACGCTCCCCTGCACGTTTGCAGGAGAAAAATCCTACAGTTCTCAGTACAGGCCGGGATTGCGCCGGAGACCTTTCAACAGGGCGGGCGAAAGCCCCCCGGAGGGCAGGAGGAGCTGGCAGGGGCCTTCAGGAGGGCTGGTGGGGCGGGGCTGCTCCCCGGGGGCTTCAGCGTGGCGAGAGACTGACAACCTCCTCCACCCGCTTGTCTCTGCGGCAGAAAACGAACTGCACCTGTTGACTATTTGCCTGCCACACCAGCGCTTCTGGCACAGGAGCCTTTCCGGAAGGAAAAGGGGGCAACCTCAGTCCCAGGGTGGCAGGGGAGGGAGGGCCACGCTGCCAGAGGCGAGGCGTCTCCACGCGCAGCTCAGGGCCTTGCCGGGCAGAGGCCACCTTCGCTTCTCAGCTGTGCCTGAGTGCGTGGGACACCGCGCCTACCTTAGTAATAGCAATCTCATAGGACCTGCAGGTCCCCATGCAGGCTCAGACAGGATAAAAGCCCCCACCTCCCAGCATGGCTGGCCCAGGAACGTTGGGAGGTGTAGGGCTTTTTCCTGTACCTGCCTACTCCGAGGGGAACCCGCTCCCAGCCCCTGGCAAGAGCGTAGAGGATTGCAGCCTTCACATGGCCTTTGCTGCCAGCAGAGTTCTTTGTAATCGGGATGATTTTTTATTGGTCCCAGAGGTGTTTAATGCAATTAATCAACTCAATGCTGCAGCCCTAATAGACCAGGAACAATAATTAAGTTCCCCAGAAGAGAAAGCAGCATGATCAAAGCGCAGTGCCAACAACCCCACGAGAGCGGGGAAGGCGCAGAGGCGACAGGCCTGCCATCTTCTTGTGGGAGGAGGGGGCCAGGGCTTCCCCCACCCTCATCCTTCAGGAGACCTCGGGCTGCTGGCTGTCCTCAGGAGCCCCTTCGCACACCAGCGGGTTGATCTGCAGGCAGGAGCTGGTGCTGATCACGCTCATCTCCAGCCTGTGAAAAGCTCCAGCCAGCCAAGCCCTCCACCAAGGACCGGTCACAGCGCAGGAGCTGATGGCAACTCTCAGCTGACCCAAGCCCATGTGACCAGGGTGGGGTGGGGTGAAGAGTGCCCCCCCATTGAGGAAACCACCATGTTTTGTGTTCAATACTTTAACGAAGACACCCCACCATTCAATTACCTCCTGTTTGCGTTCAGAATTTATTACCTGTCACGTGGCAGGTGCTGCACATTACAGGGAATCCATGTTGGCTCTGCCCGCACAGGGCTTACAGTATACAGCAGGCAGACTAGACGGGGTGGGCAGAGGGGCTAGCAGGGAGCAGGAAAGGAGAGGCAGGGAGGGGGGCAGGGGCAGGCACCGTTTCATATGGGGCTGCAGGTTGTCTGGATCCCACCTCCTCTCCAAAACTGCCCCACAGGACAAAATGGGCAGTGGCGTTGCAGGGAAAGTCCTCTGACCAAAGATGCTGGCTGGCTCAAGGGCCTAGATCTCAATGAGGGAATCAACTCAGGTCTCGGCTGTACTACTCCGACCTGCAAGTGGTGCTTTGCCTGTGCAGTAAATTCCAGGAAGGAGTCGAGGTGACAAGCCCCTTTCCTCCGAGATCCCCATTTTCCAAGTGAGGGGCAATTTGCTTTCGCACCCCACGGCACCCCACTGCAGACTAATGTGGTACACAAATTAGATGCGCTGCTTGAAGCTGCGCATCCAGAGGGGTGCCTGCCAACGCCATAAGGCAGCGGGGGGGGGGCAGATTTCATTGAAGTGGTGGGGGGGCCAGGGAGGGAAACAGCGTGGGGTTGAGCCTTTCCCAGTCAGCTGCTTTCTAGACCTAAATGGCCCCCCAAAGCAGCTTCTCCACCCACAGGGAGGGGAGGAAGATGCCACGGCCACCGATTTCGATGGTGAACACTTCTGAAATGCATCGTTAACTTGGGTTTAGGCTGTTGGGTTTGTTTGAGTTGTATTTGTTATATATCACCTGTTAATAAAGATGTGAACAACTTTCTGAAAAACCCTCCTGAACTCCTTGGTCATCCAAGACATCCTGGTGCCTGAGGCAGAGCAAACAGCAGATAAAAACATTATAATACGCCGACATATGGGACTATTTGCCGCCTTTGAATGGTACCCTATTTAGAGGCTGCCGGTGTCAATGGAATTATGCAAAAGGGAAACGCCCTCGCATCGTCCCCGCTGCCCACTGGAGTTCGACAGTGGATCAAAAGCGGACTCCGAGTACTGGACCTTGTGCTCTGACCCTGACACGCGCACCCCTGTGCCCCGGGCCCTCCGGCCTTGCCGCTGCGCTTCCACGGCTATAGCAAGACAAGCAGTGGTCTGGCAAGGGTGCCCCCGGCCAAGAGCGGCTGTGCCCAACAAAGGCCCATGCGAGGGCAAGGCACGAGCGGCACCGGGAAGCCCCTGGGGAAGGGCCCGTGCAGGGGAGGCGAACCATGCGCGGGGCCGCGGGGCCTCCCACTCACGCTCGTGCTCGGAAACGCCCAGCCGGGCAGCACTCTGCTCCGAACGCCGTCAGCGGCGCCAGGCACAAGTGCCGGGCAGCAGGTCCCCCAGAACCACTGCTGCTGCTGAGGCGCTCTCCAAAGCGACCGCAGGGCGTCCCCGGGAGTTCCTGGTGCAGAAGTGGGATCAGGGTCAAGGGGGGCAGAGACGCGGCAAACACTTCAGGGAGGGCGGGGTCCTGTGTACAGCAATGCTTCCCCCTTGCCCCTAAAATCACAGCACTGCACCCGCACAACACAAAATCAAAAAAGTCACCCCAAAAGGCAGGTGAGGGGCTTCCCCCCGTAAAAGTCCCACAAGCATAGCAGGGGGGTGAAGGAGGAGGGGGCGGGGAAACAGAGGAGGGGCCCAGGAGTTTTGCGGCCTGCAATCAGTTGTCAGCTTTCTTCCTTCATCCAGGGGATCCGAAACCAGAACCCAAAACACAAAGAACAGCTTCAGCCACCCAACTCACTCCAGTTTCTGTGGAGAGAACAGAGAGACAGGAGAATTACCCAGCACGGGGAGACCACAGTGGGGGGTGGGGAGCAAGGGGGGGGCGGGGGGAGTCCTGGTGGCTTTCCAGAAAGGAATGGAGACCACCTGGCAGGTCACAGCCTCTGCCTCAAACACAATGGCCTGGTTCGTATGTAATGACAACCCAGAGTATGGGTTGTTCTTGAATTGTGGGTTGTCCTTATGTGCAAACCCTGAACAATGGTTTAACATGAACCCAGGAAGAGAACCCAGGGTTTGCTGTTGGGTTGTGAACTCTGGGTTGTTTGTGGTTAACAACTCATAGTTAAACCAGTGCAGAGTTCAACAAGCCAAACTCAGCCCATACTCTGGGTTGTTATGCGTGAGCCACCGTTGCGCGACAGACCCTCGCCAAGGGCTGTGCGGGGTGTCACTTTGGGGGAACAAATTGGGAATCCGGGAGGGTCCGGCTGCCTGTTCCGGTCTGCTTGGAACATCCATTCTAGGGAGCAGGAATGTTAGGAGGGGAAATGCCTGTTTCTGAATGACCCAGCCACACGCCCTGGAACGCTGCGTGTCACTCGAAATGTGGGCATGCCGTCCGTTGTCAGCTCAGCCTGGACACCCCAAAAGATCAACGTGAAATAAGGACTGAGCCCCTAGTTGTTGCTGGCTCCTTCAGTATGAACGAGTATTTTTACATTTCAACAGCTGATGTTCTGTGCTTTCTCCCGAGTTGCTGCCTTGCAATTCTATCGGCTTGTTTTTATTATTACTTTGCCTTTTTTGGTGTGCTGCTTTGGGGGCCTTTCAGCCCAAAGCAGCATAAAAGAAACATCAAGCTGGCTGATGAGGGACATTTTGGGCAGCAGGTGCAGGCCCTTGAGGGGGAGAGCGGCTCTGCAGGCTCGGGGCTCTCTTCCTGGGAGCTCACCTCCGTTTTAGTTTTCTCTCCAAAGACTGTAAACAAAAAGGAAAAAAGGTTACTGGCGAAGGAGGAGGGCGTGTGTGTGGAAATGGATAAAGCGGGAATGCGTTTGCGCACGAGTGACTCACCACGACTGAAAAACTCCCGCAAGAACCCGAACAGTGCAAAGGCGATCAGGAAGAGGCCAATCGCGTCCTCCAGGGAGGGGCCTGAGGAGCCTGGGGAAAAGAGGTGAAGCAGAGGTGGAGGAGGGGGCAAGGTAGAACAGGAACAATCCCCTCACCCCCATCGTGTTTTGATCTCTTGCTTCATCAGCGATCTCCGTTCTCGTCAATTTTGCCCTCATCGAGGTGCTCCCCAAAACATGAAGGTGCAAACTGTCCAACATCACAAAGACCACTTGGCAAGACCTCAGCTCCTCTGCAAGCTGATGAACAGGCCCCACCCCCATCTACAAGGGTTGTCACACCAGGAGCCTTACGCACTCTGCACGTTATCTGATCTGCTTTGCTTAGTTAAGCAAATTGTATCCTACCTTTCCAGGAAGTGTGTTTGTGATCACAAAAAGCTACCACTTAACAAAGCCGGGAACCCACCAAACAATCCGTGGTCAGGGAAAGGGGGCAGGGCCAGAGAACAGGACTAGACGTGGCCCCCAGGAGTTTCCCCACCCCTGCAGTGTGGGAAGCAGGTGGCCACTTCTGGGTTAAGGACCCTGACTGAGTTTTGCAAACATGGGTAGGTCCACGTTCCACAAGCGGTCTGTGTGCGCCCCCCAGCACACATCCCCCCCAGGCACCTACCTGCCACATGAAGCTTCACGGCCCTCCTCAGCCCAGTATCCCCCAGGCCAGCATGGGCCACGTGGCAGCTGTAGGAGGCACCATGGTCTTCGGGTTGGACGGCCACCAGGCGGGCAAAGCTGGTGAAGCTGAAGGTGCCATTGGGGGACTGCCGATGCCCCGACTCCCAGGTCTCTGCAATGGCATCCGCGGGGGCGTTGGGGCCCCGCCGCTTCCAACTGACGGCCACGCGCTGGGGGTAATAGCCAGCAACCTCGCAGGCCAGCTCCGCATGGGCGCCGGGGGACACGGAGAGCGGGCTTGGGCGGAGGGTGACAGTGGGGGGCTCTGAGCGGCAGAGAGAGTTAGAGAGAGGTCAGCTGAGCCTCTGCGGAGGGAGCCCACCAGGGGGCTGTGCCCCAAAGACAACGCTCCACATCTGTCCCGTTGCAGCTTTGTCTAAACTCGCACCTCGAATGCCGGTTCCCCCACTATTTCCACCCCACCTTCCCATCCCATGGCAACGCGGCAGGGCAGCTGAGAAGTCAGAAGCAACGCTGGAGCATTTCTTAATAGGATCCAGACAAAAGGTAGGGTTGCTAGGAAATGCGTCCTATTAACCTCAGAACACTCCGGCATCACAGCAGAATAAAAAATCTCCAAAAGAAAGAGAGAAAAAACAAAAGCATGAACAACAAAAAGAGAGTGGAAGAACGCGCTCCCTGACTCAGTCTCGCCGTGTCCGCAACAGTGGGGCTTCCTTCCGGGGAAGAGGCTTCCGTGCCCTTCAGGTGTATCCCTTAAGACCTTCTCCAAGGTTGTTAAGGAAAACCTTGCTACGCCCGAGTTGCCACACGGCTCAGATCCCAGGTCTTGCCTAGGGCTGAGGGGAGTTCTGGCTGCCTCCCCCTGGGTCTAGCGCAGCACCAACACAGCGCTTGCTGACCCAACGGAGATGCCCGTGGCGCCAGGACGCGCTGCTGGTGTGGGGCCGGGGTCACTTGCCCTAGCGCAGCTGCGCCTGTGGGGGCGTCACGCTGGACGCTGCTCCCAGCCCCTTTGCGACGCTTTTGGAATGCTTCTCACCACTCGGGAAAGGGGTGGGGGGCGGGTGGGGGGCAGCCTTTCAGTTCAAACATGTGGAGGATGGAGAAAGGGGGGTCCCACCCGCCCCAACACTCACCCGCCCCAACACTCACCCGCCCCAACACTCACCCACCACCTTGAGCTCCATGGCTTGCTGGGCGTGCAGGTGGGGCATGTAGACGGTGCAGATGTACGTGCCCTCGTGGCCCACGCGGACCTTCTGTAGGTGCAGGGAGACGTTGCCCTTGCTCGGGTCCAGGAACAGCCGGGCCCCCTCCTCGGCCACTGAGATGCGCTGGGTGGCCCCATCGTAGGCCAGCACCACCCGCCCCGCCCCGCTGTACTGGTGGCGCCACTCCACCGAGAAGGCTGTGGCTGGGCCTGAGAAGCCACAGTCGATGAGCACGTCCTGGCCCAGGCGGGTCTGCAGGTGTGGGGTGCGGGTGAACACAGAGAGGACCGCTGGCAGGGAGAAGAGAATCACAGAATTCGCAGAGCCAGGCTATAAGACCATGGAGTCCAACCCCCATCGAGAGGCATCAGTGCGGCGGGAAGCGCAGAGCGATGTGCCCGTCTGGCCAAGTCAGCCACGAGTCAGAAGCTGCCCCGCTGGCATCGCCGTTGCCCCCCATGTGCTACTTCTGCCCCTTGCGCTGGCCTGGCCCCCCACGCCTCGCTTCCTCAGGAAAGGGCACACAGGCACACACACGCGGACCTGTGCCGCCCCGTCAGGAAGCGCGGCCTCCCAAGCAGTTTTATGATCAACACCCTGTGCGGATCAGCTGTATTGAGATGTGTTCACGTGCCAGATCAATGCTTATCAACCTGCTGACTGTCGTTACTGAACTAAGGGTGGCGTGGATAGGGAAATGTCACTTTTCGACTAACCCTAAAGAAAAGGGGAGGGGGACCCAGGGGAAACAATGCTTCTTGCTCCAAATCCTCCCACTCAACTTTACTCAACAGACCCCCAGAAAGGGAGGGCGGGGGACTGACAGATGCTCCCGCCTGCCCCAGGTACCTGTTGTCGTGGTGATGCGTTTCATCGCTGCCTCCTGTTTCCAAGGCAACGGGCCCTCCCCGTTCAGGATGCTGCTGACTCCGTATGCTGCTTCCGGGTTCTGCACAGTGGCAATAAACCACTTGCCGGGCTCCAGGGAGCGGGGACACCCCTTCACGCCCACCAGCCCGGCGGCCCAGGGCACGTGGGCCTCCTGCGGGAGGTAGGCATTGATCTCGCAGGAGACGTCATCCACAGCAGTGGGGTCTGTCCCCACCCAGAGAGAGCTGGGCTCTCTGCCACCCCACAGAGTCCCCGAGGGGTCTGTAGGGAGAGGAAGAGGGGGACAGGTGAGGCCGAGGGGGCAGGGATACCTGAGGTCACAGCCTCCCGTCTGTTTTTCAGGAAATGTTTGACCAGGGAAATTTCCAAGGCCTAAACTCACTGGGAACAGATGGAGCCTACTTGACAAATTCAGCAAACTACAATGTTAACATGTGCAAAGTAAATCTTACCGTCTAAATTTTTTTTTCTCCACGAGCCCAAAGTGACTGAACTGAAAAATATGACTGAGCGGGACTGGGTGAACAGTGCCACCCTACACACCCGTACCTGGGAGTAACTGGACTCCACGGGGCTGACGTCTGAGGAGAGAGACGTGCAACCGACTGCGCCGTTAACGTGTGTCAAAAATTACAGTCAAAGGAACTGGAGGCCACAGTCGGAAGGTACTTTTATCCCAATAATTGTAAATACTGGAAGACACTCCAGCTCAGTAACACGCGTCTCCCTCTCATTACTTAGATTTCAAAGGGGAAAGCGCCGACTGCTGCATGCCCCAAGCGCTACGCCGCAGGCTTGCTATGCTCGCGCCCGCTTCCCGGGGCAGTCGTCTAAAAATCCGCAATTCCGCCCGCTGACTGCCCAACTGCCTGGGAAATCTGCCAGCTCGCTATACTGCGAATCCGCCTTATGGACAACAATCTGCCCTTGCGGGAAACGCTCTCCCCGGCCCCCCGCGGCCGCGGCCCCCGCAGCCGCCCCGCGGTCCTCCAGAGCAACAGGCATCGCGGCGACGGGGCCGCTCCTACCCAGGATCTGGAAGGCCAGGCCGGGCTCCACCTCCGCGGGCAGCTCGGGCTCCAGGGCGGCTTCGTCCAGGCGCGCCCCGGGCCGGGGCAGGAGCAGGAGCGCGCGGCGCTGGCGCAGGGCGCTGGGCATCACCGAGCCGCCGCCCCCGGCCTCCTCCACGAACCAGCAGCCGAGCTTGGCCGGGGCGCCCCCCGACGCGGCCGGGGTGCTCAGCGCCGCCCCCACGAGGCCTGCGGGAGAGCGGCGGGTGAATGCAGGGGCCCCTTGGCCGCCGCAGCCCCCCGGCAGCCGCAGCGGGCGGGAGCGAAGGCGGCGGGGGCTCCCCGCGCAAAACCCCCTCCGCCCGGGAGCCGCCCTCCCCCGGCCCCCCGGCCCCCCGCTTTTTCTCCCAGGCGTCGATGGGGCGGGCAGAAAGACCAACGGGAAGAGCGCCCCCAGCTCTCGCGCGTCCCGGCAGGGCAGGCCGCCGACGCTGCGCCAGCGCCGCCCCGGCCTGCTCCGGGAGGGCCCGAGCGCCGCCGGGACGGGCAAAGACGCGGGCCCCCAGAAACGCCCGGCCGCGCGCCGCGCCCCCGGCGCCGCGCCCCCCGCCCCCCCTCCGGGGGACCCGGGCGCCGGCCCCACTCACCGAGGAGGGGCGCGAGGAGGAGGAGGAGGGGGGGGCTCTTCTCGCCCCGGGCGGGGGCCAACGCGCGGGCAGCCATGCCGGGGAGAGGCGCTGCGGGAGCTGCGTCGCTCGCGCGCCTCCGCGCTTTCGCTTTCGCCGCCGGCGCAGGAAGGAGGGCGGCCCGGGGCGGGGCGGGGCGGGGCGCGGGGCTGCGCGGGCGCCCTCGAGGGGCAAGCGCCCGGCGCGGGAGGGCGAATACTGGCAGCGCCGGCGAAGGCAGCGCCGCGCCACGCGCCCCCGGCGTGACCGGCGCCGGCGAGCGGCGGCTCCCGCCCCGCCCCCCCCGGGCCCCCCCCGGGCCGGCCGGCCGCCTGCCTGCCTCGGGCTCGTGTCTGCGGCCGCGCGCACGCCGTTTGGCGCCTCTTGCACGTTGTACTTGCTCCGGTTGGCTTGTTACCCGCGCGCCACCCAGCAGTCGAAGCTCTCCGGGCAGCTCGCAACCATGAGAGCCGTGCAGCACAAGGCGATGAAATCCAGCGTGAAGGCTGGAACTAGCGGCAGTGCAAAGATTTGAAACAAGGTACGTTCCTCTCACGCACACGCGCCCCCCCCCCCCCGCTCCTGCAGCGGAATCTGAGCCCCGCTTCGCTTGCTGACGCGGTGCCACAACCCGGGCGCCCCAGGCCCTGACTGCGCCCCACCAGGGCGATCCTGAGCCAGACGGCTCTTTGCCCACCGGGAGGAAAGCGGGAGATGGATCAGGGCCTGCTCCCTGCGCGTGCATCCCCGCTACACAAAGCTTTTTGTGACATACATATTACTTCGCCTCTTGCTGGGCTATTAGAGCGTAGAGGGCAGCAGTTTTACTAGCGGAGACATAAACCAGATTGGTTAAACAGCGCATAAGACAAGGAACGCAGAGACATAACAGAACTTGTATGAACAACACTGGTAGAGTTGGGATGAACAGTGCTTCAAGCCAGCTAAGATCTGGAAGCCAAGGGGCTAACCAACTGAGCTAATTGTTTTGTCTTACTGCTTTGTTAGCTACTATATTGTGCAGCTCGTTGATCTGTTCATCTACAGCATTGCCATTATCAGTTAAGTTAAAACAACAGAGCTTTTGGTGTGTCTCACAACTTAAATGATGAAGAAGGAAGAGGTAATCTATACCAGCTCTATTTTCTAGAACTGCACCTCTTAGATCACGCAACTCTTTATTTAACAGTGACAATGCTCGTGAGGTGGCATTTATGCTTTTGGCTAAGCTGCAAGCTAACCGGTTGATCTCCAGACCATCAGCCAAGGCTAAACCTGGAACCTTAACCAGTGACATTGCTAAGGCCAATTTTTCTGAGTCAGAATATAACTGCACATGACTATTACAATGTTTAGTTAGTTGGAGTGCTCGAGGCTGCCGTCGACGGATTTTCTCGGGCCACAGGGGAAGAATTGGCACCAGTTCAAGTGGCGGCTGAGGCAACATGGGTGGTTATTAGACAAGTTGGCAGGAATGAATGACCAAGTGCGGGAACCACATGTCTAAAACCATCCATGAGGCAAAAGCACGTGGGCATCATTAAAAGATACGTTTTGAATTTTATTACAGTGGAAGGGGGGGCCAGGGATAGCTTTACATTTTCTGGAAAAAAATTTGACAATTAAGCATTCGTGCATACGTAGCATTTGTTTCAGCAATGATGGGGGTGCGTAGAGTGAACTTTGTAGGGGGTAGGATCTTTGCAACTACGCCCCAATTAGCATTTTGGGAATAAGTTAAACTTACACCATAAACTCTTAACATGGTATCTTTTTGAATTTTCTCAGGATGTCTACAGACAGGTATTGGACAAGAGCTAATAAGCCTGTTTGCAGGTATATCTCTTGGCAAACAAAAATGTTTTACTCTCGTGATGTTAGCCAGGTGAAGCCAGTAATTATCAGCAAATCACTGGGACAAACTTTCCCTTTCAGGGGCTGGCCCCCCTTTTTGCACCTTATTAAGGAGACACAAATGCAACACTACTAACACTACAACACGCATGTTTGATCTTCTTTGGGATCTGACCGTACGCCGGGCAGCTATTCACCTGGCAAGCTGCAGTAGGGTCTAGTCCCCTTCTTCAATTCTCCAGTTGCAGGTCTGACCGTACGCAGGGGGACAGTCTCCCGGGGTGTCCACAGTAAGGTCTAGCCTGAGTCTTCTTACTGCTTTTTCAGAATGATTTTTAAAGGATTTTCAGGATTTCTGTTTACAGTCTACTCTCCCCCTCTCGCTCTCTTGACTCATGTCCAATGTATCCAGGGTTTAACTCCAGCTGCTTTCATAGCTGCGGGGGTGGAAAGTATGACAGTTCTCAGTCCTCTCCATCTGGGAGTCAAAGGGTTATTTTTCCCTCTTTAACTCATACTTCATCTCTTGGTTGGAAAGGATGAACTTCTGTGATGGGAATTGGGGGCTTATTTTCTAAGACAAAGCGACGCTGGGCTTGAAGAACTTCGCTCAGTGTTTGGACTTCTTGTTTAAGGCTAACGTTTGCTTGCTCTTGATGCCGCTCCAGTGTCAATCATGAAGTCAATGTCACGGCCCCTCTCAAGCTGTCTCCCTCTTCGCCCATTCTGGCCCCTTTGGTTTTCTCCTTTGTGTATTTGATTTATTTTATTTGGGCATTCATGCCACTAATGTCCATCTTGTCCACACTGGGCACACTGGTTCTTTTTTAAGAATCTTCTGCCTCTGCCGGGTCTTCTTCTTTTCTTTTTTCGTCCACATCTTCTTGGGCCTCTGGGTCGAGGGGGGTGTACTGGTGATAGGCATCTGAAAGACGCTCCAAGTGCGCTCTGGGGCCTCGGTGGCACCTTGCAGCACTTTAGACACTTTGGTCATATTAATTGACTTTTTCATACCTGCTTTCATGGCTTCTAACAGCAGGGTTTGATACTGGGTGAGGTGCTCTAGCGTAACTTGTGTTTTGGGATTCCAGCAGGGGGGGGGTTACTTACAAGGAGACTTTATACCATACATGTTGCCCATGAAGCAACACAACACTAGCAAGCATTTTCAGCATAGGCTAGAAGTGTTTGGTTCTCAGGCACAGCTTCCTGCAAACAACTTCGCTTCCCAAAGGGCTGGATAACACTTTTATTTATTAGTATGGGAAGACAAAGTTTTTCTCTTTTTTTTTGCTTTCTTTTTGCTGATCTGCCTGTATTGCAGATCATGTTTCAAACTTTTTATATGAAACTTTCTGCTCCATGCACCAGCCTTGTCTCTTTATTTGTCTTTTTCAAGTTAAACTCACTTCCTTAAACTTTTCTGCCTTACACTAGTCCCAATGACACACATTTGGGATAGGCTCTTCTTTTCCTTCTAGTTACATTTTCTTCATCTTAAAGAACTATTACATTATTGTGGCTACTTTACCCCAGGTAATAAGCTCCATGCACAATCAGCTGCTTTTAATTTATCCTGGGGGCAACTATGGCCAAGCTTCTTTTCTACAAATGTTTTTTCTTTGCCTCTTGCCTTTTCTTTTTTCCTCCCTTCTCTATCTGTCTGCTACTTTTTCTGTTTCCTTCTTTTCTACTTGCCTTTGTCTTTTCTCCTTGTCATCCATCGGGAACCACACTTAGTATTATTTGGAGTTGCAACTAACACTAATCTGCAAATATCACATATATTTTATGATATCTAAGAAATCATAAAATATACACAACAAACTTTTTCTGCAAGTTAACACAATGAATGGAAAGCACTTTTTGCATGGTAAGGCATGATGGAGCAGATCCAGCAATCGTACTGCTCTTCTGGCTGAAAGCTCAGGGCCCATTAAAATCAAGGGACGGGCATACCCACACACGCAAAGAGTTCTAGGTCACCATTTTTGCATCGGCAACTCTATGCTGCATGAGTTCTGGCAGAAGGAAATCTAAAAGTCATAGATCAAACTCAGCTTGCTGTACACTGAGCTGACTACAAACACAGACACACGGTCCACAGCGATGAGAGTTCAAGTTTATCCAAAGCTTCACAGCACTGTCCATGGCAAGTCTTTGACAATTTAAAATTTTAGTTCATGTGCAGAGTGTCTCTAAAAAGCCCAGACAATGATGGAGGCAAACGGAGAAGGCTCTGGGCAATGAAGATGAAATGTTTCCAGCAAAGGCTCTCCACTTTTGCTTCAGTTTAAAAAGGGAAAGTGTGGCCCTACACCATTTTTGACAGACAAGGGCCTTTAACTTTTTAGCAAGGCCTCTGTCTAAACAGAGCGGCACAGCTCAGCTCTCTAGCCGTGACGCTTTAACCTGGGCAACTCCTCTGTAAATTCTATTTTACTTCTGTCAGGTTCTCACGGACATTTTAAAAACTTGCTCTTTTTTTTTTCTCTTCTAACCTGGTACACGAAAGCACTGAAACACTGAATGCCGAAACTCAGGACGCTGGGGGGAGATGGGCATCGCCTTATACTTGCATTTTTCAGGCAGCCATTAATCTTCGGGGAGGCGGTGGGGTGATTTGCAGGACTTCAGAGGCAAGCTTCTCAGTTTGTTTGTATTTGTAAATCCCAAGCTCAAAACAGGGCATGATGAGGTACAGGGCAGCTAAATCTTTGCTTTGGCACGGGCAACAAATAACTCAGGTCAGCTTTCTTCACTGGGGTCTCAAACAGGAAAACAGTCTTAATTTTAAATTGTAACGTCACTGACAGCATCAGCCAGCCAGCTACACAGATCTCATTGTTTTTCAAGACAGTTACTCCAATATCTTCTTCTCTTCTCAATCAGGTTGGGTCTCCCAGCTTACACAGTTTATTGCAGCTTCCAGGAGCATGGTAGTAGCGCGATTTTGGCTTGGCCAGGAACATGCTGTCTGGTTTCTCGGTCTCTTCAGCACACACACTCAGGCTGTCTAACACCGGACACTCGAACCAGTGAGATTTCTTCATTGCAGGGAATCTCACGGCAAAAGCTTAATAGTTACGCTCTTCAGAAATCATATAGCTGATGGTCAGTAGCTACAGGCTCTATGCAATTCTAACACAGCTCAAAGCTAAACACGGTTACCTTGACAGAGATCTTCAACGTGGTCTCTCCGCTTCATTCTGCCTTGGGACCGTCCTATGGCACACTTTCCACTCGGAGAGGGGTCTAGCTTGTGCTCTGGGGGCTGATTTTTTACTTATATTTTCCATTTTGTGCCTTCATCTTCTGGGTCTTCATTTTCAGTTTCTGTTCCTTAGGGATTTCATCTCAATTAGGCGAGGTGATGATGTTGCACAACTCAGAACGTTGTGGGCAATTTTCATAGAATCATAGAATAGTAGGGTTGGAAGGGGCCTACAAGGCCATCGAGTCCAACCCCCTGCTCAATGCAGGAATCCAAGTCAGAGTATCCCTGACAAATGGCTGTCCAGCCTCGTCTTGAAGGCCTCCAGTGTGGGAGAGCCCACCACCTCCCCAGGTAATTGGTTCCATTGCCGTATTGCTCTGACACTCAGGAAGTTTTTCCTGATGTTCAGTCGGAATCTGGCTTCCTGTAACTTGAGCCCATTATTCCGTGTCCTGCACTCTGGGATGATCAAGAAGAGATCCTGGCCTTCTTCTCTGTGACAACCTTTCAAGTACTTGAAGAGTGCTATCATATCTCCCCTCAGTCTTCTCTTCTCAAGGCTAAACATGCCCAGTTCTTTCAGTCTCTCTTCATAGGGCTTTGTTTCCAGTCCCCTGATCATCTTTGTTGCCCTCCTTTGAACCCTCTCCAGCTTGTCTGCATCCTTCTTAAAGTGTGGTGCCCAGAACTGGACACAGTACTCCAGATGAGGCCTAACCAGTGCTGAGTAGAGGGGAACTAGTACTTCCCGGGATTTGGAAGCGATGCTTCTATGAATGCAGCCCAAAATAGCATTTGCCTTTTTTGCAGCCACATCACACTGTTGGCTCATATTCAGCTTGTGATCGACGACAATTCCAAGATCCTTCTCGCTCGTAGTGTGGTTCAGCCACGTATCCCCCATCTTGTAACTGTGCATTTGGTTTCTTTTTCCTAGGTGCAGAACTTGGCATTTGTCCCTATTAAATGCCATTCTGTTGTTTTCTGCCCAGCACTCCAGTCTATCCAGATCACTTTGAATTTTGTTTCTGTCTTCCAAAGTATTAGCTATCCCTCCCAATTTTGTGTCATCTGCAAATTTGATCAGCATTCCCTGCACCTTCTCCTCCAAGTCATTAATAAAAATGTTGAAGAGCACTGGGCCCAGGACTGAGCCCTGCGGTACCCCACTCGTTACCTCTCCCCAGCTTGAGAAGGTCCCATTGATAAGCACTCTTTGAGTCCGATTCTGTAGCCAACTGTGGATCCACCGGATCGTTGTTTCATCTAGCCCACTTCGAGCTAGTTTGCTCATCAGGATATCATGGGGCACTTTGTCGAAAGCTTTGCTGAAGTCGAGGTATATGATGTCTACAGCATTCCCACGGTCTACAAGGGAGGTGACTTGATCAAAAAATGAGATCAGATTTGTCTGGCAGGACTTGTTTTTGACAAATCCATGTTGGCTTCGAGTAATCACGGCATTGTTGTCAAGGTGCTTCCAGATGGATTGCTTTATGATCTGCTCCAGAATTTTCCCAGGGATTGATGTCAGACTGACTGGTCTGTAGTTCCCAGGTTCCTCCTTTTTACCCTTTTTGAAGATAGGGACAACGTTAGCCCTCCTCCAGTCATCTGGCACTTCCCCTGTCCTCCATGATTTCTCAAAGAGAATAGACAGCGGTTCTGAGAGTTCTTCTGCCAGTTCCTTTATGACTCTAGGATGCAGTTCATCTGGCCCTGGAGATTTGAACTCATTCAAAGTAATGAGGTGTTCCTTGACCATATGCCTGTCGATCTCAAGCTGCAATCCTGCCCCTTCAGCCTGTACTTCGCCTTTGCCAGGGGGGTCATAGACCCTCTTTTGGGAGAAGACTGAGCCAAAGTAGGAATTGAGCACCTCTGCCTTTTCTTTGTCCTCTGTTATCATTTTGCCATCCTTATTTAATAGCTGAACAACCATTTCTTTCCTCTGCCTTTTACTATGCACGTAGCTGAAGAAAGCCTTTTTGTTGTTTTTAGCATCCCTCGCTAACCTCACCTCGTTCTCCGCTTTAGCCTTCCTGACGCCATCCCTGCAATTCTGTGCTACCTGCCTGTACTCTTCCTTTGTTACTTGGCCTTCTTTCCACTTCCTATATGTGTCCTTTTTTGTTTTCAGGTCATCCCTAAGCTTTTTGTGAAGCCACATTGGCTTCTTCTGTTGTCTTCCACCTTTTCTTCTTGTTGGAATTGTTTGTGATTGTGCATTGAGAATTTCCTTTTTTAAAAGTTCCCACCCATCTTGGACTCCTTTTCTCGCTAGCATTGCTTGCCATGGGACCTTACTGATCATTGTTCTGAGTTTATTAAAATCAGCTTTCCTAAAATCCAGGGTACGCGTTTGAGTACACTCGGCTTTTGCTTCCCTTAGAACCAAAAACTCAAGTACAACATGGTCGCTTTCCCCCAGAGTTCCTGTAACTGCTACTTTATCCACTAAGTCATCTCTGTTGGTTAGGATCAAGTCAAGGATAGCCGATCCTCTAGTTCCTTCCTCTACTTTCTGTAGGAGGAAGTTATCCGCCACACAAGTCAGGAATTTCCTGGAGGGGCCATGTTTTGCAGAATTTGTCTCCCAACAAATATCGGGGAAATTGAAGTCCCCCATTACTACTACATCATGCTTCCTTAAAACATTGGCTATTTGCTTTTCAAAAGTTTCATCCTTGTCTTCTCCTTGATTGGGTGGCCGGTAGTAGACTCCGACCACCAGGTTCCTTTTATTCTTTGCTCCATTTATTTCAACCCAGATGCTCTCGATGGGGCTACCAAGCTCCTTCTCCTGTATTTCTGTGCAGAGATATGTATTTTTCACATACAGTGCAACCCCGCCTCCCTTTCTGTTCCTCCTGTTCTTTTTGAACAAGTTATATCCTTCAACTGCTGTATTCCAGTCATGAGAGTCATCCCACCAAGTCTCAGTTATACCTATCAAGTCATAATTTCCCTCCTGTATTAAGAGTTCAAGTTCGTTCTGTTTGTTTCCCATACTCTGGGCATTAGTATATAGACATCGAAGACCATGTGCTTCATAGTCTGGCTTTCTTCCTACCTGTGTCTGAAGACTATTATTGGACGCTATCAGAGCTGTTCTCTCCATTGCAGTGCGTGCGCCTACGTCCATTGTTACCCCCAACATTACATCTCCCTTCCCCGTAGGATTCAGTTTAAAGCCCTCCTGATGAAGTTCTTCATGCTGTGGCCAAACACATTCTTCCCAGCCTTTGTGAGGTGCAACCCATCCCTAGCCAACAGCCCATCTTCCAGGAAGTATAGCCCGTGGTCCCAGAATCCAAATCTCTCTCGTCGGCACCACCTTCGTAGCCAGTCATTCACCCGGAGTATTTTTCGTTCCCTTTCTATCCCTCTTCTAACTACTGGAAGGATGGATGAGAAAACTATCTGGGCCCCAAAGTTCTTGAGTTTCCTTCCCAAAGCTTCAAAGTCTGACGTGATCTCTTCGTAGCTCCGCTTGAGTTTTCCTGCCCCCCCCCCCCTCGGCGCGCTAGGCTAACAGCTACTTCTTCGGCCTCACACTCCCACGCTCCCACGCTTCGTTAAAAGCCAGGCTGTCCTGCAACAACATTTTTCTGCAACAACATTGCCATGGAGGAGAAGCGCGGACTATGGAATCCCACGGGTTTATGTAGGGAAATTGGTCGGGGTGCCCAGGTCTCCCAACTACAATGGCATATACACGGCTGATTTTGCTGGGCTCCAAAGAGCCTTTAGTAGGCCATCCTACACCAAAAGACGGCCACTCTATTTCACACACAGTCTGCAACCGTTGAGGATTCATTGGGGGGGGGGTCCCCATAATCTCCACTAAAACCTTTCTTAAAATTTGCTAGCATACATCCCAAGGGGGTGCAAGGTTTGCTTCCCCCACCACCCATAGCCTCCCTCCTAAATTGAAGACAGACACAATTAGGGATTGGGAATTGGTCAGCGAGTAAGGGGTCTCACTGGCCGACACAAGAGGATTTTACACACCACGCCCTTTGCTACTGGCCTGGGCACCCGGACGGTCAACGGTATGCGTCAGAAACCGCAGTAGCCACTCACACAATCATCAATCTCTCCACTGCATCCATCTGTCCCTGCCACCCACTTTTCACCAGAGCGGAAAGCGGCTTCCCCAGCTTCCTACTGAGTACTGGTGTGCTGGGTACTGGCGCCCACTCGGGGGTGTGATCAGGCCCCCCTTCTACCCGCAAGGAGTAGGTTCTTTTGCATACCAACACTGACCTTCTTCATGAGGCGGGGCCCTCTTTTTCCCATATACTTGCCTTTCTCCTGAAGGCTTCCAATGTGGGTTTCAACTCAATTGCAGCTGCGATACAGGCAGGGCTCAAGTTCCTTCCTCCGCTTCCCAAGGTTCTCTTGCTGCTCGCTGCCGTTTGGGCGATCCCGGCGCAGGCTTTCTCCCGTTCACCCGACAAAAAGGTCGGTGGCGCCAAGAAAGGGAGGCATGCGCCGAGCTCGTCCTCCCAGTGCGGCGATCAAGAGCAGGCAACTGCCACCTGTCTGGCTCAGAGCCTGCCACATCCGAGTCACGGCACCATTTATGTTGCAGAACCCAGAGTCAGAGAGACCACGGAGTGAAGGAAAAAGAGATTCTTTATTTAACGCGCGGGCTTAAGGCTGGAATCATTTCCAAAGAGCCAGAAGCCCCGAAATACATCAGCACATTGGTTTTATAGACATTGTGACACATATGAAACGGCTCCTCCTCCCCCTCCCGCGTGGGGTTGCAGTCCTCAACATTTCTTCTCCTAGCACTATTGTTTATAATACAAGAACTGGGTTATAGGGTAGCCGTGATAAGCAGAGAACAGAAGAGAACAGCAGAGAACAAGATATACAATTGTATGACCTTTGACAAGATAAGGAATTCCTGTGTCTCGTCAGCTTACAACAATATATTCAAGGGAGAAAGAGCTCAGCAAGAACATGAAGCATGAGACTGCATGAGGCTACTTAGTCTGACCCCCGATATGGCTGCTACAATAATTGTAATGAAATTATGCATTTAAGGGGGGGAATGTAGCAGCCATATCGGAAATGTTAAGGACTGCAACCCCACGCGGGAGGGAGAGGAGGAGCCGTTTCATATGTGTCACATTGTCTATAAAAACAATGTGCTGATGTATTTCGGGGCTTCTGGCTCTTTAGAAATGATTCCAGCCTTAAGTCCGCGCGTTAAATACTCTCTTTTTCCTTCACTCCGTGGTCTCTCTGACTCTGAGTTCTGCAACATGATGAGGCTTTACAAGTAGCTGAGGAAAGAAGGGAAGCGAAAAGCAAGGGAGAAAGGGGAAGATATATCCAACTGAATACAGAGTTCCAGAGAATAGCAAGGAGAGACAAGAAGGCCTTCTTAAATGAACAATGCAAAGAAATCGAGGAAAACAACAGAATGGGAAAGCCTAGAGATCTCTTCAAGAAAATCCGAGATCTCAAGGGAACGTTTTGTGCAAAGACGGGCATGATAAAGGACAAAGAAGGCAGGGACCTAACAGAAGCAGATGAGATTAAGAAGAGGTGGAAAGAATACACAGAAGAACGGTACAGGAAAGATCTGAATGTCCCTGATAGCCATGATAGTGCGGTCACTGAACTTGAGCCAGACATCCTCAAGAGTGAAGTCAAGTGGGCCTTAGGAAGCATTAGTAACAACAAAGCTAGCGGAGATGACAGTCTTCCAGCTGAGCTATTTAAAATCCTAAAAGATGATGCTGTTAAAGTGCTGCACTCAATATGCCAACAAATCTGGAACACTCAGCAGTGGCCACAAGACTGGAAAAGGTCAGTTTACATTCCAATTCCAAAGAAGGGCAACGCCAAAGATTGTTCAAACTACCGTACAATTGTGCTCATTTCACGTGCCAGCAAGCTTATGCTCAAAATCCTACAAGCTAGGCTTCAGCAGTATGCGAACCGAGAACTACCGGAAGTACAAGCTGGGTTTCGAAGAGGCAGAGGAACTACAGATCAAATTGCCAACATTCGCTGGATCATGGAGAAAGCAAGAGAATTCCAGAAAAACGTCTATTTCTGCTTCATTGACTATGCTAAAGCCTTTGATTGTGTGGATCACAACAAATTGTGGCAAATTCTGAAAGAGATGGGGGTACCAGACCACCTTACCTGTCCCCTACAAAACCTGTATGAGGGTCAAGAAGCAACAGTAAGAACCAGACATGGAACCACCGATTGGTTCAAAATTGGGAAAGGAGTACGACAAGGCTGCATATTGTCACCCTGCTTATTTAACTTATATGCAGAGTACATCATGAGAAATGCCGGGTTGGATGAATCAGAGGTCGGAATTAAGATTGCCAGGAGAATTATCAACAACCTCAGATACGCAGACGATACCACCCTAATGGCAGAAAGCGAAGAGGATCTCAAGAGCCTCTTGTTGAGGGTGAAAGAGGAGAGTGCAAAAGCTGGCTTGAAACTCAACATTAAAACAACTAAGATCGTGGCATCTGACCACATCACTTCCTGGCATATAGAAGGGGAAGAAATGGAAGCAGTGACAGATTTTATTTTCTTGGGCTCCAAGATCACCGCAGACGGTGACTGTAGCCATGAAATGAAAAGACGCTTGATCCTTGGGAGGAAAGCTATGGCAAACGGAGACAGCATAGTAAGAAGCAGAGACATCACCTTGCCGACAAAGGTTCGTCTAATCAAAGCTATGGTTTTCCCAGTAGTAATGTATGGCTGTGAGAGCTGGACTATAAGGAAGGCTGAGCGCCGAAGAATTGATGCTTTCAAACTGCGGTGCTGGAGAAGACTCTTACGAGTCCCCTGGACTGCAGGGAGGTCAAATCAGTCCATCCTAAAGGAAATCAACCCTGAGTGCTCATTGGAAGGACAGATACTGAAGCTGAAGCTCAAATATTTTGGCCACCTAATGCGAAGAGAAAATTCTCTGGAAAAGGCCCTGGTGCTGGGAAAGACTGAAGGCAAAAGGAGAAGGGGATGGTAGAGGATGAGATGGCTAGATAGCATCACAGATGCAATGAATATGGACTTGAGCACGCTCCGGGAGAGCGCGCAGGACAGGAAGGCCTGGCGTGCTATGGTCCATGGGGTCACGAAGAGTCGGACACGACTGAATGACTGAACAACAAGATGGGTATATACTCAAGTCTATGCCCCAACCACTGAGGCCGAAGAAGCTGAGGTTGATCGGTTCTGTGAACACCTACAACACCTTCTAGAACTAACACCCCCCCCAAAATGTCCTCTTCATCATGGGGGATTGGAATGCTAAAGTAGGAAGTCAAGAAATCACCAGGATAACAGGCAGGCATGGCCTTGGTGTACAAAATGAAGCAGGACAACAGCTAATAGAGTTTTGCCAAGAGAACACGCTGATCATAGCAAACACTCTTTTCCAACAGCACAAGAGGCGACTCTACACATGGACATCCCCAGATGGTCAATATCGAAATCAGATGGATTATGTCCTTTGCAGCCAAAGATGGAGAAGCTCCATACAGTCAGTAAAAACAAGACCTGGAGCTGACTGTGGCTCAGATCATGAGCTGCTTATTGCAAAATTTCGGCTTAAATTGAAGAACGTAGGGAAAACCACTAAATCATTCAGGTATGACCTAAATCATATCCCTGATGAATATATAGTGGAGGTGACAAATAGATTTCAGGGATTAGACCTGATAGACAGAGTGCCTGAGGAACTATGGACAGAGGTCCGTAACATTGTTCAGGAGGCAGCAACAAAATCCATCCCAAAGAAAAAGAAATGCAAGAAAGCAAAGTGGCTGTCTGATGAGGCTTTACAATTAGCTGAGGAAAGAAGGGAAGCGAAAAGCAAGGGAGAAAGGGGAAGATATACCCAACTGAATGCAGAGTTCCGGAGAATAGCAAGGAGAGACAAGAAGGCCTTCTTAAATGAACAATGCAAGGAAATCGAGGAAAACAACAGAATGGGAAAGACTAGAGATCTCTTCAAGAAAATTGGAGATCTCAAGGGAACGTTTTGTGCAAAGACGGGCATGATAAAGGACAAAGAAGGCAGGGACCTAACAGATGCAGATGAGATTAAGAAGAGGTGGAAAGAATACACAGAAGAACTATACAGGAAAGATCTGAATGTCTCCTTTTTGAGGAGAGTCCCAGTGGGACACACCAGTGGGACTCTGCTTTTAACCTCTACTGAGTAGAGGAGCAGGCACAGGCTAGTCTAGAACAATCACAAAGCTAGACACAAAAAGGGAAAAGAGGCTATGGAAGGACAAGACTCTCCAGTGGTGGTGACCTGCAAGGTGTGTGCAATGTTTGTTTTCTTGCCGGAGAACAACATGGCCTACACCTGCAAGAAGTTCAAGTTGATCACGCTGCTGGAAGAAAAAGTAAGTGGACTGGAGCAGACTGTCGAAGCAGTGGAGCTGTGGAACCGATTCCAGGTACTTGCGGATGAGGCTGGAGGACAGCCTGCAGAGGAAGAATCACAGGGGAACCTGCATGAGAGTGAGCAAGAGGCTGAAGGTCAGTCAAACAGAGGCGATGAAACCCAGGCCTACAAGAAGAAGAAAAGAGTGGTAGTAGTGGGAGACTCCTTGTTGCGTGGGATCAAGACCCAAGTATGTCTCGAAGACCCGTGGACTCGCCAGGTAGGTTGTCTCCCGGGAGGATAGATTAGAGACGTGACTGAAAGGTTGCCTGCACTCATAAAGCCCACTGACAGGTATCCCTTTCTTCTCATCCATGTGGGAACAAATGATACCGCCAAGCGGAGCTACGAAGAAATCACGTCAGACTTTGAAGCTTTGGGAAGGAAACTCAAGAACTTCCTGGAAGATGGGCTGTTGGCTAGGGACGGGTTGCACCTCACAAAGGCTGGGAAGAATGTGTTTGGCCACAGCATGAAGAACATTGTTATATTGTGGTTTTAATATTCTGTATATTTTAAATTGTTTTATTGTGTGTTGCTTGGATTTAATTTTTGTGAACCGCCCAGAGAGCTTCGGGTATTGGGCGGTATAGAAATGAAATGAATAAATAAATAAATTAACTTCATCAGGAGGGCTTTAAACTGAATCCTACGGGGAAGGGAGATGTAATATTGGGGGTAACAATGGACATAGGCGCATGCACTGCAACGGAGGGAACAGCTCTGATAGCGCCCAATAATAGTCTTCAGACACATGCAGGAAGAAAGCCAGACTATGAAGCACATGGTCTTCGATGTCTATATACTAATGCCCAGAGTATGGGAAACAAACAGAACGAACTTGAACTCTTAATACAAGAGGGAAATTATGACCTGATAGGTATAACTGAGACTTGGTGGGATGACTCTTGGTGGGTTGAAATAAATGGAGCAAAGCATAAAAGGAACCTGGTGGTCAGAGTCTACTACCGGCCACCCAATCAAGGAGAAGACAAGGATGAAACTTTTGAAAAGCAAATAGCCAATGTTTTAAGGAAGCATGATGTAGTAGTAATGGGGGACTTCAATTTCCCCGATATTTGTTGGGAGACAAATTCTGCAAAACATGGCCCCTCCAGGAAATTCCTGACTTGTGTGGCGGATAACTTCCTCCTACAGAAAGTAGAGGAAGGAACTAGAGGATCGGCTATCCTTGACTTGATCCTAACCAACAGACATGACTTAGTGGATAAAGTGGCAGTTACAGGAACTCTGGGGGAAAGCGACCATGTTGTACTTGAGTTCTTGGTTCTAAGGGAAGCAAAAGCTGAGTGTAGTCAAACGCATACTCTAGTTTTTAGGAAAGCTGATTTTAATAAACTCAGAACAATGATCAGGAAGGTCCCATGGCAAGCAACGCTAACGAGAAAAGGAGTCCAAGATGGGTGGGAGCTTTTAAAAAAGGAAATTCTCAAGGCACAATCACAAACAATTCCAGCAAGAAGAAAAGGTGGAAGACAACAGAAGAAGCCAATGTGGCATCACAAAAAGCTTAGGGATGACCTGAAAACCAAAAAGGACACATATAGGAAGTGGAAAGAAGGCCAAGCAACAAAGGAAGAGTACAGGCAGGTCGCACAGAATTGCAGGGATGGCGCCAGGAAGGCTAAAGCTGAGAACGAGCTGAGGTTAGCGGGGGAGGCTAAAAACAACAAAAAGGCTTTCTTCAGCTACGTGCATAGTAAAAGGCAGACGAAAGAAATGGTGGTTCAGCTATTAAATAAGGATGGCAAAACGATAACAGATGACAAAGAAAAGGCAGAGGTGCTGAATTCCTACTTTGGCTCAGTCTTCTCCCAAAAGAAGGTCTATGACCCCCATGGCAAAGGCGAAGTACAGTACATGAAGGGGCAGGATTGCAGCTTGAGATTGATAGGCATATGTTCAAGGAACACCTAATTCCTTTGAATTAGTTCAAATCTCCAGGGCCAGGTGAACTGCATCCTAGAGTAATAAAGGAACTGGCAGAAGAACTCTCAGAACCGCTGTCTGTTCTCTTTGAGAAATCATGGAGGACGGGGGAAGTGCCAGATGACTGGAGGAGGGCTAACGTTGTCCCTCTCTTCAAAAAGGGTAAAAAGGAGGAACCTGGGAACTACAGACCAGTCAGTCTGACATCAATCCCTGGGAAAATTCTGGAGCAGATGATCAAGCAATCCATCTGGAAGCACCTTGACAACAATGCCGTGATTACTCGAAGCCAACATGGATTTGTCAAAAACAAGTCCTGCCAGACAAATCTGATCTCATGTTTTGATCAAGTCACCTCCCTTGTGGACCGTGGGAATGCTCTAGACATCATATACCTCGACTTCAGCAAAGCTTTCGACAAAGTACCCCATGATCTCCTGATGAGCAAACTAGCTCAAAGTGGGCTAGATGAAACAACGATCATGTGGATCCACAGTTGGCTACAGAATCGGACTCAAAGAGTGCTTATCAATGGGACCTTCTCAAGCTGGGGAGAGGTAACGAGTGGGGTACCGCAGGGCTCAGTCCTGGGCCCAGTGCTCTTCAACATTTTTATTAATGACTTGGAGGAGGAGGTGCAGGGAATGCTGATCCAATTTGCAGATGACACAAAATTGGGCGGGATAGCTAATACTTTGGAAGACAGAAACAAAATTCAAAGTGACCTGGATAGACTGGAGCGCTGGGCGGAAAACAACAGAATGACATTGAATAGGGATAAATGCCAAGTTCTGCACCTAGGAAAAAGAAACCAAATGCACACTTACAAGATGGGGGATACGTGGCTCAACCACACTACAAGCGAGAAGGATCTTGGCATTGTTGTCGATCACAAGCTGAAGATGAGCCAACAATGTGATGTGGCTGCGAAAAAGGCAAATACTCTTTTGGGCTGCATTAATAGAAGCATAGCTTCCAAATCCTGGGAAGTACTAGTTCCCCTCTACGCAGTACTGGTTAGGCCTCATCTGGAGTACTTTGTCCAGTTCTGGGCACCACACTTTAAGAAGGATGCAGACAAACTGGAGAGGGTTCAGAGGAGGGCAACAAAGATGATCAGGGGACTGGAAACAAAGCCCTATGAAGAGAGACTGAAAGAACTGGGCAGGTTTAGCCTTGAGAAGAGAAGACTGAGAGGAGATATGATAGTGCTCTTCAAGTACTTGAAAGGTTGTCACAGAGAGGAAGGCCAGGATCTCTTCTTGATCATCCCAGAGTGCAGGACACAGAATAATGGGCTCAAGTTACAGGAAGCCTGATTCCAGCTGAACATCAGGAAAAACGTCCTGACCGTTAGAGCAATACGACAATGGAACCCATTCCCTGGGGAGGTGGTGGGCTCTCCCACACTGGAGGCCTTCAAGACGAGGCTGGACAGCCACCTGTCGGGGATGCTCTGACTTGGATTCCTGCCTTGAGCAGGGGGTTGGACTCGATGGCCTTGTAGGCCCCTTCCAACCCTACTATTCTATGATTCTATGATAAGGCCGCTGTGCTGATAAGACTGTTGTTTCTGAGCATGAGTAGTATGTTTTCTTTGTTCTCCAACTTTCAGTTTGTATAAATACATCCTGTTTTCTTGTCTCTTGTTTTTGGAGAGACACAGTTTTGTCTGTCTCTCCCACAGCTGTGATGTGCTTTAATAAATCTCTGACCATTCAACCTAATCTGCCTTGGATATTTCCTTAACTTCACTCAGTGAAATCTTGGTAAGGGAGAGCTGGAGTTCAGCAGAGCCTTAAGCAGAAATTGCTCCAATTGAGAGAAGCACGTGTTATGTCTAAAGGTGTGGAAGGGGTGACTGTTCCATGCAGAGCCTCCCCCCAAGTCACCAGACCTGCTTTGAGTGGACTAGCCTCTTGATATTTAAAACAGCAAAAAACACTGTTGTGATTCTGGATTCTTGAGAATTAGCCCCAGCTCTGGGTAACACAGCCTCTGCTTTCGCAATGTCAGAATGGAATACAATTCTTGCAGGGAGGAGGAACTTCTCAAAGATCTCTTTAAAATTTATTACTTATACTGTGGACGGTGGCAGGACCGAGGATACCAGGCGTAAATGCTGCGTGTTTTTGGCAAGCTGAGATGTACCACCATTGCCTTAAAATGCAACAGCAGCAAGCTTAAGAGTTAAGTGGTGATGCATTTAAAAGCATCCCTCGAGGCTGGATTTCAAGAGCAAAGCATGAAAAAAATGTTGCTAACGGTCAAAAAGTCAGATTCAAACCTTGGAATTCTGCCAAATGTGGAAGTGGTGAGAAATTGCAGTTTGGTCCTCAAGGGGTCCGCGATGCGCTCTCAGTCTGTCACAGCAAGCCCACCAAGAGGAAGGCAACCCTGTGATCATGGCAGAGGCTTGTTTGGGCTCCAGCCCACTGCGGGATGTTTGCAGCCTGGGAGCAGAGGCAACACCTCCAACCTTGGGCTGAAGCCCACAAAGGCTTTTGCCAGAACCAGCAGGGCTCGTCCTCTTTGAGCTGCCCCTAAGCTCCTTGGTTTTTCCAAATCCTGCTCAAATGAACAGAAGTTAATGATTTATTAGTGTGTTCCTTTTTTCAGCACTGTCCATGTAGGTCTTACAGAGTTACTCAGGCCTCTGCCCGCAAAGAGCTTACACTCTACAATAGGCTGGGGTTGCATGACAGGCAGACATTCAGCCGGTGAAGCCACTGAGAGCCTGCCTTGCAAACCAGGAAAGGCACAGAGCCTCTCTCCACGAGTCTAGGGGCAACACATCAGCCAACTGGGGTGAGAGGAGAGGGGGGTGAATGGACTGGGCCCCTCAGGCCCGGTTGTCAGCAAGCAGGAAGGGCAGCGTGGTAGCTCTTCACCCACAAAACACTCTGGAAATATACCGGGGGGGGGGGGGGGCGAGGACTGCAGCCCAGGTCTCCTTGCACCAAGTGCGAGGCTTCGTTGCGCGAGTTGAGTAACTCCATGGGGCTAGAAGGTGGAAAGGAGAGGCCGGTGTGTGTGTGAGGGGCAGCATGAGCTACAGGGAAGGGGGCTCCGAATGCCAGGCCGCTGGGAGATCTACCCCCCCGCCCCTGTCCCTTGCGCAACAAGGTGCCACACCCAACGGTGCTGCAGGCACCCTCTGTTCTTCCCCAGTAGTATATTGGACACCATCCGACCTGAGGGGCTCATCTTCCGGCGTCATCTCTTTTAGCCTTGTGATACGTTCCATGGGGTTTTCTTGGCAGGAATACTGGAGTGGGCTGCCATTTCCTTCTCCAGTGGACCACATTTTGTCAGAACTCTCCGCCATGACCTGTCCGTCTTGGGTGGCCCTGCACGGCACAGCTTATGGCTTCACTGAGTTACGCAAGCCCCTTCACCACAACAAGGCAGTGATCCATGAAGGGGTTCTATTTATTTAACTTGAAATTATTTTTAGGCCAACTTTGAGGGTGAAGCCCAGTGGGGGGTGGGGCCAAAGGACCAAAAAGCTGGCCTCTTTCAGCTTCAAGTGCTTCCTGGCAGCCTTACGAGGAGGGGCGTTTAACCGGGGGGGGGGGCTGCACGAACCCAGATGTGGTCCCGAGGCCTTAGGTTCCACTCCCCTGCTGTAGGGTCTCTCAACAGCCTCCTGGGTGGGGCAGAAAGGAGCACCCTGGGTGGATGAGGGGCATATGGGTGTGTGGTTTTGGAGAGGGGGGATCAGCCGCAGCCCTGGAGCCCAGAGACTGGTGTGTGTTGGTGGGGGAGATTCTCTAGGCACGAGGAGGTGAGTGGGGGTTATCAATTTTGGCAAACTGCACTGAAACAGGTTTGGGGTGGCAGGGAAGGATCTCCATGCAGGGGTGTCATTGAGGGGTCCCACTCACCATGTCTTCTGTGGTGGTGGGGGATCCCCCCCAAATGCCTCTGGCAGCAAGGAGTAGACCTCGAACCCCTGGCTCTCTGGATCACCCCTGACCCAGGTCAGCAGTGGGCTGGTCATGGGGACGTGGACCTCTTTGGGGTGCAAGACAAGAGGGAGGGGGGAAAGTCACAGGAGCGGAGCAAGGTGTGCGCGTGTGGGCACCGAAGCAACGCCAAGGGCCTCCCCCAGCCACACCCAGGGAGGGAGGGGTTGTCACCACTGTATGCTTCTAAATTGTTTTACCGTATGCTGCTTTGGGGTCTTAGAACCATAGGGTTGGACAGGGCCCCGGAGGTCATCCAGACCAGCACCCTGCTCAGTGCAGGATGTGCAGCCTCAGTGTCCCAGCCGGATCCGGTCTCTGCTGAAACACCAGCAAAGGAGAAGCCGCTGCTGCATCCGCCCCAGGAGCTCCTGTTACAGCAGCCTCCCCCAGGCCGGGCCCTCCAGGTGTGTGGGACTACAGCTCCCACAATCCCCCATGCCAACTACTACATAAACTGCTGCCTGGGGATTGTGGGAGTTGTGGTACAACACATCTGGAGGGCCCGGCCTGGGGGAGGCTGTGGTGTAAGATCTGCCGTCTGATCTATTCGCAGCCCCCCCCCCCCCCCCGGGCTGTTTTGTCCGCTGTTCGTATGGGCAGGTTTATTTTCCTTATATTGTGTTACTGGCAGGGAGGGGGCGGGGTTGCTGAAAAGCGGCTTAAAAATGGCAAACGCAAGCGGTGGGATCATCCGTTCTGGAGGGCAGGGGGGCTTTTCCTCCCCCTGGGGCCGCTGGCCAAACTTTATGTGGGGAGGGGGTGTTGCTGGCTGGAAGGAGGCGTCCCCCCTCCCGCATCATTGGCTCCCCCTTGCTCAGCTGGGATGGGGGACCGATTTGACTCAAAGCCACCTGCAGGCTTTGAAATCTTTTCGAATTAAACTCCGAATTTAATCCGCCCTGGTTGTCATCTTGCAATTCATTTGCTGCGATTAATAAAGATATGGGGCAGGTGCCTCCGGGGGCGGGGCGGGAAACGGGTAGCGGAAAATAATTTTGGCGGGGAGTGATGCCCTCCCCCCTCCCGCTGCTTCCCCTGGATACGCCACGTGCCAGGCGCCGACGCCCCTGGGTGAGCGCGCGTGTGCAAGGACGGGGCCGGGAAAAGAAGGGCGCCGAGATGAACCCCCAAGTTCACGGGCAGCTCCGTCTGGCTGACCGCGCTGGAAACAGGATGCCGAGGCGAGAAGGCAGCGCCGCCCCCGCTGGCCTCATCCAGCAGCCAGCCGGGAGGGGCTGCCTAGAGCCGGGCCCGCCTCGGGCGAGGCCCAGGCAGGCATTCTGCGCGCGCCCCGGACGCCCGTGCGGCGCCCTCCCCCCTCACGCGCCGGGCCGGCCGTGGATGGCGCCGGAAGCTCGTGGCGACGGACGGGGGGCCGCCCACTCCCGGGGCCGGGCGCCCGTGGGTCCCGCGCGCCCAGGGGCGCAGCGCGGGCGGGGAGACGCGGCTCCGCTCTGCCTCCGCCGCGCAAGCTCGCGGCTCGGCGCCCGGAGGCGCCGCTCGCGCGCCGGCCGCGCCGTGGGGCTCCTGCCCGGCGCCGCGCGCAACGCCGCCGGCGCCCCGTGCGCGGGCCAGGGCGCGCCAGCGCGGGCGGGCTGCGCCGGGGCCAGCGCCTGCCCCCGGCGCGCGCTCCGCCCGGCAAACGGCCCCGCGAGGAGCGCCGCCCGCCGCGAGCGGGGTGCTCGGAGCCGCAGGCCCGCGGCGCGGAGGCGGCGGCGGCCCGCCCCAGGGCCCGGCGGAAGCCGCGCGCGGCCGCCCCGGAGAGCGGCGGCGCCGCCCGGTCCCCGGCGGGCGGGGCCCGAGGCCGTCCCGCGGGGCTCGGAGAGAACGGCGGGGCGGGGCGCTCGGCCGGCAGGTCCGGGGGGGCGAGCGCGGGCCGAGCTAAGCCCGCCGCAGGGCTCTCGCTCGCTCGGCGTCCTCTCGCCAGACTCGCTCCGGGGGGCAAATTCACCTGGGGCGGGGGGAGAGCGCTTGTCCCCCCGCAGCCCCCTTGCCTCTCCCCTCCGCCCCCCCAGAGCAGCGGCTTCTGGACGCAGCAGTGGGGGGCTGTGGGCGGGCGGAGGCCGCCCCCCCAGCCAATCGCTCCCTGGCCAGAGACACCCCTCCCCCCAGCCTCCCCACGCCCCTGGCCTCGATCCGCAGGACAACCCGAACCTCCCCGCCCGCTTCTCCGGGGGAGACGCTTCTGCGCCTGTCTCCCCGTCAAGCAGCAGCCAGGTCAAAGGCATTTTGTCATCCCCGCCCCACACGCCCAGAGGGGGGCAGATTATGACCCCCCGACACAGGGCCAGGAATGCCCGCCTGTGTAAGGGGGAGTTTGGTGACCTGGAGAAAACCTGCCCCTGCTCCCCTCCGCTGTTCCGGGGAGTTGGGGATGGGGGGAGAGACACAGACAAAGATACAAGCAGTGGGGGGCTCAAACAGATCAATAAATATTTATAGAGAATATTTGTTTTTTTAAAAGGCCCAAACCAAATTAAGTTACAAAAATCCCAAAACAAACGGGGCCCAGCCAAGATGGGGGGGGGCGCTGACAAACAGGGGCTGCTGAATTCTTGTGGATGCCCAGGAAAGCGCCCCCCCGCCCCCCAGTGTCTGGGATTGCAGCCTCTACCTAGGGGAGCCACCAGGGGCGTTCCTGGTTACAGGTTCGGGGCCTGACCCATATGACGCACACCTGCTGCTTCTGTTCGGGCAGAGCCTCCGACAGGGTCATCCCCAAAACCGCAAACAGCGCAAGTGGGGCTCTGTGGCATTCCCCCTTGCACAAGCAGGCGCCCATTATGCACGGCAACTGGCTGTACAAGGAGTTGCGCAGTTGGCTGGGCAAGCTGTCGCACAAGCATCACACACAACCATTCGCACAAACGTGGCTTGCTTGGAATCATCTCCTGCTTCCTGCCAGTGCAATGTCCCCTGCCTGGGATGAGACAGCGGGATGCCGCCCTATACATGCACGTTTGGAGGGAACGGCGAGGCCTTGCTTAAATGCCGCAGGGCCCCTCACCCAAATCATCTCAAAGAAAGTCTCGTTTGTGGGCCCGCTGCCCCAGATCACCTCAAGCCGAAATATGTTTTCCCTCTATGCTTAATTGCTATGTGGGGGGAGATTTGGGGGGGCTTGCACCATGCAGGGAAGGGGAGTTGACCCTTTCCTCCCCCCCAAATTGCCCCCTGCCAGATAATTAAGCTGCGAAAGAAAAACCGGCCCTTGGCACCAAGGGAGACTCAGGGCTCTGGGAAGGGGGGGGGGGCATCGTGCCAGGCTTAGCAGCGCCCCTGGGAACCACTGAAAGGGTGGGTGTGGGCTACCATTCCACATCCCCAGTGGGACTGGCTGGCAGGGGGGAGAGCACCATTTCAGAAGGAGGGAAGGAAGCGGGGAGGGCAAGACGGCTCCAGAGGGGGATGCCCCCGCCCGCCCGCTGGACTGTGAGCCCCCACCCCCAGGCAGTCCTGGCCCCTGCAGGTCCCATCTCCATGCCACAGATACATGCCCAGGAGCAGAGGCCCGCTCAGGCCCGCCCCGCTCCTCTGGCCCCCCAGGGGCTCCTCCCATAGGGTCTTTCCCAGCCCCACCAGGATGGACCCCAGGACCTTCGGCCTGCAAAGTGGGGCCTCTTCCGCCACTGCGCCACTGCCCCTCCCCTCGACACACCCACAGGACAGACAGACGCTGGTGGAGGGATGGGGCCTCCGTGACACCCCTAACTAGACAGCACAGGGGGCGGGGGATTTAGGGTTCAGGACCCTCGGAGGTGAGACAGTTCTCTCTCCTGCCCCCCACCCCACGCACATAGAGACATCAACTAAGAACAGGGACATTCCAGCTGGGGTGGGCAGGGCTGGTGCAAATGTCCAGAGCCTGCTGAAGCTTGAGCCCCCAAACCAGGGGGGAAGACATGTCACTCAGGTGTCCCTCTGTCCGACAAGTCTCCGGCATTCAGCCCAGTGCCCGACAGGAGGAGGCACCACACCTCCAAGACTGACCCCTGCCCGGAGGAGAGGGCAAGTTCCTTGGCCCCATCCAGCCGCCCGGCCACACTGCCCCCCTCGAGGCGCGTTCAAGGGCAGGGGCAGGTGAGGCCCCCCGCAATCAGGCGAGGGGCGGGGCGTGGTGGACGGCCCCCCGGGGCCAGTGCGGTTTGGAAAGGTCCCTCTTGGCCTCCTGCTGCTCCCCACACAGCCCCCCGCCCCACTCAGCGTCCCCGCTGATCCGGGAAGGCGACGCCTCCTTCTTGACGCCCCCCGAGGCCGCCGCCGGGGTCCCTGAGAGGCCGCCCGCCGCCCCCTCCCCGCTGAGGCGGTGGCGCCGCTCGCAGTGGCCCTTGTGGCGCATGAAGCTGTCGCGCCACATGAACTTCTTGGCGCAGACGTCGCACTCGTAGGGCTTGAGGCCCGTGTGGGTCTTCATGTGCTCCGTCAGGTGGTGCTTCATCTTGAACTTCTTGTTGCAGACGGGGCAGTCGAAGGGGCGCAGGTTGAGGTGCATGTTGACGTGCCGGTCGCGCATGCTCTTGTGGGAGAAGGCCTTGCCGCAGTGGCACATGAAGATCTTGCTGCCGTCGCCCGCACTGCCCGCCAGCTGCACCGCCCCGTGCTCCACAGGCGCCTGCGGGGGGAAGAGCACGACCTGGTTGCCCTGCATGTCCAGGGGCAGCAGCGCACGCGGCGGGAAGGGGCCGGCCAGCGGCGAGGCCTCCTCCAGGCCCTCATAGGGCGCGGAGAAGCCCTCTGAGGACTCGCAGAAGTTGACTTGCTCCTCCAGCTTGCCACCGCCAGGGCTGCGCAGGGTGCGGACGTCGATGATGCTGAGGGCGGCCTCGGGCGCTGCCCCGCCCCCCGCCCCGCCCGCCTCCACAGGGTCCTCGTCCTCCTCGCAGGTCAGCACCAGGTCCTCTTGCGCACGCTCCTTCTTGACCAAGACCCACTGCTTCTGGGGCATGATGCTGGGCCGCACGTAGGCGGGCCGGCGGGCCTCGCTGCTGGCCGGCTCCCCGCTGTCGCTGGCGTCGTCGTCCGTCTCCAGGATGAACTTGCTGCCCCCGGCAAAGGGGTCCGGGCAGCGGGAGGGGCCCTTCTCGGCCTGGAAGACTGCCTCCTCGTCCCGGTCCTCCGCGCCCTCAGCCGCCAGCGCCCCGCGGGGGGTGTACTTGCCCTGCTCAGGGCCCTCGCCTGTGTCGCGGGGGCTGAAGTAGTTGCTGCTGCTGGGCGACTGGTTGTCGCTGGTGCGGCTGGAGTGGGCCCGGGCGGAGGAGGAGGGGGCAGCGGCGGGCGGCAGCCCCAGCAGGGCTCCCCGGCGCTCCTTCAGCAGCTCGGTGCAGCGATCCACGATGTGCCACATCTGCAGGACGCTGCCCACCGTCAGGTAGTTGACGATCTCGTCGGCAGCCATGCTGAGCTTGCCCGTGTAGGCCGAGCCCAGCACCGTCTCGAAGGCCACGGGGTCCATGACGCTGGGCAGCACGATGGAGGTCATGTTCTTGAGCAGCACCTGGTCGTGGAAGTAGGGCGAGGAGGCGGCCAGCACCGCCCGGTGGGCCCGGAAGACCCGGCCCTGCACGTGGATGGAGATGTCGCACAGCTTGCCCTCCACACGTTGCTGGTTCAGGTTCTCCAGCAGGGCACTGGTCACCTCGGGGAAGTCCACGTGGACAATGGCCAGGCCAGAGGGGTCCATGGCGCCGAGGGGCCGGCCCTCGCTCCTGCCAGAAAAAGGGAGAGAGAAAGGGAAAGGGTTCACAAAGCACGCCCAGTTACAGGGCTACCAGCCTGTCTGCTGGCACTCTGCGTGTCCCCCAGGGCGGATTCACCAGCGCTCCCACCAGGGGTGGACAGAAACTCTGCGCCCCTCCTGAGGGTTCCCCAAATCATCACGTCCCGTTCCCAGGTCCACAGGCACTTCCCAGCTTTTACACAGTTGTGTCCCCCTGCCCCCCTGAAATGCCTCTCTCCCAAAGGCTGGGAGGAAGAGCTCTAAGCTACAAGACGCGGCCAGCATTTGGGGCATTTCAGCCCCACCCACCACAAGAACATGGAGGATGCCGGGTGGTATAGTCCAACCCATGTGCAGGGCCCCAGGTGCGGTTGGGCAAGGCTACTTTAAAGGGGCGCAAGACGTAATAAATAAAAAAGAACTACATATGTTTCTATACTGCCCAATAGCTAAAGCTCTGGGGGATGCTGGGAGCTGTAGTCCAACACATCCAGAGGCAGGATGTTGAGCAAGGCTGCTTTGAGGCTGTGTTGCAAGACTCTTGTTTTTGATGCAACAGAGTAACGTGCCCCCCCTCCCCCTGGGAAAAGGGAGAAAGTTCCCAATCTAAGGGTATGGGGAGGGGACAGACAAAATCACTCCCCCCCCCCCGCAATATTTAAGATAACCTGGAGGAAGGATTGCCCCCCACCTCATGACAAAGCCAGCAACGGGCTCGGCCTGGGAAGCAGCAAAGCGGAGGGAGGGAGGGAGGGCGGCCTGGTGCCCACAGTCCTTCTGTCTGGGTCCAGAACTTTTGGCGGGTGGCTTTGGCGGGCCCCATCCTGACCCCAACGCAGAGCGCAGGGCCCCATTGGGAGGTGGGCAGCTTCTGTGGCCCACTCGGCTCACTTTTACTATTGCTAACTGCTTTGGGAATTGGCCCAGCAGCCAGGGAGAGAGCAAGACAGCCACGAGGACACGCGTGGATCTAGACCAGCCTCGCCCAACCTGGCCTCCTCCAGCATCGGTGCGGGGGGGCGGGCTTCCCTCTGGGTCACCAGGGTTTGGGGGGGACTGGAATCCGAGTCCCTTTACATGAGCTCAGCCAAAGAGCCCAGCAGGGCCAGAGCAAAGCTCCACCCCGCCCCGCACCCTGCCTCCGACAGAGGACAGCTCAAAGCCCACGGAAGCAAGGGACGGAGGGCCTCCTTCCCTTATCTGCCCCCCCCCCTGCATCTGGTTAATTGACGGGGCGGAAGCTCCAATCTCCAGGCCCCCAAACCCACAGCAGCCAATCAGCTGCCCCGCCCCCGCCGGCCTCTGGACCAAACCAGCACGGGCAGGGACGGCCTCCAGACGTCGTTGGGGCTGCAGCCCCGTCATCCCTCCCCGCGGGCCACGCAGGCTGCGGGGGCCAAGGGAGGGAGCCCTGGGGCCGCTTCCGCATTTGCTCCAGAGCGGAGCGGGGCACTCTGCGTATGCCCAGGGGCGCCCCGGCCCCTCTGGCACTCCAGCGGGGACAGAGAGAAGGGGAGCCCCCGGGCAGGAAGGGGAGCCCCGCCCCTCCGCCGGCCGGCCGGCCGGCGCTCTGCACGCGCGCAGAAGCACCCCGGCAGGAGGCTGCCGCGGGGGGCAGGCGCACAGACCCCCGCCCCGCGACGCCCAGCGGGGCAGGCCCGGGGCCAGCCCTCGCCCGCTCACCCAGGGGCGCTCCGGCTGCGGCCTCCCCGCTCGCCCGCTCGCTCTCCCGGCCGCGGCCTCCGCGCGCTGCTGACCCGCGCTGGGCTGGGCCGCCGCCGCCTCGGCCGGGCTTTAAAGGCGCAGGCGCGGCCTCCCCTCGCTCCGCCCGCCTCCCCTGCCGGCGCTGGGCCGCCTCGCCTTTAAGGCCCGGCTTTCGGCCCTCCGACCAGCCTGCCGCTGCGCGCCGGCCCCCGGGGAGAAAGGGGCGGCCGGGCCGCGCGCCGCGCCGCGCATGCGCCCGCCCCGCCTCCCGCGCCCGCCCCTTGAAGGCGCGGCGGCCCGCCCGAGGCGGCCCTGGCGGGCGGCGCTCCCGCCTCGCGCCCGCCCGCCCGGCCGCGACGGGCGCCGCCGCGGCCCCGGGGGCCTGCTCGGGCTGGCCGCGCTCGGGCTCATGCGCGGCGGCGGGCGCAGGGCCGCGGAAGCGCAAGCAGCGGCGCCCCAGGCCCCCCGTGGCAAGAGGGGTCTGAGCCGGCTACCCCCAAGGCCCAAGGGGGGCGGGGCGGGGCTGCCGCCGCCCCCCCCCCGAGAAGAAATCGGCCCCCCCGCGCCCTCCAGGTGCCACGGACTGCAACTCCATCTCCTCGCTCGCAGGTCGTGTAGGAAGGGACCAGGACTGCTGCAGAAGCAGGCCCCAAAACAGCGCCCGGAAGCCCTTCCGGGTCTCGCTGCTTCACAGGCAAATGCCTCAACAGAAGGCCGGGGAATGGTGCCGAGCCCCCCCGCGCCCCGCCCCGCCCCTCCCGCTTTAGCAGCCGGCCATCACCCCGCCCCCGCCCAGTACACCTCCCGTAGTAGAACTCGCACTCAAAGTAGTCAATAGAGAAAATATTTATTCTTTTATTTACCCCGTTTTTGTAAAACCAATTCCCAAAAGTTCAGGGCATAAATACACAGGCCCCCCGCCCGCCCGGAGTACCCAGGAAAAACACTGTGCCCCTCCCCGGCCCCAGGACGCCCTCCGTGGCCCACCCAGTCGGCGGCCTCCGCGGGGCTGGCCCCCTCCGCTCCGTCCGTCCGTCCGTCTCCCTCTCGGCGTGGTCTGGGGCACCAGCAGGTGGACTGGCGGCTAGTCTGAGTCGGAAAGGATGATGATCTCCTCCGGGTCACACTGCGTCGCCACGCTGGCCTAGGGGGAGGGGCGGGGGGCGTCAAAACACAGGGCTGCTGGGGGACACGGCTGGCCTGGCCCAGGCACGGAACACAGGGGCCCACTGAGCCCGCATCAGCCCCCCCCCCCCCGGTCCAATTCACGTACACAGGGCCAAGCAAGGAAGGCTCAGTGCTGGGCAGGGGAAAGCGGCTGCCAGCCACAGGGCCCAGGACTGGTGCTGGACCGATGCCCTGCTCCTGGGACCTCCTGGCGTTTGGGGCAGGGGCCCTTCCCAACCCCGTCTGGAGCCAGTGGGGGATCTCCTGCATTCACGGCCCGGGCGCTGCCACGGGGCCATGCGACCCAGAGCTCCCTGTGTGCCTGTGCCAGGCCGCCCTGCTTGCCAGTAGGGGCAGCTGGCCAGCCTCAGACTGCCCCCCCCCCAACCACCACTTACCTTGCAGACCGTGGCGAGGAGGTGCGGCTGGTGCTGCGGACTGCCCTGGGAGCTCGTGACCAGGGCCCGGCCGGGGGAGTCAGCCCAGGTAGAGTCGGCCAGGGGGGCTGGGCTGCGGGGGGCAAGTGAGCAGAGCAGCACCTCCCCTTCCTCCTCAGATGAGCCTGTGCTGGGCACCTCTATGCAGCTGCGAGGGAAGGAGGGCCAGGATCAGCGCCATCCGGCCCCCTTCTGGGGAGAAACCCCCACCCTCCAAGTTCTTGCAACTCGGGTGGCTTCGTTCACTTGCCCAAGATCCCTGTTCTTAAGGAAGGGGAGTTGGGCATCTTCTGGGCCGGCCTGGACAGCAGCTGGGGGGGGGGGTGCAGAGAACCTTGTGCTCCCTCCCCCCCCTTTGGGGGTCTGGGGAAGGAAGCCCCCAGCTCCCTCACCTCCCTGGGGAGAACCCCCCTCACCTGTTGGGGCCCCGATGCTCCCGCCTGCCCCTCTTGGGGGGGGGCCTCCCGTTGATCCCATGGGCTGGGGTGCGGTCCGTCAGGGGAGAAGCCTCGTCCTCCAGGGACCAGTGGCGCTTGAGGGGTGTCCGGGCCGTCTGCTCGGGCAGGGAGGCGCCCCCTGGATTCATCTGAGGTGGGGGGGAGGGCGGGGGCGTCTCCCCGGCCTCCAGGGGCAGCGCCGCCTCGATCGCCAGAAAGAACTGCTGGGATGGGGAGTTGCTGGGAGCGGGCGAAGGGCTGTGGGGCTGGGACTCCTGTGGCACCACCAGCCGGCTGGCCTCCCTTTCCTCCCCACCCTGGTCCTCCTCCTCCTCCTCGTCCTCCTCCTCCTCGTCCTCCTCATCATCCAGGTCTTCTGCAGAGGAGTAGAGGATCAGCTCCGGGGCCTCCAGATCCATGTGCTGGTCGGCCTCCACCTCTTCGGCATGGGGGGCCTCATCTGTGGGCAGAGGAGGAAGGGGCTCAGGCCCGGCCGGCCACCGTTCTGTCGCCCCCCGCACCTGGCAGAGAAACTAGGAAGGTGGGGGGCTCTTTCTGTAAGCCACCCTGAAAATGTGGTCCTAGGGCAGCGTTTAAATGCCTAATGGAAATCAGAGATGGAGGTGTTTGTTCTCTAAAAAAATAGCCACCTGCCTCACAAGGAAAACAGAATGGACCGCAGACCCCTCTTTGAAGGCTCCATGCAGCATCTGTTCAAGAGGAGGCTTGAACACCAGTGTTTGGAACCTACTGGGCTCAAAGCCGCTTTTCTACACCAGGGGAGAGCGAGTGAGAAAGCCACCCTGGGAGGGACCGGAGAGCCCAGCACTGGCTTCGCACACAAAAGATCCCACATTCGAATCCTGGCATCTTCTGTGTTGGCTGGGAAAAGCACTCTGGAGCCACTACCAGCCAGCCAGACGGACCACAGCTCTGCCTACGCGGGGGCTGCTCCCAACGTTCCTAGCCCAGGGAGACCCCACCCCGTGGGTCCCGCGTGCATTGCTGGGATGGCTGAGGCCATCCTTTTGGGGCGGCTCACAGCCGCCTGCTTTTCCCCAGGGCTGCTCATTCCTGCCAGCAGCGGCCTCCAGAGCCAGCACCACTGGGCTCCACAGCCTTCCAAAGGAGAGCTCAAGGGACATACCCCACAGAGCCCCCAGGCAGGCACACGGAGCGGAAGAGTGCCTTGCCGGCCAAAGCAGGGCGGGAGGCACCAGCCAAGGGTGGGGAGCCCGACAGGCCCCCTCATCCCCACGGGGAGGCACTCCTTCGGGGGGGGGACAGATGTCAACGCTGCAGTCAGTCTGGGGCTCAGCAAAGCACTCCAGCCTTGCGGGCTTGGAGGAGCCGGGCGATCCTGGATGGCCTCCCTGCAGCCTTCCAGGGGGCTTGGGAGCCTCGCGGGGCCGGCAAGAGACTGCAGCCGCAGAAGCACAGCCCCTCCATGGCAAGTGGCTTCGATTAGCTCCCCCACCAACTTCCCAGAAAAGCCCGAGGTGAGCTGGCGAACCGGAGTCTGCCGGCTGCGCTAGTCCATCCCCCCTCTAGCCCTTGGCGCTTGAGATGGGGCTGCTTCCAGCTGCTCCAAAGAGCCCCCCCGGGGCCTGGACCCTGGCAGCCCCGGTCAGTCTGCTGTGGTCCAGGTGTGGCAACCCAAAGCCCCTGGAGGCACCCGGCTGGGGGGGGGGGGGACAGGGGACGGACCGCGTTCTTGGAAACAAAAGGAAGAGAGCACATGCCATGGCTTCCTTGGGCCACGTGCACAGTGCAGACGCGCCCTCAGCACCAGGTCAGGCCGAGGCAGCCCCTCGCCCCCTATACAGTCACTGGCCCCTGTCACTCACATGCAGCTGTTTGAGGACATGGGGGGGTGCTTTGTCCCAAGGACCCAGTGCCATTAGGGAGGAGCTCTCGGGGCTACATGCCAGCGGGTAGCGGGGCAGGGCCACACAGGGGCTGGCCAGAGACCCTGGCAGCACCGGCCTCCTTTGGCCCAGAGCCCTTCCTGCCTGGCAGAAGAGCATTGCAGCCTTGGAAGGGGGTGCCCTGCGTGAGTGCCAGGAGAAGCCAAACCCAGTGGCCGGGGGGGAGGGGGCAGGGCTTCCCAGGGAAGCCTCTGGGCTGGATGAAGGCCTCAGGCAGGCTGGGCCTGGGCCTCCGCACCCAAGCCAGGGCTCCGCTTCAGGACACGCGGGCCCCTGAGCAGCCGCTGTGGGAACTCAGCACCAGACTGGCGAGGAATTTGGGCCAATCCAGGCAGGGCCCTGCTCCCCGCCCCTCTGAAGCGGCCACCGCCTACCTGGCACAGGGCCCCCCGCATCCTCTCCAGCCTCCAGGTGCGCCTCCAGCTCCGCCTCCACGTCCGACTCGGAGGAGGGCGACTCCTCCTCCTCCTCCTCCTCGCCTTCCTCCTCCTGGTCTGCTGGAGACGCCTCTTTGCTGGCCCCCGTTGGGCCTGGGCTGCCCTACAGAACAAGACGGAGAGGGGGTCTCCAGCACAGCCCCTCTGCCCAGCAGCCCCTTCTCCCAGAGTTTCCGGGGGCCGTGGAGGGGGCCCCCTGAGGCCCGTCTCCTGCTGCCTTGGACCACGCCGGGGCCGCCTCCCCTGCTGACGAGCACAGGTGCTGCTCGCACAGCCCCCTGCAGCATGTCCTGGAGTCCTTACGGGACCCCCAAGCAGGATGCCATGGGAGTGAGCCCCTGGCCCTTCTGGAGGGGCACTTGGCCCCTTGGCTACAGAGAGGTCTGGCAAAGGCCACACCTGGGGGCAAAGCAGAGATGGTGCACGGCTGTCCTGGCTCCGGGTCCCTCTCTGCTCCCAGCCAGGCCAGCAGAGAGTTCAAGGAACGCTTGAGGAAAGGGCCGCATTCTGCACCACACGAAAACCCACACCATCCTTCCCCACACCAGTGCCCTTCGGATGTTTTGGACTACAATGCCCATCAGCCCCAGCCAGGATGAAAAGGCTGTCGCCGTACAAGCCCCTGGAAGGCGCCGGGCTGGGGGAGCGGACCACAGCCCTGGGTGCCACCATCCGTCCTGCTTGCTGAGCTCCAGCTTCCCAAAGCCTCAGGGCCCTTTCTGTCAGGCTGGGAAGGGGGGAGGGAGTCAGCCAGGGTGCTGGTTGGTCTGTGGGGGAGAGAGAAAACAGGGCAGGGCCTGCCCCCCCGGGCCCATGCGGAAGCCCCTCCAGGCCTTGGCGACACGGACTGGAAGGACAGGATGTGGCTGCGCACATGTGGGGGCGCCGGTCGGGAGGCTGCCCCAAGAGCAGGCCGCACCAACGCTTGGCACCCCGCGCGCCCGGCCCGTGGCCCCGCACCTCTCTGGCACTGGTGGTGGCAGCTCCCCCTGCTGCCGCGCCCGACACCAGGGGAGGGGCCGGCCCCCCCTGCGGCCGCCTCGGGGCGCGCCCCCCCTGCTTGCGCCGCCGCCACTCCTCCTCCTCGGTCCTGTCCTGCAGCTGTGCAAACTGCGACGTCACCTCCTCCAGGCGCTGCACCGACAGCTCCCGGTTGTGCCGCAGGCGCCGCGCTAGCTCGCTGTCAGCCAGCGCTGGGTCCGAATCTGTCAAGGCAACAGGCATCAGCGGGGAAGGGGCCAGACCCACCACCAAGGACACACAGCCAGGGCGTGCGAGGGCTTTCAAGTCCTGCCTGCCCCCATGGCATTCCTGTGGGCAGGTGATGGCCAGACCCCTTCCTCTCCCCCCCCCCCACCACAAACCAGGTTGGACCCACAGTATTTGCAGCAGGAAACACTTGGAAAATAGGCAGCGCTGTGCAGTGGTTAGAACACTGGACTGGGAATGGGTAACTTCATCAGATGCATGGAGTATTATGGTGACTTTCAGGTTTACATACAGCACACAGGGTGGTGAGGGACCGCAAACAGCGAGGTCAGACGCAGGAAGTATTTCAGAAGGGGAAGCATCACCCTTTCCATCAAATGCTTCTCAGCTGCCTTTCTCTCACAATACCCACCTGCCAGCAGGCTAGAAAACACCTCTGGGCTCATAGCAGTGCTGCCATAGACCCCTCTCTATGGACTGCTCTGCAGGGCTCATGCAACCCAAAGCGCCCCCCCCCCCCCCCCCGCGCGCACACTGAGGGTCTAATAAGAGAGCCAGCGTGGAGTAGTTCTTAGAGGGTTGGACTGGTACTCATGGGTTCCAGTCCCCACTTGGCCGTGAAGCTACCTGGATGCCCATAGGCCGATCACTGACTCTCAGCCTAACCCACTTCGCACAGTTGTTTGTTTGTTTATTTCATTTCTAAACCGCCGAATAGCCGAAGCTCTCTGGGTGGTTCACAAAAATCAAAACCAAAGAGCACACAATAAAACAATATAAAATATATAAAACATTAACAGTGTAACAATACAACCAGAATAAAACCTAGCAGCAGTGCAGTGATTTAAAATACAGATTTAAAACAGCAAAGCTAAAAGTCTAGAAAGCTAAAACGCTAAAATGCCTGGGCAAATAAAAAGGTCTTCACCTGGCGCCAGAAAGAATACAATATAGGTGCCAGGCAAACCTCACTAGGGAGCTCATTCCACAGCTGGGGTGCCACAGCAGAAAAGGCCCTCCTAGTAGCCACCCGCCCCACTTCCTTTGGCAGGGGCTCATGGAGAAGGGCTGCTGAGGATGATCTTAAGGGCCAGGCAGGCACATATGGGAGGAGGCGATCCTTCAGCTAACCTGACCCCAAGCCGTTAAGGGCTTTGAATGTTAATACCAGCACTTTGAATCAGGCCTGGAAATGGACTGGCAGCCAGTGCAGCTGGAAAAGTACTGGCATAATATGAGGTCGCAGGCCACTCTGTTAACAATCTTGCTGCCCTATTTTGGACCAGCTGAAGTTTCCGGACCATTTTCAAAGGCAGCCCCACGTATAACGCATTGCAGTAATCCAGATGAGAAGTGATCAGAGCATGGATAACTGTCGCTAGGCTCTCTCTGTCCAGATAAGGGCGCAGTTGGTATACCAGCCTAAGCTGATAGAAAGTGCTCTGTGCCACTGAGTTCACCTGTGCCTCAAGTGACAGTTCTGGATCCAAGAGCACCCCCAAACTACGAACGTGGCCCTTTAGCAGGAGAGCAACCCCCTCCAGAACAGGTTGAATATCACTTAGCTGGGCAGACAAACCACCCACTAACAGGACCTCCGTCTTGTCTGGACTGAGTTTCAGTTTATTGGCCCTCATCCAGTCCATTACCATTCCCAGGCCTTGATTCAAAACAGCCACTGCCTCACCTGGGTTTGATGAGAAAGAAGTACAGCTGGGTGTCATCCATATATTGATGGCACTTCAGCCCACCCCTCCGGATAACCTCCCCCAGCGGTTTCATGTAGATGTTGAACAGCATGGGGGATAAAATAGAGCCCTGTGGAACCCCTGGCACAATTGCCATGGCACAGAGCAATAATCCCCCAGCACCACCTTCTGGAATCGGCCATCCCAGCAGGAGCGGAACCACTGCAGTGCAGTGCCTCCTACTCCCAGCCCAGACAGCCTATCCAGAAGCATACCATGGTCGATGGCATTGAAAGCCACCGAGAGATCCAGGAGAATCAACAGGGTCGCACTCCCCCTGTCCCTCTCCCAGCAGAGGTCATCCCACAGGGCGACCAAGGCAGTTTCTGTTCCAAAACCAGGCCTGAAGCCCAAATGAAATGGATCTAGATAATCTCTTTCATTCAACAGTGCCTGGAGCTGTCCTGCAGCCCCCCGCTCAATCACCTTGCCCAAGAAGGGGATGTTGGCCACTGGCCTATAATTGTTAACATCCTCTGGGTCAAGGTTAGGCTTTTTCAGGAGTGGTCTGATTACCGCCTCTTTTAAAGCGGCCGGCACCACTCCCTCTCTCAAGGAGGAATTTACAACCTCCTGAACCCAGCCGGACAACCCCTCCTTGTTTGATTTAATAAGCCGTGAAGGGCAAGGGTCAAGCACACAAGTGGTCGATCGGACTTGGCCAAGCACCTTGTCCGCATCCTCAGGCCTCAGTAACTGAAACTCATCCAATAAAACTGGACCAGACGGTGCTCTGAACACCTCGACCAATGGAACTGCATTAATGGTGGTGTCCAATTCATGACGAATCTGAGCGACTTTATCCTCAAAGTGCCGTGTAAACTCATCACAGCGTGCTACCGAGGGTTCCACCATCTCTCTCCCTGGCCCAGAATGTAACAGCCCGCAAACCACTCAGAAAAGCTCCGCTGGACGACACTGAGAAGACGCAATGCTGGTGGAAAAGAACTGTCTCTTTGCCACCCTCACCGCCACAGAGTGGGCTCAATAGTGGGCTCTTACCTGTGTTCAGTCAGACTCGGCCCGAGTGTTCCTCCACCTGCGTTCCAGCCGTCTCCCCTCCTGCTTCATTGCCCTCAGCTCAGGTGTATACCAAGGAGCTAGCCAGGCTCTGCTCAGAGGGAGAGGGCGCTTGGGCGCGATCGTGTCAACCGCCTGAGGCATCTCCCCTTCCACTCTGCATTCAGGTCCCCAAGAACCCTGGAATGTCCCATCCCTGTGTTGTTTGACGTGATGTCCGAACTCGGAGCCCTCAGGTTTCGAGGAAAGGACAACCCTGGGTTCATGCTGCCAGAGTTCTGGGTTTGGATGTCACATCAGCCGAGCCAAGGACGGCACGTTCCGGGGTTGCTTGAGAAAGTGGATGCCAAGTGGAAGAGGTGGGCGGCGGTGTGTGCATGCTCTGGCCCGGCCCGCCAACGCACAGGTTAAACCACCAGGCATAAAGCAGGTCTGTGTTCTCAATGATGCATGTCATGCTGCTGAAGCAGTAAAGCAAGTTTCCCCCAAAGTGTCTTTTTCTCCCAACCCACGAAAAATGGTTTCTCCCCGTACCTTTAAAATGTCCAGACGCACCCCTCAAGTGCCCTCGCCCACCAGGGGCCTTCAAATCCACCTCTGCAGCCATGGAGGTGACGCCTGGAACAGGCGCTGAAAGTGTCACCAGCACCAATCTGCCAGAGGACAAATCCAGGCCTGCCTTCCAACGGGTGTGTTTGCCCAGCCCACACAGCTCTGATCTAACCTCAGGGAGTCCGGGGGGACCCTGGGCAGTCCCAGGAGCTCCCCTCCCAGGCCCCATTGAAGAGCTGCGCTTGGCCCTCAAAGCCCCGGAGGGAAAGCAGAAGAGGTCATCAGTGGCGAGGAGAGACAAGTAGCCCAGACTGGTCAGGACAGTGCCAGGAAAGCTGGAGTGCAGGAGAAACGGAGGCCTGAGAGGAAGGCCAAAGGCCCTCCCCCCCCAGCTGCTTCAGGGACGTTCCAAGAAAGGGGAAGGAAAGGGTGAAGGCAGCTGCTCGGGAAGGATGGTGAGATGCTAAAGGGCCACAGGAGGAGGGGGAGCCGCTCAAGCCCATCTGGCCCCCGCCTCCGTCCAAACGGAGCGGCACTGGGGAGGGGGGGCCAGAGCCGCACTCAGGACTGCGAGGGCATTGGCGGCCAGGCGAGGCTGAGCCGCCTTCAGGTGCACGGCATCTTGGGCCAGTGCTGCTGGCACACGCTCAGGACAGATGCCTGTCACAGGCAAAGCGCTGCAGGGCTGGAGACATGCAACCGTGGCTCTGGTCCACAGAAGGATGGAAGAGCCAGGAAACTGCAGCCGCTCCATCTGCCTCTGAGCCTGGGGAAGGGCCCAGAACAGACGACCCAGGGGCTGAGCCAGCACCTGCAGGCCAAGGAGGGACCCTGCCGGACTACACCCCCCCCCGCCCCGCTTTGGGGACTAGTGCAGTGGATTGCGGGAATGCCACCGCCGATGCCAGCCTTGATTCCAGAGAAACCTTTGACGGAGCCCCCCGCCGACATTCTGTTCAGCAAAACCGTTAGCGACACCTAACTGGGCACCACACTTGAAGAAGGATGCAGACAAACTGGAGAGGGTTCAGAGGAGGGCAACAAAGATGATCAGGGGACTGGAAACAAAGCCCTATGAGGAGAGACGGAAAGAACTGGGCATGTTTAGCCTTGAGAAGAGAAGACTGAGGGGAGATATGATAGCACTCTTCAAGTACTTGAAAGGTTGCCACAGAGAAGAAGGCCAGGAGCAGAGCAGAGCAGAGCAGAGCAGAGCAGAGCAGAGCAAGCTGCTCCAGCTGGTCCAGGGACTACAGAAGCAGGCAAGCTCCCAGAGAGCGAGCGAACAGAGCGAGCGAACAGGGGGAGCAAACAGGAGTTGGCCAGGGGAGTTGCAGTGGTTGAAGAGACAAAGGAGACAAAGGAGACAGAGGCTAAGAGGTAAGTGGGTTGCAGGAAGCCCAGGGCGCTGCCCTTTGTCCTTCTGACTGGCTGTGAGCTCACCAGGAGCTTCTGAGAGCTCCAGCTGAATTGGGGATGTGTGGCCTGAGTACTCCCAGCAGCTGACTGGGCGGGAAGCTTCAGTCTGTTTCCCGCCTCCCAGCTGAGCAGAGCAGAGCAGAGCAGAGCAAGCTGCTCCAGCTGGTCCAGGGACTACAGAAGCAGGCCAGCTCCCAGAGAGCGAGCGACCAGAGCGAGCAGACAGGGGGAGCAAACAGGAGTTGGCCAGGGGAGTTCGGCAGGGGAGGTCAAGGGGGAGGCCCCTAACATTTTTTTATTTTTTTTTTATTTTATTTTTTTTTTACTAACTTTTTTTCATTTGTTTGTCTTGTAACACACACTTCCACACCAGTGGGACTCTGCTTTTAACCTCTACTGAGTAGAGGAGCAGGCACAGGCTAGTCTAGAACAATCACAAAGCTAGACACAAAAAGGGAAAAGAGGCTATGGAAGGACAGGACTCTCCAGTGGTGGTGACCTGCAAGGTGTGTGCAATGTTTGTTTTCTTGCCGGAGAACAACATGGCCTACACCTGCAACAAGTGCAAGTTGATCACGCTGCTGGAGGAAAAAGTAAGTGGACTGGAGCGGCGACTGTCAACCCTCCGGGGAATAAGAGAACACGAAGAGTTCTTGGACAGAATGGGGGAACTACAGCAGCAAAGGGCAGACCAGAAGCTTGAAGAGCAACAGCAAGATGAGGCAGTGGGAAATGCTGAGGTGAAGAAAAATGGAGTAGAGGATACTCCTTGGAAAACGGTGACAGTTAGGAGAAAAAGAACTAGACGACACTCTGCACCAGTGGAAGCGGTGGAGCTGTGGAACCGATTCCAGGTACTTGCAGATGAGACTGGAGGACAGCCTGCAGAGGAAGAATCACAGGGGAACCTGCATGAGAGTGAGCAAGAGGCTAAAGGTCAGTCAAACAGAGGCGATGAAACCCAGGCCTACAAGAAGAAGAAGAGAAGAGTGGTAGTAGTGGGAGACTCCTTGCTGCGTGGGATCGAGACCCAAGTATGTCGCGAAGACCCGTGGACTCGCCAGGTATGTTGTCTCCCGGGAGGACAGATTAGAGACGTGACTGAAAGGTTGCCTGCACTCATAAAGCCCACTGACAGGTATCCCTTTCTTCTCATCCATGTGGGAACAAATGATACCGCCAAGCGGAGCTACGAAGAGATCACGTCAGACTTTGAAGCTTTGGGAAAGAAACTCAAGAACTTTGGGGCCCAGATAGTTTTCTCATCCATCCTTCCAGTAGTTAGAAGAGGGATAGAAAGGGAACGAAAAATACTCCGGGTGAATGACTGGCTACGAAGGTGGTGCCGACGAGAGAGATTTGGATTCTGGGACCACGGGCTATACTTCCTGGAAGATGGGCTGTTGGCTAGGGATGGGTTGCACCTCACAAAGGCTGGGAAGAATGTGTTTGGCCACAGCATGAAGAACTTCATCAGGAGGGCTTTAAACTGAATCCTACGGGGAAGGGAGATGTAATGTTGGGGGTAACAATGGACGTAGGCGCATGCACTGCAATGGAGAGAACAGCTCTGATAGCGCCCAATAATAGTCTTCAGACACAGGTAGGAAGAAAGCCAGACTATGAAGCACATGGTCTTCGATGTCTATATACTAATGCCCAGAGTATGGGAAACAAACAGAACGAACTTGAACTCTTAATACAGGAGGGAAATTATGACTTGATAGGTATAACTGAGACTTGGTGGATGACTCTCATGACTGGAATATAGCAGTTGAAGGATATAACTTGTTCAAAAAGAACAGGAGGAACAGAAAGGGAGGCGGGGTTGCACTGTATGTGAAAAATACCTATCTCTGCACAGAAATACAGGAGGAGGAGCTTGGTAGCCCCATCGAGAGCATCTGGGTTGAAATAAATGGAGCAAAGAATACAAGGAACCTGGTGGTCGGAGTCTACTACCGGCCACCCAATCAAGGAGAAGACAAGGATGAAACTTTTGAAAAGCAAATAGCCAATGTTTTAAGGAAGCATGATGTAGTAGTAATGGGGGACTTCAATTTCCCCGATATTTGTTGGGAGACAAATTCTGCAAAACATGGCCCCTCCAGGAAATTCCTGACTTGTGTGGCGGATAACTTCCTCCTACAGAAAGTAGAGGAAGGAACTAGAGGATCGGCTATCCTTGACTTGATCCTAACCAACAGAGATGACTTAGTGGATAAAGCAGCAGTTACAGGAACTCTGGGGGAAAGCGACCATGTTGTACTTGAGTTCTTGGTTCTAAGGGAAGCAAAAGCCGAGTGTACTCAAACGCGTACCCTGGATTTTAGGAAAGCTGATTTTAATAAACTCAGAACAATGATCAGTAAGGTCCCATGGCAAGCAATGCTAGCGAGAAAAGGAGTCCAAGATGGGTGGGAACTTTTAAAAAAGGAAATTCTCAAGGCACAATCACAAACAATTCCAACAAGAAGAAAAGGTGGAAGACAACAGAAGAAGCCAATGTGGCTTCACAAAAAGCTTAGGGATGACCTGAAAACAAAAAAGGACACATATAGGAAGTGGAAAGAAGGCCAAGTAACAAAGGAAGAGTACAGGCAGGTAGCACAGAATTGCAGGGATGGCGTCAGGAAGGCTAAAGCGGAGAACGAGGTGAGGTTAGCGAGGGATGCTAAAAACAACAAAAAGGCTTTCTTCAGCTACATGCATAGTAAAAGGCAGAGGAAAGAAATGGTTGTTCAGCTATTAAATAAGGATGGCAAAATGATAACAGAGGACAAAGAAAAGGCAGAGGTGCTCAATTCCTACTTTGGCTCAGTCTTCTCCCAAGAGAGGGTCTATGACCCCCCTGGCAAAGGCGAAGTACAGGCTGAAGGGGCAGGATTGCAGCTTGAGATCGACAGGCATATGGTCAAGGAACACCTCATTACTTTGAATGAGTTCAAATCTCCAGGGCCAGATGAACTGCATCCTAGAGTCATAAAGGAACTGGCAGAAGAACTCTCAGAACCGCTGTCTATTCTCTTTGAGAAATCATGGAGGACCGGGGAAGTGCCAGATGACTGGAGGACGGCTAACGTTGTCCCTATCTTCAAAAAGGGTAAAAAGGAGGAACCTGGGAACTACAGACCAGTCAGTCTGACATCAATCCCTGGGAAAATTCTGGAGCAGATCATAAAGCAATCCATCTGGAAGCACCTTGACAACAATGCCGTGATTACTCGAAGCCAACATGGATTTGTCAAAAACTCCTGCCAGACAAATCTGATCTCATTTTTTGATCAAGTCACCTCCCTTGTAGACCGTGGGAATGCTGTAGACATCATATACCTCGACTTCAGCAAAGCTTTCGACAAAGTGCCCCATGATATCCTGATGAGCAAACTAGCTCGAAGTGGGCTAGATGAAACAACGATCATGTGGATCCACAGTTGGCTACAGAATCGGACTCAAAGAGTGCTTATGAATGGGACCTTCTCAAGCTGGGGAGAGGTAACGAGTGGGGTACCGCAGGGCTCAGTCCTGGGCCCAGTGCTCTTCCACATTTTTATGAACGACTTGGAGGAGGAGGTGCAGGGAATGCTGATCAAATTTGCAGATGACACAAAATTGGGAGGGATAGCTAATACTTTGGAAGACAGAAACAAAATTCAAAGTGATCTGGATAGACTGGAGTGCTGGGCAGAAAACAACAGAATGGCATTTAATAGGGACAAATGCCAAGTTCTGCACCTAGGAAAAAGAAACCAAATGCACAGTTACAAGATGGGGGATACGTGGCTCAACCACACTACGAGCGAGAAGGATCTTGGAATTGTCGTCGATCACAAGCTGAATATGAGCCAACAATGTGATGTGGCTGCAAAAAAGGCAAATGCTATTTTGGGCTGCATTCATAGAAGCATCGCTTCCAAATCCCGGGAAGTACTAGTTCCCCTCTACTCAGCACTGGTTAGGCCTCATCTGGAGTACTGTGTCCAGTTCTGGGCACCACACTTTAAGAAGGATGCAGACAAGCTGGAGAGGGTTCAAAGGAGGGCAACAAAGATGATCAGGGGACTGGAAACAAAGCCCTATGAAGAGAGACTGAAAGAACTGGGCATGTTTAGCCTTGAGAAGAGAAGACTGAGGGGAGATATGATAGCACTCTTCAAGTACTTGAAAGGTTGTCACAGAGAAGAAGGCCAGGATCTCTTCTTGATCATCCCAGAGTGCAGGACACGGAATAATGGGCTCAAGTTACAGGAAGCCAGATTCCGACTGAACATCAGGAAAAACTTCCTCAGTGTCAGAGCAATACGGCAATGGAACCAATTACCTGGGGAGGTGGTGGGCTCTCCCACACTGGAGGCCTTCAAGACGAGGCTGGACAGCCATTTGTCAGGGATGCTCTGACTTGGATTCCTGCATTGAGCAGGGGGTTGGACTCGATGGCCTTGTAGGCCCCTTCCAACCCTACTATTCTATGATTCTATGACAGCGGAGGTTAGAGGTGATGAGGCCACCAGGTAGATCCCCTGCCAGTGGGGAACCACCCTAAGGAGGGCTTGCGACAGCTCCTCCTCGGCCAGGAGCGGGGTGCCGAGAAAGGCTGTTGCTGGGGCTGGGGCTCCTCCGTGCTTTTCATCAAGGACCAAGAGGAGGGATGGGGAGTGACTCTAACTTGCTGATGATGCAGAACTAGGAGGGGCCGCAAACACACCAGAAGGCAGGAACGAAACAGAAATGACCTCGACAGGGTAGAAAACGAACAAAATGGAATTCAACAGAGGCACAGGCAAAATTCTGCAACGGTGCTACTACCAGTACTTATTACCATTATTATATTGCGTATTATATTGCCTTTCTCTTTAAAAAGACAAGGAAAACCAAAACCAAACACCCAGGTGCGGAGCAGGGGACCCTGAGGCACCCTCCAGCTGTCATTCTGTCCGCAGAAATGATGATGTGCAGCAGAAACAAGGTTTTGAACTGTGCGCAAGGGAACAATCCAGCCAAAGCACTTTGCGGCAGCGTGTTTGTGCAAGCAGTTCTCCATTACTCTTGTGCAACCCGTTGCACATAACTCTCATGCAACCTGTTGTGCAACTGCTTGCACAATCAGTTACACAACGGAAAGATTCAGCTGAGCTCCTCTAGTGCTATTTGAGTTTGCAGAATGACACCGCTGAGTACTACCCCTGGCTTGGGAGTAAAACACGTGAAAAGGATCTTGGGGCTGCAGCTGATGAGATGCGGAACATTGGTCAGCCCTGTGATTCGGCTGCAAAAAAGGCTAATGTGATCTTAGGCTGCATTAAAAGAACCAGGGTTTCTAAGTCACAGGAAGCAATTGCTCTATTTTACTCCATCTTAGTCAGACCTCATCTGGAGGGCCATGTTCAGTTTTGGAGTTGTTGTTCAGTCGTTGTGTCCGACTCTTCGTGACCCCAATTTTCCTTGATTCGCACTGAGATCATTCTATCGTTTTTGAGATTGTAGCCCAGTACTGCTTTTCCCACCCTTTTGTTGACTATGAGGTAGTGGGCTCTCCCACACTGGAGGCGCTCAAGACGAGGCTGGACAGCCATCTGTCAGGGATGCTCTAACTTGGATTCCTGCATTGAGCAGGGAGCTGGACTCGAAGGCCTTGTAGGCACCTTCCAACCCTACTGTTCTATGAGTGCTACTCCATTTCTTCTAAGGGATTCTTGCCCACAGTAGTAGATATAATGGGCATTTGAATTAAATTCGCCCATGCTTGTCCATTTTAGTTCACTGATTCCCAAGATGTCGATGTTCAATCTTGCCATCTCATGTTTGACCACCTCCAGCTTACCTTGATTCATTGATCTCACATTCCAGGTTCCTAAACAATTTTGTTCTTTACAGCATCGGAGTTTCTTTTCACCACCAGACACATCCACAGCTAAGTGTCCTTTCGGCTTTGGCCCAGCTGCTTCACTCTTTCTGGCGCTACTTGGAAATTCCCTCTGCTCTTCCCCAGTAGTGTATCGGACACCTTCCGACCTGAGGGGCTCATCTTCCGGCATCATATCTTTTAGCCTTGTGATACGTTCCATGGGGTTTTCTTGGCAAGAATACTGGAGTGGGTTGCCATTTCCTTCTCCAGTGGACCACATTTTGTCAGAACTCTCCGCCATGACCTGTCCATCTTGGGTGGCCCTGCACGGCATAGCTTATGGCTTCCCTGAGTTACGCAAGCCCCTTCGCCACAACAAGGCAGTGATCCATGAAGGGGTCAGTTTTGGAGGCTGCACTTTAAAAGGATGTAGACAACCAGAAAGAGGCTCAGAGGAAGGGAACAGAGATGCCCAGGGGAACGGAAAGCAAGTCCTAGGAGGAAAGGTTGACGGAACTGGGCGTGTTTAGCCTGGAGAAGAGAAGACTGGCGGGGTGAGGGGACAAGACTGTGCTCTTCAATGCCCTGAAGGGCTGTCCCACAGAAGAGGGCAGAGTCGTGTCCCCTGATGTTGATGCAGAGGGCGGGACTAAACCTGAACGGCTGAAGTAACTGGCAGAGGGGATACTTCGGTTGAACACTCACAGGAACTTCCTGGCGGTAAGTGCATTTGAGAATGGAACCGAGGACCCGGAAGGGTGGTCCAGGGCTCTCCAGGGCTGGCGGCCTTCAAGAAGGGCCTGGGCAGCCCCCTGTCAGGGAAGCGCCAGCTCTGGATTTCCCCCCCAAGCAGGGGGTCAGACAAGATGGCCTCCAAGCCACTCCTCTACCTGTAGGGCCATACATCAGATTTTGGGGAGGTGCACCACAGAACCAATTTAAAAAACACACACATACATACCTAAATGGAGATCGCACAGGGGTGAGGGGGCACACAGCTATAGAGCGGGAGGCATTAAACACAGGCAGATAAGTCACTAGCGGGGTGGACCCTCACAAGGCCTGGGCATCTGGAGTGGACCTGGCTCCAGCCAAACAGGAGACAAGCAGCCACCTGGGCAGCCCACGCGGCCCTGGCAGAGCAGGGGGAAGGGGGCTCTCCAGGAGCTGCCGGGCCACTTAGGCTCTTGATGACCTTATCTTGCTCATCCAAGAGCACAAAACAGCATCATCAAGTTACCCCAGGGCAGTGGACTCTCCCACACCAGAGGCATTCAGGACGAGGCTGGACAGCCCTCTGTCGGGGACGCTCTGACTGGGATTCCTGCACTGAGCAGGGGGCTGGACTCAATGGCCTCGCAGGCCCCTTCCAACCCCACTATTCCGTGATTCTGTGATCCCCCTCACCCCACGTCTTCCTGAAAACCAGGCTGCTCAAGGGCTGAGCTGAGCCCCAGCGCTGCTGCCTTGGGTGCCGAGCCCCAGCGCTGCTGCCTTGGGTGCCGAGCCCCAGCGCTGCTGCCTTGGGTGCCGAGCCCCAGCGCCACGCCAGCTCTGCAGGCTCCTCCAAGCTCTGGCCCCGCCCCGTGAAAAGCCAGCCAGGCCATCGCCCCAGAGCACCAGCTGCCCCGCCCCCAGCCTCCATCTCGCCTTTCTCTCTCTCTTTTTTTTTAGGGGGAAGAAATGAACACTACCCTCCTCAAAGGGTCTGGAAACGTGGCTTCTTGGTGTGCTGAAAACATTTCTAGCCCGCTTGTCCACATCAACACTGAAAGGGGCTTACGAAGAAAAGAGACACCATGAGCAAGAGCAAAACTGGGCTCAGAGGTGGAATTTATGCCAGAGGGAGCGGGACGCCAGCGAGTCCTTTTCCACAGCAACAGCCTGGGCATCAGGCCATTGTCCTGACGGGCACAGCTGCAGAGCAGGCCCTGCTGCAGCCCCCTCTGGCCTGGCCTCCGAAGGGGGCGGGGCGGAGGAGCAGTGCCGCCAAAGGTGATCCTGCCGGGGCATGGTGGGGAGCAGCCTTCAGGTCCCCAACAGGCACAGGGGGGCACTCTGGCTCTTTGGATGCTGTTGGACTCCAAGCACCACCAGCCCCAGCCAGCCAGGATGGGCCAGGGGTGATGGGAGTTGGAGTGCAACCGCATCTGGAGGACCCCCCCCCCCAGTTTTAGTGCTACTTAGGTCAAAACTGGCCCTTGGAAACACTCCAGAAGCCGCTCGCGGAGATGGGCGCCGTGGAGGGACGCTCCTGGCAGCACATCGGGATGACCCGTTTTGCCCTGGGGACCTGGACAGGCTGCCAGGGCTCCCGGTGGTCTGCAAGGCAGCCCCACTGAGAACGCTCTGCAGCAAGCCAGCTGGAGCCCGGGAGCTGGCTGGCCCCTCTGGCAAGGTCCTTCCTTGCTGAGGAGGGAGCCCCGCCGGTGGGCTGAAGGGGCGCAAGGGGCTTCGAACCGCAGGGGCCCTGGGCACCCAAAGGCCAGACCAGACCCCAGTGCAGCCCAGCCTGCAAGACCCCATCCAGCAGAGGCCAGGGGCCGCCTGTCCCCCTGCTCAGGGTCTGTATGTGCGATGCTTACACCCCACCTTTTTCTCCTGCGAGGAGCCCAAGCAGGCCCACATGGTCCTCCTCCTCTCCACGTTATCGTCACAACAACCTTGTGAGGTAGGTCAGGCTGAGAGTTGGTGGCTGGCCCAAAGTCACCCAGTGAGCTCCATGGCCGAGTAGGGACTGGGTCTCCTGAGTCCCGTCCAGCCCTCTAACCGCTGCACCACACTGGCTCTCAGATCACACTTTTTTAGCCACGGTTGAGTGTTTAACTCTTACTGCGCCTGTTCAGCACCCTGTTTTTATCCACTGCTGCATCGACTGATGTGCTCCGCCACTATTGTGCTTCCCTCCTTTGTTGAGAACGATCTTGGCGACGTTACAGGTCTCTCTACCAGCCCTCAGTAAGACAACCACGGAACCGACGCGCCCCAGCGCCTTGAGTCAGTACCGAGTGCAGCCTGCCCCCCACCCGGTGCCCCACCCAGTACACCGCCGGCACCCCATACACTCACTGGGCCGGTACTCGTCGGTGAGGTGGCTGCCGAAGTTGTAGATGAGGTCAAGGTGGCGCCGCTCCTGCAGGCGGTTGCCGACCTCGCGGAAGGCGTCGGCGGCCATGCTCTCCATCTGGCGTTTGGGCAGGCCCAGGCTGTGGCGGGTGCTGGCCTTCTGCACCACCTTCAAGATGTCAGCGTAGTCCGGGAAGGCCTCAGGGCGGTTGACGAGGCGCTCGATGCGGCGGTTGACCTCCGGGTAGCGGGTGCCACGGTAGGGGATGCGCTGTTCAATCACCCGCCCCGTCAGGCTGTTACAGTCCTTCAGCTCGCAGAGGCGCTGGAAGACGCGCATCATGCGCCGCTTGAGCCGGCTCTCCAGCAGGTATGCGGAGTCCTCCCGATCCAGCTCCTCCAGGTCCAGCTCCCGCTCCTGCAGCCGCCGGATCTCCTTGGCGTAGACCCGCAGCAGGTTCTCCAGGTCCTGGATGTGCCGCCTGGAGGCCACGTGGGGCTTGGCTGCCTCGGGGGGTGGCTCGGAAGGGTCTGTGGGGGCAGGGGCGGCCTCGGCGGGGGCGGCGCTGCACACTAGAGGCAGCTTCTTCTTCTGGGAGTGGGCCCGGAAGACGGTGCAGAGCTCATTGATGTAGACATAGACCTTGCTCCGCCGGGCCTGCACCCGCGTCAGGCAGCGGCCCAGAACGTTGCGGAACTCCACCGAGGCCAGGAACTCGGGGTTGGTCTTCTGGTGCCGGCCAGCCAGGTAGGACATCACCTCTGGGTGGTCCACAGTGTGCTCGGAGCAGAAGGCCACAAACTACAGGGAGAGGGATGAAGGCGGGTCAGAAAGGACACGCAGGACAAGCCCCCAGACCCCCCCCCCCGAATGAGGGAGCACCACAAGGGACCAGAGCCTGCGCAGAGAAGGCTGCTTTGAAAGAAACACCCTCACGAGCAAGCTGGCACAGGAGCTCAGGTTTATAGGTGAAGGCACACGCAGCGACTTGGTTCACAAGTAGTGGCGACCCTTCAGTTTAAAAACGGAGGGGCTGTAGGGCAAGAGCAGGAGACAGCAGGTGCGTCCTGCTCTTCCCCTTTTACTCAGCAGCCCATGATCAGCTCCTGCAGAGCGTGATGTGTGAACAGGAAGGATGGAGTTGTTTAGGGGCTAAACAACCCAGCGGTGAACCCATGGTTTGTTTTTGGCTTAACCTCTAGGTTGCTTAGCCCCTAAACCACCCAGCAGTCCAGGTTCGCACATCAATGCTGCTCAACCTACAAAGGAGCTGAAGTACTTGCATTTAGTAAACAACAAAGTACCCATGTTAATTTTGTGTGCCAACACGCCCTAAATATTTGACCAGATATATTTGAGGAGAGAAAGTGAAGCATGTTTAATGTGATTCAACTTTTATATTATGTAGAACGTTTTACTGGAATTCTTGCAAATATTTAAAAACAGCATGTACTATGTAAGAAGAGCCCTGCTGGATCAGACCAAGGGTCCATCTAGTCCAGCATTCTGTTCACGCAGTGGCCAACCAGCTTTCGACCAGGAACCTACAAGCAGGGTTCCCTTAGACTTGTTTTAATTTTAATGGGGGGGACAGGACACTTTTGGAAGGCAAAAGGAAGAGGGGCCGACCAAGGGCAAGGTGGAGGGATGATATTCTGGAGGTGGAGGTGACGGACTCGACCTTGGGGAGCTGGGGGTGGTGACGGCTGACAGGAAGCTCTGGCGTGGGCTGGTCCATGAAGTCACGAAGAGTCGGAAGCGACTGACCAAATAAACAACAACGGGACACAAAGATACTGAAAACTGCTGACACACTGTGCATGTTACGCTGACAACCACTCATCTGTTTCAACAGAGTTCAACTCTCTCCCACTGAGGTTGTTGGGGCACGTTCAGTTTCACTGTCACTATTTATTAGATCTATTTCGCACATATATTTCAGTGACATATTTGTCACTAACAGAATTGCTAGGGGGACAACTTTGAAACTGACAAGCTTCAAAGGGGCGAGAGGCAGGGGAACACCATGCAGGATGCAGGCTGATACAAGAAGGTCCTCCTCCGCCCTTGAAGGAACAGTGGGGTGGGGGTGGCTTACCTTAAGGCTGAAGTTCTCACCCCTCTTTGGGAAGCAGAGATGTGAAGGTCCAGAGAGGAAAGTGGGAAAGTTTTTCCCTGGGGGGGTTTCTGAGGACTTAAAAAACATTTCCCCTTTCGGGATGAACAAAAGGCTTTTTAGGACAAAATTTAAAGCGCTTAAGATGCGTGGGTGAAAATTTTTATATGAAGCTGTCTAATCTCTTTGAGAAATCATGGAGGACGGGGGAAGTGCCATATGACTGGAGAAGGGCTAACGTTGTCCCTATCTTCAAAAAGGGTAAAAAGGAGGAACCTGGGAACTACAGACCAGTCAGTCTGACATCAATCCCTGGGAAAATTCTGGAGCAGATCATAAAGCAATCCATCTGGAAGCACCTTGACAACAATGCCGTGATTACTCGAAGCCAACATGGATTTGTCAAAAACTCCTGCCAGACAAATCTGATCTCATTTTTTGATCAAGTCACCTCCCTTGTAGACCGTGAGAATGCTGTAGACATCATATACCTCAACTTCAGCAAAGCTTTTGACAAAGTACCCCATGATCTCCTGATGAGCAAACTAGCTCAAAGTGGGCTAAATGAAACAACGATCTGGTGGATCCACAGTTGGCTACAGATAAAGAGTGCTTATCAATGGGACCTTCTCAAAGAGTGCTTATCAATGGGACCTTCTCAAACTGGGGAGAGGTAACGAGTGGGGTACCACAGGGCTCAGTCCTGGGCCCAGTGCTCTTCAACATTTTTATTAATGACTTGGAGGAAGAGGTGCAGGGAAAGCTGATCAGATTTGCAGATGACACAAAATTGGGAAGGATAGCTAATACTTTGGAAGACAGAAACAAAATTCAAAGTGACCTGGATAGACTGGAGCGCTGGGCGGAAAACAACAGAATGGCATTTAATAGGGAGAAATGCCAAGTTCTGCACCTAGGAAAAAGAAACCAAATGCACAGTTACAAGATGGGGATACGTGGCTCAACCACACTACAAGCGAGAAGGATCTTGGAATGGCTGTCCATCACAAGCTGAATATGAGCCAACAATGAGATGTGGCTGCGAAAAAGGCAAATGCTCTTTTGGGCTGCATTAATAGAAGCATCGCTTCCAAATCCTGGGAAGTACTTGTTCCCCTCTACGCAGTACTGGTTAGGCCTCATCTGGAGTACTGTGTCCAGTTCTGGGCACCACACTTTAAGAAGGATGCAGACAAACTAGAGAGGGTTCAGAGGAGGGCAACAAAGATGATCAGAGGACTGGAAACAAAGCCCTGTGAAGAGAGACTGAAAGACTAGGCATGTTTAGCCTTGAGAAGAGAAGACTGAGGGGAGATATGATAGCACTCTTCAAGTCCTTGAAAGGTTGTCACAGAGAGGAAGGCCAGGATCTCTTCTAGATCATCCCAGAGTGCAGGACACGGAATCATGGGCTCAAGTGACAGGAAGCCAGATTCCGGCTGAACATCAGGAAAAACGTCCTGACTGTTAGAGCAATACGACAATGGAACCAATGACCTAGGGAGGCGGTGGGCTCTCCCACCCTGGAGGCGTTCAAGACGAGGCTGGACAGCCATCTGTCAGGGATGCTCTGACTTGGATTCCTGCATTGAGCAGGGGGTTGGACTCGATGGCCTTGTAGGCCCCTTCCAACCCTACTATTCTATGATTCTAAGCCATTGGCAGCATCGGAAAACGGTCCTTCTTGAGTCTACAGCTGTGTGATAAGCTACTTCCAGTATCAGAGGCGGTATACCTACATACACCAGTTGCTGGAGAACTTGGGCAGGAGGGTGCTGTTGTACTCAGGTCCTGCTTGGGGGCTTCCCGTTGGGCAGCTGGTTGGCTACTGTGTGAATGGAATGCTGGACGGGAAGGACCCTCGTTCTGCTCTAGCAAGACCTTCTTACACTCTTATCTTCATTTAATGTGGTTAAGGCAGCAAAAAACGCTCAGGGTTGAAACAAAACATTCCAGTTCTTCTCAAAATCTCTAGTTTGCGCTCCCCAGAAAATAAATAAATAGAAAAAACCTTAGCACCACCATTCCTGGAAGTGCGCGTGCGGGCAGCATGCCTAGTTCCACTCACCTCTGCGAAGAGCCGCTGGTTCTCGGCTTCGAGGCTGGCGGGGACTTTCCCCAGGGCGGGCTTCTTCTGCCCCGAGCTGCTGCTGGCCTGAGGCGGAGGCCTGGAGGAGGGCTCTGGGAGGGGGGCAGCGCTGTGCGGGCAGCCAGGAAGCCTGTCCCCTCGTGCGGGGGGCGCAGGAGGGGCCGGCGCAGGCGCAGGCGCCGGGGGGGCGCCGTCCTCGTCCTCATCCAAGACGATGATGCTGTTGCTGCCGCCGCTCTCGCTGGGGGAGGCCATGGCGGGCCCAGGCGGGGCTCAGCGGCAGGCGGGGGCGGCAGGCGGGGGGCGCATCCCGGGCGGCAGCCGAGGGGGGGCTTCAGCTCCCTCCGCGCTGGCAGGCACGCGACGAGCGGCGCGGCATCTGGGGTGGTGGGAGAAGAAGGAACGTTACCCGGGGAGCGCCAGCGGGCCCCCAGCGTCCCGCCCGGGGGTGAGCCAGCCAATGGGGGGGAGACACGTGTGCCTGGGCGGGGAGGGGGTGGGGGTCGAAGGCTGCGGGGGCAGGGGCTGCCGTCCTCCCTCCCCGCGAGCCAGGAGCCACACTGACGCCCCCTCCTCAGTCTCCCGAGGGCCGCCCCGCCCCGCCGCGCCCCGCCGAGACGCCAGACGGCGCCCCCGCCCCGAACTGAGGGCCGGGAAGAGCGCCCCTCCCCTCGCGGCCCCCTCACCGCCCCCGCCCGAGCCCGCCTTTCCTTCGGCCTTTCTATCCGGCTCGATGCGTCTCTCCCCCTCGCCGCGCGCCGCGCAGGACCGGAAGGGCCGGCCTCGCCCACCTTCGCGTGCCGCCATCTTGCCGTACGGACAGAGGAGGAGGGGGCGGCGGCGCAGCCGTCCTTCTCCCTCCCTCCCTGCCCAGGGACCCCAGGCGCGCCCCCTTGACCCCTCTGGCGAGCTCGACCCTCTCTCTCCCCTCCGCCAATCCCTGCTGGTTTTGGGCGCTGCCATTTTGCCGTACGGAACAAATAACCCCACCCCGTTTCTCCCACGTGACTTGGCTTGAGGGGCCGCTGGCCCCGCCCTCTCGGACTGTTCCATTACGAGGGCGAAGTGAACAGGAAAGGAACTCCCTGGAGCATCCAAAGGGGCCGTGAGCGTGTGTGGCTGTGTGTGAAAAATAACTTCGAGGCGGGCGCGCATCGGTGGGAATCGGGGAGAGGTTACCCCCCCTCACACATCGTCATAAATTTGGTTGCGAGAGAGAATATACATCTGCGCATGCGTCCTCCGCCTCCCTATGGGATTTTCCACTGGTTCCAGAGGGGCATCAACAGACACACCCCTCTCGAGGAAATAAACCGTCCGCCCCTGCGTCTGTCCTATGGTACTCCCCCCCGCCCCCCCGCGTTCTTTCTGTTCTGTTCCGTGCAACATGATGGCGGCCCCCACAGACGGAGAGTGGGGTAAACACAGAGATTAGAAAAATGAAGAGGACCACTACGTTGCGTGGACCGGGAACTTCTGGGTTCCCATCCACATTTAACCCCGCCTGAGAGCTGCCCATAGACCCCTCCCCCCAATAAAGGAACTCAAAATTACACGGTGTCCTCACCCAACACCACATGCAGGATTTCCACCTCTTTGCAGTTCAGGTTTATTCCAAGTGAAAATTTTAATTCTCACCCCCCACACACCATATTTTAAAAAAATAGCCTGGCCAATGGAAATAACATAGCAGATGCAGTTAATTATCCCGCCTCCCAGCTGAGCTGAGCAGAGCAGAGCAGAGCAGAGCAAGCTGCTCCAGCTGGTCCAGGGACTACAGAAGCAAGCAAGCTCCCCGAGAGCGAGCGGACAGAGCAAGCGAACAGGGGGAGCGAACAGGGGGAGCAGACAGGAGTTGGCCAGGGGAGTTCGGCAGGGGAGGTCAAGGGGGAGGCCCCTAACATTTTTTTTATTTTTATTTTTTTAACTAACTTTTTTCCATTTGTTTGTCTTGTAACACACACTTCCACACCAGTGGGACTCTGCTTTTAACCTCTACTGAGTAGAGGAGCAGGCACAGGGTAGTCTAGAACAATCACAAAGCTAGACACAAAAAGGGAAAAGAGGCTATGGAAGGACAAGACTCTCCAGTGGTGGTGACCTGCAAGGTGTGTGCAATGTTTGTTTTCTTGCCGGAGAACAACATGGCCTACACCTGCAACACGTGCAAGTTGATCACGCTGCTGGAGGAAAAAGTAAGTGGACTGGAGCGGCGACTGTCGACCCTCCGGGGAATAAGAGAACACGAAGAGTTCTTGGACAGAATGGGGGAACTACAGCAGCAAAGGGCAGACCAGAAGCTTGAAGAGCAACAGCAAGATGAGGCAGTGGGAAATGCTGAGGTGAAGAAAAATGGAATAGAGGATACTCCTTGGAAAAGGGTGACAGTTAGGAGAAGAAGAACTAGACGCCACTCTGCACCAGTGGAAGCAGTGGAGCTGTGGAACCGATTCCAGGTACTTGCGGATGAGACTGGAGGACAGCCTGGAGAGGGAGAATCACAGGGGAACCTGCATGAGAGTGAGCAAGAGGCTAAAGGTCAGTCAAATAGAGGCAATGAAACCCAGGCCTACAAGAAGAAGAAGAGAAGAGTGGTAGTAGTAGGAGACACCTTGCTGCATGCGATCGAGACCCAAGTATGTCGTGAAGACCTGTGGACTCGCCAGGTTTGTTGTCTCCCGGGAGGACAGATTAGAGACGTGACTGAAAGGTTGCCTGCACTCAGAAAGCCCACTGACAGGTATCCCTTTCTTCTCATCCATGTGGGAACAAATGATACCGCCAAGTGGAGCTACGAAGAGATCACGTCAGACTTTGAAGCTTTGGGCAGGAAACTCAAGAACTTTGGGGCCCAGATAGTTTTCTCATCCATCCTTCCAGTAGTTAGAAGAGGGACAGAAAGGGAACGAAAAATACTCCGGGTGAATGACTGGCTACGAAGGTGGTGCCGACGAGAGAGATTTGGATTCTGGGACCATGGGCTATACTTCCTGGAAGATGGGCTGTTGGCAAGGGATGGGTTGCACCTCACAAAGGATGGGAAGAATGTGTTTGGCCACAGCATGAAGAACTTCATCAGGAGGGCTTTAAACTGAATCCTACGGGGAAGGGAGATGTAATGTTGGGGGTAACAATGGACGTAGGCGCATGCACTGCAATGGAGAGAACAGCTCTGATAGCGCCCAATAATAGTCTTCAGACACAGGTAGGAAGAAAGCCAGACTATGAAGCACATGGTCTTCGATGTCTATATACTAATGCCCAGAGTATGGGAAACAAACAGAACAAACTTGAACTCTTAATACAAGAGGGAAATTATGAACTGATAGGTATAACTGAGACTTGGTGGGATGACTCTCATGACTGGAATACAGCAATGGAAGGATATCACTTGTTCAAAAAGAACAGGAGGAACAGAAAGGGAGGTGGGGTTGCACCGTATGTGAAAAATACATATCTCTGCACAGAAATACAGGAGGAGGAGCTTGGTAGCCCCATCGAGAGCATCTGGGTTGAAATAAATGGAGCAAAGAATACAAGGAACCTGGTGGTCGGAGTCTACTACCGGCCACCCAACCAAGGAGAAGACAAGGATGAAACTTTTGAAAAGCAAAACGCCAATGTTTTAAGGAAGGGTGATGTAGTAGTAATGGCGGACTTCAATTTCCCCGATACTTGTTGGGAGACAAATTCTGCAAAACATGGCCCCTCCAGGAAATTCCTGACTTGTGTGGCAGATAACTTCCTCCTACAGAAAGTAGAGGAAGGAACTAGAGGATCGGCTATCCTTGACTTGATCCTAACAAACAGAGATGACTTAGTGGATAAAGTAGCAGTTACAGGAACTCTGGGGGAAAGCGACCATGTTGTACTTGAGTTCTTGGTTCTAAGGGAAGCAAAAGCCAAGTGTAGTCAAACGCATACCCTGGATTTTAGGAAAGCTGATTTTAATGAACTCAGAACAATGATCAGTCAGGTCCCATGGCAAGCGACGCTAACGAGAAAAGGAGTCCAAGATGGGTGGGAGCTTTTAAAAAAGGAAATTCTCAAGGCACAATCACAAACAATTCCAACAAGAAGAAAAGGTGGAAGACAACAAAAGAAGCCAGTGTGGCTTCACAAAAAGCTAAGAGATGACCTGAAAACAAAAAAGGACACATATAGGAAGTGGAAAGAAGGCCAAGTAACAAAGGAAGAGTACAGGCAGGTTGCACAGAATTGCAGGGATGGCGTCGGGAAGGCTAAAGCTGAGAACGAGCTGAGGTTAGCGAGGGAGGCTAAAAGCCACAAAAAGGCTTTCTTCAGCTACGTGCACAGTAAAAGGCAGAGGAAAGAAATGGTGGTTCAGCTATTAAATAAGGATGGCAAAACGATAACAGATGACAAAGAAAAGGCAGAGGTGCTCAATTCCTACTTTGGCTCAGTCTTCTCCCAAAAGAGGGTCTATGACCCCCCTGGCAAAGGCCAAGTACAGGCTGAAGAGGCAGGATTGCAGCTTGAGATTGATAGGCATATGGTCAAGGAACACCTCATTACTTTGAATGAGTTCAAATCTCCAGGGCCAGATGAACTGCATCCGAGAGTCATAAAGGAACTCTGGGAGAAGAACTCTCAGAACCGCTGTCTATTCTCTTTGAGAAATCATGGAGGACGGGGGAAGTGCCAGATGACGGGAGGAGGGCGAATGTTGTCCCTATCTTCAAAAAGGGTAAAAAGGAGGACAAAGTGCCCCATGATCTCCTGATGATATCAGCAAACTAGCTCAAAGTGGGCTAGATGAAACAACGATCCGGTGGATCCACAGTCGGCTACAGAATCGGACTCAAAGAGTGCTTCTCAATGGGACCTTCTGAAGCTGGGGAGAGGTAACGAGTGGGGTACCGCAGGGCTCAGTCCTGGGCCCAGTGCTCTTCAACATTTTTATTAATGACTTGGAGGAGGTGCAGGGAATCCTGATCAAATTTGCAGATGACACAAAATTGGGCGGGATAGCTAATACTTTAGAAGACAGAAACAAAATTCAAAGTGATCTGGATAGACTGGAACGCTGAGCAGAAAACAACAGAATGACATTTAATAGGGAGAAATGCCAAGTACTGCACCTAGGAAAAAGAAACCAAATGCACAGTTACAAGATGGGGGATACGTGGCTCAACCACACTACAAGCGAGAAGGATCTTGGAATTGTTGTCGATCACAAGCTGAAGATGAGCCAACAATGTGATGTGGCTGCAAAAAAGGCAAATGCTCTTTTGGGCTGCATGAATAGAAGCATAGCTTCCAAATCCCAGGAAGTACTAGTTCCCCTCTACTCAGCACTGGTTAGGCCTCATCTGGAGTACTGTGTCCAGTTCTGGGCACCACACTTTAAGAAGGATGCAAACAAGCTGGAGAGGGTTCAGAGGAGGGCAACAAAGATGATCAGGGGACTGGAAACAAAGCCCTATGAAGAGAGGCTGAAAGAACTGGGCATGTTTAGCCTTGAGAAGACTGAGGGGAGATAGGATAGCACTCTTCAAGTCCTTGAAAGGTTGTCACAGAGCGGAAGGCCAGGATCTCTTCTTGATCATCCCAGAGTGCAGGACCCGGAATCATGGGCTCAAGTGACAGGAAGCCAGATTCCGGCTGAACATCAGGAAAAACGTCCTGACTGTTAGAGCAATCCGACAATGGAACCAATTACCTGGGGAGGTGGTGGGCTCTCCCACACTGGAGGCGTTCAAGACGAGGCTGGACAGCCACCTGTCTGGGATGCTCTGACTTGGATTCCTGCCTTGAGCAGGTGGTTGGACTCAATGGCCTTGTAGGCCCCTTCCAATCCTACTATTCTATGATTCTATGATCTTGCAAGATTTTAAATAGTCCAGCTGGGATACCGTCATCTCCTGCTGCCTTGTTATTAGCAATGCTTCTTAAGGCCCATTCAACCTCACTCTTCAGGATGTCTGGCTCTAGCTCACTGACCACACCGTCAAATCTATCCCCGATATTATTATCCTTCCTATACAGATCTTCTGTATATTCTTACCACCTTTTCTTGATCTCTTCTGCTTCTGTTAGGTCCTTGCCATCTTTGTTTTTGATCATACGCATTTTTGCCTGGAATTTACCTCCGATGTTTCTAATTTTCTTGAAGAGGTCTCTTGTCCTTCCTATTCTATTATCTTCTTCCGCTTCCGCGCATTGCTTGTTTAAAAATAATTCCTTATCTCTTCTGGCTAACCTCTGGAATTCTGCATTTAATTGGGCATATCTCCCCCGATCACTGTTGCCTTTTGCTTTCCTTCTTTCTTGGGCTGCTTCCAGCGTCTCAGCAGACCACCATCTTGATTTTCTTTTTCTTTGGGACATTTTTTGTTGCCGCCTCCTGAACAATGTTGCGAACTTCTGTCCATAGTTCTTCCGGGACCCTGTCTACTAAATCTAGTCCCTTAAATCTATTCTTTACCTCTGCTGCATATTCATGAGGAATATAAGTGAGCTCATATCTAACTGATCTGTGGGTCTTCCCTATTCTCTTGAGTCTGATTCTAAATTGTGCAATAAGAAGTTCGTGATCTGAACTACAATCGGCTCCGGGTCTTGTTTTTACTGACTGCATAGATGTCCGCCACCTTTGGCTACAAAGGATGTAGTCAATCTGATTTCGGTGTCGACCGTCCGGTGAAGTCCATGTATGAAGTCGTCTCTTAGGTTGTTGGAAGAGAGTGTTTGTTATGCACAGTGAGTTGTCTTGGCAAAATTCTATCAGCCTATGTCCCGCTTCATTTTGTTCTCCCAGACCATGCTTGCCTGTAATTCCAGGTGTCGTTTGACTACCCACCTTAGCATTTCAGTCTCCTGTAATGAAAATAACATCTTTGTTTGGCGTACTATCCAGTAGGTGCTGCAGATCCTCATAGAACTGATCTACTTCTGCTTCTTCAGCATCTGTGATTGGGGCGTATATTTGGATCACTGTGATGTTAAATGGCTTACCCTGAATTCGAATTGAGATTATTCTGTCATTTTTTGGATTGTATCCAAGCACTGCTTTAGCCAGTTTATTATTAATGATGAAGGCTACTCCATTTCTTCTATGGTCCTCTTGTCCACAGTAGTAGATCTGGTGGTCATTTGATGTGAAGTGGCCCATTCCAGTCCATTTCAGTTCACTGACACCCAAAATGACTATATTTAATCTTGACCTCTCCCCAATAACCACATCCAATTTGCCCTGGCTCATAGATATTACATTCCAGGTTCCTATGGTGTGTTGATCTTTAGAACATTGGATTAATCGTTCACCACCAGCATCGTTGGCCGCTAGCCATCCTTTCAGCTTTGAGCTAGCTGCGTCATCACATCTGGGGCTAGTTGAACATACCCTCTGTTCATCCCCAGTAGCATTTTGACCATCTTCCGACCTGGGAGTTCCATCTTCCGATGGTATACCGACACATCTCTGGTTGTACTGATCTATTTAGTTTTCATGGCAAGAATACTGGGGTGGGTTGCCGTTTCCTTCCCCAGGGATCGTATTTAGTCTGACCTCTCTGCCATGACCTTCCCGTCTTGGGTGTCCCTTCACGGTTTAGCTCATGACGTTATTGAGGTGCTCAAGCTCCAGCACCACGACAAGGTAACAGTCTCCTTTGCTGAAGCCTGCACTGTAGTCCACTCCAAATATTGTAGGCTGGGGGCTGGGTGAGGCTGGGTGAGTAGCTGACAACCCATCATTACCCCACACGTTGCTGGTTGGTGAGAGACCAGCACAAAACAATCCGACCATGCAGCCCACTATGATTGTACATCTAATTGCAGGCTGGGATGGCTGTGATTAAGACAGTGGTTTACGACAGCCTTGCAATGTAGCCCACTGTTGATATTGCAGGTGGGACCAAGGCTGGCTTGGACTCCCTTCCCCAATATGAAACACCCGTCAGGTTGCAGCAAATCCAGCACTCCACTGATTTCTGATGAAAATGGCACAAAACCCACATTTGGCACAGAAGTAAGGCAGCCCACATTTCCTAGAAAGAACAGGAATTCCAACCTTGGGATTTCCTCATTGCTTTCCATGGGTGCCTCTCACTTCTGCTCAGAGGAAGAAAAAGGTGATATTGGTATCAGAAATCAAGGGACTGTGTGCTTATCTACATTTCTCATTTAACTGGTCAGCCTGCTAAGGAGCCCCCTGCACATACTCTGGATGCTTTCTGGCTACAAAATGGCTTCCTGCAGAAAGGACTATTGTGGCCTGGATGAGGCTGTCTTTCTGACCCCCACAATTGGCAGAAGGGGCTTCAGCAGTATGTGAACCAAGAACTACCAGAAGTACAAGCTGGGTTTCGAAGAGGCAGAGGAACTAGAGATCAAATGGCCAACATTCGCTGGATCAGGGAGAAAGCAAGAGAATTCCAGAAAAAGGCTATTTCTGCTTCATTGACTATGCTAAAGCCTTTGATTGTGTGGATCACAACAAACTCTGGCAAATTCTTAAAGAGATGGGGGTACCAGACCACCTTACCTGTTCCCTGAGAAACCTGTACGAGGGCCAAGAAGCAACAGTAAGAACCAGACATGGAACAACCGATTGGTTCAAAATTGGGAAAGGAGTACAAGGCTGTATATTGTCGCCCTGCTTATTTAACTTGTATGCAGAGTACATCATGAGAAAGGCCAGGTTGGATGAATCACAGGTCGGAATTAAGATTGCCGGGAGAATTATCAACAACCTCAGATATGCAGACGATACCACCCTAATGGCAGAAAGCGAAGAGGATCTCAAGAGCCTCTTGTTGAGGGTGAAAGTGGAGAGTGCAAAAGCTGGTTTGAAACTCAACATTCAAAAAACGAAGATCATGGCATCTGGCCCCCTCACTTCCTGGCATATAGAAGGGGAAGAAATGGAAGCAGTGACAGATTTTACTTTCTTGGGCTCCAAGATCACCGCAGACGATGACTGTAGCCATGAAATGAAAAGACGCTTGCTCCTTGGGAGGAAAGCTATGGCAAACCTAGACAACATAGTAAGAAGCAGAGACATCACCTTGCTGACAAAGGTCCGTCTAATCAAAGCTATGGTTTTCCCAGTAGTAATGTATGGCTGTGAGAGCTGGACTATAAGGAAGGCTGAGCGCCGAAGAATTGATGCTTTTGAACTGTGGAGCTGGAGAAGACTCTTACGAGTCCCCTGGACTGCAAGGAGGTCAAATCAGCCCATGCTAAAGGAAATCAACCCTGAGTGCTCATTGGAAGGACAGATACTGAAGCTGAAGCTCAAATATTTTGGCCACCTAATGCAAAAAACCCCTGGAAAAGACCCTGATGCTGGGAAAGATTGAAGGCAAAAGGAGAAGGGGACAGCAGAGGATGGGATGACTAGATAGCATCACCGATGCAATGAATATGAACCTGAGCATGTTCCAGGAGAGAGCGCAGGACAGGAAGGGCCAGCGTGCTCTGGTCCAGGGGGTCACGAAGAGTCGGAAATGACTGAATGACACAAGGCGCAGCTGGGGCGAGGCTGTCCTCCACAGGGGCATGATGCTCACAAGAGGCTGCAATCATGCTTGTTCCTGTGGATTAATTGCCCACCCCAGCAGCCACTATTTCCCCATACGTTAATGGCCCAAGGCGTCAGCCAATTGAAATCTAACACGTGCAGCTGAAAAGCAGTACCTCCTGGATTTCTGCCTGGCTCACAGGCCCTGCAGGGGCCAGGTTGTGGGAAAATAAGAGAACAGCCGCAGGGGTCGCTGGCAGCCAGGACTCCCTCCCTGCATCTGCATAGCAGACCAAGCCACTTTGCTTTTCAGTCCCCAGGGGGGTGGGTAGCAGCCTCAGGTCTTCTGGGGCAGCAAGAATCACCGAGTGGTGTGGTACCTTAGAAACGAACATTTGTTTGGACCTCAGCTTTGCAGACTAAAAAGGAACCGCGGTGGCTTAGTGGTTAAGATGCTGAACTGCAGACTGGAAGGTCGGCAGGTCAGCAGTTCGAGACCCGAGTGCTGCGTGACGGAGTGAGCTCCCGTCTTCAGTCCCAGCTTCTGCCAACCTAGCAGTTCGAAAGCAAGAAATTGCAAGTAGATAAATAGGCACCGCCTCGGTGGGAAAGGTAACAGCGTTCCGTGCATTTCGGTGTTCAGTCATGCCGGCCACATGACCACGGAAGCGTCTTCGGACAGCGCTGGCTCTTCGGCTTAGAAACGTGGATGAGCACCGCACCCTAGAGTCGGACACGACTGGTTGGGGACACCTTTACCTTTTTTTTTTGCAGACTACAACCCACCCTCAGCCCTAAGTCTTGCTGCTGCAGGGATGGAGAATGGTCCATCTCATGAAGCAGACCCCATCCAGGAGAGCTCATGCCCTCGTCCAGCTAGCTGGCTGGGGAAGGGTGGGCCTTCTGCAGGCTAAATGTGCATGGGATTGAGCCCTCCTTCGTCTTTCAGGTGCTTGAGGCTTTGCTTTTCAAGATGTGGTAAATTTGGACTGTCTGGAATTCTCATTTCCCTCCAGCATCACGTAAAGAGCAGCAGGGATCAAGGACAGGGCTCACACACAGGACCGCCTGGGGCATAAGGTCTTCACGCCACCCTGCGGCGCACTTGGAATGCTGTGTCTCCCCATCTCAGGAGTCCAGCTGAGTTGGTGACAGTGAAGGGCAGCCAAAATGTTCAAGGGACTGGACCAGTTGTGCTCCAAGGGAAGACTACAGTCTTTACAGCTGGTTTTGGGAGGGTGGCCAGGGACCTAAGGGCAATGTCCTTCTCCTGTCTATGGACCAGCCAAGCCTTCCCCAGGCTGTGGGGTCACAGAATCATAGAACTCCAGGAGAGAGCAGCGGACAGGAGCGGACAGGAAGGCCCGGCGTGCTCTTGTCCGCGGGGTCACAAGGAGTCGGACACGACTGAACGGCTGAACAACAAAGGGGCCTATCAGACCGTCGAGTCCAACCCATATCGCTCTGGGCCATCTGTCTGGGTTGGACATGGGAGGCATGACGTGATGGTGGTTCCTGTCCTTCCTGGAGGAGCAGTCTCAGAAGGTGATGCTGGGGGACCTCTGCTCCACCCCATGGCAATTGACCACGGGGGTACCGTGTAGGCTTTTGAACATCTACGTGAAACTGCTGGGGGAAGTCACTGTGCGGATGACCCTGGAGTCTGCCTCTTGCTTCCATCCAATGATCCCAGGGAGGCTGTGGAGCTCCTGAAACAGTGTCTGGAGGCAGCTTTGGGATGGCCAAGGGCAAACAGGCTGGGAGTTAATCCAGACAAGAAGTATGTACCGTGTGCAGGAAAACCCACCAAACTGGACAGAGGAATACCCGAGGTCCTAGATGGGGCTGGGCTCCCCCTGAAGGACCAAGAGCTTCGCTTGGGTGTGCTCCTGGTCTCAGCGCTAACGGGGGACGCTTAGGTGGCAGCAGTGGCCAGTACTTTTTACCAGCTTAGGAAGTTATGCCAATTGTGACCCTACCTGGAGAGGGAGGCTCTTGCCTCAGTTATTCATGTCTGGTGACACACAGGCTAGACTTCTGTAATGCACTCTATGTGGGGCTGCCTCTGAAGATGGGTTGAAACGTTAGCTGGCGCAGCATGCAGCCACCAGGGCATTGGTGGGGCCTGAGTGGTCTGTCGCAGCAAGATTTCATAGAATCATAGGGGTGGAAGGGGCCTATAAGACCATCGAGTCCAACCCCCTGCTCAGTGCAGGAATCCAGTTCAAACCATCCCTGACAGATGGCTGCCCAGCCTCATCTTGAATTCCTCCAGTGTGGGAGAGCCCACCACCTCCCTAGGGAATTGGTTCCATTGTTGTATTGCTCTAACTGTCAGGTGGTTTTTCCTGATGTTCAGCCGGAATCTGGCTTCCTGCAACTTGAGCCCATGACTCCGTGTCCTGCGCTCTGGGATGACCAAGAAGAGATCCTGGTCTTCCTCTCTGGGACAACCTTTCAAGTACTTCAAGAGCGCTATCCTGTCTCCCCTCAGTCTGCTCTTCTCAAGGCTAAACATGCCCAGTTGCCAGGCCTGCTGCAGACAGAGGAGGATGGCTGAAAGCTAGGCCAGCCACACGATGCATGGGGGCAAATCGCCCCCCTCCCCGGACACACAGAACAAGGCCTCGTTGGCCAGGAGTGCTGGCTGGCTGGCTGGGCAACAGAAGCGCAGGAGGCCTAGAGTCCGTCACAAGAAGCCAGAGATCCGGCGCCTGCCACGGGCAAGGCAGCCGAGAGGCACTAGCCTGGTTGCATTTAGGAATTTATTCAGAAGGTTTAATACAGGTGTTGATTTAAAAACACATAATAAGAAAAAAAGAGTTGAAGAGATGATGCAGATAGCCACTGGCACCTCTGGTCCATGAGTGGCAAGCGCCCCCCTCACTTCCGGTGGGTGGGCGCCGTGCCAATGACGCACTCGTTCACCTGCAAGGCAAGACAGGTGGGCTGGGGGGGGAGCAGCCCCTCCCCGAGACAGGAAGGGCCACCAGGAGCTGCCTCCCTCCAAGCCAGAGCTGCACTCCTGCTAGGCCACGATCCGCCACCCCTCTCAGCAAGGCCTCAGGCAGACAGGGACCCACCAGCTAGCAGAGCCCCCCAAAACGGCCTCTTCTCCTCCCCTCCCCTGACACTTACTTTCCTAGCAAAGCGGAGGGAGTTGAGGGACTCTCCAAAGTTCTCCTCCAAGGGAGAGATGTTCACAAACATAAGCCTGGAAGACAAAAGAAAGGTTGCGGGGAGGAGGCAAAGGCAGCACCGCTACCACCCCTCACAGTCAGTGCTGCACCTGGAGCGGGTGGGGGACAAGGTGCCCCCTCCCCTCTTCCGGCTAGCCCCCCCAGGCCCACTCACATCTTGGAACTGCCGCCCAGGGAGTTCTGGAGGAGATAGGTCAGCTTGCTGTTGCGGTAGGGGATGTGGGCCTCCTGCAATGGGAGGGACGAGGGAGACTCTCAGGGGTGTCGTGGGAACACCCGCTGGAGCTAGGAGTATCTGGCCACGATGGAGGCACCGGGGCAGCTGACGGAATTAAGAAGGCGCCCCTATGAAGGCTGCCTGATGATGGGACCGCCTTTCAGGCGAACATCGGACGGGGCAGCGGGCAAACCTCGGGTTTCTGTTGCAAGAGTCTCATCTGCCAGCACCGCATCGGAATCGGCCGCGCCTTGCTCTCGAGCATGCAAAGGAGGCCGGGCGGAATGCCACACCTGCGCAAGCCGCTCTGGAGCAGCACGCGCGGCCTTCCGGGAGTCCCGGGTTATCTGACGGCCGCTGCGCCAAGTCAGAAAGAAACCCTCAGCACGCCTGGGCCTGGCGAGGACAGAGCCCCGTCATGCCCAGGGTGGCCCTGGCTAGAACCAGGCCCCCAGCTCTCATGCAGGAGGTGGCCGGCATCTGCATCCCTTCAGGCTCGTCACCCTCCCTGGGCAGGGTGCCCCCTGCCTGGGTACCTTGTTGCTGAGGGCCATGATAACTAGGCCCAGGTTGGAGAGGCTGCTGTTGATAGCCTGGGTCTCCCTGAGGCGCTCCCCCTTCGAGAGAGACTTGTCCAGGCGCTCGCTGCCCGCCAGGTCCACCAAGCTCAGCACGGCTGCGGGAGGAGAGGGGGGGATGAGAACGGGGCCCAGCCTTCCCTCGGCCCCCCTTTGGATTGCTGGCCTGGTGCTGGGCTTTCCTGGTAGGATCCACCCGGAGGGGCCTCGTGCTCCAGGGACGGGGAGCGGGAGACGCAGCCAAAGCCTCCGGGCTGGCCAACAGCGGGAGCAAAGTGCGGGGCGGGGCTCCCCCAGGCTGCCCCACTCACAGGCAGTGTGCATCTCCCGGCGGGTGTTCTGGCCCTCGATGCGGAGCTGGAAGAGGCTGTGGCTGCGCGAGGAGCGCTCGTTGAGGCGGGTCTGGGCCACTGAGCGCTGGGACTGGGCCCGCTGCAGCAGCTGCAGCACCTGGGGGGCGCAGGGGGAGGAGGAGGGGTCAGCGGAGGCAGAGCCGGACGTGCCAGGGTGCCCTCTGGATGGCGGGAGGAGGAGGCTGCAGGGGCACTCCGAGGCCCTCTCTCCCAGGAGGCCCCCAGCAGCAGGCCTCCCTGGAGTAGGGCCCCAACGGAAGCCCCTCCCTTTGGGAACCAGAGGCCAGGAAGGCCGCTGCTGGGGTGACATCAAGCCTGCTAGAGCCCTGCAAGGTAGCTGTGGGCCCCCTAAATGGGGCGGGGAGACTGGGAGGGAGCCGAGGGGCCATGTCCTGGCTGCCAGGAGCCTCCCAGAGATGTCTGGCTGTTCCCCCAACAGAAGAAGCCTCTTTTTGGGCCAAGGAAGAAGCCGCCCGCTCCCCTCGCTTGAACCTCCAGAGGGGCCTGCAGCCCGCCCCCTGCCCCAGGCATCAGAAGGCACCCACCAGCAGGAACCCAGCCTCTGCCGGGGCCAAGAGGACAGCAGCCCCGCCCCACTCGGGGCTCTGCACCAAGCCGCCAGATCTCACCCCAGCCAGACCCTTTGGGGCACGCACTCCCCCGTGGGGCCCCTCCCCTGCCCAGCCTGTGCCAGCCTTTGAGCGCGCATGCACACGCTCCGGTACCTCCTGCTCTGAGGCGACGGGAACATAGGACAGGTTGGGGACGTGGAGCTCCTCCGTGCGCTGGCTCACCCGCCGGATCTCCAGCTCGGAGCTCTGCTCTGGCCGCAACACCAGCAGGTCCCGCAGCGACTCGTTGTAGATCTCCAGGAAGTTGGCTGTGAACTGGTACTGGGAGGGGGGAAGGGAGAGGCAGAGGGAGAAGGAGAGGCAGAGCACGGCGGGCGCCAGGCCAGCTGCAGGGCCGGGGGCCCAGCCCTCTTCTGCCTGCAGCACCAGCAGCCGTCTCTGCCGACGTGCCTGTCTTTGCACATGGCCTGCCAAAGAACGTGCCAGAGACAGCCCCCCCACCCCCTTTGGGCTACCACTGAAGAAGAGGTGACCAGCTCAAAACAGCAACAGAGGCGACATTTTAGCTGGCAACATTTACCAGATCCCAGGACCCCTTTCTGCATGCAGCCCATCTTTGGGGCTGGCTTCAGCTGTTAGGATGAACACATCTGACCAGAATCGTTTCTGACACAGCAAGAACCACGGCTTCCTTGAGGCCCCTCCCTCCCCCCACCCCTGGGGGGTCTCCCCTGTGCCCCACAAAGCCTCCTTACCTTCCAGCCCTTGGCCTCCATCTCGTGGGAGGCCTGGAAAATCTGCTGCACTGCCCGGGGGATCATGCCAGCGGTGTCGGGGCTCAGGTCATCCGGGCCCTCCATGGTGTATGTCTTGCCGCTCCCCGTCTGCCCATAGGCAAAGATGCAGACGTGGTAGCCGTCCAGGGCAGACTGCGCAGAGGAAGAGGAAGCTGTCAAGCAAGTGCCTATGGCCCCCCTGCCCCCGCGCCAGCCCCCGCCCCCACCTGTACGAGCAAGGAGATCTCCTCAAAGACATCTTCCTGGGAGCTGGATGGCGGGAAGACCCGGTCAAAATGGAACTCGTACGCGACGTCATCCTTGCGCTCACGGCCAACATGAGACTATGGGGAGAAGTGACAGGGGCGCTGCTGCTGCTGCTACCCTCAAGGGGGACTCCGGCGCCCAGGCCCCCCACAGTGGCTCCCCACGCCCTCCAGCTCCCTGTGCAGAGGAGGACCTGTCCTCTTAGGCTGGGAGTTGGATTCCTGCCCTGAGCAGAGGGTTGGACTCGATGGTCTTGTAGGCCCTTCTAACCCTCCTATTCTATGATTCTGACCCTCAGTTACCGAGCGAGCAGCCACTCCAGATGACGGCGCCAAGCCTTTTTTCTGGAAGCCCAGGCACCCATGGCTAGCAACAGCTTGGCATCAGGCCCACAGCTCGCTGCCGGTGGTTTCTGCCACACGCTTCCGCCCACCAGACAACAGGGGCCCCTTATGCAGCTGCCCCACCTCCCCTGACAGCATTGCTGTTCCTCCCCAAGCTGAAAGCAAGCGTAGCAAAGCATGCTGAAACATAAGCCCCCAGCAGGCTTACTCACGTCCTCCGCCTTGGAGAGCACGAGGCTCCTGTTGTCCTCGTCGGGGAAGCTCAGGTGACCCATCCCCTTCTGGGCCTCCTTCTCGGCGGCCAGCAAGGGGCGGACACGGCAGAAGACGCGGATGTTCCCCTGGAAGACCAAGAGAGGCCGATCAGCAGCCAGTGGGACCCCCGGAGGTGGCGCACGCCTGCCCACCCACCCCCAGGGCACCTTCAGCTCCTGGACGGTGTTGTGCAGGCGCCGGCGCTCCATCTCTAGCTCATGCAGCTTCTGCTCCAGCGCAGCCCCCCGGGCCTGCAGCACCTCGTTCTCCCGCCCTCGCTGGGCCAGGCTCTCCTTGGCCAGACACAGCTCGGCCTGCAGCAAAGCAGGGGGAGAGCTGGTTAGGGCCTGACCGCATGGAGCACGGACAGACCCAGGCCTTGATGGTGACAGGCTACGATAAAAGAGGCAACCAGAAGCTCCCTCAAGACCATGATCCCAGCATATGGTCAAGAAGCATCTACGCTGGTGGGAGCTCTTGGTGGGGCTCAGCTCCTCAGCCCTCTGTAAAGAGGCCACAGAGCACCTTGGCGCTGTGAAAGTGTTGCCTTGCAAGGCTCGGGAAAAGGGTCAGATCTTTTCAGATTCTGCTCAGAGCAGCATCGCACATTCGCCATCAGTCACATGTGTCGAGTAACCCCCAGGGCTGCTCAAGCACCACCTTGCCCAGAGGGGAAGGGAAAGCTATGTGCTGCCTATTTGCTACCAGGCCAGATTTGCGTTTTTGGTTCTAGTGTATAAAACTCTAAACTACTTGGGATGAGGACCCGTGGGAGAGCGCCTTCCCTAGTACCAGGCTCCCCAGTCCCTGAGGTCATCAGGTGAGGCACTCCTGGTGGTTCCACATGGAGCTATGGCCTGTTTGGAGTCCACCCACCCGGAGAAGAGCCTTCAGCATGGTGGCCCTCTTCCTTGTCTGTGGAACTCCCTGCCTCTGGAGATCAGGCAGGCACCAGCACTGTGTCGTTTTGGGCACCTGCTGAAGATGTCTTTACCTCAAGAAGCCTTCCTTGATTGACCAGGCATGGTTTATTAGTATTGGGTTTTTTTTATAAAGCTTTTAATACGTTACTCTGTCTCTTTTATATGTCTCAATATGGTGTTTTATTCTTTTTAGTTTTTATCATTCACCATCCTGGAATCTGTTCAAATGTGGAGTGGAATACAAATGTTGAAAATACATAAATGCATCTAGCTTTCAGGAAGTTGCTCCCCCACACACATCTTTCTGGTTGTTTTTACTGTTGTACTATATCATTGCTATTAATGCTAACTGTTTTTAAAACATAAATCGCTTTGAACAGTTCTACTGAAAAGGAGCAGACTAAAAACTTCAGCAAAACAAACTTCTCGATGCAAGATACTTAGCTTGCTTCTTTTGGGGGGAAGAACTTGTCCCAGAGGCTGGACAGCCACCTGTCAGGGATGCTCTGACTTGGATTCCTGCATTGAGCAGGGGGTTGGACTCGATGGCCTTGTAGGCCTCTTCCAACCCTACTACTCGAAGCCAACGTGGATTTGTGGAAGAACAAGTACTGCCAGATGAATCTGCTCTCATTTTTTGATCAAGTGACCTCCCTTGCTAATTGTGGGAATGCTGTAGACATCATATACCTCAACTTCAGCAAAGCTTTCGACAAAGTACCCCATGATCTCCTGATGAGCAAACTGGCTCAAAGTGGGATAGATGAAACAACGATCCCGTGGATCCACAGTTGGCTACAGGATCAGACTCAAAGATCAATGGGACCTTCTCAAACTGGGGAGAGGTAACGAGTGGGGTACCGCAGGGATCAGCCCTGGGCCCAGTGCTCTTCAACATTTTTATTAATGACTTGGAGGAGGAGGTGCAGGGAGTGCTGATCAAATTTGCAGATGACACCAAATTGGGCAGGATAGCTAATACTTTGGAAGACAGAAACAAAATTCAGTGATCTGGATAGACTGGAGCGCTGGGCAGAAAACAGAAAGAGAGATAAATGCCAAGTTCTGCACCTAGGAAAAAGAAACCAAACGCACAGTTACAAGATGGGGGATACGTGGCTCAACCACACTACAAGCGAGAAGGATCTTGGAATTGTTGTCGATCACAAGCGGAATAAGCCAACAATGTGATGTGGCTGCAAAAAAGGCCAATGCTCTTTTGGGCTGCATTAATAGAAGCATAGCTTCCAAATCCCGGGAAGTCCTAGTTCCCCTTTACTCAGCACTGGTTAGGCCCCATCTGGAGTACTGTGTCCAGTTCTGGGCACACTTTAAGAAGGATGCAGACAAGCTGGAGAGGGTTCAGAGGAGGGCAACAAAGATGATCAGGAGACTGGAAACAAAGCCCTACGAGGAGAGACTGAGCATGTTTAGCCTTGAGAAGAGAAGACTGAGGGGAGATATGATAGCGCTCTTCAAGTCCTTGAAAGGTTGTCACAGAGAGGAAGGCCAGGATCTCTTCTTGATCATCCCAGAGTGCAGGACACGGAATAACGGGCTCAAGTGACAGGAAGCCAGATTCCAGCTGAACATCAAGAAAAACTTCCTGACTGTTAGAGCAATATGACAATGGAACAAATTCCCTAGGGAGGCAGTGGGCTCTCCCACACTGGAGGCGTTCAAGACGAGGCTGGACAGCCATTTGTCAGGGATGCTCTGACTTGGATTCCTGCATTGAGCAGGGGGTTGGACTCAACAGCCTTGTAGGCCCCTTCCAACCCTACTATTCTATGATTCTACTATTCTATGATTCTACGACCCCTCAGGAACAAAGGCACTTTACACCAAGTAGGAAGAAAGGATGGAGGGGGCTGTCCAGCTCGCCTCCTAGAGGCTCATGAGGCTGAACAGGCTCCTTTCTGCACCTGCTTCAGTGGCCCAAGACAACTGACTTGAGCCGTAGTGTCCTGCCCTGCCCCTTCCTGAGTTCGGAGGGGCTGGCCTCCTACCCCAGCACGGTGTTTATTCCCCCCGTGTTGCTGAGCCAAGGCACAGAACCACGAACCCCCTGCCAGCCCCCCTTTGGGGGTGCCCGAGTCATGCAGCTGTTCCGGGCAGGTCCCTGGGCAGCCCCGGCTGCATCCCGCCCCATCCCCTGCTCACCTCTTGCACATCCAGCCGGGCGGCCAGGCCCCTGTTGGCCTCCTCCATCTCTCGGTTGACCCCTTGGAGCTCCCCGATGGTGCAGGTCTGGCTCTGGAGCATCTCCTCCAGCCGCTGCTCCTTTTCCTGAAGCTCCAGCACTCTCTGGAAATTGTCCTGGGCCTGGCCTTGGCAGAGCTGGAGCTCTGAGGCCAGCGTGCTACGCAGAGCAGGAAAGGGTCAGAACCCGCAGCCCCGGGGCGCCACACCAGCTGCAGCTGCTGCTCCCCTCCCCTACTCACTCAGCCTGGCTGCTCAGCTCCTGGTGCTGGGCCGTCGCCTGCCTCAGCTCTGCTTGCAGGTCATGCAGCTGCTGCTTCAGGGCCTCATTCTCCCCAGCCAGGCCCTGGACTTTCTCCTTGTAGGCACCCACTCTGGCACGGAGATCGCTCACCTGCCCCTTCAGGTCCCAGGGGGCCCGCTTCTTCTCCCCCCACCCCCTGTGGTGGAAGCAGAGGCTGCTGGGAGAAACAGAAAGGAGGCCATGAGGAAGAGGAGGGGCCCCAGCAAGGGCTAGCGGCTGGCACCTCAGGGACTACCCTTCTTGGGTGTCCTACCTGGTTTGGAGGGTGCCGCAGGCAGCGGCCGACGGATCATCACTGAGGGAGGGACAAACAAACCAAAGTGAGACCTGGCAGGACCCACCTCGCCCCCTCCATCCCCCCTGCTCAACCCATCAAATTGCTACCTTTAGAAGCTGTTGCCAGGCCTGCCACAGCCCTGGAGGACGGCCGGTGCTTTCCTGTGGAGAAAATGTTCTTAGTCAAGACAGAAAACGGCCCACAGCAGGCCTCTCAGACCTTGTGGCTCCTACTTACCTGATGCCCGGTGGCCTCGGTGTGCAGCAGGGGCTGCGGGAGGGGCCCTTGGCCGGGATGTGGCCACTGTCAGGATGCCACGCTTGGTGGGGGGACCCCGAGCACGTTTCTGGGAAGAAAGAAGGGGCAGCAAGCAACCACCTACTTTTATTATTATCATTACTGCTATCTACTGTTATTACTAGAGAGTGAGCTAGGTGACCACCAAAGCTTAACTTACTCACGGGGGCTGTTGCGTTGTGCTGGGCGCACCGTTTTTGCTTGATTTAGGATCATTTGAGCGTTGTTTACTTGGGTCTTGTTTTAGTGTTATCTGAGGGCAGCCTAACCCCCAAACAACCCCTGCCGCCTGGGTTCGCACAACATGGCAAGCCGGGCGCCATGCAAAAATGCTGCCTGTAGGCGGCCAGCCCAACCTGAGAGCTCAGTACATCAAAAGCCAGGGTGGGCTGCTGGGGTGCACGAACCAGATCTCTGTGTCTAGCGAGCTTTGCCCCATCCTGCTTCTCCCTGGGGCCTGGCTGTGTCCAGGGCAGCCTGAGGCGGATAGACAAACAAGCAAGAGAGCTGCAGAGCAAGCCCAGCTCTGCCCCTGGAGGAAGAGGCCTGCAAAACCTACCTGCTCCTCCTTAGGGGGCTCATTCTCGTTGGTGGCGGGCCGCTTGGGCCGCAGGCCGGGCACAGGCAGTCGGGAAGTGCCTTTCAGCACGGACGGCCCTTCCCTGTCCGTGTTCATCTTCTGCTCCGTCAGAGGCAGCTAAAGGGGGAAGAAAACCGAAGAAGAGAATGACAAGGAAAACGGGTGTCCCAAGGGGCCTTCGAGGCTATGCTTGTGCAGCAAGAGCCCCCCCCCCCCGACTCCACCTTGCTTCATCCACCGGGGCAACGGGAGCGAGATGCGGAGGGGACAGCCACCACCCCAGTGCCGCATCGCCAGGCAGGGTCTCCTTTCCCACAGCCTGCTCACCGGAAGCAGGCACGCCATTGTCTGTGGACGGACCCTCTCGGCAGGCACACGGCAGCCCTCGTGCCAGCTGGCCAGGAAGAGGTGGAGAAAGGAGGAGCGCAGTGAGACGGGCTGCGGAGGCGGCAGCCTGCTGCCCCTGCGGATGGACCGAAGGCCGCGGCCGCGGAGGAATCGCGGCGTGCCCAGGCCCGTGGCCTGCCCCCGGCCGCTCCTCTCAAGGGGGCCGCCCCGCTCCGGCCCCCTGGCCGAGGCGCGGCCCCCGCCGCTCCGCTGGCAGCAGCCCGCCCCCGCCCCCGCGGGCAGGGCACGGCACGGAGCAGAGCTGCCGGCGGCCGCGCCAGCCCCGCGGGATCAGGCCGAGGCTCTTCAGCCGGGCGCCCCGCGCCCTCGGCCAGGCCTGCCGCGCGGGCTGCGAGCCTGCGCGTGCGGGGGGCAGGCGGCCCCGGACCCCTCCGGCCGCGCGGGGACGGCAGCCGCGCCAGGTGGGGGCCGGGCGGCGAGCAACGGCGGCGCCAGGCGGGGCGGCGCCAGGCGGGGCGGCGAGGGGGGGGCCCCGCCCCGGGACGCCTCGACTGCGAGCCCCGCGCGGCGGGGGCCTCCGCGCCCCAAGGCATTTTTATCCGCCACTGTTCCCCCCCTCGCGCGAAGCTCCTGACCGTCAGCCGGGCGGGGGGAGCACTCTGCACACGCCCAGAGGACGCAGCCGCAGCCTCCGTCCGTCTCTCCCGCTCTCGCGCGCGCCGTCCGCCAACGTCCGCGCGATTCAAAGGGGCCTCCCGTCGGCCCCCGCGAGGAGCAGGAGGGACAGCCGCCGCAGCCTCCGCGGAGGTGCGTCCCACCCAATCGGCAGCGGACGCCGCGGGGGCAGCCGGCCAATCCGCTCGCTCTCTGGCTCAACGGCGCCCCGCCCTTCCGTCCGCGCGCCCAAGGCACGGAGGCGCCTCTCGACCGGCCGACCTAGCTAGCTCCGCCCCCGGCGCTGCCGCGCGCGCTCCGCGGGGAGGGAGGCGAGGCAGGGGCGTGGCCCGGGCGTGCGCGCGCGCCTCGCGGGCGGCCCCTGCCTGGCAACGGCCGCAGAGCCGCGCGAAGGCCGGCTGGGAAGGAGTGGGAGGGGCCTGGCGGAGGGGAGGGGCCAGCCACGCCACGCCCCCTCAGGCAGCCATTCCACAGGTGGAGCCCCAGGCAGCCTTTCCACAGGTGCAGCCCCCTTGCCCGCCTCTTGGAGTTCCACCTGTTGAACGTCCTCACCGCTCCCTGCCACTAGGCCTGGGCTGGGCGTTGCTGCGGGTGGGCGGCGGGGGTTCAGCGCCGCTCGCCCGGGAGCCGGGGGGCTGCTGCTGCCGCCGGGGCCTTTGGGGCAGGAGCAAACGGGAGGTGAAGCAAGGGGGCTCCGGTCTGCGGCGGGGGGCCGCCTCCGCGTGTGCTCCCTTGCGGCAGCGCCCCCGCCGCGGCCTGGGAGGCCCCCCGGCGGCTGGGGCTGCGGACAGGCCCGGGTCTCTCGCTGCGGGCGGGGCCCGGAGCCCGGGGGTCCCGTGCATTCAGGCGTTCCCGGAGGGGTGCGGGCAGCGCAGCGCAGCTGAAGGTCGCGTAAGGGCACTGCGGGGCGCGGGGGCAGGTAGCCCGTGCGTTCCGGCAGGTGGGCGAGGCGGGGGAGAGCAGGAGGGGAGGGCGAGAGCGACCCGGGCAGATGCTGCCAGGGCGCCCCCGTCCGGGGGGGGCGCGGCCCCCTCTCCTCCTGCCGCTGGGGCCCGGCCCCTCCCCGCGCCTGGGCCGGGGCAGCCCTGCTCAGCAGGGTGGGGGGGTACCAGGGGGGTGCCCGTGGCCAGCGTCCCTCCGCAGCCCCCCTTGCAGCCCCCCACTCCGGCTGCTGCGTCACTGGGGCTCAGCTTGAGGATGGAGCCGCAGAGGGTCCCGCTCTCTCGCCTCTGAGACCCCCAGGCCCCCCTCCCCGTGGGGAGGACGCTCGGCAGCCCCCCGCCAGCCAGCCAGCCAGCGCCAGCAGCGGGTAACGGAGGGGGGCCCAGACAGCGTCCCCTGCGATCCAGTGGGCCCTCCGCTCCCCCTCCCCTGGCAGAGCCCCCCATCACAACATGCCCAAGGACCCATTTTCCGTGGGGGTGGGGTCTGGTGCGTGAGGGGGTGGGATGCCAGTCTGGGGTTGGGGCTGCTCTGCCACAGGTGAGGCGCGCTGAGGCGCAGGACGTCTGGGTCCTCTGGGAGAGGATGGAGGCCTAGAGAGGGGGCCCTGGAGCAGGGTGGGGGTGGGGGGTCATTCCCCTCTCTCTTGAGCTGACGCCTGGCGCCTGTCTCCCCACATGCCAGAAGGGCGCGATGTGATGGCGAGTGAGCCCCCCACCCACTCCTCCGCCGCCACCCGGGTGACGCGGACCAGCGCCCGCCTGACCTCCGGCCCCTGGAAGCGCCCGGCAGGGGCTTCCTCCGCTTCCTCTGGCCCCCCCGCCGGCCCCCCTGCCGGCCCCAGCAGCAGCACCGCCCCCGGCTGGCCCAGATTCTGGGAGGGCCAGGATGTCTTGGCTCGCTGGACGGACGGGCTTCTCTACTTGGGCACCATCAAGAAGGTCAGTGCCCCTCCTCCTGCCCCCCCGCCGGTCTCCCCTCCGCCCTCACTGATTGCTCCCCCTGCTCCCCCCCCCCGCAGGTGGACCCCCTGCGGCAAGTGTGCCTGGTGCAGTTCGAGGATGACTCCCAGTTCCTGGTGCTCTGGAAGGACATTAACCCTGGTCAGTGTTCCCAGTACCCACCAGGGCCCCCAGCCCCTTCCCTCAGCCCTCCGGGCTCAGGGGTCCCCAGAGGTCCCCGGCCCCCCACCATCTCGGCCCCTGTGTAACATTTCCGGCTGAACATCAGGAAAATCTTCCTGACTGTTAGAGCAATACGACAATGGAACCAATGACCTAGGGAGGCGGCGGGCTCTCCCACACTGGAGGCCTTCAAGACGAGGCTGGACAGCCACCTGTCGGGGATGCTCTGACTTGGACTCCTGCCTTGAGCAGGGGGTTGGACTCGATGGCCTTGTAGGCCCCTTCCAGCTCTACTATTCTATGATTCTTTGATGGCCGTGCTTGTGCCAGTGGGGATGCCAGGCCAGAGTGACACAAAGCCCCCCCTTAACTTGTGCGAAGGACCCTCTTTGATCCGGCTGCCCCAGTTTTGGGGAGGGCCAAAGGGGCAGAGTACCCCCCCATTGCCCCCAGGTGAACTCCTTCGCGGTGAGTAGCGCAGAGTGGAGGAGGAGGTGGCCGTGATGCCCCTTGAGGAGTGGGCTGCTCAGGCATGTGATGGGGGGCTGGTGGTGGTGGTGGCGGCCCTGCGGGGCCCCTCCGGCCCGTCTCCCTCCCTCCCTCCCTCCGCAGCGGCCGTGCCTGGGGAGGAGCAGTCGTGCTGCGTGTGCCACTCGGAGGCCGTGAGCCCGGAGAACCAGCTGGTGAGGTGTGAGAAATGCAGCCATGGTGAGTGAGCGAGCGAGCGGGCGAGTGGGGCTCCCCGAGGACCTCCGTCCCCCACAAAAGCTGGGGGCTTCCTCCCCGCCCCACGCCCGCTGACTTTCCTGCCGCCCCTCGCCACAGCCTACCACCAGGAGTGCCACCTTCCCAGAGTTCTCAGCGACAGTGCTTGGACGTGCCGGCAGTGTGTCTTCGCGGTGGCCACCAAGGTGAGGAGCGTGGCAGTGGCAGGAGCTGCTGCTGCGTCGGGCCCCTCCCCCCAAACAGCCAGGGCCCTTTGACCTGCGCCAGATGCTCCTGCCCCGTGGCATTGGGCTTTTCTGCCCCATTGCAGGCGGTTTCAGGGGGTGGAAAGCCCCTCCCCCACTTCTCCTGAGAGTTCTTTTTCTCTGGAGCTATGTCCCGCACACATGAGGCCTTCCTGCCTGTTCCCCCCGCCCCGTATCAGCCTGGTGAGAGCCTGCCTGGGCTTTCAGCATTCTGCTGCAGGGCTGGGATGTGGAATTACTTCCCTGCCCATCTTGGAAACTGCCTCAGCAAGAGGTCACTCCCCTGCTCTCCTCCCTCTCCTCTCTGCCACCTCCCTGGGCCTGACGCCTGCCTCTCCCTCCCTCTGCAGCGGGGGGGTGCCCTCAAGAAGGGCCCCTACGCCAAGGCCATGCTGGGCATGAAGCTGGTGCTGCCGTACCAGCTGAAGGTGCTGGAGTGGGACGCAGAGCACCTCACCAACCGGCAGCAATGCTACTGCTACTGCGGAGGCCCCGGCGAGTGAGTGTGCGCCTCCGGATGGGGGCGGCTGGGGGGCAGCCCTGCAGGCAGGCCAGGGTGGGGGGCATTGGTCAGAGGGCGGGGCCTCTGCTGTGGCCCCGCGTCCGGTGGCAGAGGAAATGGCAGCTGACCCTGGGCGGGTGGTCCTGCTCCCCTTGAAGTGTGGGCAGCCCGGGGGGTCCCAGGCGGCAGGCCTGGCCTCTGGGCTTCCTGTTGGGGCAGCTGGTGGCCCCACGCGGGACAAGCGGGGCCTGTTCTGGCCGGCCCAGCAGCAGAGCCCCCCTGAGGTGCCGTGCTCTCCACCTGGGCCAGGTGGAACCTGAAGATGCTGCAGTGCCGCCAGTGTGCCCAGTGGTTCCATGAGGCTTGCACCCAGTGCTTGAGCAAGCCCCTGCTCTACGGGGACAGGTGAGGGCTCCCGGCCGGGGAGGCGGGCAGGTGCCAGAGGGGTGGTGGGAGCCTGCGGCGACCCCACTGACCCCATGCTCCCCTGCCGCAGGTTCTATGTCTTCGAGTGCTGCGTGTGCACGGGAGGCCCCGAGAGCGTCCGGCGCCTCCCCCTGAGATGGTGAGTACAGTGGGCGCCCTGCCTAATGCCAGGAGGGGTCGGCGGCAGAACGCTTGCTGGAGCCAGCGCTCGGACTGAGTCGCTCCTGCTTGGTGGCATGGGCCATTGCCTCGCTTCCGCTCCCAGGTCGAGGTGCGAGTTTTGGCTCGGAAGCCCTAAAGGGCCTGAGTCTGCGCCTGGCCAAGCATGGCAATTGGTGCCCTAGGCCCCGCTCTGGCCAGCTGCCAGGAGACTGGCGGATCCCAGCGAGAAGGCTTGCTTGGCGGCAGCCACCCCCAAGGAGCAGCGCATGGCTTTGGGCTGGCCTGACTTCCTGGACTGGTGGCGGTGGACGAGGGCAAGCGCCGGTCCATCCCATGTTGCACCCGAGGGTGGCTAGCAGGGCAGGAAAGCTGCCGAAGACCAGCCGCCCCATCGTGGTCTAATTTCCAGCGGGGTGGCAGCAGCCGTGCGAGTCTGTTGCAGCAAAAACAGCCAAGGCTCTCCTGGCACCTTCAAGACTCGCAAATTCATTCTGGCAGAAGCTTTTGTGGACGCTGCCGGAGGCATGAAGTGTTGGCCTCAAATTGATGGATCTGTATGCCCTGCTGGGGGGTGGGACGAGTAAGCTGTGCAGGCAGAAAGAAATGCAATGCAAACTGTGCAGACGAGGATGCTTACCCTAACAGGAGCCATGCACAAAATAATGTAGGGTGAGAACACAGACATTGCAGTGGTGAACCGATGAAGTATGTAGTGTGAGTTTTTTAAAAAAAACACCCCCCACACCCTTTATTTCTTGTGAATAAGGACAGAAATTACTCTCTTGATGAATGGGACTTCAGCAATTCCACCGTAAGGCCATTGGCGAAGTGGCTTGGGAGGATGAAATGTTCCCCCGCTGCCTTCTGAACGTGGCCATTCCTCATGTCACACTTGTGTCCGTTATTCTTTTGCACGGCCCGTTTGCCCCATGTGCAACGCAGCAGGGCACTGCTGGCAAAGGCTGGCATCTGTCGCCTTGGAGGGTGAGCAGGTGTGGGGTGAACCCCTGACATCGTGGGTGGCATTCTCAGGTCCTGGAGTGGCATCGCCAGCATAGATGTGGGGGGCAGAGCTGGCACCTCGGGCTGCCACAGGCCAAGGACAGGTTCCTGTGTCTCTATCTCTGTTGCTGCTGGTGAGTAGCCCTTTTATGTGGGATGGGGGTGGCCCCAAGCAAGTGCAGGCCCAGCACCTGCGAGGTGGGCTGCTGCCCAGGGTGGGCTGTAGTTCGCTTTGTTATTCCACAAAGTGAGCAGACAGATCAAGAGGGCCAGGCTGAGAAACAGGAACCACCTGCTGCAGGGCAGATCCAGGAGAGGAAGCCCGGAAGACCCCTGGGTGCCACTGACCGTACCCAGCTGAGACCGCTCTGCTGCAGTGGCGCTTGCATTCCACTTGCCCCTGACCACATGGTCGGCATCCGCCCCGCCAGCACGTGCATGTAGGCCTGCCAGCCTGAGGTGGGCTCTCCGTGCATCCCAACAAGCAGGCAGCCTCTGCAAAAGCTTCTGCCGGAGGCAAAGTGCGAGACTCCAAGGGCCAGGAGGTGCTTGGGGATCAGGGGCGTGGAGGCGCTCCCCACACTGCTGCCCCACGGGAGCCGGGACGCAGGGCCTTCTAAGAGGGGGCCTTGCTGCCCAACAGGGCATGTTTGTTGCTGCAGCACCACTCTTTCTGCTCCTCCCGCAAACTCAAAATGGGCATTAATTGGCTAGAAGACAGGCAAGAATCAGCCCCTTTGGGGTCTTTGGTCAGGGGAGGGGAGGGCAGGGCAGGGCGAGTGGTTGGGCTGTTGCAACGCGCTGCTGCCCCAGCGTCCCCGTGCCTCGCTGCTGCTTGTGGTCAGGCATCATCTCTGTCCTCCTCTGGTGCCCTGCAACAAGGCGGGGCAGCGGGGAGAGATGTGGCAGTCCTGCAATAGCGCCTGGCAGAGCCACGTCCTGCTGCCGCCCCAGGCAGCCCGGGGCAAAGCGTCAGCCTGGCCCCAGCGGGCGGGCTGGAGGACCCCTTCCCCAGTGCAACAGCTGCAGAGAGCTTTGGGGGTGCCCCCCTGCCCACTCCTTACTCCAGCATTCCTTTGCGCAGTGGGGGCCTCTTGGCGGGTCAAGGGGAATGACGCCTCTCTTGAGACCCAGCACAGCGGTTGGGTGGTGCTGGCTGGGGATGATGGGAGCTGTCCAACCGATCTGTACGGAGGACAGCAGCGTGGGCCGAGCTTGGCCAGCCACCCTCTGTGTCCCTCCACGACAGGGCCCTTGTGCGAGTCCCTCCGCCTGGCCTCTGCTTGTGGGAAGCAGCGTCTCCTCCCCAGCGTCTGCCCCGTGGAGGAGTGGCTTCTGGCCCGCTCTTGCAGCAGCATCTCTGATTTGGTTCAGTGTTTAGATATTCACCGTGGCTGAAGTGCGATTGTGACCATGCCAGATTTTTAAGAAAAGAACCACCTGTTGCTCAGACTACCAGGAGGAGACCGCTGGCCAAGCGGTCCCTGGCGAGCTGAAGGACTGGCTCTGCCGGGCCTGGGGCCCAGGGGCAGAGGCCACGTTCAAGGCAGGCGGGGCAGGAGGAGCAGGGCCTTGCTGAGCGGCACCTGTTCCGGAGCACATACTGCGGCAGATTCTGCTGCCGTGGGGAACTATCCCTGTGAGACTTGTGGGAATGGGGCCCGATCTTGAACGTGGCGCGCAGTGGGGCTTCTGCTGGCTTTCTGGAGCGATGCCCGGCTTTTTAGGACGAAAGCTCTCGCACAGCAGCGTGCGTCCCCTGAGCCAGCCTTCCCAGCCGGGCACCTCACACCAGCATGGGCAGCCACGCCCATCCTCCCCAGGCAGAGCGCCACCCCCTGTCCCCGGAGGGCACTGCCACAAGCCGTCTCAAAGGCCCCATGGAGCCCGCAGCTGTCTGTGTCCCTTGGTTGGCTGTAAACCAAACGGCAGAAGTGGGGAGCGCATTCCCAAGTGGAGGAAGCCAGCCTGCTTCTTGCGAGGGGCCACCCAGGGCCATGGGGGCTACCCCAGCCCCGAGGCCAGTGTGTGGGGAGACCTTCCCAGCCCACAGGGGCTCCATGCGGGAAGGGAGGCTCTGCCGTGTCCCCCCGGGCCATGCTCACACGCGCGGGTCTTTGCAGGGTGGATGTGGCCCACCTCATCCTCTACCACCTCAGCATCTGTTGCAAGAAGAAGTACTTCGACTTCGAGAGGGAAATCCTGCCTTTCGCCAGCGAGAACTGGGACAGCCTCCTCCTGGGAGAGGTGCGGGGCATGTGCAGCGGGACGCCAGGGTGGGCTCGTTCTCCCGGGCGGGCGTGCGTCCACGGGCGCCTTCCTGGCAGGCAGCACTCCCCCAGCCGCCACACAGCTGAAGCCTTGTGGATGGCCTGCGTGGAGGGCAGAGAACAGGCCACGAGCCCAGTGCCCTGGGGGTGGAATGGAGGCTGGGCTGGGCTGAGAACAGCTTTGTGGGGCCCAGGGGGCCCTTTCCTCTTGCTGACCCCTCCCCTCTCATTGGCCCCTGCAGCTCTCGGACACACCCAAAGGGGAACGGTACAGTCAGCTCCTGAGCGCCCTGACCGGCCACAAAGACAGGTAGGCCTGGCTCTCTCTTGCAAGACCTGCCGCAGGCCCTCCACTCTCTGGCCTGGTGGCCCACGGAATGCCTGAGGCCCCTCCAGGAGCCCCCAGGGGAAGCCCACCAGCAGGAGCCCCCCAGTTATGTACCCCAGCCCCTGTCTCTGGGCCGGGACTTTGTATTCCTCTGCCCCCCCCCCCCGCCCAAAGGGCTCCCTGAGCAGCTGTCGCTCCTCGCCTGCAGGCATGCAGCCTCCAAAGGCAGACAGGCAAGGAGAAAGGGGCGGGGTGGGGAAGGAGAAGGAGAAGGAACTCTCCAGCAGGGCTGGTGGAAGGGCTCTGCGCTCTGCCTCCTCCTCCCTGGAGGCGTCAAGCGGGAGGGACGTGCAGCTGCCCCTGCAGACACTGCCCAGGAGCCCCAGGGCAGCCCTGTCCAGCCCCCCCCCCCCCCGCGCGCGTGCACCCCCGCCCGCCTGACCCCCCCCCCCCCCCCGCCCGCAGATTCATCTCTGGCAAGGAGATTAAGAAGCGCAAAGGCCTCTTTGGGCTGCACCTGCGCGTCCCGCCTCCTGCACCGCGGATCACAGACGGCTCTGGGGACGGCAAGCCCCCCCTCGTCTCTGAAAGCAGGTGAGAAGCAGCTCTCCCCTTCCCCAGCCCAGATCTCGGGGGGGGGGGGCTGGCCCGAGCACAGGCCGCAGAGGGTGCGCCTGCCAACTCCGGCAGGGCGTCTGCTCGGCCTCCTGGCCCCCTCCGACTCTTCAGCACCCCCTCCGTGCTGTGCAGATAAGGAGGGTCTCTTACAGCTTCCTTTCAGGGCAGGGCAGGCGTGGGAAGGGGCCGGAGTGCAGCAGGAGCAGGCGGCGCCCGGGCGGGAGGGGAGCGGCCACGAGTGCGGAGCAGCGCAGCGCCCAGGAGAGGGAGTGGCTGGAGGGAGCCCTCGCTCAGGTAACATGTGGGGGGCCCTGCTGAGCCTGCGTGGCTGCTCGGGCCCACGGCCATGGGCCCGGGCGCCTGGGGATGGGGACCTGCCCCTGAAGCCGCCACCGCCTCTGTTCCCTGCCAGGAGGTGGTGCAGAACCCAGTCAGCGCTAACCAGACCTACGGCGGCTACGGCGGCACCTCCAGCAACTACAACTTCCGCCGCACCGACGCCCGCTGCCAGGACAGGTGAGGGTGCATCCGGGGGCCCGCCTGGGGAGGGGGCGGCCCGGCCCGGCCCAGCCACGCTCCACACTGACCGCCTGCCTCTCCCCACAGTGCCCCCATCCGGATGTTCGCCTCCTTCCATCCCTCAGCCAACACCGCTGGGGCCTTGAGGTGAGCGGGAGGGGTGGGGCGGGGCGGGGCGGGGCAGCCAGAGAGGCGCGGGCACATGCCTTCAGGGCGGCCTCTGTCCCCAAGAGTGGCTTGGAGGCCTGGGAGGCTTGGGGGAGGGGGGAGCAAGGGGAGACCCCCGGCCCTTACAGGGGGCTTTTCCCACTGCCTTCAGCCGGGGACAGCAGTGGCATTAGGGGCAAATGGGCCCCTTGGGGTATTCTGGGTTTCTGCCCCCCCAGGACGTCACTTTAAATCGAGGGCCGGGGGTGGAAGCTGAACGGTGCGCTGGGCAGGGGGTCCGAACGGGGGTGGGGAAGTCCTGGCCGTGCTCTTGCTCCTCCGCTCCAGAGACCCCGGCTCCACTGGTACAGCGCGCTCGTGGGCCTGGCCCTGGCCTCAGAGCAGCAGGGCCCGCGCAAGGCTCAGAAGGCAGGCGGCAGTGTGGAGGCCTCCGGGAGGGTGCCAGAACCCCTTGAGGGCTACACTGCACGGCGCAGCCGGGAGTCAGACAGCCGCCTGCTTTCCTGAAGGGGCTGCAGCCGCCGCAAGGCGCGGCCTGGCTCGGCTCTTGGCGGCCTGTGCTGAAGCCTCCCCAGCCGGCCACGGAATCGGCTCCCTCTGCTTTTCCCAGAGAAAAGCCAGGCCGGTGCCGGGCAGAGGGGCCAGGCAGGCAGCCAAGAGGGAGCCCCCGCAGGAGCCTGGGCGTCACACAGCATTCCGGACCTGGCGGAGAAGCAGAAGTCGGTCCAAGGCAGGGCTCCGAGTCACACCGGCAGAGGGGAGGACGTGAGCGTGGGGTGCTCAGTTCCAGAGCTGCGCCCTTCCCTCCTCCGGATCATCACCACCCAGCACAGGAGGGCTCCCGGGGGTCCTGCTGGTGGCGAAGCCCCGGGGCCACGGTCCAGGCTCTTCAGCGGCGGGGCCCTCAGGGCTTTCTGGAGGGTGGGATCCAGGGGGGCACAGGTAGCCTCGCGAAGGCTGGGAGTGCCCTGCCCCAAACAGTCCAGGTGGCAGGGATGTGGCCCACCCTGAGGGCCGCCGCCTCTTGTGGTGCCTGGGTGGGGGTCTCGGGTGCACTGCCGGCTGACCTCCCTCTCTCCCCTTGCAGCACAAGCAGCGGCCCCTCCCTTGACGCTTGCGATGCAGCCGCCGCCACCTCCACGGAGTGCGAGAGCCCCGAGCGGGCGGCCCCCTTCCCACCCCATCCGCCCCCTGCTGCCAAGCGCCCAGCCCAGGCCCCCGCTCCGTCGTCCCTCTGCGCCCCTGCCAGCGCCCCTGCCAGCAGCAGCTACTTCGGGGCCATGGGGCGGCTGGCGCGGGGTGAGGCAGTGCGCATCCTGGCCAGGCGCGTCACCGCAGACGGCACCGTCCAGTACCTGGTGGAGTGGGACGGGGGAGGCATGTTCTAGCTCCCCGCTGCTGGGGCTCCCAGAACCCCCGGAGATGAGATGGACTCCCAGCCCGGCTCAGGCCTGGGAGAGGAGGCTGGGGCTCCGCCTGGTGAAGAGCGAGCGGCCGTGCCATGGGGCTGAGGGCCCCCCCGAGGAACGTGGATTGTGCGCTTCCTTGCCAAGGTGGACAGGAGCCAGGGAGGGGGCAGAGGAGGACGCCAGTTTCTGCCCCCTGCTGCCGCTTCCTCCGCGCCCCGTCTGCAGCTGGGCCATCAGCGTCCTGAACAAGAGTTTTATTTCGGTTTATTTTTTTACTGTTTGTTGGTAAAGGTTTTATTTAAGGAGGCCTGCTGAGAGCAGGAGAGGGCGCTGCTTCCCTGGGGGCACGGGCGCCTGCGCCCCACCCCGCCGCTTCCGCGTGTTGTGGCCCGCCGCTGCTGCCGCTGCTGCACTGACTGTACAAAGCGCCACGCTGAATAAAGAGCTTCTGGTCGAGACCGAGTGCCTGCGTGTGGTTCCTGGGCGGCAAGCCCCCCGCTGCTGGCTGGGCCCAAGGAGGCCAGGAGGGCTGAACCCGGTCTTGCCTAGGCCCCCCCAAAGTGTCAGAACAGGCGCAGCCCAATGGATCTGGTTTCAGTGCCCCCTGCCCTGCACCTCTCCCTGAAGAACGGAGCACTTCGCAGGGGCGGGCAGGGCACTCGGTGAGAAACTGCCAGGTGGCTGCCCCCCCCCCCGCACACTGTTTTCTCCCCCCCTCCCCGCTCTGCATAGGAACAAATCCAGACCGGAGTCGTTGCTTTGACATCCTTGTGCCCCGGGGGCTTTATTGCTTCTCCACCATGGTGCGCTCCCCAACACCCACGCCCTCCCCCTCTTCTGGGCTCCGCTTCGCCCTCACTCGGGGGGCACCATCTCTGCGACCCACTTCAAGTATGGGGGGTTCCCCTCCTGGATCGGAACAGCAATCACCTCAGCCACTTCGTAGGGGTGCACCGACCTGCGAGCCAAGGGGCGGAATGGAACGGCAGGGTGGGCTCGTGCAGAGGGGACCCGCTGCTCCCCCCCCCCACAGGCCGCCCCAAACTCCCTTCTGCCAGCCCCGTACTGACAGGACTCACCGGACGAAGTCAGCCAGGGCCGAGACCCGGGACCCGCGTGTTTTTATCATCTGGGGGAGGAAGAATTCCATGCATTTCTTCGCTTGTTACCTTTATATCCGACCCAGTGGCCGAAATGACTGTCCGCTCCATTTTCTCCCCACAACAACCCTGTGAGGTAGGCCAGGTCCAGAGTCAGGGACTGGCCCGACATCATGCCATGAGTTTCATGACCAAGTAGGGACTTCAACCCAGATCTCCCGAGTCCCGGTCCAACATAGTCCAACCAGACACAAGGCAGGAAAGAGAAGCCCCCCACCGCCGCCTCAATCCCACGTCTCCACCATACACAAGAGACTGCTCAGTGGGAGGCTACGCAAAGGAGGGGATGCCCGTGGCCAGCAGTGAAGGAGGAAGAGGGGCAGCCACGGGAGCCTCTTCCCCCACCCCACCAGGGCTGGCTCTTGACAGCACCTGAGCCCTCGCCCCACAACTGCCCCAGGGCCCTGCGGGGTGCCCACCCCTCTTCTGCCCAGCAAGGGGAGGAGAAGGCGACTCAGCTCCTGCCCTCCCCAGAGCAGGCCAGCCCCCCCCCCCCAGCACCCCAGCTCTGCACCAGGCGCCCTGGCTGAGCCAGGACCAGAGCGGGGTGGGCGCAGGGCAGCATGAGAAGCCAGGAGGGGGAGCAGGAGCGGAGGGCATCCCTGGTCCACTTCCCCCAGAGATGGAGCAGAACTACAGCTCCCAGCATGCACCTTATTCCTTTCCTGAATAAGGAGGGGGATCATCTATTTTTACCAGCCAAGCACATTATTTTTGCCTGCCCTCCTGCAGCGCGCTGGCCCAGAGGGGTAGCAGGAGCAGCAGCATGGGCCTGTCCCCTCCCCGCCTCTTGAGGAGGGGTAGACCGCCCCCCACGCGCGCCTGCCACCACCATCGCTGTGGGGTCCTTTCATCTCTGCTGCGGCTCAGCTGCTCCCTGGGGCAGGAGCAGCATGGCAGCAGGGAGGCTTGCAAGGGGGGGCACTCCCAGGACCCTCCCCGCAACAGGCCAGGCTCACCAGCAGCACCTCAGCGTCCTCCTCGATCTTGCCCTTCCACTCGTAGCTGCAAGAGACAATGTGGGAGGGAGGCGTGGGGCGACTGGCCCCAAACCAACCAGCCCCACCCTCAGCCCCCAGGGCTGGAGGGCACCACGTTGGGACAGGAAGGCTGATGGAGCCAGGGCCCCCTGCCGCTGCAGCATCCCGGAAGCCCTGAAGACGCGAAAGACACCTGCCCCGCCCCCGCCATTTTGGGGGGAAAGGGAAAATGGGCAATGCAAACATCACTGCGCATCTATTTAGTGCTCTTTGCAGATCAAGAGTCATGTGATACTTCGGGGGCATGGGGTGTATTATGCACAGCTTGACTTGCTCGTAAAAAATATTAAAATTAAAAGCATTTAAGAGTAAACTCCATAAGTTTGGGGAAATCTGGTCTAAAGGAAAAGCAATCAAGAGCTTCTGCAGCTGCAAAGGGAGACTCTCTTACCTACATAAGGACCTTTACGCAATCTCTTGCTATCATTTGAAAGGTGACATGTTACTCCCTTTAATATCTTATTCCCCTTAGCAACTTAACTTTTGTTCACTTTGAAGTTTCCTCCAGCATTGGTGGCAATCCCATGCCTGCACCATAGGAACCGGGCTATTGCATTTCTTTTAGGTATAGAGGGTTTATTTTGGTGGTGAATTATATTCAAAACTATATAATTTTGAATATAGTTCAAAATTGAACTATAAAAACTTCAGGTTTTATAGTTGAGGAAGCATTCCCTCACAGTGAGGTCTAACTGGACTGAAAACTCTGACAGTGAGTTCCATAGGCCCAGGCCTCAACATTTGTTTGTAATAAAAAGAAACACAAGGGGGACAACCCACACGTCGTTCTGGCACATGTGGCGGCAGATGTGGGATAATCTACAGTGTCTCCCTTGCATATGGGTTTTAGGACAACGTTCACTGACCACTACAGCATCTCGCCAGGACAAGCCCAGAAACACAGGACTCCCTAGAACAAAACCCAAACGGTCAAGAATGGCCATTTTCTTCACATAGGGGTGACTCTAGTCCCACGTTGGGAAACGGAGGGATCATCCCTCAATGTCTATCAGTAAGAGATAGATTAGGGCTGCAATTCTATGCCTGTTTTCCTGGGAGAAAGCCCCACTTAACTCAGTGGGAGTTACTTCTGAGTAGACATGTATAGGGTTGCACGTAGATCAAAAATTTTAATCAGGAATGAAGTAACTATGCTGGGGATCTTGAGGATGAGATTCTTTTTAAAAAAAGAATCCCCATGTCCTCAGAATTTACTGTAATTTTATAACTCTAGTCTTCCTATACGTTTTCCCATTACATCATTTTTAGAAATAATTTTTTTGGAGGGAGAAGAGTAAAGGCTAGGTAGCAACACATGAATACCTTGGATTCCAAGGTTCCAAATCAGAGAAAATGCAGCCAAACATTCAAATAAAATATTTCATAATCCAAAATTGTCCAGTGGGGGGGACAGATGGGCAAGGTCCTTAGGTGGGAACTGCATCCCCCTGAATTTTTCTGTTCTCCCCGTCCCCAGGCCTGATATCTGTAGGCCCGCTGCCCAAGAAGTGGACACCAGGCTGGGCTCCCTGGGACTCGGCCCCTGGCAGCCCCGCACTGGCCCACGCCTGGGCCATCACCCACACACACCCTGTCCGGGCTGAGGGGCAGCACTTACATGGATGTGATCTGGGGGACGATGTTCACGCAGGCCGCCAGCCGCTTCTCCACCACAGCTCTGCAGGGTGAATGGGCAGAGAGGCCCCTCAGTGCCCTGCCAAGGGTCCCGGACCCCCTGCCCCACGGCCGCCCCTCCCTCCCTCCCGCTTCCCTTCCTCTGCCCCACCTGGCAATCTCCCTGGCGACGGTCTGGTTGGGGCAAGTGACGAAGGCGGCGGAGAGGGTGCCGGCCACGTAGGTGCCTTCTGTGGCCGCCATGGAGGAGAAGTGCTGGGAGGCCGTCCGGAGCAGCGGCAGCATCAGCAGCGACAGCAGCAGGACCTGTGGGAGCAGGAGCGGGGGGCCAGGCTGAGGGTAGGGGGGCAGCCAGTGCCACGGGGAGACCGGGGGAGCGCCCCATCTGCAGCATTGCTCTTCCCCCACCCCGCCTGCTTGAGCAAGCCGTCTCCGCTGGCCACAGGTGCCACCCACCTCGGGGATGGGGGAGGCGGGGGTGCAGGGGGGAGAGCCCCCCATCTCAGCTACTTACACAGCAGGTGCCTTTGGCCATCTGCATGCGGCCGGGGGGGTCTCTCTCGCCCGCCATGGGGGCTGCCCTGCAGGGATGGCAACCGCGGCAGAGCCCTCGGGGGGGGGGGGACACGTGCGTGTGGCGCGCACCTGACCTGGTAAGTTCCGGGGCTGCTCCCCTCCCGCCCCTCACTCAGCGGCGGAAGCGCCAGGCCCTCCTGAAACACGTGTCCGTGTGAATGCGCCCCGCACCCCCTGCGCAAACGCGCCTCCCCCGGGCGGCAGGCAGGACTTCCGCCGGCCTCGCAGCGGGGCGGCAGGAGGGGCGCGGCAGAGCCCCTCCGCGGTTCGGGGAGGGCGCCCCGACAGGGGAGCCGCGGGGCGCGCTGCGTACCTGCTAAGGCCGCGCCCGCGGACTGGCCCGCCCCGCCCCGCCCCGCCCCCTGGCGTCACTGGCCCGCCCCGCCCGGCAGTTCAAGAGCCGCCGCCGCCCGCGCGGCGCAGGCGCGCCTCCAGGGTCTCCGGAGCGCGTCCTCCGCCCGCTGGGAGAGGGGGGAGAGAGGAAGTCCTCGGCGCCGCCCGCCAGTCCTGCCGCGCGTTGGCGGGGCTGCGGGCGCGGCCCTGCGGGAGTAGCGCGGAGGGCGTCTCCTTCTCCCGCCCGCCCTCTGACGCGCGCACGCACTCACACGCGCGCTCGCCCGCCGCCCCGGGCGGGAAGCTGCGGCGAGTCCGCCTCGCCGGGACGCGGAGCCGTCGCGCTTCCCCGCAAGGCCCCCCAGAGGCAGCCGGGTCCGGGCGGCCCCGCGCAGGGCCGGCTGGGAGTAAGCCCGGTTGGGCCCCGCGGGGCTTCCCGGAGCAAGCGGGCATTCCTGCCCCGGGGGGCGAGCGGGGCGCCTCCGCGCAGCCTGCGGGCAGCGGCGTTTCGCGCGAAGCGCTGCTCGGCCCCGCGGCGAGCGCCTCGAGGCGGGCCGCAGCGCGCGTCACGGAAGCGAAGCGCCCGTCCGGAGCAGCGCGCCGGGGGAGCTGCGCGCCGGGCCGGGGCAAAGGCCCGCGGGTCCCCCGCCGCGGCGCCGGAGCTCCGCGCACGCGCTCGCCGGCAGCCGGGGCGCGCGGCGCGGCGCCCCGGAGCCTTTCCCACCGCCTCGCTCGGGGGCGCGGCTCGCTCCCGGCCTTTCGCCCGCAGCCCCCGCCCGCCCCGCCCGCACAGCCGGGGCGGCACGGGGGGAAGGCCAAGAATCGCGGGGGCCGCCAGCCCCCGCACCGGCTGCTGCCAGGGAACCCGGGAAGCGGCTTCCGCTGGGAACGCCCCCCAGGGCAGCGCGGGCGGCTGGAAGTCCGGCGCAGCCCTGCTCGCGCATTCGCTCCGAGCGCGGCCACGCGGCTCTGCAGGCGAACGGGCGCCGGGCCGGCTCAGGGGTCCCCGCCGCTGCCCCGGGAGCGGACAGGCGCGGAGGCGGGCCGGCGGGAGGCCGCGCGCCCGGCCGCTCCCGCGGCGCGGCCCGCTGCTCCCGGCTGAGGCCGCCGCGCCTCGTGCCGGGCGGGAAGGCAGTCGGCAGCGGCGGCGACCAGCGAGCGGACGGCGCCTGCAGCGGTGCCCCGCGCGCCGGCCGAGGGCTGCCGGCGCCGCGCAGAGAGGAGCGCAAGCAGCCGGGGGCCCCCGCCCTCCAGGAGCGTGCAGTCTGGGGCCGGCGGACGGGCCCACCCCAGTGGCAAGGGAAGGCCCTGCGCGAAGCAACGCCGCCTCGGCCGCTCGGATGCAGGCGCGGCGGCCGCTGCTGCTGTCAGCGCCTCCAGACGGGGAGATGCGGGGGGGGGGGGCGCTCCAGAAAGCCCTTTGGTTGAAACTGCAGGGCTCCCTCATCTCCTGTAGGGGGCGCCCTTCTTCCCCACGTCTGCTAGAAGCGCATGCGACCATTGACCCCCCCCCCGCCCTTTTATGGGAGGAAGCAGAGGTGCTGCGCTCAGTGGGGCGCTCTGGAAGGGGAGGCAAACCCAGGCCCTTACGGCAAGGTGTGGCCTCTGCCCCAGTGAGGGGCCTCCAGCTGCAGCGGCACCAAAGCCCCCCCATCCCGTGCCCCTGTGTTCTGATCTGGCACAGCAGAGTGTCCCTGCCTGGGCAGAATGCGGGTGATGTGATCAGGCCGAAGGGAGCCCCGGCTGCCATCTCTCTCTTTGTATCTGCCCCCACAGATTCAGACCCTGCCTGGGTCACGTGCCCCCCCCAGTGCAGAAAGAGGTCAAGCGCTCAGCCAGTCGCCCCGGGGCCAGGGGCTCTGCTTGCTGTCCTCTCAGCTGTTTTCAGCAAGAAGGACAGCGCGGAAGGGATGGCTTCCAGAAGATGTGCACCGTCCACAGCTGGATCCGGGCACGTGCCCCTCTAGGCTAGCCTCCTCTTCTGCTCAGCAGCCAACTGGAGGCTTTGCAGGCAGGAGCTTCCCAGGAGGAGTCCTGGCACCAATGATGCCGTGAGGGCTGGAACTTGGGGCCAAGGTCCAGAGCCCCATCATGTCCCGTCCCCCCCCGACCATCCAGAGATTGGCAAGTGCGGAAGCAAAGGACCTTTTTATTGCTGCAGTCATGGCAGGGCTGTGATTGAAGTGAGTTCAACGTGGAAAACTGCACATGCTCAGAGTGTTTTTAAAATGAACTGCACTTCCTGCCTATTAGCTATCGAGCCATGTTCGAGCTGCTGTCGCCGACACCGAACAAACCCTAAACAAACCCTCAACAAGACGGAACCAGGATACCTTGCAGGCTTCCCTCCCCTACACCAAATTGACCCCGAGACCTTCGGAGGAGGCCCTGCTGGTTGCCCCACGGCCACGCTGGGTCATCAGGCGGCAGCACATGAGAGGTAGTGGCACTCCCCTCTGGAGAGCTCTCCCACATGTGGCCCAAGAGGTGGACGCTGGCAGCTTCAAGTGCCTCTTGAAGACACCCCTGTTGACTCCGGCGTTCCCGGGTGTGTGCTGGCTCTGCCCTGTGTTACCGTTTCTGTGCTGTGGTGACTGGGAAGCCCTCGCTTTGCCTGGGGCTCCTGGAGAGCACAGAGCCCTCTGCCTGCTCTTGTCAGAGACCGGAGAGCCCCTTGGCAGTGGGAGATCTGCTTGAGAGCTAATGGGGCAGCATGTGGGAGCCCATCAGGCAAGCTCTAGATACACACAGGTGAAATGCCCATACTCCGCAGTCCAGGCCCGGAATGCAGCCTGCCTGCCATGTTTCGGCTCAGCAGCTGGGGAATGCCAAGGCTCCGAGGCACCGCTCCTTGTCAGAAAAGGCTGCCTCCTTGTGACTTTGATGTCTTGTGAGTAACAATGTAAGTGTGGGCTTTAGAGGTTCGAGCTCCTGAAACACTTCTGACTGGCAGTCTTTAGAGCAGGAATTCAGTGGGTCAGCCATGCATCCTCTGGTAGGGTTTTTAAGGAATATTTTTGGTACTTTCACAAAACAAGGTTGCCTGTGCATGCTCAGTGGTGTAGTGGAGCCAGGGCTCACAGGGTGAAAGTGCTGGGACTGTTTGTTTCTCGGGGACCGTGCGGTCATCTGCTACCCATGCCTCTTGCCCCTCTAAGCTTAGCTGCAATCCTCACTAGCTGGGGGGATGGACTTTTCCAGCAACAATATATGCAAGCTATCTCTGTTATGATGCAAAGTATTTGGGGGTGGACTGCGCTGGAATAGGCAATTAAGACCCATTGACCTTACAAAAGACCTGCTTCCCTTGGAGATTAAAACTGCAAGAACTGGTTTGTTGATTTTGCCATAAAATATTTCTCCCTGGTCCTGGGAAACCATGAGCTGGTGGTCTTACGCTGTTCAGAGACATGCTGTGACTCTGCCCTGGCCTTCCTCTCCAGCCAAAGCCCAACATGCAAAGTACACTGTCCCTTTGCCAGCTCACAATTCTATGAGACTAAGGGCACAATCCAATGTAGGGCAGGAGAAGCACGGAGGGGATCGTTCCCTCCGTGCTCCTCCTGCCCTGCATTTTTGGCTTGACAGCTGCTTTCAGCTGTCTAACCGTGGGAGGGCAGAGCTGGGAAGGAGGCTGCTGTAGGATGCATAGGATGTGTTGTGCAAGCATTTCCACCCGCCCCGCAACGCCCCCAGACACGCCCCTTTTCGGGCACTCCACAGTCCTTGCGAGCACAGGGCTACTCCATGCTGCCTGCGAGGCAGCGCAGGAGAGGGGAAGGTCAGTTCTCTGGGAACTGACCTTGGAGTGCAGGCTCCGAGGACGGTTCCCAGAAAACAAGATATCCTATGGCCATAGCGGCCATAGGATTGCTCCCTCTGTTGATCCTAATAAATTGGGCATTATGCAATTTACTGGTATTTTGTTTTTTAAAACTTTTAATGTGCTTTATTCTTTATATGTTTTAATATGGTATTTTATTCTTCTTATCTGTTATTCTCCACTCTGGAATCTGTTTAGATGTGGAGTAGTATATAAACATTGTACATTCATACATACATACAATGTGCAGCTGCTCCTTGGGCTGTGGGGCGCACGCACACTGCACATGCAGAGGGAGAGAGGGAGCAGCACTGCTGCCTGAGTTTTGGGCTCCCTGGGGGCAGGGGGGCTATTGCGGCTGTCGTGGGGCGCGCCTGCATTTCACTACACCCCTGATATAGCTGCCTTTTTTCTTAGTGGCTCTGTTTTGCCGTCACAGTCATCAGCGCTGCCCACCCGAGTTAAGGGGAGCAATCCTTGATCTCCGGAGATGGGAGCAGAGCAGGCAGGGAGAACCGCACGGCCTGCTCCCGCTGGACTGCCCCGCTCCCCGCATGGTGGGCTGACATCCTCTGTCCGGTGGGGGGTGCCAGCTGAAACTGGCTTGTGCTCTGCCAGAGCTGGTCATGCTGTGCAGTGTCGAGGTTTGCAGATGTGGCTCCTGCTCCTGAATTGGGAGCAGTTTGGGGACTGGGGCCTCACCCCCGGCTCTCCTTCCAAACAGGAGTGGCCAGTTTAAGCAGGCTTTGTTGAAAGTGTGAATAGTGTATGGTACCGTTTTGCTCCAAGAGCAAACCCTCCAAGTGGTTAGATCTGCAAGACATGGCAAGAGCGAAGGTAAAAGAACCACAGCATGAACTGAAACAAATGGGAATAAAACACCCACCCAAATGCCTTGGGGCTCTTTAACTTTTAAAAAAAGGTGAGTAAAGGTGTACAAAAAGGGAGTTTTTTCTCTCCCTCTCCTAATACTAGAACGTAATGAGATTGTCCCATGCAGCTGAATAGGGGGAGATTCAGGAGAGAGGAAGGGAGGACCTCGTCACCCAGCGCAGAGTTAAACTATGGAATTCGCAGCAAGATGCAAGGGCGGCCACCCATTTGGATGGCTTTCAAGGGGAACTGGACAGATCCATGGAGGAGAAGGCCATCAAGGGCTGCTCATCCTGATGGCTGTGTGATCCCTCCAGAGGCAGTACTCTGCCCAGAGAACATGGGTTCTTGGACGGGTTATATAAAATGGCATTGTTATTTATTACATTTGTATACCACCCCATAGCCAAAGCTCTCTGGGAGGTTTGCAGAAGTTAAACCTTCTGTAAGTTAAAATATAAAATATATTTTAAAAATGCCTCTCAATACTAGTTGCTGGGGTCTAAGGGGTGTGTGGGGGGGGGGAGTGCTAGCATGCTCATGTCCTGCTGGTGGGCTTTCCCTTGGGGCACCTGTTTGACCGCTCTGGGAACAGAATGCTGGGCTCAAGGGGCCACCTTGGGCCTGATCCAGCTCCAGGGCTCTTCTGCTGACGTCTTCCGCAGTGGCACAACATATGCAGGGCCTCTGCAGTCTCCTCCCGCGTTACCCTTTCCATTCCCGTGTGTCCCGGTGGCCCGACCACTCCCCCAGCTGTTTTTCTAGGATTTTTTAAATGGTCAGTCTTAGTGTTGTTTGCAAAGTGCTTCCCCAAATCTTTTTTGGCCTCCCGTATTGTCTGCTTGCATTTCCTTTGTGGGGGTTTGTGCTCCTTTTTGTTCCTTTTTCTTAATCATGGAATCCAAAGGCATTTTTGGCTCCCCCAAAGTCCCTGGGAGTCCAGAGGCCCCCCAGAAATGACCCTGCTGCTGAACAGACATGCTTCCGTGGGCGGGAGTGCCACAGTTGGGGTGCCCCACCAAGAAGGCGTCCCGTCTCACCACTCTGATCCTCCAGTGGGGTGAGGCAGCACCCGCAGCAAGGCCTCCATGGAAGACCTTGGCACGCAGGGAGGGAGCTTGGGCCGGAGATCGCCCTTCACAGAGCTGGGGGCCCAGGCAGTGTGCAGCTTCACGGGTTAAAACCAGAGCCCAACATTGTCCCTGGGGAACCCTGGCAGCCAGTGCAGCCACCGGCTCTCTCAGAATGGGCCTCCTGTGCACCCATCGGCCATCTCCACACACAGGTCTGGCAACTGCCCTGTGGACCAGTTGCGGTTTCTGGGTGGTCTGCAAGGGCAGCCCCAGGCAGAATATATTACAGTGGTCTAACCTAGAGGTTAGCAAGGCATGGACCACGCTGCCTCCACGGAGCGGGTGGGGGGCGAGAGAAATGGAGCGCTCATGCTAGTCATAGCTGCCCCCCGAGGCTTGAGAATCCCCCCCACTGCAGTGCTGTTCCTTGGGGGGGATCCTGACCCTGTCCAGTGGGGGCTGCCTCGTACCACTTCTTTCACACACCCACATGGACACACACCTCTGTCTTGTCTTGAGTGGGCTTCAGTTTGTTGTTCAGCCCCAGACTGACACCGGCCACAAGCATATTGAGCTGTACTGGTCCACACGGCCAGGCAATGCATTTCGTAGGATGGAGCAGAATGCACATGATCTGGGGTGACCCTTCCTATCAGGCAAAATGTTAGAAAAAGCAGGAAGGGGGAGGAAAGGAGGGGGAGAGCCTGGCTTGATGCTGAGGCCGTGACGTCTGCACAGTCCCAGTCTAAGATGGAGGGGTGGTGATGAGCTTCAGACTACACCCAAGACTGTTGGGCCTCCACATAATGGCCGATCCCCCATTTTTGAAAGTATAAAATCCAGTTGTTACTTGGATTTGTTTCCAACCGTAGGCAACTCACACGCACTCCCTGGGAGGCAGAGGGAGGCAGTAAGGGGAAAGAGCAGTTTTCATACAGGCAAGCTGGAAATTCACTCTGGGGGGGTGAACTAGGTCCAAACAGCCCATGGAAGCCACATTGGGTGGTGTTACCTAATGGTTGGAGGGGAGGTAACCCCCAAAGACTGAACAGGGAAGTCAACCATTACCTGTTTGTGGTGTGACCTGACACCTAGGAGAGCCTTCTCCAGTCAGGTCCTGCCTTCCTCCTCCTCCGCTCCATCTTAAGTTCTTTCACCCTGTAGACTTCAGCCATGTTCCTCTTTCCTCCTGCTCGCTATCTAACAAGGAACCTGGGGATATTTTGCTTGAGACAGATTTTTCACGGACAGTGAAGGAAATATAATCAGCCATTGTGTGTTTCTTTGTACACCCCCTCCCCACATCCCTTGGTGTAACCTGAAACCTGAGAAGACGCCATCCAGCAAAATCTGCCACCTCTCCCCACTGGAGTTCTTAAAACGGTGACCAGGAGGCAGGCAGACGTAGGGTTCTAGCACCAAGACCGCTGCCCCCGCCCTCAGCCTGAGTTCTGGGGAACTCCAAAACTTGCTCCCAATTTTGTGGCATTTTGGTTGGACCTAATGAAGCTTAATAGGGCCGCGGTGGCTTAGTGGTTAAGACGCTGAACTGCAGACTGGAAGGTCGGCAGGACAGCAGTTCGAGACCCGAGTGCTGCGTGACGGAGTGAGCCCCCGTCTTCAGTCCCAGCTTCTGCCAACCTAGCAGTTTGAAAGCAAGAAATTGCAAGTAGTTAAATAGGTACCGCTTTGGCGGGAAAGGTAACAGCGTTCCGTGCACCTCGGTGTTCAGTCATGCCGGCCACATGACCACGGAAGCATCTTCGGACAGCGCTGGCTCTTCGGCTTAGAAATGGAGATGAGCACCACACCCTAGAGTCGGACACGACTGGTTGGGGACACCTTTACCTTTTTTTAATGGAGCCATTGCCTGACTCTGGGTGTTGCTGACCTTCTTATGGGCCACTAAGGCTCTGCAGTCCCAGCCCCCTTCTTGATCCTCCCCCAAACTGCCACAGGCAGTATTTTGTTTGTGCCACGCCTTCTTACATGCCCTCCTGTCTTCCCAGTTATGGCCCATGTGCAAAAAAAGCACAAGAGAAAGACACACACACGCCCCACTCTCCACCGATGGCCCACTGCCCAGAGAGGGAAGATGGGCTGGGTGGTATTCCATAACCTTTTAAATAAAAATGGCTTTCTGCGCTTTGTTTAAAAAAACATTGGGCTACACTAATGCAGATGTGTGGGCCTCCTTTCCCTTTGCAGACACCCACACACGTGAATGTTAGAGGGGCCTCAGGAGCAGCACCCTGGTCCCTTGTACTAGAGGAGACGCCTTCACATGATTAACACCCAATGTTCCATTCAGAGGTGTAGCAATCCCTTTCCTGCCCCACACATAGTTTTTATTCATTCATTTCATTTCTGTGCCACCCAGTAGCGAAGCTCTCTGGGCAGTCCACAAAAATTACAAGCCATAAATATAAGATAATAAAAACATAGTATAAAATCTGTAGCATACAAAATTTAAAACAATTTGAACAGCTAAAATAGTTACAGTAACTTACTGGGCCTGATAAAGACAACAGTCATAAATGCCCCATTAGATGCTGTTCAATGCCTGGCACAGTTGTAAAGCAAACCCTCTCAGTGGCTTCTGATGCCACTGACTACCATATCGCTCTGGGCCATCTGTCTGGGTTGAACATGGGAAGCATGATGTTAGGGTGGTTCCTGTCCTTCCTGGAGGAGCAGTCTCAGAAGGCGGTGCTGGGGGACCTCTGCTCCACCCCATGGCCATTGACCTTTGGGGGTACCGCATAGACTTTTGAACATCTACGTGAAACTGCTGGGGGAAGTCACTGTGCGGATGACCCTGGAGTCTGCCTCTTGCTTCCATCCAATGATCCCAGGGAGGCTGTGGAGCTCCTGAAACAGTGTCTGGAGGCGGCTTTGGAATGGCCAAGGGCAAACAGGCTGGGAGTTAATCCAGACAAGAAGTATGTACCGTGTGCAGGAAAACCCACCAAACTGGACAGAGGAATACCCGAGGTCCTAGATGGGGCTGGGCTCCCCCTGAAGGACCAAGAGCTTCGCTTGGGTGTGCTCCTGGTCTCAGCGCTAACGGGGGACGCTTAGGTGGCAGCAGTGGCCAGTACTTTTTACCAGCTTAGGATGTTACGCCAATTGTGACCCTACCTGTAGAGAGAAGCTCTTGCCTCAGTTATTCATGTCTGGTGACACACAGGCTAGACTTCTGTAATGCACTCTATGTGGGGCTGCCACTGAAGATGGTTTGAAACTGTCAGACTGGTCTGTAGTTCCAAGGTTCCTCCTTTTTGCCCTTTCTGAAGACAGGGACAACGTTAGCCCTCCTCCAGTCATCTGGCACTTCCCCCGTCCTCCATGATTTCTCAAAGAGAATAGACAGCGGTTCTGAGAGAGAACCAGAATAAGGTTCTGGCTTATTGGCTTATTAAATCAAACAAGGAGGGGTTGTCCGGCTGGGTCCAGGAGGTTGTAAATTCCTCCTTGAGAGAGGGAGTGGTGCCTGCTGCTTTAAAAGAGGCGGTAATTAGACCACTCCTGAAAAAGCCTAACCTGGACCCAGAGGATGTTAACAATTATAGGCCAGTGGCCAACATCCCCTTCCTGGGCAAGGTGCTTGAGCGGGTGGTTGTAGGACAGCTCCAGGCACTGTTGAAGGAAACGGATTCTCTAGATCCATTTCAATCGGGCTTCAGGCCTGGTTTTGGAACGGAAACTGCCTTGGTCGCCCTGTGGGATGACCTCTGCCGGGAGAGGGACAGGGGGAGTGCGACCCTGTTGATTCTCCTGGACCTCTCAGCGGCTTTCAATACCATCGACCATGGTATCCGTCTGGATAGGTTGTCTGGGTTGGGAGTTGGAGGCACTGCACTACTGTGGTTCCGCTCCTACTTGGATGGCCGATTCCAGAAGGTGGTGCTGGGGGATTATTGCTCTGTGCCATGGCAATTGTGCCATGGGGTTCCACAGGGCTCTATTTTATCCCCCATGCTGTTTAATATCTACATGAAACCACTGGGGGAGGTTATCCAGAGGTGTGGGCTGAGGTGCCATCAATATGCGGATGACACCCAGCTCTACCTCTTTTTCTCATCAAAACCAGGTGAGGCAGTGGCTGTTCTGAACCAGTGCCTGGGCACGGTAATGGACTGGATGAGGGCTAATAAACTGAAACTCAATCTAGACAAGACGAAGGTACTGTTAGTGGGTGGTTCGTCTGCCCGGCTAGGTGATATTCAACCTGTTCTGGAGGGGGTTGCACTCCCCCTAAAGGATCAGGTTCGTAGTTTCGGGGTGCTCTTGGATCCAGAACTGTCACTTGAGGCACAGGTGAACTCAGTGGCACGGAGCACTTTTTATCAGCTTAGGCTGGTATACCAACTACGCCCTTATCTGGACAGAGAGAGCCTAGCTACAGTTATCCATGCTCTGTTAACTTCTCGTCTGGATTACTGCAATGCGTTATACGTGGGGCTGCCTTTGAAAACGGTCCGGAAACTTCAGCTGGTCCAAAATAGGGCAGCAAAATTGTCAACAGGGACTGGCCTGCGAGCTCATATTACGCCAGTACTTTTCCAGCTGCACTGGCTGCCAGTCCATTTCCGGGCCCGATTCAAAGTGCTGGTGTTAACATTCAAAGCCCTTAACGGCTTGGGGCCAGGTTACCTGAAGGATCGCCTCCTCCCATATGTGCCTGCCCGGACCTTAAGCTCATCCTCAGCGGCCCTTCTCCGTGAGCCCCTGCCAAAGGAAGTGAGGCGGGTGGCTACTAGGAGGAGGGCTTTTTCTGCTGTGGCACCCCGGCTCTGGAATGAGCTCCCTAGTGAGGTTCGCCTGGCGCCTACATTGTACTCCTTTCGGCGCCAGGTGAAGACCTTTTTATTTCCCCAGGCATTTTAGCTTTCTAAATTTTTATCTTTGCTGTTTTAAATCTGTATTTTAAACTCCTGCACTGCTGCTAGGTTTTATTGTGGTTGTATTGTTATATTGTGGTTTTAATGTTCTATATATTTTAAATTGTTTTATTGTGTGTTGTTTGGTTTTAGTTTTTGTGAACTGCCCAGAGAGCTTCGGCTATTGGGCGGTATAGAAATGAAATAAATAAATAAATGAGAGCTCTTCTGCCAGTTCCTTTATTACTCTAGGATGCAGTTCATCTGGCCCTGGAGATTTGAACTCATTCAAAGTGATTAGGTGTTCCTTATCATATGCCTATCGCTTTCAAGCTGCAATCCTGCCCCTTCAGCCTCTATTTCGCCAGCTGCAGTGGCTGCCAGAGTGTTTCCAAGCCCAATTTAAAGTGCTGTTTTTCACCTTTAAGCCCAACGTGATTTAGGCCTGAGTTATTTGAAGGACTGCCTTCTCCCATATCAGGTGCCCATGCTCTGAGGTCATTAACAGAGGCACTTTTCATGCATCCATTGCCAGGGGCCATTAGGCTGGTGAGTACAAGGGAGAGGGCCTTCTCAGTGGTGGCCCCACATCTCTGGAATGAGTTTCCACTGGAGTTCACCATGCCCCTTCTTTGCAGGTCTTTGGGAGAGCTCTAAAGCAGGGGCCCTCAATAGGATGTCCCTCCTTTATTCTATTTTTAACTTAATGTTTTTAATGTTTTCCATTTTTAAAATATACATACATGGATGTGTATGAAATGCATACAACTTTCTAGCAATTATACATGGGCTTCAACAAAAGTGGATGAAATACCCGAGTAAGTATCCATTCGCAGGTGGCGTCTACACACCACCTGTTCAAATAGTGAAAGCATTGTGAGGTCTTCAGTCCACTGCATTATAAGCAGTGAGTGTTTATCCTTCCAATGCTGTAATATCAGTCATTTAGCTGTCAAAACGGTGCAGAGAATCCATTTGTCCTGAGCACTGTTAATTTCCATCGAGCAGGTAAACAATTTAAAGGAGTGTGTCGAACAGCAAATATCGAAGACTGTTCCAGCACAAAATATATCTGTGTAATAAACACCTCCCCAAAAGAAGCAGCTACTGGAATACTCCAAAGGACCATTCGCTGTATTGCACCACCAGCAAATAGCCAAATTAGACAATCTCATATTAAAGCGACGTTGCAGTGTCCAATAGATATCAAGCAAAAGTTTGTGCTGAATAAGACGCAGCCCCAGATCCATCGACATGACAGGCAGGCGCCTCTAAAGACCCACCTGTATCTGCTGGCCTTTTCAAAGTCTGCTGGTGTTGTTGGTGCTGTGTTCTGAGTTTATTAAGATCAGCTTTCCTAAAATCCAGGGTACGCGTTTGGCTTCACTTGGCTTTTGTGTCCCTTAGAACCAAGAACTCAAGTACAACATGGTCGCTTTCCCCCAGAGTTCCTGTAACTGCTACTTTATCCACCAAGTCATCTCTGTTGGTTAGGATCAAGTCAAGGATAGCCGATCCTCTAGTTCCTTCCTCTACTTGCTGTAGGAGGAAGTTATCCACCACACAAGTCAGGAATTTCCTGGAGGGGCCATGTTTTGCAGAATTTGTCTCCCAACAAATATCGGGGAAATTGAAGTCCCCCATTACGAAATCAACCCTGAGTGCTCATTGGAAGGACAGATAGTGAAGCTGAAGCTCAAATATTTTGGCCACCAAATGCGAAGAGAAAAGTCACTGGAAAAGACCCTGATGCTGGGAAAGACTGAAGGCAAAAGGAGAAGGGGACGGCAGAGGATGAGATGGCTAGATAGCATCACCGATGCAATGAATATGAACTTGAGCACGCTCTGGGAGAGAGCAGAGGACAGGAAGGCCTGGCGTGCTGTGGTCCATGGGGTCACGAAGAGTCGGACACAACTGAACGACTGAACAAGAACATTACTACTACATCATGCTTCCTTGAAACATTGCTTTTTGCTTTTCAAAAGTTTCATCCTCGTGTTCTCCTTGATTGGGTGGCCAGTAGTACACTCCAACCACCATGTTCCTTTTATTCTTTGCTCCATTTATTTTGATCCAGATGCTCTCGATGGGGCTACCAAGCTCATCCTCCTGCAGAGAGATGTATTTTTCACATACAGTGCAACCCCACCTCCCTTTCTGTTCCTCCTGTTCTTTTTGAACAAGTGATATCCTTCCATTGCTGTATTCCAGTCATGAGAGTCATCCCACCAAGTCCCAGTTACACCTATCAAGTCATAATTTCTCTCCTGTATTAAGAGTTCAAGTTCGTTCTGCTTGTTTTCCAAACTCTGGGCATTAGTATATACACATCGAAGACCATGTGCTTCATAGTCTGGCTTTCTTCCTACATGTGCCTGAAGACTATTATTGGGCGCTATTAGAGCTGTTCGTTGCAGTGCATGTGCCTTTGTCCATTGTTACCCCCAACTTTACGTCTCCGTTCCCCGTAGGATTCAGTTTAAAGCCCTCCTGATGAAGTTCTTCATGCTGTGGCCAAACACATTCTTCCCATCCTTTGTGAGGTGCAACCCATCCCTAGCCAACAGCCCATCTTCCAGAAAGTATAGGCCGTGGTCCCAGAATCCAAATCTCTCTCGTCGGCACCACCTTCGTAGCCAGTCATTCACCCGGAGTATTTTTCGTTCCCTTTCTATCCCTCTTCTAACTACTGGAAGGATGGATGAGAAAACTATCTGGGCCCCAAAGTTCTTGAGTTTCCTTCCCAAAGCTTCAAAGTCTGACATGATCTTTTCGTAGCTCCGCCTGGCGGTATCATTTGTTCCCACATGGATGAGAAGAAAGGGATACCTGTCAGTGGGCTTTATGAGTGCAGGCAACCTTTCAGTCACATCTCTAATCTAGCCTCCTGGGAGACAGCACACCTGGCAAGTCCATGGGTCTTCACGACATACTTGGGTTTTGATCCCACACAGCAAGGAGTCTCCCACAACTACTACTCTTGAAGTACTTGAAGTACTCTTCAAGTACTTGAAAGGTTGTCACAGAGAAGAAGGCCAGGATCTCTTCTTGATCATCCCAGAGTGCAGGACACGGAATAATGGGCTCAAGTTACAGGAAGCCAGATTCCGGCTGAACATCAGGAAAAACTTCCTGAGTGTCAGAGCAATACGACAATGGAACCAATTACCTGGGGAGATGGTGGGCTCTCCCACACTGGAGGCCTTCAAGACGAGGCTGGACAGCCATTTGTCGGGGATGCTCTGACTTGGATTCCTGCATTGAGCAGGGGGTTGGACTCGATGACCTTGTAGGCCCCTTCCAACCCTACTATACTATTCTATGATTCTATACTCTTCTTGCTGTTGTAGGCCTGGGTTTCATCTCCTCTGCTTGACTGAGCTTCAGCCTCTTGCTCGCTCTCATGCAGGGTCCCCTGTAATTCTTCCTCTGCCGGCTGTTCTCCAGTCTCATCCTCAAGTACCTGGAAACGGTTCCCTAGTTCCACTGCCTCCACTGGTGCAGAGTGGCTTCTAGTTCTTCTGCTCCTAACCGTCACCCTTTCCCAAGGAGTATCCTCTACTTCATTTTTCCTCACCTCAGCATTTTCCTCTTCTACTTCGCTTTACTGCTGTAGTTCCACCGTTCTGTCCAAGAACTCTTCGTGTTCTCTTATCCCCTGGAGGGTCAACACTCGCTGCTCCAGTCCTCTTACTTTTTCTTCCAGCAGCGTGATCAAGTTGCACTTGTTGCAGGTGTGGGCCATGTTGTTCTCAGGCAAGAAAACAAACATGTCACACACCTTGCAGGTCACCACCACTGGAGTCTTGTCCTTCCATAGTCTGTATGCTTTTTTGTGTCTAGCTTTCTGGTTGTTCTAGAGTAGCCTGTGCCTGGCCCTTACTCACTGGAGGTTAAAAACAGAGTCCCACTGGTATGGAAGTGTGTGTTACAAGACAAATACATGAAAAAAATGTTTTTTAAAAAACTGTTAGGGGCCTCCCCCTTGACCTCCCCTGGTCAATTCCTGTTTGCTCCCCCTGTTTGCTCACTCTGATCGCTCACTCTCGGGGAGCTTGCTTGCTTCTGTAGTCCCTGGAGCAGCTGGAGCAGCTTCCTCTGCTCTGCTCAGCTGGGAGGCAGGAAACAGACTGAAGCTTCCTGCCCACACAGCTGCTGGGAGTACTCAGGCCACACACCCCCAATTCAGTTGGAGCTCTCAGGAGCACCTGGTGAGCCCACAGCCACTCAGAAGGACAAAGGACAGCCCTCTGGGCTTCCTCCAGCCCATGGAATCATAGTAGGGTTGGAAGGGGCCTACAAGGCCATCAAGTCCAACCCCCTGCTCAATGCAGGAATCCAAGTCAGAGCATCTCTGACAGGTGGCTGTCCAGCCTCGTCTTGAAGGCCTCCAGTGTGGGAGAGCCCACCACCTCCCCAGGTAATTGGTTCCACTGTCGTATTGCTCTTACAGTCAGGAAGTTTTTCCTGATGTTCAGCCGGAATCTGGCTTCCTGTCACTTGAGCTCATTATTCCGTGTCCTGCATTCTGGGATGATCGAGAAGAGATCCTGGCCTTCCTCTCTGTGATAGCCTTTCAAGTACTTGAAGAGCGCTATCCTGTCTCCCCTCAATCGTCTCTTCTCAAGACTAAACATGCCCATTTTTCAGTCTCTCTTCATAGGGCTTTGTTTTCAGTCCCCTGATCATCTTTGTTGCCCTCCTCTGAACCCCCTCCAGCTTGTCTGCATCCTTCTTAAAGTGCGGTGCCCAGAACTGGACACAGTACTCCAGATGAGGCCTAACCAGTGCTGAGTAGAGGGGAACTAGTACTTCCCGGGATTTGGAAGCTATGCTTCTATTAATGCAGCCCAAAAGAGCATTGGCCTTTTTTGCAGCCACATCACATTGTTGGCTCATATTCAGCTTGTGATCGACAATAATTCCAAGATTCCTTCTCGCTTGTAGTATGTCGAGCCAAGTCTCCCCCATCTTGTAACTGTGCATTTGGTTTCTTTTTCCTAGGTGCAGAACTTGGCATTTATCCCTCTTAATTTCATTCTGTTGTTTTCTGCCCAGCACTCCAGCCTATCAAGATCACTTTGAATTCTATTTCTGTCTTCCAGGTATTAGCTAACCTGCCCAATTTTGTGCCATCTGCAGATTTGATACCCATTCCTTGCACCTCCTCCTCCAAGTCATTAATAAAAATGTTGAAGAGCACCGGGCCCAGGACTGAGCCCTGTGGTACCCCACTCGTTACCTCTCCCCAGCTTGAGAAGGTCCCATTGATAAGCACTCTTTGAGTCCAATTCTGTAGCTAACAGTGGATCCAGCTGATGGTGGCAAGGACGATGCCCTGAGGCAAGGAGGGGTGCTGGGCGGGTCCAACAGCAGGCCGAAATGGGCCTGGGAGGCCTGGGGTAGGAAGCTTTCTCTGCCTCAGTCCTTCGCGTCTGCAAAATGGGCCTATTGACAATCTGCCTCTCAAGGCTGCTGTGAGGACCAGTGGAAGCGCCCGGGGTAGGCAGAGAGGGGCACGTCAGGATAAGTCGCTGCAGGGCCAACCACCCTCTGTGCCACAGCCTCGGGGTCTTTTCTGCACACATGCACCCTTGAGCAGGAAGGCAGCTGTCAGCGAAGAGACCTGGCTCAGACGATCTCCACAGCCCACCCCTGGATTCGGACGTCAGGACAAGCCGGGGTTGCAGCTTGAATGTTCAAAATAGCCTCCTGCCTGTGCTGCAGCCACTGTGGTTTTGGGGGGGTAGACTTGATGGTCTGATAGGCCCCTTCCAGCCCAACTGTTCTATGATTCTAAGCCGTGGCCAGATGCAGCATGTGCCAGACAACTTTGGATATTCAAGCCACTACTCTGGCTTGTTGTGATGTCCGAAATGGTAGAAGGTGGTTGGGCTGCGGTGGGCTGTGGCACGGACAGGAGGCTATTCTGAATGTCCAAGCTGCAACTCTGGCTTGCCGTGATGTCGGGACCCAGGGGTCCTACGCGGGTTGTTAAATAAGCCATGGTGGGCTGCTTGATCCTGTGGACCAGCCCAGAAAATCAGCTCAGACAGGAAGCGGCAACCTGATCCAGGTGCACCTGTGGAAAGTGGGGGTCCGACAGTGTGCTATGCAACTTTCACCCACCTCTGGAAGAAGTTCCCCATTTGCAATGGTGGGGGGGGCATGGGCAGATGCAGCTGACAGTACCCTCCCCGCAACACACCTATGGCTTCCCGCCTTGCCCCTCTCCCAGGAACGGTTGTGCACGTGGAAGTTGTTCCCCAGAACTGACGGGGGGGGGGGGCGTGTGATGGATCAGGCCAGCAAGGTGGGGTGGGGGTGAGGCTGGCCCACCTGGCCAGCGTGGTGTGCGGGGGGAGAGATGGAGGGGACCGCCGTGGAGGCGAGTCTGGGGGCGGGGAATCCCCGACAGCCCTGCTGGGCATACGGCCCCGCTGCCCCCCCGGCCGCTGCCCGGCTGGAAGGGGAGGCGTCGCCCCTGCCCCCTTCACCCTGCGCCTCCCTGCAGCAGCTGCCGGCCTGCGGGCGCCTTTAAGAGTGGGCAGCGCTCCTGCGGCGGCGGCGGCTTAGCGCGGCCGTCGGGCTGTGATGCTGCCGTGGCTGCCGGAGGAGGGCGGCGAGGAGGGGAAGGCGCGGAAGCAGGGAGGAGCGGAGGGGAGCGGCGGCGCGAGGAGGAGCGGGCGCGGGCGGGCGGGCGCGCGCGGGCGGCGGCGGCGGCGGCGAGGGAAGGCGGAGCGGGCGGCTCTGCGAGCAGCGGCAGCGGCGCAGCAGCCTCTTCCTCCTCCCGCGCTGCCGCTGCAGCATCTCCCTCCTCCGTCCGGGGGAGGCAGAGGCAGAGGCGGCCGCGCGGGCAGCCGGGCGGGCGGAGGGACGGTGCGGGGGAGGCCGGCAGGCAGGCCGGCCCGGCAGCCCCCTCCCCCGGCCGCCGCCGCCGCCGCCGCCGCCTGCCTCCCGGGCCGGCCGGCCGCCCCCTCCCGCCCGGTCCATGAGCAGCGAGGAGCGAGCAGGCCGCGGCTGAAGCACCATGTCCTATGCCCCCTTCCGAGGTACCCGCCGGCCGGCCGACTGCGCGCGCGCGTGAGTGTGTGTCTTGGGCGGGGGTCCCTGCCTGCCCCGCAGCAGCGTCTCCCGAGAGGTCCGCGGAGAGGCCCCCCCCGCCCGATCGCCGCTGCCGCTGCGGCTAATCTGGAGCGATGCGGCCGCAACCGCGGGCGGCTGTGCGGAGTGGGGGGCGAGCGGAGGCCCCTCCAGGTGTGATGGGGGAGAAGGGGCTCTCTGCCGGGGGAATGCAGGCGTGCCCGGGGCCTGGCGAGGCGAAGCGGACGGCAGCCCCCGGCCCTGAAGGGAGGGAGATCGGGGGGGGCTGCGGGCGCGCGGTGATTGCGCCCCCTCGCCGGAGGTCTCCGTGGGGGGAAAGGGGCTTTCCTGGTCGGGGGGCTCAGCGGCTCCCCTCCCCTGGACAGTTCGGGCGCCCCCGAAGGGGCCCACAGCTGGCCCCCCGCCTCCCTCACCTGTGCCCAGCACTTCCAGAGCCCCGCGCCCGCGATGCGACCGGGCCGGCCACGCTCCCTCGCGGGCGGGCTTCCCGCGGGCGGGGCCTCCTGCCCTCGCGCTCCTGCCTCCCCGCAACGGAGCCGGCACGCCCGGGAGTATCTGGCCACACTCAGGCGCCCGACTGGCGAGGGGCTGCTGCTGCTTTGCTCCGGCGGGCGGGCGGGGGGGCTGGCAGAGGCCACCTCCGCTTCCGGCGCTGCTGCAGATGCTCTGTGGTAAGGAGGTCCGCCGCCGCCCCCCGCCGGAAGGTTGGGGGGGCGGAGGGGAGGGTCAGTGGAGCCCCGCCGGCCAAGAGCGGGAGGCGGGGGCCTTGCGCTGGGCACGGCGCCCCACCCCACAGACGCGCTCCTGCCCGCCTTTCTGCTGGTCTGTCACTTAGAGCATCTTGTCCCCAGTGCGGGGGGCGGGGAGGCGCAGTCGTCCCTGATGAAGCCCATTCAGGCCCGGTGGCCGTATCCTGCCCGTCCACTTGCTCCCAGGCCGGGCGGATCCAGCCCTGAAACGCCTCCCCCTCCCGAGGTGGGGGGGGGGCTCCCCCGCTTGTCTGTGCAGCCACCTTGAGCGAAGGGCTTTCCGACGCCCCCGGGGGCTCTGGGCCCCTTGCCTGCTACCCTGGGATCCAGTCGCTCGTGTTGTGGAAAGGGAGGGGGCGTGATGTTGCTAGGCAGCCCTCCTGGAGGGATGCTGAGCGCGGGGGGGGGGCAGTTCCATCAGGAAGCACATTCCCAGAGGGTGGCGTGGTGTACTGCAGGGAGAGGGAGCCCCCCCCCCGAAGGCATACCTTCCATCCCCGAGGCAGCCACCCAGCAGGAGGGTCTCCCCGCGCCGGGCCCCCCACATTCCACCGCTCACCTTCCCTGGGCCCCTTCTGGCCGCTGGAGCAGCGGCGGAATGCAGCCCCCCCCCCCCCCGTGTCCCGGACTGGCCCGGTGGCTTGGCTGTCACTTCCAGGAGCCGCCGGCCGCCGATCCAGCCGGACGGAGCGGCCCGTGGGCCCCGGCGCGGGGGCCCAGGAGGGGAGGGCGCGCGCCCCCCGGGCCAAGACGAGGGGACGTGCGCCACTCCGGGGGGGCCTTCACGCCCTGCCTCGGGGCTCGCGGGGCTGGCCCGCCGCTCAGGCGAAGCCCGCGCCTCCGTTTGCGCCCCATCCTCGGGCCGGAGGGCGCGCGTGCGCGTGCGCGGCGCCCGCCTCGACGGGGCCGTGGGCCGCCTCCCCACGAGGCCTCCGCTGGTGGCCGGGCCGCCGTGGGCTCAGCGGGTGGGCGCTGGGATGATCCGAGCATGTTTTGGGCGATCGGCGCCTGCTGGTGCATCCCGTAGCCACCGAGAGCCGGGAGCCCCGGCTGGCCCAGGGCGGCCTCTTTGGGAGCATTCTCGGCGTCTTCGCAGAGGACGCGGCTGGTCATGGGAGCTCGGGGGGCAGGGGAGGTCTTGGCCCGGGAGGTGCCCCTCCGCCCTCCCTGTGCCCGCCTTCCACAGGCCAGGGCACGGCCACGGCTCGCCTTAAGGGGCGGACATTTTTGGGCCATTTTCCCTTGCAGATGATTTAATGAGCTGGTGGGAAAGTAATCTGTGTGCCACCCAGTCTGATTGGCAGTTCCAAGCTGTGAGCAGATTCCCATTTGCATGCAATTTACATATCAGCAGCCGATCCTCTTTACCAAGCGTAATGCGTGGGTGCCAGTGGCATACGTGGGGGGGCTCCCTTCCGCTGGGGGGGGCAGGATATTTGGGGAGGGAGCTGGCTTGCGATTCTCTCTCCTCGGGCTGTGAGTGGCAGCAACAACCCCCCCCCCCAGAGGCCAAAGGCCCTTCTTATCCCCTCCTCTGTGCCCCCACCTCACCTCACTCCAGCCGCCTGCCTGCCCTGGTCTCGGCACACGCTCTGCCCGAGAGCCGTGGGATCAGCTGGGCTGAGGGGAGCCCTGCTCAGTCTTCCGGGCCGAGGAGCGAGCCCTGAGCCTGAAGGCACTGGACCATGCCCGGGCCCCCATGGGTCCTTGCGTGGGTGTGGGGGGCCAGGCGCGGCACATGGGCCTCTTGCCACTGCCACATGCCAACTTCCGCACCCGCCTCCTTGTGTGAAGCGCTGCCTTGTCCGGGGGCGGGGGGCATCTCAGGCGGCCTGCAGGAGGCATCTCAGCAGACCCGCAGCAGGATCTTCGCAGCGCCTCCTGACCCACGTGGGAGCGGGCCAGGGCTTCCACGCTTGGGGGCTGCCCACTTTTCCCATAGATCTTTTCAGACCCCCCCGTCCTCCCCAGCGGCCTGGCCTGGCTGAGCTGGGCTCCAGGAGCCTGTCAGAGCGTGCAGCCGCAGCACCTCCGCTCCAGGAGAGGGGACCGGAGGGACGGGGAGGTGGCGGAGGTGGGTCCTGCTCTGTGCGCGTCCAGGATGCGATGGCGGATCTGGTGCGCTGTCTTGGGTAGCCTTCTGCTTGCATGAGTGTTTGGAACAGAAGTGTTGTTTTGCTACCATTGCCATCTTATCGGTCTAGTTTATTTGAAGTTCAGCAGGGAACGCGCCAGCAGGAGGATCACCCAGCGGCTGGCGGTACCTTTGCCAAGGGTCTTGTTGGCCCTGGCTTGCAGTGCCCCGGGCAGGTTGCTGTGGTGACAGCCATGTGGCCTGTTGGTGGCAGACTTGTGATGCTTCTTCCAGGGGGGTCCACTTGCTACGGCCCCGTGCCAAACAGTCAAAATGGAAGAAGGGATGGGGTCAAATCCTGAATGGTGAGGAAAGAGGGGAGGAGAGGGAGCAGCAGCTCTCTTAGAATCATGGAATAGCAGGGTTGGAAGGGGCGTACAAGGCCATCGAGTCCAACCCCGTGCTCTCTCAGTCTCGCCGTGCTTGGGCAGTCTCCCAGCGGAATGGGGGCCCGTTATGTCCAGAGGCAACGCCTAAGGGACTAGTGGAACTCATTGCCACAAGGCTTGGAGAGGAGGGTCTCTGGCGCAAGCGGCTCTCGGAAGAACTGGAGAAACGGGTTGGAGCCCACCTGCAGCAGAGCAGGAAGGCCTCAGGCATGGCATTATCCTGCCCCGCATGGCTGCTTCAGGGGGCTGTGGGGGGGGAGGACCTCTTGCTGGGCCCCAGCAAAGCCCTGCATGGCCTCCATTTCTGGGACCACCCACGGGGACCGCCCACCTGCCTCTTCAACAGTGACATGTTCAGAAAACAGGGTCTGTTTCTTTCGAGTGCCAAGGGCCCAAGCAGCCCGGGCCAAACTGGCTGCAGACTGGCTGCAGAAGAGGCGGCCTCTGACCTCGGGTGGGGAGGCCCAAGGCCTGGGCTGCCTCTTCATCTCAGGTGCATAGCTGGAAGGTGGGGGAGGCTGGCTCAGGCCCCGGTTTTTCTGGCAGCTGGTCCCAAAACGAAAACAATGTGAAAGAAGGACACACACACACACACCTTCCCCGATGGCCAGGGCACTCTTTTCCTAGTCTGCTGGCTCCCACATTGAAAGCAGAAATCCACCCGGCCTGCTCGCAAGCAGCAATGTAGCACTTCAGGGAGAAAGGGTCTCTCTACCCAGCCTTGTTGAACTAATTTTCTATTTGCAGGGGAGGTTAATGCAGGGGAGCTCTGCCGGGTGTCTAAGGGGGGGGGAGAGATGTGTGGCCAACAGTGTGTGCAGATGCTGAGCAGAGGGGCTGTGACGGGGGGGGCAGGCCCCAGTTGCCTCCTGGTTGGGCAACAGGTGCTTGTTAACGGCTGCCACCTGAGTGGGGACTGCCACCATGGAGGGGTTCGGCTGTTGGGTGGCACAGACATGAAATAAAATAAGTAAAAATAAAATAAAAAAATAAGGGCAGAGTTCGAGGGAAGGGGCGGGGCTCATGGCCGGGGGGGGGGGCTGTCCGCTGAGGGGCAGTGATGGCTTCGGCCTGGGGGGGGGGTCTGGGCTCAACAGGCACCTGCTGCCTCAGGGGGGGCCTCTTGCCTCACCTCCGGGGGGGGGGGCTGGGCGGCCATGGAGGGATGGCGGAGGACTCCGAGGCTGGGGTGGTGGACACCATTTCTCCTCAGTGTAGCGAGAGGCCCAGGAGAGACAGCGGGCAGGAGGACAGAAGAACAAGATGCAGCTTGCAGCGGGGGCGCCCCTGACCTTGGCCCAGGCTTCGGCAGTGGCCAGCGGTGCATTCACACAGCAGAGGCTGGTGTGCCAACCGCGCCGTTCCTGGAGACGTCTGATCTGGCCACAGCCACACAGGCCTTAGTTACATCCCGTTGGGACACTGCAGCAGGCTTTACATGGGGCTGCCTTTGGAAACTGTTCGGAAACTTCAGCTGGTGCCGCATGCTGTGGCCAGACTGCCGACTGTTGCCAGTTACAGGCAACGCACAGCTCCCTTGTCACACCACCTTCACTGGCTGCTGGTCTGTTTCCGGACAGAATTCAAAGTGCTGGTTATGACCTATGAAGCCTTATATGGCTTGGGACCACCTGGCCACCCAAAAGACCACCTTCTCCCATATGAGCCTGCCAAGTTCTTAAGATCTTCAGGAGAGGCTGTTCCTTTGAGACTGCCGCTGTCAGAACGGTGTTTGGTGGTGACGCAGGAGAGGGCCTTTTTGGTGGCGACTCTGAGGCCGTAGAGCTCCTTCCCAAGGGAGGCTAGGTTTACTCTCTCTTTGCTGTCCTTCTGACAGCAGACAAGGACCGCTTCATTTGAGAAGGCCTTTAGCCTGTACATGGGTCTGGTGGGTTGGTGCTGTTTGTAATATTTTTTTTCTGTAATTGTTATGTTTTTATTGCATTTTACTATATTGTTTTGATCAGTTTTAATTGGTTCTGTAAGCTCCCTTGAGTGCCATTTTTTGGTAGAAAGGTGTGGCACAAATAAAATAAAACGTGTACATAACAAGAGCCCCAAAACTGGATCAGACCAAAGTGAGTCCATCTCATACAGCATTCTGTTCCCACAGTGGCCAACCAGCTGCCCCAAGGGGAATCCCCCACCAGGACAAGAGCAACATGACCCTCCTACCCATGTTCCCCAGCTACTGGTATTCAGAGACAAGGTACCTCTGATGCAGGTCATATGTAGCCATCTGACTAGGAGCCATTCATAGGGCTTCCCGAGGTCAGGACATACCATAGGGCCTGTTCTGCTCAGGCCACAAGGAAGTCTCATGGTGCCCTCAGATGTGCTTGTCTGAGTGGAATAGTCTGTGCCACTGAAGCTATCATGCCACTGAATCTACCAATCCACATTACAAGTACCCAACTGGCAACCAATATAGGCAACTGCCTATATTTGTAAATTTGTGACCAAAACCCTGTGACCAGAGCGCAGCCCATAAAAATAAAAAGCACTGTGCTGGATCAGGCCACAACTGGCATTCTGTTCCCACAGGGCCAGCCAGGTGCCCCAATGGGAAGCCCACAAGCAGGGCATGAGCACAACAGCACCCTCCCACCCATGTAGCCCAGCAACAGGTGTACATAAGCACACTGCCTCTGATACTGGAGGTAGCATATAGCCATCGTGACTAGTAGCCATTGATAGTTTTATCCTCCGTTAATTTCTTTAATCCTCTTTGCATCATGTGAAGTAGTTCTTTTTATCTGTGTTGAATCTCCAATCATTCAGGAGAAAAATGTCTTCCTGTCCATTTTCTACACTTCTTTTTCTAACCTAAATGGCCCCAAACAACATAACCTTCTCTCATAGGGGAGATGCTCCAGCCCCTTGATCATTTTAGTTGCCCTTTTCTGCACTTTTCCCAGCTCTACAATATATATTTTAGGTGTGGTGACCAGAACTGTACACAGTATTCCAAGTGTGGTTGCACCGTAAATTTCTATAAGGGCAGTATGATGTTGTCAGTTTTATTCTCAATTCCTTTTCTAATTTTGCCCAACATGGAGTTTGCCTTTTTTACAGTGGCTGCACACTGGGTTGACATCTTCACTGAGCTGCCCACCACAGCCCCAAGATCTTTTCCTGGTCAGTCACCGCTAGGTCACATCCCATCAAGCTGTACTTGAAGTTGGGATTTTTTGCCCCAGCGTGCATCACTTTACACTTGCTGACATTGAACCGCATTTGCCATGTGGATGCCCATTCTCCCGGTCTGGAGAGATCCTTTTAGAGCTCTTCGCAATCCCTTTTTGTTTTAACCCCCCTAAATAATTTGGTGTCATTAGCAAACGTAGCCACTTCATTGCTCATTCCTAATTCCAGGTCATTTATGAACAAGGTGAAAAGCACTGATCCGGATACAGATCCCTGTGGGACCCCACTATTTACTTCCCTCCATTGGGAGAGTTTACTGTTTATTCTTCCTCCCTGCTTTCTGTTCTTTAACCAGTTTGCTCAGGAGTCTTTAGTGAGGGACTTTGTCAAAAGCCTTTTGGAAATCCAAGTAAACAATGTTACTGGATCACCCCGTCCCACAAGTTGATTGACACTGTCAAAGAACTCTAAAGGGTTAGAGAGAGAGATTATTTACCTTTGCGGAAGCTGGATTCTTTTTCAGCAGGTCTTGTCCTTCTATATCTTGAAAATTTTATCCAACCGCCTGTAATTTCCTAGATCCCCCTGGATCCCTTTTTAAAAATTGGTGTTACATTGGCCATCTTCCAGTCTTCTGGTACAGAGGCTGGTCTTAGGGAATGTGATGTATTTTTGTTAGACCATCAGTGATTTCACATTTGAATCCTTTAAGAGCTCTAGGATGGATACCACCTGGCCTGATGATTTATTAGCTTTCCATTTGTCAATAAGGTCAAGAACTTCATCTCTTCTCACCACTATTTGCCTCAGTTCTTCAGACTCCCTTCCTGAAAACATTAGTTCAGGCATAGGTATCTCTCTTACATGCTATGCAGTAAAAACAGATGAAAAGAATTCATTCAGCTTCTCTGCAATCTCCTTGTCCTTCAGTATTCCTTTAACTCTATTGTCATCCAAGGGTCCAACTGCCTCCCTAGCTGATTTCCTGCTTCTGATATATTTAAAGGATTCTTTATTGTTGGTCTTGATGTTGTTAGTGAAAAGTTCCTCAAAATGTTTTTTTCCATCTCTTATTGCCTGCTTTGTGCAAGTTTGTGCTCCTTTTTGTTCTCCTCTCTTGAGCAGGACTTCCACTTTCTGAAGGAAGCCTTCTTTTCTCTGCTTCATTGCTGGTGACTTCTTGGACTTCGTGCTGCCTTTCCTGACCTGCAGGATTCATTCTAGCTGAAATTCTATTATTGTGGCTTTGAGTAACATCCAATCATTTTGGACAGATGTGACCCTCTTGTCTCCCCCTTTCAACGTCCTTTTCACCTGTTGCTTCATTTTAGAGGTTTCCTCTTTTGAAGTCAATCAACCGTGGCTGTATCAGGCTTCTTTGGAAACTTTCCAGTTAAATTTGAATCCTTTTAAATTTGAATTTCAAAGTGATCTGGATAGACTGGAGTGCTGGGCAGAAAACAACAGAATGGCATTTAATAGGGACAAATGCCAAGTTCTGCACCTAGGAAAAAGAAACCAAATGCACAGTTACAAGATGGGGGATACGTGGCTCAACCACACTACGAGCGAGAAGGATCTTGGAATTGTCGTCGATCACAAGCTGAATATGAGCCAACAATGTGAGGTGGCTGCAAAAAAGGCAAATGCTATTTTGGGCTGCATTCATAGAAGCATCGCTTCCAAATCCCGGGAAGTACTAGTTCCCCTCTACTCAGCACTGGTTAGGCCTCATCTGGAGTACTGTGTCCAGTTCTGGGCACCACACTTTAAGAAGGATGCAGACAAGCTGGAGAGGGTTCAAAGGAGGGCAACAAAGATGATCAGGGGACTGGAAACAAAGCCCTATGAAGAGAGACTGAAAGAACTGGGCATGTTTAGCCTTGAGAAGAGAAGACTGAGGGGAGATATGATAGCGCTCTTCAAGTACTTGAAAGGTTGTCACAGAGAAGAAGGCCAGGATCTCTTCTTGATCATCCCAGAGTGCAGGACACGGAATAATGGGCTCAAGTTACAGGAAGCCAGATTCCGACTGAACATCAGGAAAAACTTCCTGAGTGTCAGAGCAATACGGCAATGGAACCAATTACCTGGGGAGGTGGTGGGCTCTCCCACACTGGAGGCCTTCAAGACGAGGCTGGACAGCCATTTGTCAGGGATGCTCTGACTTGGATTCCTGCATTGAGCAGGGGGTTGGACTCGATGGCCTTGTAGGCCCCTTCCAACCCTACTATTCTATGATTCTATGATTCTATGAAATAGAAATTAAATTTTATAGCACTATGGTCACCATCTCCAATTGGTTCAACAATACTCATGCCTTGCACTTAGGATTAAATCCAGGGTTGCCTCCCCTCTGGCCAGTTCCATGACCAACTGTTCCAGAGCACAGTTGTTTAGGGCATTGAGAAATTTAACCTCTTTGTTGTGACTGGAATGTGCATTCTTCCAATGTGGCGGTAAATGAAGTCACCCATTATTACAACACTTTCTCCTGTGGAGGCCCCCTCTGATTTCATTTTCCATCTCAAGGTCACCCTGGGCATTCTGGTCTGGGGGACGATAGCACATTCCCAGCACTACATTAGTTTTGGAGCCCGGTATTGTCATCCACAGTGCTTCTGTGGAAGGCTCACCCCTTTTAGGTGTTCTAGTCTGCTCAACAATATGCCCTCTTTGACGTACAGGACAACGCCTCCCTCAGTACACCTTTCCCTGTCCTTCCTGTAGAGTTTATATCCAGAGATGGCTGTATCCCACTGGGTCTCTCTGTTCCACCAGGTTTCCGAATACCCACTGTATCCAGGTTCTCCCTTAAAACCAGGCACTCCAGAGCTCCCAGGTTGGCTGGAAGGCTTCTAGCATTTACATAGACACACCTATGCATGTCTCTGGCATGTGCATCATTCGCTGTGGCCCTTAGGCCTCTTTGACTGGTTACCATGCTTCACCATACGCTCCTGGCCTATTTCCCTGGCTTCATTTGGGCAATGGAAACAATTTCATCTTCATCCCCTAGGGATGGTTCAACCTGAACCAGATGCTTCCCAGATTCCATTCTGGTTCCAGGGGATCCTGTCCCTTTTGTACAGCCCCCCCCCCCCGTCAACTGAGTGGCAAGAGAGAGGCCAGCTGTGCATCGGGTGGGAGGAACCAGCTGTCACCTGAGAGGTGGGTAATGCCTCCTCTTGCCTCAGAGGAGTGGGGGGGGGGATCAGCTGAGAGGACTGGTCTGGAGGCAGCCAGGGCAGGCCGACACCTCCAAGCTCCTGCTGTAGGCCCTGACTCCTGAGTGCCCATTCATGGTAGCCTCCCCACTGTCACACACACTTCTTTCCCCCTTGAGATCTGGGACTGTGCATACTCTGGACCCTGAAATGCCCATCGGCTTGAATCCTGACACTTGTGGGGAGGTGGGAGGCCATCCCCCGCCCCATATGTGTGAGGTGTGTGGTGGGGCCCCCTTCAGTGTCAGAGCGGGGGTCCGTTGCCACCTTGGGAGCCCCAGAAAGGGAGGGGACAGTGAGCGAGGAGGGGGTGGGCTGTTGCCCCTTGGGGGGGGTGGCCCTTCTCCTGCTCGCAGGAGCCCAAGGAGGGGGCCAGTGTTTCCCCCGGCCACCTGCCCGCCTGCTGGCTGCCCAGCCTCCTGTAGAGGACCACCGTCCTGGTCACGCCCAGCCTTTCTTTGGGGGAAATGGCTTTGGCTCACTTTGACCATGCTTCGCCAGCAGTAGCCCAGTCACATGGTATCAGGGGCCTTGACAGCATGCGTTCCCACCCTCCTCTGCTGCATGTCGCTTGGCTCGCTCAAGCTAGCCACAGCGATGTCCTCTGCTGCAGGCTGCAGTCCAGTGCCGTTGCTTCTCTGGGGGATCGCAGGACTCGGAGGGGTGGCGGTCCCTGCCCGATGGCATGTGTGCAGTGGCGGAGCTGCTGGGCTGCTGCTGGTATTTCCACCCCACATCATGGCCTCCCTGACTGGGGGGCCTCTCCGGGCTCTCGGGTGGAGAAGGGCCTTTGCCGTCCTTGCGCCAGGGCAACCGAAGGCCCCGCCGTGGGTCTTGTCACCAGGGCTGGCCCCGGGGTCGGCAGGGCCTCTGGTGTCACTCCTCCTCTGGTCTGCAGCAGCCTGCTTATTCAGCAGCTTCTCGCTCTGCCCGGCTAGGGGGAGCAGGAGATGCCATGGCCAGCTTGCCCCTGGCGCTCTCCCGCCTGTCAAGCAGGCAAGTGGTGGCCGGGAGGAGGACAGCAGCAGCCGGCGACAGGGGTCTGCTTGTTGTTGTTACAGTTCTAGACTGCCCCGTAGCCAAAGCTCTCTGGGCGGTTTGCAAAGATGAAACACCATTAAAACTACACTAAACAGACTGTGAAAGCATTTGCATACATAGAAGCAGACCACACAGACTTCTGGCTGGCAGCGCCAGGAGAGGGTCTGTCCCAGCCCTGCTTGCTGCTAGGCTGGCCATGCCAGGGCGGGCTGGAGGGCCGGCCCCTTGCAATGCTCCCACGCTGCCCCGTGGCCAGGGCCAATCTGCGTCTCCAGCGAGGGCCATGGAGGAGCAGCGGCCCCTCTTGGCCTTGCCCTGCTCTTTTCTTAGCTTCTTCAGCTGCCATCGGTTCAGCACCTCCGCCTGTCGCCATGCAACAATGGGGCTGGACGTTGTGAAGTGGCAGATAGAGAGATGGGCATAAACAGAGCCGTGCTGTACCCCGCAGAGGCGTGGTGGTGCAGGCTGCCCAGAAGTGAGAGGGCCACCAGAGTGCTGAGCCATGGGCCCTCCTCTGGTTTCCAACAGACTGGCGGCGGCGGCGGCAGAAGAGGGAAGGCCTCCTCCTCTCCCCCGGTGGCTTTGGGAGAGATACTGAATGGGGCTCAGCTGGGCCTAAATGGCATGGAGCATGCGCCTGTGGCCCCTGGGGGTGCTTCTCTCCTGCTGCGAGGTGCCTGGATAGAGGCTCACGCCAGTTCCTTGCAGGGACTTGCTGGGCGCCTGGCTCAGAGGGGGACCTTGGGACAGGGGAAAGGGCTACCACGAATCCTCTTTGAGCTTGTCAAGCCCCCAATTTCTCATTGGGGTTTCCCCTCCCGCCTACCATTCCCCCGCTACTGCTGGGCTACAGAGGGGCTGTGGCTCAGTGTTGGAGCCCCTGCTTGGCATGGTGAAGGTCCCTGGTTCCATCCCCAGCAGCATCTCCAGGGAGGGCTAGAAAGGAATCCCCCCTGAAGCCCAGTGTTGACAATACTGGGCTGGATGGACCGAGGGGTGGTCCATATAAGACAGCTTCCGATGTTCCTGTGTTCCCTATTTCCCAACAAAAAATCTTCTGGGGTTAAGGAATTTTGAGTGGAGCAAGTAAGAAGCAAAGTGAAAAAATGCTAAATTTGGCAAGATCATTTGGCAAGTTAAAATAAACCAAGAAAAAAGTTTCTTTCTTTGCTTTCTTTTTTCTAACTAAGGGCTAAGAAGTGAGGGAACCACATTTGCTGACGACTCCAGATTATTTAGGGTGGTTGAAACTAAAAAGCGAGTTGTCATTTGGATGCCCATTCTCCCAGTTGGGAGAGATCCTTTTGGAGCTCTTTGCAATCCCTTTTTGTTGTAATTTAGTGTCATCGGCAAACATGGCCACTTAGAATCATAGAATGGTAGGGTTGGAAGGGGCCTACAAGGCCATCGAGTCCAACCCCCTGCTCAAGGCAGGAATCCAAGTCAGAGTATCCCTGACACGTGGCTGTCCAGCCTCATCTTGAATGCCTCCAGTGTGGGAGAGCCCACCACCTCCCTAGGTCATTGGTTCCATTGTCGGATTGCTCTAACAGTCAGGAAGTTTTTCCTGATGTTCAGCCGGAATCTGGCTTCCTGTCACTTGAGCCCATTATTCTGTGTCCTGCACTCTGGGATGATCTAGAAGAGATCCTGGCCTTCCTCTCTGTGACAACCTTTCAAGGACTTGAAGAGCGCTATCATAGCTCCCCTCCGCTGTCTCTTCTCAAGGCTAAACATGCCCAGTTCTTTCAGTCTGTCCTCATAGGGTTTTGTTTCCAGTCCCCTGATCATCTTTGTTGCCCTCCTCTGAGCCCTCTCCAGTTTGTCTGCATCCTTCTTAAAGTGTGGTGCGCAGAACTGGACAGATTATTCCAGATGAGGCCTAACCAGTGCTAAGTTGAGGGGAACTAGTACTTCACATGATGTGGACGCCATGCTTCTATTAATGCAGCCCAAAATAGCATTTGCCTTTTTTGCAGCTATATCACATTGTTGGCTCATATTCCGCTTGTGATCTACAACAATTCCAAGATTCCTTCTCACTTGTAGTATGTTGAGCCAAGTCTCCCACATCTTGTAATGGTACATTTGGTTTCTTTTTCCTAGGTGCAGAACTTGGCATTGATCCCTCTTAAATTTCATTTTGTTGTTTTCTGCCCAGCACTCCAGTCTATCCAGATCACTTTGAATTTTGTTTCTGTCTTCCAGGGTATTAGCTATCCCACCCAATTTTGTGTCATCTACAGATTTGATAAGCATTCCCTGCACCTCTGCATCCAATTCATTAATAAAAATGTTGACGAGCCCTGGGCCCAGGACTGACCCCTGTGGCACCCTACTTGTTATGTCTCTCCAGTTTGAGAAGATCCCATTGATAAGCACTCTTTGAGTTCAATTCTATAGCCAGCCGTGGATCCACCTGATCGTTGTTTCATCTAGCCCACTTTGAGCTAGTTTGCTCATCAGGATGTCATGAGGCACTTTGTCAAAAGCTTTGCTGAAGTCGAGGTATATGATGTCCACAGCATTCCCACAGTCCACAAGGGAGGTTAAATGATCCAAAAATGAGATCAGATTTGTCTGGCAGGATTTTTTCTTGACAAATCCATGTTGGCTTCGAGTCATCACTGCAATGTTTTCAAGGTTCTTAATCTGCTCCAGAATTTTCCCAGGGATTGATGTCAGTCTGACTGGTCTGTAGTTCCCAGGTTCCTCCTTTTTACCCTTTGAAGATAGGGGCAACATTAGCCCTCCTCCAGTCATCTGGCACTTCCCCCGTCCTCCAAGATTTCTCAAAGAGAATAGACAGCGGTTCTGAGAGTTCTTCTGCCAGTTCCTTTATGACTCTAGGATGCCGTTCATCTGGCCCTGGAGATTTGAACTCATTCAAAGGAATTAGGTGTTCCTTGACAGTATGCCTATCGATCTCAAGCTGCAATCCTGCCCCTTCAGCCTGTACTTCGCCTTTGCCAGGGGGGTCATAGACCCTCTTTTGGAGAAGACTGAGCCAAAGTAGGAATTGAGCACTTCTGCCTTTTCTTTGTCATGTGTTATCATTTTGCCATCCTTATTTAATAGTTGAACCACCATTTCTTTCCCGTCTTTTACTACACAAGTATCTGAAGAAAGCCTTTTTGTTGCTTTTTGCATCCCTTGCTAACCTCAGCTCCTTCTCAGCTTTAGCCTTCCTGATGCCATCCCTGCAATTCTGTGCTACATGCCTATACTCCTCCTTTGTAGCTTGGCCTTCCTTCTACTTCGTTTTCACTTCACTGCTCACTACTAATTCTAGTTCATTTATTGAAAAGCATTGGTCCTAATACAAATCCCTGTGGGACCCCAATATTTACTTCCCTCCATTGGGAGAATTTACCATTTATTCCTGTTCTTTAGGCAGTGACTGATCCATAAGAGGGCCTCTCCTCTTATTCCACAACTGCTAAGTTTGCTCAGGAGTCTTTGGTGAGAGACTTTGTCAAGGCTGTTTGGAAGTCCAAGTAACCAGTGCCTACTGGATCAACCCCCTCCACATGATTACTGACACACAGGAGCCCCACTGTCGCACTCTGGATCCCTGTTGCTGCCCAGGGGGGTGCAGGCCAGGCCTGTGCGTCAGCCAGCCTGGCTATGGAATCCCCCCCCCCAGGGGGGGCTAGCGGGGCTTTCCGAAGGGAGTGCCCAATTCAGGGAAGGTGACTTGGCTGTTCGAAGCATTTCCCCCGGGCCTTTCCCGAGGCACGCTCCGCCTCAGGAAGGGTTCGGGAGAGTCGGGGCGCAGCAGGGGCACACTGGGGAAGGCCCCCATCCCCAGCCCCCTTCTTAGGGATTCTGCCATACGGATGGGTTGTTTTCATTTCTAAAAACGGCCCCCTGGCCATCTATTTCAGCCACCTCTTGGGTCGTGCAATTCCAGAACGCCGAAGCTCCGAGTCTAAGACGACTCCTGCAGGGCTCCGTCCCGCCCAGGCAGCAGCCTGCGCTCCCGAGGGCCGCGGCACCCTTGTCCGACCGTCCGAGGCTCCAGCGCCCCTGCAGCTCTGCACTGGCAGGCGCGGGGCACGGCGGGGCTGGGGTTGTCCTGGACCCGTTGCTGGAGGCGTCGGTGGCCCCCTCGTGCCGACCCTGCCTTCTGCGCGGCACCCACGCGCCCCTGGCCAGCGGTGGCCAGCCTGCTGTGCAAGGGGGAGACCACGCTGGCTGGGCCAAGGCCTGGGACCAGGTGCCGTTCCAGGGAGGCCACCCCACGCGCCCTCTGCCCGCCTGCCGAGGGCGGCTTTGCCTGGAGCCCCCTTTGCTGGCGAGCCCGTGGCCTGGGGGGGAGGCCTGGCTGGCTCTAGGCCCCAGCCTGGCGCCCTCCAAAGGCATTGGTCTACAGCTCCCGTAACCCCAGCTGGCTGGGGGATTATGGGAGCTGTAGTCCAACACCTCTAGAAGGCGCCGGGTGGGGCCATAACCTGTATCCCCCGTCCCAACACACACAGCTGTGCCCCCACGCGTGCATGCACACGGCAAACAGCAGCGGAAGGGGGCCAAAGGGAAAAGCCAAATGCCACCCCCATCCCAAGCAAACTGGCAGCCCCAGCGTTTTAGCCCGGGGGTGTTGCAGTCACAGGTCTCCTGGGCAGCATACAGTTTGGCCCCTGGGATGGGGGTCATGCCGGTAATTCTCTTGGGGGCAGGGGCAGGGCCTGGAAGGATGGGGTTGCCCTGGATTGATGGGGCTCAGAGGGCTGTTTTACTGGGCCGTCTGTGTGTGTGTGTGGGGGGGGACTGCATGTGGGGGTGCAGGGAAGAGAGATGGGGTGCAGGGGAGAAGAAAGGTGATCTCTGGGGGAAGGGGAAAGGGAGGGGGCCTGCTGTCTGGGCGGGGCTCCGCGTGACTCTGCCTTTCTCTCCCACAGATGTGCGAGGAGCCCCCCTGCACCGCGCCCAGTACATGCACTCCCCTTACGACCGCCCCTGGAACCCCCGGTTCTGCATCATCTCTGGGAACCAGTTACTGATGCTGGATGAGGAAGAGGTGAGAAGCTGGCGGGGTGGAGGCGGGGTGGGGGTCCTCGGTGGCACTGATAGGGACCGGCAAGGGGGAGGAAGTGGGATCAGGAGCCTTTCAGGTGGCATGTCAGCATTAGAACTCAGGAGGCAGCACAGACTGGGCATGGTCTCTGGGCTGGCTGGCCTGGGCCGGGGATGCTCCATGGCCCAGAGAGCCGAGAAGCTGCAGAGAAGCCATGGGTGAATGAAGCGGCGGGGAGGGTGGGTCTCCCTCAGAAGCCAGAGGGCATTGCCCCAGGCGTGCCCCCCTGATCCCACAGGCCGGCCCAGGGAGCCTGCCCTCCCATGGCTCTGAGGGGGGGCCCTGTCGGCCACTCCCAGCCCAGCTGTGCGCCAGGGCGAGCACAGCAGGGCTCAACCCGAGCCCCTGCACAGCGCTCCCAAGGTGAGGGGAGAGCTGGGTTTGGAGGGCGCCTCCCCGCCATAAAGCTCCCCTGCTTCTCCCGAGATGAGCACTGGGCCCCTGGAGGCCATGCCTGGCCCCGGACCTTTCCATTCCACCCCCAGCAAAGCCTCCAAGACCCACATATTCCTCCCTCAAACACCCCCTGGAGTTCAGACCCTCTCCTCCACAGGCAGCCCCGAATAAAGGGCTCTTCTTGAAAACCCCTCCCCTCTGCTGGGTTGATAGCAAGACAGGCCCCCCTTCCTTTTTTATGTCCATCATGCTCGTGAAAGGGGCAGTGGGAGCCCCCACAGGATCATGCAGCTGGGGAGGGAAGGAGGGGGAGGGCGTTTTCAGCCTAATGTGCTCGCCCAATGAAGCGCCCGCAATGAAGCGCCCGCAGCGGCCTGCAGAAGGTTAGAGCCACCATGGAAACGCAGGGCGTGTAGGCTGGCTAGCCAGCCAGCGGTCACTCCCCACAGCGACCCACTCAGGGCAATGGGGCTTCTGGAGCCGCCTTGGGCCTGCTGGAGGGAGGGCGCAGGGGTGGTTTTCCAGAGGCCCCATGGCGGCTGGTGGGGGGCAGGTCAAGGGCTGTGGTGCAGCCTGGCCCAACCTGCTTTCCCCTCAATGCTCTGGGCGCTGTAGTCCAACACGCCTGGATGACCCAGGTGGCCCAAGGCCGATGTCGGGATTTGTCACCCTGGGACCCAGTCCGAGGCACCCAGAGGCATGTGCCAGCTTCCTGGCCAGCGGTCCGATTCCTGCTCAGTGCCCGGTGTGGGTCCGGAATCCAACCTCGCCTGTGTGCCAGGGGCCCTCCCCTCAGCATGGCTGCTCAGCTCCTGCCTCCGGCTTGGCCTAGGTCCAGGGGGCCTTTCGGCACAGGGCGGCTGTCCCTGGCTGGGACATCCCTTTCTCTCTGGATGCCTGCTGGCTGCTCTCGCAGGCACCCCGGAGGCCAATTCATGCCCCTCTGGAGAGCTGGGGAGGGGTGGGAGGAGGAGCCCAGCTCCTTGCGGCCCCATTTTTGGCAGGGACCCCCCAGGGCATCACAGCAGCCCAGCAGAAGGCTGGGAAAAGGATGCCGCATGCGGAAGTATCATCAGCCAGCCTCAGGGGTCATAGAATCATAGAATAGCAGGGTTGGAAGGGGCCTACAAGGCCATCCAGTCCAACCCCCTGCTCAATGCAGGAATCCAAGTCAGAGCATCCCTGGCAGGTGGCTGTCCAGCCTTGTTTTGAATGCCCTGAGTGTGGGAGAGCCCACCGCCTCCCTAGGGAATTGGGTCGAGGAGGAGAAGGAGGAGGAGGAGGAGGCACCATTTGTAGGGCCCGCACATGTGTGTGTGTGTGTGTGTGTGGGATCGTCACAGAGCTGGAAGGGACTGTTGAGCTCGACCCCCCGCCATGCAGGAACCCCATTTCAGGCCTCCCTGGCAGGTGGCCGCCCAGGCTCTGCCTGAAGGCCTCCAGCAACAGAGCACTGCCGCCCCCCCAGGCAGCAGGCTCCCTTGTCCGGCTGCTGGGATTGTTCAGACACTTTTCCCGAGGTCCGTCTGAAACTGCGTGACAAGCCTTTCGGTGCTTGGAAAGGGCTGTCGGACCCTCCGTCTTGTTTTCTCAAGACTGAACACACCCAGTTCCGTCCATACTTCCTCGTAGCACTTAGTTTCTGGTCCCCCTGCCCCAATCATCTTTGTTGCCTTCTCCAAACGCGTTCCATTGAAGGCTGGCCTGCGCAGAAGAAGTCCTCATTCCACTCCAGTCCGAGCACCACCCTTTTAGCGGGCCAGTGGAGAGATTCCTGTGCACGCTGGGGGCGTGTGCAGGAGGTGCCCTGCTTCGCGCTGCAGGCTGAGGTCCCAGGTTCAATCCCAGCACTTCCAGTTAAGAAAAGTATGGGGTTAACTAGGGTTAGGGTTAGGGTCTCAGGGAACGAGCACTGGTTGAACTTTGTTTTTGCTGCAACAGACTGACATGGCTGCCACCCCTCAGGAACCACCCCCGTATCTGCCCTCCTGCTTCCCAGAGAGCGACCGCTGGCTAGCCAGGAAAGGTTTCTCCCTGCTCCTTCTCGGCATCAAAAGGCTGAAGCAGCTTTCTCTTGAGCAGGCCTCTTGGCCCAACTTTGCATTTGCCCCAGGTGTCCAGTTCAGCCTTGCCTGACCTGGGGTGCTCCAGATGGGTGGGACTGCCACTCCCATCATCCCCAGCGAGGATGGCTGTTGCACCGGGATTGCAGTCCCACATATCTGGAGGGCCCCAGTTGGGCCAGGCTGATCTTGCTGGCCCTGCCAGGGGCCAGGCAGGAATTTCCTCTCCTTGCTTTGTGGCATGTCTGCCCTGGCTGCCGGCCTCCTCTCTCTCTCGGGCACACACTCATGTTGCAGGAGGATGCCCAAGCGCTACCTGGGCATGAGGGGGATGGGGATGGGAAAGGGGGCAGTGTGGGCCATGTCCCTTTCCTCAGTGCTAATCTCCCCCCCCCATTGTGCCTGTCTTCCCCCCTCCAAGATTCACCCGCTGCTACTCCGAGAACGCCAGAGGGATCCTGGCCGAACCAAGCTTCTGCGTCGAACCGTCAGTGTCCCCGTGGAGGGGCGCCCCCACCCTGAGCACGGTAGGGCCCGCAGAAATGGCTGCGGAGGGGCGGGGGTGGGTGTCTGGGGCCTGCCGTTGGATCGTGCTGGAGAAAGGGCGGAGGAGGTCAGTGGCGGCCTGAGGGCTGTATCTGGGGGCCAAACAGCCCTGCAGCCCAGGAGCCTCCAGAGAGTGGCAGGCAGTGAGGGAGGCAGACGCAAATTCCATTTATTCCTGTAGTCATGACTGTGGCAGGATTTGGGTGAGTCTAAAATGCAAAACAGCGCACGGCCCGAGTATTTTCTTTTTAAAAAAACCAGGGCTAGCAAACGGCTTTGTTGTTGCTCTAACATTTCGGGAATGTATAAGCAGTTGCAACCATGGGAATTTTGGGGAGAGAAAAATGAGAGTGATGCGCTTCTCAGCTGAAGTCCAGCATGTGGCCATCCAAAGGCACGAGGCCGCAGCGGCAGCCGGGTCTAAACGTGCCGCTGAGCACCCGGTCCGGTCCCCGTGGGGGATGTGTCTGCTGGGCACAAACCCCGAGCGGGGGCGGGGGCTGGTGCGGCTGCCTCCTGCCCATCAGGTCCAACTGCCCAGGCAAGGAAAGGCGCGTGTGTTTTCTGGGCCTCTTTTGCAAGCTCAGTGTGCCCCCCTCACCGGCTAGCCCAGCCACAGCTCTGTAGCTCCCGCCACAAGCCCTGAGGAACCCTCACTCACCCCCACGCCGAAGCCTGAGACGCAGCCCGCCCCCATGTGTGCCCTTCTCCCAAGGGGCTCACTGGGAAAAGGAAGAGATGAGGCAAGGGCTTCTCAGGGCTGCTGAGAATCTTTCTGGTGCTGATCCTGGCCCTTGGTCCATTTGGCCCAGTATTGGCTGCACTGCCAGGGACTCCCCCGCCCTCCTGAGACGCTGACAGTGGGGATTGAACTGGGGACCTTCTCCCTGCAAAGCAGAGGCTCCACGACTGCAGCTGCTACGGTCCTCCCCAGGATCTTCCCCAGACAAGCTGAACCCCCGGGTCACACCTTGCCCCCCTCCCCATGGCCGCCACTTTGCCCCTCCGAGCTCCCTGTCTGGCTCCGCGCGCCTTTTCATTTTAAAAAAATGCATCCCGTCTGTGTGTGTGTGCCTGGCCCACGCGTCCGCCCCGGGAGCGCAGTGATCCCAGTGCAAACCAGCCAGGGTCAACAAAACCAGCCGGTGACGGCCTCGCCTTAGCTGGCCATTGAAGGGGATCTCCTGCGCGTGCCTCAGTCTCCCTTTTGGCTGTCCCTCGGCTCTCCTTTGGCTCCCTCCCATTTGCTCATTTCTTGGGGGGCGGATTCATAGGCTTGGTCAGTGTGCAGGAAACTCCCCCCCGCCCCCCCCACGGTCCAGGCAGTGTGCGTGGTCTGCCTGCACAGCAGTTGTGGACGGGCAGAAGTTCACAGGGCCAGGACAGGTGTATGTGTGGTGGGATATGGGGCTGGCCTAATATGGGCTGGGGACTGGGGGGATGGATGAAAGAGTATTGCTTGGGGGCACTGAAGGGGCTGCAAGAGGGACCAGAAGGAGACTTGAGGGCACAAAGTGTGAGGGCGGAGAGGGTGCCCTTTAGCCTGTGCAAAGCGCCAGTCACAGAGCAGCCACGACCAGGGCTTCCAGCCGGGATGAAATGCCCCTCCCTGGGGCCTTTGCACAGCCTGTCTTCGTTCATGACGCGGAGGCTCCGCCTTCCCTCCAGGGAGCCCAGCCCGGTGGGCAAGTTTCCCTACCCTGTCCCCTTTTATCCTCACAACATCCCTGCAAAGATAGTCAGCTGAGAAATGGCAGCTGGCCCACAGTACCCAGTGAGCTTCCTGGCTGAAGGGGAGTTGAACCAGGGTCTCCCCAGTCAGACATTTCCAGGTGGGGTCCTCGTCAGACCCCTGTGACTATACATCATTCCCCTGCTGTCCTCTGAAGGTGGGTTGCGAGATGTCCTTCTTGTGTGACCCCATGGTGGTCTCCACCACGTTGGGGCTGTGGCCTTTGGTCCTGGCCTGCGCTACCTAAATCCGCCGCTAGGCCCACTGCCGTGAGGGCTAGCAGCATGCATTTTCTGTTTTGTTCAGAGCTGGCATTTTGTGCCTGGAGAGCAAAGCTTGGGCTCCAGGCTGAAGGTGCTGGGCATTCTCAGCAAAGGGACAGGAGACCCCCGCCCGGTTCTGTGGAGGCTCAGCGAGGCTGATGGGGCACCCGGCAGCGCCTCAGTGGCCCCTCGGAGTCGCAACCCACCGCCAGCAGTATCTCTGCCATTCACTGGAGTCCCCCCAGCCATGTATCCCAGCCCTATCCCATAATAAGAGCAAGTTCCATTGAAAGGTAATGGCTCATGGGCGCTTGACAACTGTTGCTATAGGAACCTTCCTTCTTTCTCTCTCCCTTTGGCAGCTCTCCCAGCCTGCACTACTCAGTTTTGGGCCTTCCGTGGGTGGTGTGTGTTTTTTTTTGGGGGGGGGTTGCCATGGGCCCACCAGGACTCCGGGCTCCCCGCAAGGTGCTGCTGCTGCAGCTTTTGCCCTCCGCTGGGGGGGCAGCTCTCCACAGCAGAGGGGCTTCTTTGCTCTGACCCCACGTCCCTTGCAGAGGAGAACCCAGGAGTCCTGGCCCTTGTTCAGCTCCCCCCACCCAGTCCTTGTGCCAGCCTCCCTCCCTGTGTGGGCTGCCCTGGGTCAGAGAAGCCTGCCTTGGGCTCAAGGCCTCCCCCCCATGGAGTGGCTGTCACAGCCATGTGTCCAGCTAGCCCTTCTGCCCTCCCCCCGCCCCTCCCCCCTTTTCTGCTTGGGGTTTAAAAAAAGATTTTTTGTCTCCTTGTGAAGTTGGCTTAAAAGGTTTCCATGGAAACCCCAAGAAGAGATGAAGGCAGAGGCAAAGAGACAGGCGGAGGAAACCAGGGACTTTTGAGTGCCCCCTCCCCACCTTCTCCTGTGGGCCTGTAGCGCCCCCTGCTGGGATCCTAAGGAACTGGGGGGCACAGTTCTCCCCCCTCCCTGGCCCTTTCCCAGGATTCTCTGCCATGGCTGCAGTGACCCTGGTTGACCCTGTCTGCTCTGAAGTGGTGGGGGATGGAGTTGGAGGCCCACTGCTCTGTCTTCCAGCTCCTGCCTCCGGAAAGGCTGGAGGTGGAGCCAGGCAGAGGGTGGGAGGGATGGTTGGGGTCCCAGGATTGGCGGGGAGTACTTCTGCCCATATGACAGCTCCCCAAGCCCAGTGACTGTTGAGGTCAGCACTGAGGTCTCCTGGCCCTCATTGGTGGAATTGGCACATGGGATGCAGCCCTTGCAGGGCTTCCTCAGTGGTGGCTCTGGGGCTGGAGCACAGCTGGCAGGGGCATGCTGGGAGTTGTAGTCCAACACATCCGAAGGGCCCCAGGTTGGCCAAGGAGCTCCAGGTTTTAAATGCTACTCATCATGCCATTGCTGGTTTCCCATACTATGTTTTAGGCCACGTTGACTTGGGGGGCGGGGCTGAGAGAGATGGACATGGACCTGAGAGGCTGCCCAGGGGGTGGGGATGTCTGGGGGCCACATATTGGAAGGGTCAGATAAAGCCTTGATATGGGGGGTGGGGGGACATGCATGGATTCTGCATAGCGGTGGCCCAGAACCTCCACAAGTTTCTGGCCCTCATGGTGGAACAGAGAACCTGAACGTGTACGGGGAGAGCCGTTGTTTTCACTGCACCCCCCCCCCCCGCCTTCATGAGCGCCTGCCCCCAGGCTCCGAGCCGCCGCTGGACAGCCTGGCTGGCTGTGGTGGCCGGGCTGCTTTCAGCGGCCTGGGCTGACCCTCGACCAGCCGGCCTGCGGCGCATGTGTGCCCTGTGGATGCGGACGGCCCTGTGTGCCCTGCTAGGACGGGAGGGGGCGCCTCTCGCGCGCCGGATCGGGGCCAGTGCATGTGCCTGCCCGCGAGAGGGGGGCAAGGGGGGAGCCTGCGCGGGAGGGAAGGGGTGCGCGTGCGGGGCTGGGCTCTGCCTGGCGTCCGCCTGGCGTCCGCTGGCTGGCTCGCCCAGGCTCCTGCTCCTGCGGGCGGGCGGCTGATGACAGGCGAGCCGGTCTCCTAGCAACGGCTCGGCATGCTGGGGGGGTGTTGAGCGAGCGAGCGAGGCGGGCACCGGGCGAGGAGCGGGCGAGCAGCGGAGCCAGCAGCGCCGGGGACAGCTCCGGTGGCGGCGGCGGCGGCGCGTTCGCTGCTGCTGCCCGGGCAGGCGGGCGCCAGCGGTGGCCGCCGCCCGGCTGACGCGCTGCATGGAGCCCTAGGATCGGGCCCGCGCCCCCGCGGGCCTCCGCCATGGAGAGGCTGTCGCGGGAGCCGTAGCGCGGCGGGCGGGGGCCCTCCACCCCCCGCGCAGGTAAGGGCCGCCGGGCGGGCCGGGCGCGGCACGCGGGGGCGGCCTAGGGCGCTGTGTGTTCGGGGCTGGCGGGCTCGTGGGGGGCCGAGGGCATCCCTCCGCCTCGTGCTCGGGTAGCCACGCGCCCGTGTGCGCGTGCCCGGCGAGGCCATGCCAGGCTGCGGCCGGGGCCGGGGGGATGGGGAGCCCCCGCAGAGCCGCCCTCGCACGCCCGCCGGCTGCTGCCCGTCATGCGTAAGAGCAGCTTGGGCGCCGCCGTTGGGCGCGGAGGGAGGCCGGTGTGCGCCAGGCGCTGGGAGCGCGCCTAGGCGCGCGCCCGGCTTCCCGGCGCTCCCTCGGGGAGGGTGTAGGCGTGGAGGGCTCGCCGCTTGCATGCACGCGCGGGTTGGCGGGCTGTTCCACGCGGATGGCGTGGCTGTGGCCGTGGCGGCGGTGCTGGCTGCTGCTGGCGGCCCGGCGCGGGGTCTGTCCCGGTTCCTGCGGAAGGGCAAGCGAGAGCCCTCCCCACTTCCCTTCCCAAGGCGCCCCCCCCCCCGAGCCAGGCGGAGGCTCGCTGCCCCAGGAGGGGTATCCCGCGAGGGGGCCCTAGCCCCGCCTGGGAGGGGGTTTGCCAGGCTCTCTGGCCCGCAGCTGGCAGCAATCCCCCTTTCCACCTCGAGGGAGCAGAGTCGGGGCTGCTTAGCAGGCATGGGGAGCGAGTGATGCCTGGACCCGCTTTCGCTCCCCAGAGCCGGCGCGGAAGTCGTGGCGATGAGAGCACCTCTGAGCATGAGTGAGGCTAGGCTGTGCCGTGAGGCGGAGGGTTTTTATTCCAGTATTGCTGCGGTCTCCCTTCGGGGTTTAGGCAGTTTTTCCCCGGCCTTACCTGGAGATGCTGCTGGTGATCGAGCGAGCCAGCCGGGGGCCTTCTCCGGGCAAAGCACCCCCGCCCCCAAGTGACAGCCTTTCCCCATAGCAGTCCTGGGTTTTCCTGCTACCAGCCAACTAGGCTAGTAAAGCAAGGTGGAGCTCGCCTCCCACCCCACCTGCCATCTCTGTGTGCCGCTGAGCACCCTGAGAAGGGAGGGGAGGTCAGCTGAGGGCCTCTGCTGCCACTCCAGGGACTCCAAGATCTTCCTGCTGTTGGGCCTGGCAGCTGCTCTCGGAGCCCTGCAGTCCATTGGCACAGCCAGGGGGCACTGGGGCTTCCTTCCTGAGCCCCCACAGGCTGTTTGGACCCAGGGCTCAGCTGCAGATCCTGCCCTCGGTGCCACTGCCCATCCTGGGAACAGGCTGTCCCCCCTCCTCAAGGCCCCATCCCCTGGTGAGGCTGTGGTGTGGGCTCTGGCCAGCCATGGGGCAGATTTGATGCTGGGGTGCAGAGAGGGCGGGTGGTGGTCTGTGCCCTGAGTCAAGGAGAGGATCAGCAGCCGCTGTGGCAGAGCTGTGAGGCTACGTGGCTGGAGGTGGCAAAGAAGGCAGATGGCGGCACGGGGGTGCTGAGATCCCTGGTGTGCCTCTGTGCTGGCTGGGGCCCTCCCCTGGCAGAGCTTGGCGGCTGCACTCGGCTCAGGGGGCGGGGCTGCTCTTGGCGAATGTGGGGCAGAGCCCCGAGTTTCCCGGTCCCAGCCTCACGGAAGGGAGGAGAGACGTAGATTTGACGTGGGGTCTTCCTTGCAAAGCTTCATCGAGGCAGGAGGAGCACGTGGTGGCTGTGGGGCCTCCCTCCCTGGCACGCACGCCTGGGCTGCCTGCTGCAGGAGTTCTGGGAGTGTCCGGGCAGTGCGGGGGGCAGCCCTTGGGCTGTGAGGACACACACAGGGAGCAGCCAGGCACTCCCCATGGAGAGGGCCACTGGGCCCCCCTCTGCAGAAACAGGCCTGCAGAAAGACCCCTGCCTGCCCCTGGAGGCGTTCCTTTTCAGAGTCTGGGCTTGTTTGGAAAGGGATGCTGCCCAAGTCAGGGCGTGCAGTGGCCTCGCACTGTGGCGCAGAGTTGTGCTCAGAGGCCCTAACTGGCTGCAGCATCTGCAGCTGACCAGGGGAGTGGGGGGAGCCAAGTGAGTGATCAGGATGGGAGAGGGGCTGGGAGGGAGGGAGGCTGCCAGAGAAGGGCCTGGAGCAGAGGGACTTGCGGGTGGGGGTCAGAAGGAAAAGGGAGGAGAGGAGAGGAGAGGAAGGAAGGAAGGAGGGAAGGAATGATTCCTAGTTGCAGTGGCAGTGGAGGCCTCCTGTTTTGGTGTGGGCAGTTCTGAGCACCATGTGGAGCAGTCTGGGACAGGACTTCAGAACATCGGAGGAGCCCTGATGCTGGATCAGACCAAAGGCGGCCTCTCCAGTCCAGCGTTCTGTTCCCATCTTGGCCAACCAGGTGCCCCAGTGGGAGATCGGCAAGCAGGACACGAGGGCAGTGGGGCCCTCCCACCCATGTTCCCCAGCAGCTGGGATTGAGAGGCATACTGCTTCTGATACTGGAGGTTATATATATAGCCCACAGGACTAGAGGGCATTGATAGACTTAATTCCTGCATTGAGCAGGGGGTTGGACTCGATGGTCTCTAACCCCCTTTTAAAGCCACCCAAACTGGTGGCCATCGCTACATGTTGTCATAGCAAATTCCAGAGTTCCACTCTGCACTGTGTGAAGTCCTTCCTTTGATCTGTCCTGAATCAGCTTCATGGGTGACCCACTGGGCGGGCGGGTAGCATTATGGGAGAGGGAGAAAAGTGCCTCCCTCTCGACTTTCTCCATGGGATGCCTCATTCTGTGCGCCTCCCTCACACCTGCCCTCACTCGCTCAACAGACGCCAAGATTGTAACCTTCCTTCGCAGGGGCGTTGTTCCAGCCCTGGATCATGCGGGCTGCTCTTTCTTCACGTTCCCACTCCTCCCCAACCTCCCATGGGCCTCTGCCCCACGTGCCCTGCGTTTCGTGTGTGGCAGCGGGAGGAGGTGAGCGGGCCTACTGGGGGGCAGCTCCTCCTGGTTCTGCCATGTGCCTGGCAGGACAGCAGCCCTGGGTTTGGGGAGGGTTCCATCCTGCCAAGGATCTGCCCCACTTGTCTCTCTCTTGCTCTTTGTCTTGTGAGTGGGAGGTGGGTGGTTCACACTCTAATTGGACCTCCACGGAGGGCCCCCACCCCGCCTTTCTGGGTTACTAACACCCTGAGTACCGGCCTGTCCATCAAGTGCCCGTCCCCTGTCAGCCTGGCTTCCCAGCAGATGTGGCTGAAGCGGGGGGAAGGAAGCTGGGTGTCTGGGTGTGCTGAGCAGGGGCTGCCTCCCCCACCCCACCGCCTTCCACACCAGATGCAGCAGGACTGGAAATGCTCTTTCTCAGCAGTGTGCAAAGCAGGGAGAGCACCGCGCTGCCCTTGCCACTCTGGGTATGCTGCGTGCGCAAGAGTCCTCCCCCCACACCTCCCTTGGCCTCTTCCTTTTGTCTTGACCTGCAGACCACCAGCTCTGCCACAGGCCTCTGTCCAGGTGGCAGAGTGGACCCAGAACCTCTTTGGGAGACCAGGGCTCAAGCTGGACAGGCGGGAAAGAAGAGGAAGGGGGCAAAGATGCCTCCCCACCCCACCGCTGGGGTCCCAGAGCTCCCCCTGCAAAGCTCCTTGGAAGACGGGGTCCTCTGTGCGCCCCACTGTCTGTGTCATCCTGGCCCTGCTCCTGAGCGCCCAATCTCTCACCAGCGCCTCCCTCAGGTGGGAGGGGGAGCCCTGGCAGAGGTTGGCCTCGGCCTCTCTGGGGGTGCTGAGTCCTGACCCCCCCCCCCACAAATGCAGAGGTTGCCAGCCTCCTCCCCTGTGAAATGCAGGGCTCCAGTGCAAGAGAGCCACTAAGCTTCCTGGGAAGCTGGGGGCCGGGGGGAGCTGCCCTCTTACTGAATATCTGGCAGGGGGAGGCTGCCCTTCCTGTCCCCAGGAGGCCGCCTGCTCCTCCAGAGTCACCTGGAGGGAGGCTTCCAGGCCAGCAGAGGCACCTCTTGTCAGGCAGGGCTGGGCCTGGGGGCTCCTCCAGCTCCTTGGCACTGCAGGAGGCCGGGAGACCCAGGCAGGGGTGGACGAACAGGAGCGGGCTGCTGGCTTGGTCCTGGCAGGTGGCAGAGGTGGAGCGACTGGGCCGCCTGCACCGCTCCCCTCCGAAAAAGGTTGAGACCCCTCAGGGCTGAGCTGCAGCAGGAAGAGCTAGGCACAACCTTTGGCTGGTGCATTTGGTGTTCTGGGCCTGGCCCCTTCTGCCTTTGGCCCTACCACCACTTTGGCTTCGCTGGAGGGGAATTTGGCCCTCGGGATGAAAGAGGCTCCCACCTCTGGTGTCCGCAGAGGAGGGGGCAGCCGAACCAGGCTGGGCACACGTCCTGCTGGCCAGAAGATTGGGGTGATGGGGCTGGGGGGCCCAGGCAGATGGGAGACTTGCCATCTTCCTCCTGCCCCTCCCCAGGGCAACCGGGGGCTGCAGAGACCCCGCAGGGCCAGGGTGGGCAGCTCTAGCAAAGGTCCCCCTGGCGCGAGGCCCCCTTCCTGGCTCCTTCCAGCACCTTCCTGTGTGAGCCATTGGGGTGGGCACAGGAGCCGCGTTCACCGGCTCAGGGGCGCTGTTCAGCTCAAAGAACAGCACCTCCCCCCCGCCAGCACTTGGCAAGCTGCCCTTGGGAAGACAGCTGGCCCTGGGAGGGGGGCAAAGAGCACCCCTCACCAGCCGGTGGGGTGCCGTGGAAGAGCCCTTTGGTCTTTCCCCACTGCCTGGAGGAAGCCCACCTGGCCTCTGCCTGGGGAACAGGCTCCTGACCCCCTCCACTGGGCCTGCCCCCCCCTTGCCGCTGGGTCTAGGCACTGTGAGCCCCTTGAAAGAAGGCCATGCCCGGGCCGGGGGAGGGGGGGGTTCTCTGACTTCCAGGCATGTGTGGCTCTTTGTGCTGCCTCAGTGGTTATGTACATACGCTCTGTACATGCTCCACAGAATCATAGAATAGTAGGGCTGGAAGGGATCTACAAGGCCATCGAGTCCAACCCCCTGCTCAATGCAGGAATCCAAGCCAGAGCATCCCTGACAGATGGCTGTCCAGCCTCGTCTCGAAGGCCTCCAGTGTAGGAGAGCCCACCGCCTCCCTAGGTCATTGGTTCCACGGTCGTATTGCTCTAACAGTCAGGACGTTTTTCCTGATGTTCAGCCAGAATCCGGCTTCCTGTCACTTGAGGCCATTATTCCGTGTCCTGCACTCTGGGATGACCAAGGAGAGATCCTGGCCTTCCTCTCTGTGACAACCTTTCAAGTACTTGAAGAGCGCGATCATATCTCCCCTCAGTCTTCTCTTCTCAAGGCTAAACATGCCCGGTTCTTTCAGTCTCTCTTCATAGGGCTTTGTTTCCAGTCCCCTGATCATCTTTGTTGCCCTCCTCTGAGCCCTCTCCAGTTTGTCTGCATCCTCCTTAAAGTGTGGTGCCCAGAAATGGACACAGTACTCCAGATGAGGCCTAACCAGTACTGAGTAGAGGGGAACTAGTACTTCCCATGATTTGGAAGTGATGCTTCTATGAATACAGCGCAAAAGAGCATTGGCCTTTTTTGCAGCCACATCACATTGTTGGCTTATCTTCAGCTTGTGATCGACAACAATTCCAAGATCCTTCTCGCTTGTAGTGTGGTTGAGCCACGTATCCCCCATCTTGCAACTGGGCATTTGGTTTATTTTTCCTAGGCGCAGAACTTGGAATTTCTCCCTATTAAATGTCATTCTGTTGTTTTCTGCCCAGTGCTCCAGTCTATCAAGATTGCTCTGAATTTTATTCTCTTCCTGGGTATTAGCTATCCCGCCCAATTTGGTGTCATCTGCAAATGTGATCAGCATTCCCTGCACCACCTCCTCCAAGTCATTCATACAAATGTTGAAGAGCACTGGGCCCTGTAGCACCGTGGTACTTTTTACAGCGGAGCACCTGGTGAGGAAGGGTTGCGGGTTAGGCTGCGGACCGTATGATGCCCATCCACACCTTAGAAAAATAACCCTCTAGATTTCCCAGGCACTGGGGAGGAAGGGGGCAGGATGGTGGCTGCATAGCAGACAGACGTCCAATAGGTGCAGCGTCTCCCCGGGTGGAAGAGCAGCACTGGCTCCCCTGCCAGAAGAATGCATGTTGGGAAGCCCCCCGCTGCCCTGGAGGGGAGTTAGAGGGCCCCCGGCCAGCCCCCCCGGCTGGGCTAGAGGGACTCAGCCTCTGCTTGCAGATCTGGGCCTCAGCTGGCCTCCTGGGGCCTCCGCGCACCGGCGTCAGCGGCTGGGCTCTCTCCAGGCTGGCCAGCCAGGCAGGCCTCCCCGCAGCTATTTCCGGCTCTGACGCCAATGCAGGGTGCTATTTGAGGCCTGCCTGTCCCTTCTGAGGAGCCTGGGAGACGCTCTCCCTCTCTCCCCCTTCCTCCACCGCGCTCTCATTCACAACCCCGACGCAGTGCCTCTGTGCGCGGTGTGTAGCGTGCACGTGTGCCTGGCTGCCTGGTGGATGCAAGGCTGAGCCTGGAGGATGCGGGTGCGGCCACACTGGGGGTGGCCGGCTCCTGGCCAGGGCCTCCACCTCTTCACCCAGTGATGCCCGTCCAGGGACCCCACTGGCCCCTCTGCCCAGGAACAGAGCCTGTTGGGAAAGCCTCTGGTGGGAGAGATTCCTGGCTCCCAAGAGGAAATCCCCCCTGGGGGCTGAACTCATTGCACCCCCCCAGCCTGTCCCCCCCCCCCCACGCACTAGGCCTCATTCTGCTGCAGGCCCTGTGGCTCCCTCCTCCCTTCTTTTTAACTATATTTCCTGGGGGGCTGTTGCATTGCAGGGGGAAGGAGCAGGCCTGTGTGGGGCAGGGGCAGGGGGTCTGTTTGTTTTTAGAGAGATGCAGCATCCTAGTTCTCCAGGGTTGTTGGGGGGGGTTCTTCAAGAGTGTTGGACTGGGACTTGGGAGATCCGGGTTCTAGTCCCCACTCGGCCATGGAAGCTCACTGGGTGACTTTGGGCCAGTCACACACTCTCAGCCCAACCCACCTCACAGGGTTGTTGTTGTGAGGATAAAATGGAGAGGAGGAGGATAATGTAAGCCGCCTTGGGTTCCTTGCAAGAGGAAAAAAGGTGGGGTATAAATGCAATAAATAAATACATAAAATTCTGTCTTTTTCTCCTTCAGACCTAGTGGGGAAACATGGAGTGTGGGGTGAGGGGGGCTACGAGAGGAAGGCGATGTTGCATGGACCTCATGTAAAATCCCATGCATGGGGTAGGGCGTGGCACCATAAAAGCCTCATCTGGAAGCAGCCTGGGTCAGCACCCCTAGTTGCTGTTAAACAAAGAACCCCCAGCCAAGCCCCTGGAAATCACAGGCGTTTCCAAGCTCCCCCAGGATCCCAGTCCCCCCCACCTCACTTTGTGGCCCCTCCCATGCTGCTCCCTCTTTGTCTACCCGCTATCGCCTGTGCTCTGCCGTGTATGAAGATGTCTGATGCAGTGCACAGCAGCATGTGGCCAATGCCTTGCCTGCCAGGTTGGCTGCTGAGAGGGCTACCAAAGTGGACACCTGGCATCTGGCGCCTCTCCTTTTTCAGATCATCACGCCAGCCGCTCCCGGCGGAAGAGTGTTCCCGGAGGGAAACAGTATAGCATCAACATGGACGCCCCGCCAGCACCGCCCTTCCGGCCCTCGGTGAGCAACCCTCCGCCCCTTGCCATCTTGGTCTCTCTCTCTCAGCTGCACCCCACCCCAGGTTGGGCAGGCTGCCAAGCTCAGCTTGGATTTGAAGACCCAGGCAGGCTCATGTGGGAGAAGGCGTTTTTTTGGGTAGCCAGGTGGTCCCAAGCTGTAGAGGGCTTTAGAGGTCATAACTAGCACTTTGAATTCAGTCCGGAAACACATCAGCAGCCACTGAAGCTGTCGTTAACAAGGGAGTACGTAACTCCCTTGTTACTGGCAATGGTCAGCAGGCTGGCCGCAGCATTCTGAACCAGCTGAAGTTTCCAAACAATTTTCAAAGGCAGCCCACATAAAGCCCGTTACAGTAGTCCAAACGGGATGTCACTTAGGCATGTGTGGCCATGGCCAGATCAGACTTCTCTAGGAATGGGCATGGTTGGCATACCAGCCTTTGCTGCATAAATGCACTTCTGGCCACTCCCAAACCTGGGCATCCAAGTTCTGGGTCAAGTCCAGAAGTACACCCAGACTGCCCTATCTGAAAAATGGCCTCTCCTGCCAACCTCCCCTCCCCTTCCCCCCGCCCCTGCCCAGTGGCCTTTGTGGTCACAGTTCAGGATGCTGGTGTGCGTGCTTCTTGGGGGCGGGCTCATCCCGCTTCCTCAGTTCTGGCTATGAAAAGGGAGGGCTGTTTGCCACCCTGGCAGGTCACCCCATCCACATGCCCCCTGGCCTCCCCAATGGGAAGATGTGCCAAGCGGCACCCCTGGGCAAGCCACAAGTGTCCAGGCTGTCCTCCGTGACTCCCCCTCCTTCCCGCCCCCCCCCCAGTACGACAGTTGTCGCATTGGAGCTCCTCTGCCCAGAACACGCCCTTTGGGTAGTGGGTGGCACGGAATTGGGGGGCAGGGTGTGGTAGGAAAGGACAGCAGGACACACTGCTGGGGCAGACGGTGACAGGTGGCTGTGACCCATTCTCCCCCACCCGCATCCCCGCCACCTCCCTCAGCGGGATCCTGAGCACCAGAAGAACAGCCAAAACACAGCAGCATGCAGTCCAGCCCCCCTTTGGGTAAAACAGGGGCTGGCACCTGATGGAGGTCGGGGCACCATTTCTGTCCCCCAGACCCCTGGTGTGGGCTGCGGTCCGTGGGGTACCATGGGGCAGCTGGAAAAGAAGACACCAAAATGGCTGGTTTGTCACCATAATTCAGTGGCAAACTCCTCCCAAGTCCTATAAAGCAGGGGCCCCCAACCCCCGGGCCGCGGACCGGCACCGGTCTGTGGCCTGTCAGCAACTGGGCCGCAGGGGTGTGCGAAACCCCCTCACCTTGGGTCCACGGGGGGTCCGCAGCAGGGAGGCAATCCATCCCTCCCCCCTTCCCCGGAATCGTCGCCGGCCCCGGCCAGCTCTGCTCCGTGGTGAGTCCGTGGAGCTGCCGGCCGACTCCGGCCACTGGCAGACTTCCGGCCGCTGAGACGCAAATGGCATCTGCTACGCGGACGCCATTTGCGGCCCTATTGTACAAGTAATAGGCTGCGTAAATCTTTACGTAGCCGATTACTGCAAAGAATAGGGACACAAATGGCGTCCGCATAGCGGACACCATTTGCGTCCCACTGGCCAGAAGTCCGCCAGCGGAAAACACCCCCCCCCCCCAGTCCGTGGAAAAATTGGACCGGTCCCTGGCACCAAAAAGGTTGGGGACTGCTGCTAGAAAGCATTACAATGGAGCGCCCAAAGGGCCAAATTTAGTTTGCAACCCAGCAAAATTTGGCAGTTTGGGTGTTCCTGAAGCTGCTACACATGTCATTTTTTTCTGGGAAATTTTGGAGGGGCAGGGGCTGAAATGGGGGTGGCAGAGGGACACATGCAGCCCATGGTTCACATACTGCCCACCCATGAGGTAGAGCAAACCCCTTGCTGGATGTGGGGGCCTCTGCTGTAGATCTAATTTGGCCTTTCCCAACCTGGTGCCATCCAGAGGTGCTGGACGGCAAATGGCTGGACTATGTGGCTGGCCAGGGCAGGCTGGGAGTTGTCGTCCCAACACATCTGGATGGCACGGGGGTGGGGAGGCTGACCTAGCTCCTCTGGCCTTGAGAACAAGGCTTTTGGGTTAGTCCCATGCGGCATCTTGCAAAGGGGGGATGGAAGAAATGCTCCCCGCCTGTTGGGCCACCAGCCCTAGCCTGGCATTGCCCGCCCCCGCCAATCTCTGCACCTTCCCTGCCCAGTGGGCAGCCTGCCCAGTTCCACCAGTGGCAGTGGGGGGGCCCTCCAAAGAGGAGTAGGGGTCCTGATGGGCAGCAGGGGGCCACCCCTGTGGGCCTCCCGCGTGAAATTATGCTGGGCGTTGTGTGGGGGTGGGGCTGGAGAGGGCGGCTGCCTGCAGCTGGCGCGACCCTCCTCACCTCTGCCCACCTGGCATCACGCCCAGATGGCGCCTCTGACCTGCACCCATTGCCTGCCGCTGGCCGGGCGCCTAGCTCCTGTTCAGCTCCGACCCGGGGCAGCGGCAGGCTGCCTTCTCTGGCCCCCAAATGCAGTGCCTGACGGGGCATCCAAGTTGCTTTGGGCAGGAACTCCTTGGTGGGAGTTCAGATGGCCGCCTTCTGCTGCCCCTGTCTGAAGCGCAGCAGGAGCTCAGCTCCGAAGTGGGATGGGGCGGCTGCGGTTGGCTCTGCCGCTGTTCCCGCTCTGCCCGGAGCCCCGTGGCTCCACGTGCCCCGCAGCAGGGCTGGCCGTGCGTGGCCTTTCCCAGGGGCCACGCTGCTCATGGCCCACGCTATGATTGGGCGGAGGCATGCTGGGCATGCTCACGTGTTGACGACAGGGGCATCCGCGGCAGCCCACGCCTCCTGAGGCCGGCGCACCACCTTCGTGGGCCCGAGGGTGCATGGGGGCAGGGGCACTCGTGTCCGCGCGTCCACACACACACACCAGCCTGCATGGACCACCCTCTGCAGCCCTGCTCTGAGGGGCAACCCTTCAGAGCAGTCCCACCTAACGGGACAACGGGTGAGGAGAGGCCGCCCGTCCTGCGGAAAGGAGGTGGACCGGAGGCACGCTGAGAGTTTTCCAGAAGGAAGGAAGGATGGATGGCTGTGGGAGGGAGGGAGCGGGGGCAGGGGTTCATCCTGCCCTCTGCGTGTGGGGCAATTGCAGTGGGGTCGAATGACATGGGAGCAGACTCCGGGGAAGGGGCGAGGGCGGCTCTTGGGAAGGGAGCGAGCCCCGGGAGCCCCTCGCTCCTCTTCCTCAGGGATGCTGGGCACCCCAGGGTCGAGCCGCCCCCCACGGCCGCCCTGCGGGCCGCCCGGGGGCTCAGCAGCCTCACTCTTGTGCGCCTGCCCCCCAGCAACAGGGATTCCTCAGCCGCCGCCTGAAGAGCTCCATCAAGCGCACCAAGAGCCAGCCCAAACTGGACCGCACCAGCAGCTTCCGCCAGATGCTGCCCCGGTTTCGGAGTGCCGACCATGACCGGTGAGCGATGCAGGGGGCCGAGGGGGAGGCTCTGCCCAGAGGCAGCTCTGGGGGCGGGGCGGCTGGAGGAGCGGCCCAGGGGCAGGCGCAGCCGGGGCAGGGGTGAGGATGCCCCTGGGCTGCTGTGGCCTCTTCCAGCCCCCCCGCTTGGGAGCAAAGGTGCCCAGGGCTCGTCCTGCTCCTTGTCCCCGGCGGCCTGCTTTCTCTTCGGCCGCTGGCCACCTCCAGGCCCCCCGCCCAGCCCTGGGCACCTGTGTATTTTTAGCCTTTGCCTGCCACCTTCCTCTCCCCCTCCCCGGCTGACGGCAGCCCCGACACGCACGGGTTCTCTCCACTTACGCTGCCGGGCTAAAAATATCCTCCTGGGGGCGGCAGCTTTGAGCAGAAATGCCACCGGGGAGGGGAGGGTGTGTGGAGCGCTCCTGCGCTCGTCTCCCAGACTGACTATGTGTGGCAGCAGTCCTGCCCGGCAGGGCCCTCCAGGAGGGCACGGGCAGCTGGACGAGTGGGCCGGTCCTGGCCGTGGATTATCATGGCGGATTGGGGCCGGGGTGAATGAAGCCCAGCCTGCTGCCCCTGCTGGGGGAGAATGTTGCAGGATGCGTCCCTTCCGCACAGCTCTTGGCCTCCCAGACGTGCACGCTGACAACAGGAGGAGCTCCAGACAGGGGTGGCGGTCGTCCCACCTCCCTGCGCCCCCCTCGCCTCTCAGGCCGGGGCTGGCCCGGCTCGCCTCTCCTCTGACGCTCTCTCCGTCTCTCTCTTTCTCTCTCTCTCCTCCATCTCGATCCCCTTCTCCAGGCCAGGACCCCCCTGGCAACCGCAAAAGAAATGCCCCTCTGGGGGGCAGACGCCAGGTACCCCGCCTGCATTGTGGGCTTTGCCGAAGGCACCGGCACCCGCGTCCCGCACACCCCCTCTCCCCTGCCACACAGGAGCAGCTGCCTCGTGCCCCCTCCGGTTCTCTGCTGCCCCGCCCGCCCCCCGCCTGCTCGCCCCGCCTGTGTTGTGACATGGCTGCGCCAGACATGCCTCCCTCTGCCCTGCACCCCAGGCAGCACCCCAGGCAGCTCACGGCCCCCCCCTCATCCTCCTCACCTTTCCCTTTCCCCCAGGGCCCGCCTCATGCAGAGCTTCAAGGAGTCCCACTCACACGAGTCCCTGCTCAGCCCCAGTAGCGCTGCCGAGGCCCTGGAGCTTAACCTGGACGAGGACTCCCTCATCAAGCCGGTCCACAGCAGCATCTTGGGCCAGGAGTTCTGCTTCGAGGTGCGGGGCTTGCGGGCGGGCGGGGATCCCTCTGGGAGCGCAGCTGCAGAGTGGCGCTCACCTTCCTGCCTCTCGCAGGTCACCACGGCCTCCGGCACCAAGTGCTTTGCCTGCCGCTCGGCCGCCGAAAGGGACAAGTGGATCGAGAACTTGCAGCGAGCAGTCAAGCCCAACAAGGTAGGCCTCCCTCCCCGCAAGCGGACCCCATGTCTCTCCCCTGAGGCTCCCGTCCTTCCCCCCATCTGGAATCGCTGGCCCATGGCTGCGGGCCGTGCCGTGCTGTGCATCCCTCCTCGTGGAGTGCCAGTCTGTCCCTGGGGGTCAGGGGTGACGGACGGACAGCCGTTCTTTCGTGTGGAGTCTAGTTAGGGGGCCTGAGCAGGCAGCGGGGGCTTTGCACGCGTGGAAAGGCCCTGGTTGTGGTGATGGGTGTCCCGCCCACCCGGGAGAAGGAGACGAGGCGGACGGAGGTGCGTGCAGCTCCTCCTGTGAGCTGGAAGTCCAGGGCAGGAACAGCCTCTGCCCCCCCGCCCCCCCCGGGCTTGGCCAGTCGTTCACAAGTGACTTCCTGCCAGGAATAAGGGTGCCCACTTCCTTTGGCCAACTGCTGCTCCTGGGCCTGTTGCAGCAGCTTGATTGGTGAACATTTGCCGTGGTCACGCCCATTTCCATGCCCTGAAAAGCCTCGCCGCTTCTTATTCCCACCGATCGAGCTTCTGCTGGGAGCGCCAGCAGGCCAGGCTGGGCTTTTGATCATCAGCCGGCACCCGGGACGCTCCAGCAAACGCGTGTCGCAGCGCCGGCTCCCAGTGCCGCTTCGTTCTCCCTTCAGCTCCTCCAGGAAAGGAGGAGGCACCTTTGACGGGGCTTTGTGTGTGGTCCCCCCACCTTCTCCGGTTCCCACCCCGTCTCCTGAGGCCACTTTCTGTGGTCCCTTAAGTGACACATGGGCAGAAGCTGAGGTTGTTGCTGGAGCAGCTCCTGAGGAGGTTACGCAGCTGGCGCGGTGCCCCCTTCTCTCACTGTGCGCGCTCTTCCCTCAGCTCCCTCGCTGGGGCCTTTACGCCGTGCTGTCTTTCAACTGGGGCTTGACAGGGAACAGCTGGGGGCCTCCAAAATGTAGGGGGGTTCCAAGTCCTATTCACCCCCAAGTCACCCCCCCATGCCTCCCCTTCATTCCCCCCCAAAAGGCCCCCCCAGCAAAAGCCTCCCTAAATGGATGCTCCATGGCCAGGGACAGTATGTATCGCCTTGCACACCAGGCGTGGGGGCAACCCCCAGGCCCCGCTTGGAAACCCCCAGGGCCAAGTGGAGTTTGTGGAGCCGGGCCACAGACTGACTACAAGGCCTGGGACCCAATAAATTCCCTCCCCTCAGTAATTTCTCCTTCAGCTGATTTTGCCCCCAATGGCTCTCCCCCCAGATCCCCCCAGTCAATGTCCCTTCCATTCATTTACACCCATCCCTGCTTCCGCCCCCTGCCCCCGCGCGTGAAAGCATGGCACAAACGGCTGTTCTCCTTCCTGGCCGTTGGGATCTTCAAAGGCCCTTCTGCCAGCCTCCTGGCCTGCAGGTGTCCCTGCAGGGTGGCCGGAAGGAGGGCACTCTCCGTGGCAGACCCCAAGTTGTGGGGCCCCCTCCCTAACCCTGCACACCTGGGTCCTGCGTGTAGATGCCAGGAAAAGTCTGTCCTGGTCTCCTGGGGCTTTCATGGCATTTGACCTGCTTGTTAGGATGGCTGCCCCACCTGTTTTTGTGGTGTGTTTTGACAGGCTCCTGCTCTGCTTTACTTCAGCTTATTTATTGATTTGCATGTATGTATTTAAAAAAAATGTATAGCCTGCTGTTTTGGCACAGGACTCCCAAAGTGGCTGGCAATCACAAGTTAAAAACTTTAATAATAATAATAATAATAATAATAATAATAATAATAATAATAATAATAATCAGAGAGCTAAAAACAAATGTCAACTTCAACATAACTCACAGGAGGAGAGTGATGAACCTCGGTCAACCTGAACAGGCAATTAAGAGAAAGGCCTTAACACAGAGGTGGGCAGCTTCTGGCCCTCCAGAGATTCTGGCCTACAATTTCCATGCTCCCTCAGCATTGGTTGAGCTGGCTAGGGCTGATGGGAGTTGCAGGACCAAAATCCTGGAAGGCCACAACTTGCCCAGTTCTGCCTTAACAAAACATTGAAAAGTCAGCAAGGAGGGGGCCGGCCATTGTATGCTGTCTGCTGTGGTCTTATTAGGTTGTTTTATGACTTCTGTTTTCCTGATTCGGCTGTTAAGCTCATGTGTCGTGGTAGCCCAGCCTCCATCCGGCCTGTCTCCCCACCAGGCTCTGCTGCTCAGCCACGAGTGCGCGTGTGGCGGTGCCCACGTCACGCTCCCGCTTCCCCTGGTGGCGCAAAACTGGCAAACCCAGCTTGTATCCCCCGACCCAAACCACTGCTGTCCTGTGCATTCCTGAAAGGCGCCTTGAGGGCATTCATGTCAGAAGGCAAGGCCTGAGTTCCATAAATGAAGGAAAGAAAGGAATGTTAAGGGCAGAAAAGAAAGACAGCAGTCACCGGAATGTTTTCCTTGGAGATGGCCACTGAACATGCTGCTTGCCTGGGGTACTGTGTGGGGCAGAGTTCGCTGCCCCACCTCAAGAGTCTTTCCCCCTTCCTCAGGTTGGAGCAAGAGGGGGCTGCAGCTGAGGGGCAGAGCCCCTGCTTGGCACACAAGAGGGCCCAGGGCTTGACCCCTGCCAGAGACCACAGAGAGTACTGGGCTCATTGGGCCAAGACTCACTGTGAAGCGGCTTCTGGTGTTCCTAGGGATATTGGGCAGGGAGGGTGGAAAAGGGGAGCCTCCCCTACCCCGGGTGTTGAACCTCTTTCAGCCTGAGGGCCGGAGCTCTCGGGGGCCGCGCTCCAGGCATGGGTGGAGCCAGAGGCAGAAGGGGCGGGGCCAAAGCCCCAGACCCCCACGTTGCTCTTCGAGCTCTTGGTGCCGCTGGTGAAGCCTCAGCTCCCCCCGCCTCCTGCCTCCCCTCCCCTCCTGCCTCCCCTCCCCTCCCCTCCCCTCCCCTCCCCCCTGCCCTGCCATCCTGGGAGAGCAGAAGGGCACAGGGAGCAGCTGAGGCGCCAAGTGGCTAAAATGCATTTTCTGAGGCGAGATCTTTCTTTTCAGTTCTTTAGTTTTGTTCGTAAGGTGCAACACTTGCATCCTCATCCTGTTTGCTGCTATATCTTTCTGACTTGGGTGGCCAGGTCAGGGCGTGGCCTCCAAAACAGCAAAGGGTCAGCACATGTATTGTGGCAGAAGTTGCCCATGAGAGCACACGCTGTAAAGAATTCATTAGTTTTTAGGGTGCCACGAGGCTCTTGGTTGCTTTTGCCATCGTACTATCGGGACGCAATAGCATCAGGGTGAGTCAGATGAATCGCGTCCTGCTTTTATAGCCAGAAATTAGGAAATGGCTCAGAGGACAGACCTGAGACACAGCCGTGTGGGAGAGGTCGATTTGAGGGGGTCCGTGCCGATCTGGACGCAGAAAGGGCAAGGAAGGGCGCATTTACAGGAGTTCCAAGTTTGCCGAGTTCCTTGCGAGGGGCAGGACTCCCTGTACCATGTCCCTGATGGGCAGAAGCGAGTAGGCGCAGCTTCCCCAAGCTGATGGGGATGGGCACAGCACCCGCGGATCGTCTGCCTGCACTTGGCTGCAGGGCCTCTGGGGGCGGTCCTGGCTCCAGGTGTAGCTCCGTCCCGTCCACAGCCGCGCTCCAGCACTGAGTGTGGGACACTATTTCTGTACTGAGATGGGGGGCCGCCTTCCTCCAGCTGGGCCCTCCCGATGTGTTGGTCTGCATCTCCCATCATTCTGTGCACTTGAAGAAATCTATTGGCTGCAGGAGAGGGAGCAAAGCGCCAGCAAGAGGAGACATTGATTCCAGTAAGAATGGGAGGGATCCATTTCTGCCGCTAAATTTACAGGCCCTGGAAGATATGTGAGTAAATGAGCCTTCCTTAATGTACAAATTTATAAGCCTATCCGAGATTTCTGCTAGTGGGATTTTGTGATAAAAATTATTTTAGGATTCTGGATATTTTTTACGAGTACTGCTAAATTTCCTGACATACTGATCACCAGTTCATATTAAAATACATGCATCACAATATTGCTTTGCTGGAATAAATGTGAGTTTTTTAAATGTATGTGTATGTCCTTCTAAATGGTGTTTAGAACCTTATTAATTACATTTCTTCCTTTCTTTTTCCATTTAGTTTCTCTTTTTATTTATTTATTTATTTATTTATTTAATTATTAAATTTATTAATCGCCCATCTGGCTGGTCACCCAGCCACTCTGGGCAATGTACAACATACCATAAAAACAGTTTAAAACAATAAAATTCTACAATAAAAACATTTTCTAAAATACCCTAACCCACCCCAAATGCCTGCCTGAACAACAGCAGATGGTCGGGAAGGAAGGGGCGCAGCCGCCGTATCAGATGGAGTTGATACAGCGCTGTCCGGCTCACAGCTGACACCTGAGCCTCCATGGACAGCTGGGAGTCCAAAATGACCCCCAGGCTGCGGACCTGGTCTTTCAAGGGTAGCCGTACCCCATTCAACACCAGGTCAACATCCCCCAGCCTCCTCTTGTCTCCCACCAAAAGTACCTCGGTCTTGTCAGGGTTCAGCTTCAGCCTATTCCTCCCCATCCAGCCACTCACCGTCTCCAGACATTTGGACAGGGATTCTACGGCCAACCTTGGTGAAGATTTGAATGAGAGGTAGAGCTGCGTGTCATCCGCATATTGATGACACTGCACCCCAAACCTCCTGATGATAGCCCCCAGCGGCTTCACATAGATGTTAAATAGCATCGGGGAGAGGATGGAACCCTGTGGCACCCCACAAGTAAGTGGCCACGGGTCCGAAACCTCCTCTCCCAGTGCTACCCTCTGGTACCTGCCGGAGAGGAAGGACTGGAACCACCGCAATACGGTGTCCCCAATGCCCAACCCCTCCAGGCGGTCCAGGAGGATACCGTGGTCAACGGTATCAAAAGCCGCTGAGAGGTCGAGGAGAACAAGGAAGGAGCATTCACCCCTATCCAGAGCCCTCCTCATATCATCTACCAAGGCGACCAAGGCCGTTTCTGTCCCATGCCCAGGCCTGAAGCCCGACTGAAATGGGTCTAGATAATCAGTTTCTTCCAAGTGTGCCTTCAACTGCATTGCCACCACCCGCTCAATCACCTTGCCCCAAAATGGCAGATTTGAGACTGGGCGAAAGTTGTTCAGAACTTGAGGATCCAAGGAGGGCTTCTTTAAGAGCGGTCTTATCACTGCCTCCTTGAGGGCTGATGGCATCACTCCCTCCTCAAGGGAGGCGTTCACCACCGCCTTGATCCCCTCACCCAGTCTCTCTCTGCAGCACATAATGAGCCAAGATGGGCAAGGATCAAGTAAGCAGGTGGTCGGCCATACAGATGAAAGCACCTTGTCCACTTCATCAGGAGGAAGAAGCTGGAACCGATCCCACAAAACCGGTTTGCCACAGGCCGCCTCTTGCTCACTAACTGTATCCACAGCGTGCAGAGTAACACACCTAATCTGATCAATTTTATCTGCAAAGTGCCTTGCCAAGGCCTCACAGGAGGCCTTAGAATGCTCCAGTGGTTCCGGAGCCACAGGACCGACCAGGCTCCGGACCACTTGGAACAGCCTCCTGGGACAGCACTCTGCAGACGCAATGGAGGCAGCATAATATTCCTTTTTTGCTGCCTTCACCACCACGTGATAGGCTGAAGATACAGCTCTAGCCCGTGTCTGATCGTCTTTGGAGCGAGACTTCCGCCACCGGCGCTCTAGCCATCTCACCTCCTGTTTCAGAGCTCGTAACCGTGGATTGAACCATGGTGCAGTCCGAGCCCTGTTCAGGGGGAGAGGGCATTTCGGAGCCACCTGATCTAATGCCCCAGTGATTGCGGCATTCCGGCCACCCACCAGGGTCTCGACCGAGTGGCCGTTGGCATGCCCCAGAGAATCCCCAAGCGCGTTCAGGAATCCATTTGGATCCATAAGACGCCTGGGGCGGACCATTTTAATGGGTCCTCCACCCCTGCGGAGGGGTTGTGGAACCGAGAAGTCCAACGTCACCAGATAGTGATCTGACCATGACAAGGGGGTGGTGGATACACCCCCGACTTCCAGATCACTCCCCGCTTCTCCAGAAACAAACACAAGGTCTAGTGCATGACCGGCTACATGGGTGGGCCCAGTTAGAATATGGTGCAGCTTCCAGGAGGCCATGGTCTCCATGAAGTCCCGAGGTGCTCCTGTGAGGATGGCCTCCGAATGTACGTTGAAGTCCCCCAACACCAGTAAGTTAGGGGACTGTACACGTACATCAGAGACCACCTCGAGCACCTCAGCCAGGGAGTCAGTCGTGCAGCGGGGTACACGAGCAGAATCCCCAGACTGCCCTTCGGGCACAACCTCCAGTACATACACTCAGCAACCTTGGTCTCCCGGAGAGGGCGTCTGGTGAAGACCAAGGACTCTTGGTAGATAACAGCCACTCCCCCTCCCCGATCCCCAGCCCTTGGCTTCTGTGCATACGAAAATCCATCTGGACACATGGCTGCAAGGGTTGGAGCAGCAGCCTCGGCCAGCTAGGTCTCCGTAATACATGCCAGGTCTGCACCCTCATCCAGGATCATGTCATGGATGAGGGAGGTTTTCTGGGTAACAGACCTTTTTCAATAATTGGAGAATTGTTACGCCTTGTCAAAACGTAATGACATTCAAAAAACAAAAAACCTTTCGGGTTAACCTGTATTGTTAAAGGTTTCCCATGCTCACTCAAGCTCCATAATGCTGGGAAATTTCAGCAGTTAAGAGCCAGGCCCTTAACAGATGTGTCATTTAGGCAATATGCACGTGGAATGTTTTGCTATGCTGTGGCGGGTTCCAGCACCTGAAGCTACCAGTCCACAGGACAAGTGCCCAGATGGTGCCCATGACCTTCCACATAGAGCGAAAGAGTTGGAAGGCACCTTGGAGGTCCACCTGCCTGTCCACCCCCTGCTGGAGGTGACGCATGGAAATGCACCTTTTGTTTGAGCTCATTCCGTGAGAGAGCGGACAGGACAGAGGTGCTGCCCACACATGGAGGCAGCGCCATGTTCCATGCTTCCGCAGATTCGGGGTAGCATTGTGGCAGTACTTTTCTGTGCCAGGACAGTATGCAAGCAATGAACAGAAATGGCCTTTGCACATGTGCAAAGCGGAATAGCCATCTTAAATGAATCACAGAACACTTTGTGGGATAGGTTTTCAGCTTGGAGAGCATACCTTCCTTGCAAGCTGTGAGCCCCAGGAGTGTAATTTTTTAAAAAGAACCAGCAAGGCATAGAAAACCAATTCCGGTGCACTGCTGTTCCATTTCTCACACTTTGCTATGGAATTTATTCCAAGCTCTGTGCTCCCTTCCTCAAGATTATACAGTCAGGGCCAGAAATATTGGAACAAGGATAACTGTTTTGGCAGTTGGCCTCTGTACACCACCACATTGAAGTTGAAAGGAAACACACCCAGATGGGAGCGAAGCCAGGACTTCCAGCTGTAATTCAAGGGGCTTGACAAAAGTGGGGCACTAACCATTCAGGAAGGACAGCCAGTGGCATACACACACACTCATCGTTGGTGGCCCATAAGTAATGGAACGAATGGCTGACAAGCAGCTGCATGGCCAGGTGTGGCCTGTTTTCTGGGTACCCCATGACCAATCAAGCAGAGAAAAGGCCTGGAGGTGGTTCTGAGTGTTATGTGGTAGCTGTTCACTGGAACCCCCAACATGAGGTCCAAAGGGGTGTCCATGCGAGTGAAGGAGACCATCATTAGGCTGAGGAAACAAAATAAACCCATCAGAGAGATAGCAAAAACAGTGGGAGTGGCCAATACAGCAGTTTGGAACATCCTGAAAAAGAAGGAATTAACTGGCAAGTTCAGCAACAGCAAAAGGCCCGGAGGACCACGGAAGACAAGTAGATGACCGCAGAATTCTGCTCATGGTGAAGAGGAACCCTTTCGCAACATCTAGCCAGGTCAAGAACGCTCTTGCGGAGGTAGGCATGTCATTGTCAACATCTACAGTCAAGAGACGGCTTTATGAATGTAAATACAGAGGCTTCACAACAAGGTGCAAACCACTGGTAACGCTCAAGAACAGACAGGCCAGATTAGCCTTTGCCAGCAAACACCTAAAAAAGCCTGCCCAGTTCTGGAACTTTGGACTAAGATTCTTTGGACTGATGAAACCAAGATTAACTTGTACCAGAATGATGGGAAGAGAAAAGTATGGAGAAGGAAAGGAACAGCTCATGATCCAAAGCATACCACATCATCTGTCAAACATGGTGGAGGCAGTGTTATGGCATGGGCATGTATGGCTGCCAATGGAACCGGGTCACTGGTGTTTATTGATGACTTGACTGCTGATAAAAGCAGCAGGATGAATTCTGAAGTGTATAGGGCTATACTTTCTGCTCAGATTCAGCTGAATGCTGCCGAATTGATAGGACGCCGCTTTATCTTGCAGATGGATAATGACCCCAAACATACAGCAAAAGCTACGTGAGAGTTTCTCCAGGCAAAGAAGTGGGATGTTCTTCAATGGCCAAGTCAGTCACCTGATCTCAACCCACCAGAGTATGCTTCCCACTTACTGAAGACAAGACTGAAGGCAGAAAGAGCCACAAACAAGCAGCAGCTGAAGGCAGCTGCAGTAAAGGCCTGGCAAAGCATCTTGAGGGAGGAAACTCAGCATTTGGTCATGTCCATGGGTTCCAGAGTTCAGGCAGTCATTGACTGCAAAGGATTTTCATCCACAGTTGTATACTCTCACCCTACCTTTTCAACCTGTACGCAGAACACATCATGCGATGTGCTGGGCTTGATGAAGCCAAGGCTGGAGTTAAAATTGCTGGAAGAAACATTAACAATCTCAGATATGCAGATGATACCACTTCAATGGCTGCAAGCGAGGAGGAGCTGAGGAACCTCATGACGAAGGTGAAAGAAGAAAGTGCAAAAGCTGGGTTGCAGTTCAACCTCAAAAAAACCAAGATTATGGCAACCCGCTTGATTGATAACTGGCAAATAGAGGGAGAAAATGTGGAGGCAGTGACAGACTTTGTCTTTCTAGGCGCAAAGATTACTGCAGATGCCGACTGCAGCCAGGAAATCAGAAGATGTTTACTTCTTGGGAGGACAGCAATGACAAGTCTTGATAAAATAGTGAAGAGCAGAGACATCACACTGACAACAAAGGTCCGCATAGTTCAAGCAATGGTATTCCCCATAGTCACCTATGGCTGCGAGAGCTGGACCATAAGGAAGGCTGAGCGAAGGAAGATAGATGCTTTTGAACTGTGGTGCTGGAGGAAAATTCTGAGAGTGCCTTGGACTGCAAGAAGATCAAACCAGTCCATACTCCAGGAAATAAAGCCAGACTGCTCACTTGAGGGAAGGATATGAAAGGCAAAACTGAAGTACTTTGGCCACATAACTGGAGAAGATGCTGATGCTAGGGAGAGTGGAAGGCAAAAGGAAGAGGGGCCGACCAAGGTGGATGGATGATATTCTGGAGGTGACAGACTTGAGCTTCGGGGAGCTGGGGTGGCGACAGCCGACAGGAAACTCTGGCATGGGCTGGTCCATGAAGTCACGAACAGTCGGAAGCGACTGACGGAATAAACAACAACACAACAACATTAAAGGCGATCCTTAAGTTTGAAATGATGTTGGTTTGTTCCATTACTTATGAGCCCTCAACGACAGGGGTGTGTGTATGCCACTGGCTGTACTTCCTGAATGGTTAGTGCCCCACTTTTGTCAAGCCCCTTGAATTACAGCTGGAAGTCCTGGCTTCACTCCCATCTGGGTGTGTTTCCTTTCAACTTCAATGTGGTGGTGTACAGAGGCCAACTGCCAAAACAGTTATCCTTGTTCCAGTATTTCTGGCCCTGACTGTATTCCCCCGCCCCGAGGGTGATATTACGAGGGAGGTTACAATGGGAGTTTAGGAAGAGAAACCCTTGCATGTGCAATTGTTCAGAGTTCTTTGTCTACGTTATTGTATAATTACTTAAAAGGCAAGACGTTTTACTTAGTGGCCGGTGATATGAACGAACACTGCATTGTCATCATGGAGAGCTACTCTGCCCTGACCCCAGTCATTACTTACGGCGTACGTTTGACTCAGTTCGCATAGTGTTATAATGCAGTTCAGTAACTGGTGAAGCCCAAAGCTTAAATCCTTCCTATGCCGTAAGCTCAAAAAAATGAAACCAAATGCACAGTTACAAGATGGGGGATACGTGGCTCAACAATATGACAAGCGAGAAGGATCTTGGAATGGTTGTCGATCACAAGCTGAATATGAGCCAACAATGTGATGTGGCTGCAAAAAAGACAAATGCTATTTTGGGCTGCATTAATAGAAGCATAGCTTCCAAATCCTGGGAAGTACTAGTTCCCCTCTACTCAGCACTGGTTAGGCCTCATCTGGAGTACTGTGTCCAGTTCTGGGCACCACACTTTAAGAAGGATGCAGACAAACAGGAGAAGGTTCAGAGGAGAGCAACAAAGATGATCAGGGGACTGGAAACAAAGCCCTATGAAGAGAGACTGAAAGAACTGGGCATGTTTAGCCTTGAGAAGAGAAGACCGAAGGGAGCTATGATAGCGCTCTTCAAGTACTTGAAAGGTTGTCACAGACAGGAAGGCCAGGATCTCTTCTCTATCATCCCAGAGTGCAGGACACGGAATAATGGCCTCAAGTGACAGGAAGCCAGATTCTGGCTGAACATCAGGAAAAACTTCCTGACTGTTAGAGCAATACGACCGTGGAACCCATTCCCTAGGGAGGCGGTGGGCTCTCCCACACTGGAGGCGTTCAAGACGAGGCTGGACAGCCATCTGTCGGGGATGCTCTGACTTGGATTCCTGCCTTGAGCAGGGGGTTGGGCTTGATGGCCTTGCAGGCCCCTTCCAACCCTACTATTCTATGATTCTGTGTGGCCCTTCGGCTTTGGTTCCCCACCCGGAACTGTAATTTCCCAGGATTTTGGTGCTTAAGTGAACATGGGAAGCCTGTAACAAAGTCCGTTGCACTGAAAGGTATTTTTCTTCATAGAATATATAATTCCGTGAATTAACGTTCAAAAGGTGTGGATGAGTAGAAGCACAAATTCAGTTTTACCCTAATGCTAGACTTCCTCTAAATCATGAAGTGCAATAATTGTGTCAACAGCGAAGGAGCTGTATGCTTATTAATGCCAATGCTGCCTTTTTGGCTCATACCCTCAGCAAACGGAAGCCCAAATTTCCCAGAATCCTTGAGAAACCTGGGGCCAGAGTTTCCTCAGCCCAGGCTGCCCTGAGGGGATCCTTCTGCCATTTTCCGCAGAGCCTTTTCAGTGAAGCTTGGCCAGGAATTCCTGAGCAAAGCCAGCCGCTTTTCCTCTGCCCGAAAGGGGCTGTGCTTGCCTGGAGCGGGGCCTCCCTCTGCTGCCACCCCCTCAGGCGCAGACACGGTCACGTCTCGCCTGCCCTCCTGGAGCGAAGCGCCCTTCGGCACCCTTTGCCACCTGCTCCTCTTGGAGGCTGGCTGAGGCCAGAGGCTCTGGCTGTCCAACCGCCCCCCTCCCACAACTGTGGAATGCTTTACTTATGCCTTGTCTTTATTTTTTTTGCCTGTCAGTTAGGGATTTGAAGAGCTGATGCAGTCTAACCTAAAAGAAGCGGGGATATGGATGGGGATGATGGGGCACACGGAGTAACTGAGGGTCCAGGAGGGTGGCAGCCCCCCCACATCACAGTCTAGGCAACTTCATTATCCTTTTCCCCAGAGGGGATGGGCTGTCACTGAACTATTTATTTTATCATTATCATTACCATTATTTTGTTATGTTTGTTATTGTGTTCATTATTGTACTTACTATGTTGATGTACACATATATCTTTATAGGGTGCTTTTCCAGTGCTTTTATGTCCATTTTGCAGGGTGCCTTTTTCATTTTGTTTTGTTCTTCTTATTGTTAGCCCCCTTATTGTTAGAGTGGAAAGGCAGGAGACAAATACAGTAAATAAGGTCAGCTTGCAGACTGACTGTTCCCTTTCTGAAATGCTCCTTCCTGACGATTGGGGCCACATTTGCCCCTCACTCTTCCTGTGGCATCTCCCCCGTTCTCTGCTGCTGATAGTAAGCTGTCAGCCCTGGCCAGCATGCGGGCGTAAAGTTCTTGCCGGGTTGGCGGAGGCTGTCCGTCATCCTGCAGGATGACACAGCACCTGATAGCAGAATACATTTTCAGAATGGCAGAAATGGGGCAGATACGTGCACTCTGCACGACCTCCACCAGCCCTGGCTTCCCTCTTATTCCTAAGCCTGCCGTGCCTGGAGGGCATGTTCTCGTGGCCACTGGGGGGGCAGGCTCGGCACCTTGGCCTGCCGCCCGGTGTGGCAGGAGGCTGAGCCCTGCCCTCCCGGGGCAGCATGGTGCCTCCCGGAAGCCCCGCCCGAGCATCCTCTGCGCAGGGCGGGACCGTCGGGCACCTTTCCCTGGCCACCGGCAGGTTTGCCTGCAGCCCCCAAACGCCCATTGCCCATGCTGCTGCACCCCCTGCACTTCCTCCTGGGCAGGGAGTCAGGGGCCACCCTTGCGGCCTGCTCCCCCTCCTCTGCAGCCAGGCAAGCAATCCCGTTTTTGCAGGCTAGTAGTGTTCGCGGGTTTGTCACCCCGGTCCCCCTTCCATGCTCGGCAGGGACTCCCTTGTGGCTGTGTAGCAAAGCCGGGGTGAGGTTGTGGCCTTGGCCTGAATCCCTTCTGCAAGCTGGGTTTGGACGTGACCAGCCAGAGTGGGTGGCTCAAGGGAGGCAGGAGGAGAGCTTGGTGGGCCGAAGGGTGCTGCCACTCCTCTCCCAGTGCTTCTCTGGGAGGCAAGAGGGGTGCTGCTAGGCACTCCAAGGATTCGGGGACCAGCTGCGTAGGGCGCACATCTGCATAAAATTTGTAACCGCGAATTTATATTTATGTATGCAAATTTAGAAATAATAACTAGGATTTATTTAATTTTCAAGGAAGGCAAAGCCAGTCAATTAATTCCCAGTCCAGATTACCCCAAACAAAAGCTTCCTTTGACGCCGGTGGAGTCCCCCCCACACATGGGTGGATGATTTGGTGGTGGGGGGAGGGAGGGGACAGTTGACCTTCCAAAAGCACCAGTGGAAGTGTTTGTCCTCAGCTTCATTGCCATGTGCAGGGAGGGGGGAACCTTTGGGGGGGGTGGCTGCAGCACATGGGGAGGGGAGGATTAACTCTTCTCAGCTGTGATCCCCCCCAAAATCCCCCCCGAAATCCCCCCCCATTCATGGCAATTAAGCTTTTAAAAAGCCTCCTTCCATTAGCACCCGTGGACCCTCTGTGCTGTGGGGAAGGGGTCTGGGGCCCTGGGAAATAGGTTCAGGACCAGGGCTCGAGGCGCCCAGGCCAGCAACGCCACGTATCAGATGCTTTTCAGTAGTTCCTCTCAATAAATGCAATAAATAAATAAAAAACAGACTGTGAGTCAAGGGCCTCGCTGTGTGTGGATCGCCAGCCAGTCAGAGAGGTGTTCCTGAAGGAGCCAAGAACGCTGCATTTGGTCTTGAAGACCCAGGACTCTCTGCCCCCTCCCTCCTGCCCCATCACGCTCTGCCTTCCCCCCTGGGAAAGCAGGTAGTGCCACTGCTTCCACCGCCCCCCACCTCCCCACTGCTGCCTGCCCGCTCGCCCGCCCGACTCCCTGCACTCTGCTCTCCCCTGCCCAGGACAACAGCCAGGACTCTCTGCCCCCCTCCAGCCCTCTCTCCTGCCCCCCTCAGCCTCTGCCTGGCCTCCTGGGAAACTGGCCAGTGGCACCTTTCCACCTCCCCCCCCCGTCTGCCTGCCCGCCCGCCCGCCCAACTCCCTGTGCTCTGCTCTCCCCTGCCCAGGACAACAGCCGGCGTGTGGACAACGTGCTCAAGCTATGGATCATTGAGGCGCGGGACTTGCCCCCCAAGAAGCGCTACTACTGCGAGCTGTGCCTGGATGACATGCTCTATGCGCGCACCACCAGCAAGGTGCGCACGGACAATGTCTTCTGGGGGGAGCACTTTGAGTTCAACAACCTGCCGGCCGTGCGCACCATCCGGCTGCACCTCTACAAGGACACGGACAAGAAGCGCAAGAAGGACAAGAGCAACTACGTGGGCATGGTGAGCATCCCCATCGCCAGTGTGACAGGGCGCCACTTCGCCGAGCAGTGGTACCCGCTCAGCCAGCCCAGCGCCAGCAAGAGCAAGTCGGGCTGCCCAGCTGTCCGCGTCAAGAGCCGCTTCCAGACCATGAGCATCCTGCCCATGGAGCTGTACAAGGAGTTTGCGGAGTACGTCACCAACAACTACCGCATGCTGTGCGCCGTGCTGGAGCCTGTCCTGAGTGTCAAGAGCAAGGAGGAGGTGGCCTGCGCCCTGGTGCACATCCTGCAGAGCACGGGCAAGGCCAAGGTACCTTCCGGGGAGGGCGGGGGAGCAGGGAGGCCGGGCCTGGCGGAGAGCGGGGGGCGCCCGGTGCGCGGGCCTTCACTGCCCCCTCCGCCTCTCCTGGCAGGACTTCCTGTCGGACATGGCCATGACGGAAGTGGACCGCTTCATGGACCGGGAGCACCTGATGTTCCGGGAGAACACGCTGGCCACCAAAGCCATAGAGGAGTATCTCAAGCTGATTGGGCAAAAATACCTCAAGGATGCGATTGGTGAGGGCTGGGCTGGGCGCAGCAGGGGCTGTGCAGAAGGGCCCAAGGGAGACCCCCATGCCAGGGGGCCTCTCCTGTGGGGCCCGAGGCGGCAGGGCCTCCCTGGGGAGAAACGCCTCCGCCCCCTCCCACTTCAGGGTGGCCCCTGACTCCTGTGGCTGCCGGAGAGGGCAGCGCCCCTTCCCCTGCACGGGTGTGGAGTCTGCCCGCCTGCTGGTGGGCCACGAGTGTCCCCGCCACAGGGCCACGGCGGCCCCGCAGCCCCAGTGGCCTGCACACGTGCCCGGCCTCCTCGCCCACCCCGGCCTCCGCTGCCCCCCCAGGCGAGTTCATCCGGGCGTTGTACGAGTCGGAGGAGAACTGCGAGGTGGACCCCGTGAAGTGCTCGGCCTCCGCCCTGGCTGACCACCAGGCCAACCTCCGCATGTGCTGTGAGCTGGCCCTCTGCAAGGTCGTCAACTCTCACTGGTGAGTCCCAGGCGGGGGGGGGGGGGCCTTCCCCTCCCTCCCTCCCTCGCCTGTCTGGAGCTGGGAGAGCTGTTGCCTGGGGCGGGGGCAGGAGAGACGGGGGGCTCTCCTCGTGGTGGTGGAGGGCCTGGGTGGGGCTCAGGCCACGGCTGGCCCCTTGGAGGCCTGCGCGGGGCGCTGGAGGGACGGATCCGCTCACGCCCCGGCTCTGCCCTTCCCCCAGCGTGTTCCCACGGGAGCTGAAGGAGGTCTTTGCCTCGTGGCGGCTGCGCTGCGCAGAACGGGGCCGGGAAGACATCGCCGACCGCCTGATCAGCGCCTCCCTCTTCCTGCGCTTCTTGTGCCCGGCAGTCATGTCCCCCAGCCTCTTCGGACTCATGCAGGAGTACCCGGACGAGCAGACGTCCCGCACCCTCACCCTCATCGCCAAGGTCATCCAGAACCTGGCCAACTTCTCCAAGTGAGTGCCGAGGCACGGCACGGTGGGGCTGGGAGGGAGGGAAGGACTGCGGCTGCAGCCGGGCAGGCCATGGAGGAGCCCCTCCTGCCTGGCTCCAGGGGGCGCGTGCACGTGCGCGTCCGGATCCTGGCCGATCACCAGCAGCACCTTCCCTCCTGTGCCACCAACGCAGAAGGGCTGTATGGCTCAAGGGTGCCCTCTTGGCTGCAGTCCCAGCCCGAGGAGCGCCAGCTGATCTCCCCAGCCAGTCGGGACACAACAGGCCTTACAAAGCCCTGCTTCAAGCCAGCTCCTCCGTCTTGGCCACGTGTCCTGGGTGCAGCTGGTGCCAGATCTGCCCTGCTGGTCTATGCCCCTGGATCCTGGCCTGCCTGACCCAGGGCCTGACACTCGGCCCTTCTGACCCATGTTCATCTCTGTCCAAACCGGACACCGGCTGGCACTGCGGCCCGTCTCAGGCCTGGACGGAGGATTGCAATGGTCTGGCCTCTCTGACTCAGGCTGGCTGTGGGCGCCCTGGACGGGGCTTTTATGTAGCCCCAGAGCCCTCTGTCCGGAAGCACCCCAATGGTTCTGTGCCACTGTAGCCCTGAACTCAGCCGATGGCAATGCAGGGTCTGTGGGGCACCCCTGGAAGCCTGTCGAGGTCTGGATCCAGCAGAGCCCTTGTCCCATGTGTCAGAGCTGCTGCTCCAGAAGCATGAGAGGGTGACAGAGCCCTTCTGCACCAAGCAAGGCGGATCAGAGGCAGAGGGGCTGAAGTGCTGGCAGCGGAGTGTGGCGCAAAATCCACAGGAACAATGTGCCACGGGGGGTTCCCTTTATGTATTCATTTGAAGGCGGTTCACAAAGCAAAATGCAAAAACAGTAACATCTAAGATGGAATTCGGTAAAACCTCCACATTCCACAGAACTCACATCCAGGCCGGATGTTCAAAATACAAATAGGCGCAAAGGGGGAGAGGCCCCTGTGCAGAGCCCCACGGTCCCGTCTCAAGGTGGGGGTGGAGGAGGGCCTGGCAGAGCCTCCGCATGCAAGGACCACCTTCCCCGGGGCAAGAGGTGGTCCACGGTGCTGCTTGAGGTGCGCAGGCTGGTCTGTGTCTGGTCTTTGTCACTTTTGCGTGTGTTCTTTCATGGGCCTGCTCTGACCTATTCCTGCACTAATTTTGATTTTTCTAAATCTGCACAGTCATATATAAATATGTATTCTTGAACTTATTTTTCACAAAAATACACATTTCTAAAAGTATTTTATCTCAAAAGGATGCATTTCTAACCATATTTATCTGAAATGTGCATTTGTGCTCACATTTCTGTATTTGTCTTGAGCACAGAACTGTAAAATTTCATAGAATCCTAGAATAGTAGGCTTGGAAGGCCTGTAAGACCATCAAGTCCAGCCTCCCGCTCAATGCAGGAATCCAGGTCAAAGCATCCCACACAGATGGCTGTCCAGCCTCATCTTGAATGCCTCCAGTGTGGGAGAGCCCACCACCTCTCTGGGTAATTGGTTCCATTGTTGTATTGCTCTAACAGGATGTTTTTCCTGATGTTCAGCCGGAATCTGGCTTCCGGTCACTTGAGCCATGTGAAGTGCCAGATGACTGGAGGAGGGCTAACATTGTCCCTTTCTTCAAAAACGGTAAAAAGGAGGAACCTGGGAACTACAGACCAGTCAGTCTGACATCAATCCCTGGGAAAATTCTGGAGCAGATGATAAAGCAATCCATCTGGAAGCACCTTGAAAACAATGCCGTGATGACTCGAAGCCTACATGGATTTGTCAAAAACAAGTCCTGCCAGACAAATCTGATCTCATTTTTTGATCAAGTCACCTCCCTTGTAGACCGTGGGAATGCTGTAGACATCATATACCTCGACTTCAGCAAAGCTTTGGACAAAGTGCCCCATGATCTCCTGATGAGCAAACTAGCTCAAAGTGGGCTAGATGAAACAACGATCCGGTGGATCCACAGTTGGCTACAGAATCGGACTCAAAGAGTGCTTATCAATGGGACCTTCTCCAACTGGGGAGAGGTAACGAGTGGGGTCCTGCAGGGCTCAGTCCTGGGCCCAGTGCTCTTCAACATTTGTATGAATGACTTGGAGGAGGAGGTGCAGGGAATGCTGATCAGATTTGCAGATGACACAAAATTGGGCGGGATAGCTAATACTTTGGAAGACAGAAACAAAATTCAAAGTGATCTGGATAGACTGGAGCGCTGGGCAGAAAACAACAGAATGACATTTAATAGGGATTAATGCCAAGTTCTGCACCTAGGAAAAAGAAACCAAATGCACAGTTACAAGATGGGGGATACGTGGCTCAACAACACTACAGGCGAGAAGGATCTTGGCATTGTTGTCGATCACAAGCTGAATATGAGCCAACAGTGTGATGTGGCTGCAAAAAAGGCCAATGCTCTTTTGGGCTGCATTAATAGAGGCATAGCTTCCAAATCCCGGGAAGTCCTAGTTCCCCTCTACTCAGCACTGGTTAGGCCTCATCTGGAGTACTGTGTCCAGTTCTGGGCACCACACTTTAAGAAGGATGCAGACAAACTGGAGAGGGTTCAGAGGAGGGCAACAAAGATGATCAGGGGACTGGAAACAAAGCCCTATGAAGAGAGACTGAAAGAACTGGGCATGTTTAGCCTTGAGAAGAGAAGACTGAGGGGAGATATGATAGCACTCTTCAAGTACTTGAAAGGTTGTCACAGAGAAGAAGGCCAGGATCTCTTCTTGATCATCCCAGAGTGCAGGACACGGAATAATGGCCTCAATGAGGAAGCCAAATTCCGGCTGAACATCAGGAAAAACTTCCTGAGTGTCAGAGCAATCCGACAATGGAACCAATTACCTGGGGAGGTGGTGGGCTCTCCCACACTGGAGGCCTTCAAGACGAGGCTGGACAGCCATTTGTTGGGGATGCTCTGACTTGGATTCCTGCCTTGAGCAGGGGGTTGGACTCGATGGCCTTGTAGGCCCCTTCCAACCCTACTATTCTATGACTCTAAGATTCTGTGTCCTGCACTCTGGGATGATGGAGAAGAGATCCTGGCCTTCCTCTCTGTGACAACATTTCAAGGACTTGAAGAGTGCTATCATAGCTCCCCTCAGTCTTCTCAAGGTGAAACAGGCCCAGTTCTTTCAGTCTCTCTTCATAGGGCTTTGTTTCCAGTCCCCTGTTCATCTTTGTTGCCCTCCTCTGAACCCTCTCCAGTTTGTCTGCATCCTTCTTAAAATATGGTGCCCAGAACTGGACACAGTACTCCAGATGAGGCCTAACCAGTACTGAGTAGAGGGGAACTAGTACTTCCCGGGATTTGGAAGCTATGCTTCTATTAATGCAGCCCAAAAGAGCATTGGCCTTTTTCGCAGCCACATCACATTGTTGGCTCATATTCAGCTTGTGATGGACAACAATTCCAAGATCCTTCTCAGTGTTGTTGAGCCACGTATCCCCCATCTTGTAACTGTGCATTTGGTTTCTTTTTCCTAGGTGCAGAACTTGGCATTGATCCCTATTAAATGTCATCCTGTTGCTTTCTGCCCAGGGTTCCAGTCTATCAAGATCCCTTTGAATTTTGTATCTGTTTTCCAGGGTATTAGCTATCCCGCCCAATTTTGTGTCATCTGCAAATTTGATCAGCTTTCCTTGCACCTCCTCCTCCAAGTCATTGCTAAAAATGTTGAAGAGCACTGGGCCCAGGACTGAGCCTTGCGGTACCCCGCTTGTTACCACTCCCCAGTTTGAGAAGGTCCCATTGAGAAGCACTCTTTGAGTCCGATTCTGTAGCCAACTGTGGATCCACGGGATCGTTGTTTCATCTAGCCCACTTTGAGCTAGTTTGCTCATCAGGAGATCATGGGGCACTTTGTTGAAAGCTTTGCTGAAGTCGAGGTATATTATGTCTAAAACATTCCTACGGTCCACAAGGGAGGTTACTTGATCAAAAAATGAGATCAGATTCATCTGGCAGGACTTGTTTTTGACAAATCCATGTTGGCTTCGAGTAATTACGGCATTGTTGTCAAGGTGCTTCCAGATGGATTCCTTGATCATCTGCTCCAGAATTTTCCCAGGGATTGATGTCAGACTGACTGGTCTGTAGTTCCCTGGTTCCTCCTTTTTACCTTTTTTGAAGATAGGGTAAAAAGATGGCTCACTGCCTTGTTGTGGCGAAGGGGCTTGCGTAACTCAGTGAAGCCATAAGCTATGCCGTGCAGGGCCACCCAAGACGGACAGGTCATGATGGAGAGTTCTGACAAAATGTGGTCCACTGGAGAAGGAAATGGCAACCCACTCCAGTATTCCTGCCAAGAAAACCCCATGGAACGTATCACAAGGCTAAAAGAGATGACGCCGGAAGATGAGCCCCTCAGGTCGGATGGTGTCCAATATACTACTGGGGAAGAACAGAGGGAATTTCCAAGTAGCGCCAGAAAGAGTGAAGCGGCTGGGCCAAAGCCGAAAGGACACTCAGCTGTGGATGTGTCTGGTGGTGAAAAGAAAGTTCGATGCTGTAAAGAACAATATTGTTTAGGAACCTGGAATGTGAGATCAATGAATCAAGGTAAGCTGGAGGTGGTCAAACATGAGATGGCAAGATTGAACATCGACATCTTGGGAATCAGCGAACTCAAATGGACAGGCATGGGCGAATTTAATTCCGGTGACCATTATATCTACTACTGTGGGCAAGAATCCCTTAGAAGAAATGGAGTAGCACTCATAGTCAACAAAAGGGTGGGAAAAGTAGTATTGGGGTACAATCTCAAAAACGATAGAATGATCTCAGTACGAATCCAAGGCAAACCATTCAACATCACAGTAATTCAAGTCTATGCCCCAACCACTGAGGCCGAAGAAGCTGAGGTTGATTGGTTCTATGAAGACCTACAACACCCTCTAGAACTAACACCAAAAAAAGATGTCCTCCTCATCATAGGGGATTGGAATGCTAAAGTAGGAAGTCAAAAATCACCGGGATAACAGGAAAGCATGGCCTTGGTGAACAAAATGAAGCAGGAGAAAGGCTAATAGAGTTTTGCCAAGAGAACACGCTGATCATAGCAAACACTCCTTTCCAACAGCACAAGAGGCGACTCTACACATGGACATCACCAGATGGTCAATATCGAAATCAGATTGATTATGTCCTTTGTAGCCAAAGATGGAGAAGCTCTATACAGTCAGTAAAAACAAGACCTGGAGCTGACTGTGGCTCAGATCATGAGCTTCTTGTTGCAAAATTTCGGCTTAAATTGAAGAACGTAGGGAAAACCACTAAACCATTCAGGTATGACCTAAATCATATCCCTGATGAATATACAGTGGAGGTGAGGAATAGATTTCAGGGATTAGACCTGATAGACAGAGTGCCTGAGGAACTATGGACGGAGGTCCGTAACATTGTTCAGGAGGCAGCAACGAAATCCATCCCAAAAAAAAGAAATGCAAGAAAGCCAAGCGGCTGTCTGAGGAGGCTTTACAAGTAGCTGAGGAAAGAAGGGAAGCAAAAAGCAAGGGAGAAAGGGGAAGATATATCCAACTGAATGCAGAGTTCCAGAGAATAGCAAGGAGAGACAAGAAGGCCTTCTTAAATGAACAATGCAAAGAAATCGAGGAAAACAGTAGAATGGTAAAGACTAGAGATCTTTTCAAGAAAATCGGAGATCTCAAGGGAACGTTTTGTGCAAAGATGGGCATGATAAAGGACCAAGAAGGCAGGGACCTAACAGAAGCAGATGAGATTAAGAAGAGGTGGCATGAATACACAGAAGAACTATACAGGAAAGATCTTAATGTCCCTGATAGCCATGATAGTGCGGTCACTGAACTTGAGCCGGACATCCTCGAGAGTGAAGTCAAGTGGGCCATTACTAACAACAAAGCTAGCAGAGATGACAGTCTTCCAGCTGAGCTATTTAAAACCCTAAAAGATGATGCTGTTAAAGTGCTGCACTCAATATGCCAACAAATTTGGAACACTCAACAGTGGCCACAAGACTGGAAAAGGTCAGTTTACATTCCAGTTCCAAAGAAGGGCAATGCTAAAGAGCGTTCAAACTACCGCACAATTGTGCTCATTTCACATGCCAGCAAGGTGATGCTCAAAATCCTACAAGCTAGGCTTCAGCAGTATGTGAACCGAGAACTACCGGAAGTACAAGCGGGGTTTCGAAGAGGCAGAGGAACTAGAGATCAAATGGCCAACATTCGCTGGATCATGGAGAAAGCAAAAGAATTCCAGAAAAACTTCTATTTCTGCTTCATTGACTACGCTAAAGCCTTTGATTGTGTGGATCACAACAAATTGTGGCAAATTCTGAAAGAGATGGGGGTACCAGACCACCTTACCTGTCTCCTGAGAAACCTGTATGAGGGTCAAGAAGCAACAGTAAGAACCGGACACGGAACAACCAATTGGTTCAAAATTGGGAAAGGAGTACGACAAGGCTGTATATTGTCGCCCTTCTTATTTAATTTATATGCGGAGCACATCATGAGAAACGCCAGGTTGGATGAATCACAGGTCGGAATTAAGATTGCCGGGAGGATTATCAACAACCTCAGATACGCAGATGATACCACCCTGATGGCAGAAAGCGAAGAGGATCTAAAGAGCCTCTTGTGGAGGGTTTAAGAGGAGAGTGCAAAAGCTGATTTGAAACTCAACATTAAAAAAACGAAGATCATGGCATCTGGCCCCATCACTTCCTGGCATATAGAAGGGGAAGAAATGGAAGCAGTGACAGATTTTACTTTCTTGGGCTCCAAGATCACTGCAGACGGTGACTTTAGCCATGAAATTAAAAGACGCTTGCTCCTTGGGAGCAAAGCTATGGCAAACCTAGACAGCATAGTAAGAAGCAGAGAACCTTGCTGACAAAGGTCCATCTAATCAAAGCTATGGTTTTCCCAGTAGTAATGTATGGCTGTGAGAGCTGGACTATAAGGAAGGCTGAGCGCCGAAGAATGGATGCTTTCAAACTGTGGTGCTGGAGAAGACTCTTACGAGTCCCCTGGACTGCAAGGAGGTCAAATCAGTCAATCCTAAAGGAAATCAACCCTGACTGCTCACTGGAAGGACAGATACTGAAGCTGAAGCTCAAATATTTTGGCCACCTAATGCAAAGAGAAAACTCACTAGAAAAGACCCTGATGCTGGGAAAGATTGAAGGCAAAAGGAGGAGGGGACGGCAGAGGATGAGATGGCTAGATAGCATCACTGATGCAATGAATATGAACTGGAGCACGCTCCGGGAGAGAGCGCAGGACAGGAAGGCCTGGCGTGCTATGGTCCATGGGGTCACGAAGAGTCGGACATGACTTAACGACTGAACAACAACAACAACCAGAATTTTCTCAGGGACTGATGTCAGACTGACTGGTCTGTAGTTCCCAGGTTCCTCCTTTTTACCCTTTTCGAAGATAGGGACAACATTAGCCCTCTTCCAGTCATCTGGCACTTCACCTGTCCTCCATGATTTCTCAAAGAGAATAGACAGCGATTTTGAGAGTTCTTCTGCCAGCTCCTTTATTATTCTAGGATGCAGTTCATCTGGCCCTGGAGATTTGAACTCATTCACCCGGAGTATATTTTTCCCCCTTTCTATCCCTCTTCTAACTACTGGGAAGGACGGATGAGAAAACTATCTGGGCCCTAAAGTTCTTGAGTTTCCTTCCCAAAGCTTCAAAGTCTGACATGATTTCTTCATAGCTCTGCTTGGTGGTATCATTTGTTAATCATAGAATAGTAGGGTTGGAAGGGGCCTGCAAGGCCATCGAGTCCAACCCCCTGCTCAAGGCAGGAATCCAAGTCAGAGCATCCCAGACAGATGGCTGCCCAGCCCCGTCTTGAATGCCTCCAGTGTGGGAGAGCCCACCACCTCCCTCGGGAATTGGTTCCATTGTCGGATTGCTCTAACAGTCAGGATGTTTTTCCTGATGTTCAGCCGGAATCTGGCTTCCTGTCACTTGAGCCCATTATTCCGTGTCCTGCACTCTGGGATGATCGAGAAGAGATCCTGGCCTTCCTCTCTGTGACAACCTTTCAAGTACTTGAAGAGTGCTATCATAGCTCCCGTCAGTCTTCTCTTCTCAAGGCTAAACATGCCCAGTTCTCTCAGTCTCTCTTCATAGGGCTTTGTTTCCAGTCCTCTGATCATCAAAAATGAGATCAGATTTGTCTGGCAGGACTTGTTTTTGACAAATCCATGTTGGCTTCGAGTAATCACTGCATTGTTTTCAAGGTGCTTCCAGATGGATTGCTTTATCATCTGCTTCAGAATTTTCCCAGGGATTGGTGTCAGACTGACTGGTCTGTAGTTCCCAGGTTCCTCCTTTTCACCCTTTTTGAAGATAGTGCCAACATTAGCCCTCCTCCAGTCATCTGGCACTTCCCCCGTCCTCCATGTCTATTCTCCATGAGAATAGACAGCGGTTCTGAGAGTTCTTCTGCCAGTTCCTTTATGACTCTAGGATGCAGTTCATCTGGCCCTGGAGATTTGAACTCATTCAAAGGAATTAGGTGTTCCTTGACCGTATGCCTATCAATCTCAAGCTGCAATCCTGCCCCTTCAGCCTGTACTTGGCTTTTGCCAGGGGGGGTCATAGACCCTCTTTTGGGAGAAGACTGAGCCAAAGTAGGAATTGAGCACCTCTGCCTTTTCTTTGTCATCTGTTATCATTTTGCCATCCTTATTTAATAGCTGAACCACCATTTCTTTCCTCTGCCTTTTACTGTGCACGTAGCTGAAGAAAGCCTTTTTGTTGTTTTTAGCATCCCTCACTAACCTCAGCTCGTTCTCAGCTTTAGCCTTCCTGACGCCATCCCTGCAATTCTGTGCTACCTCCCTGTACTCTTCCTTTGTTTCTTGGCCTTCTTTCCACTTCCTGTATGTGTCCTTTTTTGTTTTCAGGTCATCCCTAAGCTTTTTGTGAAGCCACATTGGCTTCTTCTGTTGTCTTCCACCTTTTCTTCTTGTTGGAATGGTTTGTGATTGTGCCTTGAGAATTTCCTTTTTTAAAAGCTCCCACCCATCTTGGACTCCTTTTCTCGTTAGCGTCGCTTGCCATGGGACCTGACTGATCATTGTTCTGAGTTCATTAAAATCAGCTTTCCTAAAATCCAGGGTACGCGTTTGACTACACTCAGCTTTCGCTTCCCTTAGAACCAAGAACTCAAGTACAACATGGCCGCTTTCCCCCAGAGTTCCTGTAACTGCTACTTTATCCAGTAAGTCATCTCTGTTGGTTAGGATCAAGTCAAGGATAGCCGATCCTCTAGTTCCTTCCTCTACTTTCTGTAGGAGGAAGTTATCTGCCACACAAGTCAGGAATTTCCTGGAGGGGCCATATTTTGCAGAATTTGTCTCCCAACAAATATCAGGGAAATTTAAGTCCCCCATTACTACTACATCATGCTTCCTTAAAACATCCCACATGGATGAGAAGAAAGGGATACCTGTCAGTGGGCTTTATGAGTGCAGGCAACCTTTCAGTCACGTCTCTAATCCGTCCTCCCAGGAGACAGCATACCTTGCAAGTCCATGGTCTTCGTGACATACTTGGGTCTCGATCCCACACAGCAAGGAGTCTCCCACTACTACTTCTCACCGTGTTGTAGGCCTGGGTTTCATCTCCTCTGCTTGACTGACCTTCAGCCTCTTGCTCGCTCTCATGCAAGGTCCCCTGTAATTCTGCCTCTGCAGGCTGTCCTCCAGTCTCATCCTCAAGTACCTGGAAACGGTTCCCTAGTTCCACTGCTTCCACTGGTGCAGAGTGGCTTCTAGTTCTTCTGCTCCTGTCACCCTTTCCCAAGGAGTATCCTCTACTTCATTTTTCCTCACCTCGGCATTTTCCTCTTCTACTTTGCTTTGCTGCTGTAGTTCCACTGTTCTGTCCAAGAACCCATTGTGCTCTCTTATCCCCTGGAGGGTCAACACTCACTGCTCCAGTCCACTTACTTTTTCTTCCAGCAGCGTGATCAACTTGCACTTGTTGCAGGTGTAGGCCATGTTGTTCTCAGGCAAGAATACAAACACGGCACATACCTTGCAGGTCACCAGCACTGGAGAGTCTTGTCCTTCCATTGCCTCTTTTCCCTTTTTGTGTCTAGCTTTCTGGTTGTTCTAGAGTAGCCTGTGTCTGGTCCTCTACTCACTGCAGGTTGAAAACAGAGTCCCACTGGTATGGAAGTCTGTGTTACAAGACAAATACATTTTTTTAAAAAATGATTTAACATATATATATATATATATATATATATATATATATATATAAACAAAACAAACAAACAAACAAACAAAAGATAGGATAGTGCTCTTCAAGTACTTGAAAGGTTGTCACAGAGAGGAAGGCCAGGATGTCTTCTCCATCATCCCAGAGTGCAAGACACAGAAGCATGGGCTCAAGTGACAGGAACCCGGATTCCGGCTGAACATCAGGAAAACCTTCCTGACTGTTAGAGCAATACGACCGTGGAACCAATTACCTGGGGAGGTGGTGGGCTCTCCCACACTGGAGGCGTTCAAGACGAGGCTGGACAGCCACCTGTCAGGGATTCTCTGACTTGGATTCCTGCCTTGAGCAGGGGTTGGACTCAATGGTCTTGCAGGCCCATTCCAACCCCAGTATTCTATGATTCTGGGAGGTGTCCCGGCCCAGAGTTGTTTAGGGCTTTGAATGGCAGCAAGAAAACCTTGAAGGTGCCTTGGTAGCTTATAGGGAGCTGGCGCAGTTCTTGTAGCACGGGTGTGATCTGCGTGTGGCTGGGTGCTCTGCTGAGCAACCTAGCCGCTGCCTTCTGCGCTCACCGCGGCTTCCAGCCCAGGCACAAGAGCGCCGTACAGCAGTCTCATCATGCGGGTATCGCAGTGAAGCACGGAGGCTGGGTGTAAGGCTCTGCTTCTTACGGTCATGGGGCACCTTGCTGTGGCAAAGCACAGTACGTATGGGCAGTGCGTGTGAGGGAAGAGAGCATGGGTGCGAAAGCTGTCAATCACCCCTCCTTCCTTCCCCAGCACTGCTGCTACAATAAACTTCCCACACACCCCAAAGGGCATTTCCCTTAAAAACCAAAACCCAGCACTGCACTACCCTCAGAGCTGTCGCGTGCTTCTGTTCTTAAGCCCACCCCCAGCACAGGGGTAACATAGCCCAGCACTCTCAGCCTTGGCCTTGGCAGGATCGTTTTTAAATGGTTACGAATTGCACGGGGTGGGGGGGATTTTTTGTCGTTGCATCAAATAAGAGTTGAGTTAGAGCGTGAACTTCAGTCCTGGCTTTGGGGTGAATATGCCACTGTCTAATCGTTAGACAGTATATCTAAGCTACAGCAGAATTTGGAGTTCTCCGTTGCTGTCTGTGGGCAGCAATTACTGCTCCACTGGAAAAGACCAAAAGAGAGTGAATTGAAAAGTGGGGCCTCGCCCACTCCTCCCCCGACAGGTTTGGCAGCAAGGAGGAGTACATGGCCTTCATGAACGAGTTCCTGGAGCTGGAGTGGGCCAGCATGCAGCAGTTCCTCTACGAGATCTCCAACCTGGACACCCTCACCAACAGCAGCAGCTTCGAGGGCTACATCGACCTGGGCCGTGAGCTCTCCACACTGCACGCCCTGCTCTGGGAGGTCATGCCCCAGCTCAGCAAGGTGCCGGCTGGGGCAGGGCTGCAGCGGGGGGCCTCCTTGGGGGGCTCTTGAGCTGGAGAGCGAGAGGCATGGGCAAGGGGGCGCTGTCCTCTCCCCCGGCGGGCCCCAGGCTCGGGCAGGGCTCTGCTTCACATGCGGAAGGCCCTGGCGTGATCCCTCATGGCACCCCCAGGGAGGGCTGGGAAGAAACCCCGCCTGGAAGCCCAGGAGGGCTGCTGCCGCCGCCCCGTGGCAGCAGTGCTGGGCCGGAGGGGCTGGGGGAAGGGTCTGGCTCAGTCCCAGCAGCTGCGGTGTCCCTCTTCCTCCTGCCAGGAAGCCCTGATCAAGCTGGGCCCGCTGCCCCGGCTCCTCAACGACATCAGCCTTGCTCTCAGGAACCCGCACATCCAGCGGCAGCCCAGCCACCAGGGCGAGCGGCTCCAGCCGAAGCCCGTCATCCTCCGGGGGCCCTCTGCCGACATGCAGCCCTCCTACATGATGCGCGACCTCAACAGGTCAGGGCGGGCGGGTGGGCGGGCGCCCTCCTAGCACACGCGGCCAGGAGCACCGCCAGCAGCTGCCCCTGAGAGAGGGCAGTGGCCCAGGGCTGCCTGGCGGTGGGCAGGCTGGTTTTCCCTGGAAGCCCCTTGCCAGGTTGTCTGAGGTTGGGGTGGGGCTTGAAAGCCCCCCACCCCGAGGGCCCTGCCTGACCCTTGCTCTGTCCCAACAGCTCTGTCGACATGCAGTCCTACATGCTCCGGGGCATGAACAGGTGAGTGCTGCAGGGCCACAGGAGCTCCTGGGACGTCCCGCTCCTCCCCCCATCGGCACACCGGAGGGGCTCAGCCACCCAGGCCTGTGTGGCAGAACGAGTGCCATGAGGGGCTCCCCCTTTCGGTCCTCCAGAGCTGCACCGGGCGGATGCTCCGGCCTCTCTGCGTGGCTCCGCCCCCACCCAGTCCTGAGGGTCTTGCTATCCTCGGAGGGACGAGGCAATCCCTGGAAGAGGAGCAGGCCCTCTGCGGCTGCTAGGCCTGATGGCGACATGCTGCCTCCACTACCGGGGGCTGGCATGAGTGGGAGCGTGCTCTTGCGCTCGTCTCCTGCCTGTGGGCTTCCCATTGGGGCAGCTGGTTGGCCTCTGTGGGAAACAGGCTGGTGGGCAAGAGAGGCCTTTGGCTCTGGGGTGCTTCTTATGCATACACTGGGAGGTGCTCCATCCACACCGCATGGGAGAGGCGGGGAGTGGGCTATGGCTGGGTCTCCCTGGGTCTCCACCCATGCCTTGCTGCTGCTGCTGCTGCTCTGGAACCGGGCTGGCCTCCTGTCCCCTCACCGGTGGCGCCTCCCCCTCCGCAGCTCCATGGACGTGACACGGTTGCCCTCGCCCACCAAGGAAAAGGGCTCCTCCAAAGACGTGTTCTTCGTGACGCGGCCCCCGCTGGCCCGCTCCTCCCCAGCCTACTGCACCAGCAGCTCTGACATCACGGAGCCGGACCAGAAGGTGCTGAGCGTCAACAAGAGCGTCTCGATGCTGGACCTGCAGGACAGCCGTATGAACAGCATCTCCAACCTGCACAGCGTGGGCGACATGCTGAACAGCAGCCAGGCCTCCATCTCGGCTGGCCTGGGTCTCCGGCCCAGCCGCCTTTCCCAGGGCAGCGGCTCCAGCATCGCGGCCGGCCTGCGGCTGAGCCAGATGGGCGGCACCACCGATGGAGGGGGCGCCTCCTCCACCGCTCAGCAGCTCAGGATCCCCCTGTCCTTCCAGAACCCTCTCTTCCACATGGCCTCTGACGGGCCGGCTGGCGGCCCCCTCCACGCCCACCCGCACCGGCCAGCTGAGGGCAACCCTGACACCTTCGCCCCCTTCCACGGCTACAGCAAGAGCGAGGACCTCTCGGCCAGCAAGCACATCATCCACAGCCACAGCTACAGCGACGAGTTCACCCGCCAGGGCTCCGAGTTCACCAAGCGCCAGCTCTCGCTGCAGGAAAACCTGCAGAACATGCTTTCTCCCCCCCAGATCACCATCGGGCCCCAGCCTCAGCGGGCAGCCCCCCCGCCGCAGCCCCAGCCCCCCATGCAGCGGGGCAAATCCCAGCAGCTCACCGTCTCGGCCGCCCAGAAACCACGGCCCTCCAGTGGCAACCTCCTGCAGCCAGAGACCACCTATGGCCAAGCACGCCCCCGCCAGCAGTCGGTCACCAAGGAGGCCCCCTCCTCCGCACTCAAGCCATCCATCACCAAGCAGGTGAGCAGGAGCAGGCGGGGGGCTGAGGGGCCATCGGGTGGCTGCCCGTCGGGGCAGTTGGGTGGCTGCTTTGTCGGGGAGAGCTAGAGAGGCAGCGGATCCCTGCCTGCGTGAGTCCACCCTAAAGGGCTCTTCTCCACCACACCGCAGAGCTCTTCATTTCCTGTAGGCACTGGGGGTGGGGGGTGGCGTGCTTCAGTGTGCGTGTTTCGGAGTGTGCCTCCCAGGTCAGCCTCCTGGCTGAGGTGTCTAACCAGCATGCTCAGGACAAGCGCCTGACTGGCAAGGCCCAGTGTTCACTCATTGTTTATGTCTATGTAGGAGATTTCTGTCCCACATTTCGACTGGAGTCCTCTGAGTGGCTTACAGTATTTATAAATAGCACCAGATGAGGCAGGGCTGCAGAGCCCCTTTCCGCCTGAGGGCCGCATGCCATGTTGGAGGAGCTCTCGGGGGCCGCACTCTGGGGCTGGGCGGGGCCAGGAATGCCAGCCCGTTGCAGCGTGGAGCCTCCAGCCAGTGGCTCAGCCTCAGGAGAGGCATTCCTGCCGGGCATGTTGGGGAAATCTGCAGCAGGTTCAGATTTTGGATTCCAACGAATCCGACCTGGGGATTCCGCAGTGGAGCAGCTTCTCCCACGCCACGCAGATCCCATGGACTGGCTTTCCCCTCTTTGGGGGATTTGCATCTGATGCGCATTAGCGCTAATGCACTAATCCTCGTTAGTTCTGTGGGGATTTGTGCATTCGACTAATGGCAACCCCCCGACTCCCTCAATGAGCGGATGACAGAATGGAAGACGCCTGACAATCCCCAAAACCTAGACGGAGTGGGTTCAACAGAATCCTCACATCCCTATTTCGACTTTGTAGAATGGGAAAGCAGCGGCACTGAAGCTGGGAAACCACCGAACGGTCGTGGTTGGGGAAGGGGCAGGGCCAGCAGAGGGGCGGGCCCTCCTGGGGGCCCTGGATTGGGCCCATGGCCTCTGGGCCACCTCCCAGAGACACGAACTGCAGGCTCAGCTCCACAGCAGACAGCACAGCTGGCTCCCATAGGGCTGGGTCAGGATGCTCCTTCCCTGGGACAGTTGGCGTCGGTGGGCGCCATTCGGCCCTGTGGAGTGGTGGGGTGGGGTGCAGCCGGGCAGGCTGGGCGCCCGCTTTGCCTGCCCCTGTCTGCCCGGCGGCTCCTTCTGGTGGGGCAGAGGGATCCGCTCTGGTCCCCCTCTGCCCTCCCCCAGAGCCTGATCAGCCAGCAGGAGGTGCTGCTGCACACAGGTGCCACGGTGGCCCTTGGTGCTCAGGAGGCCCGGGCCCCCTCCTCCGTGTTCGGCTGGCGGGGCGGGGAGACCCCGGCAGGGACCCCGGAGAGGCAACGCAGGGTGTCCCCGACCCCCCGGAGCCTCTGGGGTGCGGGCGTTTGTGTGTGTGGGGTCCCTCCTTTCATGCCCTGTGCTTCAGGCCACCGGAAGCGTCATCCGGAGGGAAGGAGCGGTGCGCTTCCTGCTCGGGGGCCGTCGCTCCGTAGCAGAAGATCCCTGCTTTGCAGGCAGAAGGTCCCTGGTCCGATCGCTGCCAGCATCTCCAGGTAGGGCTAGAAAAGAATCCGGCCTGGAACCCCGGAGGGAGCCAGGGCTGCTGCCGGTCCGCGCAGACAGTACCGGGCTAGGTGGACCAAGGGGGGCGGGGGCTCGGCTCGGCTCGGCCAAAGGCGGCTTCCGACGCTCGCGTCTTACGTCGCCACGGTGCTGGGCAGAAGCGCCTGTGGGCTCTTGGCAGGCCTCCGATGAATGCAGCATTTTCAGTGTAGTTTTTACATGTGTAGTCAGTAGGATAAGCTTCAGTATTGATACACCTTTTTAAGAGGGACGGGTCTTTCGATTTCCAAAGGTCCCCTGGTATAGGTTAGGGATGGATGGATTGGGTTAAATCCATTCCATCTGTGCTCCACAGATTGCCAGGTGTCTGTCATTCCGTCCTCCGCTCACTGCCGGAAACTGAATTTTCTTAGGCGTGTACAAGACTTCTGTTCTGCATGCACTGGTGTACATTAGCGGAAGTGCAAAAGGGCACAAATCCCCCCACTCCCGGTAAAAAACCAGTCTGCAAGTCTGCGCAACTCAGCACCCGTGGTCGGATTCATGGAAACCCAAAGGCGTCTGAGTTGCTTGCGGATCCCTCTGGCCTTCTCGAGCGGGTCGGGTCTGCCTGGCTGTGGCAGCGCTGAATCCAAGAGACAGTTCTATTCACTTGTTTGGGGGTTCAGATCCCTCCTTTATGAAATGCCTCAAGGGGACCAACAGAACTAAAACCCTGTGACAACGAAGACAAGAAGAGAACCGGGTGGAGCGAAGGTCACAATTAAAAGATGCATGGGTGGGACAGAAGCAGTGAAGCACTCAAACAGTCATCCAGCTAATAAGATGGAGCAGAAATCCCCAGAGCCGGGTGACATGCAATTAATAACCCAAGAGGACAGGACGGGGTTTTGCCTGGTCCCCAAACAACCACAGTGAAGGGGCCTGGCATGTAGGCTTTGGGGGACACCCTGCAATTTGGGCACCAAGACAGAGAGAGCCCTGTGTCTGGCAGCCTCTGCAGGGACCCCCAAGGCCAGGACTCTCAGAGTCTGAAGAAGACCGAAGCAAACAGGCAGGTGGGGAGCGGGTGGCCTGTCGCGAAGGGGCTGTGCACTCCAGTCCTCCGGGGACAGAGAGCGTCTGGGCCCAAAGTGAGGGGGAGAAGGCCCTCTGGGCCCAGCGTTGCCCACCTCTGTCCTCCAAGAAGGATGCAAAGGGACGGGGGGTCAGAGAGCAGGTGCCCCCCTGCCCCCTCTTGTGGAGATGACCACCACGCCATCAGTAGGACGGGTGAGCCCTGATTCACACATGCTCCTTTTGCCTGAGCTGTGGTCCTGGCTCCGGGGGGTCCCAGCACATCCTGGGCTGCCCACATGTGCGCCAGCCCATGACGCAGGACGGGAGCGTGCCACCCCTCCCCCCCCGCCCAGCGGAGCACGCGCAGTGTGGGTCCGCGGAGAAGGAGGAATCCAAAGACAGCTTCCCTGCGGAGGAGAAACCCAGCCTGGGGCCAGTGCTCCTTCAGAGGCCTGCCCGCCACTCGGCAGAACCAGCCCACCTAACGAGAGCGGGCGGGGGAGCCGGGGCGTGCCAGGAAGGGAGCGCTGCGTCAACCAGGCCCACAGGCGCGCAGCCCCCGCTTGGCTCTGGGGCAGGGACCAGGGTTGTTTGGGTGGCAGACTGTGCCAACGACAGCCACCGTGTCGAAGGAGGGAGACCATATTCCTCTTGCTCCCCCTTCCCGTGGAGCCTGGCAAGGAAGAGGGCGGGCACGGATTAGGCCGGACTCCGAGAAGTCGGGGCGCGGGTCCTCGAGGAGCCCTGGGAAAGATCACCCGAGGCGGCTGTTTCGCACCCCGCCTTTTACCGTGGTGAGAATTGTCTGCGCGCGCCTGGTGGAGCATGTGTGGTGGACGCTCTGTCGTGGCCCCTCTGCTGTGAGCCGCTTCCTGAGGAGGGAGGCCAGAAGGGCCCTGTTGCTGGCAGCCCTCTCCAGAGTCAGGTGGCCAGATTCTGCCCTTGCAGAGTCATTGTTTGTGGTGTGTTTAAATTGTCCGTCTGCTTGTTTGTTTTTAGAACTTTGTGTTTTAATATACTTTTAACATGGCACTATTTTGCTTCTTTGTTGAACTGGAGAGAAAGAGAGAAAATTCTGAGAATGGCTCCAGCAATAGGAGCTTGCCTCTCTCAACCTCCGGCAGCAGAGAGGCCGCTCTGCCTTGGGTTCTGTCGGAGGCTGACGTGGCCTCTCCAGCCTGGTTTGGTTGGTTGGTTTTGGGGAAGAGGCCTCTGTCATTCCTGCCACACCCGAGGAGCTGAAGTGCCTGAGGGCCACGATCCAGGCAGACACGCAGCAGCCAGCGCCTCCCGCCCCCCGGGGGCACCTGTAACAACCATGAGGAAATCCTTGGGTTGCAGAGCAGCAGTGCCTCCCTGTCCCTGGACGGAGACTCGCCCTTTGGCCAGGACAGCGTGCTGAGCGGCAGAGCCCCTGAGGGTCATGACAGGAAGGCGTCGGTCACAGGAGCACCTGAGGTGGCCATCGTTCTGAAAAGCAGCAGGCCCCGGGCCTGGCTGGGGCCTGGCCGGGAAGCAGCCCTGCACCCCACCCTGTCGTGGACACCACCGCGCGTTCCCCATGGAAGAAATCTGGAATGTGAAATGTGTCCCTGCACAGTCTTGTGGGGCAGGGATGAGGAGTCCCTTCCACGAGTCAAGGGCCTCTTCAGGGCCGTCAACACCATGAGTGGCCGAGGCCATCTTTTGGCTCTTCGCCCCAGGAGGCCTCCCCGCAACCGCAGCACTCCCGCCGTCCACTGAGACGCAAGTGCGGAAAACAGAAGCTGCCAGCAGGCTGAGATGTCTCCCTCCGTTTATCTCTGCCACCTCTCTGGAGCATTCATGAATGGGGGAGGAAAGCCACGGTAGCCGCTGCCCGCCTCCTCGTGTCGCTGGCGTCACGGCTTGGAGCTCCCTTCCGACATCAGCCTCCGAGGCAGTCCGCCTCTGAAAGGGCTGCTCCAAAGGTCTCCATGGGGACCCCTCCCTGCTTGAGACATACGGCCCGTCCCACTGAATTGGTGAAGGGATTCCCTGTGCTTCCCTATAGAGGGAGAAAAGGACCACTGATGTCTCCCCAGCCTGTGGGCACTGGGCCAATGTGCGAGGATAAAGAAACCCAGAAGAACACCTGAACCGCTGCACTGCAGTCCCCTTGGCCTCAGGAACCGTCTTCATTTCATGCTCTGCAAGACCGAAGAGCAGGCCTTCGTGAAGAAGGGCCAGCATGGCTCTGTCCCAGTCTTTGAGCATTCTTTGGGCGTATCCATCAGAAAGAAATTATATATTTGGACTTCCAACATGTTTTTGACCAAGGCCCTCTGCAACGACTGCTGAGCAAACCTAGTAGGTCCAAGAACCTCTGTTGGGAGGGTGGGACCAAGCACATGCTTCACATCAGCAGCTGCACAGGATTCGCACACAGCCCTCTTAGACTTCCAAAAGTTTCTCCCCCCCCCCCGTCTCCATGCAAGCGAATGGAGCACTTTCTCCATTCATTTGCGAGGGGCAAGAAAAAGCACCCCTGCAGAAAATCAGCTGGAGGGGGAATGAAGTCCCCCCTGCCCCAAGAACCACCCAGAGAGCTTCAGCTATGGGGCGGTATAGGAATATAATAAATGAAATGAAATGGACTGTGTTGTCCCAAAAGTCCATGGGGAGGGGGTGGACTTCACCCCCCCCCCATTGTTCAGCAGGGAGGACTTTTCCCCCTCCCTGTTTAAGCTAATGGAAGACTGATTCCCTTCACATGCGGAGGGGTGGAATCGCTTGGTGGGAGACTCGGCCTGCCCTTGCTGCGGGCGCTGCCTTGGGGGCCCCTACTGTCTGTCCACATACAGGGAGGGACCTAGCCCTGCATGCCCTCCGGACAAGAGGTGCTCGCACTTTGGGTTTGGTGCCAGGATGTGGCCTTGGAGCCCCAGCAGTGTCTTTGTTAGGGAAACAGAACCCGCCAGGAAAACTCCCCTGGCGGAGCTCCCCGTGGCCCTCGGCCGGCAAGGGAGTGAGCAACGCAGGGCTGCCCCCCTCTCTGGGCACACCAGCAGCGGCCGTGTGTGATGCAAGATGCAGGGCCACCCTGGCCGTCCGGTGCTGCTCCAGAGGAGGGAAAGCCGTCAGCCCAGGTCCCGGTGTGGCCTCTGCACGCCCACCCTTCTCATGAACTCCTGGAATCTTGGACAGATGGCACCACGTCTCTTTTGTAATCAGAACAGCTGCTCCGTGTTTTCCAGAGGTGGATGCTCAGCTCCATCCAGGCACCCAACTTTCTTGACTAATCCCGAGAGTAGTGCTGAGCAGCCCTGTGCCCCAGAGAAGTCAGAAGATCCTGCTATCAAAGTAGCTCTGGGAAGTCTGAAGAAAGTCCACTCGGACAGTTTGCCACGGGCCAGACCCAGAAAACCTGTGCCACGGCCATTCGGCAGGGCATCATGACAAGGACCCCACCCCCGCCTGATGGCTTGGAACAGGTGCAGAGTGCACGTGCTGGTACCTCCCCCCCAGTCAGGGTGCTGCCCCCTGAGGGTTGTGGGTGCACGTGTGAGGGGGCTAGTTCCTTGCACCAGCCCTGGGGGGGGGGGGGGGGCAGAAGAGCTGCTGGTGATGCTGGCTTTCTTGCCAGGCTTTTAGGCTGCTGCCGCCCTTCCGCTGTGGCTCTCAGAGCAGCTGACAGATGAAAACAATAAGCACCACAAGGCCGGTCGAAGCCAGCGTACAACAAGATGGGTGTTAAAATTCTGAGACTCTGCGTCCTCCAAGGCGTGGGCAAAGAGCAGTGCTGCCATCCAGTTCTGAAGAGAAAACAGACGGGGCTGGCCTGCCGCTGTGGGGAGGGAGTCCCGGAGATCCACCCCGAGCAGGCCGGGGGGGTGGGGCGGGGCTCCTTAAGCTGCTCTCGGCAGGTTTGCATGGGAGCAGGTGGTGGGCCGGGTCCCAGGCTGTCCGGAGAAGTGTAATGCCAGCACCCGAGTGGTGCCTGGGCGTGGGCGGGGAGCCAGCACGGACCTCTCCTCCCTGGCCAGGGGGGCCCCACGCCTCTCTTCCCATTGAGGCTGCCACGTTCTGCATGAACGGTCCTTTCCAACCAATCCTCGGAGGCAGCCCCGTGGATTACATACTGCAGCAGTCCCCACGGGACGCTGGCAGCACCTGGAGGACTCTGGCCAGGCTGCCTCTGGCCGGTGCCTCCGGCTCTGCTCCAGAAGCACAAATCGGGGGGAGAAGGCATGCCCCTTAGAAGGAGGCCTTCCTCGCGAGGAGCAGCCCTGAATGTGCCACAGCCAAGCACTTGTGAAGGTCAAAGCTCCCCAAGGGGGGCCCTGAGTGGCCGAGCCCCCGCTTCACATGCAGGAGTCCCCTGTTCCATCCCTGCCCGGCAGCCTCTCCGGGTGGGGCTGGGGAGGAATCCTGCCTGGAGCCCCGGAGGCAGGGAGGCCACTGCTGCCAGCCCGGGTCGAGGATACTTGGTCGAACGGGCGGGCGTGTGGGGCGGGTGACTCGGTCTGAGGCAGCTCCCTGGATCCCCATTCTCCACGGCCAGAATACGGCCCAGGGGAGCGGGTGCAGTGGCAGTGGGCTCCCAGGCCCAGCAAATGCAGATGCTGTCCCTGGTTTGCAATGATGTAGCTTGGTGGCTACAAGATGGAGCTGCGGACTGGGAAAACCCCATGGAAATCTGCGTTCAGACACAACTTTCCCGGGAGGTGGCCTGAGCCCAGCCACTCCCCCTCAAGCCCTGCCCCATCAGTCGTAATAAGTAGCAAGACTACCCCGCCTTGCAAGGCGCTTGTGAGGGCTTGCGAGGCCCGTGCCTGTGGAGCTCTGCTCAATGCACCCTTGGCGGGGGGCAGGGCCTGGGGCCTGGCCGGCCGCCGGGGAGGCCTCGCTCATGCCGCCCTCCCTTCTGCCTCAACCTGCAGCAATCACACACGCCTTCGACACTGAACCCCGTCATGCCGGCCTCAGAGCGGACGGTCGCCTGGGTCTCCAACATGCCGCACCTCTCGGCCGACATCGAGAGCTCCCACATCGAGCGGGAGGAGTACAAGCTCAAGGAGTACTCCAAGTCCATGGACGAGAGTCGGCTGGATCGGGTAACGGCGTGGCATGGGCCAGGGTGCGGAGGTCCCACCTTCCTCCCCACGGGGAACTGCTGCTGGCAGCCGGCGTGGGGGCGGGCCGGGCATCAGGCGGGCATCCCAGCCCCCTGACGGGCGTCCTGGCCTCGCCTGCTGCCGACCCGGGGTGTTCCCGGCCAGTGTGAGCAGCATGCAGGTTAGCCCAGTGGTGGCCCTGGGGCCAGTCCAGCGCAACCCCGCTTCCCCAGAGCCCTGCACAGGTGGGCGGCAGGGCTGCTGAGGCGGCCACTTTGAACTCTGCGGCTGTGCGCACCCACCCACCCAGCTTTGTCCAGCGGAGCCTCGAACGGGCCCGGGAGGGGAGGAGCGGGGACGAGGAGGGCTGCCCTCGCTGGGCCATGCTGCGGGGGCTGCTGAGAAGCCCGGAGCATGGCCCCCGCCATCCCCCTGCCCAGCAGAGGCTACGTGGAGCTGCCTGCAGCTGCGCCCTGCCTGCTGGTGTTGCAGGGGGACTGGCTGGAGACCCCCTCCCTCAGGCCAGACCCTGCCTGGGCTGCCAGTGGTCGTCCCCTGGGGCCAGGCGGGGCCAGGGCCTGCTGAGTCCCGTCTCCCATCTCTCCCCCCCGCCCCGGCCTGTGCGTGGTGCTGCTGCTGCTGCGCCACAGGTGAAGGAGTACGAGGAGGAGATCCACTCGCTGAAGGAGCGCCTGCACATGTCCAACCGGAAGCTGGAGGAGTACGAGCGGCGGCTGCTGACACAAGAGGAGCAGACCAGCAAGATCCTCCAGCAGTACCAGCAGCGGCTAGAGCAGAGCGAGAAGCGCCTCCGGCAGCAGCAGGTGGAGAAGGACTCCCAGATCAAGAGCATCATTGGCAGGTGAGCTGCAGGTCGGAGCCCTGGGCAGGGCAGGGAGCCGGCCGGCCAGGAGGGGCCCGGCGCCCGCAGAGTCCGGCTCCGCCCCACCTTGGCCCCAGAGTGCAGGGAGTCAGGGTGAGGCTGTGCCAGCCCCAGGTGGAGGGGGTCCCGCTCGCTCCTGGGGTGCCGTGGGTGGGAGGGGCTGAGGACAGCGGGGGCGGCTCCCCGAAGAAGCCGGGGACACTCCCCAGGGGCACGGGCGGGGCTCCGGGGGCCGTGGCTGCCTGGGGCCCGGGGAGTGGCCCCCTTGACGCAGCTGCTGGCGGCCCCGGCTCCCGCCGCCTGCCTGCTGGGTGGGGGGGCCCGGATTGACTCCAGTGAAGCCTGTCCCTGCAGGTTGATGCTGGTGGAGGAGGAGCTGCGCAGGGATCACTCGGCCGCCCTCGACGCCTCCGAAACGCGGAAGCGGCTGCTCGACGCTCAGGTGGAAATTACAATGTCATTGTTCTATTCCGTGTCTTCATGGCCATCCCACCCCCGTCCGCGTCTCCCCCGTCCGTCCGTCCGTCCAGGCATGCTTCTGTCTCTGTGTGCTTCCACCTGTCCTCCCCGCCTGGGGCCGGGCCTGGGAGACAGGTGCCCCACGGGGACGGGGGAGGAGTGGGGGGCTCCAGGTTGCTGGGGGCAGCCCCCTTATCCCGAGGAAAGTGCTGGGCGTGGCCCTGGGAACGCGAGGGGCATAGCACCGGGCCCATCTGACGGGAGTTGCGTTGCCCAGAGCACACGTGGGTGCCCTCGGCCTCTCCCGGCAGGAGCCTCTTGCCTAGCTGAGCCTCAGCAAGGCCAGGCTGGCGCCCCCTCTTCGGGGCTGTGTCCCCCGCGGATGACAGCACAAGCAGCGCGCCAGAGCTCCAGAGGCAGGGGGCCCCTGCCAGCCCCCCCGCCCAGGCTTCCGCAGCAAATTTTCCCGTGCGGAAAGAGGAGGGCCGGGCAGCCCTCGGGAAGGAGGCGCGGGGGCAGCAGGCGAGGGCTCCCACGGCTCTGCGTGTGTAGGGTGGGAGTGGGGAAGGCTTTCTGCCCGCAGGGTGATGACTCCCCTTCCCTGCCCCGGATGGGGAGGGGGGGGCCCGGGGGCGGTTTCCACACGCCCACGTGGGGGCAGCGGGGCAGAGCCCTTGTGGACGGAGAGGTGCTGTCTCTCTCAGGCCAAACTTCACAGGAAGGTCATGTGCTGGCTAGAAAGGCGAGGGCCCAGATGCCGAGGCCGGCCATCTTCCCGGTTCAGCCAAGCGGTGCCTGACGAGGGGGCCAGAGGCACCTTCAGAGCCAGCCTCGGCTGATGTGGGTCAGAGCCAGGCAGCTGAAGAAGGAGCCGCCTGAGCCCCCTTCCACCAGCAGTGCCCCTGACCCCAGAGCGAGGGGTTTCGCTTATGGTTTCGTTCGTTATTACATTTCTATACCACCTATACAGTAAAGCCATAAGGCTACGAAAAACAAGAACAGGAAAACACTGAAACGACATAATTTAAAAGATGGCCAAAACGGGGGGTGGGGGGATCGTCCTTCTTGGGGGAGCCCCTTCCACTCTTCGGGGAGAACGGCCTTCCACGCGCGCCTGGCCAGTGGGCCTCTGCCGCTCATGGGGCCCTCGAAGGGCCTCTCCTGCACACCCAAAGACTCAGGCAGGTTCAGAGTGAGAGAGGCGCCCCTGAGATGGGCCACCCCTGAGCTGCTTCAGGCTGTAAAGGCAAGGCCCACACCGGACAGCAGTGGGCAGGCAGCGCAGGTGTGACATGGTCTCGACACCGTGCACTGCTTGCAGCCCAGGTGCCGCATTTTGCACTAGTGGAAGCTCCCGGACATGCTTCAGGGGTGGCCCCACGTAGAGCACACTGCAGCAGTCCAAAGGTGATGTAACTCGGGACAGGGATAACTTTTCCCAAATCGGACCAGCTCAGGAAGGGTGGCAGCTGGCGCAGCAAGCGTAATTGTGCCAACGCTCTCCTGGCCACCCGAAGGTCCAGGGTCAGTGTAGGACCCAGGATCCTCCCAAGCGATGGACCTTATCCTTCAGGGGGAGCCAGCCCCTTCCAGAATGGGGTTGAATCCCAGGCCCCGAGGCAGGCTTTCTTCTGACCAACAACACCCCTGTCTTTTCTGGGGTTCACTTTGACGCCTCCCCTGCGCGAGCTCAGCTGAGAAGTGGGTCTTGGTGCGGGGGGGGGGAATCCTCTCTTCCTCCTCACCTCTGGAAGCCTCCCCGTGCCTGCCTGCCCACCCACCTCCCCCAGGTAGGCTTTCTCCTCCCCAGTCCCAGAAGCGCTGCCACCCACCGGGGCCCTGACCCGTCTCTTTTCTCCGTTTCATCCTAGCTGTTCACCAGGTAACTCTGTATGACTCTGCTTTTGTCACATGGAGGGATCGGGGGGACCCTCGCCCTTCGGTAGCAGACCAGGTGGGTCCTGCACATGCCCCCCCTCCCCTGCCGCCCCCTCCCTGGACAGAGTAGCCCTCCCCCTCCGTTCCCCTGCCTTCCTCTCCCGTGTCTGCCCCTTCCTGGTGTGTGGGGTGGGCCAGCCTGCCCCGATGGACGAAGAGGCTTCGGGAGCCCCTGGGTGCTCATCCTGGGGTGGGGGGGACTCTCTTCCCGTGTCGTGGGGGGTGTCTTTTCTGCTCAGCCCCCCAGAGGTAAAGGCTCGGCTGTAGGCACCTGTACATAAGATGAGCAGGGGGGACCCTGAGGACGATTGCCACTCCTCCCGTTGCCTCCGCTGTACCCCAGAGACAGGCCTGGATGGTGCTGGGTGAGCTCTGCTCCTGTGGAGATGCAGCCACCGCCTTCAGGGCAGGGGAGGCGAGGAGGGGGCCATTCCCTCCGCACTGCGTGGTAGCAGCCTCTGCGGACCCATCATGCCATTCCTGGCAGCTGTCTCTGAGGCCAAGAGGCAAGATGTGTCACGGGGGCAGGTAAAGAGGGGGCGTATGGTGCAAGGCAAGGGTGTCTCCAGCCCCCCATCTGTCTCCCCAGCGCGACCTCAGGCCCCGCTTCCCGCATCACCGTCCCCCCTCCTTGTCTCTTGTCCGTCTGCAGCGCATTCCACCCAGGCGCCACTCCTGTGTTTCCCTTGGCGGGGCGGGGGGCTTGCCTGCAGCGGCAGAGAGAGGACGTGTGTGCGCGCGCGTTTGGAGGGAGCAGGTCCTGTGCATGCATGTGAGACGGGGGGGGGGGGAGATGCAGGATGAGGCTCCCTGCCTGGAAAGGAGCAGGGCCTGAGAGCTCCCAGGCGTGGTGGACAGCTGGCCCCGAGAGGTTAGTGCCAGCGGGTGGGTGGGTGGGCGGCTGTGTGGGGAGGCGGGGAGGCGGGTCCTCCCCCAGCTGCTGGGGGCTTTAGGAACTCTGGTGGCCCCACCCCATGGCAGGCCCCACCCTGAGAGTCTTTGGGTGATGGTGGAGGAGGGGCTGCCACAGAACCCAGGGGCCGATCGGGAGTAGTTCTCGCTCTCCTCCTCAGACTCCAGGTGGGACGGGATCGTCGAAAACAGTGGGATCAGAAAAACAGGCAGGGCTGCCAGCTCCCTATCTAAAGCCCCCCCCCCCCGACTCTGCTAGTGATCCCCCTAGCTCGCTTTCGGGATGATCTGACACTGCTCACCTGAGGGGTGCCAGGGGGTCATTCCCAGCCAGCACTGGAGTGTCTGTTTTGGCCTTTTGGTGCAATCTGGTACCCACTTACCTGGACGTGGGCCCCACTGAACTCAGTGGGATGGATTTCAGGGACGAAATTATATATTAACATCCTACAAAATCACACGACGAATGATGTCCAAAGCCAAATGGGGAAATCTGGGCTGTTGTTTTTATTCTCTGTGGAGTTCATTAAGCCGATGGGGCTCCTCTGGCCTGCATCCAACGTGCCAAGGAAGCTCAGGACTGGAGGCAAATATTTGCACTGTGCAGTGAGGTGCAGTGGGCGGGGAGCATGGCAGGCTGCCTCAAAGGGGCATCTACGTGGCGGATGGCTGCCGTTTGCCCCCGCAGGCCTCCCTCCGGCCGTAGCGAGCCAGTGTTTGTGTCCTGGCCGGAGTACGTGCGAGTGCCTAGCCTGCAAAGAGAAGCCCTGCCTGCAAAGGGCGTGGGTGCCACCGAGCCCCAGGGGCATTGCTAGGCCTGGCTCATGGGCCGCTGGCTGCAAGTCTGCTTCCCAGAGCCTCGAGTATCTGTTGATGCCCATGGCACGTTTCTTTCTCAGCAATTTCCAGGAGGCGAGTCGGGGGGAACCTGATAGAAGTCTATGAAATCATGCACGGAGTGGAGGGTGGGGCGTTTTTTTCCCCTCCCGCCCTCATAAGACAAAAACCCGGCGAGGCCATCGTCCCAGGAAGCTGGGTGGTGGGCGGCTCAGGCCCACGGAAGGAGGGACTTCACAGAGCGTGCAGGGAATGCATCTGCTGCAGCGAGACTTGGGTGATGGCCGTCAACTTGGACGGCTTCGCACGGGGCTTCAGCCAAAGAGCAGGCTGAGCGGACAAAGCCCTCCCTCCTCCGCTGCACGCCCCAGTGTGGGGAGCGCAGATGCCCGAATGGGAAGGGCCCCCGGAGGCCAACTAGTCTGGGCCGCGCCGCTCAGTGCAGGATGCGCCCACGGCATCCCTGGCAGGCTCCGGCCTCCGGCGAAGGAGCCCGCCGCACCCCGGCCAGCCCTGGAGGGTGCGCTTGGCGCGCTCACGCCCGGCGGCAGGCGACGAGGGGGGCGAGAGACGGGGCCCAGCGCAGGAGGAGGGCGCCTTCGGCCGCGCGGCCCTGCGGCAAAGCGCCACCGACCCCGCGGGCGGGCGGGGCGGGGCGGGGCGCCTTGCGCAGGCGGCGGCGCCCCCTGGCGTGAATCAATAAGTGGCGCTCCCTCTCCCTCTGTCTCGCTTGCAGGAGAGGCAGCTTTCCGCCGTGGGTGCAGCAAACCCGCGTCTGAGCGTCGCTATGGGCCAGCCCTGGAACGGGATCCTACCCGGGCAACCGCCTCCGCCCCCGCGACTCCAGATCACGGAAAATGGAGAGTTTCGCAACACCGCGTCTGAGCACTAGCGACCGCCCCCCGCCTCACCCCGCCGCCCCAGCCAGCGGGTGGGGTGGGGGCTGGTCCAGATCCACGCGCAGGGGCCGGGGAAGGGTCCAGATGCATTTTCAGGGTGTTTTATAGCAGGACACAGACGACAATCTTAACCTTCTCATGCCCGTGGAGCACCTTCCCTGCTCTCCGAAGCAGAGCTCGGGGGGGGGGGTGTCCCCCTCCCCCTCCCCGGTATTTCTCAGGAGTGGCATCCCTGCCGCCTCCCCTCCTAGTGGCAGCAAGGCGGGGGGGCCGCTCCCCGCCTTCTCTTCCCCCCCCAACCCTCTCTGCCGCTGGGAAAGAACGCTGCGCCTCCAGGGGCAGGCTGGTCCCGGTTCCCTTGCGATGCGCCAGCCTCCGCCAGCGGCCGCGAAGGGTCGGGGGGGCGCCCGCGCCCCGGGCCCTGCCTGGCCTCGCCCCGCGCCCTGTCGCGCCGCCGCCTCCGCAGGGGGGCGGCCGGACTCCCGGAGGGCCCGCCCCGGCCAGGCCTCCCCTCCTCCCGCTCCGGAGGGGGCCCGGCCCGGCCCGGCCCAGCCCAGCCCCCGCCCCCCGCGCTCTCCATCCTCTGACAAAGGGCTTGTCTGCTCTGTACAGTGCCCCACCCCCACCCTGTTTCTTTCTGAATATTCTTCTGAATTTCTTAATTCTATATATACATAGGTCTATTTTCCTCGGTGGGGGCAGGCCAGGGGGCTTAACTCCTTTGTTCTTTCGTTTCCTTCCTGTACTCAAGCTGCCCCCCCTCCCAGCCTCAGCCCCCCACGCCCGTTTCCAGGGAGAAACCATGTGTGCGGGGGGGGGGGGGACGTGTCAAACTCTCTCAAAGAAGCCATTTTTAGAACTGCCCAGCTGCAGGGTGCTCAGGGCAGGGGGGCGCCGCCCTACACACCTGCTGGAGAGAAGTGAAGGGGAAGGGGGCTGACCCCCCCTGGTGTGGTGCTCGCTCGCCGTCCGTCCGTCCGTTGCGCTTTGGTTCCTGAGCTGCTGCTGGGTGAAAGTGTTCGGCACACAGTGGTTGTCGTGGGTGTTCTTTCTTGCTATTCTTCTGGTGCATCTTCCCTTTCTCCCTTTCCTCCTCTCTCTGTCTGCCCCCCCCACTTGCCATTTTGCCCTCTCCAACCCATATTTCTTTTGTAAGGATTCTCCCCTCCTTTTTCTCCCCCCACCCCCGGACAATGACGGTGACTCAGGCGGGCACCGTAGATATTTATACGTATTATGATGACGATGATGAATTATTATTATAATATAAAAGTTTGTACATATGTGAAATCCCCATGACCCCCGCTTCCCAGTCCACCCCACGCCCCCACCCCAGCTGCCTGCTTCCCAAGGACTGCCCCAGGTGTAATTACCGCGGGATTTGTACTGTATATAAGAAGAGCTAAATCTCTCTCTCTTTCTCTGTCTTGACCTCAACCCTCTGTACATATTTCCTACCTTCAGAAGGGAGTTCAGGCGGTAGTGTCACTTTGGACTCCCCAGTCAATTTCTCTCTCTCTCTCTAGCTCTCAAGTTTATTTTATGTCAAATTTATTTTTTTCTCATTTTTTTTTCTGGAGTGTGTGGTGAAAACAGAAGAAAATGTTTAATAAAAAGCAATTGGTCTTTTACATCATGTCACTTGTGAAGAACTGGGGTGGCTGCACTGAAAAGGGGGCACTCCTTTGGGGTGCTGGGGAACACCTGCCCAAACCTTAGGCTCAGGTGCGAAGCCTCAGTGTCAGTACTGCGCCTGCGCCAGCCACCTTCTAGGCCCAGCGGGTTTTGCAGCTTTCCATCTGCCAGCAGGGAAAGTTGGGCCCTGAGCGTCAAGCAGGATTTCTGCGCCGAGAGCAGTCACGGGCATCACCCACGGAGCACTATGGGAGAGAAGCATGCACTTTCTATCCCCATCTGCTAGTTCTGCCGATTTCGTCTTGCTGGGTTTTTCAGAATTGTATTTTTGCTGTTTTGAGTTGCAAGTGCCAAGAGGCTTTTTGCAACGAAGGGTGGGAGGGGGGAGCAATTCTATTACAACAGAGGGGATGTCATGTAGGCTGTTAAAATCACCAGAGAACAGGGCTGCTGAGGCCTTAAACATAACTTTGTGGGTACCGGCGTGTCAGACAAGATGAAGAGGAGTGAGAGAGCACAGGGGCCCTGCAGGAAGTGGGACAGCTGTGATGACTGATTGATTGTATTTTTATCCCGCTCCTCCGCCAAAAAAGGCTCCGGGATTAGCTTACAATCAATGATCAAAGAATACAGTCCTTGCCGGCAGGCTTACAATCTAAAAAAGACACGACACACAAGGAAAAAGCAATGGGGAGGAGAGAAAAAAAGAATTAGGTAAACTGTCAGCAGGGCTGGTGGGATGGCTCTGTTCCCCCCTCTCATCTCCCAAAGGAGCGGCAGTCCAACTGGAGCAGGCCCTGATGTTCCCTTGCCTGCTCCCTCACTCCTCCTCCTTCCCCACAGGGCCGTGGATGGCAGTTAGCCCTGTGAGGGTGATTATTTCCAGAATTATTTGTCCAGTGATAAAGTGGGAGATATTTGCACACAGCTCCACTGGTGGGCATGTGTGGGGTCTCCAGCCTGCTTTGGGGGCTTGATTGGCAGGGCCAGTATGGGGAAATGGCTCCTTCAGTGGGCAATCCCACTTAGGGGGTTTCTTTCTAGCAATTGCTTTCAGGGCCTAAGGAACTCCCTGCCACTAGAGTTCCCCAAGCCGACCCTTTTCTGTTGCTTCATCTTATTTCAGAATACTTTAAAACTTAGCAGCTGGATGAGGCATGAGATGGGCACCAAAACAAGAGACAAGAACTACTGAACAAGTTGGTTTTTTAAAGGGCTCTTTTGTACATAAGGGAATATCCTAGTTATAGGATGGGAATGCTTAAACATACTTAAATATCCTTGGCTGCTGTACCTAATGAGAGCCTTCCTCAGGTGCAGAAGCTTTTGATAGCTTTCCCCTCAGACCAGATTTCCCTGAACAGCACCCCAGCCAATCTTTCATCGCCGCGTCCTCTGTCTTCAGCTCTTCCTGCTGCCTTTGGCTTTGATGTTAGTTTTGGCCTCCTCTGGCCACGCCTCTGACAGAATTGCCCCTGGTGCTGGGCTCAGCTGCCTGCCTGAAGTAGCACCACAGCCCCCGGGCCTCCCGCTCTCCCCCCAGCAGAGCTCCCTCAGGCTGGCTTCCTTCCCCCCCAGCTCTGAGCTCGGCTCTCTTCAGCCACCAACTCTCAGCTCCAGAAGAGAATTGCATCTGTGCTTTTACATGGACTCCTGGGAGAAACTGGGGTGTCCAGCAGCATCGGGCAGCTTAAATGAATACACGGACCCCCTACCTCCAACTGGCTGACTGACTTCTCCAACCTTTTAAAATCTCCCGGCCAATCATGTTCCTTATGGAACTTCTAGTTGCGAATCATCTTTGTTGACCTACCTGACCAATCAAAACAAAGTTAACCTCCCCCCCCACACCAGACGTTTTAAAAGGCTTGAATCCTCCCTTCAGAAGCCGCTGTAACCACGGCAGCCACAAGGTTTAAGGCACCATTGGCAGTCACTGCCACTAGGCCTCAGGCTCACTATGGCCACAGAGGGCGCAAAAAGCTTTTAAACGTAAGAACGGTTATTTGCAGGGCATTTCTTCACAGCCATCCTGGCCTTGGGTGGGTGGCCATGGGGAGGTGGCCCTCTCCCCATAAGGGGCACTTTCCCCGGGGGCTTCTTGAGAGAGGACAGCTGCATAGCTCACAGCAGCAAGAAGCTGCTGTGCCCTCTGTCTTCTCGGGACAGGAAGGAAAAAGCCCTGGGAAAGGGGGCTGGGCCCCCAAGCCCCCCCCCCCACCCCTTGGGGTAAAACAATGAAGCACTTTGGGGCCGTTGCTTTGCTGGTTTTGCCCAGGCCCTTTGGTCCAAGCCCAGACCGAGAGGTGGCTCAGGCCTGCTGGGTGGGGGGCAGATGGGCCAAAGAGTGCGCACCTGCACGAACGGGCACAATGTGATGCCACCCAGGCAGGACGTGCAATGTGCAGATGAGGTGGAAGCACAAGGGGAGGAAGCGTAGCTGGACAAAAGATGATCAGGGGACTGGAAACAAAGCCCTATGAAGAGAGACTGAAAGAACTGGGCATGTTTAGCCTTGAGAAGAGGAGACTGAGGGGAGATAGGATAGCGCTCTTCAAGTACTTGAAAGGTTGTCACAGAGAGGAGGGCCAGGATCTCTTCTTGATCATCCCAGAGTGCAGGACATGGAATCATGGGCTCAAGTGACAGGAAGCCAGATTCTGGCTGAACATCAGGAAAAACTTCCTGACTGTTAGAGCAGTATGACAATGGAACCCATGACCTCGGGAGGCGGTGGGCTCTCCCACACCGGAGGCATTCAAGACGAGGCTGGACAGCCATCTGTCAGGGATGCTCTGACTTGGATTCCTGCCTTCAGCAGGAGGTTGGACTCGATGGTCTTGTAGGCCCCTTCCAACCCTACTATTATATGATCCTATGACCCAGAAGAAGGGGGGTCTCGTGTCCCAGCTCTGTGCCTCTCATGCTGCCTGCCCCAGGCGACAGCAGCATGAGGAAGGGATGTTCAGACCCCCGGATCTGAATGCCACCAGTGGCCACCACTTTGGATGACTTTAAAAGGGATTGGACAAACCCATTGAGGAGGAGACTATCAATGGATACTAGTCCTCATGGCTATATGCTTTCTCCAGTATCACAGGCAGTATGCCTATGTACATCGGTTGCTGGGGAATATGGGCGGGAGGGTGCTGTTGCACTTGTGTCCTGCTTGTGGGTTCCCTGTCGACAGCTGGTTGGCCACTGTGGGAACAGGATGCTGGACTAGATGGACCCTTGGTCTGATCCAGCACGTTCAGGAAGCTTAGGCCAGTGATGGCTCATAGCCACCACTGGCATCCTCTCGACTCTTTGCGCAGCAGCCCCAGAAAAAGCTCTTCCTGCTCTTGCTTCGGGAGGCCAGAGCAACTCAGGTACAGAAAAAGGCACCCTGTAGAGAAGCCGTGGGCCAGGAGAGGCCTGCTGGGCTTGGGCTTAGGGGCAGAGTACCTGGTTCCAAAGGCACAGGCCAGAAAAAGGGATGCAAGGCACCCTGCAGGTGGCTCTAAGTGCCTCCCAGTTTTTGTCGATATATCCCACCTTCTCCTGTGGGGAAAGGTAGAGATATTTTGAAGACAGAGTGAGCGGTCAGACTCAGGGCTGCTTTGACACCAATGAAGAGCCTTGTGGCACTTTGAAGTCTATCACATTTATTCTCAAGGCACAATCACAAACAATTCCAACAAGAAGAAAAGGTGGAAGACAACAGAAGAAGCCAATGTGGCTTCACAAAAAGCTTAGGGATGACCTGAAAACAAAAAAGGACACATCTAGGAAGTGGAAAGAAGGCCAAGTAACAAAGGAAGAGTACAGGCAGGTGGCACAGAATTGCAGGGATGGCGTCAGGAAGGCTAAAGCTGAGAATGAGCTGAGGTTAGCAAGGGATGCTAAAAACAACAAAAAGGCTTTCTTCAGCTACGTGCACAATAAAAGGCAGAGGAAAGAAATGGTGGTTCAGCTATTAAATAAGGATGGCAAAATGATGACAGATGACAAAGAAAAGGCAGAGGTGATCAATTCCTACTTTGGCTCAGTCTTCTCCCAAAAGAGGGTCTATGACCCCCCTGGCAAAAGTGAAGTGCAGGCTGAAGGGGCAGGATTGCAGCTTGAGATCGATAGGCATATGGTCAAGGAACACCTAATTCCTTTGAATGAGTTCAAATCTCCAGGGCCAGATGAACTGCATCCTAGAGTAATAAAGGAACTGGCAGAAGAACTCTCAGAACCGCTGTCTATTCTCTTTGAGAAATCATGGAGGACGGGGGAAGTGCCAGATGACTGGAGGAGGGCTAATGTGGTCCCTATCTTCAAAAAGGGTAAAAAGGAGGAACCTGGGAACTACAGACCAGTCAGACTAACATCAATCCCTGGGAAAATTCTGGAGCAGATGATAAAGGAATCCATCTGGAAGCACCTTGACAACAATGCCGTGATGACTCGAAGCCTACATGGATTTGTCAAAAACAAGTCCTGCCAGACAAATCTGATCTCATTTTTTGATCAAGTCACCTCCCTTGTAGACCGTGGGAATGCTGTAGACATCATATACCTCGACTTCATCAAAGCTTTCGACAAAGTGCCCCATGGTATCCAGATGAGCAAACTAGCTCAAAGTGGGCTGGATGAAACAACGATCATGTGGATCCACAGTTGGCTACAGAATCGGACTCAAAGAGTGCTGATCAATGGGACCTTCTCAAACTGGGGAGAGGTAACGAGTGGGGTACCGCAGGGCTCAGTCCTGGGCCCAGTGCTCTTCAACATTTGTATGAATGACTTGGAGGATGGGGTGCAGGGAATGCTGATCAAATTTGCAGATGACACATTGGGCGGGATAGCTAATACTTTGGAAGACAAACAAAATTCAAAGTGATCTGGATAGACTGGAGCGCTGGGCAGAAAACAACAGAATGACATTTAATAGGGATCAATGCCAAGTTCTGCACCTAGGAAAAAGAAACCAAATGCACAGTTACAAGATGGGGGATACGTGGCTCAACCACAGTACAAGCGAGAAGGATCTTGGCATTGTTGTCAATCACAAGCTGAATATGAGCCAGCAATGTGAAGTGGCTGCAAAAAAGGCCAATGCATAGCTTCCAAATCCCGGGAAGTCCTAGTTCCCCTCTACTCAGCACTGGTTAGGCCTCATCTGGAGTACTGTGTCCAGTTCTGGGCACCACACTTTAAGAAGGATGCAGACAAACTGGAGAGGGTTCAGAGGAGGGCAACAAAGATGATCAGGGGACTGGAAACAAAGCCCTATGAAGAGAGACTGAAAGAACCGGGCATGTTTAGCCTTGAGAAGAGAAGACTGAGGGGAGACATGATAGCGCTCTTCAAGTACTTGAAAGGTTGTCACAGAGAGGAAGGCCAGGATCTCTTCTCGGTCATCCCAGAGTGCAGGACATGGAATAATGGGCTCAAGTTGCAGGAAGCCAGATTCCGGCTGAACATCAGGAAAAGCTTCCTGACCGTAAGCGCAATACGACAGTGGAACCAATTACCTGGGGAGGCGGTGGGCTCTCCCACACTGGAGGCCTTCAAGACGGGGCTGGACATCCATTTGTCAGGGATGCTCTGACTTGGATTCCTGCCTTGAGCAGGGGGTTGGACTCGATGGCCTTGTAGGCCCCTTCCAGCCCTACTATTCTATGATTCTATGATTACAGCAGAAGCATTTCGTGCCTCAGTATCCTTGGTTGTTTCTGCTGCAACGGACTGACACGACCGAGGGAGGAGGGGACATCTGTGAATTGCCCCCAAAGAGGACAGGTGCGCTTTCACAGAATTTGCATGTGCTGATTTGTATAGGTGCAGATTTCAAAATAATTCTAATTTAAATAGAAAGCTCACCACTCTAGGGTGGAAGGCTGTGACCAAGTGATCTGTATGACTCCAGCTGCACATGGGCAGCAGCCCTGATATAAAAGCGAACACCGACCTCTGGCAGCTCTTCAAACAGAGGACTGGCCTCTGCCAAAGAGGACAGCTGGCCATCGACTCCTCCCTCTCCCCCAGTTGCTGTTATTGTTCAGTCGTTCAGTCGTGTCCGACTCTTCGTGACCCCATGGACCATCGCACGCCAGGCCTTCCTGTCCTGCGCTCTCTCCCCCAGACCCTTCTCCTAAGTTGGACCTCTGTGTCAGATAGAGAAGGCCCCTTTAATCGGATGATCCGAGGTTGCCTCCTAAAATACCCTCCCATCAGAGGCAGCCAATCGCTGCCTCCGTCCAAAACAGCCCAGCCCCTACCCTCGAGCCGTGGCCAATGGGAAGGTCTACTCCTGCATCCCAGTGCCAGATTGGGCGACCGAATTTACCCTCCAGCCACTGAGCGCCGCTGGCAACTTCTTCTCTCGCTCCATCCCGCCCCCCCTGAGCCGTTGCTGCTGCTGCTGCTGCTGCTGTGACGTTCTACCGGGCCGTGGCGGGGCTCCGTGGTTGGCCCGGAGGAGGGCGGGTCTTATGCGCCCTCTGCCTCTCAGTGGCCAGTCCTCACCGGGAAGTGCTCCCCTACTGGCAGAAGCGGGGCTAGGGGCGGATCAATGGCAGGCGGCGCCAATCCCATCAGGCACCGCCCCCGCTCCTGATTGGGCGAGGGGCTCCGGGGGCGGGGCGCGTCGTGGCCGGGGTGGTCGCTCCGCTCCGCTCCGCTCCTGCTCGGCTGCTTCGCTGGGACGGGAGGCAGGACCAGGCGGAGGAGGGAGGCCGCCGCCGCCGCCGCCGCCGCCGGGTGAGGAGCAGGCGCCCCGCCCCCGAGCCACGTCAGCCACCGCCCGCCGAGGGGGAGAGGCGGGCTGGGCGCCCCTGAGCGTGTGCAGAGCGCCTCCCCTCCCCTCCCCTCCCCCTGGGCGGGGAACGTGGCCGCCCCGCCCCCACCTTGGCGGCGGCAGCCCTTCTGCCCACGCGGGGCCGCGGGAGCGGCAGCCCCAGGCCCTCCCGCTCTGTGCCGGGGCGGAAGGGCGCCCCGGCCAGCTGAGCCAGGGGCGGCCGGCACGACGCCGGGCTGCGACCTCAGCCGCTCCCCCCGAACGGGCGGCGACCTCCGGAGAGGGCCGGGTGAGGGCTGGCGCTGAGCCAGGACCCCCAGCCCCTTGTCCGGGGGGCGGGCAGCCGGGGCGCGGCCGCTCCCCTGCCAGCACGGCGGCCCCTGGGCTGCCCGAGCCCCCCCAGAGGCGCAGAGTCAGGAGCTCCCTCCTCCGAGCACCAGGGCTGGATGGGGCTTTCTGGGGCGGGGGCCTCCCTGGGCCATTGCCCGCGCCTTGCTGGCCTGGTCTGTGGCCTTCCGTACCAGGCCTCGCGCAGGGGCGGGGGTGTCTTGTCTAGGTGGGCCACCTCATGCCCTTCGCTGCCTCCCTGGAGCTAAATTTCGGGCAAGGAGATCGCAGGTGCAACCTGGTTGTCGGGCCCGTGTGGGAAGGGGTGCCTCTGGGCAGGCGCAGAGTTCTTCAGCCTCCCCCGTGAGCAGCGCCACCAGCTGTTTGGACCAGGGATCCGGAGCCAGTGGCAGTCTCCAGGCAGCCTGGTGCCCCTCCTCCCTCAGGCCTTGCTCTGCGTGCATGCTCACGCACGCCCCCCTCTCTTCCCCGCCTCTTCCCCATCTCCCTGCAGCTGCTTCCCGCTCCTGGGGCCGCCAGCACCATGGAGGCCGAGACGCGCAGTGTGCAGATCCAGTTCCCCCACTACGCGGCTGTCCTGCTGGAGTCGCTCAACAAGCACCGCCAGGAGGGCAAGTTCTGCGACATCTCCATCCATGTGCAGGGCCGGGTCTTCCAGGCCCACAAGAGTGTGCTGGCCGCCTCCTCGCCCTATTTCCATGACAAGCTGCTGCTCAACGACACCAACTGCATCGTGCTGCCCAGCGTCATCGAGCCTGAGGCCTTCGAGAACCTCCTGCAGCTGATCTACTCGGGCCGACTCAAGCTGTTGCTGGAGGCCCTGCCCAGCCACCTCCTGGTGGCCAGCGGCCTGCAGATGTGGCAGGTGGTGGACCAGTGCTCGGGCATCCTCAAGGAGCTGGAGGGCGGCCCCTGCCGCCCGCCCTGGTCCAGCCGGGCCAGTGAGAGCCAGTCGCCCAGCAGCAGCAACTACTTTGGGGCCAGGGACGATGGGGAGGCGGGCGGTGGCACAGAAGGGCCTGGTGGGGGCCGGCACATGCAGCACGGCAGCCCTGACGACGAGGAGGAGGTGCTGAAGATCCGGGTGCCCCACGACGAGGAGGACGAGGACGAGGATGAGGAGGAGGAGCGTCAGGCCCAGATCTGCAGTGGCTCCACCGATGGGCCGGTGAAGGTCATCCTGGACGAGGGCGAGGAGGAGGATGCCCCCCGCCCGGCTGGCGGTGGCGGCTCCAAGGGCTCTGGAGAGCCGGGCTCTGGCTTTGCCTCCTCCCACGAGGCCCCCAAGGTCTTCTACATCAAGCAGGAACGCTTTGACTCCGAAGAGGCGGCAGCCTCGGGGCTGGGCGGCGGTGGCCACCCCGGCTCATGCCTGTCGGAGTCGGGCTTCCTCAAGTCCCTGGGCAGGCCGCTGGGCCTGGCCGAGATGCCGGGGCTGTGCCAGGCCGAGATCCAGGAGACAGGCGAGGTCAGCTACATCCTGCCCAGTGGGGCTACCGCCTCCTCCAGCGGGACGCCCGGCAGCAGCTTCTCGGCGAAGGCCCAGCCACTCTCCTCGGACTCGGTGGCCTTCCCGGAGAGCTCCTGGAAGCCAGTGGACTTGCATGGCAATGAGATCATTGCCCACGCGGTGCACGGGCAGGTGGTCCACGCACCTGTCAAGCTGATGTCGGCACCAGACGGCAAGAAGTTCGGCTGCCTGTGCGGGAAGCGCTTTGCGGTGAAGCCCAAGCGGGACCGGCACATCATGCTGACCTTCAGCCTGCGCCCCTTCGGCTGCTCGGTCTGCAACAAGAAATTCAAGCTCAAGCACCACCTGACGGAGCACATGAAGACCCACGATGGCAACCTGTATGCCTGCGAGGACTGCGGCCGCAAGTTCCGTGTCCAGAGCTGCTTCCTCAAGCACAAGGAGCTCTGCAAGGGGCAGGGCTGGGCCACCGCCTGCTGGACCTACAAGTAGGGGCGGGGCTGCCATGGGGCCCGCCCCGGGCCAGGACTGGGCCCTCCCGAGGGCTGGAGCGGGGCGGCGGGAGCCCAGCCCTGCTGCCCTCGACCTCTCCTGCTCTCTGGGGTCCCTGGCCCTGCACAGGCGGGGAGGAGCGGGAGGGAGTGCTTCTGGGCGTGGCTGCCCGGGCCATGTGGAGGAGCGCTTGCCCCCTGTGCTGGGGCTCGTGCTGCTTTGGGGAGAAGCGTTCCATGGGCTGCGGGCCGCAGAGCGGAGGACAGCTGGCCCTGCCAGGAGCAAAGGGTGAGCGTCCAAGAGGGTGAGCCGAGGGGGGTGTGGCGGCGGCTGAGCTGGCCAGGAGCTCAGCCGGCTCTTTCCGCTCTGAGGGACTTCCTAGCGCCCCCCTGCGGGCAGCACTGGTGGAAGTGCAGCCCAGCTGGGTCAGGCCAGGGGGGTCCTGGCTCAGCATGCCCCGTTTCCCCTCGTTGCCAGGCAGGTGCCTCTGCGAAGCCCACAGGCTGGACTTGGGGGTGGGAGCTGTCCCCGGCTGTTGCCCTCCACGGAGCAGGGTCCACTGCCGCCCCCCTGCCTGGAGGTTCCTTGGGCTGTCTTGGCCGATGCCTGTCGATGGACGTCTCCCCTTCCCCTGTGGGGTTGTCTCTTCCCGTCGCAAAGCCGGAGCGGTCGTGGTGATGGGCAGCAGCGGCATCTGCCCCCCACGCCTCGCAGCCCGGGCACAAGGCAAGTCTTTCCCAGGTGCTGTCTGCTCCTGGGCATGGCCTAGGGTGCCGTACGCATTGCCACTCCTTTGCTCGCCTTGCGCTGTCTGAGAAGAGCTGTGTGGAGTGGAGGCTTGGCGGGCGCTTCCTGAGGCCACGGACTCTCTTGGAGCCAGCTGGCCCCCTTTGCAGACTTACAGGGTCCAGTTCTTTCACATGTCATGAGCTGTAAAGTTCTCCATGGTGTCCTGACATTGCATAAAACTACCGAGAGCATGTGGCTGAGTGGTCTTTGCCTCAATCCTACCCGTGCCCGTGCAAGGATGGGGCGGGGTGGGGGATAGAGCTTTGAAAGGGGTACCCATCCTGGAGATGGGGAAGGAAGGCAGGGAGGGTTTCTTCCTCAGGGAGCGAGCCCCACGTGGCAGGACGAGACGTCTATGAAAGGCATGCCCAGAGAGCTTCCTCGCCACCCCAGTCCATGGAATGCTTCTCCCACTGAGCAGGACTCGCTTCCTCCTGCGGAAGGTGACTACAGTGGTGCCTGGATGACCTCCACCCCCTGCCCCGAGGCGCCAGGGGCACAGCAGAGTGGGTGAACCATTGCCAGGGCCTTGCATCCAAAGCAAGGGCTTGAGCTGTGCCTGAGTCCCACCAGGGCCGGTACAGAGGCTGGCTGGAGCCCAGTGTGAGGGTCTCCCTGGGCCCTGCTGCTCCCTTGTGCTGCAGTGGAGGGCTGTGCCCCCTGGCAAGGGGCAGCCCCACACGTGGTGCCCTCAGGTGGATGTGACTGGAGGCCGTGAGGTCTCAGGTTGGAGAGACAGCGTGCCACTTTTGCTTTTCCCTGAATACAGGCGAGACGGTTGATGATCTGACCGAGTGCCTGGGCTGGATAATGGGCTGGATGAACGCCAATAAACAGACTGAATCCAGACGGGACAGAGAGACATGCTGTGGGTGGTCCGCCTGGCTTGTTAAGTGGCATTTGGCCTACAGGGTCAGTTTCACAGTTTGGGGTGATCTTGGATCCAGCATTGTCACGGGAGGCGCAGGGGGCCTCAGACCAGCTGAGGCTGATATACCAACTGTGATCCTCCCTGGACAGAGATACCCTTGCAACAATTATTCATGCCCCAATATTTCATCATTATTACAGTTATACCCTGGTCTTTTCCTCTTGCAAGGAGCCCAAGACAGCTTACGTGGCCCTCCTGCTCTCCATGTTATGCTCACAACACAACCCTGCGGGGCAGATCAGGCTGGGAGTCAGTGATGGGCCCAGAGTCACCCGGTGAGTGTCATGGCCGGGTGGGACTAGAACCCAGGCTCCCAAGTCCCAGTCCAACACTAACCGCAACACCTCCCTGGCTCTGGTGTCATAGAATCATAGAATAGTAGGGTTGGAAGGGGCCTTCAAGGCCACTGAGTCCAACCTCCTGCTCAGTGCAGGAATCCAAGTCAGAGCATCCCTGACAGGTGGCTGTCCAGCCTCGTCTTGAACGCCTCCAGTGTGGGAGAGCCCACCACCTCCCCAGGTAATCGGTTCCATTGTCGTATTGCTCTTACAGTCAGGAAGCTTTTCCTGATGTTCAGCCGGAATCTGGCTTCCTGTCACTTGAGCCCATTATTCCGTGTCCTGCACTCCGGGATGATGGAGAACAGATCCTGGCCTTCCTCTCTGCGACAACCAAGTACTTGAAGAGCGCTATCCTATCTCCCCTCAGCCTTCTCAAGGCTAAACACGCCCAGTTCTTTCAGTGTCTCCTCATAGGGCTTTGTTTCCAGTCCCCTGATCAACTTTGTTGCCCTCCTCTGAACCCTCTTGAGCTTGTCTGTGTCCTTCTTAAAGTGTGGTGCCCAGAACTGGACACAGTACTCCAGATGAGGCCTAACCAGTGCTGAGTAGAGGGGAACTAGTACTTCCTGGGATTTGGGAGCTATACTTCTATGAATGCAGCCCAAAAGAGCATTTGCCTTTTTTGCAGCCACATCACATTGTTGGCTCATATTCAGCTTGTGATCGACAACAATGCCAAGATCCTTCTCGCTTGTCATGTTGTTGAGCCACGTATCCCCCATCTTGTAACTGTGCATTTGGTTTCTTTTTCCTAGGTGCAGAACTTGGCATTTATCCCTATTAAATGTTGTTCTGGTGTTTTCTGCCCAGTGCTCCAGTCTATCAAGATGACTTTGAATTTTGTTTCTGTCTTCCAAAGTATTAGCTATCCTGCCCAATTTTGTGTCATCTGCAAATGTGATCAGCATTCCCTGCACCACCTCCTCCAAGTCATTCATAAAAATGTTGAAGAGCACCGGAGACAAAGGCCAGGAGGGAATCGGAACAAACCCTTAAGGCAAGGACAAAGGAATGCTGCAGATGTGGGGCCAGGACACATCTCAAGACAGACTGTCTCGAAAATGGCTACAAGAGGGAGCCAAAGAGCAATGAAAGGCGAGGCCGAGCGAACACACTGGCCCCGGGAGCTGCATTCCTGCTGCGGGCGTGCCTTGAAGAGGAGCCGCACCAGCACCCTGGCTTTCAAGGGAGCAGGCGGCAAGGAAACGAGTGAGCTGACTGGAGCTACGCTGGCAGAAAACTCGGAGTGAATCCAATCGAACCCAGGCTAGAGCCTATTGGAAGGCCCGCTCTGTGGCAATACAGGCAGCAAAGAAAAGATTTTTTTTCTGCCACTATTGCATCTGCAAAGAGCCGTTGAGTGGAGCTGTTTCGAGTGGTCAGGGGTCTTTTACACACCAGCCCGCAAGAGGATAATTTAAAACTCTCGACAGCCCACTGTGCACAATTTGCTCACTTCTTTGCAGACAAAATCGCTCGGATGTGCTCTGACTTGGGCGCTATAGTTGATACAGACCCAGTGGATGTAACTTTGGCCCCTGCTCGTCCAGTGTTGTTGGATACCTTTCAATTTGTGCAGCCTGAGGATGTGGACAGGATCCTGGGAGAGAGGTGAGAGCCACCACGTGTGTTCTAAATCCTTGCCCTTCCTGGCTCATAAAAGCAGCCAGAGGTGGACTGGCCGAGTGGGTAAGGGGAGTGGCTAATGCCTCCCTTAGGCAAGGCAGAGTTCCAGCCTGCCTGAAGGAGGCGGTGGTGAGACCTTTGTTAAGAAAGCCCTCCCTGAACCCCATCATATTGGATAATTATCGGCCAGTCTCCAATATTCCATTTCTGGGCAAGAGATTGGAGCATGTGGTGGCCTCCCAACTCCAGGGATTCCTGGATGAGACAGATTATCTAGATCCATTTCAATCTGGCTTCAGACCCAATTATGGGATAGAAACAGCTTTGGTTGCCTTGGTGGATGACCTACGCTGGGAACTAGACAGGAGGAATGTGGCCCTCTTGGTTCTGCTGGACCTCTCAGTGGCTTTCAATATCCTTCTGGGCCGCCTCGCTGGCATGGGACTTGCAGGCATTGTTTTACAGTGGCTCCATTCCTTCCTGGAGGGGTGGACCCAGAAGGTGGTGCTGGGGGACTCCTGTTCGACTCCCTGGCCATTGACTTGTGGAGTCCCTCAGGGTTCTGTTTTGTCCCCCATGCTATTTAACATATACATGAAACCACTGGGAGAGGTTGTCCAGAATTTTGGGGTTCGGTGTCACCAGTACGCTGATGACACCCAACTCTACTTTGCTTTTCCATCTAATTCCAAGGAAAGTGTCGGGGTTCTGAACCGGTGTGTGTTGGTAGTAATGGACTGGATGAGGGCAAACAAATTGAAGCTTAATCCAGACAAGACAGAGGGGCTCCTGGTCAGTCAAAAGGTAGATCAAGGAATAGGGATTCAGCTTGGGCTAGATGGCATTACACTCCCCCTGAAGACACAGGTTTGCAGCTTGGGTGCACATCTGGATTCAGCCCTGAGCCTGGATGCCCAGGTTTCAGCAGTGACCAGGAATGCATTTGAACAGTTAAAGCGAGTGTGCCAGCTGCGCCCGTTCCTTGAGATGTCTGATTTGGCCACAGTGACACATGCTTTATTTACATCCCATCTGGATTACTGTAATGCGCTCTCTTAGTATCATGTCCTGAATAATAAACAGTAAAGTCCTCAGACTGAAAAAAGCCATTGTCAGTCCAGTGTAGCTCGCTGACTCCAAGAAGGTCAATTTTTAGCCTCTCCATTTGTTGTTTAACAATATCCAGTTTGCCCAGACTCATTCCTCTGACATTCCATGTTGCTATTCGATGAATCTCTGTACAGCGCAGACCCCTACTTTCACCTTTGGCTGTATCAACAGCTGGGGTTCCTGCTGGATTTGCCTCAGACACATCATTTTTGCCATGATTACTTATCAGAGGCCCTTGCTCTTCCCCAGTAGCTTGTTGGCTACCTTTTGGTCTGGGGTATCAAATTAATACCAAACAGAGCATGGAACAGCTCAAAGAAATAGTACAAGATTGGGATATGTGGAGAGAGATGATCCATAGAATCGCCAACAGTTGGACATGACTGAATGGATAATATTGTATCATCAATGCGCTCTACATGGGGCTGCCTCAGAAGAATGTTCGGAAAAATGAGCTGGGTCAAAGAGCTGCTGCCAGACTGCTGACTGGGGCTGGTTACAGGGAGCATACAACTCCCCTGCTAAAACAGCTTCACTGGCTCCCAGTCTGTTTCCGGGCACAATTCAAAGTGCTGGTCATGTCCTATAAAGCCCTGTACGGCTCAGGTCTGAATCTGAATTGAAAGCTTTGCTGAAGTCGAGGCATATGATGTCTACAGCATTCCCACCATCTACAAGGGAGGATAAAATTCTGGAGCAGATGATAAAGCAATCCATCTGGAAGCACCTTGAAAACAATGCTGTGATTACTCGAAGCCAACATGGATTTGTCAAAAACAAGTCCTGCCAGACAAATCTGATCTCATTTTTTGATCAAGTAACCTCCCTTGTAGACCGTGGGAATGCTGTAGACATCATACACCTCGACTTCAGCAAAGCTTTCGACAAAGTGCCCCATGATATCCTGATGAGCAAACTAGCTCAAAGTGGGCTAGATGAAACAACGATCCGGTGGATCCACAGTTGGCTACAGAATCGGACTCAAAGAGTGCTTATCAATGGGACCTTCTCAAAGAGTGCTTATCAATGGGACCTTCTCATGCTGGGGAGAGGTAACGAGTGGGGTACCGCAGGGCTCAGTCCTGGGCCCAGTGCTCTTCAACATTTGTATGAATGACTTGGAGGAGGAGGTGCAGGGAATGCTGATCAAATTTGCAGATGACACAAAACTGGGAGGGATAGCTAATACTTTGGAAGACAGAAACACAATTCAAAGTGATCTGGATAGACTGGAGCGCTGGGCAGAAAACAACAGAATGACATTTAATAGGGACAAATGCCAAGTTCTGCACCTAGGAAAAAGAAACCAAATGCACAGTTACAAGATGGGGGATACGTGGCTCAACCACACTACAAGTGAGAAGGATCTTGGAATTGTTGTCGATCACAAGCTGAATATGAGCCAACAACGTGATGTGGCTGCAAAAAAGGCAAATGCTATTTTGGGCTGCATTCATAGAAGCATCGCTTCCAAATCCCAGGAAGTACTAGTTCCCCTCTACTCAGCACTGGTTAGGCCTCATCTGGAGTACTGTGTCCAGTTCTGGGCACCACACTTGAAGAAGGATGCAGACAAACTGGAGAGGGTTCAGAGGAGGGCAACAAAGATGATCAGGGGACTGGAAACAAAGCCCTTTGAAGACAGACTGAAAGAACTGGGCATGTTTAGCCTTGAGAAGAGAAGACTGAGGGGAGATATGATAGCACTCTTCAAGTACTTGAAAGGTTGTCACAGAGAAGAAGGCCAGAATCTCTTCTTGATCATCCCAGAGTGCAGGACACGGAATAATGGGCTCAAGTTACAGGAAGCCAGATTCCGACTGAACATCAGGAAAAACTTCCTGAGTGTCAGAGCAATACGACAATGGAACCAATGACCTGGGGAGGTGGTGGGCTCTCCCACACTGGAGGCGTTCAAGACGAGGCTGGACAGCCATTTGTTAGGGATGCTCTGACTTGGATTCCTGCCTTGAGCAGGGGGTTGGACTCGATGGCCTTGTAGGCCCCTTCCAACCCTACTATTCTATGATTCTAAGATTCTATGACTCCTTTTCTCGTTAGCGTCGCTTGCCATGGGACCTGACTGATCATTGTTCTGAGTTTATTAAAATCAGCTTTCCTAAAATCCAGGGTACGCGTTTGACTACACTCAGCTTTTGCTTCCCTTAGAACCAAGAACTCAAGTACAACATGGTCGCTTTCCCCCAGAGTTCCTGTAACTGCTACTTTATCCACTAAGTCTTCTCTGTTGGTTAGGATCAAGTCAAGGATAGCTGATCCTCTAGTTCCTTCCTCTACTTTCTGTAGGAGGAAGTTATCCGCCACACAAGTCAGGAATTTCCTGGAGGGGCCATGTTTTGCAGAATTTGTCTCCCAACAAATATCGGGGAAATTGAAGTCCCCCATTACTACTACATCATTCTTCCTTGAAACATTGGCTATTTGCTTTTCAAAAGTTTCATCCTCGTCTTCTCCTTGGTTGGGTGGCCGGTAGTAGACTCCGACCTCCATGTTCCTTTTATTCTTTGCTCCATTTATTTTGATCCAGATGCTCTCGATGGGGCTACCAAGCTCCTCCTCCTGCATTTCTGTGCAGAGATATGTATTTTTCACATACAGTGCAACCCCACCTCCCTTTCTGTTCCTCCTGTTCTTTTTGAACGAGTGATATCCTTCCATTGCTGTATTCCAGTCATGAGAGTCATCCCACCAAGCCTCAGTTATACTTGTTGTTGTTGTTGTTGTTTATTCGGTCAATCGCTTCCGATTCTTCGTGACTTCATGGACCAGCCCACGCCAGAGCTTCCTGGTGGCCGTCACCACCCCCAGCAAAATGACATTTAATAGGGATAAATGCCAAGTTCTGTACCTAGGAAAAAGAAACCAAATGCACAGTTAGAAGATGGGGGATACGTGGCTCAACAACACAACAAGCGAGAAGGATCTTGGCATTGTTGTTGATCACAAGCTGAAGATGAGCCAACAATTTGATGTGGCTGCAAAAAAGGCAAATGCTCTTTTGGGCTGCATTAATAGAAGCATAGCTTCCAAATCTCGGGAAGTACTAGTTCCCCTCTACTCAGCACTGGTTAGGCCTCATCTGGAGTACTGTGTCCAGTTCTGGGCACCACACTTTAAGATGGATGCAGACAAAGTGGAGAGGGTTCAGAGGAGGGCAACAAAGATGATCAGGGGACTGGAAACAAAGCCCTATGAAGAGAGACTGAAAGAACTGGGCATGTTTAGCCTTGAGAAGAAAAAACAGAGGAGATAGGATAGCGCTCTTCAAGTACTTGAAAGGTAGTCACAGAGAGGAAGGCCAGGATCTCGTCTTGATCATCCCAGAGTGCAGGACACGGAATAATGGGCTCAACTTGCAGGAAGCCAGATTCCGGCTGAACATCAGGAGAACCTTCCTGTTAAGAGTAATACGACAGTGGAACCAATGACGTAGGGAGGTGGTGGGCTCTCCCACACTGGAGGCATTCAAGACGGGGCTGGACAGCCAGCTGTCAGGGATGCTCTGACTTGGATTCCTGCCTTGAGCAGGGGGTTGGACTCGATGGCCTTGTAGGCCCCTTCTATCCCTACTATTCTATGATTCCATGAGATCTGTTTGTAATCTCTTCAGCCTCAGAGAGCATGCAACTCTCTGGGGAGGTTCTAGTTTTGCTTATTTCTTTTTATTTCAATAGAATCATAGAATAGTAGGGTTGGGACATTACATCTCTCTTCCCCATAGGATTCAGTTTAAAGCCCTCCTGATGAAGTTCTTCATGCTGTGGCCAAACACATTCTTCCCAGCCTTTGTGAGGTGCAACCCGTCCCTAGCCAACAGCCCATCTTCCAGGAAGTATAGCCCGTGCTCCCAGAATCCAAATCTCTCTCGTTGGCACCACCTTCGTAGCCAGTCATTCACCTGGAGTATTTTTCGTTTCTATCCCTCTTCTAACTACTGGAAGGATAGATGAGAAAACTATCTGGGCCCCAAAGTTCTTGAGTTTCCTTCCCAAAGCTTCAAAATCTGACGTGATCTCTTCGTAGCTCCGCTTGGCGGTATCATTTGTTCCCGCATGGATGAGAAGAAAGGGATACCTGTCAGTGGGCTTTCTGAGTGCAGGCAACCTTTCAGTCACGTCTCTAATCTGTCCTCCCGGGAGACAACATACCTGGCAAGTCCACAGGTCTTCGCGACATACTTGGGTCTCGATCCCACGCAGCAAGGAGTCTCCCACTACTACCACTCTTCTCCTTGTTGTAGGCCTGGGTTTCATCGCCTGTTTGACTGACCTTCAGCCTCTTGCTGACTCTCATGCAGGTTCCCCTGTGATGCTTCCTCTGCAGGCTGTCCTCCAGTCTCATCCGCAAGTACCTGGAATCGGTTCCACAGCTCCACTGCTTCCACTGGTGCAGTGGCGGCTAGTTCTTCTTCTCCTGTCACCCTTTTCCAAGGAGTATCCTCTACTCCGTTTTTCTTCACCTCAGCATTTCCCACTGCCTCATCTTGCTGTTGCTCTTCAAGCTTCTGTTCTGCCCTTTGCTGCTGTAGTTCCCCCATTCTGTCCAAGAACTCTTCGTGTTCTTTGCACTGTATGTGAAAAATACATATCTCTGCACAGAAATACAGGAGGAGGAGCTTGGTAGCCCCATCGAGAGCATCTGGGTTGAAATAAATGGAGCAAAGAATAAAAGGAACCTGGTGGTCGGAGTCTACTACCGGCCACCCAATCAAGGAGAAGCCAAGGATGAAACTTTTGAAAAGCAAATAGCCAATGTTTTAAGGAAGCATGATGTAGTAGTAATGGGGGACTTCAATTTCCCCGATATTTGTTGGGAGACAAATTCTGCAAAACATGGCCCCTCCAGGAAATTCCTGACTTGTGTGGCGGATAACTTCCTCCTACAGAAAGTAGAGGAAGGAACTAGAGGATCGGCTATCCTTGACTTGATCCTAACCAACAGAGATGACTTAGTGGATAAAGTAGCAGTTACAGGAACTCTGGGGGAAAGCGACCATGTTGTACTTGAGTTCTTGGTTCTAAGGGAAGCAAAAGCCGAGTGTACTCAAATGCGTACCCTGGATTTTAGGAAAGCTGATTTTAATAAACTCAGAACAATGATCAGTAAGGTCCCATGGCAAACAATGCTAGCGAGAAAAGGAGTCCAAGATGGGTGGGAACTTTTAAAAAAGGAAATTCTCAAGGCACAATCACAAACCATTCCAACAAGAAGAAAAGGTGGAAGACAACAGAAGAAGCCAATGTGGCTTCACAAAAAGCTTAGGGATGACCTGAAAACAAAAAAGGACACATATAGGAAGTGGAAAGAAGGCCAAGTAACAAAGGAAGAGTACAGGCAGGTAGCACAGAATTGCAGGGATGGCGTCAGGAAGGCTAAAGCGGAGAACGAGGTGAGGTTAGCGAGGGATGCTAAAAACAACAAAAAGGCTTTCTTCAGCTTCGTGCATAGCAAAAGGCAGAGGAAAGAAATGGTTGTTCAGCTATTAAATAAGGATGGCAAAATGATAACAGATGACAAAGAAAAGGCAGAGGTGCTCAATTCCTACTTTGGCTCAGTCTTCTCCCAAAAGAGGGTCTATGACCCCCCTGGCAAAGGCGAAGTACAGGCTGAAGGGGCAGGATTGCAGCTTGAGATCGACAGGCATATGGTCAAGGAACACCTCATTACTTTGAATGAGTTCAAATCTCCAGGGCCAGATGAACTGCATCCTAGAGTCATAAAGGAACTGGCAGAAGAACTCTCAGAACCGCTGTCTATTCTCTTTGAGAAATCATGGAGGACCGGGGAAGTGCCAGATGACTGGAGGAGGGCTAACGTTGTCCCTATCTTCAAAAAGGGTAAAAAGGAGGAACCTGGGAACTACAGACCAGTCAGTCTGACATCAATCCCTGGGAAAGTTCTGGAGCAGATCATAAAGCAATCCATCTGGAAGCACCTTGACAACAATGCCGTGATTACTCGAAGGCAACATGGATTTGTCAAAAACAAGTCCTGCCAGACAAATCTGATCTCATTTTTTGATCAAGTCACCTCCCTTGTAGACCGTGGGAATGCTGTAGACATCATATACCTCGACTTCAGCAAAGCTTTCGACAAAGTGCCCCATGATATCCTGATGAGCAAACTAGCTCGAAGTGGGCTAGATGAAACAACGATCATGTGGATCCACAGTTGGCTACAGAATCGGACTCAAAGAGTGCTGATCAATGGGACCTTCTCAAGCTGGGGAGAGGTAACGAGTGGGGTACCGCAGGGCTCAGTCCTGGGCCCAGTGCTCTTCAACATTTGTATTAATGACTTGGAGGAGGAGGTGCAGGGAATGCTGATCAAATTTGCAGATGACACAAAATTGGGAGGGATAGCTAATACTTTGGAAGACAGAAACAAAATTCAAAGTGATCTGGATAGACTGGAGTGCTGGGCAGAAAACAACAAAATGGCATTTAATAGGGACAAATGCCAAGTTTTGCACCTAGGAAAAAGAAACCAAATGCACAGTTACAAGATGGGGGATACGTGGCTCAACCACACTACGAGCGAGAAGGATCTTGGAATAGTCGTCGATCACAAGCTGAATATGAGCCAACAATGTGATGTGGCTGCAAAAAAGGCAAATGCTATTTTGGGCTGCATTAATAGAAGCATTGCTTCCAAATCCCGGGAAGTACTAGTTCCCCTCTACTCAGCACTGGTTAGGCCTCATCTGGAGTACTGTGTCCAGTTCTGGGCACCACACTTTAAGAAGGATGCAGACAAGCTGGAGAGGGTTCAAAGGAGGGCAACAAAGATGATCAGGGGACTGGAAACAAAGCCCTATGAAGAGAGACTGAAAGAACTGGGAATGTTTAGCCTTGAGAAGAGAAGACTGAGGGGAGATATGATAGCACTCTTCAAGTACGTGAAAGGTTGTCACAGAGAAGAAGGCCAGGATCTCTTCTTGATCATCCCAGAGTGCAGGACACGGAATAATGGGCTCAAGTTACAGGAAGCCAGATTCCGGCTGAACATCAGGAAAAACTTCCTGAGTGTCAGAGCAATACGGCAATGGAACCAATTACCTGGGGAGGTGGTGGGCTCTCCCACACTGGAGGCCTTTAAGACGAGGCTGGACAGCCATTTGTCAGGGATGCTCTGACTTGGATTCCTGCATTGAGCAGGGGGTTGGACTCGATGGCCTTGTAGGCCCCTTCCAACCCTACTATTCTATGATTCTATTCTATGATTCTATGTGTTCTCTTATTCCCCGGAAGGTCGACAGTCGCCGCTCCAGTCCACTTACTTTTTCTTCCAGCAGTGTGATCAACTTGCACTTGTTGCAGGTGTAGGCCATGCTGATCTCAGGCAAGAAAACAATCATGGCACACTCCTTGCAGGTCACCACCACTGGAGAGTCCTGTCCTTCCATTGCCTCTTTTCCCTTTTTGTGTCTAGCTTTGTGATTGTTCTAGACTAGCCTGTGCCTGCTCCTCTGCTCAGTAGAGGTTAAAAGCAGAGTCCCACTGGTGTGGAAGTGTGTGTTACAAGACAAACAAATGGAAAAAAGTTAGTTAAAAAAATAATAAAAAAAAAAAATGTTAGGGGCCTCCCCCTTGACCTCCCCTGCCGAACTCCTGTTTGCTCCCCCTGTCTGCTCCCCCTGTTCGCTCGCTCTCTGGGAGCTTGCCTGCTTCTGTAGTCCCTGGACCAGCTGGAGCAGCTTGCTCTGCTCTGCTCAGCTGGGAGGCGGGAAACAGACACCTTACTCTTCAGGATGTCTGGCTCTAGCTCACTGACCACACCGTCAAATCTATCCCTGATATTATCCTTCCTATACAGATCTTCCATATATTCTTGCCACCTTTTCTTGATCTCTTTTGCTTCTATTAGGTCCGTGCCATCTTTGTTTTTGATCATACCCATTTTTGCCTGGAATTTACCTCCGATGTTTCTAATTTTTGGAAGAGGTCTCTTGTCCTTCCTGTTCTATTATCTTCTTCCGCTTCCGCGCATTGCTTGTTTAAAAATAATTCCTTATCTCTCCTGGCTAACCTCTGGAATTTTGCATTTAATTGGGCATATCTCCCCCTATCACTGTTGCCTTTTGCCTTCCGTCTTTCTTGGGCTGCTTCCATTGTCTCAGCAGACCGCCATCTTGCCTTCTTGGTTTTCTTTGGGACGTTTTTTGTTGCCGCCTCCTGAACAATGTTGCGAACTTCTGTCCATAGTTCTTCCGGGACCCTATCTACTAAATCTAGTCCCTTAAATCTATTCTTCACCTCCACTGCATATTCATGAGGAATATTCGTGAGCTCATATCTAACTGATCTGTGGGTCTTCCCTATTCTCTTGAGTCTGATTCTAAATTGTGCAATAAGAAGTTTGTGACCTGAACTACAATCAGCTCCAGGTCTTGTTTTTACCAACTGCATAGGTGTCCGCCACCTTTGGCTACAAAGGATGTAGTCAATCTGATTTTGGTGTCGACCGTCTGGTGAAGTCCATGTATAAAGTCGTCTCTTAGGTTGTTGGAAGAGAGTGTTTGTTATGCACAGTGAGTTGTCTTGGCAAAATTCTTTCAGCCTATGTCCTGCTTCATTTTGTTCTCCCAGACCACGCTTGCCTGTAATTCCAGGTGTCGTTTGACTACCCACCTTAGCATTCCAGTCTCCTGTAATGAAAAAAACATCTTTTTTTGGTGTACTATCCAGTAGGTGCTGCAGATCCTCATAGAACTGATCTACTTCTGCTTCTTCAGCATCTGTGGTTGGGGCATATATTTGGATCACTGTGATGTTAAATGGCTTACCCTGAATTCAAATTGAGATAATTCTGTCATTTTTTGGATTGTATCCAAGCACTGCTTTAGCCAGTTTATTATTAATTATGAAGGCTACTCCATTTCTTCTGTGGTCCTCTTGTCCACAGTAGTAGATCTGGTGGTCATTTGATGTGAAGTGGCCCATTCCAGTCCATTTCAGTTCACTGACACCCAAAATGTCTATATTTAATCTTGTTGTTGTTGTTCAGTCGTTCAATCGTGTCCGAGCCTTTGTGACCCCCTGGACCATAGCACGCCAGGCCTTCCTGTCCTGCACTCTCTCCTGGAGCGTGCTCAAGTCCATACTCATTGCATCAGTGATGCTATCTAGCCATCTCATCCTCTGCCATCCCCTTCTCCTTTTGCCTTCAGTCTTTCCCAGCATCAGGGTCTTTTCCAGAGAGTTTTCTCTTCGCATGAGGTGGCCAAAATATTTGAGCTTCAGCTTCAGTATCTGTCCTTCCAATGAGCACTCAGGGTTGATTTCCTTTAGGATGGACTGATTTGACCTCCTTGCAGTCCAGGGGACTCGTAAGAGTCTTCTCCAGCACCACAGTTCGAAAGCATCCATTCTTCGGCGCTCAGCCTTCCTTATAGTCCAGCTCTCACAGCCATACATTACTACTGGGAAAACCATAGCTTTGATTAGACGGACCTTTGTCGGCAAGGTGATGTCTCTGCTTCTTACTATGCTGTCTAGATTTGCCATAGCTTTCCTCCCAAGGAGCAAGTGTCTTTTAATTTCATGGCTACAGTCACCATCTGCGGTGATCTTGGAGCCCAAGAAAATAAAATCTGTCACTGCTTCCATTTCTTCCCCTTCTATATGCCAGGAAGTGATGGGGCCAGATGCCATGATCTTCGTTTTTTGAATGTTGAGTTTCAAACCAGCTTTTGCACTCTCCTCTTTCACCCTCAACAAGAGGCTCTTTAGATCCTCTTCACTTTCTGCCGTTAGGGTGGTATCGTCTGCATATCGGAGGTTGTTGATAATTCTCCCTGCAATCTTAATTCCGACCTCTGATTCATCCAACCTGGCGTTTCTCATGATGTACTCTGCATATAAGTTAAATAAGTAGGGTGACAATACGCAGCCTTGTCGTACTCCTTTCCCAATTTTGAACCAATCGGTTGTTCCATGTCCAGTTCTTACTGTTGCTTCTTGACCCTCATACAGGTTTCTCGGGAGACAGGTAAAGTGGTCTGGTACCCCCATCTCTTTAAGAATTTGCCACACTTTGTTGTGATTCACACAATCAAAGGCTTTAGCGTAGTCAATGAAGCAGAAATAGACTTTTTCTGGAATTCTCTTGCTTTCTCCATGATCCAACGAATGTTGGTGATTTGATCTCTAGTTCCTCTGCCTCTTCGAAACCCAGCTTGTACTTCCGGTAGTTCTTGGTTCGCATACTGCTGAAGCCTAGCTTGTAGGATTTTGAGCATAATCTTGCTGGCATGTGAAATGAGCGCAATTGTGCGGTAGTTTGAACACTCTTTGGCGTTGCCCTTCTTTGGAATTGGAATGTAAACTGACCTTTTCCAGTCTTGTGGCCACTGAGTGTTCCAAATTTGTTGGCATATTGGGTGTAGCACTTTAACAGCATCATCTGTTAAACAACAGATGATTGTTTTTCTGTTAAACAACAGAAAACAACAGAATCACATTTAATAGGGACAAATGCCAAGTTCTGCACCTAGGAAAAAGAAACCAAATGCACAGTTACAAGATGGGGGATACGTGGCTCAACCACACTACAAGTGAGAAGGATCTTGGAATTGTTGTCGATCACAAGCTGAATATGAGCCAACAACGTGATGTGGCTGCAAAAAAGGCAAATGCTATTTTGGGCTGCATTCATAGAAGCATCGCTTCCAAATCCCAGGAAGTACTAGTTCCCCTCTACTCAGCACTGGTTAGGCCTCATCTGGAGTACTGTGTCCAGTTCTGGGCACCACACTTGAAGAAGGATGCAGACAAACTGGAGAGGGTTCAGAGGAGGGCAACAAAGATGATCAGGGGACTGGAAACAAAGCCCTTTGAAGACAGACTGAAAGAACTGGGCATGTTTAGCCTTGAGAAGAGAAGACTGAGGGGAGATATGATAGCACTCTTCAAGTACTTGAAAGGTTGTCACAGAGAAGAAGGCCAGAATCTCTTCTTGATCATCCCAGAGTGCAGGACACGGAATAATGGGCTCAAGTTACAGGAAGCCAGATTCCGACTGAACATCAGGAAAAACTTCCTGAGTGTCAGAGCAATACGACAATGGAACCAATGACCTGGGGAGGTGGTGGGCTCTCCCACACTGGAGGCGTTCAAGACGAGGCTGGACAGCCATTTGTTAGGGATGCTCTGACTTGGATTCCTGCCTTGAGCAGGGGGTTGGACTCGATGGCCTTGTAGGCCCCTTCCAACCCTACTATTCTATGATTCTAAGATTCTATGACTCCTTTTCTCGTTAGCGTCGCTTGCCATGGGACCTGACTGATCATTGTTCTGAGTTTATTAAAATCAGCTTTCCTAAAATCCAGGGTACGCGTTTGACTACACTCAGCTTTTGCTTCCCTTAGAACCAAGAACTCAAGTACAACATGGTCGCTTTCCCCCAGAGTTCCTGTAACTGCTACTTTATCCACTAAGTCTTCTCTGTTGGTTAGGATCAAGTCAAGGATAGCTGATCCTCTAGTTCCTTCCTCTACTTTCTGTAGGAGGAAGTTATCCGCCACACAAGTCAGGAATTTCCTGGAGGGGCCATGTTTTGCAGAATTTGTCTCCCAACAAATATCGGGGAAATTGAAGTCCCCCATTACTACTACATCATTCTTCCTTGAAACATTGGCTATTTGCTTTTCAAAAGTTTCATCCTCGTCTTCTCCTTGGTTGGGTGGCCGGTAGTAGACTCCGACCTCCATGTTCCTTTTATTCTTTGCTCCATTTATTTTGATCCAGATGCTCTCGATGGGGCTACCAAGCTCCTCCTCCTGCATTTCTGTGCAGAGATATGTATTTTTCACATACAGTGCAACCCCACCTCCCTTTCTGTTCCTCCTGTTCTTTTTGAACGAGTGATATCCTTCCATTGCTGTATTCCAGTCATGAGAGTCATCCCACCAAGCCTCAGTTATACTTGTTGTTGTTGTTGTTGTTTATTCGGTCAATCGCTTCCGATTCTTCGTGACTTCATGGACCAGCCCACGCCAGAGCTTCCTGGTGGCCGTCACCACCCCCAGCAAAATGACATTTAATAGGGATAAATGCCAAGTTCTGTACCTAGGAAAAAGAAACCAAATGCACAGTTAGAAGATGGGGGATACGTGGCTCAACAACACAACAAGCGAGAAGGATCTTGGCATTGTTGTTGATCACAAGCTGAAGATGAGCCAACAATTTGATGTGGCTGCAAAAAAGGCAAATGCTCTTTTGGGCTGCATTAATAGAAGCATAGCTTCCAAATCTCGGGAAGTACTAGTTCCCCTCTACTCAGCACTGGTTAGGCCTCATCTGGAGTACTGTGTCCAGTTCTGGGCACCACACTTTAAGATGGATGCAGACAAAGTGGAGAGGGTTCAGAGGAGGGCAACAAAGATGATCAGGGGACTGGAAACAAAGCCCTATGAAGAGAGACTGAAAGAACTGGGCATGTTTAGCCTTGAGAAGAAAAAACAGAGGAGATAGGATAGCGCTCTTCAAGTACTTGAAAGGTAGTCACAGAGAGGAAGGCCAGGATCTCGTCTTGATCATCCCAGAGTGCAGGACACGGAATAATGGGCTCAACTTGCAGGAAGCCAGATTCCGGCTGAACATCAGGAGAACCTTCCTGTTAAGAGTAATACGACAGTGGAACCAATGACGTAGGGAGGTGGTGGGCTCTCCCACACTGGAGGCATTCAAGACGGGGCTGGACAGCCAGCTGTCAGGGATGCTCTGACTTGGATTCCTGCCTTGAGCAGGGGGTTGGACTCGATGGCCTTGTAGGCCCCTTCTATCCCTACTATTCTATGATTCCATGAGATCTGTTTGTAATCTCTTCAGCCTCAGAGAGCATGCAACTCTCTGGGGAGGTTCTAGTTTTGCTTATTTCTTTTTATTTCAATAGAATCATAGAATAGTAGGGTTGGGACATTACATCTCTCTTCCCCATAGGATTCAGTTTAAAGCCCTCCTGATGAAGTTCTTCATGCTGTGGCCAAACACATTCTTCCCAGCCTTTGTGAGGTGCAACCCGTCCCTAGCCAACAGCCCATCTTCCAGGAAGTATAGCCCGTGCTCCCAGAATCCAAATCTCTCTCGTTGGCACCACCTTCGTAGCCAGTCATTCACCTGGAGTATTTTTCGTTTCTATCCCTCTTCTAACTACTGGAAGGATAGATGAGAAAACTATCTGGGCCCCAAAGTTCTTGAGTTTCCTTCCCAAAGCTTCAAAATCTGACGTGATCTCTTCGTAGCTCCGCTTGGCGGTATCATTTGTTCCCGCATGGATGAGAAGAAAGGGATACCTGTCAGTGGGCTTTCTGAGTGCAGGCAACCTTTCAGTCACGTCTCTAATCTGTCCTCCCGGGAGACAACATACCTGGCAAGTCCACAGGTCTTCGCGACATACTTGGGTCTCGATCCCACGCAGCAAGGAGTCTCCCACTACTACCACTCTTCTCCTTGTTGTAGGCCTGGGTTTCATCGCCTGTTTGACTGACCTTCAGCCTCTTGCTGACTCTCATGCAGGTTCCCCTGTGATGCTTCCTCTGCAGGCTGTCCTCCAGTCTCATCCGCAAGTACCTGGAATCGGTTCCACAGCTCCACTGCTTCCACTGGTGCAGTGGCGGCTAGTTCTTCTTCTCCTGTCACCCTTTTCCAAGGAGTATCCTCTACTCCGTTTTTCTTCACCTCAGCATTTCCCACTGCCTCATCTTGCTGTTGCTCTTCAAGCTTCTGTTCTGCCCTTTGCTGCTGTAGTTCCCCCATTCTGTCCAAGAACTCTTCGTGTTCTTTGCACTGTATGTGAAAAATACATATCTCTGCACAGAAATACAGGAGGAGGAGCTTGGTAGCCCCATCGAGAGCATCTGGGTTGAAATAAATGGAGCAAAGAATAAAAGGAACCTGGTGGTCGGAGTCTACTACCGGCCACCCAATCAAGGAGAAGCCAAGGATGAAACTTTTGAAAAGCAAATAGCCAATGTTTTAAGGAAGCATGATGTAGTAGTAATGGGGGACTTCAATTTCCCCGATATTTGTTGGGAGACAAATTCTGCAAAACATGGCCCCTCCAGGAAATTCCTGACTTGTGTGGCGGATAACTTCCTCCTACAGAAAGTAGAGGAAGGAACTAGAGGATCGGCTATCCTTGACTTGATCCTAACCAACAGAGATGACTTAGTGGATAAAGTAGCAGTTACAGGAACTCTGGGGGAAAGCGACCATGTTGTACTTGAGTTCTTGGTTCTAAGGGAAGCAAAAGCCGAGTGTACTCAAATGCGTACCCTGGATTTTAGGAAAGCTGATTTTAATAAACTCAGAACAATGATCAGTAAGGTCCCATGGCAAACAATGCTAGCGAGAAAAGGAGTCCAAGATGGGTGGGAACTTTTAAAAAAGGAAATTCTCAAGGCACAATCACAAACCATTCCAACAAGAAGAAAAGGTGGAAGACAACAGAAGAAGCCAATGTGGCTTCACAAAAAGCTTAGGGATGACCTGAAAACAAAAAAGGACACATATAGGAAGTGGAAAGAAGGCCAAGTAACAAAGGAAGAGTACAGGCAGGTAGCACAGAATTGCAGGGATGGCGTCAGGAAGGCTAAAGCGGAGAACGAGGTGAGGTTAGCGAGGGATGCTAAAAACAACAAAAAGGCTTTCTTCAGCTTCGTGCATAGCAAAAGGCAGAGGAAAGAAATGGTTGTTCAGCTATTAAATAAGGATGGCAAAATGATAACAGATGACAAAGAAAAGGCAGAGGTGCTCAATTCCTACTTTGGCTCAGTCTTCTCCCAAAAGAGGGTCTATGACCCCCCTGGCAAAGGCGAAGTACAGGCTGAAGGGGCAGGATTGCAGCTTGAGATCGACAGGCATATGGTCAAGGAACACCTCATTACTTTGAATGAGTTCAAATCTCCAGGGCCAGATGAACTGCATCCTAGAGTCATAAAGGAACTGGCAGAAGAACTCTCAGAACCGCTGTCTATTCTCTTTGAGAAATCATGGAGGACCGGGGAAGTGCCAGATGACTGGAGGAGGGCTAACGTTGTCCCTATCTTCAAAAAGGGTAAAAAGGAGGAACCTGGGAACTACAGACCAGTCAGTCTGACATCAATCCCTGGGAAAGTTCTGGAGCAGATCATAAAGCAATCCATCTGGAAGCACCTTGACAACAATGCCGTGATTACTCGAAGGCAACATGGATTTGTCAAAAACAAGTCCTGCCAGACAAATCTGATCTCATTTTTTGATCAAGTCACCTCCCTTGTAGACCGTGGGAATGCTGTAGACATCATATACCTCGACTTCAGCAAAGCTTTCGACAAAGTGCCCCATGATATCCTGATGAGCAAACTAGCTCGAAGTGGGCTAGATGAAACAACGATCATGTGGATCCACAGTTGGCTACAGAATCGGACTCAAAGAGTGCTGATCAATGGGACCTTCTCAAGCTGGGGAGAGGTAACGAGTGGGGTACCGCAGGGCTCAGTCCTGGGCCCAGTGCTCTTCAACATTTGTATTAATGACTTGGAGGAGGAGGTGCAGGGAATGCTGATCAAATTTGCAGATGACACAAAATTGGGAGGGATAGCTAATACTTTGGAAGACAGAAACAAAATTCAAAGTGATCTGGATAGACTGGAGTGCTGGGCAGAAAACAACAAAATGGCATTTAATAGGGACAAATGCCAAGTTTTGCACCTAGGAAAAAGAAACCAAATGCACAGTTACAAGATGGGGGATACGTGGCTCAACCACACTACGAGCGAGAAGGATCTTGGAATAGTCGTCGATCACAAGCTGAATATGAGCCAACAATGTGATGTGGCTGCAAAAAAGGCAAATGCTATTTTGGGCTGCATTAATAGAAGCATTGCTTCCAAATCCCGGGAAGTACTAGTTCCCCTCTACTCAGCACTGGTTAGGCCTCATCTGGAGTACTGTGTCCAGTTCTGGGCACCACACTTTAAGAAGGATGCAGACAAGCTGGAGAGGGTTCAAAGGAGGGCAACAAAGATGATCAGGGGACTGGAAACAAAGCCCTATGAAGAGAGACTGAAAGAACTGGGAATGTTTAGCCTTGAGAAGAGAAGACTGAGGGGAGATATGATAGCACTCTTCAAGTACGTGAAAGGTTGTCACAGAGAAGAAGGCCAGGATCTCTTCTTGATCATCCCAGAGTGCAGGACACGGAATAATGGGCTCAAGTTACAGGAAGCCAGATTCCGGCTGAACATCAGGAAAAACTTCCTGAGTGTCAGAGCAATACGGCAATGGAACCAATTACCTGGGGAGGTGGTGGGCTCTCCCACACTGGAGGCCTTTAAGACGAGGCTGGACAGCCATTTGTCAGGGATGCTCTGACTTGGATTCCTGCATTGAGCAGGGGGTTGGACTCGATGGCCTTGTAGGCCCCTTCCAACCCTACTATTCTATGATTCTATTCTATGATTCTATGTGTTCTCTTATTCCCCGGAAGGTCGACAGTCGCCGCTCCAGTCCACTTACTTTTTCTTCCAGCAGTGTGATCAACTTGCACTTGTTGCAGGTGTAGGCCATGCTGATCTCAGGCAAGAAAACAATCATGGCACACTCCTTGCAGGTCACCACCACTGGAGAGTCCTGTCCTTCCATTGCCTCTTTTCCCTTTTTGTGTCTAGCTTTGTGATTGTTCTAGACTAGCCTGTGCCTGCTCCTCTGCTCAGTAGAGGTTAAAAGCAGAGTCCCACTGGTGTGGAAGTGTGTGTTACAAGACAAACAAATGGAAAAAAGTTAGTTAAAAAAATAATAAAAAAAAAAATGTTAGGGGCCTCCCCCTTGACCTCCCCTGCCGAACTCCTGTTTGCTCCCCCTGTCTGCTCCCCCTGTTCGCTCGCTCTCTGGGAGCTTGCCTGCTTCTGTAGTCCCTGGACCAGCTGGAGCAGCTTGCTCTGCTCTGCTCAGCTGGGAGGCGGGAAACAGACACCTTACTCTTCAGGATGTCTGGCTCTAGCTCACTGACCACACCGTCAAATCTATCCCTGATATTATCCTTCCTATACAGATCTTCCATATATTCTTGCCACCTTTTCTTGATCTCTTTTGCTTCTATTAGGTCCGTGCCATCTTTGTTTTTGATCATACCCATTTTTGCCTGGAATTTACCTCCGATGTTTCTAATTTTTGGAAGAGGTCTCTTGTCCTTCCTGTTCTATTATCTTCTTCCGCTTCCGCGCATTGCTTGTTTAAAAATAATTCCTTATCTCTCCTGGCTAACCTCTGGAATTTTGCATTTAATTGGGCATATCTCCCCCTATCACTGTTGCCTTTTGCCTTCCGTCTTTCTTGGGCTGCTTCCATTGTCTCAGCAGACCGCCATCTTGCCTTCTTGGTTTTCTTTGGGACGTTTTTTGTTGCCGCCTCCTGAACAATGTTGCGAACTTCTGTCCATAGTTCTTCCGGGACCCTATCTACTAAATCTAGTCCCTTAAATCTATTCTTCACCTCCACTGCATATTCATGAGGAATATTCGTGAGCTCATATCTAACTGATCTGTGGGTCTTCCCTATTCTCTTGAGTCTGATTCTAAATTGTGCAATAAGAAGTTTGTGACCTGAACTACAATCAGCTCCAGGTCTTGTTTTTACCAACTGCATAGGTGTCCGCCACCTTTGGCTACAAAGGATGTAGTCAATCTGATTTTGGTGTCGACCGTCTGGTGAAGTCCATGTATAAAGTCGTCTCTTAGGTTGTTGGAAGAGAGTGTTTGTTATGCACAGTGAGTTGTCTTGGCAAAATTCTTTCAGCCTATGTCCTGCTTCATTTTGTTCTCCCAGACCACGCTTGCCTGTAATTCCAGGTGTCGTTTGACTACCCACCTTAGCATTCCAGTCTCCTGTAATGAAAAAAACATCTTTTTTTGGTGTACTATCCAGTAGGTGCTGCAGATCCTCATAGAACTGATCTACTTCTGCTTCTTCAGCATCTGTGGTTGGGGCATATATTTGGATCACTGTGATGTTAAATGGCTTACCCTGAATTCAAATTGAGATAATTCTGTCATTTTTTGGATTGTATCCAAGCACTGCTTTAGCCAGTTTATTATTAATTATGAAGGCTACTCCATTTCTTCTGTGGTCCTCTTGTCCACAGTAGTAGATCTGGTGGTCATCTGATGTGAAGTGGCCCATTCCAGTCCATTTCAGTTCACTGACACCCAAAATGTCTATATTTAATCTTGTTGTTGTTGTTCAGTCGTTCAATCGTGTCCGAGCCTTTGTGACCCCCTGGACCATAGCACGCCAGGCCTTCCTGTCCTGCACTCTCTCCTGGAGCGTGCTCAAGTCCATACTCATTGCATCAGTGATGCTATCTAGCCATCTCATCCTCTGCCATCCCCTTCTCCTTTTGCCTTCAGTCTTTCCCAGCATCAGGGTCTTTTCCAGAGAGTTTTCTCTTCGCATGAGGTGGCCAAAATATTTGAGCTTCAGCTTCAGTATCTGTCCTTCCAATGAGCACTCAGGGTTGATTTCCTTTAGGATGGACTGATTTGACCTCCTTGCAGTCCAGGGGACTCGTAAGAGTCTTCTCCAGCACCACAGTTCGAAAGCATCCATTCTTCGGCGCTCAGCCTTCCTTATAGTCCAGCTCTCACAGCCATACATTACTACTGGGAAAACCATAGCTTTGATTAGACGGACCTTTGTCGGCAAGGTGATGTCTCTGCTTCTTACTATGCTGTCTAGATTTGCCATAGCTTTCCTCCCAAGGAGCAAGTGTCTTTTAATTTCATGGCTACAGTCACCATCTGCGGTGATCTTGGAGCCCAAGAAAATAAAATCTGTCACTGCTTCCATTTCTTCCCCTTCTATATGCCAGGAAGTGATGGGGCCAGATGCCATGATCTTCGTTTTTTGAATGTTGAGTTTCAAACCAGCTTTTGCACTCTCCTCTTTCACCCTCAACAAGAGGCTCTTTAGATCCTCTTCACTTTCTGCCGTTAGGGTGGTATCGTCTGCATATCGGAGGTTGTTGATAATTCTCCCTGCAATCTTAATTCCGACCTCTGATTCATCCAACCTGGCGTTTCTCATGATGTACTCTGCATATAAGTTAAATAAGTAGGGTGACAATACGCAGCCTTGTCGTACTCCTTTCCCAATTTTGAACCAATCGGTTGTTCCATGTCCAGTTCTTACTGTTGCTTCTTGACCCTCATACAGGTTTCTCGGGAGACAGGTAAAGTGGTCTGGTACCCCCATCTCTTTAAGAATTTGCCACACTTTGTTGTGATTCACACAATCAAAGGCTTTAGCGTAGTCAATGAAGCAGAAATAGACTTTTTCTGGAATTCTCTTGCTTTCTCCATGATCCAACGAATGTTGGTGATTTGATCTCTAGTTCCTCTGCCTCTTCGAAACCCAGCTTGTACTTCCGGTAGTTCTTGGTTCGCATACTGCTGAAGCCTAGCTTGTAGGATTTTGAGCATAATCTTGCTGGCATGTGAAATGAGCGCAATTGTGCGGTAGTTTGAACACTCTTTGGCGTTGCCCTTCTTTGGAATTGGAATGTAAACTGACCTTTTCCAGTCTTGTGGCCACTGAGTGTTCCAAATTTGTTGGCATATTGGGTGTAGCACTTTAACAGCATCATCTGTTAAACAACAGATGATTGTTTTTCTGTTAAACAACAGAAAACAACAGAATCACATTTAATAGGGACAAATGCCAAGTTCTGCACCTAGGAAAAAGAAACCAAATGCACAGTTACAAGATGGGGGATACGTGGCTCAACCACACTACAAGCGAGAAGGATCTTGGAATTGTTGTCGATCACAAGCTGAAGATGAGCCAACAATGTGATGTGGCTGCAAAAAAGGCAAATGCTCTTTTGGGCTGCATTCATAGAAGCATAGCTTCCAAATCCCGGGAAGTCCTAGTTCCCCTCTACTCAGCACTGGTTAGGCCTCATCTGGAGTACTGTGTCCAGTTCTGGGCACCACACTTTAAGAAGGATGCAGACAAACTGGAGAGGGTTCGGATGAGGGCAACAAAGATGATCAGGGGACTGGAAACAAGATAGATACTTTTGAATTGTAGTGCTGGAGGAAAATTCTGAGAGTGCCTTGGACTGCAAGAAGATCAAACCAGTCCATACTCCAGGAAATAAAGCCAGACTGCTCACTTGAGGGAAGGATATTAAAGGCAAAACTGAAGTACTTTGGCCACATAATGAGAGGACAGGATACCCTGGAGAAGGTGCTGATGCTGGGGAAAGTGGAAGGCAAAAGGAAGAGGGGCCGATCAAGGGCAAGATGGATGGATGATATTCTGGAGGTGACGGACTTGACCTTGGGGGAGCTGGGGGTGGCAACGGCCGACAGGAAGCTCTGGCGTGGGCTGGTCCATGAAGTCATGAAGAGTTGGAAGTGACTGTACGAATAAACAACAAAATTGCTTTTCCCACCCTTTTGTTGACTATGAGTGCTACCCTATTTCTTCTAAGGGATTCTTGCCCACAGTGGTAGATATCATGGTCACTTGAATTAAATTTGCCCATGCTTGTCCATTTTAGTTCTCTGATTCCCAAGATATCTTGCCATCTCATGTTTGACCACCTCCAGCTTACCTTGATTCATTGATCTCACATTCCAGGTTCCTAAACAATATTGTTCTTTACAGCATCGGATTTTCTTTTCACCGCCAGACACATCCACAGCTGAGTGTCCTTTCGGGTTTGGCCAGCCGCTTCACTCTTTCTGGCGCTACTTGGAAATACCCTCTGCTCTTCCCCAGTAGTATATTGGACACCTTCCGACCTGAGGGGCTCATCTTCCGGCGTCATCTCTTGTAGCCTTGTGATACGTTCCATGGGGTTTTCTTGGCAAGAATACTGGAGCGGGTTGCCATTTCCTTCTCCAGTGGACCACATTTTGTCAGCACTCTCCGCCATGACCTGTCCGTCTTAGAATCATAGAATCATAGAATAGTAGGGTTGGAAGGGGCCTACAAGGCCATCGAGTCCAACCCCCTGCTCAATGCAGGAATCCAAGTCAGAGCATCCCTGACAAATGGCTGTCCAGCCTCGTCTTAAAGGCCTCCAGTGTGGGAGAGCCCACCACCTCCCCAGGTAATTGGTTCCATTGCCGTATTGCTCTGACACTCAGGAAGTTTTTCCTGATGTTCAGCCGGAATCTGGCTTCCTGTAACTTGAGCCCATTATTCCGTGTCCTGCACTCTGGGATGATCAAGAAGAGATCCTGGCCTTCTTCTCTGTGACAACCTTTCAAGTACTTGAAGAGTGCTATCATATCTCCCCTCAGTCTTCTCTTCTCAAGGCTAAACATGCCCAGTTCTTTCAGTCTCTCTTCATAGGGCTTTGTTTCCAGTCCCCTGATCATCTTTGTTGCCCTCCTTTGAACCCTCTCCAGCTTGTCTGCATCCTTCTTAAAGTGTGGTGCCCAGAACTGGACACAGTACTCCAGATGAGGCCTAACCAGTGCTGAGTAGAGGGGAACTAGTACTTCCCGGGATTTGGAAGCGATGCTTCTATTAATGCAGCCCAAAATAGCATTTGCCTTTTTTGCAGCCACATCACATTGTTGGCTCATATTCAGCTTGTGATCGACGACAATTCCAAGATCCTTCTCGCTCGTAGTGTGGTTGAGCCACGTATCCCCCATCTTGTAACTGTGCATTTGGTTTCTTTTTCCTAGGTGCAGAACTTGGCATTTGTCCCTATTAAATGCCATTCTGTTGTTTTCTGCCCAGCACTCCAGTCTATCCAGATCACTTTGAATTTTGTTTCTGTCTTCCAAAGTATTAGCTATCCCTCCCAATTTTGTGTCATCTGCAAATTTGATCAGCATTCCCTGCACCTCCTCCTCCAAGTCATTAATAAAAATGTTGAAGAGCACTGGGCCCAGGACTGAGCCCTGCGGTACCCCGCTCGTTACCTCTCCCCAGCTTGAGAAGGTCCCATTGATAAGCACTCTTTGAGTCCGATTCTGTAGCCAACTGTGGATCCACATGATCGTTGTTTCATCTAGCCCACTTCGAGCAAGTTTGCTCATCAGGATATCATGGGGCACTTTGTCGAAAGCTTTGCTGAAGTCGAGGTATATGATGTCTACAGCATTCCCACGGTCTACAAGGGAGGTGACTTGATCAAAAAATGAGATCAGATTTGTCTGGCAGGACTTGTTTTTGACAAATCCATGTTGCCTTCGAGTAATCACGGCATTGTTGTCAAGGTGCTTCCAGATGGATTGCTTTATGATCTGCTCCAGAATTTTCCCAGGGATTGATGTCAGACTGACTGGTCTGTAGTTCCCAGGTTCCTCCTTTTTACCCTTTTTGAAGATAGGGACAACGTTAGCCCTCCTCCAGTCATCTGGCACTTCCCCGGTCCTCCATGATTTCTCAAAGAGAATAGACAGCGGTTCTGAGAGTTCTTCTGCCAGTTCCTTTATTACTCTAGGATGCAGTTCATCTGGCCCTGGAGATTTGAACTCATTCAAAGTAATGAGGTGTTCCTTGACCATATGCCTGTCGATCTCAAGCTGCAATCCTGCCCCTTCAGCCTGTACTTCGCCTTTGCCAGGGGGGTCATAGACCCTCTTTTGGGAGAAGACTGAGCCAAAGTAGGAATTGAGCACCTCTGCCTTTTCTTTGTCATCTGTTATCATTTTGCCATCCTTATTTAATAGCTGAACAACCATTTCTTTCCTCTGCCTTTTACTATGCACGTAGCTGAAGAAAGCCTTTTTGTTGTTTTTAGCATCCCTCGCTAACCTCACCTCGTTCTCCGCTTTAGCCTTCCTGACGCCATCCCTGCAATTCTGTGCTACCTGCCTGTACTCTTCCTTTGTTACTTGGCCTTCTTTCCACTTCCTATATGTGTCCTTTTTTGTTTTCAGGTCATCCCTAAGCTTTTTGTGAAGCCACATTGGCTTCTTCTGTTGTCTTCCACCTTTTCTTCTTGTTGGAATGGTTTGTGATTGTGCCTTGAGAATTTCCTTTTTTAAAAGTTCCCACCCATCTTGGACTCCTTTTCTCGCTAGCATTGTTTGCCATGGGACCTTACTGATCATTGTTCTGAGTTTATTAAAATCAGCTTTCCTAAAATCCAGGGTACGCGTTTGAGTACACTCGGCTTTTGCTTCCCTTAGAACCAAGAACTCAAGTACAACATGGTCGCTTTCCCCCAGAGTTCCTGTAACTGCTACTTTATCCACTAAGTCATCTCTGTTGGTTAGGATCAAGTCAAGGATAGCCGATCCTCTAGTTCCTTCCTCTACTTTCTGTAGGAGGAAGTTATCCGCCACACAAGTCAGGAATTTCCTGGAGGGGCCATGTTTTGCAGAATTTGTCTCCCAACAAATATCGGGGAAATTGAAGTCCCCCATTACTACTACATCATGTCTTGGGTGGCCCTGCACGGCATAGCTTATGGCTTCCCTGAGTTACGCAAGCCCCTTCGCCACAACAAGGCAGTGATCCATGAAGGCGAGTTTGACAGTTACTCGGCAGGAAAAAAATTCCAATTCAAAATTTTAATTTTAAATCTGTTTTTTTAAAGAATCATTTTCTATCTACCCTGCTATATTGACTTTGTGTCTCAACGAACTCCTCTTCCTTGTTTGGCTCAACTCCACCACCTAAACACAGGACAGCAATCCCATCTAGCCTGTGTCTTTGCACATGTGACTTTAGTCAGAGAAACTGAAAGCCCAGAACTTCCGAGAAACAAGAGCTGCTAGTTAGGCTGGACACAGCCATCTTCACAAGAGGAACAGCTGAAATGAATACCCCTGTTCGACTGGTAAGGAAAAACATTTTTACAAGATTGTAAGTGTAGGTTTAGCATGCTTATGATGAGATTTGTTTGTAGCAATATTATTTTTTCAAGTGAGAGAGAATGCTAGTATTTATGATTTAAATAAAATCACATTTAAATTTAAAAAATCACATTTAAATACAATTTTAAATAAAATCCCATTTTTTATTTTTGTAAAAATAAAACCACTGATTTTTATCTACTCTAGTAAGCATGACCAGGACTCGATGGCCTTGTAGGCCCCTTCCAGCCCTACTATTCTATGACTATTCTATGACTTCGTCACTCACCAGCCCTCCCCTGCTTGCCGATGCCCTTGAGCAATGCCACTCACAGCAGCCCATATGTATCTATTTATTATTGAATTATTTAATATTCTGCCTTTCTGCCAAAGAATGGTTCCCAAGGTAGCTAATAAAATCCTCCAAGGTAGCTAATAAAATCCTCCAAGGTAGCTAATAAAATCCAGATTAAAAACAAAACTGTAATTAAAAACATTTTTAAAAAATTAAAAACACAAGAGGGAAGGAAACAAACAGTCCTCATGATGGGACCCAATTTTGAAGTTGCTGCCTGGATTCAGGGCTTTTCTACATGGGCCTAAAATCCTGCACCTTTACCAGAGCTTTTGCTTCCAGATTCTTTGCAGGATTAAGAACAGCTCCGTTACATAGGCAGTCACGTGCTTTGATTTGGGGACTTCCGTTGTCTGCAAGTTCTATATGTTTCATTATATAGCCACTAGATGCACAATTACACACAGCCAATATAGTGGATTAACGTTCCTTGCTGCGTTATCTTCGATATTTAAAAAACCGGGATAAAGCTCAGTTAGCACGAGAGACACCCGGAGGTAGGTTCATCTATTACACGCCCCAAGCAGAAAGGCGCCTTGCAAGGGCCTCTTCCTGCCAGGAAGACCGAGGCCCAGCGAGGCCGAGACAGGCGATACGGGCAGGGGAGGGGCGTCTCCAGCACCGCACCAGTCCGAACCCTCCGCAACGGCGGTGTCTGCACGTGCACCCCCCGCTCCTCCGTCGCCTTGTTTTCTCCTCCGGCTTGATACTGGCGTCACGGGGAAGAGTCCAGCTCCACTTTGGGCGCCCTGCTCTGGCGGCGAAGCGGAAAGAAAGGAGCCCGAGCTGGGTGCCCCGAGGAAGCCAGGGCAGCGCGCGCTCCTGTGTGCTGGCGGCGCCCCCCAGCCCCCGAACTGCCGCCCTGCCTTGCCCCTCCGTTCGCCGCCCGAGGAGCTACATCGCAGCCCCGCCCCGCCCCGCCCCCCGCCGACAGCCCTGCAGCCCGGCGCCGCGGGGAGGAAGCCGCCCTCGCCGCGCCGGTCCGGGGAGCGGCGGGCGCGCCCCTCTCCCCGGCGCCCTCCGCGGAAGCGCCCCGCGCCGCCCGGCGCTTTGCCAAGGCGCGAAGCTCCCCGCGCGGCCGGCGGGGTTTGGGGGCGACGCTGGCTCTGCCGGGCTTCGCGCCCTGCGGGGAAGCGCTGCGCGCCCCCTTCCCCGGGACAGCGGGGCGGAGAGGCCCCGGAGGGGGGAGCCCTGCGCCACCCGCCCGCCCGCCCGCCCGCGGCGGAAGCCCCGCTCCCCTCCCGGCCGGCTCCCGCAGGAGGGGAGAACTGGGCCGGGGCCGCCTCGCAGCAGGGGCGGCGGGCGCCGGCACCGCCTGGCGGGGCGAGCCTGGAGGCCCTCGGGCTGGAGACGCGGCCGCGGGACGGCCGGCAGGCCGGGCCGGCGGGAGGGCGGCGCGGAGCGTCTCCTCCGCACGGGGGCGACGAGGGCCAGCCGCGTTGGGGCGGTTGGCGCAGGCGAGGGGCTCGCCGGTCGGCCCTTCGGCAGCGGCCAGTCTGCGGAGGGCCTGGGCAGCCGTGTTGGGAGCCGCAGTAGGAGGGAGGCGTGTAGAAGAAGCGCGAGTGCGAGCTGTAGCGGCTCTGGTTCGGGCTTTGCTGGGCCATCGAAACCCGCATGCTTGAGAGCCTGGGGTGCACACCGCCTAGACGCTGCAGGCTGGAGGCCCAACCTGGTCTTTGCAGCTCCAGACCCGGAGTGCAAAGGCCCCTTGCCCCGGAGTAAATGAGGATGATGAAGAATGTGCACAGGTTGGGGAACCTTTGGCAAGGATGGAGGGGCTGGTGAGTGAGTCCAGACTGTGGTGGTGGGGGTAGTCCTTGGGAGGGATGTGGGGGGTGAGAAACCAGGCACGGGCAATCTACATGAAAGAGCGGGAGCCTCCCCCCTTCTCTTCCACCATAGATGTGAATGCGAAATCATACCATCCTCTTTCTAAGTAAAATCTTGGAATTGTTGTCCATCACAACCTGAATATAAGCCAACAATGTGTTGTGGCTGCAGAAAAGGCCAATGCCATTTTGGGCTGCATTAATAGAAGCATTGCTTCCAAATCCCGGGAAGTACCAGTTCCCCTCTACTCAGCACTGCTTAGGCCTCATCTGGAGTACTGTGTCCAGTTCTGGGCACCACACTTTAAGAAGGATGCAGACAAACTGGAGAGGATTCAGAGGAGGGCAACAAAGATGAGCAGGGGACTGGAAACAAAGCCCTATGAAGACAGACTGAAAGAACTGGGCATGTTTAGCCTTGAGAAGAGAAGACTGAGGGGAGATAGGATAGTGCTAAGTCCTTGAAAGGTTGTCACAGACAGGAAGGCTGGGATCTCTTCTCGATCATCCCAGAGTGCAGGACACGGAATAATGGGCTCAAGTGACAGGAAGCCAGATTCCGGCTGAACATCAGGAAAAACTTCCTGATTGTAAGAGCAATACAACAATGGAACCCATTACCTAGGGAGGTGGTGGGCTCTCCCACACTGGAGGCCTTCAAGACGAGGCTAGACAGCCATCTGTCAGGTATGCTCTGACTTGGATTCCTGCATTGAGCAGGGGGTTGGACTCGATGGCTTTGAGGGCCCCTTCCAACCCTACTATTCTATGATTCTATTCTATGAAATCATGCCCCCCCCCCATAGCTTTGTATAACAGGAGTTAAGAGGATGTTCACAAAAGGGTCCCGTTCTATTGCATTCTTTGCATCAGTATTCACTGCAGAAGATATAGGACAGTTACCTGTGCCTGAAATGATGTTCAGTTCAGATGAGCTGGAAGGGAGTCTGAGGAGCTGAGGCAAATAGTGGTGACAAAAGATAAAGTTCTCAACCTTATTGATGAATTGAAAGCAAAAAAGTCAGTAGGCCCAGATGGTATCCATCGTAGAGTTCTCAAAGGACTCAAATATGAAACTGCTGATCTTCTACCCAAAATATGCAACATGTCGCTAAGATCAGCGTCTGTACCGGAGGACTGGAAGATGGCCAATGCAACATCCTATGAGGAGAGACTGAAAGAACTGGGCATGTTTAGCCTTGAGAAGAGAAGACTGAGGGGAGTTATGATAGCACTCTTCAAGTACTTGAAAGGTTGTCACAGAGAGGAAGGCCAGGATCTCCTCGATCATCCCGGAGTGCAGGACACGGAGTCATGGGCTCAAGTTACAGGATGCCAGATTCCGGCTGAACATCAAGAAAAACCTCCTGACCGTTAGAGCAATACGACAATGGAACCCATGACCAATGGAACTCATTTTGAATGCCTTCCACACTGGAGGCATTCAAGATGAGGCTGGGCAGCCATCTGTCAGGGATGTTCTGACTTGGATTGCTGCCTTGAGCAGGGGGTTGGACTTGATGGCCTTGTAGGCCCCTTCCAACCCTACTATTCTATGATTCTAAATCATAGAATAGTAGGGTTAGAAGGGTCCTACAAGACCATCGAGGCTACCCCCTGCTCAATGCAGGAATCCATGTCGAAGCATCCCTGACAGATGGCTGTCCAGCCTCATTTTGAATGCCTCCAGTGTTGGAGAGCCCACCACCTCCCTAGGTGACAGGTTCCATTGTCGTATTGCTCTAACGGTCAGGAAGTTTTTCCTGATGTTCAGCCGGAATCCGGCTTCCTGTAACTTGAGCCCATGATTCCGTGTCCTGCACTCTGGGATGATGTCCTGCACTCTGGAGTAGGGGTAGGGTTAGGGGGGGGGGTAGGGTTAGGGTCAGGAATGTTTTTTTTTTAGAATTTTTTTTTTAATTAAAACCATTCTCATAAAATTCCAACATTAAATTTGTTACACCCGTCCGCTATAGCTTGTTATATTGTACATAACCAAGGTTTAATTGCCAATACCGAGTAGAAACTATCATCCATATTCTATTATGTCCTGTTTTCTTATTTTACCATCAATTGTTCCATCAGATTGAAAGAGAGAAAGAAATAAATTGTTATGCATCTTAAACTACCTAATGCTGTACATAAAATTCAAAAGTTTTCAACCAGCAACTCACTTCTTCACATTATAGGTGGTGTAGCATCAGCTTGTTGTTGTTCAGTCGTGTCCGACTCTTCGTGACCCCATGGACCATAGCACGCCAGGCCTTCCTGTCCTGCACACTCTCCCGGAGTGTGCTCAGGTTCATATTCATTGCATCGGTGATGCTATCTAGCCATCTCATCCTCTGCCGTCCCCTTCTCCTTTTGCCTTCAGTCTTTCCCAGCATCAGGGTCTTTTCCAGAGAGTTTTCTCTTCTCATTAGGTGGCCAAAATATTTCAGCTTCAGCTTCAGTATCTGTCCTTCCAATGAGCACTCAGGGTTGATTTCCTTTAGGATGGACTGATTTGACCTCCTTGCAGTCCAGGGGACTCGTAAGAGTCTTTTCCAGCACCACAGTTCGAAAGCATCCATTCTTCGGCTCTCAGCCTTCCTTATAGTCCAGCTCTCACAGCCATACGTCACTACTGGGAAAACCATAGCTTTGATTAGACAGACCTTTGTTGGCAAGGTGATGTCTCTGCTTCTTACTATGCTGTCTAGGTTTGCCATAGCTTTCCTCCCAAGGAGCAAGCGTCTTTTAATTTCATGGCTACAGTCACCGTCTGCGGTGATCTTGGAGCCCAAGAAAATAAAATCTGTCACTGCTTCCATTTCTTCCCCTTCTATATGCCAGGAAGTGATGGGGCCAGATGCCATGATCTTCGTTTTTTGAATGTTGAGTTTCAAACCAGCTTTTGCACTCTCCTCTTTCACCCTCAACAAGAGGCTCTTTAGATCCTCTTCACTTTCTGCCGTTAGGGTGGTATCGTCTGCATATCGGAGGTTGTTGATAATTCTCCCTGCAATCTTAATTCCGACCTCTGATTCATCCAACCCGGCATTTCTCATGATGTACTCTGCATATAAGTTAAATAAGCAGGGTGACAATATGCAGCCTTGTCGTACTCCTTTCCCAATTTTGAACCACTCGGTTGTTCCATGTCCGGTTCTTACTGTTGCTTCTTGACCCTCGTACAGGTTTCTCAGGAGACAGGTAAGGTGGTCTGGTACTCCCATCACTTTAAGAATTTGCCACAGTTTGTTGTGATCCACACAATCAAAGGCTTTGGTGTAGTCAATGAAGCAGAAATAGACGTTTTTCTGGAATTCTCTTGCTTTCTCCATGATGCAGCGAATGTTGGCGATTTGATCTCTAGTTCCTCTGCCTCTTCGAAACCCAGCTTGTAGTAGCATCAGCTACCCATGGCCAAAATCTCCATATCTGTGGAGGCAATTTTCCTTTTTCATACTTATAAAACCCTCTTATTTTATTTTTCACAAACTTAACGGAAGTGTCTACGTTTTCCAGATTCTGGGTGGAAATCTCTCTTCGCCTTTGTAATGTCAAAGCCAATAACACAAACAAATTCACAATTCTTATGGTAGACCAAGGCGCTTCCCAAAACACTTTGCCTATTACTCTTTTCTGATTATATTTTCTTTTCCTATTCACACCTTTTAAGGGACCGTTGATGAAATTCTCTGGATCTTTTCCCAACACGATTGTCTCCCAGTGTTGTTCTTCCAGATCTGGCCAATTCAGGGCTCTCGACATCAGTTTCCACAGTTCCTTTGCTGCCGGGCAGTCCTGTACAAAATGTGGCATGGTTTCTTTCTGGGGGTTCCCAGTCCTCATTGCCAGTTCCTTACACCTCAATCGCTCACAGTTCTGATCTTCAGCTTGTAACCATGGCTTTGCCCCTTGTAAATTATAAATCTGATGGAAAAACCACCTTAAATCCTATAAATGAAATGGGATCCTCTTGTCCTTGAAAGTTTCAAAAGGGTGGACTGGTTCTCTCAAGTAAGACGATATATGTGTTAGAATCATAGAATAGTAGGGCTGGAAGGGGCCTACAAGGCCATCGAGTCCAACCCCCTGCTCAGTGCAGGAATCCAAGTCAGAGCATCCCTGACAGATGGCTGTCCAGCCTCGTCTTGAACGCCTCCAGTGTGGGAGAGCCCACCACTTCCCGAGGGAATTGGTGCCATTGTCGTATTGCTCTAACAGTCAGGAAGTTTTTCCTGATGTTCAGCCAGAATCTGGCTTTCTGTCACTTGAGCCCATGATTCCGTGTCCTGCACTCTGGGATGATCAAGAAGAGATCCTGGCCTTCTCCTCTGTGACAACCTTTCAAGTACTTGAAGAGTGCTATCCTGAAGTGCTGAAGTGACTGAATGCAGAGACTGAAGGGCTGGGCAGAAAACACCAGAATGACATTTAATAGGGATAAATGCCAAGTTCTTCACCTAAATGCACAGTTACAAGATGGGGGATGCAGACAAACTGGAGAGGGTTCAGAGGAGGGCAACAAAGATGATCAGGGGACTGGAAACAAAGCCCTATGAGGAGAGACGGAAAGAACTGGGCATGTTTAGCCTTGAGAAGACTGAGGGGAGATATGATAGCACTCTTCAAGTACTTGAAAGGTTGTCACAGACAGGAAGGCCAGGATCTCTTCTTGATCATCCCAGAGTGCAGGACACTCTGTTTTGGATTTGTCAAAAACAAGTCCTGCCAGACGAATCTGAGCTCATTTTTTGATCAAGTAACCTCCCTTGTGGACCGTGGGAATGCTGTAGACATCATTTTGGCTTTGGCCCAGCCGCTTCACTCTTTCTGGCGCTACTTGGAAATTCCCTCTGCTCTTCCCCAGTAGTATATTGGCCACCTTCCGACCTGAGGGGCTCATCTTCTGGCATCATATCTTTTAGCCTTGTGATACTTTCCGTGGGGTTTTCTTGGCAAGAATACTGGAGTGGGTTGCCATTTCCTTCTCCAGTGTACCACATTTTGTCAGAACTCTCCGCCATGATCTGTCCATCTTGGGTGGCCCTGCATGGCATAACTTATGGCTTCACTGAGTTACACAAGCCCCTTCGCCACAACAAGGCAGTGATCCATGAAGGGGAAAAGGAAAGGTTCCTCCTGTGCAAGCACCAGGTCATTGCTGACCCCTAGAGGGACGCCGCTTACGCTGGTGTTTTCATGGCAGACTATAGCGGGGTGGTTTGTCATTGCCTTCCCCAGTCGTGACTACCTTTCCCCCCAGCAAGCTGGGTATTCATTTTACCGACCTCGGAAGGATGGAAGGCTGAGTTGACCTGCGCTGGCTCCCCAAGACCCAGCTTCCGCTGGGATCGAACTTACAACATTCACTTCCAACATTTCTTGATACAAATTTTTCTTAATAAGCTTTATATCACCGGTACTGTGTTTCAGCCATTCTGCAAGGATTTTGAAAGTTTTAATGTAGGTGTATATTTCCTCCAAATAATCCGGCCCAGTATATTTCATGGCCAATGTTACCTTAAAAGTAAAATTATTCTCCTTCCACCAAATCTGAGCCCATTCTTTATGCATCTACCCCTGGTCAAAACTGAGTTGTTTTTACTATATGTTCTGATTGTCCCCACTTTCCAAAATTATGACCCCTGAAGTTTGCCAAAAAGAAAAAACCTAACCCTGGGAGGTTAAGTCTGCCTTCCTGTATTCTTCTGTAGGTGACTGCCCGTGCGAAAGGAAAATTGGTCATTCCCCACAGGAATTTAAACAGCAGCTTATTGACCTCTTTTATTATACGTTCAGGTGGAGGGATCATAGAATCATAGAATAGTAGGGTTGGAAGGGGCCTACAAGGCCATCGAGTCCAACCCCCTGCTCAAGGCAGGAATCCAAGTCAGAGCATCCCTGACAGATGGCTGCCCAGCCTCATCTTGAATGCCTCCAGTGTGGAAGGCATTCAAAATGAGTTCCATTGGTCATGGGTTCCATTGTCGTGTCATCTGCAAATTTGATCAGCATTCCCTGCATCTCCTCCTCCAAGTCATTAATAAAAATGTTGAAGAGCACTGGGCCCAGGACCGAGCCCTGTGGGGCCCCACTCGTTACCTCTCCCCAGCTTGAGAAGGTCCCATTGATAAGCACTCTTTGAGTCCCATTCTGTAGCCAACTGTGGATCCACCGGATCGTTGTTTCATCTAGCCCACTTTGAGCTAGTTTGCTCATCAGGATATCATGGGGCACTTTGTCGAAAGCTTTGCTGAAGTCGAGGTATATGATGTCTACAGCATTCCCACGGTCTACAAGGGAGGTGACTTGATCAAAAAATGAGATCAGATTTGTCTGGCAGGACTTGTTTTTGACAAATCCATGTTGGCTTCGAGTAATACAGCTGCGATATTTGTAGCTATGGGCAACAAATACGTTCTGACATACACACTTTTTTATACATTTGCAGTTTCCATTTAGACCAAATATTATTTTTTTCCTTAACCAAATCTACCCATAAGTACCAATTTTTCTCAAACCCCTTCTTCTGGATTGAAAAATATATTCCCAAAATTTTTACCGCTTCTAATTTATCCTCTTGACATTCTGAATCTGTGCTTTTGTTTACTAATGCTCTTTCCAGTGGGGTAATGACCAACCTTCCTTCCAAGCAAAAGAGGGAAATGACACAACTTTTTTCCAAATTTAAACAGGCTCCTGAGGCACTGCCAAACCATTCAAAAATTTCTTTGAGTCTAATTAACTCTTCGTCCCGTTGGATAAGTACAGAGTTGTCGTCCGCATGCACTATATGTTTTGCCTGAATACATTGTGCAGGCGATACAGGTAACTTTAAACCTTGTATTTTCTTATCAATTTCAATTTTACATAAAAAGGCATTGATTGCTAAAATGTACAGGATTGGGTTTATGGGGCATCCTTGTCTTACACCTGATCTAAGAAAGATCTTCTCTCTGTGGCCATCAATTTGTGGTAGTATATTTGCAAACTTATACATAGTTTTTAAGTGGGTAATATAATCTCCTGGTATACCTTTCCATTCTAATACTTCCCATCAGTACGCATGATGGACACGATCGAATGCTTTGACCTGATCTAGTTGGACCACTTTTCCTCTCCATTGACCTTCACCAGCAAGATTGAAAATCTCATGGAAGAGGCACAGCGAGTCCACCATGGATCTTCCAGGCACCGCACTAGTTTGAGTCCCAATTACTATTTTCTTTGCTACTTTTGTTAAGGAGGACTTTGAGGACTTTGGTTAGAATTCTGTAATCGACATGATTGGCCTCCAACTGCTTGGTAATGTCAAATCGCCTTTCTTAGGAAAGAAAATCAAAACAGCCTCATAGAAAGAGCTACTTAAATTCTTTTGAAGTAACAAGAAGTTAAACACTTGTGTTGAAGGGGGAACTATCCATTTTTTAAAGGTCTTATAGAAGTTCCAGCCTAGACCATCAGGCCCCGGGGCAGATGTACTTTTCCCTTTAATGATAGCCTTACTAACTTCATCTTTGGTAATTTGCACTACTAACATTTGGGAGTCTTCTGCATTTAGACCTTCATAAATAGAGCCGAAACATTCTTCAGGGATGGACTGCAAGAAATGTTTAATCTCTCCTTGTGTTATATTTTTGACTGAATAAAGTTGTTCATAATAATCTTCCATCACCCGTAACATTTCTTTAGGATGAAATTTTATTTCCTCTTCTATGTTCGCTCTCAGCCCTTTAAATTCTATAAAGGGTTTTGGTGTTTTTGTTTTGGCCCATTCATCTACATCCAAAATGGATCCTTTATTCCTAAAATTTGTTGAAGTGATCCTTTTATCTCTTTGGATCTTTTGGTAATTAGCTATCACCTCCCTTGATGTTTTCAAAGTATTTTCATTGTAAGGCAGCCCTTTATTTACTTTAGCATGGCACCTTAAAAACTGATAAATAGCAGTGTGATAATTCTGAACCTCCCGATGGTAAATATTGAATTCATGGTTAGAACATTTCTTCCTAAGTATCTTCTTGAGTCATTCCCACCACAAAGATGGATCCTCTGGGTAGAGGTCGAAAAGAGTTAAATGGCTAGCTGCTATCAACGTCTTGCAAGCAACCGTATCAAAAAGCTTTGGTCGAAGTCGCCATAAAGGTTTTCCCCTTTGGAAAACTTGTCCTATAGATAATTGCATACTTAGGATGCCATGTTCAGACCATGGGGTTATGATGATTCTACACTGCTCTGTTTTTAATTGCTTAGGTGCTCGTATTCTATCTATGTGACTAGCAAAACGGGAATGATAAAAAGTAAAACTTGCCCCATCCATTGTCCTATAATTATCTAAATAAGCTTTTCTACAATAAATGGGGGAAAAATCCAGGCTACTGTCTATTTCCAAAGCTTTATCCACCAACTGTAATCGTTCAAAGAATTGTTCTAATTGTTTTTCTTCAGAGGTTAAAGGATTAAAATGCTCTTTGGTCTTTTTTGGCATTCCACTTCTCCTAACATAAACCAATCTGTCTGATACTTTTGCCCTATTATTAAAATCTCCCGCAACAATGAGGATTCTACATGTATTACAGGGATCCTTTAAGTAACCCCAGAACTTTTTCCTTTCTGCTGTAGAAACTGGCGTATATAAAGCACATAGCCGAAAAAGCCTATTTTCCATATTTCCTGGATATAAAAATCGTTGGATTGTAAAATCAGCTACTAACAGCCTTCCTGGGATGCCTTCAATAACTTGGTTGATGGTTAAATCCTCTTTTAACTTAAATAGCACTGCTACTCCAGCTGTACCTTCCTCTCCATAAGACCATAGTGATGGTCCAGCTGTCCATGACCTTTGGGCGTTACTGCGCTCTTGCTCATTACTGAAATGGGTTTCTTCGAGTATGCAAATGTCATGGTCTATTCTGGTGAGGAAGGGAAGAATTTCTTCTTGCCTCTTTTTTTATTTTAATCCATTTACATTCCAGGAAGAAATATTGATTTTTACCATTTTAAATTAAATTATATTATAATAAAATATATAAAATAACCTAATAACTCTATTTATCTAAGTTAAAGAGTATTTATTTGTTTCTGCATTTATTTCAAAATAACTAGTGTTAAAGAAACAACTAAATTTGAAAACAACAACAACAACTCTTTGATTTTTCTTCATGGTACTTACTATCAGAACCTCTTGGACAATCTCCCTTGTAAGGGGAGAAAATTAATTTCCTAACTTTTCTACCCCCTCTGGAGAATCCGGAGGTGTACCCTGACTGTTTAAATTATCCACTGGGGTTTTGCCGGGGGTGTGTGGAGGGACAGAAAGAAATAAGTTTGGAGAAAGAGAAACGGGGGGGGGGGGTCATCAAAAGTTTCCCTTTTGTTTGGTACATCTACACCAGTTTCTGTGTTTCCTTCCCCTTCTGTTTGGCTTTGTTTCTTCCCATTTGTATCCTGAGTTTGGCTTTCCTCTGCTTCCACATTCTGTTCTTTTTCTGTTATTACAAACATGTCCTGACTCTGCTCTGGCACTCCTTCCACCCCTTCACTTATTCCCTCATTGCTTGGCTTCTTTTTCCTTGTTTTCACAGCCCTTTGTTTCTTGGCTTTTTCAGGTCCTAGAATAGGCCAATTGTTCTAATTGGCTGACTTTTGCCAACATGGAGACTTCCTCCATTACTCTATCGTTGAGTTCTTGTACATTTTGCCTGGTCGCTAGCCTCACTTCTCCTTCTCCTTCTTCAACATTTTCTCTATCGAGGTTTGCTGTCCCTACTTCCATTACTGCCTCTTCCTCGTCTCTCAAAAGCTCAAACCTATTTTGATTGGCTAAAACTTCCATAGAGTCTCTTTCCTCTGCATTGTTTGATTTCTTATTACTTTTCCCACCTTTACGTTTATCTACTTGAATCCATTCCTCTCTCCTAAAACTGTTCCTCCTGCCCTCAGTTATATCGGTGGTGCCTGGGGCCAGGTCTATTGAAAAGGGTGATCTGATTGCTCGCCCTCACTCTGGTCCTTGCTCATTTGCTTGGTGTCGCTCACTCGCCCTTTGCTTTCCTCTTTTGGCTATGCGGGTAGCTTTGTCAAACTTCTGTGCATCCAAAATGTTATAAAGCGATTTGGGGCACCAAAAATAGGCATGCCCCACTGCATCACAGAGATTACAGCGTATACTCCTATGGCAATTGACCGTTAGGTGTCCCCTACTACCACGCCTGGCACATAAGTGTGTCGTGCATGTACGGCATCTGTGCTCATATGACCCACATTGAAAACAGGCTGTGGGCTGGCCGCTGCACCTAGTGATGCCACGCTCTGAACCTAAATAAAAATACTTTGGTATTTTCCCTTGATTTTGGTGCTCTTCTTGATCTTTGACAGTCACTATACATCGATATTCTCCATTCCAAAATCCATCACCATCATACTTTTTCTCTGGCCCCATTAGGATAGTTGTGTATTTGGATACCCATAGAGCGACATCCTGTGCCGGTATTGCTGTGGTGCGAAAAATAACGGTGAGCACCTTTGTATCCTTCTTAAACAAGGGCACTAACTCAAAATCCTTTAGCAACTGCGGGAACACCCTTTGCGTTACTTTGCAGTTGAACCAAAACTGCCTATATGCTTTCTCTGATGCTAGGCAAACATCCACCTCTCTCGACCCTTGAATCATAGAATCATAGAATCATAGAATCATAGAATAGTAGGGTTGGAGGGGGCCTACAAGGCCATCGAGTCCAACCCCCTGCTCAATGCAGGAATCCAAGTCAGAGTATCCCTGACAAATGGCTGTCCAGCCTCGTCTTGAAGGCCTCCAGTGTGGGAGAGCCCACCACCTCCCCAGGTAATTGGTTCCATTGCCGTATTGCTCTGACACTCAGGAAGTTTTTCCTGATGTTCAGTCGGAATCTGGCTTCCTGTAACTTGAGCCCATTATTCCGTGTCCTGCACTCTGGGATGATCAAGAAGAGATCCTGGCCTTCTTCTCTGTGACAACCTTTCAAGTACTTGAAGAGTGCTATCATATCTCCCCTCAGTCTTCTCTTCTCAAGGCTAAACATGCCCAGTTCTTTCAGTCTCTCTTCATAGGGCTTTGTTTCCAGTCCCCTGATCATCTTTGTTGCCCTCCTTTGAACCCTCTCCAGCTTGTCTGCATCCTTCTTAAAGTGTGGTGCCCAGAACTGGACACAGTACTCCAGATGAGGCCTAACCAGTGCTGAGTAGAGGGGAACTAGTACTTCCCGGGATTTGGAAGCGATGCTTCTATGAATGCAGCCCAAAATAGCATTTGCCTTTTTTGCAGCCACATCACACTGTTGGCTCATATTCAGCTTGTGATCGACGACAATTCCAAGATCCTTCTCGCTCGTAGTGTGGTTCAGCCACGTATCCCCCATCTTGTAACTGTGCATTTGGTTTCTTTTTCCTAGGTGCAGAACTTGGCATTTGTCCCTATTAAATGCCATTCTGTTGTTTTCTGCCCAGCACTCCAGTCTATCCAGATCACTTTGAATTTTGTTTCTGTCTTCCAAAGTATTAGCTATCCCTCCCAATTTTGTGTCATCTGCAAATTTGATCAGCATTCCCTGCACCTTCTCCTCCAAGTCATTAATAAAAATGTTGAAGAGCACTGGGCCCAGGACTGAGCCCTGCGGTACCCCACTCGTTACCTCTCCCCAGCTTGAGAAGGTCCCATTGATAAGCACTCTTTGAGTCCGATTCTGTAGCCAACTGTGGATCCACCGGATCGTTGTTTCATCTAGCCCACTTCGAGCTAGTTTGCTCATCAGGATATCATGGGGCACTTTGTCGAAAGCTTTGCTGAAGTCGAGGTATATGATGTCTACAGCATTCCCACGGTCTACAAGGGAGGTGACTTGATCAAAAAATGAGATCAGATTTGTCTGGCAGGACTTGTTTTTGACAAATCCATGTTGGCTTCGAGTAATCACGGCATTGTTGTCAAGGTGCTTCCAGATGGATTGCTTTATGATCTGCTCCAGAATTTTCCCAGGGATTGATGTCAGACTGACTGGTCTGTAGTTCCCAGGTTCCTCCTTTTTACCCTTTTTGAAGATAGGGACAACGTTAGCCCTCCTCCAGTCATCTGGCACTTCCCCTGTCCTCCATGATTTCTCAAAGAGAATAGACAGCGGTTCTGAGAGTTCTTCTGCCAGTTCCTTTATGACTCTAGGATGCAGTTCATCTGGCCCTGGAGATTTGAACTCATTCAAAGTAATGAGGTGTTCCTTGACCATATGCCTGTCGATCTCAAGCTGCAATCCTGCCCCTTCAGCCTGTACTTCGCCTTTGCCAGGGGGGTCATAGACCCTCTTTTGGGAGAAGACTGAGCCAAAGTAGGAATTGAGCACCTCTGCCTTTTCTTTGTCCTCTGTTATCATTTTGCCATCCTTATTTAATAGCTGAACAACCATTTCTTTCCTCTGCCTTTTACTATGCACGTAGCTGAAGAAAGCCTTTTTGTTGTTTTTAGCATCCCTCGCTAACCTCACCTCGTTCTCCGCTTTAGCCTTCCTGACGCCATCCCTGCAATTCTGTGCTACCTGCCTGTACTCTTCCTTTGTTACTTGGCCTTCTTTCCACTTCCTATATGTGTCCTTTTTTGTTTTCAGGTCATCCCTAAGCTTTTTGTGAAGCCACATTGGCTTCTTCTGTTGTCTTCCACCTTTTCTTCTTGTTGGAATTGTTTGTGATTGTGCATTGAGAATTTCCTTTTTTAAAAGTTCCCACCCATCTTGGACTCCTTTTCTCGCTAGCATTGCTTGCCATGGGACCTTACTGATCATTGTTCTGAGTTTATTAAAATCAGCTTTCCTAAAATCCAGGGTACGCGTTTGAGTACACTCGGCTTTTGCTTCCCTTAGAACCAAAAACTCAAGTACAACATGGTCGCTTTCCCCCAGAGTTCCTGTAACTGCTACTTTATCCACTAAGTCATCTCTGTTGGTTAGGATCAAGTCAAGGATAGCCGATCCTCTAGTTCCTTCCTCTACTTTCTGTAGGAGGAAGTTATCCGCCACACAAGTCAGGAATTTCCTGGAGGGGCCATGTTTTGCAGAATTTGTCTCCCAACAAATATCGGGGAAATTGAAGTCCCCCATTACTACTACATCATGCTTCCTTAAAACATTGGCTATTTGCTTTTCAAAAGTTTCATCCTTGTCTTCTCCTTGATTGGGTGGCCGGTAGTAGACTCCGACCACCAGGTTCCTTTTATTCTTTGCTCCATTTATTTCAACCCAGATGCTCTCGATGGGGCTACCAAGCTCCTTCTCCTGTATTTCTGTGCAGAGATATGTATTTTTCACATACAGTGCAACCCCGCCTCCCTTTCTGTTCCTCCTGTTCTTTTTGAACAAGTTATATCCTTCAACTGCTGTATTCCAGTCATGAGAGTCATCCCACCAAGTCTCAGTTATACCTATCAAGTCATAATTTCCCTCCTGTATTAAGAGTTCAAGTTCGTTCTGTTTGTTTCCCATACTCTGGGCATTAGTATATAGACATCGAAGACCATGTGCTTCATAGTCTGGCTTTCTTCCTACCTGTGTCTGAAGACTATTATTGGACGCTATCAGAGCTGTTCTCTCCATTGCAGTGCGTGCGCCTACGTCCATTGTTACCCCCAAAGTTGAATAATAAGTTGAATAATAGCCAGAACATCATTTCTGTTAATATCTAAGGCGCCTCTAAGGAGTTTTTTTGCAATGCACGACCTTGCTTCTCCTTGCGGGTCATTTCCCGCATGACGAAAGCGAACCACGTATCTCTTTCGTGAGTCACCATCAGATCAGATGCCCCTTTGATCGCCTGAGCTAGGAAATCCTCATCCTCATCTTTGAGATTATACCAGGGACTCTTTGTTTCTCTTGCTCTACCTGTTTGTTCTTTCCCCTTCCTCCTCCCTAGCAGCTACCGCATAAGATTTCGGTTGGTTCTGACTTGTCACCTGTGGTCGCCCACCCTCTACCTCGAGTACAGCTCGTGATGAGGTTGCGCTCGACATAGACGATTCTGATTGGTATATCTGCGGTGGTGTGGATGCAGTGTTTCCGTGCAGAATGGCTGTACTTACAGTTTGTCGCTCGATTGCCCCCTCTCGTTGACCCGACCAATTGTTCCCTTCCAGTCCCACTTTAGGCCTAGCCCCCTTTTCAACGTCTGACAAAAATTTCTTTTGCCTGCTGGCCACGCTTTTGCGTGCCTCCTCTTCTGTCAATGGAGAAGCTGCTTTATCTCTAGGTGAGGAATGAAGATCACAAGAAACAGTAGTCTGCCAGATATAACAGTTAGGGTTGGGTTAGGGTTAGGGTTAGGGTTGGGTTGGGTTAGGGTTAGGATTGGGTTAGGGTCAGGGTTTAGGGTGAGGGTTGGGTTGGGGTTGGGTTAGGGTTAGGGTTGGCTTGGTTATGGTTGGGTTGGGGTCGGGTCAGGGTCGGGTCAGGGTCAGGGTCGGGTTAGGGTTGGGTTAGGGTTGGGGTTGGGGTTAGGGTTGGGTGAGGGCGAGGGGTAGGGGTTGGGGTTAGGGTTAGGGAGTTAGAGGGTTAGGGGGCTAGGGATAGGGGGTTAGGGGGTTAGGGTTAGGGGGGTAGTGGGTTAGGGGTAGGGTTAGGGGGTTAGGGTTAGGGGTTTAGGGGGTTAGGGTAAGGGGGTTAGGGGTCGGGTTCGGGTCGGGTCCCGGTCCAGGTTCGGGTCAAGGGTTCGGGTCCGGGTTAGGTTAGGGTTGGGTTAGCGTTAGGGTTAGGGTTAGGGTAGGTTAGGGTTGGGGTTAGTGTTAGGGTTGGGTTGGGTTTGGGTTGGGGTTAGGGCTAGGGTTAGGGGGTTAGGGTTAGGGGGTTAGGGGTAGGGTTAGGGGGTTAGGGTTAGGGGTTTAGGGGGTTAGGGTTAGGGGGTTAGGAGGTTAGGGGTTAGGGTTAGGGGGTTAGGGTTAGGGTAAGGGGGTTAGGGGTAGGGTGAGGGTGAGAGTGGGGGTTGGGTTCGGGGTAGGGTTCGGGTCTGGGTTCGGGTTAGGTTAGGGTTGGGTTAGGGTTAGGGTTAGGGTAGGTTAGGGTTGGGGTTAGGGTTGGGGTTAGGGTTGGGTTAGAGTTGGGGTTGGGGTTGGGTTAGGGCTAGGGTTAGGGCTAGGGTTAGGGTTAGGGCTAGGGTTAGGGTTAGGGGTGGGGTTAGGGCTAGGGTTAGGGGTGGGGTTAGGGCTAGGGTTAGGGGTGGGGTTAGGGCTAGGGCTAGTGTTACGGTTGGGTTAGGGCTAGGGTTAGGGCTAGGGTTAGGGCTAGGGTTAGGCTTAGGGTTGGGGCTGGGGCTGGGGTTGGGGCTAGGGTTAGGG